>NC_047530.1:47008799-48294204 GCF_012275295.1 Melopsittacus undulatus
CCCACACCCGGAGGCAAGCCTATTTATTTGAAGCAGCAAACCTCGATTAACAGAGATGACATAACATCACCCCAGAAGGCTCCAATCAACCCCTTGCAGTCACTTTGAAGAAAGAATAGAGTGGAGAAGAAGAGCTATGACAGCCAGCCCCGCACACACCGGCCCTCAAGCGCCCACCCCCCTCTCCCACCCGCGGGCCCTCAGCCGCCTCTGCCGGCGGCTAGGAGGGGCAGCGGGCCGCCTGCCCGCCCGCGCTCACCTTGGCCGGCGCGGGGGTCTCGCCCCGGCGGAACGGTGACAGGAACAGCCGGCAGTATCCGCGGGTTCCAGAGCCGGCGCGGCCGCAGGGAAACCGGCAGTGCCGGCCCTGGCTTCGGGCGGCTGCGCGGTGTTGGGGAGCTGGCAGGTGCCCGGCGCGGCTTACTGTCCCATTCAGCACTTTACCATCCCCGCTCCGTTTTCCTCAGAGCGGGGGAACCCGTCTCAAATATCAGAGCCAGCCCTCCCGAGGAGCGCAGGAACTGACATCACCCGCCCCAGGTTTTTAACCCCTTTTCGGGCTCGGCGACGAGGCAGGTGGGGCAGCAGCACCCAGAGGCGGGTGTGGGCTGGGCCGGGGGGAATGGAGCCGAAGTCGCCTTCTGCCGCTGTTGGACCAATCCCCCTCCCCGCCTACCTTGTACGTTCAGGGGCTTCCGCTGAGGCTGGGGTGCGGAGAACGGGCCGGTGCTGAGAAGGCATCCCTGGCTATGCTCCCCGGTGCGCTTGCTAGCTGCCCCCTCCAGTGGGAGCGCTCCTGCTGTCTGCACCGGGCAGCCATCTTGTTCTGCCCAGCGCCTCAGGTCAAAAGCCGAACGGTGTTGGAGGTCCCCGTGGGTAGAGCAGCTGGCGGCTCTAAGCTGCTACCTCGGGTCTCTCAGACAGGGTCCTTGTCTCCTGAGATCCCTCTTGCGGTCATCTCCCAGCCTTCAGAATCGATGTGCCTCAAAGCACAAGTGTGTTTCCCATGGAGCAGCCAGGCAGGGAGCTGGCATCCACAGAGCAGTGCTGCCCTCACCACCATCACAGCCTGGAGGAGCTGATGGAGGGCCCTTCACTGGTTGTAGGCAGCCCCCAGCTCATGGGGTTGGTGCCATGTTGGACACGAAAACCAAATTAGTGTGATGATGGCTCTCTTGATGAGAGGACACCATCATACTCGCACATGCTTAGGCCATCTCACACAAGATAGCTCAAACTGGTCTGAGTTTTCACACATTTCTAAAGATAGCTGCCAGCACACATCTTACTTTATTCAAGGATAGGGATACCACTTATGACCTACTTTATGTGTAGCAATCTCCTACATGAATATAAATTTACTTAATAATATGTATTACCTGTGTTACTCAAATGGAGCTGGCAGTGTCACTGCCTGGAGAGGCTGGCCACTGAGACTGAGGGTGCAGCCTGCTGCTGCCCTCTGTCCCAGGCCAGTCACTGCCATCCCTGGGCTGGCTGCACCTGCACTCTGTCTCTTAATATCCAACAGACCAGGATGGGCACATGGGAACCAAAGGGACTGGAGACAGAGGGGGGCTGCAGGACCCCAGGGCTTTGGGCCTCAGACCAGCATGTTTCAAAGCAAAAGATCATTCATTCTGGCTCAGGTTTAGCAACTACTTATTACTTTCTCCATCATCAGGCATGTTACTTCCATCAAAGATACTTTAAGAATTTTCCTATGAGGTTGTCCTCACTGGGGATAACAACAGTCATGCTGACATCTATCTCCCTGGCCAATTTACATGTGCCCTTCATATGGCCTGCTTTGCCACCATGCAAGGTGGTCTCATCTGCTCAAGAAAGTAAGTGTGGCTTGTTGGGAAGGGATGCACCAAAAAGGTGATGTCCTGAGTGATAATGAGAGATCCATGAATGCTCTGAAACTGTGCTTTGGCTCCTGTTGAGACTGCCCACGTATAACAGAGTTGTCTGAATTAAACAGGCTTGCAACAGCCTATGGAAGAAGCAGGCAGGAGAACTGAACAAAATTGTCTCCTAGTACTGTATGCAACACTCTTCACTACGCATGTTAAACAAGATCTTAAGTGTGGTAATCTGGCTCACAGATATTGTCTGGTCTGAGATCTGCTGGTTAATAAACTTGTGTTGTAAAATCTTTCCTCACATCGATAGTGTGCTTTCACTGGTGTCTCATCACAGAAACAGTGAATAGCAAATCACTTACTATGCACAAATAAAAAGTCTGATGTGATTAAGTGGCTAAAATATAGAAATATAACTAAAAACATAATGCTAAGATTTGGATATAGGAGTGGTTAAAGGCAAATGCTAAGATCTATACTTTGTTATTCAAAGAAGTATTAACATTTCCAAAGACTCTGTGGACCTTGCAGTTCCCTGAAGATTGTTTTGCTTTAGATTTCTCATCTATTACCAGTTTCATGGGAATTTGGCTAAATGACACTGCCTGTTCCTTTCTAGCTGAAAGACAAAGCATACATTACACAGCCGGTTCAGGCAGAGAGCAGGATAGCAGTAGGCAGAGATGGCCAGAGAGCCAAGTGGAGACAGGCAAAGAACTGAGAAGAAACAGGCATCTGGCAAAGCGCTCTCCCATTTGGCCAGCCCACCAGGGCAGAAATGGAGCTGGTTGCTGAGATAGTGTCACCTAAATAGACTTCTCAAGCGGTTCCTAGTGGAAGGGACTCCAGTTGGCTACAGATCATGTATTGTGTGTGAGCCTGTATTAATCCCTACTCCCAGTGACCTAGGCAGCTTCATGCTTTACAGAATCCCCTCCTGAACTGAGGTTGACCAAAGTGGGAAAAGAAGCTATTCCCTTCATGCTCCCCAACCTATTCCTGACTCCTTTCAGTCACAGCATACAACTATAGTTATTTCATAATCTGAATTTTATGAAATATCCTTAGTCTTCTTTTAAAGGCACTGGTCAAGTTCTCTCATTCGCATCAGCAAAGCCAACAGGATTGTGTCACTAACTAAAATGTCAATCTGGCTTTGTGTTTTTCCCAGGCAATGAAGCTTGACTGCCAGGACATTCCTCAGCCACTGAACTTTATACAAAGTACCTCCACAAGAATTGCCTGCACACACCTTGCTTTAACCCTTGGAGGCCCAGAACCACATCAGCACTCACACAGCCATGTGTTACCATTTCTTTAATGGAATTATTTCACAGAGCTGTGCCTCCTTATGCTGTATGTTAAATGATTTAACAAAATTATTATAAAAATATAATAAATATGGCTTTCATTAAATAATGCAAATAGAAGAACAGTTTTCACTATAAAAGGAGAAGGTTACAAGAACAGCCAGGAGTATCTCACAGTTCTCAAGTGATTTACCTTGGTAGTTATCTTTAATATGTCTGCTCAAGCACTTTATGTCAGTTTTTTACAATTTGCAGACAAATCATTCAGCAAAAAATAACATTTACTATAAACAGCAAATATTGACAAAACAAACTCTCTGGCAGATGCAAGAAAACTAGCTTGGCATTGTTAGACTATTGTTATCACAACACAAGCACAGGCTGCTTTGTTAAGAGCACTATATCCAAAATACCTAAACAGAAGGACAAAAAGATAAATGAGAACAAGGTGTCAGAAGATAAGAGTAGAAGAAACTCTTTGTCTAGCAAGCAAAGTTGTCATAGTTCTGCAGGTGGGAAAGAACATTACGTTCCAGTCATGGCACTGATGAAAACTTACCAAAGGGGCAAGGACACCAGCCAGACCAAATCCATGTGTCAGAGCTCAGTCTAATGTGGGAAAAAAACTTGCATAAAAACAAGACAGTACCTTGAAACACCTGTTTGAGGTACTTCTTTCTCTCCGCAGGGAACTTAGGCTTCATATTGTAGTTCTCTGAATTCCACCTGTGTTAGAGGCTTAAAGATATTGAAAATGGCCTTTGTGCCTAGTTCCCTTACTTTGTTCCTCCTGGGCTTGCAGTGTGCTGACAGATCTGACACAGACCTGCAAAACCCTGCTTGTTTCTCTTCTAATCAGCAATGACAAGTTCATGCAGCAGAAAGTAAGACTGGCAGCTGTGGATCACCTCACTGCATAAACCAGTTGCTTGTGGGAGGACCCAGTGGGAGGGCCAGGAAACCATTGCCCTTGGATACTTTGTCAGCTGGTTTTGGTTGTGTTATGGCAATCTCATTACACTTCACACACATAAAGGATATAAAGACACTTGTGTGTACCAAGAACTTAAGTGAGAGCATATGTTTTATACATACAGCCTTGACTGGCACAGAGCAAAACAGTGGAGAATTTCCATTTTCCTTAGGGCATCGTCCACCGGTAACTCCAGTACTACTCAGTCTTAATAACTCACAGCTTGTTTCATCTCTGTCCTTCTCCAGTTTCAGCCTCCATATACCAAATTGCATTAGGTCTTTCTCTGCTAGATTAAGAAGCCATCAACTATAATTAGCCTGTGACAAAAAATGTTACTTTCTCTTCTATAACATACACAGATTTAACATCTCTCACAATAATTAATGTTTTCTAATGCTTGTATTCTCATAGGTTTATCTACACCATAGACAACTGGAGCTTAAAAAGTAAATTTGGGGTTGTTATCAGTATGCTTGTGTGTGCCTGTTAAACTCCTGCTCCAGAGGGGAGAAGAAAGAAGGACAATGTATGGGAGTCTTCAGGCTAAGGTGGAAGAAAACAGTCCTTGCAAGTGCATTTGTTTTATGTGATCTTTTGTGTCTGGCATTGGCTGGTATGCAGCCCATACGGTTCACACATACCACAGTACGCTTTGAATCTTTTCAGAGTCCACAGGTTACAGCATAAAGTGCTGTGCAATTGATGCCATACATAATGAATCTCACAGGTAAACTGTATCAAACCCAGATGCTACAACTATGCAGAGCTGGCTCAACAGTACTTGAAAAACTAAATGTTGCTGCCCTAAGAATGAGGGAAGAGCTGGCTGCTCCCACAGAGGAAATGGAGACATAGAAAAAGGGGGCATGGAGCTGGGAGAAGGTATTGGAAGGAATTAGGGAGAGCCCTGGAGAGCTGGGCCTGCTGCTCCTGCAGTCTCAGTGATGTGAGAGATGGTCACAGTTCTGCTGCTGCAGGCAAGAGCCCATATCCCTCAACCCCTCCTTGAACAGCAGCAGCAGGTCTGGCCTCCCAGGAGCATAGCTCAGGCAAAGTAGCAGAGGCATATGGTCATTTTGCTTCCCCAGGTTTCCTGTGAAATGCCAGGGAAATACCCATTTACAGAGCTGGTTCTGGAAGCACAGTGCAAAAAGCTGCACTAGCTAAAGGAACTCAACCATGTCAGGAGTAAGAAACAGATTAAAGATTACTGGTATGGACAGACTGGTCATCTCAGCCCTGTTCTTAAGCATCAGCTGTCTGAGGGACAAGTTCAGTAGGAGTGAGCATTGAGTGTGTGCTGCAGGTTGCCAGAGGAGCTCCACAGTATAACACAGACCCTTACTACTGCTGTTGAAGATTATAGTCATGCATCCAGCCATCACTGTAAACAGTTTCTCAGCAAAAAAAAACCCCTCAGACGACAAGGGATCATGGGGAGTGAACTCCTGCCTGATCCCCACTAGAACTGTAAACAGAATTTTTGGATGGGAGAGGTTTTGGCAGCCAGGAGAAGTAGCTGTACCCCTATGGCAGAGCTGAGGAGAAATTCCATTTCCAGAATCTTTTAATGAATGCAGAATGAAGAGTAATGTAGTTCTCAGCTTGTGTTCTGTTTGGATGCTGATCTGAGAACTTCAGCACGGGCACCTGGAGTAGATCTGTGGTCAGCACAGGAGAGACTGCACAAAATACCATGCTCTGGTGGAAGATCCTTGTCTCTCCACAGGTAGGGTGGCCTGTACTGGCTGTGAGCGGCAAAGAGAAGACACTAGTAGGAGATGGGGCTAGTCTCTGGGAAGGGTTTTGGCTGCTTTCCCAGTCTTGCATGGAAGTCATGCCTACAGCTACCAGATGTAGGGATGGGGTGTGGAAAAGAACACAGATCCCTGCCATAGGACTGCTACTTGCAGAGCCTCCATTGCTAGAACCAGCAGGCAGCCTGTGCTCCATGGTAGTGAAGGAGGGAGGCATTGTTAGCTGGAGAGGATTTTGGCTCCTTTCCTGGTCTCACACGAGAGCCAGGCACACAGCTCCCAGTTGTCTGTGATCTCTGCTCTGGGATCTTTCAGGCTTGTCAATACACTGTGTAAAGGGAGAAATCCTTTCACTCCCACATGGGGGGTGGAAATGTCAAAAGCCCCCATGGAGATCCCTCTGCCTGCATCTCCCAGGAGGCATCACCTGCAGGTAAGCTGCCTTGGAGAGAGCTCCGTCTCTCTGCAGATGAGATCCCCATGCAAAGTACTTGGGAGCAGCAGTTGCTGAGCTTCCCTGGCACGACTGTTTCTGCTGGTTTCCATGGGGATCCACAAAAACAGCAGGAAAGCACTGACCTCTTTTGGAAGACAAGTAATATGATGTGATAGTGCCTGTGGCTGGGGAGGGGGGGACAAGCCCACTTTTAGGCTGTTAACTAAGTTCTGGGGTTAGTCCTGGGGTTTGCCTGCCAGGAGTTGGCGAGGAAAACATGTACCACTCCCAAACGGCCAGCAGCAGTAACTCAAGCTTGTAGGTATTACAAGCTGACAGAGACAGGTTCAAATGATATTGCAAATTAATTTTAATGGACAGCACTGGCAAATGCTGTCAGCAGGCAGCCTCAATAAGCAGTGTTTGATAGTACTTTGACTGGATGGGGTTAGTGGGAAGCACTGGTGAGGAGTCCGGGATATGCCACTATGTGGCCCAGCATGCAAGTGTACACACAGAGATATGACATACAGAGAAAATGTGCATGCTGCTCTCTCTTCTGTCACATCTGAAAGCATATGAACCAAATTTCATACCTTTCACCTTGGTCATAGAGAGAAACTTCCATGTGCAAGGAACGAATTCACAGTCTTGCCATTACAGTATCATGTCACTAAGACTTCACCCACTGCCCTGAAGGTCTTGCCCAACCCTCTTCATTGCAGAAGCATGAAGTGTTATTTAGCACGCTCTTCCCCATGCAGTCTGGAGGTGCCTACCTGATACCCACCCACCTGCTTGCACACAGCAACAATTGCCAAACAGTACAGCTGCCAGGATGAAAGGACATGGCGGGAATGGGTGGAGGGCTGGTTTTATTCATCTGCATAATTTTTGTGAGGCAGTTTAAGATTTCCAGAAAATTCTGCAGGAGGGGAGAGGTAAAACTGATAGAGGATAAGATGGCTTTCAAACACAGCCAACAAGCACCTTAAAAAGGAAAACCTAATTTTGTGTGTGCCTCTGCCTCTGGGCAAAATAGTCTTGGCTCAGTTTCAAAAGTACTGGGAAATTCAAGGGTTGGGTGTCTCTCAAAACCAGTCTCAGGATGCCTGCAACAGGGTGACCAGAAAAAGGTGCCGATTTTGAACATGTCATCCTAATTTTATTTTTTTATTTTGTCATTTGTTATCAATAAGCACTCCCTAGGAGGCTCAGAGATTGATTGTATTTCACTCTATGCACTGCCTGAAACAGCAACCCATGTAATAGAAATCCATCACCTTGGCTGTAGATTTCAGTGGCGCTTGGGTATCATTGTGCTGATTGTTGTGATATGGCACTTCCACCCATTTCCTAATGCAGTGCTCCCTTGCCCAGAGTCCTGTGAGCCTGCAAAGGAGACTGAAGTTGCGGTCACTACCTGGCCTCTCCCTTTGTCAGTGACTGCCTCTCCTGCCCAGCAACCGCAGTGCTGGTGTAGAGATGCAGAGTTTCTCTGTTCCCACAGAAGCCCATGCCAAGATGCAGCACATCTTGGACACATAGACGGACAGCTAATTAAAACTGCTCAAGTAGCTCCAACACAAAACTGAGTTATGGCCTTCTGCAAAGAATGTCATGGGTAATTTTTAATTGTTTGTTTAATCAGTGTTAATTGCACACAGTAGGAGGTCAGAACTCAGCCTGCAAATGCTCAGTTGGCTGGGATGCTCAGGTTCTCCAGCCATGCTGGAAACCCTGATTGAGGAACAGAAGGAGGGGCATTTGCTCATCAATGATACTCTGGGGATTTTTTCTGTAGAGGGAGGAGGAGGAGGAGAGGAAGTATGAGAAGGTGGGCTGCATCAAAAGGAGCCTGGCCAGCAGGTCAAGGGAGGTGATTCTGCCCCTCTACTCTGCTCTGGTGAGACTCCACCTGCAGTACTGCTTCCAGCTCGGGGGCCCTCAACACAAGAGGGTTGTGAACCTGCTTGAGCAAGTCCAGAGGAGGGCCACAAAGATGCTCAGAGCACCTGATCACCTGTGGAGACAGGTCATGAGAGTTAGGGCTGTTCAACCTGCAGAAGAGAAGGATCTGGAGAGACTTTATTGTGGCCTTTCAGTACCTAAAGAGGGGCTACAAGAAATCTGGAGAGGGACTTTTTACAAGGGCATGTAATGATAGGACAAGGAGGAATGGTTTTATATTGAAAGAGGATAGATTTAGATTAGATATCAAGAAGTTCTTCACTATGAGGGTGCTGAGGCACTGGCACAGGTTGCCCAGGGAAGCTGTGGCTATCCCATCCCTGTCAGTGTTCAAGGCCAGGTTCGATGGGGCTTTCAGCAACCTGGTCTAGTGGAAGGTGTCCCTGTCCATGGCAGAGGGTTGGAACCAGGTGATCTTTAAGGTTCCTTCCAACTCAAACCACTCTGTAATTCTGTGACACTAAGGGGTGAGTGGGCTCCTGGGCCCCCTCTGCACTGGAGAGATTTCAGCACACCTCCTGCTTGCACCACCACTAGCCAGGCATGGGCAGAGCTGTCCCATCACCAGGGGCCTTCTCCAGATACTTAAATTGGGGCGCTTCAATCCAGTCTTTCCTTTTGGTATTCTATTTTGATCAGAGGTGTCTTTACATTTGTAGTTATTATAAAACACACTGATAATATTATACGTGTAGATATGCAGTAATGCATGCATACATACACGAATTATAAGTGCATAAAGTCTAGTATGTTATAGTAGTAAATGTGTTATATAAATCACAACATGATCCAGCTCGATAGTCGTTATGGCCGGAGCACCAAACCGCGTAGCCCGCGATGCCTGCGCCGCCTGAGGCGGACCCGCTGTCCCGGCCGTGGGAATGGCTGCGCCCCTCCCCGCCGCCTGTGCTCTGGCGCCACCTGGTGGATAGCGGCGGTGCGGCGGGCAGGTTTCTCCTGAGGGAGTTCTATCCCAGGCGTTGATGTATCGAGGGAATCCAACAAAAACGGGTGTCCCGAGAACGGGCAACGCCTTCGTCCGGTTTAACTTTGATCTGTGAACGTTTGCCGATGGGGAAATGGGCTGCATTTCCCAATGGACAGTTGGGTGCAGAGTCAGTGGGACACATCTTCTGGCTGTCTCGGCCGTGAATACCTGCACCCGTAAAGCCCTCTGCCATTCTGCTAAAACATAACACCACTAACTCACGCTCTTTTAAATTGGTTTTCAAATGCCTACAAGCATCAAAGATTTACCTGGTAATATTTTCAGAAAGATTTCACAGCATGAAGTTCTTTGGAGGCCTCGTTTTAAACAGAAAGGTTCAACTGCACAACACTGAATTGCATGCAACAAAGTGTCCTCACAGGCTGTGCAACCTGAAATGGCTTACACAGGGAGGGAAACACGAGGTGTGAGGCTTTGTGCCTTCTTGGCATTGCGTTCAGCCACTGGCCTAACAGTTAGTGCTCTCAGTTTGTCTCTACAGTTTAGCAAGTTTTGTCTTACCAGGGAAAAAGCCTCCCGGTGGGACAGTCATTGTCCTCTGACAGACATGAACACAACCGTGCATCTGCACCATTTAGGCCCTCCGATAATTACAGCTAACTGAGATTTCTTTTCAGCTGAAATACATAGAAATCTTGGATCAGACAAATATGAGCTACAATCAGGCTGTTCCTAGGGAGCATGGTGGTGGTACAGCTCTGAGGCATCTGAGGGGAGATGGAGTACTTATGGCTGTGGATTTGCTGTGGGCTCTCTGCTTGAGGGGTGCTAAGGGTCAGCACCAAACCATGTCTCTGAGACACTGGATGCACATGCTATCATATAATCCTGTCTAAGTCATACCTGGGCAATTATTCCTAAGAAGCAGATAAGCATTGGATTGTTTCACCATATAAACATATGGAACTGTGCAGGAGAGTAGGAGAAGGTGTTCCTAGAGAAGGTAATCCTAGGGCAATGGTTGCAGAAGAAAGGATGTTCAGTTCAGGTGTAAGTTCAAAGAACCAGTTTTTTCTTTGGTGCAAACCCACAAAAAACCTTAAGACTATTTTCTAATTTTTGTTAAAGCTGGACCCACCCTTACAACAGGTCAAAACTCAAGCCTGATATTTCTGTACAAGACACTTGTCTCCTCTCAGCCTTCATTTCTTCATATAAGGAAGAATGCACCATTTGTTTGCCCCAAAGTTATTTAGCTTCTCAGAAGACATCACAGAAATAAACCCCCTTAGATTAAACCTTTTATAAATTAAGAACTTTAACAAAATGGTTTTATGATGGATCAAAATTGTAATGTTATTCTTCTAATGAGCAAAAATAATTCTACCATTACCGCAAGAAAGGGTTGCTTTTGCTTTTAAATCTAGAAGAGCTTTTGGGCCTGTACTGCTAGCTTTACATTCCCTCTGCAAAGCACTCTGCAGCCATACAGAAATGCAGAATACTGGTTCCAGATTTCTATATTCTTGTCTGAAATCAGTGCCCATCTGATACTATCTGGGCTTAGATTGACTAGATTTATATTTAAAGTAAGCCTGACGTCATGCAGGCATAAAGGGAGAGAAGATTCAGGACCTCTTCCACCACGCAAGGATTATGCCAGGATCAGGCAAAATCCCCCTGCTTGCAAGAGGTTATGGTCACATGGGTTTGTGACTGGGTCATGTCTTTCAGCCTCTGCAGAAGAAACAGCATGTTTTGGATCCAGCAGCTTTGGTACTCCTACAAGCTCATATTCATTCCTCCCATTAACCAAGATTTCTGGGAACTGTCCTGAATTTCCAGTAGCTATTTACTCCATTATCCAAAAATCAATCACAGATGGTGCTTTTGATGCTGGCAGGTTGGAAAAAATATTCTCTTGGCTTATATCCTGAGCATATTTGATCTGGACTGACTGGGTGGAATCATGACAGCCCATCATCTTGTTGGTACAGAAACACTTTCCTGGCTGCAGCTAACTTTTGGGCAAGGATGACCATTTTCCTTCAAATAGCAAACTTCAGCCTTAAATAGTTACACTTTGCCCTTGCTGTTTGGGTCTGTTGCATACCGAAGACTTAGCTCTTAGCAACATGAAATCCCATCCTAATTAGCTTCTGTTCAACAATACCACTTTGTACCACTCTCAGAATGCCAAGCTCCTTCTATTCTGGGGCTACAGAGGAAGGGAGCATTTCATATGAAGCTTAACACAGTTCAAGAGTCTTTCTGTGAAATGCAGTTTTTTTCCCCGAAGTGTGAAGTAGTCCTGTATGTTAAACCTGAGCCACTCTGCATGAGTAAAAGTCACACTCAGGAAATTAAAGACTGTTAACTGAACATAGCCCAGCATAAGCACACAAAACTGCTGTAAGAAGTTCTGGAAAATTCAGCAGTGTCATAAATTCAACATAAAGGGTGCATGCTAAACATAAAACTTGTTGTGTAAGTGGTCAGGTGGTATAATTCATTCCAATTTGACACTCAGCTGGAGAGCAAACCATGTATCATTTACTCACTGGGGAGTCAACGAGCACATATAAAATACAGCAACTAAGCCATCTTCTGTATTTGCATCAACACTCCCAACACCTGCAGAAAGCATAGACTCCCATGGACCTCCCTACAGTAACAAACAAACAAGATGCAGCTCTACCCACCACAAATGCCAATGGGTAATGATGATCATTCACACATACAGTTTTTTTCATTTGGTCCTTTTTTTTGCGCTGCTATAAATGTTTTCCTCACCTTACAGGAAAGTCCCTCAATTCAAGGACAGTTTATTATCTGGAGCAATCTGAAGACAGAGAGAGTGACAATGCCAAGCTGTTTTTTCTTTTCAGCCTTTCACAAAATCTTTATGCAGTCTGTTTTACTTGCTATCCTTGAAACTTTGACCTAATTTCCATCCCATAAATCTACTCTCTTAGACATTATTCAAAACAATGACTGTATGATGACCCCACATACATCTATTTGCTTTGGGTTCTAATATTTTGTGGTACAGAATTACATTATTTTCTGTACATTGTGAATTTTTGCAACCAATGTGTTCGCATTCTTTAAAAGAAGTCTTTATAGCTTTTAAAGTGAACAAAAGAACCCCTTCCTGAAATGGGTTTGGTGCTTGTTTTAAAGGAAAAACTCCATTATCATGACACATTCCAACTACGGTAGTTAAGTATAAAGCAATCTGAAAAAAAGAAAAACTCTTGCTCAAAAAGCTGCTGAGATAAACCCAAGGCTGCAAGTTTGAGTGGATATTGGAGCCACTGTAATTTGGATTGGTCTTGGTCCTGAAATGTAATATCCAGCAAAGCTTAAATTTTCAGATCCCAGTGCCCACAAAGCCCTGAAGGCAGGGGCTGCAATTTGTTAATTCTAGCATGTTCTGGTCTTTCAAACTCAATGGCATACTGGGTGCAGATATGAAGTATACACCAGTGCACCCATTGACCTCTTCCTCTGTGTGGGTGACAGCTCTGCAAAGCTACTACATCTGCTTCAGATGATGGAGCTGAGAGACCATGTTCTTAGCCAGCACTGGGGTCTGACTAGGGGCTATGTGGTGGAGGTTGCTTGAAGGTAAGATTGTTGGAATTTATTCAGTACCATAGCGAAACCTGTATTAGCTCCCATCAGTGGTAGAGTTTGGATTTGTCATTCAGCCTGTTAATATGTACTTTTTTTCAAATTATTACCATCAAATTATTACCTTGCTGATACCCAGATATCAGCATGGACAAAAGTCACAGAGGAACTGTTCTGACACTGTAAAAACCTTCAGCAGATTATTTTCTCTCTCTTTGTCATCCAGCAGGTAGGAGATTATCACAGGTGGGTTGTTCCCCTGGGATGTCCTATTCGCTTGTGCACAACTCCTCAGGGCATACCCAGTTTCCCTAATTTTTATATGGCTATCCACCAGCCTTGGGGAACATGACAGCACCATTTTTTACTCTCTTGGAAAGAAAGGAATTGGGTGTCACAGCGTCAATATTCATGGATCACAACAAAGAGACACAAATGCCCAGGAATGTCTCCACCTAGTACTTGAGCTGAGGTTACAGGACTGTTGCCAGCAGGCAAAGACATGGACTCATTTACCTGCGACTTTTCCCTAGTTGTTAGCTTATCAGTTCTAGATGTTTCTAAAGGTTACCTCTGTAGACATAGCTTCTTGGGACATCCAGAAGTCATTCCGCTATACCAAAAATGCCCTAAAAAAAGATTATTAGCATAAGTCTAGTCCAGTTGCTCTGCTAGAAAGTGCTAACTTTACTGCTGAGCTGCCCACCTGGTAATTAATTTTGATCAATTTTCTTTATCCTGATCATGGGGCAAGGGCATTGAGAATACAGGGAACATAACAACTGGGAGAGAAAGATAGTGGATCTGATGTAGTTTAAGGGAGAAGTAAGGGACAATATAATCCCCTATAGCAGGAAGCAGGGCTTGTAAATTCCTAGTTTATCCAAGTTTTATTTGTGCTGCAGTGATGTTTGCAGGTAAGTAACAGCTAAATGTTCAAAGAATTATGAGCACGCGAATGTTTTATAGTCAGAGTAATATAACTAGTAGTTGCTCATGACTGGGATCATGCTACAGAAGCAGCTTATCTGGGGAAGATGTATTATTTCTTTGTCCTCTGATCTTATTAGGGTGTTGAGAAGAACATTGATTGATGGCTAAGTCTGTACCTTTGAGACTGGCTAATAAAGAACCCTTAATTGCTTGTATTAGTATGGATATGCCTTAAGAAAAAAGCCTGCAGAAAATGTAGCTGACTCCAAAAGAATTTTATAAGCTGATACCATCTTTGGTTGTGTTAAACTATGACAGAATATTTCTTCGTAATAGCACGCCTAACATTACAACAAGATTTAAAATGGTTTTGAATCAAAAAGCAACTGTCTTTTTTTTTTAATGAAGAAGCAAATGTCAGTACTAGCCTTTTTACTCTCAAATTCACCTTGTATTAATTTTCATTTTTCCTTTGGAAAGATAAAAGATGGAATTTTGTTCACATCTGCAAAGGCAATTATATATAAAAAAAAAGCCTTCTGAAAGCATTTGATGGCATAGGTGTGATAGTGGTCAAATTATGAAAGAAGTGAGATTTACTTATGCATAAGAGCCTAATTTGGGCTTTTTTTCTGACACTCATGTTACCATTTCAAGGTCTGCCTTGTAGTTAGGGTGTTATGAAACAGCACCTAGTTTGAGTGTCAGCCTGGGATTATTTTGCCTGACTTCAGCTACCCAGAAACCAAGAAACAGGCTTGAACTATCAGAAGTGGAGGCAGTTCCATCTCCTTAGGATGGAGTGCATAATCATCCAGAAGTGTCCACCTCTCACAACTGTGTAAATACAGAATTAGAGCAAATGGAAAGCAAAGAATCACAATATCCTTGTAGACAGAGACTAGCTAATACAGAATCATAGAATCATAGAATAGTTAGGGTTGGAAAGGACCTTAAGATCATCTAGTTCCAACCCCCCTGCCATGGGCAGGGACACCTCACACTAAACCATATCACCCAAGGCTTCATCCAACCTGGCCTTGAACATTGCCAGGGATGGAGCATTCACAACCTCCCTGGGCAACCCATTCCAGTGCCTCATCACCCTAACAGTAAAGAATTTCTTCCTTATATCCAATCTAAACCTCCACTGTTTAAGTTTTAACCCATTACCCCTTGTCCTGTCACTACAGTCCCTAATGAAGAGTCCCTTCCCAGCAACCCTGTAGGCCCCCTTCAGATACTGGAAGGCTGCTATGAGGCCTCCACACAGATGCAAGTATATCACATCAAGAAATTCGGACAATGTTTGCAGCACTGTCAAGAACTGGATCAGTCCATAGATGAAGAGTCACAGCTAATTGTGCAGATGACTTTCACAGCTGAGGAGTTGAAAGGTGCATCAGGACCTTTGCTCAAGTTTCCTCTCAATCTGTTTTTGTGCTTGTATTTCTGAGGCTGTTTTCTCATTACCAGCATCAGTTATACTAGTTGTAGCTGGGAGATTTGCAGGATGCTTGGGATTATTTGATATCTGGAGCATAATTTCTGATCTCTTCTAGACTAGAAAGTGATAGAAATTATGGTTTTAAAGTTCACTGGGCTGGAAATTTTTAAGCTGGCATTTGTAGTGAATGTAAAATATCTGATAATCATAGATCACAGTATGACAAAAAGTCATATCCAGTAAGTCACTAACTAAACATTCTTCAGGGCTACGTTCTTACTTAATCCTATTAAACTCTTCACAAAAAAGTCTTCACAAAAACATTCTTCAGGGCTGTGTTCTTACTTAGTCCCACGAAATTCTTCACAAAATATCTCCTTAATAACTTTCTAAAATGAAAACTATTGTCTTTAGTCAATATCATGGCCATGCCTATGCAGTCTATGCTGCGGTGATGCCTACTGATGGGGAGATTTGCTGTATAAGATACAGATGAATATTTGATGATGTAGTTATTTATTTACTGCATCTGTAGAGATAGACAGCCTTTTTCATGTGACTTTTCTTAGTCATCAAAAATATTTGGGACCATTTGGGTCCTATGCCACCTGAGCAGCTGACATTTGTTGGGGTCATGTCTTTGTTGTGAAACAGCTACCAGGACAGTGATAAGATCTGAAAGGAAAGGAAGAAAATGTAAAAGCTGCTTTTTAAAAAGTGCAGTAGACTCCTTGTATATCACTTTGATATGTTCATCATATGCATGTATATGCCTGCTGGAATAGATGATGAGGTTAGATAGCTGCTTGTCCAGGCTTTTGGGTATTATTGTCAGTTCTGTGTGATAAACGTCTCCATGCCTGAGGCTGTCCACTTGAATGAGAGAAATATTCATATGTAATGAAAAGTGACATAACAAAACTAAGATAACAGTGAAATATCAGTGACTGTGTTCAATGAACAATGCAAACGGACCCTGTTTCTAATGGAACTGCTGTGTAACTCAGCCTTATGGACAAGCTGAACCAATGTCACAAAAGTTAAAGAAAGGAGGAATTCTTCAGCTGTTTATATACTGCTGCTAAGAGTGGAGGTAGCAGTACAAAAGAAGAGATATTTGTTGTTAACAAGAAAATCAATTTAGCCAGCATTCTGAAACCTGCTGCAATAATTTATACAGTAAAATATCTTGTTTTAGTCTGTCTCCAATGAGACAGTGAGTAAAAGAGACAAGAAGGAGATAACATAAGGAGGATATGCTCTTTCTTAAGGATAACCACTAAGTATTCCAGAATTATTAGTAAGTCAGATCCACAGGTGCTTTAAAAAATAATGTCTTGATGTACTAAATAACAACAAGCATAAGATACCACCAGGGAAGAAGAGTCTGAGAGACCACTGAATCAGATTACAGAGCAGGACAAAACACGGCAAAACTGAGGAAGAGAAGCTCAGACAAAAAAATATGGACAATAACTGGAAGATAAGAGTCATGGGATTAAAAAAAAGTCTCCATTTCATAAGGATAATAAAGAACAATGTTGTTTAAAATGTCATCCTGGGTCAATGTATGATGTGAAGGCATAATCAGAAAATAAAAAGCTTACATGGCAAAAGGATAAAATGGGAAATATATAGCAATCAATATAAATTAGAAGTTATACAATGTAAAAATAGACAACAACAACAAAAAGACAACAGGAAAATCATTGGCTGGCAGGCTTGAAGACAATAAAATCAGTTAAGAGTATATTAACAGCAGAAGTCTTAATAAGGGTACATGCTGCTGCTTGATGCAGATGATGAAATTATAATATTGCAGAAATGACAAATATTCCAGAAATATTTCTGTTCTGCATTTGGAAAGAAGAAAGATGATGCACTTATATCACATGTGCTGATGAAAAATTTTCCACTCCATTAGAGACTAGGAGGAATGTAAAATATGTGCTGGGCGTAAATATTTTAAAATCAGCAGGCCTGGATAGCTTGCATGGGAATACTAATAGAACTTATTTAACTGAAATCTAGCCTGCTGATACTGATATTTCATAAATCCTGTAGCAGTGGGGAAATACCAGAAGAGTAGAGGAGTGTCTGTCCTATGCCAATATTAAAAAATGGCAAAGTCAATAATCTCAATAGATATGCACCAGCAAGGGTAACAGCAGCTCAGGCTTAAACATATTAACTGATAGAGAATCCTTTGACAAAGAATAAGATAATCTAGGGATGTATTTTCCAGCATCAAAATAATCCTGGAAAAAAAAAATCAAGAATAATCGAAGCATCCTTGTCATGAGCAGAAAGACACTAGAGATATTCCAAAAGTACTTTCTAGCCCTAACTTCTGTGGCTCCATGAAGAGATAACATGGTTATCAACAGAATCCTCCCTGGACAGGAGTGAATGTATGTACAGGGGGTGAATTCTCCTTGGCTTTCTTTCATAAATCAGAACAGAATAAAGCCATATCACCTGGGCTTTTGCAAAAGCCAGTAGTAGGAAGCCGTATTAATATGAATTTTAGATTCAGTGCTAATCAACATTTTAATCATTGCTGTAGATGTAAATATAAACTCACTGCTGATAAAATATGCAGGTATTAGGATGCCTGGTGGAATGGCAATGATGAGGGGAAAGCTTTTATATAGAGCAGGCTATATGGATCACTTAGCAGATCAGATACATTCAAGTAAAAAGCCTTTTACTACAGCCAAATGCAAAGTTATGCATGTGGGACCCAGATAGGAGATTAGGAGATGTGTAATCAGAAACTCTACCCTGGAAAACAGCGCTCTGAAATGGATCAGGGTTGTCAGAGCATGGAGTAGTTTCACTCCAGAGAGATACTGTGGCAGAAAGGATGAAATCAATCCTTGAATGCATAAACATAGGAATAGTGAGCAGAAGTACCAGGTTGCTTTTCTTCCCTTTGTGGTGCTCATGAGACTAATCATATGCAGGATATTTATTTTCAAAGGTTGCTGAAAAGCTGGGGAAGGTGCAAAAGAAGCTTGGTAATTATTCAAGATCTAAAGAAAATCCCTTATTGTAGAGGACTTACAGTGCTAAAGCTGTCTGATTTACTGAAAATGAGATGACTTGATTTATGACTTGATTAATGAATTGGTGCTGTTGGAGGCATAAAACACGAGCAGGAAAGGGCTATGAGCAGACTAAGTTTTACTGAGGACTGAGTGCACAAATTATAAAGCCAGACAAATTCAAGTGAAGAATGAGACATAGAAAATGATTAACCACTAGAACAAGCTAATGTACTGAATTCATCTCCTTATGTCTTCATATCAGACTAGACACATTTCTTATTGGCCTACAGCCAACTACAAATTGTCAAGCATGAGTTATAGCACTTAATACTGGAATCTATCCATGAAAATTAATGGTCTATGGTATCAAAGAGGTCATTCTAGGTGATAGTGATCTCTGAGACCCATTGTACTGTAGGAGAGAGATATAGTTATTAATTATTATGATGATGTCAATAAGCAGTAGCTAAACATGCAACTTTCCCTCTGTTCTGCCCTTTAAGTGCTGCTATTTAATGATAACAAGATGAATTAAGGTTGTCAAGATAACTAATGAGAGAAACTGGAGGACTGTAAAAGTCCATGATCAATTTTCCCTTTTTAGATATTCAAGTAGCTGATCACTTTACCAGTTGGACTGGCATAATACAGGGGAAATACAAGTTGCTTGGTGACTTTCTTTTGCTTTTTTTGTTCCTCTGACTAGAAACTTCTTTATTTGTCTGACATGTGCCTATGGTAAGTAAGTGACCTGGCCTCACACGCATGTCATATTAGCAAAACCAGCCAAAGTATTTTTGGAAGAAATGAATGGAAGTGAAGATGCCAAAAATAAGTTCTTACCCAGAAAAGTAAAAAAAAAAAAAAACCCAAACAAACAACAAACCCACAACACTGCCATAATAGGCAATGTTTTTAATATTATTTTGATCCTTGAATACAGGAGCCTCCTTTGCCAAAATGATATCTGATGTTCATACCACCAAAACAAATACACATGAATTGCTGTTAATTTGATGTTGAGGATATCTGGGTGGCTAAATGCTTTTAAGTGTCGGGCCTCAGAGAACTTTCATTCTATATAATCCCAAAGTACTTTGGAGACTTCCATGGCTCTAGGGCAGAGCATGGGTGCCACTGATAGAGCACAGCCTTTCAAAATAACAGTTTAAGAAAGAAACTGAAGAATTTCATCACTAATGCAACTTCAGGAGAAATTCAGGGAATTAATGCAAGAGGGGAAATGATGGAAAAGACAAGGGTTACAATATAAAAAAAAGATAGATGAAGAAGGCAATTAAATTGTATGAATGAAATTGAAAAAGTGTTCCTCTGAGATTTGAAATTATGTGGAAAATGGATGAGTCAAAGGAATATATAAAAGCTATTCAGAGCTAAAAATCATGGTTTGACTCTCTGCTTCTGTGTATCAAATGTTCACAATGAGCTGCTCGAGAATATTCCACAGGCCAAGAGCTTTTTGAATAACAAAAACATCTGAGATGAACAAAAGCTGTTCACAAACAGTGCTGAAACAGCAAGAGAAGTGACTAAATCTGTCAGATAAGCTGTCTACATAAATACAAGTTATCTACCCTGCCCTTCTCCATTGCTCCCAACCTTCTTCATTTATCTCTTTTTATATTGTAACCCGTCTTTTCCATACTTTCCCTCATCCATTCTCCTTCTCTCCTTCACTTATTATCACTATGTGACTAATATTTGAGAATTTTATTGTAAGTGATTCCAAGCAGACACTTGTCAGTTTAGCTCTGTGCAGAGTACTTTGCAGACATGTCAAGTTGTATAAATAAAAATTACAGCTCAGAAATATTTAGTATCTCAACTATATTCTACAATCTAATGTGTACCAGAGACACTATATGAAACAGAATTATTTATTAAATTTATCCCATCTCTCACACTGACATTCAAAAGCATTTTAGGCAAATTGTGTGCCTTCTGTCTTCTCTGTCTCAGTTTTATAGCTAGCTTAGAGTTACATGATGTGTCAGGGAAGTGCTAGCATTGGGGTTTTTGGCATTCTAGAAACCTTTCTAATGTAACAGCTCTTTGCTTATCCTGCTATTTACTGGTATGTCTCAAAGCATTCTAGTGAAGGAAATGTGTTCCCTCATACAGATGGGGAAACAAAAAAATAGAGAGGTGAATTTGATGCACTGAGAATGTCAGAAGCATGTCTGTGAACACAACCCAAGTCTCTAAGGCTCTAGCCTCCTGGCATTCTCGAAAGGCAGCAATTCTCCACAACATAGATCATTGGATCAAGTTCAGCTACACATGTCCTGGTTGGTAGAGTGGCTTGCCTCTCCCCAGAATAACGTTTGCATTTTGTTAAACCTGGCAAAATAACAGAAAACAGAGTTGTCCCCAAAGCCTCCAGGATCTGTAATTTGCTCTCCTTCTGCCCCTGAGTTTCCACAATAGAAAACATGAAGGTTTCTTTTATTTTTATCAAATATTCAAGCAAATACAGGCTTACTTAGTTAGACATCAGTCACACCTCTGGTAAACCTTGCCTGCTGCTTGTTGTAGAAGTTGAAGGCTGCTTTGTTCTGAAGAACCTGTCTGGCATCTAATCCACATGAAGGCAAAAGTGGCAGGAGATAGTGGAGGATGCTAGCGCTCTGCTGAGCAATTTATCTATCAGTTCAAAGAGATGATCCCTGAACAACATCCCAGAGAAAACCCGAAAGCTTTGAAAGTCTGTGAAAGTGTCATTCCCATGGATACCTTCAATAGGAACACCTCCTTCACACAACAGGGCTTTCCTAAACAGGCTATCCTGACAGTAAGGGATGCTTTCTTGCGTGGCACTTCGGTAGCATCTCTAAGGAATAAGTTTCCTATCCACTGTGTATAGTTTCAGAGCCAAGCTCTCACCAAGCCATAAGGTATAGCAGATATCTATTACAGAAAAATATCTTGAAGATTAAATCAGACTTCGCTATTATAATTCATACCAAGAGGAAAGAACATGCTCTGAGTAAGAAAATTATTTCAGCAATCACAGAAAGAAAGACCAGATTTTTCAGAAACAGCTTTGGGTACCCTGGGGATTGCTGCCCAGCCTTTAAGAGTTGAGGCTGATCCCAAGGACAGCACCTTAATGGCAGAGACTGGCACATGAACAAATGCTGAGAGGGCTTAACTTTTGGCAGAGATGTAGTAAGAACCTGCATGGACCTAACTCCTGCCTCAGTTCCTTTGTGAATTGTGTACTTTTTCAGGAGTGACAAATACGGCGTCAGTGTTTGAAACTATAAAAGAACCTAGTGTATTTTGATACAGCCTATAGGGGAGGAAAAAAATCCCCGCTACAACCAAAAGAAAGAAGAGAGGAACCCATCAGACCAGGGAGATTCCTCCAGCTTGGTGAAATCGTTTTGAAAATTTCCTTCACATTTCCTTCAATAAATTCACCAATGAGTGAAGACAGTGAAAATCCATGGCTTGTATTCTTTCTACCCTCACCAAAAAGAGATAAAGGAAGCAACTTCCATGTTGTTCCATGGATGACAATGCATACTGATCTGAGGCAGCATGTGATTTGTTATTCTTCAAAATGCACTTCCTGCTTTAAGGATTTGAAGTACATTTGTCACCACAGTGACTGGGAGCCCCCTCTGGGGGAAAAGAATAGTTGTGGGGTTTTTTTCAGGCATCAAGATTGCTTTTTGTTCCTCAATTTCCTGACAGAGAAGCCTGTGCTTTAGACATACATCTGTGAGATGTCTATTCAGTAAACACAGAGCAGATCCTCTCTTTTCTATATACCTATACAGCCAAGGAGGTGAAATTCCCAATTCCCAATTGTGGGACCTCCTCAGGAAAACAGGAGAGAAAAAGCCAAACCTCCCCAAGGAGGGGAAAACTCTGATTTCAGCCTGAGAGGTTTTAAACAATTGTGCTGAAGTTTTGCATGATAGGTGTCTCTTTCAAAGTACTGGCTGGCTGGAGTCAGGCTGAACCAGGACTAGGTAGAGAATGGGGAGTGTTACAAGGTAAGGTTCCCATTTCATTTGTTGCAGAATCCGTTAGAATGTAGAGTGAGGCAGGAAATTAGAGTAAGGGTGATGTAATGAGCCAGGTGGTTAAACCCTGTTCTGGAAAGCTGGATCCCATTCCTCATTGGTTCCTAAGCAGTATCAGACAAGTCACTTAGACTATATCCATAAGATTAATGGACGTTCCTGATTTTCCAGGTGCTCCTTTTTCTAGAGTGGGGCTGGATTTACAGAAGGGATGAGCATGCACAACTGGAATATAAATAAGAAGCCATATAAAAGTAAATTGGGGGGGGGGGGGGGGGTGGGGAGATGCTATGAATCTCAGATTTATGATTCATTTTAACTGCAACATGTCTGATCTTTAAACCCCAATGTGCAAAGTGAGATCTTTACCTCACTGGGAATGACTACACTGGAAGAAATGTTTGTGATGCACTCAGATACCAGAGACCACATTAAAGAGTTCCTGAAGAAGTAAGTCATTCTCTCTTCAGTGTAACAATTGTATAATAAAGAAAACACAAATTACGTTGAGGGAATAAGATCTGCCAGACACAAAATGGGTGAGTGAGGAACCAGCTCAGGTATTACTGCACTGCACTCTTGAGTGTGTCCACATATAAGAGTACAGTAGCAAGCAAATATGATTATGCTACTTTCTAAGATGCTTCCATACAGTTAGGTGTGATGCTGCACTCGAATAAATCCTTCCAGAACCAGACAGGATGGTACAGAGACATCTGAGCTGGCTTTGGACACACATATAAAGGAATGAGATCAGGTGTTATATATGATCTGCGTTATTTCAGATTAAGGCAACGCACACATGATAGGATTATGAGATCATTAACAAGATCAGTTACATCTCCTGTGCCTGTTGACAAGCTGCTGCAGAAGGGCTAGAGCATACTTAGGTCAATGCAAACCATTCTCATCTTGCAGCAAGATTCCTGCATACAAGACTGAATGCTCTGCAAAGAACAGTGCTCACTGCCGGCACCAGGCCATGGGGAGCTCAACCCTTCTGGTGAATAAATGCCTAACAAAAGGGGCTTCTAGAAAACCTCTCTTCTTTGTCCACGAGTTTCATCTACTCCCACTTCCACCATATTATAATCTCAACTCTACTGTTCTTTTTCTCTTCCATTACTAGATCAGGCTGAAAAAAAACAAGGCTGGACAGAAAATTTTTTTGCTTTTCTGGAGCAGCTAATGCAGATGGAGAGAGCAGAATAAGCTGTCAGGTGTACAGCACCACTGCAAGGTGCTCGCCCTGACATTTCTCCCTCCTGCTTGTCCCCTCAGCACAGTGCAGCATTTGTCTTCATTCCCCTCACCCCTGCCTCACTGTCTCCTTCTTCCTCCCTTCTCATTCTGGGAGACTCTCCTTTCTCCTCACCTCCTCCT
This sequence comes from Melopsittacus undulatus, assembly GCF_012275295.1. Lineage (NCBI taxonomy): Eukaryota > Metazoa > Chordata > Aves > Psittaciformes > Psittaculidae > Melopsittacus > Melopsittacus undulatus. The sequence goes on from NC_047530.1 coordinate 47,032,571, forward strand.
TTCTCTGCTTGCTGTGACTAGACAGGAGAATACAGATTTATGTATTCCCTACATGTGCTTCTTATTTTTCCTAATCCATCTCTGGCAGTTGATTTCTCCTTCTTGTAGGTGAGTATCTCTTAGAGCTCTTCTTCCTTTCTCTTTGACCTTTCCTCTCCTCTTTGTGAGGCATTCTCTCCTCTCATGCTGTGAAATGTTCATGCTGTCTCATACTGTGAAATGATCTCTCTTATGCTCTCTCAACTACTCTCTCTAGCACAGTCTTCAGTGCTTTCTAAATGATGTTATTTCACAATAAATACATAAGCTTTGCATTCATACTGCTGTCCTCTGCAGCTGCCTAATTGTATATGGTATTTTAAAGGTGTTTCTTAGAACATAAAAAATGCCTTAGCTATCTTAGCATTTTTCTTCTTGACTGTTGTGGTATATATATAAAACAGCTGGGTTTTTTTAATCCAGCTTGAGGTCACCAGCACATGCAGCGCTGTCCTCACCTGAGCAGCTTGGTTGCTGAGGTAAGGTTAGCTGGGCATTTTTCTGCATTTCCCCTTTAAAATGCTCCATCTTTCTGATACTCCTGCTCTCGCAGTGAGATTGTGCAATCAGGTGACGCGGTGACAGGCTGCTTTGCTGCATTGTGGCATCCTCCAGTCTCCGAGCAGCCACAGCAGTTTGTACACAGAGCTCTGCAGGTGAACACTGGTGGGCATGCCAGCCAGTCACCCAGGCACTGCTGTAGTACACAGAGCAAGGCAAAGCCATGGCATTTTCTGAGTATGCAGCATCTGCTGGCTCTGCAGCTTTTGGGGCTGAAGGAGCAGCCTCTCAAGAGAATACCTGTCTTTGAGAGAGTCACTGTGGCCAGACATCCTGAGAATCCTTCATTATAATTGCCTCAGGGCCTGCACAGATCTGATATTGCCTCATCATTGGTACCATCTATTATTGATATCAGAAATGCTGAGTCATTAAACAGAGGTCATAGAAAGCTCCTTATTCTGCTAAAAACATTAGCTCATCATTTCTGGTACTACAGAAGGCAGGAGGGACCAGGAAGCCTAGTGCCTGTGAGAAAGAAAATGTGGACTGCATCATAGGCCTGGGAAAACCAGACAAGAGCCCAGCCAGTAGCTAATTGGGAAAGGCAGGGTGTTGCATAAAGACAAGTCCGTGAGCTCAGGATCAACTGCCTTTTCTGAGCCTGTGTCACCTCAAGTTACCATTTCACCCCCCAATATTGTTTTTTCTCTCTGTAAAAGAACAAAACTAAAAATCTCCCCACTTGTGTCTGAAGCACTTCAGAGGCATTGGCTGGCTAATCCTCACTGCCGAGAGGGGCTATTTACCTCCCTTTTTCATGGGGAAGCCAGAGTACATAGGGGTCATATGTTTGCTCGTGAACTCTGGTTCAGGATTGCAGTCTTCTGATCGCTAATCCTAGAGAAAGGCATTTTTTTCCTGTGTTCTCATGCTGCTGAAGACTTAATGTAGCAAGAGAAAGGACTGTAATTTATTTCACTACCTGTGCATTAAATTTATTTTCTTACTCCTCTTCCTTGGGTAATTTTCTGAATCTGAAGAGATCATTCTGGGTGGAAAAACGCTTATTGTAGAGATTATGTTTCACTATTTTAACAGTGAAGCTGCAGACATGTATTTCCTTTGATAATTGTGGTTCATTTCCTGCACTGCAGGGATGTCCTGTCAGCATCCAGATTCAACGGCAGGCACACAGAGGTTATATCCCTTGGCTGCTCCGGGTTTGTGTTTGTTTTTACAGATTCCTTTAGAGGGTAAAGAAGGGGAAGCGCTGTCACACATGCCGTGTGCCCAGCCGGAGCAACCACTACAGGATTTGCGGAGCTCTCCTAGCAGGGTGTTCTCGCCGAACACCTGCGCACCGGCACGATCCGCTTCTCCGGGGTGCAGTTCCCTCCCGTGGGCTCCCCTGGCCGGGTCTAGGCTCTCTCTGCCCCCCGCACTGGTCCCGCAGAGCCTCGGCAGAACCACCGGGCAGGGGCTCCCCGGCTGCGCCCCAGGCGAACCGGCCGCAGGTCCGCGGGAGGGTGCGGGCCGGCGCCCCGGAGGGAGGCCGGCTGGGGCCGGGCCGCTGCCGCCGCCCAGCCGCTGGGGGGGCAGTGCGGGGCAGTACGGAAAGAGTTAAGGGAAGGTGGCGGGGCAGGCCGGCTGTCGGAAGCGAGCATGTGCAGACTGCAACCGCATCCATACTACGGGCGAGTGTCACTGGCACACTTCACCTCCCGCCGCCGGCCGCAGGGCACCCATGGACACCGGTGAGGCGATGAACCGCGGAGCGGTCGCGGGGGGCTAGCGCTGAGCCGCGGCACCGGCACCTGCCCGCAGCCCTTCCCCACGCCCGCCCCGCCGGTAGGTGCACGGCTCCCGCGGCGGCCTCCCCGCAGCCGGGCAGCGGTGGGAGATGCGGTGCCTGGAGCGGAAGGCAGGGGCTGCCGCCCGGCGCCGTTGCTTTCGCTTTGTGGCAGCAGGAGGGCCGTGCCGCCTCTGCCCGGCTGCGGCCGTGCTTCCCGCCCGGCGGCCGCCGGCCCGAGCTAGACAAAGACGGGCGGCCGACAGCCGCCTCCCCGCCCAGCGGCGAGACCCGCAGGGGGCCCCGGGGCGGTGCGGCGGGGCCCGGGGCCTGGGCACAGGGTGTCGCCCCCTCCCGGGCAGCGGGGCCGGGCAGTGCGGCCTGTGGCAGCGGTGTCCCCCGCGGCCCGGCCCCGCGGTGTGCAGGCGGGGGGTTTCCATTGGGAGCCGCTAGCCCGGCTATGAGGTGTTCGGGGCTATGGGGAGCAGTGTGGAAGAGTTGTTGAATTGGAGCTGCTTTTCACTGGAAAGTGCCCCTTTTCTGGCAAAAATGAAGTGGTTTGAAACCTCTTTTTGTACTGATTTCAGTAAAACTTTATACCAGGAAAGGAGAGAGAGATCTGAAGCAGCCCAGCGTTTGCAGAACAGGACTGGGAGGTGGTGGCTGGCTGTGGTCCTGTGTCCTCTCAGTGACTTTTCTGTAACCTTGCGAATTACTGGGGTGTGTAAAGCCCGGAGGTCAGGGACCCGGGCATTGCAATCAGCTGAAAATGAGAGGTTTTCCTTTTTTTTCTTTTGTTTTCTTTTCCTTTTTTTAAATTCTTTTTCTTTCTTTTTTTTTCTTTTTAAATTTAGTCTCAAAATGCTTGGTTTTGGCATGGAGAAGTATTTGAAATACCTGAATTCTAGCAAAATGAAAAAGCTTGATTCCTTCCTAACCCCAGTCCTTGTGCTGGGGGTTTGAAAATCATCTCTGAGGTGCTTAGGAGCAGGGATACTGGGAGGCTGGCCCGTCCTGCTCGGCTTGAGCTTCAGCCTTACACTGGCACTTCCTAGACAGTGCTTGGTCCAAAACTGCCAAGGAACCACAAACTGGTTAAGCCTCCTAATTACGCAGCAGAAGCAGTGAAATGTGTCACATGAAATACTTCATATTGTTCTCTGACATCATTTATTTGACAGGTTTGCCCTGTTTCCCTCTTGATTCTGAGAAAAAAAGCACTCCTTGAAGGAGCTGAATTTTTTCACAGGCAAGGTGGTAAATGCTCCATGACTGCCAGAGCTGTGTGCCTTGGGGGTTTGTAAGAACAGATAGCCCCGAAAGCTTTGTTCTGTGGCTTCCAGGAATGCAAATGTATTATTATATGTACTGCATCAGTTAAAGATGGGGCTCGCTACTGTTTGGTGGTAAAGAGGAAGTCCTGAAAATAAAAATTACCATAATATTATTAGGAAACAGGAAAGGAAGAGTTACTGACATGGAATTATAAATGCCTGTAGCCACTTATGACCAACACTAAGACCCTGTGGAAAGCCTGTAAGATACTCTGTTCACGGCGCATCCTGAAGATCTATTCCAGCATCTGGTCCCAGTGAGCAGGTATGACCTCTTCCATGTAGGGATGTCAGTTCTTCTGTGTGTGGTGACTGCTGTGGACAAATTAAGATTGTCCACTTAAACTGAAAGTAGGTATTTTCCCCCTGAAGAGCTTTGTGCCTATGTCTGCAAATTTCATAGTTCTTTGTTGAGGTTCCCACTGGAGAACATGGGTGTCCCCCTGTTTGTAAAAGGGGAAACTGAGGGACAGGAGTGTGATGTTTCACAAGTAGATGTCAAATTGAAACACAAGGTTAACTCCGAATTGTTTAACTAGTAGGTGTAGCAGCTTCCTAAACAAAGGTCAGTAGTGTTACACGCAGCTTATTCAATGTCTGTGAAACATTTTGAGATCTTCTGGTCGCAAGCATACTGAAAAAGGAAGTAGTTACCATCTGGTAGAAGGGAAATGGAGGGGCAAGCAGGTGTCGAGGTAGAACTGCTTGTGACAGCATAATATCCCCTTGCTGAAGCTCTGGCAGCACATCTGTAGTGTGTAGCCTTCCTCAGGACTGCTGTTCCCACTCTGCTGTGGGATGATGGTGGAGGCAGAAGATAAGCTGCTTTGTTGGGAGTCTAGACCTTGGCATTCTTGTGGGAAGTTCTTATGGCATTTTACAGAAATGGAACAGGAGTTATGGCTAGCTTATTGACATGTGGGTTGAGAGTAACCTCTATCTCTGCATATATGTGGAAATGATACCTGAGAGTGGAAACTCCACAGTTTTGTGGACAGTGTCATAATGTGACTTGGTGCCAAGCAGTGAAAGGCAAATTTAACCTTGAAAGAAGATGCAGAAGGTCCTAAGGAGTGAAGATGTAGGGATCCCTTTGACTTTGTAATTTGAGGGCCTACTTACTCCCACACATCATGGGCTCTGGAGAGGAGGAGTTGATTTGGGGTGTCTTGGTAGTACCTGTCCATTTGGTCAACCATATTCAGCTTGGATGTTTCAGGGATGCCGACAGTCACTGCATTGTGTCCAGGAAGGGTGTTTCCTCTCATAGTGTAATTAGCCAGATTAATTTAGTTTTTGCCTTCCTCTGAAGCATTAGAAATGAGCTGCAATTGGGGTCTGAGCATGCCAGGAGGAGAAGGTCGGGGGGAGTGTGGAAGAGGGAGGGAAGACTCTGCTTTTACCAGGGGAAGAAAAAAACACATCTTTTTGCTGCATCGCATGCTTTGATGGCAAGTCTTGTTTGTATCCTCAAAATTGTACTTGCCACAGTCTTTGTAGGTATTCTCTTTCCTTTGCAGCATGGGGTCAGTTACTAACAGTCATCCGTGTTAGACTCATTTGAACGGTCCTTTTCCAGTTTTGGAGTTACCATGCTGGCTGTTGGCATGGTTTTTTGTGCCTGGTTTTTTTTTTTTGTGTTCATGGTATGAAAATCTCCTTAAACTAAAGGACTTGTGTTCCTTATGCAAGTTACTGAGCTCTGTTGCAAGAAACTGCATGAAATTTTAATAAACTGTGAAATGCATGAGGTTGCCTAGCTTTTGGGCAAACAGTCCGTACTGTTCTTAAACTTTCTGACAGTGGAAAGAAGTTTTTACTCATGGAAGGTGAAGAGAAAGTATCCCCAGAAAGCTTCTAAAAAAAGAAGCCTAATGTATTTAGGAGTCTTAGTAGTGGCATGAGGGAGAGCTGTTTGCTCTGATGATGAAATCACAGCAGTAATGGGAAACTTTATTGTTGCCAATCCTACCTTTAGGGTTCTTTGTTTCTGGATTACCTTTAACAAATGCCATGCTTAAGAAAATGAAATTAAGTTGTTGTGTTTTGTTTCTTTTTTTTTTCGCTCAGGCAGCCTGCTATTACATGGTAAAACAAGCGAGGTAACAACATGACTAATTAAAGGGCAGCAGTGCTTCATTCCCTAGGGCTAATTATTCTGCAGAAAATGGGTCAATTACTTAGAGAAATTGTTTGCCAGCAGAAGGCAAAGCCTCTGCTCCCACTCCTCACCTTCCTTTTGTGGGATGCACTGCCCACCTCTATAGGCAGTTGCAATACCTTGGTAAGCTTTCACATGCCAGAGCAATGTGCTGCAGATGGGGAAATGGCACCTGAACAGGCTTGTATGTGGTTCTTTCTGTTGTGTGTTCCTATATAGCTGCAAGGAAAGCAGTGTCCAACAAAGGTGTTCTTGGGTTGGATCTGGAGGAAAGACATGGAGCTGAACAATACAAATGGGAGTTCTCTTTCAAAATAAAACCCGGCTATTGTAAAAAGTGAAGTATGGTACTTTTCCTTACCTTTCAAAGAAGATTGATCATCTAGGTAGTTAATGTTTTCCAACATGAAAGGTATTATCTGCTTGTAGTTTGATTGGTATGGGTTTGTAAATGATACCCTTTTTCTTTTCAGATCTGCTTCCTGTATGCATTTTCGTATTCTCTGGTGACTATTTGACCATGTTGCTTGCCTTTAGCTATGCAGGCTCAGTGCAGACCAGGTCAGGGAACAGAGGGCTGGTTTGACTTGTATGTCAGAAATAAACTGTTCTGCTTTTCACATTTCTGTGATGGCACATGAGGCAAGATGGTTTCTGAGCTCCTAGGTAAGGTGGTTGTGCAGGCAACCAGAAAGAATCCTGAAAGAAAGCCAGACTGGGCAAAGGCTTTGGCTCTGCAGGAACAGATTACCAGCATCTATGCCAATTGGGAACAACGTGCTCTTTCTGGTTAGTTAGAGTGCTACATTCCTGATTGTAAATGATACACCCAATAACGTCTAGCATGAGCCAGAGCCAGAGCCTTTGCACCTCACAGTCCAGCTGAAACAAGTATGGAAGACTCTGCAGGTGCATGCTGCTCTTTAACATGTCCTTAGAGGCTAAATAAAAGCTAGATTAGAGATCTGTTCGAAGACATCTTGAGTAAGAACACCTATCAGTTACTAGTTCAGAGGTGTCTAATCATTGCATATAAGAGAGGTATTTTATGTTACTGTTTCTTTTGTTCTGGATTTTTATTAGTGTCAGTGCACAAGAGTTCACCGCAACCTTATTTCAAAACTCCCCCGCCTTCGCAGGCTTCCATCAAAGCTGGATTAAACAACTGAGTGAATCTTCCCTAGCACAAATGTGTGCTGTCTTGCTTTCATTGCGTAAGATCCAAGCATTGGTAGTCATTAGATACGTGTTAGTAGCATAGAGTAGTGAAGCTACTGTTCGACTCCTTCCTTGCTGGATCTCTGCTCTCAGGTGTGCCATATATTGAAGGCAGCCTACATGAAGAACATCTGTGGAGCACCTTTCTGTCTCATTCTCCTTGACTCTGCCAGGAGCATGAAGGAGACAAGTATTTCTGAAGGAGGAAGCTCTTTAGCATGGCAAGCTGTGCCATAATGCTGTGTGTACTGCTATGTGCCTTTTGGGGATGAGGAGTCTGTTTTGTTTTGACTTTTTCACCAAGAATAGGTGCACAGAAGATAGTCAAGCCTATTTGGCTCCACCAGCTTAATCTGGGCTGAGAATTCTTGCTTGGGGCTGTGTCTATGTGGAACTCCAGGTAACCTAGAGTAGTGCCTTGCTGCTTGCAGTGCTTGATGACTGTGGTATGTTTGGCAGTTTTCTCTTCTGCTAGCCAGCTTAGCAAAGCTGGGCTTGCTTAACCCGTGGGACACTTTGGCTCATGCATTTTGTGTCAGTGAAGTTTTAATGTAGGGATGCTTCCAGTAAGTTTTGGAGGAAGAGTTACTTCTTTTTGTCATCTCTCGTGTTTTCAAGATGTGTATATAGTTTCCCTTAGTGGCATGATAGAGACCATGTGATCTGGTTTATTTTGATCCAGCAGTTCTTTCCAAGGCAGATCTCGCAATTAAGCTTTTAATTGGAAGTGGACTGGCACAAGAGCTGCAGGATGTAGGGCACAGTTTATAAAAATGCTTGCATATCTACTCAGAAGAGAGGAGCCACTGTGAAGGTAATGTAATAATTCTTTGATTCCTTAGTCATATAGAGCTTGGCTTTTGGTTTTCCTTTGCTGCTTAATACTTTACCATGGAGATGAGATACTGAGTTTCCAAAACATCAGCTTCAGTCACTTGAGTTAACAGAGGGTAGCATCGGATCAGGAGTGCTCCGGGCAGCTTTAAGCCATTCCTATTTTGTGCAACAGAAGACTCTGGTGCATATATAAAGTAGGCAGTTTCTTACGTTATGTTATATCGCCATATAATTTGTGGTTGTGCAAAAAACTGACTTCTAGACTCCAACTCCTCCTGTTAGAGGATTATATCCTTTCGGAAACAGTGCTTCAATTTGGTGCTTGTATTGTGAGGTATTACTGCTCACCATAGAGGCAGCTAAATGCTTCATTCTTTATGGATTAGCTAGAATGTAATCAGTTTTTCAAAGATGAGATCAATTAGTAGAGCATGTCGATTTCTAAAAATGTCACATATGCACATATGCTGATTCACCTCTGATTTTTATGACATGAGCTTCAAGAGCTGCGATAATGCTTAGTACTCCAAGTTGGGGTATGCTACCTTGTGGGGGGGCAGTGGGAGTAGGTTGTGTTTTCCTTTTTCTTTTGAGTGTCACATTCTGATGAGAGAAATGAAGTTTTCATGATTTGAGATACATTTTTGAGAAACAAGGGCTAGACAATGTCATGACAATGATTAAAATTTGCTATGCTTTGGACCAGGGCTCGGAAACATTTAGAGTACTACAAAGTTGTAAGTGCTAACACCAGCACTTCCACAGCGTCTTTCATCTGAGAATCTCTCTATTCTTAATGAATTTTCAGTGTGTCTCTGCAAGGCTGGTATTATTAGTGTCATTTTGCAGAGAAGTAAATAAAATAAAATGCTTGTATAAGCACATTCAGCAAGCCAGAAAAAGGCAGGGATAAAATTTGGAAATAACAATGTTTCAACCTGATTTTGAGCTACTCTCTTGTACTTTCTCTTTTGCCAGGAAAGAGACTGAAGGCATTAATTTCCGTAGCTCCCCCTCCCTTTTTTTGCCATTGGGTCAGGCAGCATAAAAGTGAGACATTATTATGCAACATATCTAAGTGTGCATGTGATACTTGAAAAAATGGTAATCAGATAAGTTGCTAAGCAACGGTACCCTGCTCTCAATTACCAAAAAGCCAGTGAGTTTGCTTTCCCAATGTGACATGTGTTCTGTACTTCTTCATAAAGCAAGTGTAGGTGGAGTTTTGTAAGAGTTGCTCCTTTTTAACTCACCTCCTGCTTATCCTGCCATATTGTGAGGCCAGATTTGACCCCAGTGTTCACAGAGCCTGAAATCAACAGAAAAAAATGTTAAATGAGCTCTTAAAGATAATTAAGTGTATATAAGTAACTGACCATTCCCTCCCATGTGTCTGTGGGTCTTTGATGGTTCAGGGGCTTATGGAAATTAGTCCATAACTCATCCTTGGGACCATGAAAAATAAGAAAATGATGAGAGATTTATGTTAGAAGGTAGGTGGCAGGGCTATGTGGAAATCTGTGAGAAATCTTATCTTGCAAGCTGTGGTAATGCATGAAAACTCGAATGTGAACCTAGCTGGTTCATTGGCATTGCCTTAGCAGTAACAGCATTGAAGGAGCATAAGCAGGGATGAGTTTATAAAGAGGAAAAAGTGAGAGTCTAATAATGTAAGACAGATCTAGCAGCACAAGGGAGTTTGATTGTGTTTGTTTTGTTTTTTTTAAATGCAAGTTTCGGGATTTTTTCCTTTTTTTTAAACAGATTGCAGCATAACAACAACAAAAACTAAAGACTATTGGCAGTTATTCTAAACACATTTCTGCTTTTAGCAATAAATAGCCACAGAAGCATTTGCAGATACTGTAGTTGTGTGTGTGGGTGCAGGCATCTGCCCAAGCCTCTTCAGCTACTGCGGGGCAGGGTGGCTTTTAAAAGAAATCTGAAACTCTGAAAGACTAATGTGCTTCTCAAGGCTTTGCCAGTTTTCAGTAGAGATAAGGGACGTTATCACTTGGAGGTATCTGGGAAAGGATGCTCCTAATCTTGGAAGTCACTTGTTTTCATCTGGTAACTGCAAGTTGTTGCTTTACAGAGCTATTTTCCAATTATTTTGTCGTTGTTGTTCCAGAAGAGAGACATTTCCTTTTCAGGAGGTGGGGACTGTGTAGCAGTGCACGCCCTTGGTGTCTGAGGTAATTCAGTCCTTAAAGGAAGGAAATTCAGCCTAATCTTCCTTGTGTTGTGCTCTTGTCTACCAGTCTACTTTCAGAGATGTTAATATCTCAGCTGATCTTTGTGCAGGTTCAAAAGTCCTCATCAGTAGGTGTGTTGGGACTTCAGTTGAAAGAGAAATCTACATCACCCTTTGTGTAAGTCCTGCCAGAGCAGGTTTCTGAGGAGGCAGATGCTCACTTTCTATTTCCACGTTTGCACTTTCTTCCCAGGACAATCCCAGATAAGTCACGGAGCAGTGCTGTGACTTGGTTTCTCTGTCAGTTTATCACTGGGTAGCTGCTTGGACCTGAGCTTTCTTTTTTGGAGCGCTTTGGGAATAATGAAATGTAAATACTGAAATAGGCAATTGAAGGAACACACAAGAAACTACTTTCCAGGAGTTTGCTTTCTGTTTTGTTTGCTTGTTTTTTGTATTCTAGTTTGATGTGCACTACTGCTGCTTTATGCTAATGTGCGGTCCCCAGCCTGCTGACACCAGGAATGTTGGTGTCTGTGTCAGAGAAACAGGGCATGAGCAAGTGCTGTTTTGGGAAGCCTGAGTCTGTCCTGCTAACGGATTTTAGATTTTAACTATTTCTGTACATGTAATTCAATGGTCACACCACTGTTGTTTGCTTGCTTGCTTGCTTTGTTTTCCCTACTACAGACATTACAGGTTTTGAAGACAAAGTTCAATCTTAAGCTCTACCTTTCTGCTCACAAGTGTTACAACATGGTCCTTGCTAATGAAGAATTTCTTGAATTACTATTTTCTTTCAAGTGTAGATACATGCATAATTAAAGGTGTGGTTTTCCCAGCACTTTGCATTCATAGAACTGAAGGTTTTTTGGTGAAGAAGGAACTTATCCCTGCTGGACTGTGGCCTGTGAGGCAGATCTGACAGGTGTTACAGCTGAGAACAGGTGTTAGGATAGCATGGGGGTAGCATTTAATGGCTGACGAGTTCCTTGGTCTGGCTCTTGGTGAAGCCCCGTGGGTGGCCTGAGCGCTGGTGCCAGGGTAGGGGCTGACTGAGCAGGACTGCATTGTCCTGAAGTTAGGTTGGCTTGAAGCCTTTTGGAGTGTTCATATTTCTGCACCAAAGGAGTTGGGAGTGTGTTGCAGTTGCTTATTTTGTATGATTTTTTTAGTCTTTTACAGAAATCACATAGACAAGTAGGTTGACTGTAAAAACCATTCTCAATGTTCTTGTGATTCCAGGGAAACACTTCTAAAAAATGTTGTTTGCATGTGTCTGATGAATAGTTCAGTGGAAACCTATATCCAGCTTTGACAAAATGCACATAATGAAAATAGAACGTGTGCTAATCATTTCTGGAAACATCAGCTTTAGAACAATTTATACCAGAACTAGCTAACAACCAAGTTCTTTCCTGATTTCTTGCAAAAATACCTAGCTGTTGAAACAGCAACTATTTCTCATTATAAGAGAGTCTCCAAAGTAGATGCAAGCCTCAGTGCTTAGACAAGAAGGTGACTCTAGAATACCTGTGTTACATTGATGTAACTAGGGGGTTTATGTTGTTCATCACTCCATTAATCTTGGTGGGAAGACTTTGTTGGGGGAGGATTAGTTATTAAATCTGTATTTTTAATTGGGGTGGTTTTGTAGTCCAGTATTATCTAAATAAAAAGTGTAATTTGTGTGGGGTTTTATATATAATTTTTTTAAGGAAAATGATTCTCTTGAATTCCTGTTGGACTTTGCTGCTCAAAAACTCTGACATTCATTAGGATATTGTCAAGATCCCGTTTGCTACAGTCTGCCACATAAATGTCCTTGCTCTAACGTTTTTACATGCAGTTAATCCATAAAAATGCTGTGCACAGACATGCCCATGGAGTGTGAGATCTGACAGGAGTATGATGTTAGATACTTGTGTTGGAGCTGGCACCCTGAGGCACGACTTTTGTGAAAGCTGGGAGTGTGGCATCCTAAATGTCAGCACTTGAGAAGTAGTACAGCCCCAGCTGATGGGCTTATTTCGCATATTGGGAGACATCTGGGAAAATAGAGATAAAGCACTTTCTGGTAGACACTTCAAGGGTTAACCAAGACCTTGACTGAGATAGTAGCAATGAGGAACCTTTGGTCAGTGGCTCCAGTGAAATTGCTCAGTGTGTTTACTGTGGCTCAGATCCAGGACAGTGGGAGTAGAAAGACTCAGTTTTACCAGAGGAGTGGTGGCTGCCAGGAGCTGTTCCGGGTAGGGGGGCTGGTACAGGTTCCCCTCTGGTGCTCTGAAGAAGTAAGGTTTGCCAGGGCCCAATGTGCTCAAGCTAAGTTTTCCATACACATAGCTCTTTCAGTGTTTAAAGCTGCTCTTGCACTGTATTTCATTTAAGATTAAACTGTACTTCTTTGGTTTAGGAAGGCTGTCTGGTTGGTGTATTAGCTGTTGGTCACACGCACCTGGTCCAAAAACAGCTGGCATCTGAAACAGCTTGGACTTGCTGGAGGCAACCCAGTTGACCTGCGAATGCTGTGAACCAGGACCTGACCAAGAAGCGGGAGAGCTCCGGGATTCCTCCCTGGAAAAGGTAAGGGCTGGAGGGTAGAACTGGTGGGGGTGCACTCATAAACCAGAAAACCAGAGCAGTTCTCTGAGTACAGAGCTGACTGCATTGTCAAATGGGACCTTTGGAAATTTAGATCTGTAGGATGTATTAAGGATGGCAAATAACGTGAAGTTATTTCCATCGGTTCAAACCTCAGGTTGCTTTCTGGAAGTGTAAGATCGTCATTTGCATACTGCTCTTGATTTCTGTCTGCTTTGAGCCACATCATTCCGATTGGTTGCAGTTTATATTGCCAGACTTATTCCAGTGTTATTGTTTCTTTAAAACCTCACATTCAAATAGCCTTAGGCATTTAAAACAATTAGGACAGTGGAGCAGCATCTTTGAGCTAAATCAGAGCAGTAGGTAAAGAGCAGAGGATTGCTCTCCCCAGTAATACAAGCAGAGGAGCACAGGTGTGAGTTGGATGATGAGGAATCTATTCCTGGCCCTAACAAGCAGTGCAGTCTCTGCACCTGATTCACTAGTGTGTTGTTCTGCTAGTCTTCTTAGACTTGTTTTGCCAGTCTCTTGTCTGTTATGCTTCCACAGAGTGGATGTAAAATGCTATCAGATTGAAAGGGTGATTTTTATCTCAAAGCGACACTTTATATTGATCCTGGTAGATGGGCTGGACATTGTGGGAATAGAATGGCAATCTTCAAACCCTGTAGGGGTTTCAGAGCACTCTGTGTGTCTGCAGTGTGTGGTGGTGTGCCCTCACAGGAGGTTAAGCGTAGGTGCTCTGATAGGCTTGCAGTGGGTCAGGCTACAGTATTGTTTTCCTTGCTGTGGATAAGGTTTCATGGGTAGGTCGTGCACAGTACTTTAACTGGGAGCTCGCTTTGAATATGTAGGTGCTACATATATAGAACTTAGATTGATGTAACACTTTCCTCCCTCAGCCTATCCTCTATCAAGGGGCTCATTATCCTCTATGGCAGTACCCAAGAGACCCTGTGCTAGGCTATTCTGTTGTCCCACTCTTGTGGAACAACATTCTTGCTCTGATAGACCCCTGTCCCTCTCAGACTGGGGAGCAGATCCAGTCAGCTGCTGAAAAAAAGCAGTAGACTTAATTGTGGCAGTGCTAACAGTGTGAATAGGCAGGGTCAGCTGCTGCCTCAAGCTCCAGCTGTGATCTTGATGCCCATTGTGTAGCTGAATACAGAGTTTCAGTTGGTCAAAAAGTGTCATCTACTGAGCAGTAAAGTCCAGGCCAGTGCTGCAAGGTTATGACAAAGCAAGTGTCAGCAGCTTCCTGAGGAGGCTACTGGTGATGGCTGAGTCTTGGGATGAGTCCAGCCAGTTTGTCAATTATGCACTTATGAGTACTTCTGTAGAAGGCTGTGTCTGACAAGTGCTCTGGTGTATGGTACTATTGCTGTGAGCAGAGCAAATGCTGCTGATCGCATGCCCTCAAGAACCGTCAAAGGAAGCACAGACGTTTCCTATTACTGTTAAAACAAAAACTGAGCACTGTATGGGCACAGGAAAACATAGATCCATTGGCAGCAGAACAAGACTATGAATTATTCACTCCTCCAATGCCTCCTGTATGTTCCATCCGCTCAGGCTGTTTAGGATGCTGTCTGCTGGAGATGCAGACAGATCTCCTTCCAAAGCCATGGGGGCACGACCCTGTAGGTTATGATCACCACTCCACTCAGCTTGTCCTCCATGAGACTGCCTTATGTGTGGTTGTGACATCCAAAAGGACACAGAAGTAACCTTTGGTCTTCCTGTGGGCTGTGGTAGGAACTCTTGTGACATCAGTGAAACTGGGCTGTGTCTGGTATTGCCAGCCTGGAATTGGCTGTGAGGTGAAGGCAATGAGTTAGGACCAAGATGGGAGCACTGACTACTCTGGCCTCTTTTGCAAAAGGGAGGTAGTGCGGCTGCAACTTTTATGTAGAATGGCTTTGGGTTTGGTAAGAGAACTTGTACTGTCAGTTTGGTCCTGGCTCTGTCTTGTAGAGAAGCCAAAGTGTCTAGAAGTTCCCTGAGCACAGACAGGATTTTTCTCCCCATGGAGAGGAATGTATTTAAATGGCTGTTTGGGAGCATCTGTGAAAAATGTTTTCCCCAACTTGTTTACTAATGGGCTTTTGTCTATGTAGTGGTTGTCAATTAGCAGCTGAGTTTGAAAGGCACTGAGGACTTATGGAGCTTCAGAGACTGAATTCTCCTCTGATTCTTCCATGAACTGCTCTAAGCTCTGGTAAGGTGTTGCTGAAGTATTGTTCAGAGGCTGTTCCTCAGCATAAAATGCACATACTTAGATGCAGAGGGGTTTTACTTTTTTTTTTTCTTTCTTTTTCTCTCCTGCTGTTGGTATGAAGATTCCTTCAGCCATTTCACACACCCAGGCTACACCATGCATGCTGTGTTGCAGACTTTTGAGCATTTCCACATTTTCTTTCTGCATCTTCCAGAATTTCATTGGTGTTATCAGCGCTGTTTCCAGCTACTAAGAAGGAGAAAAAATGACTGCTACTGCTGAACTCAGGGCACTTGGCTATTAGGCTTTTGGTGAGGGGTGTTCAGATTTTTAGTGTGGGAAAACCTACTTGTAACTAGCAACTGCTGTAGGAATTATGGGCTTCTTAAAGCAAAAGTTTAACTCTTACGTTTATAGCTGTCTTGTAATGTGCCCTACCCCATTTGAGAGCACTTCAAATGTTCTTAAAGAACTTTGAGGAAACAAAGTGAATGGTACTTCAGTCAAAACAAGACACTACAACTTGTGTCCAGAGCAGTTTTCAGCTTCTCATTATGCCTGCTAGCTGGATTTGCTGTACACTGAGCTGCCTTTGGAGTTGTCCTGGTCTGAAAGCTGAGTGAAGCTCTGGAGGCTAAGATTAAAATCCCAGACCGTGTTTGAAGAATCCTCACTGAAAGAAGTGGTGGAAGCTTCCTGTGGGGGGGGGAAGATTCTCCAGCTGGGTGAGAGGTGGAGTAGGTTTCGTGAAGGATCTCCAGGAAGTAGGGGTTGGTCCTGAAGCAGGTAAAACACGTTTGTCTTCCTGTGGTCGTGACAGAAGTGAGATGATGATAAACTGGAAGAAACCTTTGCCTTATGTTATTGGCTTTTTTTTTTTTTTAATCAGCAAAAGAAGTAGATGAGCAGGCTGTGGATTTGTGGTTTCCATAGTGATATAGCTGTGAAATCTTTTGCACGGCTGAGCTCTGCCCTTGCTGCAATCACTCTTGAAAGCTGTGAGTATTCAGCTTTCCTGCTAGGGAAATGTAAATATACATCAAACATGGAAATGGCTGAAAATGCAACTGCATGCTCATGATTTGATATATTTGCTGCTACCTGAGGTTGTGGATGTTAGGATGCTCATCGCCATTGTGGCTTATTTCTCCTTTGTCCATTGCTCTGCAATGAAATGGCTCATCAAACTGTTGTAATACCAGAGTTCTTGCTGGATGTGTTGACTTGTATCCTTTGTTTTCTCTCATCTGTACATACATACACACTGCACAACACTGATGCCTGTGACTCTGCTCACTCACACTGATACCAAACACACACTTATCAAGAAACACAAGCTTAACTCTTTCAGGGCATGGTAACTTATTAGAGCTCCATTCTCTGAAGCTTGGAGAGGTATACCTCATGTATATATCTTCATGTATACTTCATAACCATTGCTTCCCTTGTTCCATGGGCCACTGAAATGGGCTGCATGTGACATTAAATCATTGTTTATTTTAATGGTCATTTTGAGATTATTTTAATAGTCAGAACATATGACCTTGGGGGAATTTTTGCCTGTAGAGAGAGCTGTTTGTCACTCTGAGTGGTTGAACTTGAGAGCTGTTAAAGCTGGCTTTCAAAACAAGTTGGAGTATGGAATTTTTCAGCATCCCAGCTGATGGCTTATCAGTGGGTCATAGAGGTAGAAAAAGGAAAATGCTCAGTGTGATGAATGCTGGATGCACCCACAGATAGGCATGTACCAGTCCTGCACATCCACTTGTATAGTCCAGTCTTCATGAGTCACTGTCATTTGTTCATCTTCCTTTTTAATCATACTGCTGCTGGATGCTTCTCTTGTTGTTTCCCTGAACAAATCTTCCCCTACCTTCAGCATTTGTTTTGCTTGTCTGATGGATGTAATGGGTCATCTCTTCCCTTTATAGAAAGGAATGTTATTTATTTTCAGAAAGCTAATTAGGTTGCTAATGAGAAGCTCTACTGCAGTAATGTTTCCTTTAATTACTCACTCTTAAGTGCTGTACAGAGAAGCTTATTGAATATGCTGTTAAATATAAATGCTTGTATCTGGTGTAGAGATGCACCTTCAGACTCCCTGAAAGAAACGCTTTGGCAAACTTGGGAATCCATGTGACACAGATGAGTGAGCAAATGAGTCTGATCATGAGAGCCACCTCATGTGCAGCCTTTTTGACTCCATCTGATTACGATGCTTCTGCAAGTGACTGGCTGCAGTTGCTCTCTGTATTCCAGTTTTGGTTGACAGCTTTTGGCAGTATCGGTAACCAATTGTGCTACCTGCCAAACTAAACTATAGTTATGTGCAGCCCTCACACCAAATAGTTTAGTCTACTTAGCCAGATGGCAGCCAGAGGCACAGTGGAGTGACTCATCCAAAGTCATGTTGCAGATCAGGGCAAACCTGGTAGTAAAGCAGAAGTGTCGTCAGTCCTGTGTAAGGGTGCTGCACTATTTGGCCCTTTGGACCTCTCTTATAGTAAGCTATGCTGACCCTAAGACTTGCATCAATTTGTGTATTGCTTTGTGAGACAGCACAGATTCTCAACAACCCCATCCATGTATCCACTTTAGGAAGGTCTTTCTGTTTAGAATCATAGAATCACAGAATAGTTAGGGTTGGAAAGGACTTCAGGATCATCTAGTTGCAACCCCCCTGCCATGGGCAGGAACACTTCACACTAAACCTTGTCATCCAAGGCTCTGTTCATCCTGGCCTTGAACACCACCAGGGATGGAGCATTTACCACTTCTTTGGGAAACATGTTCCAGTGCCTCACCACCCTAACAGTAAAGAATTTCTTCCTTATATCCAATCTAAACTTCCCCTGTTAAAGTTTTAACCTGTTACCCCTTGTCTTATCACTACAGTCCCTAAAGAAGAGTCCCTCCCCAGCATCCTTATAGCCCCCCTTCAGATACTGAAAAGCTGCTATGAGGTCTCCATGCAGCCTTCTCCAGGCTGAACAGCCCCAACTTTCTCAGTCTATCTTCATATGGGAGCTTCTCCAGTCTCCTGATCATCCTCATAGCTGTCCTCTGAACTTGTTCCAACAGTTCCATGTCCTTTTTATGTTGAGGACACCAGAACTATATACAATACTCCAAGTGAGGTCTCACAAGAGCAGAGTAGAGGGGCAGGATCACCTACTTCAACCTGCTGGTCACAATCCTTTTGATGCAGCCCAGGATATGGTTGGCTTTCTGGGCTGTGAGCGCACACTGAAGCTGGCTCATGTTCATTTTCTCATCGACCACCACCCCCCAGTCCTTCTCCGCAGGGCTGCTCTGAATCTCTTCTCTGCCCAACCTGTAGCTGTGCCTGGGATTGCTCCGACCCAGGTGTAGGACTTTGCACTTGTCATGGTTAAACTTCATGAGGTTGGCATCAGCCCACCTCATAAGCATGACAAGGTCCCTCTGGATGGCATTCCTTCCCTCCAGCGTATCAACCGAACCACACAGGTTGGTTTCATCTACAAACTTGCTGAGGGCACACTCAATCCCACTGTCCATGTCACTGACAAAGATGTTGGAAAAGACCGGTACCAACACCGATCCCTGAGGGACACCTCAGGGTCTCTGGTGGTCTCCAGCTGAACATTGAACTGTTGACCACAACTCTTTGAGTGCGACCATCCAGCCAGTTCTTTATCCACCGAGTGGTCCACCTGTCAAATTGATGTCTCTCCAATTTAGAGACAAGGATGTAATGTGGGACAGTGTCGAACACTTTGCACAAGTCCAGGTAGATGACTTCAACTGCTCCACCCCTGTCCATCATTTCTGTAGCCCCGTCATAGAAGGCCACCAAATTGGTCAGGCAGGATTTCCCCTTAGTGAAGCCATGCTGGCTGTCACCAAGCACCTTGTTGTTTTTCATGTGCCCTAGCATGCCTTCCAGGAGAATCTGCTCCCAGATTTTGCCAGGCACAGAGGTGAGACTGACTGGTCTGTAGTCCCCCGGGTCATCCATTTTCCCCTTCTTTAAAATGGGGCTTGTATTTCCCTTTTTCCAGTCATCAGGAACTTCACCTGACTGCCATGATTTTTCAAATATGATTGCCAGTGGCTTAGCAACTTCATTTGCCAGCTCCTTCAGGACCTGCGGATGGATTTCATCAGGTCCCATGGACTTGTGCATGGTCAAGTTCTTAAGATGGTCTTGAACCAGATCCTCTCCTGCAGTGGGCCCAAGGTCTTCATTCTCACAGTCTCTGTGTCTGCCTTCTAGGGCTTGGGTGGTGTGGTCAGAGCATTTGACAGTGAAGACTGAAGTGGTGAGGACTGCTTCTCCATCAAGTCCTGGTTGCTACTTGCTTATCTTTTTCATGCTTTGTGGTAGAAATGTCAGTGCATTTTATAATTGCTCTGTGAGTGCTACTGGATTCTAGATGATATTTTAGTTTTAGTACTTCCAGCATAAGAGGTGTTGAGTGGGTCTCCAGTGTCCCCTACTTTTTGATTGCTGAGCCTTTGTGCAGCTCTGCAAAAGAGGTTTGCTTTATGGCAGCATCCTCTGATGTCCAATTCCTGAGTCTGCTGTTAGCCAGACTCTTGGAATTCTTTACACACCACAGCTCTACCAGGGAAGATGGTGACAGAAGGCTGCTGAATGGGGGCCATTTCCAGGCATTAGATGATGTTCCCTGTGCTTATATACAGATCGTTGTAGACCTCATTGGAGAAGGGGTGAAGGTCTGTCAGTGTTGTGAATGGGGTGTAAAACTTCATACTTTGTACTTGTGGTGCCAAAGTGTCTAAGTGTGGGTGACTGAAGAGTGACTTGAGTATAAGAAATACTTGAGAAAATTATTATCAGCATGAGTTAGCAAAAGTCACACTCCAGTTCTTTTCAAAAATGGATGTGCACTGTTAGAAGTATCTGTGCTCTACACATGCACAACTGCTTTGGCTGAGGCACATTCATTTAAAAGTTGACTGTGCATATGTAGCATTCAAGTTAACTTTGCATGTCTTTAGCTGTGGAAACTCTGAGACAATTAAGACAGATTGAAGTAAGTTGATTAGCTGCAGTGCTTATTCTGGGTTCTCAGTTAGTAGAAGCCCGTGCACAAAGAGCATGGTTGGAAAATGTCAAGGTGTTTTATTTTGAACGCCTTGGCATTGTTATGAAGCGTTACACAAAGCAGTGGATGTTGTGCTGTTTAGCGTATGTGTAATGTGGCGGGTCTGTTGCATGTATTGAGACTAGTTATATAATGGAAGCATATTTAGGTTGCTTTACGCATGGTGGAAGATAAAAACTGAAATTCTTACTCATCCTACCAACAGTTTATTGCCTGAGTGATTGTCATAAAAGACCTTACATGCTGCAGGTTTGTGTACCTCTAGAAAGAAATGGACAGACTCTAGAATGGCATGTGTTCCTCTGGGATTGTCAATAGTAGATGCATATTTGGGCATGAAAATGACAGCTTTTAAGCATTTTACATAAGCAGGGACAGGGTAACATATGGTGCCTCTCTGGTTCCATTTGTTATGGGTCATCTGATGCTTGTTTGTTGAGCAGATTTTAAAGATGGTTTACAAAGAATTTAGGGCTTGAGGGTTTTGGAAAGGCCTTTTTTTTGGTGGCCAGTGTGAGCAGTATCAAACAGTTTTAGATAAAACTGAGGAATTCTTTTCTAGTCTTATAAGACAGCTCAGTTCCCAGCACACAGATGAGAACTGGCATCTTTGTTCAGCTGGCTCTTTGCCCAGAGGCATGAAGTACCTATTGTTGCCCTGAAGGAAAACAAGATAAAGAATAAAAGTCTTGTTTGATAAGACCTGAAATTGCCCTATGTAACCTCAGGTATTTCACTGAAGTGGATAAATGAGTGCTGCACATGCTTTAAGCACCTCTGAGTAGGTACTGGAGAGATGCAGGAATTGAAGTATCAGGAATGCTCAAACTCCAGTTTTGTCTCCATCTCTAGCTATCTTCACAGGCTTTAGTAACTACAGATGGGAGCTCATGGAGATAAAGCTTGCACATGAAAGTACCTTTTTAAGTGCCTGAAATTCATGAATGAATTTAGTCCTTTGTGTGTGTGTCAGACGTTTGTATGAAATTCAAAAGCTAGTAAAACTGGGTCATGCAAATAATTAATTTGCTAGAATGGTATCATGGTGCAGTAACAGTGTAAGGCAGATTACTGGAGGCTGAATCTCAAAGAAGTAAGTCGCTGTCAGAGGTGTGTTTCAGTCAGTGAGATCTCAGTGACTACAAAAAGGAGGGATCAGCTTTTTGCCAGGTAACTTAAAAATTGTGTCTCCTAAAATAACAAGCAATTGTTTGGAGCATATCTTTAATCTTTTATCTTCAGGGGATGGCAAAATAAAAGCTGAAAAGAGGAGTTAAGGGCACCACAAATGAAAGTTCCTGCCAGAACTTAGTATGACCCTGGGAAAGCCCTGCTCTGCTTGAGAGCTCTTTCATTCATTAATGGGACAGGACACTCTTGTCCCCCCTGGGTAAGGCCATTCTGTCTAAGTACAAAAGGACAATTACATGGTAGTTGGGTAGAGGCTAAGGTTACAGTTCAATGGAAAGAAGCCAGTAGAATAACCCTTCCATTAAAAGGCCTTGCCTGCTTTTGAATGAGACTCCAGGATGGCAGGCTTGCCTTCATGCTGCAGAGGATGGCACAGCTGTGGTTGTTTTCTGGTTGTGCTTACTAGGCCTGTGAGGAACTGAGTCCTTTGACCAGGTGCAGACTGCAGTAAGCTTCCTCTTAACAAGTCGACAAACAGGAGTGAAGGCTTGGTACTTGACAGAAAGAGAAACTAATTATGGGAGGTGTTAAAGGTGAACTGAACTTCACAGATGGGAAGCCATGGTCTTACCACTTCCTCCTACACATTCTTGTCGGAGGGAGGGGACAGCATCTCTTCCAGGGTTTCAGCTGAGAGTGTTCTGTGTTTCACAGTATTTGGCCACTAGGCTGCCATGAGACTATTCACAAATAAGTCTTTTTCTGGGAGCTGTGGAAAGTATGCTCAGCTCAGTATTCCCTTCTTATCAAAATCAAGTGCAACATGGTTTTCGAAGGAGAAATAATGCATTTTGCTGGGTCAACTGATATTGTGGATGGGTTAAAGGGGGCAGTAAGTTTCAGATACTCAGGCCACCTTTGGTCAGATCAGAGACAAACCCGATACTCAGTTTCAAACAGCTTCAAGCCCAAAGTAGTAGGATCAAAGCTACTGAAAACATAGTCTGGGTCTGCAGTAGCTAATTCTCCCTGCTATGAGTATTTTGCTTCTGGAGCCCAGCACTGGGGAAGAACTATATGCATCACATCCCCAGGTGGACAGAGCCACTGGGCCACAAACTCCTGCTCCTTTGCACTTGTGTCCCCACATGTTCCTGGGGCCTATGTCTTACCACCACAAACACTTTTGTGAGGGGAATTCAGAGTTGGTGAAAAGTACTATCTGGACTGTCCAGAGGGACATACATGCTTTTGTAAATGAAAGAGAAGCTCTGACAGTGAAAACATGAACTTTCTGTATTGTGCATCAACATGAGTTATCTGTTCTGGAATGAGCAGCTTCCAGAGCCAAGTGAAAGGATCCAGAGTCAACTGGTGTCTGACCTCTCTGGGGACCTGGGCCAATTGGTGCCTGTGTTTGGATTGTGAGAATGCTTTATCAATCATTGGGAATTAAATATTTATGAGAAAAGAGCTGTGTTTTGAAACATTTTCTGTTTAAAGCCTGAAAACCAGAATAAATGGGATTCCAGTTTGTAGTCCTACAGCAGCAGTAAATAAGAAGGATGACATGGTATGATCTTTGAGGCACAGACTGTGTTTCCATGTGTGTTTGTGCAGACCTATGGTACCTTGATTTACTAACACCTAGCCACTCCTGCTGGTAGTAATATTAAGGGAATATATGTCTTACAGTGAGGTATTCTGACACAACTGAAGATGCAAGAAGTTCAGCTGTCTTAAACTTATACTTTTGAAAGGTGGGATGTTCAATTTTGTCTATAGTGCTACCATCTGGGACAGACGTATGCATTTGGAACCTCCCGCCAGTGATGGGTGCTCCTACAGGGCTGTGACTGCTGGAGATGATACACAAAAGCCTGTCTACATAAGCCACAAAGATGGTGTGTTTGTGGTTGTAACCTGAAGGCAGTTTCCAGATACCTTGAGGAAGTAACAGCACTACAGCACTAAAAATGAAAGCCTTCTTTTGCAAAGATGTAAATAGCAACAAAGTACCCAGCACAGAGGAGGAGTATGTCTGCTGTGTAGAACTAGGCCCTGAAACCTAAGTTCTTGTTGGCTTGTTATTCAGGAGAGAAAAATTTGACTGGTCTACAAAGACAAATTTACCCGAGTGATGCACTTACAGGCTGCTGCTTGTTTTCTGAATTGAACTAAACCTGAACAACAGAGTGCAAAACTCACCACTAGTTTATTTGCACATACAATATATTTCCAGTGCTGATTACACACTTTGCAAGCCAGTGGTGACATGATTAATCCCTATGCTAATTGATGGGCATCAGTCAGAGGAACTCTGGGAAACTGTTCAGAGAAGGTGCCTTTCCCGGTTGTAGGCACAGTTGCGTACTTGAGGATCTGTCAGACGTGGTCAGTAGGGTTGAGATTTATCCTCTTCTACCCTTCGTTTCCAGGATGTTTCTAACTCTGAGGACCTGTGTGAACTTGAAATTAAGAAGAAGAGGTTCCACAAGGATTCCTTTGGTGAAAAGGAATCATTTAACAATCTGCTAAAGATTCTCCATGGGAGTTGTTAGGAAGAAACTTGACGAATCATAGTCTGGTGAACAGCAGATAGCATAACTGGTTCTTTCACATCTTTGCAGAAGTTTAATGTTGGAAAGGAAAAAAAATATATCTTCAGGAGGGAAAAGGATTTTCTGCAGAAATGCTATCAAGAGAACTCTGAAAGGGGAAAGGGAGAAGAAAACTTTTTGACAGTTTTGGCCTGTGTTTCTGAAGGTGCTTTAAAGAGTACGCTCTCCTGTTTCACCTGTCTTTATGCAGTGCCTTCTGCTTGCAAGGTATAAACCTAAATCTGCTTAGACCAAGATGTTAGGTTTCATTATGATCTGCAGCGGTTCTTTCTCCTAGGTGAAGAGTGACTGTAGTTGCTAGCTGCAGGTGTTTACACTATCCACACTATCCAGTTACCTACTATCAGTTGAATGCTGGGAGTTTGTAAAGGCTTGTGTGCTGGTGAAGGGTAATATAAGGAGAGGGAAAGGATTCTTTACAGCTGTGTGTATGTTGCACAAATTTTCCAGTAAAAGAAGCAGCTCACTGTCTGAAATGCTGCTTTGAGTGTTACCTGCAGCAAAAGAGGAGAGACTGCCTTGGATCTGTCAATAGTTCTAAGGTTTTTCTTTCGGGTTTTGTTTTTATGTATTTATTTCTTTTTATACACACTGCTGTTACAGATGTAAGTGACTTGGATTGTGTCAGGGCATTAGCAGGCTAGGATTTTAGATACTCTGACTTCACTGCCTTGATCATATTTTTCTCTGCCAAGCTTCATTTTCAATGTGGAATAAGTTTGGACTTTTTGTCTCTTCTCTTTTTATTTTCCTCCCTCAAACCTGGCTTTCCTCCACTGCATGCTGATTCTGGCTCGTTTCTGCAGATTGTTCAGAGAAGCTGGTCTAAGCATATTTAGTTGTTACGGATACTGACCTCTGAGTTGTCCAAGTCAATTTGTTATTTTATAGTGTTGGAGTGAACTGGTGTGTTTGCTTTTCATTTTCCTTTGGAAAGAAGATGGAGCATTTGCTAAAAGAAAAGAAAGGAAAAAAACAAACAAAGAAAAAAAAAGCCGTTTTCAAAAAAGAACTGTCTGGATTTCCATCAGCTTTAGAAACCATGAAAGATGGGTGACACATAATGTCTTGACCTTAATGTTGTCTCTTCTTTATATCTATTGGCTCTCTAGTGACAGTGGAAAGGATATTGGCTGCAGAAAAATCTTGTGAACTCTCAGCATGTTCTCGGGATAAATTCTCTCTCCCTCTCCATTCATCACTGTTTCGGGTTGCCTTTTGCTGGTAAGCCATGATGTGCATTATGTTCTTTGAATGTCAGATTTGCTTCAGTCACCTAATGCGACGTATTAAGCTCAAGCTTTCAAAACCAGACATGAATATTGATTGGCACTGTGCTTGAATGCATGGTTAGAAATGAAGAGGTCCAGCTCCCAGCTGCTTACAAGTCAGGCAGTTGTCCATTGGGGGACCTAGGCCTGCAGTCATGGGCTGCAAACTTGGAGCAAACCAAAAACGGGTTCTAGAAACTCAGTTCTGCTCTCATTGCAGAGAATGAAATCAGCCTGGACTTACTGTCCAGGTTAAAATAAAGGTAAATCCAGCAACTGAGCACCCAGAACTGAAGGAAGGCTGATAAAGATTGTCAGGGCAGGTTGTGCTCCCCTGGGCATGCCATCTCCTTGGGGCAGATCTTCCACAGTGCTGGCTTCCTCCTCTGCAGTGTTGGTGGGAAGGTCTGCCTGCTCCAACAGTGGGGCTCTGGCTTCAAAGTTCCTGCTTTGTGTTGGGGCCATTTCAGGGACACCTGGGACCTTCCTGTTCACTTGGTTGCTTGGGAGTATCAGCATATGCTGGGGACTTGGGTCAGCTTTTCCATATAGAAGAGGGCAGCAGGTGAGGCTCAGGAGTCTAGCAACAGGCTTGGAGAAGGATATGACCTTACCTGAAAGAGATGCTAGGAAGATTTGGGGATACTACTTCTAGATGCCAAGTTCGGACCCTGTAATTTTTTCACAGATTTGTCTTGCAAGTCTGGTGGCTTGCTTGACTCTTGAGGGCTTTCATCTTCTGTCAGGAGCATACATGGCCCCTCTTGGTCACTGTAAGTAAAGAGCTGCTGCCTTTATTAAAAGGAATGGTCACTGTGGGTTAAGGTGTGTTTGAGTTAAGATGATGCTATGTGTGAGGCAGGGCATAGAAGGTCTCACCTTTCTGCACTTCTGCTGCCATTAATGAGATCGCAATAGCCAGAAAACTATTGTTTAAACTATGTCTTCATTCTATGATTCTGTGTTTTCTCTGTCCTCTGCAAAGTCCCCTCTATGCTCCCTGCCAAGAAAACCCTACCTCTCTCCTTCCTATTGTGAAATGGTGCCTTCTGGGCAGCCCACACACAGGCATTACCGGTAAGAACTACACTTCTCCATCCCTTTGGCTTAGTCTCGTAATTGGATTCATTTAATCTCCTTTTGTCGTCATTCTCTTTTACTGTATCCCAATTCTCTCTGGAACAGATTTGAAAGATAGGCAGGGATCAGAGACTGCCAGCAGGTACAGAGGGAACTGGGCAAGTGAATGAGGAGTGGCAGGGAAACAATGCGTCTTCTAAGGGAAAGGAGCTAGAGTTGAAAATGAGGGGGAAATACAGATTGGAAATGAGCTGTGCTTTGTTTCTTGCAATATGTGGCGGTGTGGGTGGAACTCAGAGGAAGAGAGACAACAAGCATCCTGATGGAGATGGAGTCCAGAGAGAAAAGCAGCACAAATGATTAATACATTCAGAACTAACCAAAATCCCAAGGCTCCAGATCCGTCCTGAAAGCGCTAAGAGTAGAGAATGGACATCAAGTCTGTATTTGGAGACATAGGTCTGTGGCATGCTTTTAGCTTCATTGCAGGGCTTGATTAATCAATCTGCTGGAACTATTCCACACTTCATTGCAGTCGAAATTCTATTTTCTGAGCCACAGTTAATTGAGGCTCTTGGTTACCTGAAGGATGAATATCTCCTCAGAGTTATGACTTCAGCACATAAATACCACTAAGACTTTACTCATAAATCTTTAAACACTGATGAACTAATGTCTTGGAGCCAAATCCAGAACCAGTGTTCTATAAAACAGTGGTGCCAGGAGTGATGACACCACACCCTGCACAAACAGAACGCTCCCTTTGGGGAGCATGGTGATCAGGAGAGGACAAACAGGGTATGGCAAGGCAGTTGGCACAGGCAGGGTGAGCAGGGAGGGTCCAGAAGCCTGGCAAGCATAAGAAGTAAGGTCAGACAGTGGTCATCACAAAGGTGCTCAAGGGTGGCATCCTCTTGGCAGAAGGCAGATTAAACAAAGTCCCCTCTGGGCCAGATGCAGACAGAGGTCCTTCAAAAACATGTCCAGACATCTGGCTGTAATGAGTGGCAGAGCCTGTCGGTGATGTTAGATGGTGGCTGTGCAAGATGTGACCAGGCTGATGAGTTTGCTCTGCATGGCGGCAGAGCTATGGTTAAGAGGTAGAATGGCTAAGGAGTGGAAGGGAATCTGAGGAGGATGTTGACTGGTGGAGCTGTATTCTACCATCCCTGGGAGAAGCAAGCCAGCCAGAGTGTTTTAGAGGAACTATTTCTATGTTAGCCGCTTGAAATCTAATTTGCTGATGATGGAAAGCATTTCCATAGCTTTGAATTTAGAAGATCCCTGTTTTCCACGAAACACCACAGTGTGAGCAGCCTCAGTACAAACATGGCTGGCCACATGCAGTATCCATGACTCGTTTGCTCTCTGATGAGACAATTGCATAGATGGCAGTTTCTGGTTTTTAGGAAGCCACTGCCCATCCCACTATAACTGCCTCAGTGATGAATGTCTTCTGTTTTCCTCAGGAGACTGAATAGATATCATACATTCAAGAGCTTTTTGGTCTGTATTACTGTGGCTCCATTAAAAGTCTTGCATCACCAAGTTCAATTATCTACTTGAGGCTTTTCACAAATCTGCATCTCCTGTTGAATCCACTGTTGGCTTTGTGTTTGGATGTTTCTCGCACTAATGTTCTGCAACTACTTTTCAGCTTGATATTGTGAATAGCTGCCCAATAAAACAGTACTTTTCTCCTTCATTTCCCTCTTGGGAACTTCTTGTGCTGTACTGCCTACCAGGCACCAGACAGCTCAGTATGGCTGGGGAATCAGATGCTTGGGAACAGCTGCAATTTTAATTTTTGTAAATGCTCCAGTGACTTGTAACCATTATATTTTACAGTCTCCAGCTTGCGCAATGAGGTGTTGTAGCTTGTTGCAGTCTCCCTGGGTATCCTCCATTCCCTTCTATGTCTTACTGTGTACTTCTTGGATTATTTTGAATAAAATGTGTTACATAAGGACCTGTGATTTATGGATTTGCTTAGTGCTTAGCACAGTGGGCCCAGTTTATATTTGGGCTACCACAGTTCAGCATCTGTCCTGCCTTGGGATGCTCTTAAATCAACAGACAGCATATGGTAAGAAGGAAACTCCCATAGAGTTTGGGCTGACTGGGCATGTGACAGTAGAAGACAAATATTGAGCATGTTGATGCTGGCAGTTCTGGTGAAAGGCTCAGGATTCAAAAGAAGTCAACAGTGGTCTTTGCAGTGGCTTAACTTGTGTTGCAGACATGGTCTAGATTCAGTTATTAGACTTTTAGTGTAATGACTAGATATTTTGCAAAGTTTAAAAAATAAATAGGGAATAAATAGATAACAATTATGTGATATAGAACCAGGGAAGTGAAATCTTCATTGCACAGAGGAAATGATGTGGGGTAGAACAGGACATAGCTTGTTGGATATGTTCCTGTGAGTCTTCAGCTTTAGTGGGCTGGTGTAAGACAATGGAAGTAGCTGTTGAGGGAATCCTTTGAATAAGAAGGGGGGGATCGTCTGTGCATTTGACCTGACTTTGTGAACAGATTTTCAAATGACAAGGAACAGCTTACAGAAGTACTGTGTGCTGTGGTTGCTCCTAGCTAACAGTTCAAATACATTTCATGTAAAGCTGTAGAGGGAAATGCAAAGACTAAGGGCCACAAATAGAAAAGCTTAGAAAGGCTTATTGAAAAGAGAAAAACCCCATACAATCCCTGGCAGCTTAGTAAAACCTTTAGAATAATTTTCTTCCCTGGATAGTGACAGTCTGTATTTCCTCAGTGCCTTACTAGCAATAGAGATGACTTCTTAAGGACTCTTCATCTTTTGCTGTCTCCTCAGATACAAAATATTTCTCCCTGCTGCAGCCATATATCCCCATTCTGACAAAAGATGCCTACAGCCCATTTCCTTCTTACTGCTTTCCCTTACGTCTGTACCTCTGACTATTAATTTGTTCTTTGTAGTGGTTTAACCCCAGCCAGCAACTGAGTAGCGTGCAGCCACTCGCTCACCCCCTGCCAGTGGGAAGGGGAGGGGAATCAGAGACAACGTAAAACATGTGGGTTGAGATAAAAACAGTTAAAAAGAGATAAAAATAGTTAAAGTAAAATATAGTACTAATAATAATGAAAAGGGAGATAACAAAGAGAGAGAAAAAATGAAAAACCCCACAACCCAACCAACCAACAGTGATGCACAATACAGTTGCTGACCACCCACTGACTGATGCCCAGCCCATCCCCAAACAGCAGTCAGCCCTTCCTGGCTAATTTCCCCCTGTTTCTATAATGGGCATGACATGCTGTGGTATGGAATATCCCTTTGGCTAGTTTGGGACAGGTATCCTGTTTCTTCTTCCTCCTGACTTCTTGTGCCCTTCCTCACTGGCAGAGCATGAGAGACTGAAAAGTCCTTGATCAGGGTAAGCATTACTTTAGTAATAACTAAAACATTGGTGTGTTACCACCATTGTTCTCAGACTAAAGCCAAACACAGCACTGCACCAGCTACTAGGAAGGAAATTAACTCTATCCCAGCTGAAACCAGGACATTGTTGAAATTATGTGAGAATGGAGGAATGATATGAGGATTCAAAGTTCTAAGCTCATCAGCTGTGCTGGCTGAAACTAACCAAGTAGCTTTACATTGGCAAACTGTTACTCTCCTCAGAGAGAAAGTTTGCAGTGCCCTTCCTTACGTATCAGCTTCTTGTGGACAGTGTGGATGTACACCCCCTGCATATTTCTCATGTGCTACTTCCACTGCTGTCATGCAGGGTCTCTTGGGACTGAACTGTTAGAATTCTTGGTGACTTTTTGGTCTTTTACCTACAAGCTGACAATATACTGTTGACCTGATCTGTAGCAACTGTTCGGTGTCCTGTGTAAAATGAATTGTGCTGTTAGGAAATGGGTTTTTGTTCAAGGACCCACACCATATGAAGTGCCAAGACTGTTTGGGTGTCCATTTAAGAGAGGAGTGAACAGGGCATGTCCTTTTCAGCATCAATATTCCCCTGTGATATTTTGCATATCAGCATGTTCATTATTATATATCCTTTTTCCTTATAAAATTTCTCTTCTCTCACCTTGCATCAGAATTTCAGTTATACTGCATGTTAATACTTTGTTCAGAGAGGCACTTGTTCACAAAACAGGGCATGAACATTCTCTTTCCAGATGGCATTGGAATGTCTGTATGTAAAGTTGGTGTAGTCCTTTCCTAGCACTTTGTGCCACAGAACTGACAAGTGCAGAACAAAAAAGTTAAATAGGGCCTGATAATGACTCAAGAGAAACCCAACTTGAAAGAGCAACTTTCTAAGAATGAAAGAGGTCAAATACACCATGTGGTGTAAATCTGCAAGGCTTCACTGAAGTTATGCTTAAAATCAGTGACTGGGACAGTGACTGTAGCATGGCAGAGCAATGCTTAGGACCTGTAAATCTATACAAGAAGTGCAAAACCAAATTGTGCTGAAACAGTTCAGTGATAAGCAAATTGTGCCTTTTCAAAACCTCTTCCCCAAGTTTCTTCCTGTGGAGACAGTTAGAGTTTGTTCTCATTTCCTATTTATCATGACTAACCACCTCTCTCTATGCTCAGCTGTTCCTTTTTATTCTCCTCCTTTGTGCTGTCCTGATGCCAAATGTGAATGGATTTCAATGGTTCTCTTGTGCTTTTTGACTTGGTATCAGGCAGTCTGAGACCATAAGAAAATTATTTTACAAATCCCAGCCATGTCATGCATGAGTTCTTCAACAGAAGAATTAACAGTTCAGCTGAATAATGGGTGCAAGGCGCAGTGTCTGAAAGTGTAAAACCACTGACATTTTCTCCTCCAGTTCCCTTTCTGTAGCTCACATCAAAGTTTAGCTTTTCACTACAGTAAACATTTTGGATATAAAGACGGCAGGTGACAGCTGAAAGGGCTCAGGTTTTCAATGGTGTGTTTGTCTAATCTATTCCATATTAGAATCAGAAAAGTAGGGGACAGTGCTGTTTCTTGCAAAGAGCAAAAAGGTGATGTGTGCTCCTTGTGACACCATGGAATGGTTAGGGTTAGAAAGGACCCTAAGATCATCTAGTTCCAAGATGACTGTATTTTTCTGCTGACTTGCAACCAGTAAGTTCTTTGCCAGCCTCACCCGTGGCAAAGCCCTTGTACGTCGAGTCCCTCCTTATCACCAGTGCAATACCAGCTGCATCTCACTTCTCAGGCAGAGCAGGATATGTTGTCCAGGCCCATTCTGAGACTCGGAGCCTGGTAAGGTGCCACCTTTCCCCAGACCTTGTTCAGCCTGGAGAAGGCTCAGGGGAGACCTTATGGCATAATACAGTAAGACTCTTGTCTTCCAATACCTAAAGGGGCCTACAAGAAATCTGGAGAGAGACTTTTTACAGGGGCATGTAATGACAGAACAATGTAATGATAGGGGAATGGTTTTAAACTGAAAGAGGGTAGATTTAGAATAGACATTAGAAAGAAATTCTTCCCTGTGAGGGTGCTGAGGCACTGGCACAGGCTGCCCAGAGAAGCTGTGGCTTCCCCATCCCTGGCAGTGTTCAAGGCTAGGTTAGACGGGGCTTGGAGCAATCTGGTCTAGTGTGAGATGTCCCTGCCTGTGGCAGGGGTTGGAACTGGATGAGCTTTAAGGTCCTTTCCAACCCAAACATTCTATGATTCTATGACTTAAAATTTGCTGTGGTAAAAATTAAGCAATTTAAAATTAACTTCTTTCTCAGATTTGTCCTTTGTGGACGTTTGTGCGTGGTGCCATTGTGAGGGCTTGTGACTTCTTTGTTGACTCCTCTCTCTCTTTCTCTCTCTCTTTCTCTCTCTCTTCTCATTTCAGGGTGCCTGCTGGGGTGTGTCACAAGAATGGCTGCAGCAGAACCCCTGACTGCTTTCTCCCGATGGTACCTCTATGCCATTCACGGCTATTTCTGTGAGGTGATGTTCACAGCTGCCTGGGAGTTTGTGGTCAACTTTAACTGGAAGTTCCCAGGTGTTACCAGTGTCTGGGCGCTCTTCATATATGGCACCTCCATCCTCATTGTGGAGAAGATGTATCTGTATCTCAAAGACAAGTGTAACATTTTAGTGCGCTGTCTCATTTACACACTTTGGACATACCTCTGGGAGTTCACCACCGGCCTCATCCTGCGCCAGTTCAATGCCTGCCCATGGGACTATTCCCAGTTTGATTTTGATTTCATGGGCCTGATCACCCTGGAGTACGCCATCCCATGGTTTTGTGCTTCTTTCATCATGGAGCAGCTGGTGATCAGAAACACCTTGCGCTTACGGTTTGATGAGACTGCGGAGCCGGGGGCCCCCACTGTCCCTGTTGCCTTGGCCAATGGCCATGTGAAGACTGATTGAGCAGTGACTTGGAGCAACACTTAGCAATCTGAGAGAGCCCAGACCTCTGCCACAGACGCTCAGCTCTGGCTCTGACGTACTGCTCCTCGCTGTATGATAAGATTCATAAACCCCATTTTTCTAATGGGGGCGTGCATGGGATGTACCAGACAAAAAATGGAACCAATGAATTTTCTATGGATTTTACTCTTTGGGCTCCAAGGACCAGTATCAGTTACTTGTTAGTTAGGTAATTTCTGATTTTAACTTATTACAGATGAAAGCAGTCCTTTTGCTTACACTTCTATGTGGAGACAGAAGAAAAAGAAATGCTACGGTGGAA
Source organism: Melopsittacus undulatus (assembly GCF_012275295.1). Taxonomy (NCBI): domain Eukaryota; kingdom Metazoa; phylum Chordata; class Aves; order Psittaciformes; family Psittaculidae; genus Melopsittacus; species Melopsittacus undulatus. The sequence continues at coordinate 47,065,391 of NC_047530.1, forward strand.
ATACATCCAAAAAGAAAAACACCCCTATTAAGTGGACGGGCATGGACACGCCAGCTAAGTTAGTGATTGGCTTATTCCATTAGGCAATATTCAGGTGCTTGCTTGCAACCAATACCTCCCGTGGGACCTGAGATGCTGCAGGAACAAGGAAGATCCATCTGCTCTTGAGAAGAACCTAAGACTGGCAGTCTGCTGGGGAGGTAGATGGTGTTCCCCTCATGAGGGGAGCCTCTCCCCAGGTTCTTTCTTGCACCATGAAAAAGTCTGGTGCTGGACATCTTGCTGAATTTATACAGATCTTGTACTTTTTGAAATCTCAGTCCTGATTTCTCACTAGAAATTTTTTCTTTTTTCTTTTTTTCTTTTTTTAATAAAGGCCTTTTTTGCCAAGTGAATTTTACTGTAATCTGTGCAATCTGAATCTTGGCAAAAGGCACAAGAAATAGTGTAAGTCTTCCCATCTTCTCTGTCCCCCCAAAGCAGACCTCGCCTGAGAGTCTGCTGCAGATTCCAGCCCCCATCTTAGCTGTGCAAACCTTGCAGAGACTGTAGAGGCCACAGAGGTTTTCTGTCTCCTTCCCAGGGATTCCTTTGTTTCTGGTGATGTCGATGACTTAGTCTGGCTGCAACCCATTGTATTTGAAGGTCAAAACCTTCATGTGGCTGACATGGCATCCAGGATTTGGGCCTCTGATACTGGTTCTTGCCTTTCTTCAGCACTGACAGATGTATTCTGCTCAATTCTGGCCAGTATTCTCAGTGTATCAAAATAATGTACTTTTTCTTCCCAAATTCTGCTTTAAATAACCACAGCCATACAGTTATGACAATAGTTGGAGTCAGCAAGAGCTGTGCCATGCTGCCTGATGTGTTATTAAAAAAACCCACCCAAAAGTAAAACAACCCTCTCTGAAGAGCAATTCTGCATGCTCTGCCTGAGGGAGGTGTTGAGTTAGGATGTGAGAGCAGCAGCAGGGAGGTGGAGCAGGAAGGAGTGCAGTGGCTCCAATGTACCTGCACCAGGGACAGTCTGAAATTTAACCTGTTGGGGCCATTTGAGGAGTACAGGGAAAGCTGTGGTGCAGGGAAGGTGCTTGACAGTGGCAGCCACAGGTTCATTCATTTGCTCTGGCAAGTCCTGGCTTTTGAAATCAGCAACAAATACAGAGCTTCCAGCTGCCCCATGTATCTTGCCCCTAACTGGTTTATGGGGAAGGTTTGCTGTAGTTGCCCTGCAGGGCCAGATTAATTTGAAGTGTTCTTCCATCATGGTCAACAGAGCTGCAGCAGGGGTCAGTTTGGCTTAAAATGTAATTGTGTTGTAGGATTCCACTCCTGCATTGGAAATGGCTGGGCTATTTCTGTGCTGGTGTCTGTCTCTGGTAGGGAGTGCCCTGCTGTGAACCTGCTCCTTCCCCTGGGGTACTCATTCCTGAGGGCAAAAGCAAGGAGGATTGTTTGTTAGTTCTGCTCTTAGGAAGGCAGTGTTAATCCTTTATTGTATCACATGGCACAGTTATTTTACCCCTTACCCCATCCTTCTCACATGGCATCCATTGCTGGCAATGGACATACAAAAACACTGGTTAGTCAGATCTGCTGTGGGGTATGCAATGTCTCCTAAGGCATCCAGAATACTTAGGTGGGTATTTAGAGTTCCCTTTTTATAGTTCATTAATTTAAAAGAGAACAAACACTGAATAGTTGTTTTTTTTTGTCCATGCTGTGATGCCAGTATTACAAGATCAGAGGAACAGGGTGGAGTTTTGATGGTTTTGGGTGGGTAGACCCAGCAAAATAGTCACCTGACACTGTACATGGGGAAAAAAGGAGATGAGATTTGTACGTGGGACAATGCAGATGAGCTCTGCTGGACCACACCAAGAAGTGGAGGGTGCAGGTGAGAGTTAGGATCTCCCCATTTTGGCCCTGGGTCTGTCAGGGTCACTAAGCAGTGTCTAAATAAAGCTGGGTTGTCCTCTCACAACATAGTTGAAGTGTGGTGTCATGCTGCCTCCTACACCACCCCTGCATCATCTGAAACCCTCAGCTTTGTAAAACATCCTCGAGATCCCTGCTTTCTCCTTAGCTGTTGCAAAACTCTTTTTAAATGATTAAAAGGAGTTGGCAACAGGGTTTGGTGACTCAGCTGCAGCTAGGGCTGGGGAAGGAGAAGTGGCTGTCCACAAAGCTAACCTGGTGCATGATAACAGTCATGTGTCTTTAGAAGGTACTTGCTAAATGACACTGGTTTTGCTCAGTGATGTAATATTTACATGCTCAAACTACGGAGAGGTTTTCCAGCAGCATCTGGTATCATACTCCATTATCCTTATTGCCTGTGCCATTGTTAACAGTGATTGTAGTCTGCTTTCCACTGATGTCTGATGTGTACCACCCAGCTATTGCATCCTCATAGAGTGGTAATTTACATCCAGAAGTGCACTTTACTTGCAGCTTGCACACCAGAAACAGAAAGGGACCCTGCAAATTCGTAAATAAAATAATTATACATAATACCATGTACCTAATGCAGCAGCATTAGCCAGACTTCTCCTTTCTAAGCAACGTGGCTGCAGTCAGAGCTTTGTCTTTTCCGCAAAATCTCCCTTTTTAATACATGTGATGCTTCTTACAACATCTTACAGAGGTGCCCAGAGCACATTACCAGGGTCTCAGTGGCAGCTCGGCAAGAGCTCGGGGGCTGAACTGAAGTTGTAGAGACATTTACATCGAGAAAAAACGCACAAGGCCTAACATTTGTTTGTTTGTGTGTCTTCCTTGGTAGATTAAAGTTGCCTGTTTTGAGTTCACCAGCAATAAAAAACCCTTGTGATTTATCTACCTTGTCCTAACTGCAGCAAGGACAGTGGCCAGTCGCTGCTTTTCTTTTCTTGGGGGTGGTGGGATATGGTCTCTGGTCACCCCAAGATTCCAGTTTGTTTCACTTCTCTTACTTATCTCTTGTATGGTCCACCCTACAGGATCTCAAAGTACATGATGAAATACAGAGTCTGGTGTCCTGTGCACAAGAAGTAGTTCAAGCATTACTGTGATGTCTGTTCATACTCCAAAGATCTTGCCAGAGGGAAATGGTTGATATACAGCAGGGCCAGACTGCATTCTTCATCTTTGGTGTTACGATTGAGAGAAATGTGTACATATGTACTAGGTATTATTGCGCCTTTGGTCTGAGTGCATTTTGTAATTAAAGCAGAATAATCCTATCAAAGCTTTGCTTGACTAGTCCTGTGACTGTGAAAGGTAAAAAAAGACTGCAGGGCTTTAACTGCTGTGAGAATTAGGAAGTGGGTGACTGGAGTCCTCCTCAGTTCAATAGCCTTGCACTGCTGACTGGTTTTCTGAAACCTGCACAGGAAGAAAAGTGAATTCTTTGTTCACGGGAGCTTCTGCCCTTCCTGTACTATGAATAAAACATGAGCCACCACTAAGATGTGAACTGAAACCAAATGTTTTCTGGTTTAGTTTATCCTGGACCCTCAGAGTGTATTAACCAGAGTTTTTAGCTTCAGTTCTGCCTGCAAACTGCAGCTGAACCACCTGGGAAGAAGAGTACTCTCTTACCCTTCCTTCCTGGACAACAGCAGCTGCCAAACCCCTCTGTGATCTGTCTCCTGTTGTAGAAGGAAATGTCTTATGGCGCAGTCCCTGCTAAACCAGAAGCTGTTCCCACCATGCGTCCCCTTGCCCCACTGCTTTGACCCTGAACAGCCAGGTCAAAGAGCTGGTGAGACCTCAAGAACGTGGTGCCTGTTTGGCATATCGCCTCCACTTGTACCTGTCTTCCCTTGCTCCCCTCAGAGTGTCCTGAGCCACCTTCCTTCCACCTCCCACCCCAGTGAATGGACAAGCTCTGCTGCTGCCCAGGGACCTCAGCACCACTCAAGGTTTTAGGCTGACAAGGTCAGTCTACACTTGGGCAGGTGAACTTTTATTTTAAGGGCTGGTAAGGATCTGGGCTTCAGGCTTATTACCAGCGAGTCATCCACAGGCATGACTATGAATTTGTACCAAGTAGAACAGCTTATTTCTTCTAGGATGGCAGGGGTTTGCTCCATCAAGGGTTTGCAACTTGGTTTACTGCTTTGTGAACAAGAGGGAGGGTACAGAAGCAGGAGGTGCCCACAGTACCCCTGCTCTGCTTTTGGTCCCTGGGCAGCTTGCACAGATGCCAAGGGAAAACGTGCTGTCTTGAGAGAAGTGCTAGTGAGGGCTGGGGATGTACTGGTTAGTTTGTGTCCAAAGGCACAACTTAGAATACAAAGCTATGTTTTTCTACCGGGGTCTTTACTACCTGCAGCAATACAAAAGTTGTCTGCTTACCCCAAAGTATGATGCCTAAACTTACTCTGAAGTGGAAGGGATGTTTAAAATCTCTAGCCCTCTTTTCTTGTAGGAGATTCCTGACTACATCTTAGCGGAAAAATACACCTAGAGTTATGCAAGCTAGTGCTTATTAAGCACTATAGGTACTAAAAGCCATACAGTTCTATGTGCCATCCTGCTAAGTTAATCATGCTGAGAAGCAGAATACCTTGTCCCACAGAACATGCTGCCATGTGGCTATACCACTTCAGGACCTGAACAGTACAAACAGCTATTCAGGAATGCATTTTGCATTCTAAAATGTATTCTTAATTCCCTGAGTTCCAGTGGAAAATGTTTGTCATGCTTAAGAGGGAGAAGACTGAGATCCCATATAAGCTTCATCACTACTTATAATTTTACTTGAGAACATCTAATTTAAAGTTTTAGCTACTTAACTGAGACTCTAAAGACCAAATGTGGAAGGTGACTTGTCACAGCCTTGGAGCAGGTCCCTGCCATCACACAACTGCAGACTGCACTGCACGTGGAGTCTGTGCAGCTCCAGTGCATAGCCAGGATGAGCTTCCACCATGCAAGGGCTGTGATGAGTGCAGGGGGCAACACAAGTCCTGATGGTGGCAGAGAGAGGACTGGTGGTGACATCTACATTCACAAATCTTCAAAAGCTGGACAGGTTGGAAGCAGCTTTTCCATGTTCTCTGTATTTGGGACTTCTCGTAGGTCTAAACAAACTGGCAGGTTTTCTGTTCTAAGGGAAGCAGACCATTTCCTGGGCACCTTACATGGGAGTCCGGGCAGCTCACCTCTCCTTTTGTAATGGCCTCACAGTATCTCAGAAAATAGCAAGTTTTAAATGGTAATCCCAAACACTCAGTTTGTATTTATGCTTTAGTCAGTTTAGGAGCTAAAGACCCCTAAGTATCTGGTGGGTTTTTTCATGCTGTTTGTTTACACTGTTATGTGGCATGCTGTCCTTTGACACTATAATGAAGAAGAAGGAAATAGAAGCAATTTGCTCTTTAATAAAAATAAATAAACATTTGCAGTTGAGACAATATTTATTAAATATGTGAGCTGAGATATGCATAGTACTGTAAATCTCTGGCCTTTCAAATATGGGATGCTTTCCAGTGCAGAAATTTTTCCTTTGTGGTTAATCCCCTTTGCAATGTATCTGCATAGCTGCTTCAGTATGGTTCTATACCTAGCATTTTGGGGATGCAAGTAACAGTGTTTGCCTTCCCTTTACAGTTTTCACTGAAGGATCCCTAAGTGCTTTTCACAAACTAGTGAAATAATTTTCAGGCCTTGAAGTAGGTCAGAATTAGCCCCAAATAGCATTGATCAGGAGCTGATGAAAATGCCCTGGCAGCTCCCAGAAGGTCATTTCAGAACTGGGAAAGGGAGTTTAACATTTTACCCATTCACCAACTTTCCAGATTGGAGGAGTGAGTTAATAAAGTTCCAAGAAAGTTGAGGACCTGGGAAAGTGCTACCTGGTTTCCACCATCTGAATCTATCCCAGAAATGGTTTTGGATACCATCACATCACTTTGTCTGCCCAAGTCAAAGCCGGCACATGAAGGGACTGTCAGAGCTGATAGGCAACATGGTTTTATCTTGTGCAGAATAAGACTGATATCCCTCTATTTGCTATATAATCCCATCTCCATCAGTAGAATACTTTTGGGTAGATACTGCTAGGGGCAACAAGCCATGATAGAGGCTAAACTGAGGTGACCATCTGCTCTATCAGCTCATGTTGTTGCAGTTACTACAGAGCTTATCTATATTGCTGTTTCTATTGTCAGACCACTCATCTGACACCACAGCTCTTCCTATTGCTCCCATTTCTCCATCAGTTCCTTTTGTAACCTGTCCCTTTCTGTGCCTTACCTCCACTGCAAGTCCATGCTGCTGTCATAGATACCCTAAGTCTCCTGTCTGCACCCCACCTTTATCAATCGAACCAAATGTACTGATAGCTGATGGGCTGTAGTTTCCATTAAGGCCCACAACAGCTGCAGTTGTCAATGCTTTGGAAGGCAGAAAATGTTTGACATGCTTGCCTTCAAGCACAAGTATAGCAGCACATTCACAATTGTTGTTCAGTGCCTCTGCTGTAACACCCTCACAATGGCACATAATAGGCTTTCAGGGCTAAGATCAACAAAAAGCTTCTGGTCAGTCTTTGAGTTTCAGCGTATGTGGAATAATACATAATTTCAACTGATCCTTCATATAAATGCATATACACATTGTGAGTGTGCATATTTAGATCCATAATCATAGCAGATGGCCTCCATGCTGCACCACTGACTGCATCCTAACTTCTGCTTGGCAAAGAAGAGCCACCACCAGCTGAGCTGCCAACAGCAGTCCGGGCCCACTCACTGCCACTTTCCTGAGCATATGTAATCCAGAGAAGATCCAAAACAAAGCTCTGCATACACATGAAGCAGGTCAAGATCTGAACTGACTGCTCTTGACCTTGCAAGCTGTGTGTCTGCTTGCTTTGGTACACAGGAAGGCCTGTTTGATCTGAGAGGGGGTTAAAGCCTCTTACTGAGGAGCGCTCAGCTCACAGAGTGGGGTTAGGTCCATCGTTTTCAAACATGTTTTACATAAGGTTTTAACATCAGATTAATGTCTAAGGCCATACTTTCCTGCTCCATCTTCAATAAAACATGGGAGTTTTCACCCTGGGGACCTTCTGATGTCTTTGCTAGTGTTTGTCTTCCCCTCTGTGTGCATTTTGTTACTGCTAATGACAGCAGTGTGGGCCCAGCCTGAGTCAGACCAATCCACTCTTCCCCAGCTAAGGCATCAACCAAAACTGCTCCCTCCAACCCAGGCTGCTGTGCTGATCCCAGGTGTCCTTCTGTTCTGATGCTGCTCCATCTGTTGGCCATTAGTGTCTATCTTCCATCTCTAATCTCAGTCATGTTGCAAATTCTCCAGGCCAGGACTTGTCTTTTTTTTTTGTAGCATTGATGTGAGCCTCTCCCCAACAGGATCTGTAAGGGCTATGATCTCATAGTAAGCATTAAATAAAGGCTGTTGAAGTTTTTAAGGATGAAACACCCCAGCCCTCTTCCACTAATGGGACAACTTGGCCAAAATATCCACAAGGTATCTCTGTTGCCCCTTTCCATCCAGCCTTATCCCCCAGTGTCACACTGGAAGGCAAATCCCTGCTGATGACCTGAATGTGCCAGTGGTGCCAGTGGAGGGGGGCAGAGCTGATGGCACACAATAAGCCTCTTTTGTTGGACTCTTGCAGATGACACACAGTGTCCACATTAGGCAGGTGCTGGGATGTTCTAGCAAAATAGATTTTTAACAGCACTGTACAGTCATCTGGCTCCTCAGCAGGGCTGGCTGGAGTTAGCGTGGCAATTGTATTTTGGTTGATAAATGTGATGACAAGGCACAGTTGCTTTTTGATCTTGCAGTGAGCACAGCATGGTCACCATAGCATGCTTATGGCAGGGCTTTGTGCTGTGTGACTGCTGAAAGCAGCATGAGCATCTCCAAACACCAGCATAAGCTACAGTTACCCTGGCCACTGTTGTCTGGGCGAGAGCTAGGCATGCACCAAGCATGACACTGATGGTGAAAGCGCTGTTGCCACTACAGTGTGTCGCAGCAAGTCTGTCATAGAATCATAGAATAGTTAGGATTGGAAAGGACCTCAAGATCATCTAGTTCCAACCCCCCTGCCATGGGCAGGGACACCTCACACTAAACCATATCACCCAAGGCTTCATCCAACCTGGTCTTGAACACTGCCAGGGATGGAGCATTCACAACCTCCCTGGGCAACCCATTCCAGTACCTCACCACCATAACAGTAAAGAATTTCTTCCTTATATCAAGTCTAAACCTCTGCTGTTTAAGTTTCCATGACCTTCTATCTGCCTGTAAAGCAAGCAGAAACCTGTCCTTCACTGCTGCCATGTATGGGCCATTAAACGCTATTTCTCTGCTTCATCTTTCATTGCCCCAATCCTGTCCTTCCTCTGCCTCACCAACTGCCTTCTGGAAAGGTCTTACTGTCTGTTAGGGCTTTGGTGTTCATCTCAATTTCCTGATTTGGATCCAATGACTTAATCCTTGCCACTTGCCAACTTTTCCTTGGTTTTGCACTCCACGGCACTGTCATTTCCAGATCTTCATTGTCACCTTCTCATAGCCTCTCTGTTGTCTCTCCTCCTCCACGGCAATCTCTGCTCAGCTCAGCTGTGTGCCCTATCTGGGTGTCCCCATCCAGTTACACAGCTTTCACTGTTCTCTCCAGTTCACATCTCAGAACCTCTGCCTCCCTCCTAGCTCACCACCGTATCCCTACACCCACATTTTTCTTGTCTCCTCTGGAACCTCTTCCCAAATGAGTTACCAGCAACTCAAAACGCCCATATCCAGAGCATATTTCTGCTCCCTTTTTGCTTCTCATATTCCCCACTTGTCTGTTCTCTCTGGTAGACACATAATAGGGGAGGCAGAAACATCTCTGACCTTTTCTGCTGCTCTTCCTTATTTGCCTGGCTTTTATGTCTTACCACTTTGTCCTCATGCCCTGAGGTCTCCCTGCCAGTTTGGTTCTGGTGTCCCACATGCTTGTTTCCTATTACTCATCCTGTACACAGGATGTTTTCTTCAGCTGAACTGCTAGAATATACCCTTCTCCCCATGCCAGTCTCTCTTGCTGGTCCTAAAAACCCCAGCAAATTAAATCATCTGCGTATCTGTTTCACATATTTATGAGTGAGGTACTAATCCCTGCATAGTGAAAGGGTCATATGTACAGAAGGGGAAATGAGGACACCAGCATTAAAGGGAGAAGTGGAGGAAGGGGGACCAAGAGCAAGGGCAGGACAGATGTCAAGGAGGTGAGCTTGCAGTGTTGTAAAAAAATGCAGATAACTGAAATAACAGCAGATCAGAGCATCGCTGACAATCCGCATCAGTGCTCCTGCTTTGATAGTTCTGCATTTGGTCTCACTTCTTGCTGCTCCCAACACCTATGTCTTCAGAGCAGAGACTAAATCCTTCAACTGGCTAAAAATATGCATAAAGAAGTTCAAAAAGCAGCAGACCCCTCTTCCCTGTGCCTTGTGATAACAGACACCTCTCCTTCTCTTCCACTCCAGTGGGAAAGCTGATCTGTCAGGATAATCCATGTGCGAGGACAGCCCTCCCAGGCCTCTTTGCCAACGCTCCATTGGAGCAGGGAAGCTCTTTCCGGCTTCCCCAGCACAGCTCATGTGCTGCGCAGGTCCCAGCGGGCAAAAGGTTTGCATGTGATGACGTTCCAGTGACCTCCTGAAACCTGGCTCTGTTTCCCATCTGCTGTATGCTGTTACTTTCTCAGAACACAAAAGCAGGTGAAATGTCTGTTGGATGCCACAAAACCCTCTCTGGCTGCAGCCATGGTAAAATAACCATCCTTAAAGCAATAGAGAGATCCTTTTGTGTGCAAGAGCTACTTTCAGATTGGGCTGGGGTTTTTTATTGCCTTATAAAGGATTCTGCAATGAGTGAGATGGAGATCTGACAGTTGCATCCCAGTCATATTTTTAACACAGTGCAGACAGCAGATGCTTCAAGATTATATTTCTTAGTGTACATCAGGTCTCCAGGGAGATTGCATATTCAGGGTCAAGGGCTGTAGGGGGCTGGCTCTGCGGCCTTGCAGGAGGATTTTTCTGTTTCCAGCAAAGTGTATCTGTAAAGCACAGGGCGTTCTGCCAAGCCTTCTGTATAGAGTCAGCAGGAAATGCTGCTCCCAAGAGAGATTTTACCTAGGGCCCTGTCAGGGATAGCTTTTATTATAATAATAGCAGTAGATCAAATAGCCCCCAGTGCTGCAACACCCTGTAGCCTGAGTATCAGGGCTGAGCCTGAGCAGAGGAGCAGCACTTACTCATTGGGCTGTAAGAAGGTTATTCATGGTGGGGAAAACTGTCTGCCTCTGTAAAGGCAGGCAGAAACGGGCACTCTGTAACAGTATGATGTTTTTGAAATGCAGACAGCTTGGCCAAGGCAATCATCAACTGGCCAGGACAGAAGACCTTGCAAGGGAGACAGTTATGTCCAAAAATGCAAGGAAGGCTCTCACAGGGTCCCCGCTGTACACACCGGCAAGGCAGAGATGATCTAAGTTTTAGTGAGGTTTTACAAAGAAGCTGCATCCTCCTACTCCTGATCATGCACAACCATTGATTTATCTGCTTTATATATTGAAGGGTTAAGGCTAAGCAAGCACACCTAGAATGGGACTTTCCAGTTCCACAAGATTTAGGAATCCAAACCTTGACATCAGCACCTCTCAAACCCAGCCCTGAAAATATCAATAGCTATCAGTAAAATTCAAGTACAGACACAAGCACTCCAGGGTGCCAGCTCAGAGCCACAGTGATACACTGGATGCTGAAATAAGTAACGGCACTGGATGAGAACCAAGGGGAACACACAATTCACTTATTACTAAATTCTACATCACACAAAGCTGCTTTGAATTTCCATGAAAGTTTTCCTAAGGGACGAGCAAAATTTAACCAAGGAAATAAGGATTTACCTCAAGTGCTACAATCCACACAAGGGAGAGGAAATGGTCTTAGCAGGTACCCTCCAAAGCCTGTAGAGCCACATGGGGCATCAGTTCATCTCTGCAGTGTGGCTGGCCTTCAAATATGAACTGACCCATCATGTTCGCCCACTGTCAGGCATGGAGTTTAATGGTGCCAGAAATGGTAAATGTCAGGAAGCATTTCTGCTGTGGAATGTTGAAACTATGGTTGGATAAAACAGTGACCACAAGAGAGGCTGAATACATATTAAAGAGCCCTTAAATGAACATCACAAATAGCCCTGATTTCTCTCTTTGCCCTGCAAACGGCTGCCATGTGCTTTTGTCCCCTTGCAGGAGATGTAGTAGAATTGACAATGGACAAAGGATGGTTCAGAATGCCTGTCAGAATGTGCTTTCCTGGCACCTAGCCCACCCTCTTGCTAGGGATCAGCATCACTGCAGTAGGCAGCCTTGGAGGACTGGGGGTGAGGACATCCCTGTCGTATCTCCTAGAGGAACAGGGGAGTCTGTCATAATTCTCCAAGCTTCCCCAGTCAGCAAATCAGATAGAAGCACCATACTTGGCCATGATGTTTGGATCCATATCTAACCTGTTTGGGTTTAGGAGTAAATTAGTTTCTGAGGGGTATACCTGGAGCACAGCTATTCAGAAGCAACATGACAATAAATTTCATTTTACTCATCAGTCCTCTGGCCTTGGTGTTTATGAACAAAGTGTTGCTCTTCTTGGTTTCCTTCAATATCCACAGTTTTGTGGCTGCAGTGGTGGCAGCAATTTCCTTTTTTCTCCATGTTTTGAACAGGCTGAAGGAGAAACTGAGGCACTGGTAAGTAAGGATAGTTAGCAGTGGGAAGGAGAGACTGAGGGAATTCATGCCCATCCCAAGCTATTTTTTCCATTTCTTTTCAAATATGTAGTTTTGATGTTATGTGTTGACTTTGGTTGTTGACAGACTGCATGAAAAGAGCCCATGTGTTACTCTAGGCATTTTGGCAGATACAAAGGAAAGCTATCCAGCTAAGATCAGCAGCTAACCCACAACAAAGCTTAATCTCCAGCCAAAAGCTTAATCCAACAGAAACCAAACATCTGCCCTTCTCGGGCTCTCTGGGATGGAGACAGAGGTCTTGCCTTCCTGGGTGGCTCCAGAATTGTTCTTTATCTTCTGTCTCCTCCGAGATGACAAAGCAGGGCATGTGCCCTCGCTCTGTGGTCTAGGTAAGAGACTGTGGCATAGGGTGCAGATGCCCAGGCTCTCAGAATTTCACCTACAAAACCTCAAACTGAACCGTATGTAGATCTAGTACAAATAACAGTGTCCCTCCCTTGCCCTGTAAAACCTTCTGCTATTTCTGGCTTTTCTCTCCCAGCGTCGCTTTTCAAACACAGCAGATTGAGACCATTATCCCTAGAATAAAGAGTGTGCACACTGCCTTTTTTTTTTCACTGTATCTCATTCCTGACCTCTGCTGCTTTTTTACTATTCTGGTTTATAATAGGAAACTGAAAGCTCAAAGATTTTCTTCACATCTGACATTCATTCATACTCTCAGTTTCTTTTTTTTTCTCTGTCAGATTAAAGGCAGAGAAAAAGAAAGAGCCAAACCTGTGTGTTTATGATCTGTATTTTTAATACCCAAAACCCTGATTATTTTGTTAGTCTTGCTTTGTGTAACTTTATTAATTTCACTGACCTCATTGTGGATCCTCATCAATGTAAGAAGGAATTCAGGTGGTATATTGAAAGAGTATTTGTTTTAAAAACAACATTGACAGTTAAGACAAACGAATCTCAACCTCATCTGCCCACTTCCCAGCCCCAATGACTTGGTCTAAATTCCTGATCTTATCATTCAAGCCCAGATATTTGAAAGTGACCAGAGATTTAGATTGACTCAAGTTTTACCAGTCTGGGTCATCTCTATCCTGATTTTTTTCAGATGGCTCCTGTTAAAAGTATGGCAGCTGTGCACCCCCTGGGGCTAAAAGTGTTTCAAGTTGTAAGCCCTAAAATCAAACCAGCTCAAATCAGAGGCTTTTAAAAACCATTTGGCCTGCGTATATGAGTTGGTAAGACCCTGCTGAGAGGTGACGGATACATGCAGCTCCCAGTGAAAGCTGAATGTGAGCTGGTTGAATTAAGATTTTGTTACAGTAAGGGAGTGGAGTCACAGAGCCCAGGAAACACCTTTCCCCTCTGATGCCATGACAGCATACCTATGGTGAAAGTCAGTGGTGTATGCAGAATGGTTTTATCTTCTGTCAGCTCAGAGGCACCTTTCTTTATGGTGCACTTTATTTTTCAAAGCTGACAGTGGCTCGTTTCATGACTCTTGAGTGTGAAAACTCCTGAGGTTTGGGAAAATATGCATTCAGTGACTGGTTTGAATTGGATTGGATTGAACTGTGATGCTTGTTGAAGATTTACAAACCTATATGCTAAAGACCACTGAAATAAAAGTTTGGTTATCAGACAATCAATAGCACCCTGCTTCAGCTAAACAGCTAATCATGCATTCAGCTTCTCACTGTACAAATGTCCTATTTTACTTCAATTAAGCACAGGCTTAATTTGCTGCTTAGTTCATTGATTATAATTTTCTGTGATGATTTAAAAAGTAGCTATGACTCTGTAAAATCTATTTGTCATGGGCAGTCAATGAGGATAATGTGATCATAGCTATGGCATCATGCCCAAACAGTGAATGGCAAATATGCTTGCATGAATACTCTCTATAATAATTGAGTTTGTGGTAGAGAAGTTCTGGGGCAATATTTGAATATGTTATTGATGTGTGCTCATCCCAGTAAAATAGGAAAGCAGCACTGTGCTTCAAGGTAAAAAATAATCACCATGGAATTAACTTGATGTCTTCTTTCCTCTCTGGGTAAATTCTTCTATAATTATACACTAAGATTTTTTGCATCTGTTTGCCAACACTACTAACACATGGGATTCTGGGTCTCTGGTTTGATTTTGTTTGAGTCTGTGAAGTTCGTTGTAGGTGGTGTGTGAGAGTGAGTAACATTCGCTTGCAGGGCATGAAGATGTCTCATTCTTTCATGGCCAGGCAGAAAACTGCAAGGCACAAACAGTGCATGAGTGGAGACCATCCTCTGCTTTCTCTGCCCAGGTTTGGTGTTTTTTTCTCCCTTTCATGCCACTCAGCCACCTTTGGAACCAGTTCAGCAACTGTCTTCTGGGGAGGATGGTAAGGACATCTGAGGCAAGTTTCCTTTGTAGTCCCAGCCATAGGGATCTCATTCACTGCTTTAAAAAGAAGTAGAATGAAAAGCATGCAAGAGCCAAAGGCTCCAGACTGAAACGATTCATGGAATGAAATGTTCCAGGCTTTGTTTGTTTGCTGGTTTATGTGTTTGTTGTTTGAAATGAGAGCTATTGGGCTCAGTTCAGTTGCTGGGTTATCAGAGCCATGAATCTGTAACGTAATAAAGTGAAGACTTCTTTTCAAAAAAACCAGTCAGTTTTACTGATTTGGAACATGCCTCCTCAGGTGGGGAGATGAACAAAAATATTCACGTCAGGGTTTATAGGGTTTTTGTGACATTGTACCTGAATGAGTCTTTTTTCCAGGGGCACCCCCATTTCTTGCAACTGTACAGTGGGTCTGGGATCTACTGTTCTCTGCTGGTGTTGTCCAAGCAAAAACGTTCCTCTCCCAGTAAAGTCCAACAGCTTCCATTGTCTCTTTTCTCCACTGAAGAACGCTGCAGATGGAGCGAGGGCTGTACCTGAAAGCAACAGATGTCCTACCATGACTGCTAAACCTAGACACCATCAGTACTAATTTCATGGTGTCTGACTGTGTGTGATGACAAGGGGTACACAATGCACTTTCTCTGCTGGTTGCTGTGAGGTGCTTGGAATTTTCTAGTCTAATTGTGGCTTCTCAATAGAGGCTGGCTGCTGTGACGGATCACAGGGTGACATGCTGGATGCACACGTCCCCAGAGAACCAAGCTGATCAAAGGGGAACCACTGAACTACTGAGTTTTATTTGTTTTAAACAGATGTGTTTCACAGGACCGAAGTCTAAATATAGCTCAAGTTTCTGAGTAACAGGGTATATGGTAGTTTTTCCATGCTTTAGCAACAAAAAGCTGCAGCGAATACCTAAAGATCACTTCAGTTAGATACTATCTGCTTTTGTGCAATGCTACTAAAAGCCTACTGCTCTGATATTTGTCATTTCTTGGTTTACCTCAGCATCCCAGGGAAAGCTGCAGGAAAATCTGTGGCAGGAGTGGCAAGATCTTGCGATTGCAGACATCACTACTGGGCCAACCCCAACACCTCAGTAAACAAGACAAGGCAGTAAAGAAGGGGTGCTGGTAGGGCACAGGTGAAAAGCAGGAGGAGGTGAGGGGGGTTTTATGTAGGGTAAATTTGGTTTAGCAGATATGGGTAAAGATCTCCTCTGGTACCAGCAACTCCACATCGATTATTATGCTGCCATTCTATCAGTTTATGGCCTTCTTGTCTAACAGAAACTTAACATGGAAACATGACAAGGCCAAAGACTCGAATGATTCCTGCTGTTCCTTTAACCAGAAAAAGCTAAATGAAGTAGGAAGCTGATCTTGGAAGGTAATCTGCTTAGATGAGTGCAGGCTAAAAGTGGAATAATCCCTGAGGTCTCTCATTTTGTTTGCTGTAGTTTGGGCAGAAAGCAAATACAGCTGAATTTGCCAAAGCTGTAATACGCAGGTGGGTCTGCCCTGCCTGTAATAGCAGTGAAGGTGGCTAGTCTGCTTTTCTGTAAAAAGGGTAGGAGGTCCAGATGCTCTCTTTCAAAAACTCTACACTGCTGCTGAACATTTCTGAAATGGTTTTGGGGGTGATGGGTAATTCTGAATACCCAGTGGAGCATGTGGAGGGGTAGAAAATGGAGAAATGCCTTCTGTCTGTCCTGAGAAAAAAGCTGCTTTTTCCTGGTTGTAAATGTGTGTGGTTACACAGGTCCTCAGTAATACCTGAGGAGGATTCATTATAATTTGGCTTAATCCTTCCTGAGCCGGAGGAAAAAGGTTAATTGCCTGGGGAGAACCATTTATCTGATCCACAGACAGTCCAGAGGATTGAGGGAGGGGAGAATCAGTCAGAATGAGAAGATGAGCTAATTTTTCACAGGTCTGTTTTTCTTGATCTGTTTATTACAGCCAATAATAACAGTGAGGTTGTGCTGAGCAGCTTGTAAAAACACAGAAAAATGGTTTCCCTTCCCTCTGCCCAGCCCTGGAGCAGATGCAGCTGAGAAAGTCTCAAGTGAAGTAGTTTTGCTAAAACTGTGCTGGTATGAGCAGTGTGGAAAATAATGCATTTTTAACCAGGGTGCAGTTCTCCCTGTGAGATCGTTGAATTTGCATTTTTTTTTGAGATGCAGGAACCTCAAAGGGTTGGAAGTAAATCTGCATCTCCTTTGGGGAGACAGCAACAGAGAGAATAATTCATTGGAGGTTTTGTTTGTGTGCCGTTATTGAGGAACCATTGGGACCCTAATCCCAGGAAAGCATGGGCTGATCTATAATTGCTTTCTAGTCTTGGAAGCACATGAGTGTTTGGTTGTGGGATTTTAAGAATGTGGTAGGGATCAAATAGATAACCCAATGGAGTAAGAATATATTTGACTAATCAGACATTAGTCAGCAAGCAGAAAGTGGGGAATTGCTCTGAATATCTGAATTACACTTGTGAGTCAGAGTTGTTGCTGTGTTCTCATAGATTAAACTCTTTTGGGGAGACATTTTCCTTTCACAGGGGGTGGGTAACACTGCTAATTTTAAGGCAAGAATTAATGGTTGGTAAATAGTAATAAACCCAAGGACTGCAGTCAGTATCAGTGAGCTAATGCTGTTTTAGTAATTAAGTGAATGATCTGAAATGTTCCGGAATGCAAAACTATTATCTAAATATGCTCACAAAAGGCTGTCTTGGGTTTGAGGAAGAAACTTTTCTGTGGATTCTGTTCCAGAATGGAAAAAAATTGCCATTATCTTTTCAGTTCTGGAGGCTTGCAGAATTACTTAACTGCTGAATATTTATTTGGATCAGAACTGATAAGTTTCATTCTGTGCCCTTCAAATTAGACTGTCCCTTTCAGCTTGCCCCTTAGGAAGCTAATCACCATTCCCCTTTTTATTCTAATTGGTGTGTCTGATGTGAGAGCACTCTCCTTCTGTGAGTCTTTGTGAGACTTTGTTGCTGTTACGCTTTGCCTTTCTGTAAGTCTTGCTCCAGTGTTACTGGTTTAAAGGACCTTCTTAAATTAATGTGGTGAAGCTCAGTTCTTATAATCATCTCTTAGCTTTATTAATCTCTTTTTATTTAAAGTTCCAGGGGCAGCTAAAAGCTTAGACCAGAGCAGCTCTCTGCTGCATCATGTCTGACTATTGGGCCAGTACTACTTTTTTACAGTCTAAATAGGTAAAACCAAAACTGAGGAGGAAAGCAGATACCTTATCATTACAGGGCTTGACCGAGGTCACAGAGCAGAGCTGTTTGCAGAGAGCCCTGATTCTCTAGTGATTACTGTCCTCGGCAAACATACAGAAGCTGTGGAGCTGCCTTCTGTTGCTGCTTGCGAACAGTGAAGTGCCTAAGCAAATGTGAACACTCCCCTGATTATCCTCTGGATATATAACAGTAACTTTCTCAAGTTACATAGAGAAGATGGTGTATGATTATTTGTCAGTAGGTTTAAAGGCATATCTGTGTATCTGAGAAGTAGAGAGCGGAACAGTCATGACTCCACTGAGAATGTGTATAGATCTTGCAGGAGAGGCACCAGGGAATACTGGTTTTGGTCTCAAATCTTCTGCACAACTTGGTAGGTAAGATTTGCTTTCCTCGCTCAACAAACTCCCAAAACAGTTCTCTGGTTTAATACAGGCATTCTGTTTCTGTAGAAGATGGGGAGGAAGCCTCTTGGCTTGGAGGTGAAGGGGAAGCCCTGCTCATTTGTGGGGGGGACAAAAGCACAGCAATGTTACTTTTTCCTGCAATTCTGGTAGGAAGGTAGGGCTACTGCTACCCATCTAGCAAGCAGGAAGTATTGGTCTGTGACAGAGTTATACTATGGTCATGCCCTCTTGTTTCCACTGAAACTAACCCATAGCAAGAGACATCCTTTACTTCCCTTAGACAGCTTTTCTCGGTTGTGATTTCCGTGTTTTCAAGTGAACTTTTAAAGGCCAACTACACTAGGAGGAGCTCTTTCTCCATGTCATCTCTCCCCGTTCAGCCGGCTATCCAGTAAAGCTCCGAGTTGCTTTCGTGTGGGCTGCTTACTCCTTCTGCAGCTTCTTAAACCCTCTGTACTCCTTTGGGCATGTAAGCTCCCTCACTTCAGCGTATGAAGGAAACACTGATTCCACTGAGCCTTTTTGATACTACTGTTGTTTGGCATTTCATGATAGCTCCTTGCTACATTTGGAAAAGCAGCTGACGTGTTCTGTATGTCACAGGTTCAGTGTGAGCCTTTCTTTTTCAGTACAAAGCTACAGCCGTGTGGTTGTTAATGCACGGGCCTTCAGTAAACGTCCCAGCTAACACTGGTCCATTTTTTCCTTCAGTTAGGTTTATTTCTGGAACTGTAAAGATTATGCAGACAACATACATACAGTACTTGGTGCTTTCTAGTATAAGGTAGAGCGACTTGGAAAACTCATCCTGCAGACATTAGTAAAGTCATGTCAGTCATGTTTGTTGACTGGTGCTCTGTCACATTCACACTACAGGGTGATCACTTCTTCAGTCAGAAGGCATTTCTCCCTCACCTGACGGCAGACCTGATGTCTGTAAGCCCTCAACTCGAAGACTCAGCATTCCAATGCTCTACTATAAATGAACGTATGCATACCACTGTCCATGCAGGAGACTTTGGTAGGTGCTTTACGTGTAGAACTCTGGTGTACAGCGCACACAGCACTCACTACAGGCGCAGGTGTGTATGGGAACCTCCCGCTCCCGCCCTCCCGAGCCCGGGACGCACTGCTCCCAGCATGCCCTGCGCCCCGCCGGCACTCGTGGGACTGGCGGGAAGAGCAGCCAATCGCGAGTGAGGGCCTTGCGCAGGGCACCGCCCCCCCGCGCGCGCCGCCGGGAAGGTTTGAAAGCTCTGAGGTACCCGGTGCTCCTCCCGCCTCGGACCCGACCCGGCCCGCGGAGATCCCGCAGCTGCGGTGGGAGAGGGACTCCAGGTGTCTGCGGCCCTGCCGGGGCCGGGCGCCAGTGCCAGCTGTGCTGGCACCTCCGGGTCCCGCAGCCATGGGGCACGCGAGCGCCTGAGCTTCCAGGGCTGCGCCGTGAGACGGGGTCCGCCGGTGCTCGCCTTCAGGGGTTGGGGCCGTAAGAGTGTTTTCTCCTTCCAGGCGAAGTGCTAATGCCAAGCTCCCCCGCAGCACTTGCTGTAAGTCCTTGCCGATATATGTGCAGTTTACCCCCTCACAGGTGTCCTTGTCTACCCGCCGGTCCCGGGGCCGCCGAAGGTACGGGCAGTGCCCCTAGGGGAGCACTGTGATCGCCTCAGTCTGTTGACTGAGGCTGTGCCACAGCAGTGTGTGGTGTATGTGCAAAACCGGGAATCCCCATCATGTGCGAGGAAGCGTGCAGGTTGTTAATGCAGCTGGCAACTTGAAGGGCACAGAACTCTCCAAACTTTGATTTACCTGCTGTCTAAAGAGGGTTTTGTAGAGGGCACAATGAAGTTTCTATTTTGCAAAGATGTGAAGCCTGTGCATCTGCAGAAGTTGTAGTGATTTGGCATTATTTAAAGGCTTTTTTTCCCCCCTAAGCTTAGGGCTACTTAAATACCAGGAATATTGCCTAAAAAATACACGTGAAACAGTCTTATATGCTTGAACATACATGTAGGTTAGGAAAGCGTGTGCTCGAGGTCATACTGAGCTGAATACTGTCCTGTGGAGTTTTGTTCTGTAGTGTGGAATTCATAAGAAAAAACAGGAACCAGTGCAAATGGCTGAGGGCCAAGGGGAGAAGGATTCCTAATGGCAGTGCAATCTTACCTGCTACATAAAATAAGCCTTAAGGCTTATCTGAAATAAGCAGGTATGCTTTAAGCAGGATTCTCAATAAATACAATTTAACACCCTGGTGGTGTTCAAGGCCAGGTTGGGTGGTACCTTGGGTGACGTGGTCTAGTGTGAGGTGTCCCTGCCCATGGCAGGGGGGTTGGAGCTAGATGATTTTAAGGTCCTTTCCAACCCAACCCATTCTATGATTCTACAGTTTTGAGTGAGTGGATGTTCCACAGTTCATGCTGCCTTGGATTAGTGATACTTTTGTTCCATTTTAAAATAATATTTACATTGTAGTTCTCATTGTTATATGCTTAGCTTTGGCCTTTGGTGTCTTTTACACTGTTGGCTAAAATAAATAACTCTTTGTTAGCTGTGTTTGTTTCATAAATTGTCACATAGAATGATATGTGTTTGACTAGTTTGACCATGTTGAGTCATGCTGAAGTATGTTTCCAGCCCTTCAGTCTTTCTGCTGTCTCCTTTGCAGGTTCTTCCTGTTCTTTTAACATCTGTCACTAATCCCAGGTCACCAGATCAGAGTGTTGTGTTCTAGCAGTATATGGTGTAGGGCTGAGTACTTACTGTGTTTATTATTTGTGTTAAGGCATCCAAAGAGAACCTTATTTCTTTCCAGTGCAGTATAGCATGAGGAGTTCTTGTTCAGTTTACCACTGAGTAAATTCCAGCTTTCTTATGTCCCAAAACCACCTGTCCTGTAAACATTGCTGGCTCCACTGGCATGATCTCACACATGGTCAGATATGAGGGGATATAATTTAACATAAGTGCTTTCAGAGTGATAATGTCATGTAACATAGACTTACATGTTTCACATTAGTTTTTGTATGAACACGTATATACACACACACATGCAAGTGCGCCAACTTTCCTATTCTTTAGCAGGAGTGGGTGTAATTGTCCACATAATCATATTCTAAGCATCTTTCAAAGTTTTGTTTTATTTGCCTTGTAGATTGGATATTATGGCTGCTAAGAAACTCAGAAGAGCAATGTTGTCCCAGGAGCTGTGTGAAAGGCTGAGTCGCCATCAGATCACTACCTGTCAGGTAAAAGGCTTATTTTATACTTGTGGGGCAGAGGTTTCGGAGGGGTTGGTTATTTATTTGTCCAGGTTTGGTTTTTATTCCTGTGTGTGTTTTCATGCAGGTGCTGTTTGCTTTTTTTGAGGTTTAATTTACAGGGAGCTATACTTTCTATAAAATAGTGGCATTGCACACTCCGTCTGGCGTGCTGCCTCGTAAAAATACAGCTTTAAAATGATAGATGCCCAACTAAAACATTTAAGGTTCAATGTACTTACTACCTTCACTTCTGAAGAGCCCAGAGTTGCTTTACTTTAGTAGGGGTGTGCAGCTACTACTTGTGTTGGGTAAGACATTAATTTGTGAACACTTCACAAACACGTGTATGCTGTATAACCTAGTGTGTGAACGTGCTGTGAAGTTACACTGTTAGTTATGGGTTAATTCAGCAGCAGGTTCTGAAGTTGCTGTTACAAATGTGCTCACCTAAAGAGAGCCAAGAGGCCATATATATTTCAATAGTGTGCATCACAGGATCTAGGCCTAGGACTGCGATCTAGAAGGCATACTGTATTTTAAATGTTATTTTTAGGTAGATAGAGACTTCTGTGGGCAAAAAGGTGCTATTGCAATTTTATTACACAGCTCTTGAATGTTTGATCCTTTGACTCTGTGTTCTTTAAAATATAAATACAATTTATTTTAACCTACTGATACTAGAGAAAGTTAGGAGAGGTATAGCAATATAGCATACTGTGACGTAGCACAGTATACATTCCCTGGGTTTACCATCTAGTTCTGTATATTACATCAGTTTAGTCCTCAGTCTTGATTTCTAGGTTGTGATCTCTGATCTGTTCTGCTATTTTTCAGGACTTTTTACGTCTTTCCTTCTTGGAGCTAATGAAAGTGACGGGACAGAGCTACTACGATGTACGGAAGCTTCTTTGTAAAGTCAGCCGAGCTTGTGCTCCCAAAATGCAGACAGTAAGTGTGTGTGTGTTGATTGCATCTGGTTTTGATGCAATTTCTGGGAAAAAGCTGAACAGTCTCACTCATCTTTTTACATGGGAGGTTTGCAATGTCTCAGTTTAGTTGCACAGTAAAATAATACTTCTATTTTTAAACATAGATCTCTGAAGCACTTTAGTTTGATGCAGTGACTTTTATTAAGCTTTATAGCCTCAAGAGATTGCTCAGGCTTGCAGAATCTGAGTGCAATAGGGCAATATGCCATTCTCTCTTGCAATCCAGCATCTAAAAATTATTTCTGGTTTGGACCCTGCAAAAAAAAACCCCACAAAAAAACCAAACCACAAAAGCATTGTTAAAAAACAAGCAGAGAATAAGAACATCAGGATAAATTGGTTTTAGACATAAAATGGGTGTCAAGAAGTGTAATGATCTTGAAGGTAACTTGAGGGTTTTTTCCATCCATGTAAGTGAGCTCTAGTGTGGTTTTAGGCTACAGGTAGCCTAACTGGGTCGAGTGCAAGAAGGAAACAGATGTTAGGTGCAATGTAGGGGCAGGATTTTTTCTTTTGAATTTGAATGAAAAGATGTCAGAAATGGGGTCTTTTTAGAATAGAGAGCACATGGACAGTTCTGATCTGTGTCAATGCAGCCTGTTTGTTTTTTCTTAAAAAATAAAAAACCCTGTTAAAGTTTGCGATGTGTATTTGGCATAGTAACTTTGTAAAACTTTAAATTCACAAACATGCTGCGTTAAAGTTAGCAATATGCAGAATTAATATGACTTGCACTGAATGGATTAAAAGCAAGTTAATTACACATCACCATTCAATCAAATTTCTTTGCCAAGAAGCTGGACAGATACTGAAGCTTCTCAGACAGCAGTTGTCAGGGACTGTTAATACAGAGCTATCTGATAGAATCATAGAATCAACTAGGTTGGAAAAGACTTTTAAGATCATCAAGTCCAGCGATTACGTCAGGACTGCTAAGACCACCACTAAGCTGTATCTCTGAGGGCCTCATCTGCACAGTTTCTGAACACTTCCAGCTACAATCAACTGTGTACATGCATAAAATACAGAACTTTAGTTCCAGAACACGTGATGTTGGCTATTTTTAAGGGATGTGCATTGAATCTCTGCAAACACAGGATTTCAGATGGACTTCAAGTGAGAGTGAGTGATCTAACATCATGACTGATACAGCAAAAATGTTTGAGAATGTCTTTGAATAAAAAAATAGATAATAGGAGTTATAAATAAGGGGAAGTTAGTGAAGGGGTGACTTGATCACATGATATGCTGAGTAGGAAAAAATAATTATATTAGATGTCTCTAGAGTCCAGCTGAACAAAAAGCTGAACAGGATCCAGTGACTGGAAGATAAATTAAAAAATAAATCCCTGAAATGAGAAGTAATGAGAAAATCCTTAGAAACTGACATGAGTTGCCATTTTAAAAGATCATCTGAGGATGTGGTAATTTTTCATTCACTTGGACTTGTGATTTAACTGTTGAATTTTACTTTATTTTTTTACTGAAAGACAGTCTGGTTCAACCCTCATTTTCTGGGTTAAATATGGAAATCACAGGGCAAAATTTTAGAGTTTGTGTCAGGCAGGAAAGGTAGACTAGAATATTGTTTCCATGCTCTGTGGGTTGTTTTTTTTTTTCCCCAGTCTGTGGGGTTTAAGTCCTGTCAGAGATTGAACAAAATAATTATAGAACTATGTTGCAAATACTTCTTCATTAGTACAGTATTCACTCTTAAAGTGAACCTGAACATAAACTCTGATCCTTTTGAGTGAGGTAAAATTCACTGTTTTTTGTATCGGCATGTTCTGTGTCTTGAAAACTGTTTTTCAAGTTTATTTCTCCTTGGTAGAACTGAAGAACAGAGAAGGTCTGAATGAAATTCAAATATTACTCTAATATGCTACCTGTCATAACATAGGGAAGAACTATAAAAAAGGGAAGGTACAAGCTATTGTCCCTCAGCTGGCTGGTAAAATTAGTTGAAGCTTTTCTGATCAGCTTGAGTAAAAATGCTCACTTGCTGGCCCAACAAGTATGGACTAAACCATATAGGATTCAATAGTTTGCTTATTTACCTAGCTATTGTTGAATCCTATCCATGGTACACTATATTCCCAGCGGACTATCTTAAGACTGGGGTAAATCTGATGCCTGCATTTCTCTAGGGCATAGAGATTTCTCAGGTGTTCTGGAGTGGTCAGTCATGGCAGGCTATGGGAGTACACTGTGACAGAGCTTTGAGAATCTCTGTTATTGGGCACAGGAATCTGAAACCTTTGGGAGCTCTTAACTGTAACTACAACAAGAAGATTTAGATCAAGTCAAACTTCTGATGTTCAGGATGCTCAGTGGTTGAAGAATGTGTCAGTTTTGGCATCAGTTTTGGCATATGTCTGCAAGATGTAAGCAAGACTGGTTTCTTTTGGAAACCTCATGTTCTGGTGTTTCCAGGTCAGCATTGCATTTTTTTTATTTCTTCTTTTTCTGGTTTAAATTGATCTCCTGAATGAAAATAATACTTATGAACTAGAATTCTGATCTTAGTCCAGTCCCAACTATTTTCAGTTCTATACCTGTCTTGTCTTCTTGACCAGCCTTCCTTACAAAAGTGGAAAATTATGAATGGCTTTGGGATCACTCCAGGCTTGGTCAGAGACTTGGAATCTTTAGCAAACCTTTCTTTCAATGCAGGTAGTTTCAAATTGATAATGAATATTGGCCAGGAAGTTCTTGGTTTGGGGTTTCATGTAGTGTTTTGTGTTAGTCACTAGTGACATGTATAGTGTTTAATTTTTTAAAAGGTTGAAAGGAAGCCTTGTTGAATAGAAGCACAGAAATGCTTTGACACATCATTATTAAGGGCTTATTATTTAATACTGTGATGAGGAAGACACGATAAACTTTTATGTCTACTCTGTGACCTATAAATGGGATATAAACATGAAGGATTGTGAGGTAAGGGAGGAATACCGCTGAATATAGTAAGAGATTGCTCATTGGCAAGTGTTAAGTCGTTCTAGGTTGATGAAAGCAAATGCAAGAAGTTTGCTATTTGGTTGGACTTGATGATCTTCAAGGTCTTTTCCAACCTAGTTGATTGTGATTCTATGATTTCCATAAAAAAAATTCTGATTTGTGTGTTTGCTTTCTTTTGCCTTTTCCCCCCTCGTCTTGTAGGCTTATGAAATGAAACTGAGGAAGTCTGTCAATCCCTCTTCAGCCTTTTTATCTACCACGCTGCATAGTTTGGATGAAGTCTTGCATGGTGGAGTGCCCTGTGGATCCCTCACAGAGGTAACTTGTTTAATGTATTTTTCTACAGTTGCACCTTATACCTGTCTTGTCACGGGTGCCTTATACACAATATACACAACATTTTTCAAGGAGAATGGCTTTTTCCTTTTGTTTGGTGGAGGCTGTACTTTTTTGATGTCTGTTTCGCCCCCAAGCCCTCCTCCCAGGATGTCAGGTAAGTGGGAAAATGGAGGAATTAAAAAATTTGGTGACCTTATTTTCCTTTAAAAAAGCGTAAAATTATGCAGGGAATTTGGGAGAATTGTTGGCTGGATTTTACAGTGGGAGAGTTGCAGTGGTCAGAGCACAAGGTGTTGAATCAGGAGCTTGCCCTTTTAATACTGACTTATTCTGACTTTACTAAGTCACTAGTTTTTATGAAGGTACCATAAGCAATCAGGACAAAAGTGTGACACATATAGTCATGAAAATGACTTTACAGAGCTGTAATATATAACTAATTTATGCAATAAATATATAATACAGTCTTTGTTAAGAAAGACTGGAATTAAAGCTCTATTATATGCACATACATTGCAACACTGCAAACTACATATGCGTCTATAACTCACTCTCTGGACTTCAGATGCAATACTACTTTTTTGCTTGGAATTTTCTTTCAAGACCAACGGACTTCTTAGACTAGAAAACTTCATCTTCTAGTGCCCAGATTTCTCTGTGGCCTTGCAGAAAGTGATAGTAACTTGCATAGTTGCTATAATCTGGAAAGACAGGGTTTGCATAGGTGTTCGTAGGAGTCACTGAGTATTATAAAAACACGAAGATGTAATATCTGGCTTAGGAATTTGCTAAACTACCAATGGAAGTGGAGAAATGTGTATATTGGAGTGAGTATCAATAAATGTGTGCCCTATTCTGATGTTATTCTCCTTGCCATCCATTGTAGGTCCTTAGTAGAGACAGAATCCATAACTCAGTGGATATTGTTTTTATGCAGTGAGCTATATTTGCTGCCTTAGAGTTCTGAACTCAGCTGTGCGCTTGAAATGTCTTGTGTGCCTCATGTTCTGAATTTAGATAAATTGAAACCATCTTTTGCCGTGAACATATTAGCTGTCCCTACCAAGTGCTTTTCTTTGTCTACTGTGGCAAATTACCGGAGTGGAAGTGAGAAATTACAAAGATCTTGCTCTGAGGAAAATATTTTTTTCCACACCCTATAATCAAAACTAGGTTAGTTTTTATCTCAGAAAACACTTACGGAATGTGTAGTGACTTAAAGCATATTAGTGTTTAAGCAACGCTGAGTTTAGACTGTAACAGCTTCTGCTCTAGTAAACTCATAGGTAATGGGGGAATATTGCTTTTTAAAGATTCTAAGTATTTTTTTTTAAGATGTACAGAAAAATACACCATTCAGGTCTTCATAAAAATGATTAAGAAAGCATCCATGAACTTACATTGATCTGTCACAGTCATTTTCTTCCTATTTAGGCCTAGCTTTGTTACCAATTTACTGAATGCAAATCAGATTGGAAGAATTTAATCTTAAAATGAATAATACAAGTCCTTAAATTCTGGGAGAAAAGACTGGCTAAATTCCTTTTCATTGAAGAACAGCAAGCTGTTCTTATATGTAGCAGTAGGATATGTAGGATCCTGAGATTATAACTGTACTGCGGTTGAGGATAGAGTCTTTCAGCAGGAGGTTAGGTTTTAGTGCCTAAAAATATTTTTATCAATAAAGCAATGGCTGCACTAGGTGTAGTTTGACTCCTTTCATTTTGGATCATGCAGTCGGCTGATGAAATAGTGCAGCATGTGTTTGGAAAGAAATGGTGTTCACTTGCAGCTGGTATCTGGCTTTCTGAAATTTCCATCTGGTCCACTATTCCTCAGTGGAGGCAGAGAATGGTTGTTCACTTGTTTAGGTTGCTTAAACTTCCAAGTTGTGCTTCTTTAGTTGAAATGTAGAGCCACTGCTGCATAGGTAGGAGAAAGAAGTAGAGCAGAGATGTGCCTTTTTTGTGATGTACTTACTTGTCCTTGAGCCCGTGAATGGCTCATGAGTGGTGCTCAAAACAAGGATGTCAGTCGTCTGTAGGTTAACCCAGTCTATTTTGCCTTCCTTTGTGTGGCTTGGCAATTTTGACTAAGATGTCCAGAGTATAGAAGCTTGCTTTAAAGGATGCTGGAATATTTTTTACCTAATTAAAAAAAAAAAAGTGGATGTGATCCTTTTAAGTCGGAAGACCCATGCAGTTAACTTACAAGGTTGCTGTATGTCATGAATATTTGTCTGTTTTCTTAGTCCTAAGCCTAGCTATCACTCAGTTAGCAGTGCAGTCTGTCTGACCTGTTCTTGCTTGAAGACCAGGTAGAATGGCTCTGGAACACTGAGAGTCTTAAGCTTGCTAATTGCCATGTACATGGCATTGCTCCAAGGGCCATCCAGGAAAAGAACTGGTTGACATGCTGGGAGTTTTACTGGAGTTTAGCTAACCATTGAGTTCTAGGTTTTGGTTTGATGTAGCTTTATTTATTTATTTACTTACTGTTTTATTTGAAAGCAAGTTCTGCAAGCAGTTGACCTCAAAACATTGATGTCCAATGTAATTTTCCCGAGATGGCATAAAATACCACTCTTTAGGAAGTAAATGCAAATGCTAAGTTTTCTAGAGCTCTGTAATTTGTAATACCTCTCAGCGTGGTTCATTATCACAACACTCAATTTTGCTTTTTTTCCCCAATGTTTTCTTAAAACATATAAATGTTTTTTAAAACGTTTGAGATATAAAAAGTCTGAGAAAATGTTGCTAACTACTATTTTCAGAATGGTCGTACTCCGTATGTATCAATGTATTTAAAGGTAGTTGGGGAAGTGAATATATTCAATGATAGGCTGAACTTTTGTCTAACTATAAGTGAAAAGCACTGCAACAGGAAAGGTGTTCCATTGTAAATTTTCTTCTGGCCCGCCCCCCCCCCCAACCCCCCCCCCCCAAAAAAAAAAAAACCCAAACAAACCAAACTTTTTTTTTCTTTTGTTTTTTGTATTCTAACATATTTCAGTTAGAAATAGAGACCTGCCTAACGCGGTTGCCTTCACTAGGTGATCTCACTGTCTGAGATGTTGAAGTCTGTACAAGACATCTGGTGGATGAGCGCAGAACTGCAGGCTCTGCGTCTTCGTACCGGTAGCTTGGTCTTGGTTGCAGCCTCATACCAGTTTGACAATACTGATGCATAATAACTGTTTAATTAGAAATGTTACAGGGAGAACTAGGTAGACTCCAGGAATTAGATGACTAATGTAAGAGATTAAAGATATCTTAAAAAAAAATGTTTGCTACTTTTGTTTAGCAGCCTTTTAGGTGTTAAATGTGTGATTAGGGCATATGTTGGGTGTTTCTCAGCAAATGTAAAGACAGAGAACAGTTAACTCTGCAGAAACTGAGTTTCTCATTTAAAGCCTGGTTATGGAGATACTTAAAAGCATGGCTGCAAGCATCATGAGATCTGAAGTAGTTGGCAGCACTGCAAGTGTTCTTTAGCATGATAGCTAGATGGAATTTCAGTAGAAAGCTGTCAAGTGTCTGATGCTGCTGCTTTGATGCTGTACAGCAGCTTGTGAAAACTTCCAGGTTGCATTCTTTTTGGATTTGAGTGATTTTTGGAACTTAATAATTTACTTTGCTCTTTTGCAACTTACTGAAGCATAGCTGGCCAGCAGATTACCCTTTTTTGTTATTAGACAGGTATTCTGAAAGAAGTTGTTTTCAAAAACATGTTGCATGCAGCAGTCACTTCCTGACTGGTGTGGCTAAATCGTTGTCTTCCTGTTACTTTACCCAGCAGTGAGGGTGGTTGGAAACTTGGAATTTGAGTACATGAGCGACAGGGTTAAGACTTGTGGGGGTATCTTCTACAGCCAAAGCTGCTTGCTTTTTGAGTGTCAGAGGGATTTGATTTGTATTACACTGTCTCAGACCATTTTTTTCCCAAACCACTATTAGGTTTTGAGTTGGAAATTAAATCATAGCTGAAATTTTGTGGTCAGCTGTCAGCTTTTGGCCAACTCCTCTGAGGAAAAATTAAAGTAATGACTTTGTCAATATTGAAGAGTTTAATCCCCTGGTAGCTGAAGAAGAATTAGCTCCATGTGATTTTGCCCAAACCCTACAGATGTGCCAGAGAAAATAATATATAGCTTAATGAAAAATAAAAGTATATTTTATTAGCAGAGATAAATGAAAAATGGTTGCAGTCTTCACATTTCTATCTGAGTAGACTTGAATTTTTTTTTTCTCTTCCAGAGCATATTTAGAATAAAACAAACTAAGCAGTCTTTTTGCAGACATTCAGTTTAAATTATGGTAGAAGAATTTCAGCTTGTTATTTTAAATGAAGATTGTAGTGTTCAGAACACTTGCTGAACCAGCATTAACTACAATTAAATGTGGTAGTTGTTTAACATTGTTTACTGTGGATTATTTAAAAACCTATTTTGACGCCCTTTAAAGGAATGCTGTTGAAAGATGAAGTATTGTTGTCTTTGGGAATACAAATTTTCTCTCTCTTCATTGGCTTGCTTCCTTATTCTACCTCATACTGTAAAATTCCCTGTCTTTCTATGGTAGGATGCTTGTATTCTTGAATATTTTTACAGCATCTCTTCTGAATTAGCTCCTGCATCAGTCACCGAAATAAATGTTGTTTCCAATGCATCTCTCAGGCAAGGCTGAAACTACAAATGTTTTATGAGGTCTCTGCACAGTTGTCTGAACATTTTAATTTAGCAACTGGATTGATGCCCTTCCCTCATTCATTTCAAATCTTCTTTTTAACTAGGAACAGCTGGTAAGATTGCTTGGCTATTGCAGGCTAAGGGATATGTTTTGCCTCTGCAATTTTTATATATGCTCTGAGTTAATATTAAAATGTGGCTGCTATTGTTGATATATTTTGTAATTTAAGTACCTTGGATGGAGGACAGATAATTGCATAAATTATTATTGACTGATTCCTGTTCTGTAATTTGTTAAATGCAGTGTGTGCTTCTAAACAAAAATCATCTAATGCTTCTCTTACATTAAAGTTTGGAGTAGGTTGACTGATATGGCTTGGTTTTCAGACCTTGTGTAAAGACAAAAGTGATTAAAGAGATTTTAACCAACTGTTAACAGTAGCTAATGTATAACTGTAGCTAATACAGTTCTTCACTGTTTTCCTGTAAATTTTCTGAGCTCCAAGTCATGCTGCTGCTGCTTAAAACAAAACTATAAATATACTGTAGTATCTTGTGGTGAAAGGGTGTTTGTACTTAAACTATTGTGCATTTAGGATCAAAAATCAGTTTGATTTTGAGTGTCTGTTGAAAGGTTTCTTTTTTAATTTAAAAGAATAGCTCTGTTTTTAAGCCCTTCTTTTTTGGCAGCACTGTTTTGAGGAGGTATCCTGTGTTTTGCAGTTTAACTTCCTTGGGGTGGCTTACTTTTATAGCACATTATTATCTAGTCCCTATTAGAGTCAAAATGAACTCACCACTCTGATTTTAAAGTCACTTCAAGTTTGCATTTGCTGATTTTTCAGCCTCCTTAG
Organism: Melopsittacus undulatus; assembly: GCF_012275295.1. Taxonomy (NCBI): domain Eukaryota; kingdom Metazoa; phylum Chordata; class Aves; order Psittaciformes; family Psittaculidae; genus Melopsittacus; species Melopsittacus undulatus. The sequence goes on from NC_047530.1 coordinate 47,096,306, forward strand.
TATTTAAGATATCATTGTCTCCCTTCCCAGAAGCAGTGACAATGTGATGCAGTATTTAAAGACCCACTGTAGTAGTGATGAACATGTGATTATCTGAACACAGAGCCCAGCATTCATTTACAATCTCTGCAAGATCTGCAGTGGATAAAGAGCAGCATGCTGCAATCTCTAGTAGAAAACTCTTGCTCTCTGAAACTGTGATCACTTCAAACAATGTGTTCTTTTGATCCCTGTGGCTTTTCTCTTGGATCATACTGGAACCTTTTCACACAAGTTGAGTGTGGTGTATTTGCATGTGCTTAACCACAGTAAGCTTTCAGTCAGCACAGGTGGAAGCTTAAAATTGGCAAGCTAGTCTGAACCTTAAATGGTGTTCATTCTTGAAATATGGTACTAGGGAGCTAATGCCAATGACAAAGCACATGCTACATAGCAGAGTGTAGTCTCTGGGCAGATAAAGTTTGTCTTGCATATAAATGAGGTTCATACTGAACATTCAGTCTTTGCAAGATAAGTGATGACACTTGTGATTTCCAAGGGAGACCTGGTTGTAACCAAGGTAATGATGATTTTGAAGCAGTCATTTACAGCTGTGATCTTGTTAGCTCTGGACTTTTTCAGCTTTAAAGGCCATTGACATCATGTGAATGTCAACTGTGAATATTCCAATTCTGCTTTATTTTAGAAGGTAGCACTGAGAAGGAGATGGAAGAGAACTAGTTGTGGCTCTGGCGAATATCCTGTAAAAGGAGGATGGGAATAGGGAGCCTCAAATATGAGAGTTATATAATAAAGGATGTCAGAGAAATGAACACAAACATAATGTGTCTCAAGAACTGCTTATTCTTCAGTGATGAGTTTGACTGCAAGGCACAGATCCAAGAGTAACTGCAAGTTGCTCTTTGTGGGCTGCATTCTCTTTGTGGCTGTGCCCTCCTTTGGTAGCAGGTAGAGCAAACTTGGCTGATGAATCTTATCTAAAAGTAGAATTCAAAATGAATGTGATGTCTCTTGTTTATGTTACTGATCTTTTTTTTTATTTCCAGATAACTGGCCCACCAGGTTGTGGCAAAACTCAGTTTTGTATTATGGCAAGTGTTCTGGCTACACTGCCTGTAAGCATGGGAGGACTAGATGGGGCCGTTATATATATTGACACAGAGTCTGCATTCAGTGCTGAGAGGTAAGGTGCAAAATTCTGAAAACACATGCTTCCAACTTCTTTAGCACCTTTTATCTTGGAGCCTTCAGTTATTTTCTGAGCAATAGTTAAGCATTTTTAAAGTAAGTACATATGGTAATTATTAAGCATTCATCTGATGTGTGCAGTTATTCTGTAGGTGACAAAAGTAATTTACTAGAATGGTTTGCTCAACTTCCTAATTTATATGATTAAGAATAATTAGGAAGCAGATTCCAATTGTGGAATTATGAGGTGCTTGGCACACTCTCCAATTTATAAATGATCTTAACAGCCCTCTACCTGAAATCTTTCTTTCCAGTTTAGTTTGTGGAGTTACCAGGAAGGCTTTGAGGATGTAAGGCCCAACACTTTGAATACAAAGGAAATTGAGGTTTTTGTCTGAACAGTAGGACTGACATAGCCACTTTTCCTACAGATTGCTATCCTATTTCTGCTAAGTGTGGCCCCCTGCCCTTCTGCACTTCTGATTTCCTTCTGCATTATCATCTCCCCTACATCCTTAGTGGTCATGCAGTACTATATTTTGATGCCTCTATAACATCTCTGGTTCTTCTGGTATCTCCTGCTTTTCCTGTGTGACCAAAACTGCTCATGTGTACACTTACAGTATCTTCTTACTGCTGAATGGGCAGGAGATGCTGTATGCTGTATCTGCTTGAGAGTTACATATGAATGCATGTGTTGGTGACTGGTTAACTGTTGAAATAATTCTGCAGTATTTCATTAAAGGTGGCTCTAATTTAGTTTACTCAGTTACCAACTTTTCTAAACCATGAGGATTCAATGTTTTTGAGATGTGTGTTCACTATTTGGAATTCTTTCAAAAGTTATTAATGATGTAGAGGAGGACAAGTAGTTCCATACTTTCATCTTTGTGTAGCAAAATGGGCAGTAGAAGATTCATTGAAATAATTTATGTATTTCAAATGACTTAGTAGTTATACCCATGGCCTGAATTCAGAGTATCAAAGCAAATGTATTTGCATTGTTTAATCATTCGAAGTTATCATGGATGAGAAGGTGGGGTTTCTAATCCTGTTTTTTGTTAACTTAATTTCACAAAAGTCTTAATTACTTTAACATGAATTGTAATATAGTGAAGAAAAAAAAATCAATTCAAGCAATGGCTCTGCAAAGTCTTTATCTGCAAAGATAAACAGTTAAGGACCCAATGGTTAAGACTTGTTGCTTAAAAGTGAATGCTAACCAATAGAAAACAGGTGAATGTGAAAATGAAACTGCCAAAAATAGAGTAGGATATAAAAAATACATGTGGTAAAAGTAACATTATTGCTAAGGATGAGAATGTTTATGTATTAAAGAACATTTAGTATTGCTTAGTGGCAAATGACAGCTATACATAATGTGTTGTAACCCCTAAGGAGCAGCACCAGCAGAGTGAGGGAAGTGCTTGTCCCTTTCTGTTTGGTACCTGTTAGACTTTATGTAGATCCTGTGTCCAGTTTTAGGCTTTCAGTACAAGAAAGACATGACAAACTGCAGGGAATTCATCAGAGGTCTACCAAAGTGATTGGGGCTAGAACACTTGCCCTTTGCAGAGAGACTGAGATATATATTGAAATCAATTTCTGTGCTGATATATGGAACAGCTTTTTTTTTTTTTTTTTTTTTACCAGAAAAACAGTCAGGAACTGGAAAATGTTGCCTAGAGAAGTTGTGCTGCTTCCGTCCTTAGGGACCTCAAGCGCCTTCTTCTGACTTCATAGTTGACACTCCTTTGAACAGGATGTTACCATGGAGGTTTCCTGAGTTCTCTTCCTAACCTGAATTTTCTTACAATTCTGTAATCCTGTGTTATTAATAGATGGCGAGTAGAAGAGGTTTTGGTTTTGTTGTTGTTCTAAACACTGGGGTTAAGAGGGCAAATACTCATTTCATGGCAACTTATTTTAAGGGGGTTGATGGAGAGAGATGTTTATCTGGCACTATTTTAATGTAAAATGCAAAAGCCTTTACAGAAAACCTGAGAAGGGTTTGTATCCCTGCTGCTCTTTAGGGCTGAGACTAGCAAAATTGTAGCTGTCATACTGCCTAGAATGCTCCTCTGCTTCTAGAAAGATACTGTATAAAGCCAGATATTTTATTTCCTTTGCTGAAAGGCACTTTTCGTCTCTCATTCTGCTTGGCAGGTCTTACTTCAGTGCAGGAGCTTTTTGCTTCCACAAACTTTCATAGTCTTATTCTCTAACGTGACAGTTTACTTCAATCTAACAGAAATGCTGAGCAGAGTGGTCAGGATTGAGGCTGGTCTTCTAACATATGCCACTGGTTTCTGCAATTTGTATTTGTTTTACTTGGATGTAGGAGAAAGCTGTAGTAGTGCAGACAGCATCTGTCATTCAGCTTTGTCAGAACATTGACACTAGGGCAGGTAGATGGAATGGCCGTAGTAAGTCTGGAAATCAAAATTGTTGTCATCAGTTTTGCAGCAATTCAGTTCAACTCTAGCCAGCTATTAACTGAAAACACACCAGACTTATTTAGAAGGTCTGAAAATAATTTGTTGGTTTTGCTTTTCTCTCTAGCCATACTTCCTGCTTGTAAAAAGAAACACTAGGTACAAATTTCTGTGAATCAAAGCTGAGAACAAATGGGATTTTTCCACCCCATGGGCCTCTACCCTAATTTCAGAAAACATGTTCTGTGCATGATTAATTGTGGAAATGGAACAACAAGGTTCTGTCCCTGAAAGTTCTGTGGGACAAATTTAGATGTAGTAATTTATCTAATGAATGAGATTCAGACTATTGTAACAAATTTGCTTGCTCAGGGTAGGTATGTTAACATTCAAGCTTAGTGTTTCTAATTTTTAAACTACATAAAACTGATTTTAAATCGTGTTTCTAAAATAGCTTTAACATTTTGGGTTTTAATGAAAGATGCTTAAATAAAAACATCAAAATAACCAGTAAGTTGTGCCCACATATATCATCCACTAGATGCCACTCTTCTCAAGCTAGAGGCAATTGGCTATGTCCGTTTAAAGTACAAACAATTAAGTATTTTGTCATTACAAAATAAAATCTTCATTTTGGAAGAATACAGTGCTCAGATTGTGACTGTGGGTTTCGAAGTTAAATTCTTGTACCATTTATTTAAGGACCAGGATAAAATTGCGTTGTATTCAAAGGGGTGGAACCTTCCAAAGGGTGAGCAGGCAGTCAGCAGTTCTGAAATGTTATATACCATTTAATGTCCTCGATTTTATGTGTAAAATCTCACTTAACTGAAAATGTTGGTGTCTCATCAGTAAATTGTTTAGTTTTATATCTATGTGAGAGTTCTTTTGCAAAGCCTAGTTTCTGAATATAAAAGCATTTTGACAACAAATAAAAATACCCAAATTCTTCTGACTTCTTTTGGTGTTATCATGAGTTATCTGATATGCTTCCCTAGTCTACTCTCATAATAAATAGTAGTGTGCTTAACAATTGTAATTCATGGTTTAGGAGGGTCATGAATTTGCTAATAAGGTAATAGAGAACATTTAATCATGGAACCCCACATTCATTTCTGTCAGTGAAGCAGCCACTTAAACTGTTCAGTCCTGTCATTATATCAAGTCATACCAGTTGTATCTGTTCTATCTGAATGGATGGATGTTCAGTTGTAGCTGCCTAGCAGCTGGAGCCTCAGTCACTTTGTGACACAATGCTGATTTTTTTGGTTGTTTTTTTTTGTTTGTTTGTTTATTTGGTTGTTTTTTTGGTTTTTTTTTAGCTATGTTCTAGAAAAGTATGTTATTTTTAAAGATTTTATGAGCCCTTTTTACAAATAGGTAACTGGCACAATGGAAATAGTTTCAATGAAAATCTCCCATCCAAATGACCTTGGTTTTGTTTTTAAAGAGAGATTATCTGTGAAAAGATTTTCACTTTTGCAGGTGTACTTTCCATGCATGTACTGCTTGTATAAGTACTTGCAGTTGACGTGGGCTCAGTTCTTTGCAGTCCGACTTCCATATTGGCTGGATCTTGTAACCAATCTTCTGTTTGTTGGCTTGTTAAATTTCTGTGGTGACACAAGGTCCACTCTATTTCACTGCAAGATAAAGGTGGAAGGGAAGATGGTTTAAATTACTCCTGCTTAAATGAAAACAATAGTTACATATAATAATTAAAATAGGAGAATGCTTGGCTATTGCGTGGAGCCTCTTGTACAAAACTCAAAAGAACTTTGCATTCAGTAACTATAAATTTTGCAGTTCCTTCTATATGAGATGGGTTGTTTCTTTGTATACAGACTCTTAGCATCACTAGGAACAGAATATAGGTGTTCTGACTTCCAGTATTTAATTTTGACTGCAAAAGTATGCTTCTCTTTTGAAAAAGATTTCCAGTGTTACTTGGTATCTGCTCATCATTCAGAGGCATACTTGGTTTGCTTTGTGAATACTTAATGCTTGTTATCCCACATTGTTCCTTTTGCAGTGTTATGTCTTCTGTTTTTCTGATAGGTTGATTGAGATAGCAGGAAACAGATTCCCTACTTATTTTGATTCGGAAGAAAAGCTGTTCTGCATGACCTGTAGCATCCACCTGTATCGAGAGCTGACCTGTGGTAGTGTACTGAAGAGGTATTCTTTTCCAGAGTTTTTTTTTTTTTTTTTTTTTTTTAAAAAAGGACTATTTTTGACTGGATTGTTTATAACAATATTTGATATCAAAGTTTTGTGAAGAGTAACTTATATTTTTGGAGGCATTTTCATGTTGATAAGAGCACAGTCTCCAAAGTAAAATTGCTATGGAAAGACTGACATTGGCTCTTCTCATTTCATGCCATATGACTAATCAAGTTGATGTTTCCTAATTTTGGATGGACAATTTCTGTATGATCTGATCTCTGTAAGCCTTTAAAGAGGAGTGTTCATATGACAGGTATTGTCGAGTCTCGGACTGTGCAGTTATGTTTTCCTGAAATAGGTGTTTGCTCCTCCAAAGCACAGTTTACTTCCAGGGGACTGGGACCCCTCCAGCAGTGGGAGGGAGGAATCGTTTAACAGTTGTCAGCCTGAATGCTGTTGTTGGCAGTCATGTTATTACCTTATGTTAATTTGTGAACACATTTTGCAATGAGAATGAATTACGTTATATTTTAGCATCATCTTGTGTATTTTATGTTAGTGGGAGAATTATTCTAAGAGTAACTTCTAGTGAAGCATTATTAGAGAACAGCTAATAATGTACTATAATTGGATTAGGTTTGGCATACTGTCTTTGGAAACAGATTTGTCTTTATGCATACGTAGACACCAGGGATTCTGGTGTTGGCAATGTGAGCAAAAAGGCATACTTTCAGTGGCCGCTTAACTTCCTGTCTGCCATTCAGGGGTTGTACTGCATAGTGTTGCTAACCAGAGGCTCTTCCAAAACTCTTTTGGGGAGGTCCTGGTTTTGGTTCTGTGGCCTACTGAGCTTCAGAATCTCTTAACATATGCAGATGTTAGTGGAGGTTTTGTATGAGGGGGGAAAAAGAGGGGCTGACTTCCAGCTTATTAAAATAAACCTTTTTAAACAACATCAGGGTATAAAATAGCTCTGTTGTGTAAATAGTATTATCAATGACTGTGGTTTTTTATGTTGTTTGGTTTTTTTTTGTTTTTTTTTTTCTTTTCAGGATTACGTCTTTGGAAGAAGAAATTATTTCAAAGAAAGTTAAACTCATAATAGTTGACTCTATTGCTTCAGTTGTCAGAAAGGAATTTGATACAAAACTCCAAGGCAACCTGATAGAGAGAAGTAACTTTTTGGCTAGAGGAGCATCAGTGTTGAAGTATTTGGCGGAAGAGTTCTCAATACCAGTAAGTTCTTCCTTCTTTCTTAAATTTTTGCCTTACAGTATCAATTAATAGAATCTGGGAAGAATGGTAATGACAGGAAGATGAAAACCAGAAAAAGATTCTAGCAGGAATCTTCAAGTAGGTACCAACTGGAAAATAGGGAACAGGGGAACAGTAGCTATTCTGCTTGGTGGTGGGGTTTTTTTTGTTTTGTTCTGGGGGGGTTTATTTATTTTATTTTTTATTTAGGTCCTCAAAAAAGGGTTTACAAGAGTCTCCAGTGCTTTGTTTTCCTTCCTCCCTCCCTCCCTCCCTCCCTTCTTTGTTTTGTGCCATTAAATACTGCTCTGTCTGATGGTTCCCTTCTAATGCAATGCTTGCTCTAACTAGTGCTTATCTGACTAGGTCAAGATCTTTTTCTGCCTCTGGCTCTTCCACTTAAGTTTGTAGAAAATACAGCAAAAAGCTTATGAGCAGCCTGAATTCCTTTTGTGCCTGATAATGTATGCTAATTAATGGTGAAAGGGCAGTAACAGCACATTAAATCCTTGTCTGTGGACTTGCCCATAAGATAAAAAGGAAGAGACAATCACTCCAGGTAGGGACTGGGTAGAACTGATTGAAAAGTGCTTTAGAAGATGTAAGCTGCGTTAAGTATGTATGTGTGCCTTCGTTATATGATCCACAGAGGATCATATCAACTCAAAAGATGTCATTGAGACTCAGCTATTGGAATTATTTTCCTACTATGGGTAATCTACCTACTCATCATTCAAATTGAAGAGAGAAACTTAAGTAAGGCTGGTGAGGCCTTTTTCCACTGGCATTCCTGAGGTCACAGCATCTGTTATACCAAAAGTGTGCACATCAGAGATGTGGAACTGGCTGACTTAAGAAGCATGGATTTCTTTCTGCCATTTAATTTCTAAACACTTTTGATGGAGAAGATTAAACCCCTTTGCCTTTAAAGTTCAGGTACAAAAGACATTGTCCTACTTAGTGTATCCCATAGTGCTTTAAAAAGACACGAGAAAATGATTTGTAAGTATGTGCACTCATATTTTGGGAAAATATTATGTAGCCTCTTGAAAAAAGGGAGAAGCTGTAAGGGAAGATACTATTTTTCTATTTCTCTATTTTCCTTTAGACACCCCCTGCTCCCCTTTTCCTCTTCATTTAAATGATGAAGCTGAGCTGGATTGGAGCCTCTGACAGTTTGGGCTGCTGCCCTCCTTAGTCAGAGGGACAATGTTGATACAGAAGTCTTACAGTTAGATGATACAAAGTAGTCTAAGATTGTGATCCTAATTCATTCTACATAAGAAGAAAATAAAGCTTGAACAGTTAAAAGTTTCCATCAATTTATTCAATGGAAATTAACTGTATTTTCATTTATTACTATCTCTAACACACATTGCTTGTGGGTTGTTTCTGGCATATTTTAAAGATTAGTTAAATTTTACCTCACAAAATAAACTGTAGTAACTCATGTTAGTTAAGAATTCTAGGAGGGCTGTGGCTAGACATTTGGTTTCTTGCAAACATGCGTCTACTCAAGGCTGTGTATGAGTAACATGTAAAACCTAACAGGGGGTGGTGTTATGCAATTGCTAGTGCATGCTAGAGGTAAGACTGCTGTTGCATATATTGCATTAACCTCTGCTATTTAAGGTTACACAGTATTCAAGGCTCTCATTGTAAATAACTGTGTTAGAATTATTTCAGATGTTTTTACTTACCTAGAAAATCATAAATATAAATTTGGGAGTAAAAGAACATTAATAAGGTTGCAGAGCGATTTAGATCACTAATGAAACGGACACCTGAAAAATAATGTAACACTTACTTCATGGCTGAATCAGTGCCACTGAATATTGAGTTGGACAACTAGTAGGGGGACTCAATCTGAGACTGAAAGATTTGGAGTTGATGACTGATATGTGTTGCACTTGAAGTTAATCCTTTTAGGCTGTAGCTAAAATGTCTGGTGAAAAACTTTAAAGTAGTTGGGCAAGGGAATCAGAAATAAGGAGGTTATGTATAATTTACTTAGCTATAACCATTACTGGAGCAACACATCTGATGTTAATAGTCCAGGGAGGGTGGTAGAAAATTAGCTTCCAGAGAATAGCCCTGAAAATGACTGGGAGAAGGGACAGCAGTCTTAGTAATTAAGATGGAAGGTGCTTACTTTGTTTAGCTTAGCTAAGGAAATGTTAAGGGTTTCTTCATTAGTCAGTATGTACCTGCTTGAGGAAGAAGTATTTGATAAAAGCTGACAAAGGTATACCACAGTTCTGTGGTTGGAAGCAGAATTAAGCAAGTTCAGACTTTAAATAAGGGGTGTGTTCTTACTGGACTAATTAACCATTGGAATGCATTACTGAACATAAATAGCTGCTTGTCACAGAATATTTCTAAATAGTTTTTTTTCTTAATTTTTAGAAAGGAAATGAGTTCAAACAGCATTAAATTTGGGGAAACCCTGTACTACCATGTAATGCCAGAGTTCAGATGAGTTTAATGTAGTCTCTAGCTCTTTTTAATTGGGTGTTTATGGTGTCAGGATATCGAGCTTGATGAGCACAAGTGACTAGCATTCATAGCTTTTACAGAACTCCAAGGAAGTTCTAAGTACCCATATAATAGTATCAAGTATTCAGGGACAAAAGCTGACTTTAGCTATCTGGAAACCGATGGTCATTGTTCAGTAACCTCTTTGCACTTCTATTTTTGGTTTGTGAAAATAGGAATAGCAGAGCTGTTAGTTGTGAGGATGCTGTGAGGATGGGGTCATTCCTGTTGAGAAAGCACTCCTATTGTGTCCATGAACATTGTATAGATGCTCATTGGAAAGTAACACTTGCCATCTTCTGTGTAAAATGTAAATAATTCGAATTTAATTTTTGTTTTTTAGTTTTAATTTAATTTTAAATTTTAATTTAAAATTTTATTTTTTTAATTTTACTGAATTAAATAATTCAGTAAATGAAACTTTAATCCATTTTGAGGTTAGAAAAATTAACTAAACATACTAATTGGAAAGCACCAGCTTAGCTACTGAATGAAGCAAGTGAGTGTTGTGCGATTTAGATACCTGCTTCACATAATGGGTTTTGAATTCTTTTGCTTGTAAAGTACAAAGAAACAATGTCTTTTTTTAAATGTTTGCACATTAGTAAAAGGTTTTATTTCTCAAGAAGTGAAATAAAAATGCCTGATTTCCATTTCTGATCTCTTTTTCTACCTAACTTAGCAGTAAGCCTAGTTCCACCCTATGCTCCTTAAATGATGCCAGGGCAAGAGGCAGCACATGGTTTGGATGGTTTCTTGTCTTTTGGTGGGCAACCTTTTGGTGGGCAACCTGGGAGCTGTACTGATGACTGAACAATCACTGAAGCTTTTTCCTCCATAGTGTGCAATTGTAGCAGTGTCCTTTTTTTTCCCTTTCCCTACACATAGGTGTGACCAAAACTAATTTTTTCTGCCAGGTTTTGTTGAAACCAGTCAGTCAGATCTAAAGCTCTACCTAGAAACTGAGAAAAACAGTATGACTAAAAATTAAATAAAAAACTTTTTTTTTAAATCAAGTGAATATGTAAAGCTACACGAAAAATTATTATTTTTCTGTTTTAAAGCGTTTGGTACTTGAGAATATTTGCATCTGAATGTGTTCTGTTACAGTGTGTTTGATGCTGTCTTCCAGCTTTTGTATTTAAGCAGCAGTAATCAGTCCTGTATGTTTCCTGTCTAGTTTCCTGACTTCCTTATGTGCCTTAAAAGAATAGAAAACAAAATAAACTTCAGATTTTTTCTTCTCTCTTTTCCTATTAGTAGGAAATTTTATTAATAATAAAGTCGTATTCAGTAAAAACAGTTTAGTGCTCATGCTAGTTGAGAGGCAAATGATCATAGAATCATGGAATCATTAGGGCTGGAAAGGACCTTAAGATCATCTAGTTCCAAATCCCCCTGCCATAGGTAGGGATGACTCACCCTAGATCATGTTGGACTCTGTCCAGCCTGGCCTTGAACCCTGCTAGGGATGAAGCATTTACCAATTCTTTGGGCAGCCTATCACCACCCTCACAGTAAAGAGCTTCTTCCTTATATCCAATCTAAATTTCCCCTGTTTAAGTTTTAACCTGTTACTCCTTGTCCTGTCACTACAGTCCCTAATGAAGATCCCTTTCAGGCATCCTTGTAGGCCCCCTTCAGATACTGGAAGGCTGCTATGAGGTCTCCACACAGCCTTCTCTTCTGCAGGCTGAACAGCCCCAACTTTCTCAGCTTGTCTTCATTCAGGAGGTGCTCCAGCCCTCTGATCATCCTCGTGGCCCTCCTCTGGACTTGCTCCAATGATGTCTCCATTTGAGTGATTAGTTAAACTCTAATATGACTAGAATTGTCTTGAGATTTAACTGTTTAGATTATAAAAAGTGTTATTTATAGAACCTGGTTATTTATAGAACCTGACAGTTGTTGCTATTTGATAAAATGTGTGAAGCTAGCTGTATGTCTGTGGAAAAGCACTCTAAAGTGGCAGTTGCAAAACCAAACTGCTTTAAGCATTCATTTAAGTGTCAAATTGGGACTGAAGATGCATCTTGCATTCTAAATCCATAAGTCTAATCAATTTACAACACTGTCTGTCCTTTATACTTCTGTCTGGGTTGTGTTCTTAGATCTGTGAAGTGAACCTTCATTACTTGTGATCAGCATGTTGGGTATCATTACTACCAGCAGATGTATAATAGGTTTTTTGGTTGTTTTTTTTTTTTCAGTTGCTCTTTCTGAGATTATGAAATAGCTTAGGAGGAGAGATCATTTCTCACTTGTGATTTATAGTGCACATGAAAGACAAACCTATGTAACTATTCTCTAATGTTTTTGTTTCCTATATTAAGTAAGCTAGCAGTGGTCCAAGAATCCATAATTTCCACAGGTAATATTTTTTCCCCTTTAAATGCAACCTGCTTCATTTAAATCCTAAAAAATAACTTTATCAGTGTTGATAATATGACAGCAATTAAAGCTGTTGTCAGTTTTTATTTCACACTGTTCTCACATTTTTGTTTCAGTGCTTCACACTCATGCATTCTGCCCTGCAAGCTTTAGACCCAAGGTTTTAATTTGCTTTGGGAAGACAAGTAGTTTATATATATATATATATATATATATAAAGTTTTTTTTCTTCTCAAAATCAATTTATATGTGCAGATTACTTGACATGCAGTGCCTTTTTGTCTGTCTTTGGTTAAGTGTGTTTAATCGTATCATTGTTTTCCTATAGTAAAGTGTTTCATGATTGAAGTGTTTCTGTTGGCAAAGAGAAAATATTCAAACTATTAATTCTCTCTTTCTTTATAAGCAAATATTCCCATTTGGCCTCATCCTTGCTTCTGTTTAATTCTGCTTCTGCATGGATGGTTGCTTTTTAGCTCCTCTGCACCTTTGCTGTTCTGATATTTGAAAATAGTATGTATTGAGAGCTAAACAAATTCCAAAATGGAAGATTTCTGAAGAAGAGTTGTTTTAATGCCAGTTCCCTTTGAATTGATAATAAATTTGTAGAAAGCTTGGGAAAAAACGGGTAGTTCAATTGTTGTTACAGTATGTAACAACAGTGCATGCTGGCTTTTCCAAAACAATTGAGATACATGAGACTTCCAGGTGAATTTGTCTGTATCTCTAGTGTAAGCTGCTGAAATGCAAACTTTGTTTTTATACTTTGCCATTAAAAAGTATTTTTAGTGCCAGTGCTACATAAACAGTAATTGAATTATCTTTGCAAGTTGTTTAAAACCAGAATAAGAACAACATTTTGCTTCCAAAACTTAAGAGAACTGGTGTAATTTTGAAGTTTTCTAAAAAGAGAATATATATGTTATACCACACTGAAACATGTGTTTAATAAGGAGCTAACCTTAACAGAAGAAAGCATTTTAGAACAAAGTTACCAGAAATGCACTAGCCATATTTATGCCAGATGTGGTTCAAACAGTTTCAAGTGGTGAGAATTCAGTGGAAAGTATGGGTTCTTTTCTGTTGAGCTGATGATATTTCAGTAAAATGTCTTGTCACTCAAGTTTTAAGCATATTTGTGTTTGTATGTGAACTTGAATACCCTTCCCAACTGCTAATAGAAGGATCTTTATACATAATCAAACTGAACTCCTGCAAGAGCTGAGAATTACCTAATAATATATTATCCTCTCTATCTCTCTTTCTGTCTCCCCATCCATGTGAGTAGCTTTGGTGCTTTTTTCATGGAGTCTATATTTTTCTTTAGAGAGCAGCATGAAAGCTAAAATGGTTTGAGACTTTGCTTAGAAGATGCAGATTAGTGCTTCTAAACCTGCAGAATTTTATTAAGATAATTCACCAACTTTTTGGAGGAAGTGAGTCCTTCTGTGAGCTCAATAGGATGAAAAGATAGTAGTGTCTTATGCTAATCATACTGTGAATGTTACCACAGAAACATAAATATTTAGAATAATTTAGATATTTCAGAAGTTGACTTTTTTGTTCTGTATGAAATGAAGAAACATTGACTAGCCCGAACTTTGAGTCATGGAAAACAGTAGTTGTTTCCTAAATCAGGAAAATTACTTCAAAAACTAACTTCCTTCTTCTAGTAAAGAAAAATTCTTCTCTTCAAGATGTTTCACTTCCCCTGAACCAAAATTCAATTAGTTTTTGTCCTAATTAAATGATGAACTGAGCAGCATTAGAAAATTTTGCTTGTGCTGGCTATATGAGAACTTTTGTTTTCTTTTGGTGCAAAGAGGAATTAATCTAACTTTGTTCAGTGTGCTTCATCAGTTTGAGTAACAAATAGCCTGTGAAACAAAATATTTCATGTTAGGATTTCCTCCCATGTTATACTTAGAAGCATTTTTGTGTCCAGAAGTGAGTCTGTAGTTTGGTTTTAATTAAATATTCTAGTGTAACCCTTTGTTTTCTTACAAAAATCTGTTGAAAAACAAGTGTCAGATTTTCATATATATGTGAACATGGTGTTTGTGAAGTGTGGTTTGGAACTAATTTTAATTTGAGGTATCATTTAATTGGGAAAACAAAATGCTGAAAGGGGACTTACAGACCAGATTTCTCTCTTTGCCCTCGCTAAAACTTCATAGACCCGTTTTTTGTTGGCAGCTTGTTTATGTTTCAATTATCCCTCTGCTCCACAGTACTGAGTGAAACATAATTTTGATAAAAGGGCTTTAATTCAACTGCTAAGTGTTGTTACAATGGTAAAGTTGGATGGTTTTGTCTTCTCGTGTGGCTGTTAAAAATTATTCTCGGAAGGCACAACTTGGTTGTAGTTTAAAATGACTGGTTCAAATGTAATAACTATCTTCAGTACTGCTACCATCTGTGTACTTTTTTTATATGTGTCTGGGGAATATATGTTTCTGCAGTTTATGGCCCAACACCGTGTTCCTTTTGGACTGTCTGTGCTCATAAAATGTTTAATACTGCTGAGGAAAAGGAATGAGAAATGGTAGGCAATGTTTCCTATTTTCTTGTGGTGGTGAAGTATAGAAAAGGACATAGTTTAAAGTTACATGATACTGGAATTCAGTTTTCTTTTTCTTTTCAAGTATTCCCTCCATTGCTTTTTCCATTTTACAGTGCAAGTGACTTTGCCAAAACACATCATTCTGCACAATTGCACATATGAAATTATGTAGAAGGAAGGCACCAGTATTAATATATAGGACAGGGAGTTGAGACGAATAAGATTTTATTACCAGATTTGGTTTTGATCTGTTGTATGATTGTGCACAATGCTTGCTATAAAGGAAGGCAGACCCTTTCCCCAATACCTACCTTGACTTGAATTTCTGAAAGACTTTATCCAAAACAAATGAGCAGTTTCTTGTATTTTCTAACCTTCATTCTAGTTACACTTCTCTGGGTTCCCTTCAACTGATTCACATTATCTTAAAAGTGAGGTGCCCAAAACTGGACAGTATTCCAGATGAATCTCTATGAGTCTTTAGGTACGAAGAAGGATTTCTTCTCATGCATTACAGGACATCCTTTTGTGTATGCATCATAATACACTGCTTGCTTTGCAACAGCCTGGTGTTGTTTACGTGTCATTCACTAGAATCCTGGATCTACATTTGCTGACTTAGTTACTTAGCTAGTTGCTCCTTCTAATGTGTTGTTTTTCCTGACTCGTCAAGATAGTTTTGAATTCTAATCTTACATTCTAGTGTATTTGCAGGGTCCTCCCTGTTTTTCTGTTTTTGCAAGGAAAATGGTCATTCTTTCTGTTGCAGATTCTTTGTATAACTATTGGGTAGAACCAGACTTCAAGCAGGCTATACCATTTTGTTGAGGAGAGACCTTTAAACACTGGTAACTGCTGTGTCATTTTCCAGTAAGCTTTGCATCTAACTTGTAATAAAATCATCTATGTTGTACTTTTCTACTTTAAGTAACAGACTTATATAAGATATTCTGCTGCTACAATAAAAATACAGTATTTGGTTTTCTTTTTTCTTCCCCTGTTGTTACCATGAACGAGCTGTAGGAAACAACAGTAATTGTACTGAAGGGCTTTTATGGCATTTATTGGGAATCCAGGGTTTGGCAAGGTGTACTGTTTCGACTGTGTGAAAAATTGCCTGAATCTTTAGGCCAATAATCTGTTTGTGCCTCTGCAGAGAAGAATTTGTTTTGAATATTCAGTCCTTTTTCGCATGTTTTCTTGGGCTTCCTTGTCCGTTTGATTTTATTTAAACTGTAGATTCTCTAGAAATACATCTGCATTTGCATATTGTGTAACTGGAAGTGTTTCTGGACTCTAGACAGGTTAGAAATACAAAGAAGAGTTGACCCAGAATACAAGTTGTTTGAAAAATCTTACTCATGTCCTCAGCATAGACTATTTAGTGGTTTGATTTCCATGTTCTCTACAGTTTGTTTGCTTTATGGCTACTTGACCCCAGGGCTTCTGGGAATAAGGAGGACTTGCTCTGCAATTGTTACTCCTAACTAATATTGTACCAGCCCCCTGAGGCATAAAGGGATAGAAATAAAAGGAAATTAAGATTGGGTAATGCATGTGTCTGTTACCATACAAATGTGCCCAGAGATCAAAAGTAAACTTTGCTTGGAAACTGGTAGTAGTAGAGATAATTGTATTGCTTCCCTCTTTGTGTCTTCAGGACTGCTTTGTGAGAATATTACATTTGTGTGGAGCCAGGTGCACTGCTAGGGCTGCTTTTTCATGAAGTATACTGTGAAAGCTTCTTGATGCAGTCTGCTTGTTGCTGTTAACTAGAGAACCTGCCTTTTTCAGTCTGCAAAATTTCCTCTCCTGCCAGACATGGGTGGATGGTAATAACAAACCATCGCAGCTAGATGTTTGATCCTGTGCTGCCTTGAAATAGGAGTATCTAGGCTTACAGGACAGGCTTTTCAGTCTGCACTTTTCTTTTACTGTTAAGGCTTTTGTGCATTAGAAGAGTTGGGGGGTTTGCTCTGGTTTCTCTCCTCTGTTTTGCTTGGAACTGGAATCTGTGAGCTATAATGTGGGGTCTCCTGAGCAACTTCATCGTGGTTTTTCTACAAGAAGATTCCATCTTCTTTATTGAGAACATGTATGTTTTGTATCATTGGTCATTGAATTTGGAGCTATCTATTTTGACTTATTCACCCCAGTTTTCTATTTAAAGAAGGAAGCCCATCATTTTAACAGCAGGCATTTTAATTTATTTGGCAGAGGTTTAGTATAATCAAACTGAGGGAGAAAGACTCATTCTGAATATGGATTCCAGTGAGAATCTACATGATTTTGGTAACCTCATCAAAACTGTCATGTTGTGTCACACTAAAATGCATAGCTATATCTCATTTGAGAATATAGTACCTCTGTTGTAATATTCTGAGTAAACAAAATTAGAGGTTTTTTATTAAATAGGCCTGAGCAGTCATCTGCGGAAACTCAATTAGACAGGAATGAGATGCTGTTTGTTGTTGGTGAGTCTCCACCTGAATATCCATAAGACAGCAGTATCTCTCCCTCCCAATACTCTGTTAACATTTTTGCTGCTCAGATTTGGATGAGCTGCATAGCTCACCTCAGAATAAAAAGAATTATATTTGTCTTTAGATTCCAGTGTTTTCCATGCTTTGCTTTTGCATTTATCATCTCTCATACTTTTGGCCTGGGGTAGAGAGTGTGTTGCTTTTCAGTGATATCTGAAGTCTTGACTGGATTCTTCGCAGGCTGCGGTGTTAAATTTTTCACGACATGTTGGTTAGCAAAATCTCCTCTAATACATGAACTAAACACTGCTTTTTCATGCAACTGAAATGCTTAGTTCTTGTAGAAAAAAAATTGCTTTAAAAGTTCTTACTGCATAGATGCTTTTTGTAACTTCATAAAGGTTCCCCCTACAGAAAAGAACAGCCTGCTTAAGGCTGTAGGCACATACCAGTGCTCTGCGTACGTTTCTTCTCAGAATATTCATTTAAGCAAACTGGCTTCAGGTGTTGGCAGTCTTTAAAATACCTAACTGGAGTTATTTGCCTGTGAAGCCTATGAAGAATTCTAGCGAACTACAACTTGATAACTGAAAGTTTGGTTTAGAGCTGTGTGTTTTTATCAGAGAAATGTGCATGACCAAATGTATGCTAAGTCTTTTTGGTTTTCAGCAGTCATGAGAGAAGATGCTGCAAAAGTTAAGCTAGGTAGGAAACACTAAGATAACTTTTTTAATTCAAATCCTTGCCTTATGTAGTTTTTGCTGATTTTCTTAGTGTCTTACTCTGACAAATCTCAGGTCTGCCCAGGGAGGTTTAGAATGACATTCTTAGAGAACTGTTCCCTTATATCTTTAGGAAATTCTCTCAGTTCTCTAGGAACAGTACAGGATCTTGCTGCTCACCTTTTTAGTGGTATGTCGTTTTTGGTATCATTTTCTAGCTAGGTAGTGAAGAGCTTGTTTGGAAGAGGAGTTGACTGATAAAGCATTCAAGGTTTGCTTGTGTCAAAAATTGTGGAGAAAATTATTAACCTGAAAAATTTCCTGAATATACAGCATTATAACATTTCCTGGGGGTATATACAACCAGTTGGCTAAGGCTGGCATGAGCTGGGCTTGTATAACTTTCTCTGGTTGCATGGAATTGCACTGTGTCACAGCCCTTCCTAGCAGTGTAATGGAAAGACTCATGCCTGGACAGTGAGTACCAAATTTCTGAGGAGGCCTGTGTACAGAGCGTATGCACAGAACTTAGTATACTGTGTATTAAAACAGATATGCTTTACTCTGCTTCATGATGCCCCTAAAATGGAGCACACAGATGCTGCTGAAACAATTTGCGAAGCCTGCTCCTGATTGTTGTATTTTCAAGGAGCAGATTGGTGATAGAAGGAGATTGTTATTGGCTAGAGATACCGTTTTTGGGGTTGGCAGCAATTCTTACTGTTGTGCTTCCATTTTCAGTTGCCTTAAGGGAGACACAGAAGACAGGAACTAGTAGAGGGGTGAAGCTGCTGCCCATTCTGAAGTCATCCCTAGGAAAGGAGGCCACCAGATGAAGGCGGAATAAATGATCTGTGCAAATCACAAGTGGCGCACGGGTAGCAGGTTAATTGAGGCTGCATTACAGAAAAATTGATTAGTCTAAAATCAAGAGGTATTCAACCAATGTCAGAGATTAAACAGCAACAAGACAGTACATGCTTTCTTCCTTCCTACTTGCCTTGTATTTCATTTCAGTAAAAAGTTTGCAACTGGTTCATGCTTGCTGATGCAAGGGTGTAAACCAGCTGAAAAGTAACCCAGGAAAACAGCAGAATGGATGTGCAGCTGAACAGATACTAATGTAGATAGAGAGGAGAGGCAGGTATGTGGTTTTTGGCAGCAGCACAGGTTTTGAAAGTAAAACTGCATCTTCAGTAAAAATGAGTATGGGTAAACATTCTAACCATGTTATTACTCAGAACAAGCAAATAAAGTGAATATTAGGTGCTTGGAAGATCCTTTAAACTTTTAACAGCTCTAGGAAGGATTCTCTTAGATACCATTATTACAATTCTTTGCACTTTGAGTAAAGGTGAGCAAATGCTTGGCTGAATACAGCTAATCTTATGTTGCTGAGGGCTTTTGTGCATCATTAGGTCAGTGTCCAGGTTTTAGTTTGCATGCTCTGGTTTTAAAATGCATCATAATATGCTGTATTTGGAGTTGTAATGTATCCATGCATAATGAATTATAGCTGGGGTCAGAAACTATGCTGAATAGTAGATTTTCAAACCACAGTATTTCTTCCTATGCTAAAATTCAGAATGAAATGTATAACAATCCATAAAATAGCTGGTACAGTTCATAACATGCTTGCATTCCTTCATTATTAATAGTTTCATATCCATCTGTCAGCATGCTATGGCTAAACCATTAGCCAAGTTTTTGCAGCTGCTGCTTAACAAGTCTGTAGAATGTAGTTATCTCCAGCTTCTGTTTTTTGTCTACTAGTAAGAGGAAATTTTACAGAGAGCTTAATAAATTGCCCAAGACTATAAGTTCAGTTCTAGGTGAACGTCTATGATCTTGATTTAACTTACTTGGCCTGTGGTACTTTTGCTGTTACTTCGTTTGTTCAGACTACATTGGGTGCAGCAGTTTCAAATAATAGTGGTTTGTTTAATCTTATTAGAAGTTCTGCACATAGTTGTTGTAATCATGTGTTTTCGTAGTTCTATTTTTAAGAGAACTTTGTGCAAATCATAGTTGGTGAATTAATCTGAAGAGAGAGCCCTTAAAGGGGTCTGTTTTGAGATGAATGGGTCTGTATGTAGCATGTGTTTTGCTTTTTGTTTTGCTTTGACTCCATTAAAATGTGGATAAAGATGAATATTGTTTGCAGAAAAGATAGCTATCAGTGTCGAAAGTAGTATGTATGTAGACTGCCAAACTACTTTGTGCATGATATTGAACAGTTACTGGAAAGTAAGAGTTAAGATTATTCCTTAATCAAACCAGTTTC
The DNA here is from genome assembly GCF_012275295.1 of Melopsittacus undulatus. Taxonomy (NCBI): domain Eukaryota; kingdom Metazoa; phylum Chordata; class Aves; order Psittaciformes; family Psittaculidae; genus Melopsittacus; species Melopsittacus undulatus. Next base: position 47,116,327 of record NC_047530.1, read on the forward strand.
ACACTAGTTACTTGGAGACACAAAGTTTCTAGAAGTATTTGTGTGGTCCAATACCTCTGTGTGTGTGTGCTTTTTAAAATTCCAATACTGTAAAATTCCAAAGGTCACAATTTCTAAATCATGATAGATGCCTGCTTTTCTCCCATTTTTGGTGCCAGATAAAATATGTTAACATAAATATGAAAATTCTAAATGATAAAGTAATATTTGTGTATATTTACAAGGTTTTGCCTCCTAGAATAACATAATTTATGCTGATAGGATGCAATGAAATACTTGTCATATTACAAAACCCAGTGCCAGGGAATAAACTGCATTTTGCATACTTAAATGCTCCACATGTGTTCAGTCCAGTCATTCACCTCTGGCTGGACCACTAATATGTCAAACCTCTCACCAGTTTAATACAGTGGCTGCTGAAATACCTACCAACAAGTTATGTTTCCATTCATTTCCAAAACCTTAAAGCTGTTATTTTTATGCCAAGAGCCAGCTCTTACCAGACATTATAGAGTGGTAGTAGGCTGGTCTGTTACTAGGCTTGTATTTCAGTTGCCTTAATGTCTTGTTTGCTTGGTTTTTTTCAGATGTTGGAGTGTTCCTCTGTGGGGTTAGATTGAAAGAGTATTTGTCTTTTATTTGGTTATTTTAATACTTATTTTTACTTCTCCATTTGGTCTTTAACAGTGGAATTTTTAGTATTGTTTGAAGCTGGCTTTGCAGTTCGTTCTGAAGAAATAATTGACTAGCAATAATAGTGATGTGTTTCTCCTCTCAAAGACAATTTGTACAGCCTTTACTGTTTCTTTTTGGTCACAGCAATTGAGTTCTTTTTCTGGATGCTAGAGGTAAGGTTTGCATACTAATGAATGTCTCATGAATTGTTGGTATAATGACATAGCTGCTGCTTTTTTCATAGAGCCTCCCAGATGTAAGGAGATACTAAACAGAGGAGATCTATGAATAGCCAAGAAACGAGAGCTTGTATAGCAGTACCATTTACACAACTCCATTTGTTACAGGAGTACAGTAAACTACTGTATCTCTGTGTATTTCACCAATTTGGTTGGAATTAATGTTGCAGCCTAAATGCTAGGTCCTGCTTAAAAATATGAAACTGCCCCTAGTACAGTTGTAGAGCCTCCTGGAGTTTTGAGTAGAAAACATAAGAACTTGTAGCCAGGCCCAAAGCACATGCATATCATGTAGACACTGTAATTGGTTGTATAAAGTGTGACTTCAGTATTTATATAAGTTTAGGTTTTTGTAACTGTAATGTTCCTCAGATAATGAGAATGTCCAAAGAAATGCTAGGTGTTTAGAATCATGTTACCCAAGTTCATCTGAAGGAGAGACAACATTGACTACTTTCTAGTAGTTGAATACCCTACACTTAATGTTCTGCTGTTTAAGAAATCATATAAGTGATTGGCATTTTTTTAGGCAAGATACAGCTTAGATTTGTTCCACCAATTCTGCTGCATGTGGAGAGAAAAACTTCAGGAAAATAAAATTTCTGTGGTAGCAGGCGAAGGTGCCTGGTTCATGGTGCTGTGGTATCAATGATGAATTATATGTAGGTTACATTCCTGAGCTCTAGAAGTACACAAACTCAATTATTGTCGTGTGCTTCTGTCAGAAACTATAAATGGAATAACAGGATTCTTTTTTTTTATCAATGCTAAGGATTTTCAATAATCCGTGTGCCAACACAGTTTATGACATCAGAATCTTTTAATTACTTCAGCTTTTTTTCTCAGCTTCAGTAAATCTCCTTCCTAGGCCATAGTTGTAACTGATGAGGTAAGGATTAAGTGAAGAAAGATTGATAGGGAGTGCTGTGAAAGTTTTTTATTAGGTCAGTTGATACAGTTAGGAGAAGGGAGGGCTTTTCCCTGGAAACCTGAGGAGGGGCTTGGGAAAACCTGCCTGTCAGTTTGTCTAGTAAGAAATATTTCTACCTGTAAATGTTCCCTCATCTAGTTTAGATTCTGTAGAGATACTGATGTGCAAAAAACCTCAGACAGATGCAGTCTGTACTCATCAGACTTAGTCACAAATATAAAATATTAGTCTAAAGAGGAAATTTCACTGGTAACTTCTGACAGTGTGGTGGACTTTTATATATGTGTAAATATATGTATTTATATACACACAAATATATATGTTATCCTGCGTTATGTTTTTTGTTCGTACAGAAGCATTTGTGGAGCCACATAGTGAACTGGAATGGGGAACTGATCCAGCTGAAAAGTGGTCTTGCAGGGCTTTTTCCTGAGTAACTTTTCACCTAACAGCAATATCCTTACATTTTGACTTGTTCACTTGTATTTCAGTAGAGTCCTTACATCATTCTGTAAAGAGCACACGCGTAAAGACTTCTGTTGCTAGCTGGTCTTTATTTCTAAACTTAGTTATCCTTGTGGGAGTTTGTGCTTTCTTGAATTGTATCTGTGTGTACCCCCCCCTTTTTATTTGATTTTCCTTAATTTTTGCAAGTGTTTCTTTAGTCTCTTGAGACCTTTTTGAAAGCTACTCCTGTCATACGTAATAAATCTGAGGGACATTTTACAAGGACATGTAGTGACAGGATAAGGGATTATGTTCTCAGCTGTGTTGTCCAGTATCTCCACTGGCACATGTTTAACATGCAAAAAGAAGCTTTAAGGAAAAGGCCTGTGGATGAAAGAGTCTATTTGTGGCAAATATTGTTTGTTTATCAGCTCAGTTAAGTACAATATTCTTATTCTAACTTCCAGTATACTGTCCTATAGCAATTTGGTGTATTTTATTTCACACAAAAGTAGTGGCTTTGGTTTTTGCACACTGCCTGATTAATTTGCTCTTGACTGTAACTGCTTTTTGGCTACTGCTTATTGAAAAACGGTATTATTTCTACATGCAAATCAAATATTTTAATTTAGATCCTTGCAGTAAGTGTTTAATCAGTGCTTACTAGAAAAATAACATGGGTGGGATAATGGAGAGGCTTACTCTTGCATGTTACAAGTTAAATTCCTTCCCTTGTTAAGGTTTTGCATGGTTGGTTTAGCTTAAGAACTTTAGTATTTTGAGATAAATATAACAAAGCCAATTAACCACTTAAGTTATTCAGAATGCTTTATTAACTGAAGCATGCACTGATATTTGTTATTTAGTGGTACTTTTTTCATTCTGCAAACGACACTTTGTTGACAGAACTGGGAATTGGCTGTACTGAAATTCTGCCAGTTGGTGAAGCCTTTCTCTTAAAGCAGCATCCACAAGGTGGTGCCTTTTCATCACCCAAAAGAGAAAGGGACTTCACAAAGTTCGAGTTGGCTTTTGGCCTGTTGCCTGGCAGAAATGGGAAGCTCGGATACTGAGGTGAGAGTATAGTTTTTCTCCCTGAATATAAAGTGAACACTGTCATTCTCTGTTCTTTCCAGTCTTCGTGGTTGAAAACTGGCTGTGATGCTCAAAAGTTCAGAACTAGAAGAGAAAGGTAGTGGCTTGGAAATCAAAACTGGGCCATGTTGGCAGAATCATGAAAAGATTGGCTCTGGAATATCAAAGTTGTGCAGGCTATGGAAGATGTATCCTGCCAGAGCGTCCTGTGAAATCAGACCTAGTATTGCCACAACTTTTATGTCAGGCACAGGCCACCTTGGTGGAACTGGGCAGAAGCCTGAAAGTGTAAGAATGGGAAGAGCTTTAGCAAGTGCTGTGCAGTTTGCAGGATGGGTGAAGGGGAACCAGCATAGCATTGGCAATTCTCTTTTAGTTACATCATAGTTTATCTTTGTAAGGTGAATTGGGTTGAAGATGAGACAGTTGGAAAGCATTTTGAAATATTACCCTCCATTGCAGAATAAGGCCTGAGAACAGAAGTACGATAGAGTTTTTCACATGACCTGTATGTAATTCCCAGCTGTGAACCCTCTGGCAATAAGCATGAAATCCAATTCATAGCATAGTGCTTTTACAAACAGACATTGGAATACATCAAAATAATTTGATTTTGAGATTTGTACAGGAACCTCCTCCTAGCTATGTGTACTTGCAGATACAGTGGCAATTAGTGCTGAAGGAGAACCAGGTGTGCACCATATTGTACTAGTTTTCCTCCAGAGCAGCAAGCCTTGACACCACCCCACCCCCTTATACCTTTCTGCCAAATTTCCTGCTGTAAATTGCTCTTATGTTTGCCTTTATGTACATTGCGACCCTTTCAGAATATTTGTGGTATTTTAAACCCTGCATTGTGTGCATGACACAGTGTTTAGTTTGGAAACAAAGTTTAATTTAATCACACATGCTGCTTGTGGTGTTTATTTTGGAACCAATAAATAGGAGGCAAGCTTTTTTATTAGTCTGGATGAATTCTCCTTGTTACTTGATAACCGTGTATGAGTTCAAGCTAGAAAAATTGATATGCAAAGGAATGCTGAGACATGGATGGTACTTGAATATGGCCTCTCATGCACTCTGCCTTTGGTTCTGTTGGACACCTAAACTCTTTGATGTTTGTGGTTCACTGTGATGATAGTGATAGAGTGGCTATTTTGTTTTTGAAGGATGGTGTATCATTTCTCTTTATGTGCCAGTGGAGCTGGAGAGGGAGTTCTTTTGGAAAGAGCAACATTCACGTTCAAGGAGAGGCTTTTCCTGTTTGTATATTCCATCCCTTACTAATGAAGGGAGCTGTGTTTGCAGAGGGCAGTTATGGCTCCCTGGCCTTGTTTCATTTTCTTCCCACATGTCTGCATTTACAGCAGAATAAGCAAGTGTTAGAACCTGGTCTGCTGTTCCTTGCAAACTGTCCCCTACCCCTAACATCCTAGCAAAACTGCTCCCATAGTCTGCAATTAATAATGAATGGGGTGGTAATTCTAGCTCAAATCTTATCTTTGAGTGCTTAGGGGCCTGGGGAGATAAAGGGGGTGAATTTCAGTGAGCCCTCTTTAATAGAATGTGATGGAAAAGGATGTAACAGAAGGCTGAACCAAATCCACCAGCAAACTTTGGTGCAGCATTGCAAGGACACAATCTTCAGTATTTTGATTGCTGAGGTGTAGCAATTTTTATGCAAAGTTCTGTATGCCATGAAATTGCAGATTCTATATGAGAGTGAAAACTGTGTTGTGTGAATAACTTCAAGCAGTATTTTTCCTACAATATTCTACTTGTGTTACTCTATCAGCTTTCCTTCAAGAGAAGTGTTGGAACTCTCCCCTAATTAGGCAGTGAACTTAAAGACAAGATTTAATAATCCAGACATTTTTGAGATACCATGTGTTTTCTATTCCAAACCTCTGTGTAGCAAAATGTAGTGTTATTTCATGGCAGTTATCTGGTGGCTCTTGGCAAATACTCTTTTTCTGGTATTTGCTGTAAGTTGGGTTTTGATTTTTTTCCTATATCAGATTTCCTTGATCTTGTGAAAGAAAACAGGATGTTATGATAAGAGCATAATCTAGATGAGAAGAAAATACTTTGCTGTGCTTGTTTTTTTAGTTGTTTTTGTTTGTTTGTTTTTGTTCTTTTTTTAATTTAATTAAAAATATAAAGATCTACTTGAATTTAGATCATTGGAGTCTGTACCTCGAAGGTGACTCTCTAGTCTTCTGAGCATAGCCTGTGTGTTAATCTGCATGGAAGATAATACCTGAAGGTACAGTATCAAATTTGTTGTAAAATTGATGAGCTATTTCTGTGTGATGTTTTTGGCACCATCTTCCATTTGTTTTCTGCAGAAATACTGCACTTAAGTGCAGACACAGTAGATGGCACTTGAGTCATTAATTTTATGATATAGGAAAGAAAGCCAAACTCAGCCGTGGAGTTAGCTGTTTGTAGCAATAGACACATTTTACTGAAAGAGCAGCTTCAAAGCTCTTGCTTTCAGTTAATCCTCCTAGAAGAATGTAAAGGATAAGTGCACAAATTCTTTTTTAGTAAAGCAGGTCTTCTCTGAGTCCTTGAGTTTATTGAATTTTTAAAAAGACAAATGTGCAGAACATTATCAGCCTGACTCATAAATACATAGTTCCAGATTCCCTTTAAACATGTTGCCGGTGTTTGGTTCTGTAATCTGCTGTTTACAGCATACTCACTAATAGAGTTTCTTCATTTATTCTTTTCTCCTCTTGCTTATTCCATCAGACCATTTGTGATGTGACCTCTGATGGGAGGTGAAGGATAAAAATCTGCTAACAAAGTGGATTTCCAACAATATCATCTTATTGTTGGAACAGTTTGAATACTACGTTCCTTCCTGAGTGACAACCAAGGCTAAGAGTATGCTGGTAGTTCTGCTAATCAAAATGTAAACATTTGATTTGCGGTACTCCAAAGTGGTTACCTTACCCTGCGTCTGGTGAGGTACCCTTGGACAGTACTGTTTAGTCATGTGTTTATTCTTAACATTTTAAATAATAGCATTGGTGGTGGGTTGACAGTCCTAAAAGCTGAAGTAGCAATACAGACTTCCCCAATAATACTCTGTCACTATGATTCAGCAGCTAATACTTATTGCTAAGAAGGTGTAGTCATATGTAGTTCATGATTCATTCTTTGGCCTTTCTGCTGATGCTCTTATAATACTTATTTTAATGAGGATGATAATTGGACTTGTACCCAGGAGCTAGATTCATTTATGTTCTTCCTATGTTGCTTTATCACTCTGCCAATTCCAGGTTTTAGAGCTCATAAAAATGTTTGAAGGGAAAAAGTATCCTTTTTTATTTGAGGACAGAGTTGTAACTGTCTTTCATTTTGTTTAACCATAGGTAGAGATATGTATGCTTTACTAACTTTCATGTGATTGTTACTACATTTGGGGAAAAAGTGCTGCATGTTAAACAGGTGTTACCTGGCAGTGAGTTTGACCAGTTTGACTTTGCAGGGAGCTTACCCCTTGGTTTGTTTGGAGTATTTGCCAGTGAGTTGCATCTCTCTGTACAGCTCTTTCTGACTGGTTATATGGATATGTGCTAGACAGAAACATTAAAAACTGAGAGAAAAGTGTAAGGAATTTTCTTTGAGGATGTAAATTATAATAGCTGCCTACTAGCATGGTCTCTTCATCTCATGATTAGGACAAATCATCTTCATCTGTCCCTAATTCAGGATACTCCTTTCAGGTTATAAAGTAATTAAATCCTTTTAGCAGCTAGTCAGTTTTGTGAATGTTTTTTTCCTCCCAACAAGCCAGCTTTTTCCTTTGATTGAGACTCCCCAGCAGGAGGTACCTTTTTGCTTTGCCAGTTGGAGAAAGACCACATCCACTTACAAAGGCTATACTGGAACTCACAGGCATTTCATTTTAGTTCCAGGCAACCATCCCTTTGCTGCTGCCTTTGGAACAGCTCAGCTGTGGAAGAAATGAGCTAATCTGGAAATTTGAAAGTGAAGTACTTAGTGAAGCCCTGGGGTTTACAGTTGGAGTAATTAAGGAGAGGAATTGCACACCCTGTACTTGATTTTTGTTTTAATTAGTCTTCCTTTGATCTAGTCACTCAATTTAAATTTTTAGATTTGAATCAACAACCTGCCACAGTATATTGCTTAATTCGTCTCCTTCTCAGCCTGTAGAGAAGATGTAGAATACTGTTTATGCTTTCTGTTTTGTATTTGTTGGGGAAGGTTTTGGCTGTCACTCCTGTTTCCTCTTTTTCTCTTGGGATTCTTTCCATGTCTCCAGTCGTCTCTTTTCATCCATTCTCCCCTCCCCATCTACTTTATCCTCAAACATCTTCACCAACTTTCCATTCATTTTAGGACGTAATTGAGAATCATTGTAACTTTTAGTAATCTGCCTCAGGCATCTTTGTACATTGTCTTCTTTCACTATGAATCAGCCCCAGTTCATCTACGCAACTTCTCATTTATTGGAAGAGCTGGCTTTGTTGCTGTTGCCGGTTGGAATAAGCTTCCTGCACTTCTCTGTCTTGCTGGGTGAACAGCTAATTTTAGCTTTTATTTGATTTTATTTTTTTTATTTCTACCTTGGCATCTGAATTCCCCTTCTCTGTGTTAATCTGTTCTGTATCTCAGTTCAACATCATCTTGCTTTTGTAATACAGCACAAGAGTATTTTCACAAACACTGTATCTGCAATTTGGATGTTGAAACATGCTGAAGTCTACTATAATCATATTAATGATTTAATATTCGTTGTTTTTCTGTCAGGTTTGGATAAATATGGTTTATGGTTGTTGTGCAGTTCCACCTTGATGGAAAGAAACTACCAGCTTTAGAAAGAGAACGGCAATTTAAGCCAGAGGCATCAGGCCAACTTTGATTTCTTGAAGAAAAGTCAAGAAAATATTAATATCAACATAAAACAAATAAGACTTTAGATTTTTGAAGTCTTATCCCAAAAAATAGTTTCCTGCCAAAAAATTGCTGGGCAAATATGGCAAATGGCATAGGGACCTGGTCTATCTGCTTTGGATAAATAAAACTTCATATTGACATTACCAAGTTTTGAACTTTGCTTCTAGGAATTTGATATTTTAGAATTAATCTAAGCTATGTGAATATTAAATTTCTGTTATCTCTGAGTAGACATGTGCCCTTTTATATTTTCTAAATAAGCAGAAAATGTTTGGAGCTTCTGATACAGTTCAGTGCATAAAAATGCTTATGGATATATGCTGTAGTTGGGATTTCTTTTTGGCAAGCAGACCAGGTTTTTTGTGGTTTGTTGCTTGTTTTCGTTTTCCCCCTCCTTTCAAGTAAAGGAGGCTGTGCTGTGGATTTTTCCATGATGATTTGCCTGATCAATGATACAGCTACTGTTTTTCTTACTCCTGCAATGTGTATAGACCTGCTAGCTTTAAGTGTTCTGTCCTTCGTATTTCCTGTTCTGTTACATCCCTGAGAATCAACAGTACAGTTGCCCTGTGGCCAGCAGAATTGCTAGTAGGTGGATGGGAGGAGACCTCATCTAGTGCTTTGCCTTATCTATGAATTTTAGGTAGCTGCTATTTACTTTAATAGCACTATTTGCAAGGTTGATATTAGTTTTGTGGGCTTCTTTAAAGTAGTTTTGTTACCTGGTTGCATCAGTTACATTTTGAATTAACAAAACAGAAAGGGGTTGTGTCCTGAATTCTTCTGGAGTGTAATGGAATCTTTGTAACATTTTTCAGTGGCGGAACTAACTTTCCTTGGGATTTTGAAGAGCAGCAATGAAACAAGTGGTAATACTGGCTTGGCATTTTTAGATTTCATACTCTTGTATTTTTCACAGATGCTAGGCCACAGCAGATTTTTCCATTAAACAGTTGTTTCCGATTTCTACTAAACAAAATGTATATATTTATTTCAGCAGTTCTGATGATTACTCTTAACTGCTTAAGCTGGGATTTGTCATTAACATCAAAGCTATTCTTATGGTAGTGACTCCCAACACTCGACGCCGAGGTAAAATTTTTGAATGTGGTTCCAAATCAAATAAAATCATGTTTGAAAAGCTAGTAAGTGTAAAATTGCATTGTTCCACATGCAGAAATGCTGTTGGTCTGTCACAGAGTATTTCAGACTGTTGCTTGCTCAAGGAATCTCATAATCTCTACATAGTAATGCAAGTAATGCTTTGCTACTGCTTTTAAAGAAATTCAGTCCTGCAGGTTGTAGGAGAACTTGGAGGGAAGTAACTAAATCTTACTGGGCTGAGATTTTCCTTTTTGCTTTGGTAATTTGAAATAGTTGATGGTGTGAGTAGTGAGTAGCTGGTCACACGTGATAGTGTCTGAGAATTGAGTATGGTAAGGCTTAAGAAAGGCAGAAAATAAAAGTGGGAGTCCTCCTAGTTTTTCATGGGCAGGAAGTTTCTATTCTGCCTTGCCTTATATCTTATCTTTTGAATAAAAGCTAATTAGATGAAATACAGGTGTGACAGCCTTTCTCAAACGCATAGAAATGCATCCCCTTAGGCCAATGCTGAAAAAGGGGATAAATTATGCCAGATTGTTTGCTCTATTTTTAAATTGAAATCAAGAATTAAAGATAATACTCAGGTGAGTAGGTTCAGTCCTCATAAAGGAGTAAATATTTTGTAGTGTTGTCCATTCCATCACAGCAGGAACTCAAAAGAAAATAAAAAGCATCCAGAGGATTGTTTTCAAGTTGTTCACCAATCCATTGCTACAGCTCTTGATTATTAGTTACTCACCCCTGTAGTAATGTGAGTTTATTAGGCATATTACTAAAAATACTTTGTAGTCTGTAGGAATTCCATTCACAGTTTCATTTTTGATCTTGCGGTCAGCCATAGGGTTGACCTCAAGTACATGAATGACCTGTTTTCTTTGTGTGTGGTTTTGACTGTCTTAAAAGCTTTCTAGAAGAAAACAATAAAATAAGAGGCTTGCAGGCAGAATGTGGGGACTTAAAAGGAACTTCATCAAAAACTTTAATTTCTGGATGAAATAAGAATGTTTAAACAAAGAATTATTTTCACAAAGACACAAATACAAAACTCTTTTTGACTGTTTGATTTTGTAAGGTCTTTTATTGGGTGCACGGTTCCATATTCCAAACATTAAAAGCAAAGCAAAAACTCCACAATCCTGTAAATAAGATTAATTATATCAGCACATTGGCATGACATATCTAAATCTCTATGTTCCCACTTCTGGATTCATTGTGGAGTAAATTAGAAGGAAATAATAAAATATAAACTCATTATTTAATGAACAAGCTGTTTCCTCAGTAACTTGTCTATTTTTATTGAATCTTGGAGAGCTATTAGCTTCCTTCATGAATATCCTGCAGTATAGGATTCCACAGGCAAGAACAGTTTAAAGAAAAAAGACATGATAATTTTTAATAACATTGAATTTTGAAGATTTATTTGCAAAAATATTAAATTTTTTTTGTTAAAAAAATAATCTGTTGAAGACAAAGCCTGCCTTTTCTGGGTTAGGGTTTCTGGCTCAGAACCATACTCGTGTGTTACTTCTCATATGAGATCAATAGCTTTTAAAGAATCCTGGTTTGGAACCAGTGACTGAGTTTAGCTTCCATAGCTTTTATTAGCTCCATGCAAATTAAGTGCAAAGCTTGTTTAATTGATGGAGGACACATTATAGGATATAATGGATATAGGGGGTGGAAAGGAGGAGATAATTGGAATTAAGATGAGCAAAACCTTAAACAGAGGTTTAAAACCATGTAAGATAAATAATTTTAAGATTGAAGGGGTTTAAAGGAGAGCCTCTTTGGCAAAAATTTTGGGAGAGTCTATCTGATGAAACAGGAATTGCTCAGTGGTTCCCTTTTCGTGTCAGCAAAGCCATGATGTTTGGTGTGGTTGTTTTGGAGTTTTGTTTGGTTGGGTTTTTGCTTGGTGGTGGGGTTTTTTTTGTTTGTTTTCTTCTTAACCCTTGTGCTCTTTTCCAGCCCTGGTTCTTTTTGATAGTCCATGTTGTTAGCACACCTTCCTATCCTTGCTTTTGCTGGGTCTGGCCACTCTGAAATGAATCCTGTGCTGTTAAAGAAAATTCATTAGCTTAGGTTCTGCAATACACTTTTGCTCTGTAAGGTGATATGTATTATTAGTGTTTTGGTGGGGAACTGGTTGTCTATGAGTTTTTAGAAGTGTAGTATTCATGGAAATTACTAGGTTTTTCCTGCTTTTTCCCTTTAAAGTTCATAGTGTCTTTGACTGGATTTGTACTGTGCTACAACAGTAGAAATACGGGCTGTGTCAACAATATCATGCTTGTTTCTGTCATGCTGGCTTTGTCAAGCCTAGCTTAGGTACCTTATTAAGTGTCATTAAAAGAGGAACATTAGGTGCTTGTCTTCACTTAGGTTATGAATGTAATTAACTTGAAGTTCAATGGCAAAATACGTGGATTTTCTCCACGCTTTTATCTTAGTTTCAAATGTATGGGTCAGCTTATACACAGACTATACAGTTACGATAGTGCAATCATATCTCTTAAGATGAGACAGCAGTCAAATAATGCGCACAAAAATGACCAATGATTTGGCCACATCTGTTGGCTTGATTAGAAATCCTATGAGATTATTCTCCAGTCAGTAGAGGAAACTGAAGTTTTTAAAGTCTCATCTGAAAGCTCTTCAGATGGCAAACTTGCTTTCATCTTTGTCCTGCTGCAGATTGAAGCTGTGGTTCCAGAGAGTCTAAGTATTTGAAACCTGAGGCAGAGAGTTGCAGGTCATTCTATGTAGCATTTAATGGAATTACAACATTTTGCTTGTAAATCTAGTTAGATATCAGCTAGTAAATGGAGAAGGAATGAAAGACAATGCAAATGCTGTTTTCATTTTGAAGTATCATATACTCATGTTTTGAAATGCAAACGATGAAGGGAGATTTAAGAACAATAACAAAAAGGCAGTTTATTTCCTTCTCACCCTGCCACCTTTTCCACTACAAAGTGAATCTTTTGGTATTATTTTCAAGTGCCCCAAGCCTTTTATATTCATGCCATAAAGACTGGCTGAGTGGAAGGTTTGGGAAGGATAGGTAAAGGGGTGGGAAGCAAAGGGGTGTATTTATTTACTTGTCAAAAATGTGGCATTTACAGATATTAAAGCAGAATCAGCCAAGGATTAAAACCTAAAGGAATGTACAAAAAGTTGTGCTGTTTTCAGTAGATGCTGGTTTCCCTGTAGGCATTTGAATCTGAATGAGTTGTTTGGGGCTTTTTTTTGTATAGCTGAAGATGATTCATTGCTTCAACATGGACAGGGGACTAAACCCTGAGAATGTTTCATAACAAAGATAACCAGAATAAACGGTATATGGATTCTGTATTGATTTGAAGGTGAACCTCAAAGTAAACATCAGTGGTTTCCTGAATGTTTAAGTGGTATTTTGCTATGTTTGACTAGTGGGTGTTGCGAGTTTGAGAATTTCAAAGAGCAGGATGGATTCCTAGAGAATAACACTGAGTAAAACAGTGGTCTGTCCAGAGAGATACTCTTTTTAACAGAACTGCATGTCAGCCATGTAAATTACAAGAAGGTTGTAAGTGCTCATCATGTGAGAAAGTCAAGTCACTTTAATATTTATGTGTGTTTGAATGCTTAGCATCAGTATTTAATCTCTTAAAAATATTGCTCTGTTTAAGAGAGCCCACAAAGATGGTTGCTGTTTATTTTTTTAAATTAAAAAATAAAAATTGTAGGAATGTGGAAAAAAGAATTTGTGCAAGTCAAATGTATGGCCTTTAGTTTATATAAAGGTAGGTTATTCAGAAATAAAATGACTGCTGAAGGAGTTTGGGGTGGAGGAGAGGGCTTAAGTATTGTGACCAGCCCTGAAATTACAGAGCAATGTAATTTCTTGTCAACACTTTGCACCTTTCATCAGCAAAGCTGATGAGTAAGACTTAAGATTTTGCTGTAGTTGGTACCAGATCTTTTAGCTTACCATCTGATTGTTGAGAATTACTTCTTTACTAAAATAGCATCACCTGATAACTTGACCCTGAAGATTAGGTTATAGTGGTTGTACTTTACATTGAAATACTTGGTTGATTGTAATCTGTTTGAGGTTTTTATTTATTGCAGCAAGCATATATTTAACTGCCATTGGTATATTTTATGGATGCTGAAGTACAGGCTATTTTTAAACTCATAAATCTAATGTGGGTAGTCTGGTTAGAAGGTACACATAAATTTTGAGATTATAAAGATAAGAAATGTCTTGATCCCTCGGCACTTTAGATTCAAGGCCTGACAGTATTCTAAGTAAGCTCCAAATGTTTGTTACTTCTGATCCATCTGTGAAAGTGGTGTAGTTATGCCTGTGAATCTTTTGTCAAAACGTTTCTCTTCCCTTAAAAAGAAAGTCAGCCTGTCAGCTAAAGCAACAGTATCACAGAGAACCCTTCTGTTAGGGCAGTGTTTTGCTTGACCCAGGTTGTGCTGAGTTTTGCCAGTTTGGATACCTTGTTTTAAACTCCACTGAAGCATGGTTGTGATGAGTGGCTGTTTCATCCTTCTGTGACTGTATGTACTGCATATAGTTTATGAAGGAGATTGGGGTAGTTCTTTGTCAGGGACTCAATGGGATTAGTGACATTTCAAGTTAGGGTAAGGTGGTGGAGAATTAGAAAAGTTAATTCCTTTTAGACTATTTCTGCAGAAATCTTAAAGCAGCACAGGCAACCGAAGAAGTAGAATGAGAGGACCAGAAAGACGGTGTGAGTATTTTACTGCATGCCTAGTTTGCTAGATTTTACTCTTAAGAATGGCTCTTAAAGCAAACTTTGCATGGTTTATGCACACACCTCTGCTACAGTTGAGAATTTAAGTAGCTGCACAGAACTTGCTGGGCTTGTTTAGGACTTGAAGCAACAAAATGATTATGTAGTGCTCTGCAACACTCTTATCCCTTGGGCATTTTCTGTGTGTATGCTGTGTAGGACGTGATATGCTGTATATACCAGTAGTTGTGTGTACCTGTACTGAAGGGAAGGCATTTCCTTGATTTCAGAGTCTGGCTGGTTTCTATTTGAAGGTACCATTGGCTTGACATGCTGTGTGTTAGTGAAACAGGTATAGTGGTGTTAATAGGAACTATACCATAGTCTTTAGCTAGGAATCAACAGATCAGTACAATGCACTACCTTACTATGATACTAATATTTTTCTCATGACTCTTCCATGCAAAATGCTGGAAATATGCAAACCAGTTACTGTAGTTTTCATCCGAGAACCTGAACTATCTTTACAAACTGTGAATTTGGTTTCTAGTTCCTATCTCAGTGGATTGTTATCATCCTGCTTCATACAGATAAAAATGGCATACAATGTTTAATATATTTCAGGGGTTTTGTAGGGATGTTGGTTCACCAGGAACTCCCTCTGATTTTGATTTATGTGTGCTCAATATACATGGACATAAGGACTAAAGTAGGCTGGTGAATGCCTTGGTTTAGATCAGCAGAATGAAAATTAATGATATGCATTAAATTCCTCCATAAACATAGTTAGATAAATGAATGAGACTAGCTGCAGAAGGGGTCTTGGTTATAATTAAGTTAAACAGCAACAATTCTCCAGTTTGTAGTCTGTTTGCAGTCTGTGGAGGAATAAATGGAAGTGAAAAGCTTGACATGTCGTTGTTGAGTAGCGCTAGAGTTACATGAACAGGCCCATCTGGCAGTGAAAGTCTGACTTCTTCTTCTTACTAGTATGCTGTTCTCTAAGTTCCCATCAAATGTTAAAAGTCTTTCCACCTCTGTATTATTTGCTGTCAAGATATTGTCCCTATTTTTTTATTATGCATTAAGATCACGTAAGTCATTACTTAACTATTTCATCAAAACTGTGTATTCCTATAAAAGTCTGAAATTGTACACAAGATACCAGTAGTTTTATTTCTCAGAATAATCACATTAACATAGTTAGAAACTGATACAATTTGAGAAAGGACTAAATTTTCAAATGCTAATAGCAGCTCACCAACTTAGCAGTACTTTTATACAAATTACTTCTTGTATAAGAAGCTATGATAAAGAAGCAAAACCCAAGCATGCTGAAAGATGCAGAGGGCAGAATCTGGCTTCTTGATTTGAACAATGTTAAAGAGGCTTCTAAGTCAGTATCTTATCATAGAATCATGTAATCAGAACAGTTAAAGTTGGAAAGGACCTTAAGATCATCTAGTTCCAACACCCCTGCCACGGACAGAGACACCTCACACTAAACCATGCCATCCAAGACTCCTGTCCAACCTGGCCTTGAACACTGCCAGCATTCAAAACTTCCCTGGGCAACCCATTCCAGTGCCTCACCACCTTAACAGTAAAGAATTTCTTCCTTCTGTCTCACCTGAACTTCCCCTGTTTAAGTTTTAACCCATTACCTCTTGTCCTATCACTACAGTCCCTAATGAATACTCCCTCTCCAGGATCCCTGTAGACCTCCTTCAGACACTGGAAGGTTGCTATGAGGTCTCCACGCAGCCTTCTCTTCTCCAGGATGAACAGCCCCAAGTTTCTCAGCCTGTCTTCATATGGTAGGTGCTCCAGTCCCCTGATCATCCTGGTGGCCCTCCTCTGGACTTGTTCCAACAGTTCCATGTCCTTTTTATGTTGAGGACACCAGAACTGCACGCAATACTCCAGGTGAGGTCTCAGAAGAGCAGAGTAGAGGGGCAGGATCACCTTCTTCAACCTGCTGGTCACGCTCCTTTTGATGCAGCCCAGGATACAGTTGGCTTTCTGGGCTGTGAGCACACACTGAAGCTGGCTCATGTTCATTTTCTCATCAACCACCACCCCCAAGTCCTTCCCCACAGGGTTGCTGTGACTCTCTTGTCTGCCCCACCTATAAGTGTGCCTGGGATTGCTCTGACGCAGGTGTAGGACCTTGCACTTTGCTTTGTTGAGCTTCATGAGATTGGCGTTTGACCCACCTTATAAGTGTGTCAGGGTCCCTCTGGATGGCATTCCTTCCCTCCAGCATATCAACTGAATCACACAGCTTGGTGTCATCAGCAAACTTGCTGAGGGCACACTCAATCCCACTGTCCATGTCACCGACAGAGATGTTAAACAAGACCGGTCCCAACACCGATCCCTGAGGGATACCTCTCGTTACTGTTTTCCAACTGGACACTGAGTCATTGACCACAACTCTTTGTGTGCAGCCATCCAGCCAGTTCTTACACGAAGTCATTGTTTTTTTTAATGGAAATTTTTAATAACTACTCCTGTACAGATTTTTTTGTTCCAAATTGCTCCTTCACTTTTACATAACTAGTATGTCTCTGGCCTTTATTATTCAGTAATATAAAGTTAGGAGCTGCTACAGGGTTTATACCTGTTTGCTGCAAGTACGAGGCCACCCTGCCTGGCTTGCTTTTGCTCACAATTATTGAATTTCGTTTTTCAAAAACAAAACTTTCTTTTTCCCCCAAAATGACACCTTTTCACTTTTGTCTCAAGGCTTTCAGCATCATTTGTTTGCATCTAGCTTTACTTATTTTGGATTTATTTTCAAAGGAGGAAAATTAAAGTTCAGGTAACAAATGTTTTGATGGTGCTAGGGGGACCTGGTGTTCTTTCACTCTGCCCTGTTAGAAATCTTCTAGTGTTTCTTTTTTTTTTCTGTAAAATCTCCCTGCTTTGCCCCCCACTCCTGCTCCATTCTGTTGTAGCGTGCGATTTCTGCACCACCACCTCCTCCCTGCTTTGAAATACTTCTCTACCACTCTATAACATGTCAATATCTGGAAATGGATGCAGGATAACCTTCTTCTAGTTTCTGGATTAAAATATTTATGACCTTTTTAAATCAACAGGCTATCTTATTTATTTCAGAATACATAATGCTTATGAATGTGGTGCCATGGAAACCAACATGAATTATGTTGCTGTTCTGGCATTTGCATGCTACATACAGGTTATGTAAATAAGTATGATTTGGATAAACATGATCAAGATGGCATTTGGAGTTTGCTTTTAATATCGTAACTGCTAACCAGCTTCATATTCTGTATTGTCTAAAAAGAAGCATGTTAGAATTTTAGTGATGGTTCTAATGAAAGTGTTGCCAATTTGTGCATGTTTTGGAATGTAATGGTGGTACTTGGTTTTCTGTCTTTTTTTTGTTTGTTTGTTTGTTTTGTTTTAAGCTTATTCCATAGCATGAATATTGAGCAAACACTTCATAAAGTACAACAAGCAGTAATTGTTTGGAAAATTATCCTTTGTCTGTAAGATTGGCATAAGCCTCTTGCTGAAAGGGGTGAGGGAGAGTGTGTGTAGTGTGGATGGATTTCAAACTGGCATTGGTAAATGATCATTTTGTGTGTGTTGTGTGTGTTTGTACATGGAAGTGTCTGCAGGTCTTAAGTATAATTCCTAAATGTTAAAGAAACTTGTGAGAAGAAAACTAATAACCAGCTTAATGCTGTGTATGGGAGAAAAATACTTGCTCTTCTCAAGTATGACACTGAAAAAAGAGCTGTGTTTTGGCCTGCTGCAGCACTGTGATTCAACCTGCTCTGACTGTGGTGTAAATGTAGCTGTTTGGGTGCTTATTTTTTCCATAGTCAATGTCCATTGAGAGAAAGATATTTCTTAACTCTCCATGTTTTGGCAGAGAAATTGTCTACCACAATTTTGTGTTTGCTGGAAAACTTCACATGTTTTGTTGTTTTGATAGATGACAGGCATGTTGAATGCTCTGTTTTTATTAAACAAGTACATATAATTGTGCATCTCTTAAAAAAGCAGGTTTCCAGCTTCTTTGGTAAGAAATGTGATAAAATATGTTTCTGTTTGTCTTGGCTGGTGCAGAAACTTAACTACATTTGGTTTTTGGCTTCACTGACCCAAAGTACGTCAAATTAATGTCTCAGTTAAGTTACTCTTGTCCTTTTCATTGCTATAAAACCTCATACTTGCTAGAACTTTTGTAGTTAACTCAAACAGATATTTAAGTAAGAAGATGATAGTGACCTGGTAAAAGGAAAATGTTACACACCAGTAAATGAAGCATTTAAAACCACCTTGTTAAAAAGTCTTCAGGTAAATGAAGTGTATGTAATATTAAACTCTTACAGATGTGCACTTTCTCCATGATCATAAGTAAGGATGAACTTAGCCCCCAGAGGAAATATGGGAGCTGTATTTTATTGTCTCGGTGAGGAGTAGTGCCATGTGAAATGATTTATTCCAGAAGTGTTCCTTCCAGCAAGTTTGCAGGACTGGCTCTAAGCCTGTAGCTCAGAAAGAAGAAAGTGTCAGAGGGTCCCAGAGCAGGGCAGGTATTAAATAATGAGCTGCAGAGTTATGCTTGTAGCCAGTTTGGCAAAAGTTGAAGGGTATAGACAATATGTCTATATTTTAGATAGGTGAGGAGTTTAACAGACCTCAAATCTTCATGTGGTTCAACATCTTTGTTATGTATAAATGAAAAACAGTTTTAATTAACTGTCATTTTGGAAACAAACACTGGGTGATACATTCCACAAGAGTTCTCACAATTTTAACTTTTAGAAGTTATGTAATTTTCTATTCATGAGCTGCATATGTTACTAAGCAGTTGTGCTGGGTTTTTTTTCTGGAAAGCACACACATATACACACACACACACATATATATATACACATATGGGACCAGGTTATGATTTCTGTTGTATTAGTAACTTGAAGTTTTGGGGTTTTGATGTAATCTTTATTCACTTTCTTTAGGTAATGAGTAGTAGTTCTTTTGATTATTCTCTACAAAAAGTGTTGGTGAATACAAGTCTCCTTTAAGTTCTTGAGACATTCTGCTAGAAGACATTATCACGAATTTCGTGGTATTTTTCTTAGATGGATCATCCGTTAACTTCCTAGAAACATAAGGGCAGATGTCAGAATCTTTGCTGAAGAGCAAAGGCTCCAAGGAAGGAAAAATAAAAGATGTCTTGTGCTTCCTGCCTGGTTTATTTGGTGTACTTAAAGCTTGTGCTGTTGAACAGACAAATGCTCAGCTTTTGTGGCCAAGCATGCCTCAAGTGTCACTTACCCAAAACTAAGCTATCTTATATTAAAGAAGAATTTAAAATATATTCTGTTGCTCTTTCCATCTTTGTGTTTTTCTGAGGTAGATGTATTTTGGTCTCCTGGTTATCTCTTGTTAAAAGGATGCAGTCAGGATAAGATGATGGTTATTGATCTCTAGTCTGCCTGAGTTGTGGAGTATCTTAGGCAGGCACACCTCACCTCATTGGTGAGGCATTGGTTCTATGCAATATGATTTTGAATTTGTATCTATTGGAAAAAAGAGGATAAGATTGAACATGGCAGCAGACAGTTATTTATATGAGATGCAATTTTTAAGTAATGATATTTCTTCATGTTTGTTTTCGTCTTAAACTTGGAGGACATCTAATAAGGCAATGCAAGTATTTTACACTAATTCACAATCCATATTGTTTTTTTAAATCGAAACCACAAGACTATATAAAACATAAGAGAATCATTCACTTTCCATTGAAATGGAAACTAAAAGGCAAAAAAAAAAGAATAAATCTGGAAATAATGAATCAAGAGTTTAAAATAAAAATGTATGGAGTCATTTAAAAACAGACATTTGTCACACCAGTGCAGCATCATCTGATCATGTTTTGTAGATATGGTGCTGTTTGTTCTTCTTAAGGGTGCTGGGAATTTACTTGAGATTCATATTGGCTTGAAAATTCTGGTGATGCTCTGCGAGAGGATGTGCTGTGCAATGCCAAATTAATAACAGAACACAATCTTTTTATCAAAAGGCATCCAAACTTTTCAGATTCCTGGTTAGTAATGTTGAGAAATCCATCAGATTTTGGAGCTTTGTTAACCCTGGTTGTCGTATTTTCTTAGAGTATCAGGTATCAGAAATGAGAGATTCTTTTCAGGAATTACTTGGATCTTGGCTGTTATGTTATATTTAAATGTAAATCAGAGAGGTTACCAAAAAGATACAGAGCTTGATACCTGCCTACAGTTTCAGGAAAATGTTCAGTGTTTACAGTGTAGAATTAAGGTAGAATATTTCTGTTCTGGAAGTTACTAAAAAGAAAAAACAAATTTCAGATAGTGATATGCTTCGTTTAGAGGACAGAGAAGCAGCTCTGAAAGACTTTAACATTTTAGAGATCAGTGAAGAATCTAATGAGGGAAAAATAATGAGAAACTGTAACAAATAGGTTAATAAAAGCCTTCTTTTTATAGGTAACCCAACAACTATGTCAAGTAAGCTATGCTTTATTTTCATCTGAGTCTGAAGTTAAGCATTTTACAGGTTTCATTTATTTAAATTGAAATAAAACCTGATGGTTAAATATATTAAATATTTGTTGGTCTTTCTTGGGAAAAATGATTATTTGGCAAAAATGCTGCATGATATAGCTGTAGGAAAAGAAAATTTGCTACTTCTTGTGCTTGGATTTTCAGGCAAAAGAAAATATTCTAGGAAGAATATTTGATTTATTTAGGTTTTAGGAAACTTAGGAGCATTTGTTAGCTTGGACTTGGTGCCATGTTGTGATCAGCTTGGGTTGTGGATAGAACAAGCTTTGTGCCTGTTAGGGGCACAGCTTTGTCATTTGCCTACAAAAGGTTATATAGACATATGTTGACTCGATCCAGTACAGTTTGCTTGTTACGTTTCATGCTAGCAGCTTGCCTGAAAGACATTCTTTGTCCTAAAATAGTGTTTCAGGTTCAGTGGGATTCAACTATTACCTCACAAATGCTAAAACTGGTTCAGGAAATTACAAGACTCTTGGATCTCCTCCTGCATTGGATAACTTAACATCAGAGGAAGATGTTTGCAAGTTCTTAATCTATGAAATGTGTTAAGAACCCTGCTTAATGCATCCCCTGATTTCCCAAAAGAAGCAGGTGCGCTCATTCTATCAGATATTTAGTGCCAACAAAATCATGGAATAAAATGCTGTTCACAGTAAAAGCCAGGAGAAAGTTTAGGGGAAAGGCACCCCTTTCAGGAGGTTCTCTGCAATTTCTACTTTGTCTTGGCCCTCTGATCTTTATGGCTTTGAGAAATTAGTCCAATTACAATATATTTATAGTAGCATAAGATGGGATATTTGCCTGGAGTCTTAACGCCTTGTTAACTCATGGCTAGTTTCTTCAGTTGATGTCACAATGTGCTCCCTTCTGCTATCATCAGTGAGTATACCTTTGTTGTCGCTGCATGCAAGAGGAGTGGGAAGGTTCTGATAGCAGACCTCCTTTAGGCATGTTCCATCTTGAAAATATATGCTTAGTGATAAGCTCCTGGTGTCTCAAATGCAGCAATGGAATTTCTGAGAAACAAATCTTTTCATCTTAAGCAAAACTTCATTCACCTGGGGTTTCACATGTCCTTGCTGAAGGCGTGTTCTGTTCTTTCTTTGTCTTCTAAGTGGCTGAATAATTAACATATCTGTCTTGGCTTGTCACAGGTACAGTGAGTGGAGGGAAGGCTCTGATAGTACCTTATCAAAAGCTTTCTGAACCAGTCTGCGATGGCACAAGTGTGAATTAAGACACAGCCGTGTTTTGCTACTATGTTGCATGTATGTGTTCCTATTAAGGTGCTTCTCTCTATACCCCTCCTCCCCTGCCCGCACACAAAGTTCAAACAGTGGCAATATCCTGAACATCTGTAACACCTCTGTCTGGAACAACTTGCGTCCTCCCAGGGGAGCATTATGCAATTTCTGGGGCCTCCAGAAAATGCTTTCAGTTTATTCTTTTGAGACCTTTTATGTCCAATTCCAAATGAAGTAATAGCTACCTCAGAGCCTCTCACAGAGGTACGTGTGACACAGACAATAACTTGGAGGAGAAAATAACGTTTCTTTGAAATGTGGTGCCATGTATCCAATCCTAAATGTAATCTCTCTCTTTTGCCTAGCCATGTATAGAGTAGAAACCTATGTCCTCTCCCTTGTCATAAAGACAGACAAGGCATATGTGAATCCTTTGGGTACCTCATTCCAAAACCAAATCGTGGCACTCCCATGAACAAATTGCCTGTTTGTGAGGGACTTTGTGCTGAGTTTCTTACAATTCAAAATAGTGCGTAGAGGATCTTTTTAATCAACAGTAAATTTATCTGAGAGTACCTAATGTGATGAATGGCATCGCATGGTCAGAGTCAGCCTTCAGTACGTATTGAAATGTCTGTATCTGGCTTTGTTCAACACACCTTTGGTCTTGCTCTTTTAAATGTTACTGTACAGTTTGCAGTTGTAATATTCCTCTCTGTCCTTTTGCCTACTGCTTTTTTTTGTGGACTGTTCAGAGTTGTATGCTTTAATAAGCTTATGTGTAGGTTTTTGTTGTTTTTTAATGGCATCTCCTAATTCCTTTGACTGGAAAAAAACATTAAGTACTAAAAAAATAGTGATTTGGGGTGAAGCTACTTCTTTAGGACTCCAGATTTTCTGGACAGTTTGTTTCAAAACCTTAACATTAATCAAATGTAGCTTGTTTGACTTAAGTTTTATTTTTCATAAAGGGTGTGTGGGGGAAGTTATGAGAGGTCTTTAAAATACTACCTTGTACTCAGGAAATGAAATGTTTTGGCTTCTTAAATAAATATGATATTTGGCCATTTATGTAACAAAAAACAGTGGCTGTTGTTTGCCAGATAGTTGGAAAGGACTCTGAAGGGAAATATTTGGTCCCCAAGAAACTGCTTAATCTGAGTATATCTGACATCTTAGGTGCTGGCCTGTTAAAATGGATCTGAAAGCTTGTTGGGGCACTATCTTAGAAGACTGGATTTTGGTCTATCACAGTTGGCTATGGTTCATGTTCATGCATAGTAACCACATCTTCTCCCTTGGGACCCTGTCTTCTATTTCCCCAAGTGTTCCATAAGAAAACCACAAGAAGCAGGAAAGGGAAGGTGTCTTGGATCAGGCATTTCTAAAACTGAAGAATTCCTGGAGTGACTCTTGCTAGATAGAAGTACATGATAGAGGGAAAGGAGATTATTAGCATAATACTAGTGTTGATTTGGGAATGCTGGTAAGTTAGCTCTTGGTACAGAGCAAAGTCTTAATATGTACTAGAAGAAGAAGAAAGGGCCTTTAGTCCGCCAAATGGGGTGGGAAGAGGGAGGGAGCGATGGGTGGATGGACTTGGTGCACCTCATAAGACGGAGGTGAGGTCTGGAGTTTACTGGGTTTATCTCCTTCAGTCTGGATATATATAGTATCTTGGATTTGCTTGTCATTAAGTTTTCTGGACTACAGAAAAATCTCAGTGTTGAAAGTAAATGTGATACACAGCAAGGTGTTATAATGGGCTTATTTTTTATTTCAGTGCTGTTTATTAAAACACTGAAATGTGATATTTTGCATACAGTATCCAGAATAACTAAATATTTAACAGGACTGTAGAAATTATGTAGGAAATAAAAATTGTAATTTTGTTTGGTTTGGAGTTTTTGTTTGTTGTTTGTTTTTTTGTTTCTTGATTTTTGTTATTTGTTGGGTTTTTTTTTTGTGCCTATTCATAGTTCCATTGACATCTCTGCAGGAGTCTAGGGCTAATTTTTTGGATGACAGACTGTATCTCCAGATGCTTTTTCTAGGAGGATTCATCTTGATTGCTGGTTCTCTGTTAAGTCTTGGTCTTATGTATGTTGGCTAGTTGTCAAGTTCCATTTAAAATACTGATGCATTTAAATGTTGTTTATCAAATTCTTTGTATTCTTATTAATGATCTATAAAGCTCATATTTCTATTAATTTGAGAAGCAGTTTCTAGGTCACAGATAGGCAACACTGCCTGACCTTGTCTGATAGTAGGTTAAATCCTTGGAAAACAGGGAATTAAAATAAGTGTGCAAATTCAGTTTAAATTTACAGACAAAAATACTATTTTTCAGCCAAAAACATGGATTCTTGCAGATTGATACACACAAGGAGAAACTGAGACATGGGCTTTTTTGATGTTCACCTGCTTATTTATGTGGTGTACAAAGTTTTTCTTGTTTCAGTGCCAGGAAAACCAGACAGGCAAGTAGTTTCTCTGCTAATACTTCGGAACTACTGTGAGACAATACTTAACCCAAGAATTCTTTCTCTAGCAGTTTCGGACTCTCTCTGAACCTTCTTTTCCTATTTCTTTCTATCTACTGTTTTCTTCCACATGAATACATATACATACCTGTTCAAAACAACTATTGGCAAATGAATATGAAGACAGTTAAAGTGAAGGAAGGAGAAAAAAACGGAGGTGGGGGTGGGAAAGGGGTGCAAGGGCAGTCACTCACCATCAGCTCTCCTCAGCTGACCACTGCCCAGGCAGCATGCAAGCAGCCAGACCCAGTACATGAATGATCTTGCTGGGGTGTTAGGAAGGATACCTCTCTTCTCTGGTAGTAGTGTGTGCAAATAACAAGAGCTAAGGTCAGTCAGGCTGAGCTGTGGTGTCTGAGGCATCTCCTTGTTTTGATGGCACTACTGTACTGTCAAGCTTTAATTTTTATCTGTACGGAAGTTTGAAGAAAGAGTATCAGGACAGGACTCAACTGCTAAAGCTGAACGGGTGAAATGCAGAGGGATTTACAAGGCCATTAATTGAAAACCAGAACTGATAGGTAGAAAGGTGAAGGTGTTTTGCTGTTTGAGTGTTGAGTCATAACAACAATATTTTGGGTAAATTTCAGACTGGTTTCTTTGTGGCTATCATTCAGAAGTTTTTCAGCTTATATTAAGAGGGAAAAACTTGCTGATCAGCTGAAGCAAAGTTGATTTCCTTTGGGTATTTCAGGTTTCATCTTAGGTGTGTTAGTGGGACACCTATCTGAAGGTTATGTTTTGATTTTGCAAACATTAGTTAGAAGTGTCAGTCTTGAATTTAAAAGGCATTTAAGACTGGCAATTTAAAAGCCAAATATTTAATATCAGATGTTGAATTAAGAGACTGCTTCAGTGCATGACTTAAAATGTGTGAGGTCTCAGAAAGTCAAGATGCTGATATTTGTGTATCTAGTGCAATTTTTTGGTAACCTGATTTTTAACATTGACATAAAAAAAATCTAGCCAGTTTTCCCTACTTCAAGGGAGTAGGGTGCTCTATTTTACTGTACTGTTGTTTTGGTCCATAAAATATTTTGTGAAGTAGAGTAACACCCTAACAGTAATTTCTGCTTTGCTAAAATATTTTATCTTGGGATCTAAAAATATTTTACAAATGCTGATGAATAAAACCTCCCTTCACTTCTGTGAGGGACATGGTGGTATTCCCATTTAGTACATGGAATGGAACCCAGATGTATTAACTTACAGTCCTGTGCCATAAGCAGCAAATCATCTCCTCCCCTGTTTTACATGAATCCTCTCTCCTTTCCAACTCTTCACTTTATGGGACTTTTAAGTGCACAGTGCAGTGATTTACTGTTGATCACTATTTTAACATTTTATTCTAAATGAAACAGCCCAATAGGTTATGAGTTGCCAAGTGACAGAAAACAGGAGCTCCCCCACGTTCAAGCCGTTTTAAAGTATAAAGATTTACAATAAAGAAAATAATTAAGTGAATGGTGTCAGAGAGGCCTGGGTTTTACTGTTAAGCTGTCACCGATCCAGCTGTTAACATCTTTGTATTGACAAGTTTGTGGTTGCTCACTTTTTATTTAACTGTACTCCATCACTGTTTAACTTGCAACTAACATAAAGGCCTGTCCTTTTTGGTTTTCAGATTTTTTTCAGTTGCAGTGCCTACTGGTATGGCCATTTTGTGTCTGATGGTTGTAGCATTGTCTCAGAACTGCTGTTTCTATAGGTTGGAATAAACTCAGCATATTTGTGATGTCCTTTGAAGCTGTAAGTAGGAGACAAATATCTGTTGCCTCAGTGGTGGTTTTTATTGTACATTAAAGACGTTAAAAAAATAAAAGCATCAGAAATTGAGGTAATTGCTGTAGCCCATCAAGGGTTCTTGTGGAAAGATCTTTTACTGGTGACACTCTGCTGAGTGCAAGCTTATCTTGAGTTTGGAGAGGTGCAGGCGTTTTGAGAGATTTATCCTTGGTCTGCAGAAAAAAACTGATGTACATGGGTATAATCTGATGAGTTGATCTCTGTAAAGTGCCTCAGTTCTCCAAAGAAATTGTGTAGCATACAGTTTTGCATAATTTTGAAACAGTAGTTTGAGAACCCTTCAGCACTGAGATACTGGAAGAAATTGTAGATGCATTGTCAAGCACAAATTATGTTACATCCTCGTAGTGTATTCAGAGGATACCTTAGTAAGCTTAAACTGACACTACAAGGAGTCTAAAAGCTCTCTTTCTCAGGTGTGTAGTCTTGTTTCTTCTTCCAAGGAATTGATTTTAAAATTAGTCTCATTGTTAAATGAGCACATGCAAGGCTGGTGTAGAGAACTACTTCTGCAAAATATTTCTTAAATGTGATAGTGCTAAAGGCCTTCCCTCCTCCCCAGAACTATGAAGCAACTGCACTTTTTATAGAATAAAGAATTGGGCAAAAATAATGAAAACACAAACTTTTAAAAAAATCTTTGTGTCAATAAATGACTGCAAGTGCTGGTCAGTGGGTTTCTGTGCAGGAAGGAGAAGAGGAGAAAAGCTAAAAGGTAAGGAGGGGGGTGAAAAGCAAAACTGATCTGTAAAGACAATGCTTGAGAAGAGAGAGGGCACTTATTTGTCGATTTGCTCTGGAAACCAGTCTGGTAACAACTTTGAACAGCTATGTGTCTGTAGCCACAATTATAGTCAAAGTTTTCAAACTTGACAGCCTAGAACAGTGGCTCCATGGTACTAAAATTAATGTGTTGTCAGGAGTTTTATGCACCAGGAAGTCCCACTGATCAGAGTAGAAGCTCTGAAGATTAGGACGCTTACCTGAATGCTTACATCAGGAGTTTCACATTTGTAAGGTGGTATTGCTATGTGTGTGCCAGCCTAAGAAGGTAATTTTTAATTAAGGGGAAATGGATTAGTGTTTGACTACAAACCTCTATTTTCTAGCACAAAAGCCTCTGATTTTTTTTTTCTTCAGAAGAGTTGGAAGAAGAGAAATGATGTATCAGAGAAATCAGTAGCTCTCTGATGAAAAGTATTTTATCTGCACAAGTTCAGTTAATAGATGGTTCTGTCTTAAGTTTCCTGAAAGTTCTTTAAGACCTGCTTAAAGATAAACTATGCCACCAGTGTTGCATAAACAATTTAAATTTATTACTCTAGATCTCTGCTGATACCTTTCCTGGGGAAAAAAAAAAAGAAAAAGTATCGGAAGTGATGAAAATACTCCACATAAACATTGTTTGTCTTTAAAGGAAGACCGTATGCATTTTAAGTAAGTTTTGTAACTACTATTTCCTATCCTGGCACATTGATAATACAGTGTGGTGATGACAGGATTGAGGCTCTTTTGTAAATTATAAATTATGTAGCTGGTTGTGTATGTGGATTGTCTGCTTCTGAGTAAACCTGTCCATCAACAGTTTAAGCTTGGAAACTTTTCTCACCTAGGCAGTGTTCATGTTCTTTATCTCTTTTGATTTGCATGGGTGACTTAAGGGCAGCCAATTTTCACACTCCCCAGCTCATTTTAACTTCCTTAATTCAATATTCAAATTTTAATTCAAGAGTTTCTGCAGTATGCTCTAGTTTGGTTAACAATTGCTAGCAATCGGAAACCTTTTGTTCTTTTCTCCTCCTTGGTTTTTAAACTCTCCAGTTGATTCTTATTCAAATGTCCTTATCTTCTTGAGGGTTAGTTTTGGCTGTGTCATAAGAAGACTTGAGATTTCCTTGTCTGCTGTCTGTTATAAATAATGATATGCATGTGAAAGCACAGTAGTAGTGACAGAAGGTATCATAATTCCTGGTCATGGAAGTGTCAAGGGGAATGATCTGTGAATGAATAGTTACATAGCACTTGCTTCCTATTTACTGTGGATGACTTTGTAAATATGGCTCCCTTTTTCTTGGAATTGTTTGTCTTGTTATTCCTTTGCGCTGCATATTAAAATCCTCAAATACTTCTAGGCTTCACTTAATTTGAATGTGCTCTTTCACTTTTTTTCCTCCCCCTTGGAAGCAAGATCTAGCCATTCAAATTCTATGCCTGGCTGTAGAAAATTAGTGGCTTTGTACCTGCTAATACATGATCTGTAGTAAAAACCCAGGTTGATTGTATTGTGTTGATCGATTAGTAGGCCCAAGGCTTTCTTCTGCTTCTGTTTTCTACTGAAATGGAAATTGCTAGCTATTTGGAGTTGTTTGGGGTTTGAGTGGGTTATTTTTTGTTTGTTTGTTTAAAAATATATTTTTTTTTCCATGCAGATGAAGTCACTTTTCAGCAGTATAGTTAGTGCTGATGGTGTTGCCACTGTCAATCAAAAACCTTTTCAAGTCCCTGCTAAAAATGTTAAAGTTCTTGCTGATACGAGGATGGCTTTTTTTTTTTTTTCAATTCAGGGCTTTGAAGGAAAAAGCTTTGGAAGCGTTTTTTTTTTTTAAAGATTATATAAGCTTCCATTTTTAATCCCAGATTCTGGTAAACTCCAGATGTTTGTATTTTTTTGCACCAGATTGTTAATCATTCTAGTTAATGTGAAATGGGGAATGCAGTGTAGAATGTGAGCAGTAACCCAAAGTACCTTCCCATGCATCTGTCCTGTATCGAATTAGTCTGAAATGACAAAGTGAAACTAACTGGACACATGATTCAGACCTCAAGCAAAAAGACCTTCCTGAAAAGTTTGGGGTTTGTTTTGGGTTTTTTTTGTAAGTTTTTTTGGGGGATTTTTTTTTTTTTTTTTGAAGGTGGGGTGGATATTGCAAGCAATGAGAAATACAAGTAACAGAAAGTGAAGCCTCTGGAGTAATCCAAAGCAACTTGCTGAAATAACATCCTTTATAAAGATGTTTTGTGTACTATGACTATGCAGTGTATTTCAGTTAGGTTACAGTAATAGCTCAACTTTTGACAGAAGTATCTTAAATGTGTTTCACCTGCCTTAAGCCCAGTCAGTTGGTCCTAAATGAGGGGAAGTGTATTTCTCCTGAGATCAGGAAGCTTGAACTGCAGCTGTTGCCTATGCTGTGCATGGGAGCAGAGCTGAGCAACCTCCTCTGTACTTGTGCTTACAGAGTCTTAAGTCAGAGGAAAGCAGTTTTCCTGTAACCTACACTTGATAGTACTTCTTTTGGTGCTTAACTTCATTTTTTTAATGCTTTTTTTGTACTGAGTCCAATTAAAACAATTGGACTCTGAACCAGCTTCTGTCTTGATTAAGAAATGTATTTGTATGGAGTAGCATATAGAAACACAACCTGTTAACAGCTTCAAATTTTGTTGATTAAACTATGTGCAGACAAATTTACAGGAGAGACTGTTCTGTGAAAAATACCAGTTCACTGACATACAATGATATCCTGACTATTTTCTTACCAGTCTCCACAGTTTCTTGCCAAGAACAATACAAAATTTCTTGCAGAGTTTTGACACTGGATGTTCTAAATGCTAAATGTTTTATCAATCATTTTGTGTTGCCTTGAATATCAGTAAACAAACATACGTATCCATGCAGACACCTGGAGATACACTTAGCCCTTGAGGACCACATTCTTGGATCCTCGTGTGGCCACAGCAAAGTTTGTTTGCATCATCTGCTGAGATGCACAAGGAAGTTACAGGACAGTCTGGCCTAATTTTTGTTCCTTGCAGAGTTTAATGGAACTTAGGGATAATAATACTTGCACCTCACTTGGACAGGAAGAGCGTAGATGAGTCCTGACCTTGTCAGGCAAGACTTTAAACATTCTAAAAGCTTAAGATTGTTTATCCTGCAGTCTCAGAGCACACTGCAAATAAACATTCCTCTGAAAATCTGTTTAATATAAAAGAAATCAATCCACAGGTAAGTAACTAAAGCATGGAGAATATACACAACTACGTCAAAAGTTTCTCAGTCTGCTGTTGACCCCGTATTAAAGAAATAGTTGGGAATGTCAGAAGATTTGAATCTCAGGTTAGCAGTGAGACCAAATACAATATATGGAGGGGTAGTGTCAAATGTATAATGTTTAAAATGAGGCCAGCTTTTTCACATGTGCATAAGTGTCTGTACTCATGTATCATTATTTTTTGATTTAAAGACAAATACATGAAACTTTCTTGAATTGCTGCTAGAAGCTTCATAATCTGCTTTAATAGCCCAAAGTGTTTGCAGTGCTCATGAGTGAAGTTAACTGCTGAATTTGCCACTCCGGACTCATAAATCAGCCTGCAGGAAAAATTCTCTCAAGTACAATAGTATGAATTGAAACAATTTTTTTTTATAAAGTTTCTAATGCGCAAGGTGTGGTTATATATATTTATATATATATTTAAGCTTTAAAAAAGTGCAGTATTCTCAAGAACCTACTGAATTATTTGTTACTAATTAATTATGTCCATATTTATAAAGAGTAAGGCTATACTGGAGCAGAGGTAATAAAATGTTGAAGTAAATGTCAAACAAATGTAGTTTTTATGTAAGTATTCTTCATTATGAGCTACAGATGGAATTTCTGTTATTTGGTGTGTGAGAAAGCAAACGCTCCAGGATTATAGAAGGAATAAATGTGCTTCATGAGGAACACATTTCCTTTCTTGTGTTTTATTCTAGTATCTTTTAGTAGATGCATATACATCTTTCTTTTGTTACAGGACAGTATATTTATATAACAAAAAGGCTTTTTTTTAAAGCAAAGGATAATGTAAGTGATGCAAATAATATATATTGTTTGACAGATTTTAATTTTTTTAAAGAAAATCAATATGAAGAGCACCGTATTTACACTATGAAAAGAGTCCCTAGACTAGAGCCATGTTCAGTTGCTGGTTATGGAATTTTGAGCTTTTCCCTTGAAAGTCAGCTATTCATACTTCAGAATAATGGATAATCTTATTAGAACCATGTGAAAATAAATATGAAACAGCATTAGAAAATATCAACATGTTATTTAGGGTATTTTGACGGAGGGTCAAGAATTCGAGTATTGGAGATTAAATTTTTCTGTGCAACTTCAATTTTTTCGTTTTGATATTATGAAATACTATAATTTCACTGGTGTGTATTTTACATTATATCTCTGCCTCAATCTGTTCAGGGAATGGATCTGTGTGCAGTGAGGGAGTCTGTCTGCAAGATTATTGCCTCATTGGTTGCAAAAGTTCATTTTCTGAAATGAGTAAGACCTAATCAAGACAGCCGAATTCTTCCTTGGAGAATCAGATGTGCCTTTGGTTATATAAACACGTATAAGTATACTGAAGGATGACTAAATCGTAAAGCAGATTTTTCACAGCTGGTCCTTAATCGTACATCTCATTTTCTGGATACTTGCTCTGTGAGATTAAAAGTGAAGTGCTCACTCCTACAATTACATTTAGTAAAGGCTGTTCTTGTAACAAATGAAATGCTACAGCATGCCATATTAAACAGAACAATCAAGTCCTGCGTGGCCCAAAGCAAACACCCAGAACTCTCTGTCTGTGGCTTCATTCCCTGTCTGTAAATGGGGTTAATCCATTTCTCAGAGGTAATCTGAAGCCAAAGCAGCTGTGAAGCACTGAATGTATGTTTTAAAGAAAAGAGTAATTTGGTATTCAGAACAGAACTTTAACAGTGTGTGGTAAGTGAGAGCTTGGATTACAAGTTTCAGAATGAAGAGAATACAAAACTAATAATTTCTTGTTGAGAGCCATCCTGCACACATGTAATTGTTTTTTCATAGCCTTGTTTTAAATCTGATCCTGGAAAATTAAAGCAAACAGGCCAAGTTTAGTAATAGTTTATGGGACTGAAAATGAGTTCTTGCAGGAAGTGCTTGATAGTAAAGGGGGCTGGCACCCCCATCTGTGATAACTTACAGATATAATACATACTGTCACGGAGACAGCATTTTCCTAAGCAGAAGCTTTGTGGCATAAAGCAGTCCTGTAATTCTGGTGTCTTGCTTGAGTGCCAAGAAAAGGAATTGAAGTAAGCTTTCTCCATTCTGAAAATCTTATGCATGTAATAAACTTTGTGACAGAAGGTGGGTTGAGCTGTTTATTTAGCATCCAAGGCCAAATGCAGTGTCACACTAACTCCTGCATTTACTTCATATATTACAAGGGGATTTTGCAGAAAAGAACTCAAGTTTTCAGACCTGATTTGTTCTGTGAATTGTTATGCAGTATAATGGAGGTGGCAGGGGGGAAACACTGCAGTCCATTCTAAGCCTTACACAGAACTTCACCAATATGCCAAGTTTGTAAATAGAAATACTCAGTTGTGTGCTTGCTTCTGGCCTGAATCCTCTCTTTTTTCTGAAATAATTATTTTGGAAAGTTGAGGATTTGGGATAGGAAATATAAAAGAGTATTTTGTAATGGTTTGTTATCTTGAGATGCCCATGGCATGCAGTGTTTCTGTGTGTACATTTTAGTGTAGTGGAAGTAGATTCAAGATTAAATGATTATGGTATTCCTATAGGGATGAATCTGATAAATCTCACACATTGAGTGGTGGGACCACATCATATAGATACTGTAAATTTTCTGTGTTTAGAGATGTCGTCTATCATGGAGCTGCCCAACCAGCTTGCTCAGATATTTTTTTTTCCATGTCAGGTTGGTACAGAAAAGACAAGCGCTGTACAAAAGCAGCTTCCTAGGGCCATCTGGAATCCAGCTACTCCCAGCTGCTGCAGGTCAGAGACTAACTGGTCTTGTATTGGCAGGTTAAATGTAATGTAGTGGTCTAAG
The DNA here is from genome assembly GCF_012275295.1 of Melopsittacus undulatus. Lineage (NCBI taxonomy): Eukaryota > Metazoa > Chordata > Aves > Psittaciformes > Psittaculidae > Melopsittacus > Melopsittacus undulatus. Next base: position 47,149,569 of record NC_047530.1, read on the forward strand.
AGGAAATCATTGCTTTTGTTTGATCTTCCTGTACTTGTTTCACAAGCTTTCAAACACCACTCACTAATCAAGAACACAGTTAAATGCTAAGAGAAAGGAAATAGTCCAGCTGCTATTGCAGTAATCGAAGTACACTAGGAATTCATAATCAGCTGTATAAATAGACTTCACAATAAAACCAATCAGTGTAGTGTCACAGGAAGTGGGATCATATACCATCTGCATTCTTGTTCTTTCGCTCTGAGGGCATAGGGTAGCATTACATTGTTGAATTGATTTGAGCATCTTTGCACCAGAGGCATGTGAGCTACATGGAGAAAAGTCAACCTGAGGTTGCAGGTGCTGGATTGTGCGCCTTCTCTCTGTCAGTATTAAGTACCCGCTGAAACACCTAGTTTTGATTCTGTTAATCTAACTCAGTCTATTTTGCAGAATACTTAGCAATTCATCTACTCTTTTTCTCTCTCCTTCTCCATTCTGCTTTACTACATCACAAGGTCATTTGGACTTTTCACAAAGGCTTTTTGTGTGTTCCGGCAAGTTGCACTCCTTGTTCCCCTCCCCATCTTGTTATTCCAGAGAATATGTCAAGCGATGGAAGATCATGTTTTGTTCTAAAGGGAGAAAAACTTAATGTTCTGTATCACAGCAGAGGAAGAAGTTGCTTTTTTTTTTCCTCTGTGTACACCTGTGTTCTTCCTCTGTGTTGTGTGTCTTAACCAACTGTGAAGTTACCAGGCCACCAAAGGGAATTATAATTACTTGGTTATTGCAGTATAATAACTGTGTTTACTGTCTATTAAGATTTTCAGGGTAATAAGGTTGAGTGATTTGAACATGATCTGTAGATCTCTTGTTTTGGTGATGTTATTGTTGGTTTAGGCAGTCAGGGCATGGAAAGATTTCAACTTGCCTAACTTTCAAAACTGGGAGAGGTTGAAACTTGTTGCTACTCCCCTAACAAAAGGCCTCTCTACTTGTGACTGACTTGTTAACAAAATTAAGATATGAAATTCTGCTACCTAGGAAAACATTAACTAGGTGATGATACTAAAACTTTTATCCTGTTTTGTTTGTTTGTTTTCCTTGTAGCTGCTTCTTTCTTTATTGCACATTTTCTCAGATACCTTCTCGAGATATTACAGCTAATTACTAAACTCCATTCTATACTCTGGAATATGAATGAGGTGCCATTTCTTGTAAGTATGTACATTTTGGTCTGCGGTGTACCCTTTACCAAAGTTCACAGCTTTTAGGTTGGTTTGTTTTTTTTTTCTTTAAGTAAACTATGGTCTTAATGCCAGTTAATAATTTCAGATATCATTCATGAGTTGTTTTCCACTATTACACTTCGTCTTGGTCTTAATGCTGCTAATGTTCATGGAGCTGCTATACCCTGACAATAGATAAGTGTTATTTCTTCTGGACTGTTACTCTTTCCAAGGCAACCAATGGCTTTATTAGGAATATGGATCATACAGTTGCAGTCTTGTGTCATCCACCAAACTGTAAGGCTTTGACTTCACGAGGTGGTCTTCTTGATAGAGCTGTTTGTTTCTTTGGTGACAGTGTTGGAGACTGTGCTCTGGACATTGTTGATGGTGCTTATGCTTTGAAGTTATAGATAAGATTAAGAAAAAAATACCAGTGTATTTATAGCCTCTGTTTTTTAAACTTATGTGTACACTTTTTCAGTCAGTCTGAGAGCTCTTGTAGGAAACCCTTCAGATTGCAATTCAGTCTCATAACTTTGTATCTGAAGAGCTTTCAGTGCTTAATTTGAAGCCTCTATAGAAAGTACAGAACCTTTTGCTGAATAAATGTTAATACTCTTGATGTCACTACAGAATTCAAATCTTTCAGCTGTTTTCCTCCATACGTTTTTCATCCTTCAGAAGGTTTGTTCTGTGATGACATGTTTCACTTGCAGAATTGGCTCTCAACTTGTAGAAAGACTTCTGAGAGGAGGTAAAGCAGAGATTTTTTTGTACTGCTTCAGAGCCTCCATGTGTACCTGCATTTGTTAAATTCTTACAAATGTTCTTGTCTAATTTAGGTAGGCCTTGTAGGGAATGTGTCTTCTTGCAGCCACCTTGTCTCTGTCCTCAAGAAATAATTCTTTCATAATAATACCTGGCAACAGCTTTCACTTTCCTTATAGCAATTTTTTTCTTTTGGTGGTCTGTATAGCTCAGTCAAAATAAATTTTATCCTTCCATGCTCCATATTTTCCTTCTACTTCATTTTCTTTTAGTTCTGTTTTTCAGTTGGATGTATCTTTGTTTTGTATTTGCATGTAGACTGTAAATGCTTTTTGTGAATATTTGTTCTCATCTCTGAGACTTTTGTTTGTGTTTGCATTTATTTATGTCCTGCTGGTTGAGGTAGGAATGCCTTTGTAATCATGTGGTGTGCATTGCTGAAGATCTGTTCACATACCTTTCTGTTAGTATTTAAGTTAATGGTATAATCAGATTCATCTGGTTCCATATCTAGAATATACTTCTAGGAATGTAACAATAACCAAGATTTTCTCTGTTAATTCAAAGCTCTCATTCTCTCTTTCTCTCCACTAACATGGAATGCATTGCACTTGCATTGGGCTTACGTACCACCTATCGCCAAATACAGGGCAAATTTTGTGTTTACTCTGCTTTTACTTGTCCCTGTGCAGCCAACTTAAAGTTTAAATAGCTCCATGAACTTCTTTCAAATTAACCAGCAGATTTACTTATAGTTGAAAAAGCCTCACAATATGTGCATTCCTTTTACTTTTTACCCTGTTTGTAGATGAGTAATGCTTTGATTGAATATTTGCAATCTAGTAGTTGCTCTCCAGAATTTACATGAAATGTATGGCTTGTCTTCTGATGCTGTCTATGTTTGAATGATTACTTAGGGTGTCCTAAAATTTGTGTTGGTAATGATGCAAAATTGTGCAAATACAGTGCTGACTCTTCTAAAATCTATAAACCAGACCAGGCTGTGGTCTTTTGTCTTTTTTTTTTTTTCCTTTAATTGTCTGCAGCGGGTTCTTGCCACTCTGAGTTAGAGTCAAAGAAGAGGGAGAGTATAAATCTGCCTTTAAAGTTGGATCTCTTAACGTTACAAGCTGTTTCACAGCATGTGGGTCTGTCTCAAGTTTATACCACACAGTTCTGTCAAACAAGTCTGGTACAGTCAGCAATCATTGACACCTTCATTGATAGCTTTGGGAGATCAGAAAATAAGTAGAAATTTATTTCACTATATAATCTGAACACTTATTTCCTTGACTCTGTAAAGATGATTCTCTTGGGGAATATGGAGACAGAGAGGGCAAGGTTGAGTAGCTTTAATGAAATTGCCTTCGTTGTACCAGACCCTGTCTACATAGAAATTCATCTCCAGGAAGGTCAGACATCTGAATTGTCTCTTATGACAAAAAAAAAAGTAATGTTCAACTTGAAGCCGTGTATGGTCTTTTTAATGTAATCCTAGTACATGATCTGATATATAATAATGGTGGTGAAAGTGTAGTGTAGACAAGTACAAAAATACCTAGAGAAGACATGGGACTAATGTAAAGCGAATCTTCTTTGGGTCACATTTTTATTTTGTTTATTACATTTAGTGATTTTTCTTTCTACAAGTAATGCTAACAGCTGTAAAAGAAGGAGGAGAGTAGGTATAGTTCCCTTCTTCTGAAATAGGTAATCATTCTTTGCAATCTATAGTAAGTCTTAGAAGCTGTGACACCTTGTGACATTGTGATAACATTCAGGCACTGCTAACGCAGTGTTGTATCCATAATAGGTTCACAGTGCAAAATGTTGTCAGTGTAATAGTGCTCGGAAAGGGCAAGAACTGGAAGTGTGCTGCTCACTGCTGGTGCTCAGAACTATGAGAAAGACAGCAGAAGGGGGAGATAGGCTGAAATCAGAGGGGAGTAATTTTGATGTATGTTCCTGCTCACATGCTTGGACACTACCACCTTTATTCAGAATTAGAGTAGGAATTTTTTCATAGTTGAAAGTATAAACATCTTTTATCTTTTCATTCTCTGGACGTTTTCATATGGAAACGAAAACCTTAAAATATTCACAGGTAGATATTTTTGTTATATTATTTTGAATATTTTCATGAAAAGAAGACAGGTTGGTTTAAATTACTTGACTTCTCATTTTTTCCCAGAAAACAGTAGTCTATTTGGATGAAGCAGTTGTATATAAGTGGTTGTCATAAAAATGTGAGTACAGGCTGTGTTTCTGAAGCTTATGTCCATTTCAAAGAGCCTGGATTATAAATACAAAGAATCACCTCTGATTTAGGTCTTTAAATTTAGAGTTACTGCTTCTGTGGTGCTTAGGCAAACAAGAATAGATTATACTAAGGATCTTCAAATGTTTCTGCTCATCAGGTTGTCTCTGTGATCATGTTACTACCTCATCTTCCTGTCCCTACTTTTCTGAGGTTTTTTTTTCTTCTTTTTCTGCTGCTGTTTACATTTAAACAGTAGTGGTTTTGCACAGTAGGGATAATCTTTCTAGTGTGGCTAAAAAACTAGTGTTTCTATGGGTAAAACATTCATTTTTAAGTGTACAACCATCTGCATGCCTGCCTTTGTTTCATCTTGCTTTTAATTTGGCTTGAGTAATGAAAATAGAATGACCTGTTCCATTTTCTTTGTAGTCAGATTCCTGTAACTTTGCTTTGTTATAGCTTTGCTGTTGTATGTAAGGTCACAAAATTAAAACCAAACATTAACGTTAAAAATAACGAAGGCACCCTTCTATTTGTCATTTTCACAGGAGCGATTGTGACCATCTATTATTAATGAGAATAAACTTGAACTTTGAAGTCCTTTCATCTTGCTCTTATTGCAAATGTATTTTAAATGGTTTCCTGTCAATCTAATACTATATAACTATAGTGTGTTATTCAGTCTCGTTTAATCATACTTTTACATGTAAAAAAAAACTCATAAATTTAAGCAGTTCTGTAGGCTCAATAGTTTGCCTGCTTGTTTGTTGTTTTGTAGCTTTGGTTATCCCTGAAAATTTGTAGTTAGAAACAAAGATTTTCCAGGAATACTGTGGAGCATTTGAAAAAGTACTTGACCATCTTTAATTTCTGTTGTGAATATTTTCTAATATAAATTATTATTTTATTACAAATTGTGTGCCAGTAGCATGTAGTTAATTGGCATAACTGGACAAGTTCCTGTGTGATGTACTCTAGGTTACTCTGCTCTTGCAGGGGGGTTGGACTAGATGATCTTTCGAGGTCCCTTCCAACCCTTGGGATTCTGGGATTCTGTGATAACTGCATTAATACTTCAGATAAAAAGTTGTTATATACTTATGGGTTTGTTTTGTTGTTGTTTTTTCTAAGGTGCTGAATAAGAAAGAAATTTGGACTTCTGGGAAAGGGAGGCTGAATGTCAGGCTAAATTGGGGTATCTTGACAAGGTGGTTGAAGTAGAGTTTGGCTGGTTTCACACCCCACTGCCACTTGTCTAAGGACATAATTCATATTGTAAATATTCTCTGTATTCTAAGTATGTTATTATGTTACAATTTATGAACTCACACAGTATTGGCTTTAATGATTGACAGGTAACGTAGGTTCTGGGATGATGTGCAGAATGGGTTTTCTCATTTATTAGTGAGAAAACACACAGCTGTACAAATTCAGTTTGCTAAAAGATTATTTTTCAGACATTGACTGGAGATATGACTAGAGTGTATGTAATCCTTTGACTAACATTACCTTGTCTCACAGAAACAATTTTCCATTTGTAAGTGCTGTGAATGTGTTGTATACCTTTCAAAGGCACATCATCTGTAAGTGTCAAAAATGTGGTTAGTTTTTTCAAATAGAACAGCTGAAAGCTAGGCTGACACAATCAACCATCTTGACAGCTCCTGTGAAAAACAGCTTAGTTTGTACAACTTGCCTTCATCTCTGGTTGTTTGCTTCTTTTTTCAAAATCATTAGTAGGCAGTAGTACGTAGGCAGTGGAATTTTCTCTCTGACACCTTTTATATGACTGTCTTTTATTGACGCAGCTAAAGCAATCTATTGTGCTGAATGTGAAATGTAAATGGGGTGTGGCAAGGTAAAATATCTTGCAGAACTCATGCATACTGTAATAATCTAAAAACTGATAAATATGTTTATGCAAAATCAATGATATGTAATGTTCTAAGCTACCTGGACGCATGCTTTGTTCATTATTATATGAACCCATGGCTAGTGAATTACACAGTAAGGTTAAAATGGTAACAGAGTTTAATTTTATACAGTTGGCTTCTTTATGTTAACACAATATTTTTCATCAGTGTGCATAAGCAGGTGATATTCTTTAGAGGCTGGTGTTCTGTAAAATGTAAAGATATTTTAGTCTAATTTTTTTTTAAGGAATGAGAGTCATTCAAATTCCAGTTTAATTTCTTTTATCATCTATGGTTGTGTACATGTGCCTATGGAGATTTTTCTCTTGCTCTGACATTTATTTTCATGAGAGTGCTGCTCTACTTAATGAATTGAGTAAACATTTTAATAAGCATGACTTTGTTCTGCTCTTGGGGAAACTCAGACTTATCAGCATGGGTCTATTGAGAAAGGTGAACAAAGGTCCTCTGAGTGTGCCAAGTCAGCAGTCTGTGCATGCTGGGGCCAAGGAATGCACTAAAGAGACTGCAAGTTTAACAAGTCAGAACGTTTTCATTATTTCCATATTTATCAAACATGTCAAGGAATGTGATCACAAGGCCTTCCAGGGATTAACTGCTCTATTATTTTGATTGTGTGTTTTTTCTTTAAATTGTGACAAAAGCCAAGTTCTCAGTGTGCAGTAGTGCTTTCATATCTATGAATGTAAAGAATGACTGGCTGATCTTGGAGAGCCATTCTGAATGGCAGGCAGCGTCCTCTAAATGTTTAATCACACACTGCAACTGATGGGGGCTTATGCTTTGGGACATGACTAGTATTTTGGCATGTTTCCCGTGACCAAAAGCCTGGAATGATTATTCTGTAGTGTCTGTAAATATACTTCTGCAGATCAGCCAGTCAATAATACTTAAAAACATGCATGTGATCTGAGTGGTGAATTTAATCTCTTTAGCCTTGCAAGTGCTATCAGAACATTTTGAATACACTGGCTTAGCAATTAGCACAAGATTTTAAAAACTGGAATTAATTGGAAATTAATCTTCTACCAATACTGAGAGCTAATCAGAAAAGGAGAATAAGAAATGAGTGAACCCAAGCACATGAAAGGGACACCTGTAGATAGATGTCTGTTTGCAAAATTGGTTTGGTTTCATGACTGGCTTGCTGAAAACTGATTCTAGGGGTTCTTCAGTAGATCACTCTGCCATTTACTGGTGTTGTATGTTTCTCTTGTATCTAAAGTGTGAATAGGATGATGGTAACTGAAGTGAAAGCTGTGTGTCAGGTATCTAGAGGTGAAAAACAAAAGTGTCAGAATGGGTGGAAGGGTTTTCACTATTTTTGATACCTTTTTGTTGTCCAAGAGTTACATTTGCCAAACTTAGACTTCATAGCTTAACTCATGTTCCTGTAATCAAAGACATAGGATCACATATATGTATGTGCATGTGCTCGTGAATATGTGAGCAAAATTGCCTTTCAGCTTCTGTCCAGTTTCAGCTGCATTTGACAGAAGATTAAAAAAAAATAGTAATTTTTCTTATAAATGTGATGAAAGTAGGTGAGCAGCTTAAGAGGGCAAACAAAAACTGTAGGTGGCCCTAACCATAAGAGAGGATTCAGCAAGTCCTCAAAGTTCTTAACCTATTGTGAACAAACAAGCAAAATACTTTGAGTGTAGTATTCTGACTTTAAAACCTTTGGAAGAACAATTACGAGTTCTGGTTGAAGAACTGATTTTATGCTACAGGAAAAAAAGGAACTGTGGAATAACTGGAGTCTTTGCAATTAATGGAGGAATATTGATCAAATATAGAAAGAGACCATAAAAGAGTTCCTTTGATGTTAGTGAGTCTAGAAAATTGTTGCATCTTGTTTTTATTCACAGTGGTTAAAAAATCAGTCATGTTCTGTTTCCATAGGTTTATTGGGATGAAACAGATTTGATGCAAGCTGTTACTTGTTTTGGGTATGGTGCCTTTTTTTGTGTTTTTTTTTTTCTTTGTCGTCTTTTTCTTATTATTTTGGCATTTTGAGGGGTGGTTTTTTTTCTTCAAACGCTTGCATTTATGTGTTCCAGCTGGTTGTTCATGGGCTAGATCCATGGGACACTTTGTATCCTGCTGTCTTTCCTTGAGGAAGAAAGGACCACACATATCAATGCTGTGCTTGCAACCCATGCTGATTCTTGCATGTGGGCAGCAGTTGTTGCCCAAGTCACCCACATGTCGGTGTATAGATATAAGTTGGAGATGAACCTCCTGGCCATGCATTTGGTTTTGCTTTTTCACCTGCTTGCTTCTGCTGCCAGGTTGGGCAAGCTTAACTAGAAAAAGAGATATTTTGTGCTTGTCACTGTCTGGAAAGCTGTATAACAGCATATATGAACACTGAGGGTTATAATACTCTTTGGATGCTTCTTGGTAAAGGTCAAGGTGCTTCTCTCTAGCAATTTTGGAAGAGTACAAATCTGGTCAGAACTCTTGACTATTAATGAAATCATCAGATATTGCTTAATATTTATAAGTGTCCAAAAGGTGCTAATGTGGCCTTCCAAATGAAGGTAGGTTATAGATTGCTCTAGGCTGGCTCATCTGTTGATAGGATTGATAAAAGAAAAAATAACATTTCAAATACAGTAAAGTCTGTCTGAACTGGCTAAGGGTTTTAGCATATCCTTAGTCCAACCTGTAGCTGTATATGGTTCTTGCTGAGACAGATCTGTAGTATATAAAGGGCATGAGGCTGAAAGAAATATTTACTATGAAAATCCACTTGCAAAATGAAAATAGCATTATTGCCTTTTCACTGTTATGTAATACCTTTCATCTAAAGATTTCAAAGCACTTTTAATACCATTGAATTAAGCTTTAAAATGTCCCTCTATTATAGGTTGATTATATTCCTTGTTTACAGATGGGAGAGAGATAGCTAAGTCCAGCACAAAACATGACAAAGGGAACTCTTATTAAGAGCCAGGAATAAAACCTCAGGAATCCTTAATACCAGTTTTCTGCTTTAGGCTTAGATCCAGCAAACACTTCTGCAGGTGTTTTAATGCCTGCACTGCTTTCATGCTTAAATACCTGAATAAGTACTTGTGGGAATGGGGACATAACAATTTAGGAGTCTTGCCTTTTTCAATCTGAGAAACATAAAATGCCAAGCATATTTCAAGCTCATCTTGGGCTTTGCACTCTAAAATATATATATCTTAATAAATATGTGGGAGATTATGCTAGGTAAGCAATTGTTTTCTTTTTAAAAATAATCACCTTCTTATGCACCAAAGACTAAAATGCAAAAAGTTTAAATCTATCATGAGAATGCAGTTCTATACATGTTTGGCTTGGAGTGAGTTAAGGATCCAGCACTGTGCAGATTCTTTTATTTTCAGATGTCCAGACAGAGGAGGATTAAAATGTGCTAAAGGAGTTGAATGTTCTTGAAGATAGCTCAGTAGAAAATGTTATTAAACAGCATCATAGACAGCACAAGGTTGTGCACTTACATCCTGATAACAAAAGTTTAGTTTGGTAAGCAGTGGTGGGTCATCATTTGGAAACAGGCAAAATAGTGTTGTGTAGGCTTGTCTCTTGGAGAGGACTGAGACCTCCATGGGTAAAATGAAAATGTGATTTTAGAAGAGGTGCATCTTAGAGATAAGCAGAAGTCTGAATGCAGTCTCATAACAGACTCTTGAGACTTTGTGTACAGTTTAGTGGGAAATCAACAGTGTTTAAAAGATATCAAGAAGAAATTATTTTAAAGAGGAACTACAACTATTGTCAAGAATACCAAAGCTTTCTTGGTGTTTAGGAGCTTCAAATACCTTTGCTTGTTTACTGTACCAAGTTACAGATAGGAAGGGATAGAATCATAAAATCACAGACTGGTTAAGTTTGGAAAGAACCTTAAGATCATCCAGTTCCAATCCCCCTGCCATGGGCAGTGGTGCCTCACACTAGACCATGTTGCCCAAGGCTCTGTCCAACCTGGCTGTGAACACTGCCAGGAATGGAGCATTTAACACTTCTTTGGGCAAGCTGTTACAATGCCTCATCACCCTCATGATAAGGAACTTCCTTATACCTAACCTGAACTTCCCCTATTTAAGTTTGAACCCATTCCCCCTTATCCAGTAGCTACAATTCTGGATGAAGAGTCCCTCTCCAGCATCCTTTTAGACCCCCTTCAGATACTGTGAGGCTGCTATGAGGTCTTCAAGCAATGTTCTCTTCTCCAGGCTGAACAGCCTCAGCTTTCTCAGCCTGTCTTTGTATGGAGGGTGATAGGAATGAACATAGGGGTTTTCCCTGGGCAGAAGAGATGAAGTATAAGATGAACTTGTCTGATGTTGCAAAAATGTAGTAGCTAAGTTGAGAAGTAACTTATACTTATTGTAGAAATTAGAATTAGTTTTGTCATCATTAAGTAGTGTAGCAAAGTGCTTTGCAGGTGATGCACCTTTTAATTGACTTTTGTGAAAAAGGTCACTTAGTGATCTTTTCCCATTTTTTACAGTTTCAGAGAAGTTGCTAATTACAAATAATTATATTGTGGTATGAGAGAGGAAGAAAAAATTTGAAGAGTTTTCCTAGATTTACAAAAAGCAAAAATGTATTCTTTATCTATTTACTCAATGTCCATTTGGTGATTGTAATCCGACTGGTTTATTCTCACTTGAGGCAATAATAAAAAATGCAGAAAGAAGAATATTTGTTTGGTATTGCAGCAGTGAAGAATGACAGGCTCCCTTGTGTTCAGCCCAGGCTAAAGGGGTGCCACAGTCATGAGAGAAATAATACAGAACCATTTACAACCCATTCAGGTTTCTTAAATAATTTTTCTACTCTTGTTACTGCACATACACATTCAGGCCCAGCAGTGTATATGATGCCACTGGTAAGCTAAAAGCATAAAGTCTGTCTTCTTGTTATTTTGTGAGATGGTAGGTAAAAATAATATATTTTTGACAAAACATTGGTTTTCTGCTGCTGCTTGGTAACCACTTACAACCAATTAAATAATATCTAATTATTTAAAAGAATTTTATTAGCATAGTACTTTCTTGCAGTCTTCTCAATTTGGTCAGTGGAAGTATGTTAGTAGTTTTTAGCAGGCTTTGCTTTCAGGCTATCACCTCTGATATTTAGATTGCTAATACTGCAGGGTTAAACTTTACTCATACATCGTGCACATCATACCATATTCTACTTTTGCCCTTTGGCTGAGATCTAACGTGGCAGATAGGATGGCGAAGACAGAAATCTTTCCTTGAAAATGCTCTTTGTTGGTAGGTATTCAGGTATCAGATACAAAAGCATCCAGATTTTTTTCTTTTTGTACACGTGTATCAGTTTGTAACATTCAGGCATATACTACAGCATGAAAGAGGAAGAAGAAAATGTGTACATACTCCTAGTAGGTTTGCATGTCAGTTAGGGACATGGAATGGTCTGGTGGCCTTATTTCCCTGACTACTTAGGTGGCTGAGCATCATGTTAGTGTGACAGTAGCACTGGTACTACCTCTCTGTGCTAGGGAGATGGAAGCATGAGTTACATACTGTGTCTTATGTACTGTGTTCATTGGTCCTGCAGTTAAGAAGCACCAAGTGTTTTGAAGATTCTCCCTTCTCCTCCTCTCTGCTTTACAACTTACACGCTATTTATTCATGCACATAACTTCAGGTACTCAGATATAATCACTATTCAGTGTCAGATATATTTTCAACTCCTTATTTCTCCCATTTGTGATTTTGTTGGTTTGAAAGTGAAGGGCTCTATTGAATTTGCATCACTTCTGTAAATGTTGGATGTGCCTCTGATATTTGGAGGTTGTGACGAGTTGTGAACCGAAGCTGAATCTTGTGGTACAACAAGATAGAAAGAGAATGTAGCTGATGGAGTTGGGGAGCAAGCACACCAAGTAGGACCCCAGAGGTGTACCAGAGTTTGCAAATTCGTTTTAATGCCCTTGTCCCCACTCTGTGTCCCTTCTGTACAGAAATTCTCATGCAAATTCTCACATTTAATTTTCATTTTCTTTGGCTGTAACTGGTTCTTGCCACATATTCTGAGAAATTCATAGAACAGAGTACTGTCACCATAATACTTGTGTTTGAAAGAAATACTGATCACTCATCACTCAGCAGTATAATACACAGAGTTATGCTGTAGTGGGCAGGTGTGTGCAGTGATTTTATGAAAGCTGTTCTTATTTTTGTTTTGTTACAAAAGAAGAGGAACAATAATGAGGACAATTATTCATCTTGCTAAACCCATGTTCTGAGTCAATATTGTATTTATTAAGCTATGATAGAACCAACTATTTGAATAGCAGGAGCATTCTTCCCACCATGTGACTTTGTGAGAAAACATGGATGTAGTTGAAATGAGGGAATGGGGGACCCCAGAATCTAGCAGGGGAGGGAATAATTATGTATTTTCCACTTGGATTGTATCCAACAACAACAAAAAAATCTAATTTCCTTTTTCTTCTCTGGGGTAACATGATGGGAAACATAAGCAACAGGAGTATGGGCAAGTATAGGGAAGAAAGGTGCAAAAAAGGTTAGCTGGTTTGACCATGTCTGTAATCATTTGTGCAATCAAGCCAGTCATAGGTTCCCCTGCCTCACCCTGTTCACTTGCTGATGGAGCCAGATTTCTCTGCTGCTTTGAGAGTTGTTTGCAGCAGCAGCCACCTCCCTGTTCAACAGCAGCACCTCCCTGATTCTGTGGGAGATCATCTTCCAGGAAGCTGACAGCAGATCTGTTTACCAGCAGCAACTGGGGACAGAGGAACGTGAACCAAGATATTTTATTTTATTTGCTTTTGTCTGAATAAGTGAATGAAGTGTTGAGATGGGATCTCATCCAGAGGAACTTGTAAACCATATGACTTTGTCTTGGTCATGCAGTATTAAAAGTTGTACTGTTTTCTCCCTTAGAATAGTGTGTTTGGTGTTATTTAAAATGCGTGTTCGAAAATAATTTGGCTTTAAAAAAATCAGTCATGCAAAGTTGACTGTACTTCATTTTATGTTTAGAATTCTTTACTCCAGGTGTATATAGGATGGTAGAATGTGACTAAAGTCAGGAACCGATTAGGCTAACATGTGTCCAGTACATATGCACCAGATGAGGTAATTTGGGCCACAGAATGCTTACCATCCAAATGAGCATTGACATGTGGGCTTGTTTTGAAATCCCAGTTCATACAAGAGAAGCTAAAAAAACTTGGTTAAAAATAGTCAGGATTAGAATGTAGAAAGCCTTAACAGATGGGTATATGTGTTTCAGGACATGTGTTCTGAACTTCTCTTTCTTTAGCAAGAGATTTGCATGCTGAATTGATTAGTCCATAGCTGTTTCCTGCATAATTTCTTAAGGTTTTGGCTGAAACATCCAGTACCAGCCATTTGTAGAGACAGGACACTAGGCTCAGTTGGAGATAGTAGTTTGGTTTAGTAAGCCTTTCTTCTGTTCAGGGTCTGTTAAGTCCCTTCTTCGGGCTGCCTGATGACTTACAGCTTGGAAAGTGTAACCCTCATAGCGCTCAAGCCTGCCTGCCCTGAGTCTCCATTTTACTTCAGCCTGTTCTGTCAAGACCTTGTCCTAAGGTCAAGCTTCCTGTCTGATCTGAGGGTCCTATTAGTGTTTTGCAAATATTCAGAAAGTGAATATAGGGTTCTACATGAAGTAATAAGACATAATTACTAAAGCTTCCTAAAATATTTTGGTCATTCTTAAGATTAGATTTAGTTTCTTAGGCCAGTTTTTCTTGGGCAAGCTTAAGCAGAGCTGGGAACTAATACTGTGATAGGGATGGGAGTCAGTTTAAAAATAAATCTTTCAAGTTTCCATTTGAATGGAAACCCAACTGGGAAAAAAAGTTTCATTAGATACTGAGTCACTGCAAAAAGGGCTTTAGTATATTAACCTTATCTATAGATGTTTCACATACCACTTCATTAACATTGTATCCCAATGAGTCTTTCTATTTGTAACTTCCAGAGCTGGAATTTCTAGGGATGAGGCAGCAGCTATCAAAAATACAATTAGATCTAATTGTTGTGAAATAAGTATTTTATTGGCACAGATGACAAGAGTTGAGAAATAGACTGTATCTTTCATCTGTGCATTTCAAATCACTTTCTAGATGAGCTAATTATGCCCTCTAGATAATTAGATGTAACTTATAAATAAATAATGGCAAGTGACTTGCCTGGTATCACATAAGAAATCAAAAGCCACCTAAAATGAAACCTGGGAAACCTGGCTCCCAACTGCCTGCCATCAGCACACAGCTGATGATGATGTAGCTCCTGATGTTGCATCTCAGATGTATTTGCACCAGGCTTGAATTTTCAGATCTCTGTTGCAGCTTGTACTTCATTGCACAGTGTTTCAGGGTTGTTGCGGAAGAAGAGCAGAGCTGCTACTTTGCAGGATTAAGTAATGCTCATTTAAAAAGGCAGGCTATGGCAAAAGTGTGGGGAATGCTGGTATATTCCTATAACAAGGTGGAAGCTTTGGCTTTGTTAAACTGAGTCCTACTTTGGGAACAGTCTCTAGGTTAAATAAACAGTAGTTTGATGTTCCCCTAACACGAAGGGTTGCTTTGTTTGAGGCATTGCACCTACTTGAACGCATTTTGTTGGGTTTTGTTTGTTGGTTGTTTTTTGTAGTGGTTGAGTTTCTTTGGTTGTTTAGGTTTTGTTTTGGGGTTGGTTCTTTTTGGTTTAAATTGAAGGTCACATTTATCCTGAAATTTTAGGTTTGTTGTGCTGGTTGTTTTGTCTTGCTGTTTTTGTTGGGTTTTTTTCCTGCCAGTGTTGGTAGCGTAATTCCTTGGTGAAAGAATGGACTGGTATTTTGTCAGGAGAGTACCCTTTTTGGTTGCTCTGAGAGTCCTCTTATGAACCCAGATCTAAACTGTTAATTTTGGAGTATTGATTATACTGATAACCTTCTGCTTATGCTGTCTCTAGTGAAGACTGATGTACCCCTCTAGAACTGTATGCATGTAATTTGTGAGCTAAGGAGGGCTCAGGTGCTTCACGAGTAATGAATTAGGGTGCCTATAGCTCTTGCGTCAGAAATTCCATTGTGAAAAGCATGCTACTGACTGTGCGGAACTTAGTGGTGGGCTGGAATGTGTAGTAACACTCAAAAGCAGTAGGTATCTTTGAGTATCTTTGGTTATATTTGAAATGAACCTTTTAAAGGCTTAAAACAAAAGGTTTTTGCCCACATCCTGAGACGTCTGTTTTAATGCATGTACTCTGGCAGTACCCACATACAGTGAGCAGGGCTGACAGGCTCTCTCCAGTTACCCTGGAAACAGGAGGTTTTTGGAGTTCAGAAAGAGGCTTCTAGCCTGTGAAATTGTATCCAGTTTCTTTGAATGTTTGGGGGAGGTGGGGATGGTGTGTTTAGGAGACTGAGTACACTTCTGTTCAGAAATCAGGGAGTCTGGGTCCTTATGGAAGGGCAGAATTAATGGTTTCATATTACAGGGGTCACACAAAAAAAGGATAGCATTTTTCATAAAACAAACTGGGAATTCCTAATGTTGATGTTTGTGAGCATAATATTTTTTGCACAGTGATCTCATTATGCCAGGAATAACCATACAAGTTCTGTCTCTGAATAACAATGCACCTTTTTGTATGTTTTCTCCCTTTCCCTGAAGGAATAAGAGCATGAGAAAGACTCTCTGAATCATACTGCAACATTGATTTTTATTTTTTTAATTAATAGGAGTTATATGTTCTGCATACATAAGCATAAACGTTACTTGGCAAGAATTACTTCTTATCACTTTGCTCTTAAGGTACATGTAGAAAGGCAAATCAATTTCTCATGGGAAAAGTTCATGAAAGTATGCAGCAAATCAGGGCATTAATTTAAATAATGTTGTTAACGAAAATCAGTGATGGGGCAACATGAACTGTGAAGAACAATAATAAATTAATTTATCCTGGAGACAAATAGATTATAGTGAAGTTACAGACACTGTAAGAAAAATGACACATAATAGCTACAGATTACCAAGTAGCTTTTCTGCCTGCTGTGTACTCTCTATATGGAGACACTATGATTTGACAATTTTGTGAGTTACCTAAAGATTAAATAGCAGCTGTATTAAAGAGAGGTGATTGTTGAATCTGTGTTTTGTAGGGAGACCAGATTGTACTACCTTTCCTTAACATGATGCCATGTTCTGAAAACAACTCTATTAGCTTCACTGGTACTACTTGCAGAAGAAAGTTGTTTGACATGAGTAAGGATTGCAGGTAGCAAATATGTGGCTTTCTTCTCACATTGACAGAACCAATACTATTGCAAGAATATCTAGCTGAGTTCTGATACAGGATGGAATCCTTTTAGGTAACAAGATATATTCATATCATAATAACTCATTATAAAAGTTAACATTTGGCTCTCTGATTGTAAGTGATTAAAGATCAGATTTGAAGACATCCAACCCAAATTAGCGTTTTGTTGCTGCTGGGAGTAGTCCTCTTGCTTTTTTTTTTTCCTCCCTCCCTTGTTCTGATGTTCATGTGATCCCTTGGTAAGTTCATTGAGGTTACCAACTTCCAGAAGGCTCCTTCTGAATACATGAGCATGCAGGCAGCAGTCCTTCCTGGACTGGAAGAAATAGCAAAGTTCTGCTGTATGTGCTGTAATTCTGTTGAAGAAATATGCAATGTCTGTCTCCTTATGTGTTCCAAAATTCTTTCATCATCTGCAGGCACAGACTTTTTATGCTTTCAGAAAAAAAACACATATGCCTAGAATAATTTTAAATAGACTGTTCAGTAGATTGTATTTATCCTAAAGCTCTTGAACTGGAAGTAAAAAGTGCAGAAAGCCTCAGAGGCTTGCTGTTTTTCAGTGATCTGAATAACAGGTGCTCTCAGTGCTGTTGATTGTATTCGCAGTGGGTCAGAAAAGTACTTGAGCTCATGGTGCCAGGCTTAGCTTTATCTTTTTTTTCCCAAGGCAAGATACAAAAGGATCAAGAGAGTCTGCTTTTTACTGACCTTCTAATTGTCTGTGGACAGGCAAGAAATTGTGTATTGCCCTTTTAAGGTTTCAAAAATGGTCCTGTCCTCTGCCTTTATAGTTCAAGCACCACGCCTGCATTATACTGGATTGTAGCCCTGCTGCTGTGACCATGTTTTTAATTACCACATTACTGGTTTTCTTTTTTGTCCAAGTATCTAGGACTTCCATACTCCAGTTACGTGCTTCTCAGTAAGCATTTACGCAAATAAGAAAGCATGATAAATAATCTTTTGGGGTGAGTATTTAAACTTAACATTTTAAACTTAGGGTCATTATTTAAGATTTATGTATGTGTTTATAAACATAAGCATATGAAATTACCCCTTGTGCATGTATTAAAAGCTTCCTTCAAAAAGCCCAGACAAGTCACAGGTTTGTTCAAGTACTACAGAACAGGAATGAACAACGTAGTGTTAATTGTGCATGTCAGCAGTGCAATGTTTCTTCTTCCTGTGGTGGCTGTCCTGTTGGCACCCAGTTAGGGATGATTGTTCCTTGCTTTTTTACTGGACAAATGGTGGAATGTAGCTTGCTGAAGCCTTTCTATAAGACTATTCATGTTTCCTGCCTATGCGTCTCCTACAAACAAGCACCCTGTGAAGCCTGTCACGGTTGCCCAAATCTTTGATTAGAGGTAAACTTAGGTATCATCCTAGAACAACAGTTTGGAAGGGATTCCACAGGTAATAGCTTTATTTGCAGTAAGTAGAGGTAGCCTTGTAGTGACAGTCTAAGAGGTCTGTAATCTGCTCCTGCCTTTGTCCTAGATTTAGTTCTTAATATAGACAAGTCACAGCATGTCTCTGCTGTGAAATAGGGATTATACCTACCTACTTAACAACAGCATAAGTTTGCTACCCTCTCTAAAGAAAGAAGGTTGCAAAAGAAGTGCAAAGTGCCATTTCAGCCCTGTTTGTATTTCATTTGAACTCTGGATTTCCAGGGTGAAGGAAAACGAGTATTTGTTTTATTGTCTCAGACCCCCTTCAATCCAAAGTACTGCAGCTAGAAAAAGGCTTTTTTTCTCACCCAAAGTTTCCAACTTTTTTTCTTCCTTGTGTTTTGAAAGCGTTCTCATGTTGCTGCATCTGCTGCTGTCAGTTATGCCAATAAACTGTTTGCAAGGTGGCACTTCTTGAACTTTCATCTAATATAATTTTTTTTTCAGTGTCTGAGCCGCTTTAATTTCCTTGGAACTGAGCCTTGCCTGCTCTACATATGCAGCAGCACAAGCCTTTGGGGGAACTAAAGTCATGAACCATTTGACTATTGGCAGCTGGCTTTTTGTTGTTTCTAGTTTAAAAATAGGAAAATGGGGGAGGTATCCATGTTAGTGTCGCTTTTCTCTTTGCTTTTTTTGTTGCTTTGTAACATTTTTGGTATTAGAGATTTTTATGAAATATTTATTGAAATTCCTTGGTTTGGCTTTTACAAAGTTTCCTACCCAGTGTCTGTTTTATTCAGTGCTTCAGTGCTGCTTTGCTTTGCTCTTTTTATTGGTTAGGAAGTGAAGACAAAATAGTGCTCAAAACATGGCAGTGTTGGTTGTACATTTGATGCCTGCTGGAACATGTAACTCAGAGTGCTGTTCCCAGCTCATCTTTTATGACTCATTAGAATCTTTCCGAGAGCCTTTGCTCCTGCTAGGCTGGGGGGAGGAAGAGGGATCCCTCTTGAGCCTTTCATGTGTTTTGGTTTAGTTCTCCGTTTTTATAATGGCCTGGTTTGAAGGCTGGCACCTTCTGGGAGGTGCCATTACCTATTTTTACCCGGCCTCCTTCCTTGCATTGAAGGTTTAAAACTTTCTTACAGATTAACAGATAAAGTGATTAACAAGGCTTCAAACAGCCTCTTGATGGAGCAAATCTTTTCGGGTACCTTTACACAGTGTTAGTAAATTGCTGGAAGTTTGCTTCCTATGCCTTTTTCTTTTTTTGTTGTTTTTTTTTTCCTACATTCTTTGGACTATGTTGATAAGTTACCTGTTTCTGCAGAAACAGCCAGATTAACAAATTACAGAAATATGAAAAATAACACGTTGCTCCATTTTTTTAAAGCTTGGGGTGCCTGGTAGGAGTTTAAAATAACAAACATCCATCAGTGTTGTTTTCTTGTTTCAAGTAGCAACTGTTTGAAACATCTGCTGTCTAGCAGTGCCTGGATAACATACTTTATTAGAAAGTCACATGTCTGGAGAGTTGCATCTGAGCCAGCGTGGTATTTAGGTTTTTTTCTTTTACAAGAAGCCATGCTGCTAATCTTTATTCAAAAACTTGGCTTTTGGCTGATGTTCCTCAACCTCAAAGCATGTAATTTGGGTAACAGAGATATTTTCTCCTTCAACATTTGTGAAGCATATAGGTGTGTAAAGAGCAATGAACTCTGGCATAAGCAGCCTGTCATATTATTCAGTCATTTTGAGCTAAGCTTTTTGCTATTGATCTTACAAAGCACTCATAGATCTTGTCTAGTTCTAACTTTAGAAATGGGGTTCAGCACAAGTTAAATACAGGCTATGATCTGTTTTCTAACAGCTTTGTTTGTGCATAATTTTTCTACCTCCTCTGTTGGTATCTTAGTATAAATCAGTGTAACTTGTTTGAAGGAAGTGGAGCAATGCTGCGTAACAACTGCTAAAGTTTCAGACCTTATTTTTTTTCTAATGTGTTTGGTTTAGACAACAAAAGATTTCATTGTGAGAGAGAAAGGTAATATTTAAGCATCTAGTTTAGCATTTATAAGGAAAGGAATAACAACATGCAGAAACAGACTTTTTTCTTACTGTGATAGCCAACCTCAACAGTAGATCCAATGCTGAAAAGTTTGTAGCAAATGGTTTCTGTTGAGATTCCAGTTTATGTAGTTACTAATTGAACTGTTAAGGAGTGAAAAATCACTTTAATAAATTTTCACAAAGCTTTCAGTTGTGAAGAGTCAATAGAAATATCTGTGGTTGTGAGGAACTTTGTGGGATAAGTAGAATAAAACAGTCTTTTGTTTGCCTTTTTCAGTGGTTTGGAAGAACCATAGAAATTTAAGTATTCATCATAATTTAACAAAAGGCAGTACCTCAGTTTTCCACCTGAGTCCAGAGCCTACAGTGAGAATGCGTTCAGTTCAGAAGAGGAGAAGGATTTATGGGGAGGGTGGTTTGCAGATGCCTTTATGTTGCCTTGGGCTGTTTTTAGAGTTTTTATTTGTTTCCTCAATGTGTGATATTGCAGCAGTCTTTGGCCTTTACCCAAAGGTGATTGTGATGCTCAAAGAGGATCTTCCCAGGTCACTGACAATACACTTCATCTCCTCTCAGCTTCCCCTTCAGTATAAGAAGGCAATAACACCCTGATAGTGAAATCCAGCCAGATTGTCACTACTTTTTTGTACAGCAGAACCTTTCCAGGTGATAGCTGCTTTGATGGCCTTGCCAGCTAGAAATCACCCTTGCCCTTTAAACCTGTGCCTTCTGTTTCTTCTCAACTGCTTCTAGAAAGCTAAGAATGAAGAGTGAGGAGCTAAAATAAATTCTGTCTCTCCCTATATAGGAACATTCAGTCCTTGTCCTGATGCCTCTGGAAGCATTGGCAGTACTCTCATTAACTGGTTAATCCTAGTGATGCTAAATACTTACAGGTTCAAGAACAGTCTACAGGATTGTTGATGCAGGTTCATTTTAATGAGGTCTCACCTCTCCATTTTTCCTACAGCATAAAATGGTTACTTCAGCACTTGGAATATGGCCTCCCACTTGGCCACTGTCTTTAGCTTGTAGGATGGCAGATTCTGTTACATTGAGAGGCTTGTGGCAACGTTTGCTGTCAACTGTCTGGAAATACTTTGTTTTACATTGAAAACTGAGTTCGTGAGGCTAACAGTTGTAGTAGGCATAGTAAGCAGTGTTTACTGCAAGGTTTTCTCACAGAGCCCTGAGAATCCTTCTCCCTGGTGGTTCAGTTGGAAGTGATTCTCCCTCTGGCAAGGCATTCAAATGTATTTGGGCTAACCAAGGGAACTGTTGAAAAGAGAAGTGCAAGTCTATTTTCTTGGTTTTAGCTGAGATAGAGTTAATTTTCCTCAAAGTAGCTGGTACAGTGCCATAGTTTCGGCTTAGTCTGAGAATAATGTTTAATGCTTAAACCAGGACATCTATCAAGTTAGGCTTTAAAATGTTGCTAGCAGAAGCCATAAATTGGACATTGCTATAGCAGCACTGCCTTTTAGCTTGTACTGCTTTGGTGTTTTGAATGTGCAATTGATGATTGGCAGGAGGGCTGGAACTAGGTGCTCTTAAGGTCCTTCCAACCCAAACCGTTCTATGATTCTGTGTAATCCTATTCATAATGCAGAAGTGTGTATTTTTGAGATAATCTCATTTGTACTTGCTGTGTGTTAGAACATGTTTGATGGCAGAACAATATTTTGCCCAAAGACAGCAGATTAATTTTGCTACATCAGGAGTCTTCTATCCTTCCCAGTATTATCTGCAGACTCCAGAGCTGAAGCTCTGCTTCAGCTTTCATTTTTTAGGATAGATCATGTAGATGTTAGTGCCATTTACCAAATCATTGTAAGCAGTACTAGTTCCTTCTACCATTTTGTGTGCAATGTAGAGCTATGGAGCTGTAATCTATGCTAGCTGTTCTCCTGTTGCTGTTACTGCTTGGCAAGCCTAGGGAAGGTCTATGTGGTCAAACTGTCCAGTGCGAGGCTGGCAAAGAATAGGGATTGAAGCTTATTGTAGAACGTGTGTACAGACCCAGTTGTGTGTTGGGATTGTGCATGGCACTGTCCTGGTTGAAGGTGGGATTTACAGAACTGCAGTACTGCTTCAAGATTTATAAAGGTGCTTGTCCACCAGGACACCCCCAGTAGTAGTTTTTGCATACTCATTTTGGGGAGAGAAAGTACCCTTGAAAGCTAATTGTTTAGTCTGGAGAAGAGAAGGCTCAGGGGGGACCTGATTGTTCTCTACAGCTACCTGAAAGGAGGATGGAGCCCGGAGGTGGCTAGCCTCTTTTCCCAAGTAACAAATGACAAGAGATAATGGCCTCAAGCTGTGCCAGGGGAGGTTTAGAGTGGCTATTATGAAAAATTTCTTCCCCAGAAGGGTAGTCAGGCATTGAAACAGGCTGCCCAAGGAAATGGTGGAATGACCGTCCCTGGAAATGTTCAAAAAACCATGTAGATGAGGCCCTCAGTGACATGTTTTTGTGATGGACTTGTTAGTCCTGGGATAAAGGTTGGACTTGATGATCTTAAAGATGTTTTCCAACCTACTTGATTCTATGATTTTACAATTGACCCCAGCTGGTAGCTCTGTCACTCCCTCTGTAGGGAGATGGGGGAGAGAACTGGGAGGGCAAAGGTGAGAAAGAAAGTGTGGGTCAAGATAGACAGCTTAAGTGGAGGGGGGAACACCATGACAAACACACTCCCACAACCTCCTCCCCAACAGTGATTCAAGGGCAGTCACCGCCAGAAGACAGATGCCCAGCTAGTGTTTGAACTTTGGAAAAACTCCACAGCCCCATTTTATGGGTAAGAGTGATGATATGGGATAGCTTAATTCAAGTCAGCTGCCCCAGCTGTGTCCTCTCCAAACTCAACAAGTGTGACAGAGTGAGGAGCATAGAAGACCTTGATGTTGTGTAAGCAGTGTTCAGCAGTGGCTAAAAGACTGGTGTGTCAGCAGCAGTGTTTTGGTCACCAGTCTGAAACACAGCACAATATGAGCTGCTGTGAAGACAACAAGCTCCATCGTGGCCAGCCCTAGTACATCTGTGTGCTGTTATTGACTGTGAGGCTGCTTTACTTCGGAATTAACAGTAACAGGTGTGTGAGTACATACTGATGGTCAGTAGGGTTCAAGCATTGCTCAGACATTGTAGGCTATTCAGTCCAGGAGCTGAAATCGGACAAAATTCTTGGATTAAGCTGGGATTAACTTCTGGCATAGTCTATGCAGCAGCAAGGCTCTGAAAACTAAGATTCTCAAGGTCTTGTAGTTTAGTCATTATTCAGACCTGACTGGAATACTTATCCTTTCAGTTTCAGTATCCTCAACTATGAAATGATACTGTTGATAACACAGAATTCTGAAGTGTGTGGTAGTAGAAAGGTAGTAATGCTAAAGTTAGGATCCTTTGGAATACCAATAATTAAAAAAAAGCACTGTGTTGTTATTCTTGGCTATTTTTTTTCTGAATAAGAAAACAGTCTTAGGAGATCTCCATGAATTCTCAAGTTTGTCTTCATCTTGAGATATTTGACAGCAACTCTAAATAACACTGGAGCTATTGTTAGAAGGGAACCTGATATTGTTATTGTTCCACTTAAATGGAGTTGTGTGAGGAAATGCCAGCCTTCCTATTGAGGGAACTCAATCAACTGGAAGAGTTTTTGGTTTCTTGCATGACTAGCTGCCAAACAAATGAGAAGAACTGATTTAATCCAAGTGTGACAGCTTACTCAACAAGCATTTGAAGCAGTGAAATAGAAATGAATGTCCTTTGCAGGGGAGATTTCTGGAATGTAAATCTCAAGTGGGAAACATCAGTTTTGACTTGGTAGATTTTATATACATAGACAAAAGCCTATATCTTTTAAAAGATTATTTCACTAATGATCTTTTGATTGTATTGCATGAGGCAATACAACATTTTACTTAGGTTATTGACAGGAAGACCAGTTAGCTTGTATCACATGCCTTTCACAAAACTGAAATTTAATCCTATTCCAGAAACTTCTTGCTCTTCGTTTTACTTGCATGTAGGCTGGGTAGGAAATACATGGCTTGATTCCCTTACAGGTCAGAGGAATTAGCAGCTTTGGTTGGCTTGAGTGACAAAATACCTTGACATTGAACTGCATTTTAAAATTCGGGTTTCTTAGAACTGTTAGAGTGACTTGTGTCATCCAGTTATTTTAATTGAGTTTAATTTTGGGGGTGGGGAATTAAAGCAAAACAAGCAAAAAAAGGAAATGGTGTTAATGAAAACGGGGGAGTGGGAGGAGGAATTACTACTTAAATTTAGATGGTAGGAATTCACATAGACCAGTTTGTAGATTTTGGAGATTTGCTACAGTTGGGTAATATTAAATACTTCCTGTTTAAATCACACTAGCACAATTTTTAAACATGTTTCTGTTTACTTCTATGGCAGGTGTGAAATTTTTACCATTTAAAAGTAAATAAAGGAACTTGGGAATATTTATGTAAAATCAGTGAGGTTTAAAATCTTGGTACATAGTACAAGTTTTAGCTCATATTCCTTCTTCAATTTAATTAGATGTACTGTGAAACATCTAATTCTACCCTGTACAGTACAGTACAGGGTAGAACTTCTTGCAGACAACTGTGGGATGCATTGGCATGAGAAACATTATGGAACTAAGGGTAGGTAGCATTGTTTGGTTTACACTGTTAAGAAACAAGTGCTTGGCTGATATTAAATACAGCTATAATAAAGTTTCAGTACTTTTTTGTATACTAACTAGATATAGTGTAGGAAGAGCAAAAAACCAGATATAAATTTTATAATCTAAATTGATTGTCAGTTTTGTAACAGCATTCACTTGACTGGAGCAAATTTCCTGAGGATTAAGGACCAGATGGAGTTAATTGGCTCCTCCCAGTCAGTCACTAATCTTCAAGGAGTTGGTTTCTGTGCTTATGCTTAATTTCTTAGGATTCGGTGAATTTGTATTCTGTGGAGAGAGAGGAAGGATGAACACAATCTTGGCAAAGTTTCAGTAATGTTACTGATTATCCCCAAATATCTGTGCTGCAATATCAGCAACTAATTAAACTCTGCTGCGTACCTTTCTCCCTTAGTAGTCATATATTGTTTGTTGTGATATGGCTGTAATTCTCTGCAGATGCAGTGTGTCTCAAATAGGGAAAGTGAGCACTATAATTTAGAATGTAAAACTAATAATCATCATCTATTTCTAGAAATGTTAATTGCACATTTCACTGTGTGCCCCTTTTTTTGCTGCCTGCACTACAGAACAGATTCCTCACCCAACCTGTATCAAAGCAGAATGAGTTGGGCAAGGCTTGCAGGCTACCTGGTCCATCATGTCCTCATTGGGCAGCCAGTTCATTAGAACTGGGGCAAGTCCCAGAAACACAAGCCAATGATGTCAGTTGAATGAGTCCCTACAATTTTTAGTTGGTGAGTGTACGGTCAGGGAGTGCAGAAGTTCAGTATTTCTTGCCAGGTCCCATTTAAAGGGTAGCTTCTATTTCTGTATGGTTGGAAATTCTGGTGGAACAGCAGTCTTTAGTAGTAGACAGTGGGAGCTTTGGACCAGCTGTATTCCTGTGATAAACTGGTTGAAAGGAGGGAATTTCACTCAAAGAAAACTTGTTTTTATGGCTGCTTTATAGTTATAACTCTGGTACCCTAAATGCACTAAGTGTTTTGAAGCCCTTACTATGAAAAATAACTGAAGATATGTGAAAGGTAGAGGAAATATCAATGTGTAGTGAGTATGATGATAGTGGAAAAAAAAAAAACCAAACCAACTTGATAAGTAGATAACTGCATGAAGTGAACAGGTTTTATGGTTTCCTTGGGTTTGGGATTTTGATTGTGGATTTTTCTTGGGTTTGGTGTTGTTTTTTTTTTTTTTATATGAGAATAGCCAGAGTAAGGAGTAACTTCAAGCATACTGATGAAAGAAAAAGGAATTTTAAATGAGGCTAGGAGTGAGAGAGATGAAGAAAGAAGTTTGTGGGAAGAGGACTGTATGAATGGCTGATTCTGTGGGGAGGACTAGCAGAGGAAATGTGCTTGGTTGGTTTGTCATCACTTTCCCTCCCTTTTCCTCTTCCTTTTCTAGTCAGCAGTGGTTTTCCTTCATTTTCATTGGTCACTCACAGCACCTGGAAAGATGCTGGTAAGTAGGCAGAAAGGTACCTACTTTTTGCCTGACAGTTATCTTCAGCACTGAGGTTTTCTGGGCTCCCAGTAAGGATGCTGTTATTGTCTAAGCAAGAACTACAGCTTGGCAGGCTCCAGGGCTGTCATGGAGGATTCTTAGCAGGAGTGGAGTGCAGGGCAGGTGTGAGTATCTTCAGGATTTCTTGCCCCGAAAACTACTTGTTTTATGGAAGTAATTCTAAAGCTTTTCCTCTTGACTTTATGGGCAGGATTTGCAAGTGACTTGACATATTTTGGAGTATTTAATTTTTCAGACAAAACAGGAATTGTTTCATCTGTAGATAATATCACTCTTGACATCAGAGACAAGCTTCATTGCTGGTATAAGCAGGTGCAACTGTATTGGCTTGAGAAAAGTTGCACACATACTTGCCAGAGGTGAATGTCTCCTGTTTCCACCCACATAACAGTTGGGTAAATAATGATGCACACTGTTCTCATAAGGGGATTATAGCAAAGCCACAATGGAGTTTATTCAGTTTTGATAGAATCAAGTGACTTCACTCGGTAGGCTGTTAAT
The DNA here is from genome assembly GCF_012275295.1 of Melopsittacus undulatus. Lineage (NCBI taxonomy): Eukaryota > Metazoa > Chordata > Aves > Psittaciformes > Psittaculidae > Melopsittacus > Melopsittacus undulatus. The sequence goes on from NC_047530.1 coordinate 47,176,277, forward strand.
GTGATTTACCATACCAAGGATTCAGGTCTAAACCAGATTCAACTCATCTCACTTGCACATACAAAGCATTTAACTGCATTTGAGATACGTGTTTTCTGTCAGCTCATTTATGAATTTAGTGCAGGCATGTTTAGGATCAACCATCCAAGGTCCTCTTGTGTCTAAAAGGGACTAAATTAAGAGCTTGTGATGCAGCAGTTTTTACTGGCATGGAATATATAAAGAAGTGAAAATGAAATAATAAACTTTTCTACAAGCATGTCTTAAGTCATATTAGTGTGTTTATTTGGGACTGGGTACGAGGGGGTAGGCAGGGGAGCTTGTCTTTCCCAGGCTCTGAACACACTTCATTAGGGTTACTTTATTTATATTACAAGGTCAAATGTGATCTTGGTGCACAGGCCTCCGACTTAAACAGAAATTCCCTTGATTGTTAGTGAGATTTTTTTTTTTCTTCCTCCCAGGTCACTTTCTGACGTCTGGCCTGATTGAAAACAGGCAGAAACTGGCACGGAACAATATTATGTCATCCTTTGCTTATATTTCCTACCCACTCATTCTTTATTTTAATGTTATATGAGGTCTTCACCAGAGTGTGACATATTGTTATAATTACATCATTTGGAAATGTGTTTATCCCCAAGAGTCGTAATTTGATTTAGGAACTGTTTTCCCTGCTTTCAGTCTGTTATTCATAGCATGGCATGACCATCAGGCTTCTGCAGCAGGACTTGACACACCACTTTAAATATTTGCAAACCAAAACACAAGAGTCCATTGATGCATGTGGGGAGGAAAGAAGGAAGGGGACATGATTTAAGATTCGATAAAATTCTTGCAGGTTGAATAAACTCTAATAATATTGTGGTAGTTTCTGTGTAGAGTATTAATTCATTCATCTCTCTTTGCCATATAAGCAAATGCATTTTTATGAGTGTTTTTTATATGTTTCTGTAGGGTGCTTGTAATGGAACTGCATGTCTGGCCCTTGGCCTTGTGCAATGGGAAGCAATAGCTCTTGAGCATGTTTGTTGAGGAAAATTGCTCTGACTTTTAGCCATGGTTTTTGATGCCTGCAGAAAAACATACTTAATTAGAACACAGAAGTTAAGGAAACTTCACTGTAGTGTTCAAAAACATTTCAAGATCTGCCCTATGAATTGAACAGCTGTGTAAAAGTGGGAAACTGCCATTTTTATGATGATAAGAAGCAGAGTCCCATGCTGTTCATCAGGCAGGGAAAAGTTGCCACCAGAGGTATCAAGACCCTCCAGAGATGTGAACTTGAGGCTCAGTCTACATTTTTGAGGCTTGCTGTTACACAAAACATATGTATCTCAAGAATATATCCAAAGGCCCAGAGAAAACGTATGAGGTATGCCTTTAGAAAGAGTAAACCTAGAGGTGGTCCTGCAGCACCAGCTGTCTCTAGTGATCATTAAGGATCATTAAACTATTTGCTTTTAAACTTGCTGCTTAATAAATAGTTGTTGGTTTTTATATTTATGTATACAAAATGAGAGAGAGAGAGAGCATTGAAAACAAATAGTGAATTAAGGCCCACTAATCTTATCTTTTTTAACTAGTTTGAGATTACTCATGTGAAATGAACTTTGTAGGGCCCTAACCAGGACTGTATTTTGGTTTGTACTGGATTACTCGAGTCTTATGTATACATATGGGTTGCCCAGGGAGGTAGGGAATGCTCCATCCCTGGCAGTGTTCAAGACCAGGTTGGATGAAGCCTTGGGTGACATGGTCTAGTGTGAGGTGTCCCTGCCCATGGCAGGGGGGTTGGAACTAGATGATCTTAAGGTCCTTTCCAACCCTAACTATTCTGTGATTCTATGATTCTATTTCACTTATATTCTCTTTCAAGGAAGAAACATTTCCCACATTTCAATCAAAACCTAGAGTTCATATGTGGAATAAATTAGTATGGCTTCCTTTCCCTGCACCTAATTCTTAGGCTGGACAGATTGCAGGTTGACATACTGTTCTTCAGAGATACCTGGCCTCATGTAAAGAAAAGTCATGTAGGCGCTCTGCAGAATGTTCTTAAAATGCATACAACCCACATGAGGAGTTTTGGCTGCTCTGCTGGCCTGACTCTGCAGTCAGCCTGCACAACTGTCAGTGAGAGTCCATCTCTCTTCAGAAAAATGTATTCCTTCAGTCTAAGTTGTTACTTTACACAAAAAAAACAATGCTATGACCATTTCCTGCCTTTGTCCCATTATAGTTAGGGAACAGTAGTGTTTATTGGAGTCTAAAGAATGAGTCCCTCTGGGAGAAATAATGGTCACATTCACACTTTAGATCTGCATTCTGTGTTCTGGGTGCTAATTTGAGTCATGGACCTGGGGTGTCGAAGGCAATGCAGATGGTTTGGTGTTTTCCAGGTCCCCTGCTGTTCCACATCTGTTACTGGGGAGTCAGGGGGACAGGTTTCAGCAGAACTTGCTGTTGCAGTCTAAACTGCTGAATCTCATGAGCATAAAAGCATACACCTTGAAAGAATTTAGGTCAATAATCTTAGTTTGTGTCATTTTGCAGCCTTTTAAGCTAGTAACTATATATTTTATAAATGCTGCTTAGCAGGCACTTTGACTTTGTTTTGATCATCTGAATTGCTGTATTTTTCATCGTCAGCCACACATTACACTTCCTCTTGCACTGTGTCAAACTCCTTTTGCTAGGGTATGGTTTTGCACTTTGCATTTATTTTACGTCTAAGCAAAGGAAACAAATTCAAGGACTTTTATTATCTCATTTGTTTTTCAGTGTACTCTTGCTTACACTGCTTTTGCAGCGTATTTCAGAACTTTGCTGGAGATACTTGTTCATGAGATTTCCAAGTCATGAACTGATTCACTGAAGAACTTTGTCCCATATCTGCATGGAGAAACCCCACACAGAATCCTGTTTTTCTTCTGCTAGAGCCTTGCATTCCAGGTGCATGTTCATGAATAGGCTTTGCCTTTGTATTTCTTGGAAAATGTACAAAAGGTGTTAGGGTAATAATTTTGATTTTATTGCACTGATTGCTTATAGGCACATTCTCCATTCTGGAAAAAATTCTGCTGGCCCTGTATTCTTAGTTTCTCCCCTGGACTTTGTTCTTCATTGTAAATTCAAAGCGGTGCTGTAAATTATCTCTCTTTGTTCAACTAGCATTTTGCTTGTTTATTTTTTGCTTGGGAGATTGGTGTGAAAAACTTGACATGCTTGTATTAAATCTTGCATGTACCTCTAAAGCTGGAGAAAATTAGTTATTCACAGTCATATTCACAGTCATTCTCCCAGGGAGAACTTGAAGTGATTTCGAGAGTTACATAACAATGAAGTGCAGCACAGCTGCTGGAGAAGAGCTGGCTGGAGGCTGGCATTAATAATTCGGATGTTATGCTGGGTGGGAACAAGTGTGATGTTTAAGTGTTTCAACACTGGAATAACATCAGTGGATATGAATGTTAAAGAGAAATTGTCAAAATTAAACAGAGGTATTCTGAAATAAGTTTGGGTTGTTTTGTTTTTTTTTTAACAATAGGAAATAATGAAACTGAAAATTAGCATTGGTGTCATTGAAACTCACAGAATACTAATATATTTAAGTTTCTTATGTGAAAAATAAATAACTTTTTTTGTAAACAATGCCCTGTTCCTCCCAAACTCTTGAATTCTCTTTTGGCCTTTTAAGCTCGCCTATTTTAAAGGTTGAACATCCAGGATTATTGTAGTGATCTTTTACGTGTTCTGGTATTTTAAAAGCAGTATGTTGGCATGTTGGTTATTTGATTAATGACTGACTGCCACACGAAGATCATAGTAGCTCAGATCCTTGAGCTTAAACTCTCCCTCAGAAGTTTTGTTTACAGGCTTAGGGACCATGAGCAAAACTGTTACTTTGAGGCTCCTTCTTGTCTTGGGTAAAATGGGACACTGGCGTCCTCTTTAAAAAGCCCTATGCTATTAAATAGCTATTAGCTCAGCATACTCTGTAATGCGATAGTGCATTTGCTAGAAGGTCATCAAGCTTTTCTTGCTCCTTTGCGTATCAATGTGAAGTTCATTCTGCTCAGATCTTAAATCTGCCAAAACCATGTTTCATCTCAGAATATTTTTTCTGAATTATTTTCTCCTATGAAGTGGTGGTTTACATTAACATATGTAGAATTTGTCATTGTCACCTCGTTTCTGCTGTGCTTACTTGTGATAGGGTAGTTAAAAATTACTTGCTGGGGATGTTTAATGGATTTCATGGTCAGACTGGGTCAGTGAAGAGTGGGGTTTTGTGCTGTAATATTTTTTCTTGTCTCTCATTTCTAGAGTTATATTCATGTTTACAGGTTGTAAATTTGTAGCAAGTAACGCTAGATGATATATGATTACAGGGAAAAGATTGTGAAGAACGTGAAGAAAAGTTCAAATTGTAGAATGAGCTACAGATCTCACTTCTTCCTTTTGAGATAGGTGCAGATATGCTTTTGCTATGGTCAGCTTCTATGTATTGACCAAATTCATCTCTTGCGAAACAGTTCACTGAAAGAAGTTGGGGTTATATGAAAATTCATTTGATCTTCTGAGTCTGATAAATACACACCTCTGAGCAGTAAGATTGTATAAAATCAATATATCTGTTCTTTGGGGTGGGGTTTTTTTGTTTTTTGGGTTTTTTTTTGGAGGGGATAGGTTGTTTTTTGGTTGGTTGGGTTTTTTTTAAGTACTCTAAGGTAAACCTTTATTTCTCCATCTCAATGTATTTTTTATGTTATACATTAAGGCAGTGTATTTATTAGGTAGCAGAAGGGAGGGATGTTAGCTGCTTTCTGTTCATAAGTTACTTGAGAAACTTGAAAAGTAAAACAACTAGCCCTAGAAACTGAGCTTCACTACCTTTCAAAATGAAGTTTAAGACTCCCTTCAGCTTCAGATTATCACTTTTCATGTAGATACCTACTTCACATTGAAGTGTTCTGGTATTTGCAAAGTTTTGTTTGAGGTCAGTATTTTGAAAGCACTGAGGAAGAGCAAGGCATTGAATATTGTTCCTGAGATGTTTACCTTATGGAAGAATGCACTGATCTAACAAATGCTGAAGAGGAATATGTCCAAAACCCCAAGCTTTTCAGCCTTGTGTTTATTGTCATCCTCGGGCTCTTGGCTAATTTCTAATTGCGTGTAATGTCTGAAAACCAGGGCTGTAATTCAGAGGTAATTATCATATGATCAAGCTGTAGTTGTTATTTTAGTGCAGATTTGGGAAATAAAAGCTGACAGCTGTGTTCCAGCTGCATTTCAGCTGCACTCCATTAAAAAAATAGACTGGAGAAGCAGCAGCAGCTTTGCAATTTTTTCCATCATTGCTGAGCTGGTGAAGTTGCCTTATCTGGTTGCCCTGTGAATTATTTGCCATGTGTCTCTGGAACCTAAATAAATAAAACAGGAAAAGAAGGCTCAGTAAATAGATGGAAAGATTGTGACTGAACACACAAACACATGTATGTGCATTTGGCTGTGCTGAATATGTAAAAGTTCAGCTATTAGTTCATGCCAGACTTTTGTGTAGGGTGAATCAGAGGTTACTAAAGAGGTCAGTTCCCTGACATAAACCACGTTCAGGATACATTCAGTGACTTCCCTGTTATGCCTTATTAAAACCTGTTATATATCTGATATATAGAAAACAGTTTTAAAAAGTTTTACTAGGCTGTGATTTTTCTAAAAGGACAGTATCAGGTCATTAATTGCTAAAGCCAGAAACCCTATTCCTTAGGTATGAATTAAGTTCTTTGCTGTTTGAGACACATAAGTGCATGCTTATATACCCTTAATGCAGAGTCCTGAATGAAACAGATTGTGCTTAAAAAAAATAAAAATAAGCAAAGCTGAAAGTTGGAGCTGTAACCAATGGCTCTGTAAAAACACAGAATGCACAAGCTCTGCAGATGAAAGCTGGTAATCACTGACAGTTTGGGCTTCTAAAACTGAATTTTTCTTTCTGTGTAGATGTATTTGATCTTCATAGAAATAATGTTTTTCACAAGTTGCCCATTGATTCAGGAACTACTCATATTAATGCAGTGTCCTGTAGGCTGTAATTATTTGGATGCTAAGTTTTCTAATATTCTCTGGTTTGGTTTGCTGAATTCTTATTTAGGTTGCCTAGAGATTTCTCAGCATGTATTTGTGTTTTAACTGGGAGAAAAACCAAAAACTGAACAACAAAAAAAAAGCCAAACCACCAAACAACCAGTGGTCATGTCCTCTCAGTCTACCACTCAAATATGAATTCTTGCACATGGTGCAATTGAAATATCTCTCCCTTTGATAATTGTACGAAGAGTTGTGGTTTGGGTATTTGGGGGGGAAAGTATGAGATGTTTATTCTCAGAGTTATGAACTGAAGTACTTGTGAGCTGATGATACTGAACTGCTGTTTCTCAGTTTTCTGTCTGATCTCTCCAGTGCAAAAGAATTTGTTTCCTAGAGAAAATAAGGATGGCATTCCTTTGGGCTGCTCTCACATGGGAGTGAGTACTCCTGAAAGAGAGTGAGCACAGTGGCTCAACTTTGCAAAACTGGCTGATGAATGTGCAACTCATGTTTCTTCTTGGTATCCTGTAATTTGTCATCGAAACTGCAGAATATTGAATCAGTGAAAGGTGATAATCTAGTCATCTTCTAGTGCCATCTTTCACTGATGTGCTGCTGCATTATGTGAGCACAGTGCTTTAACAGAAATGCTGCCTGTGAAGTCCAGGAGCAACAGCATAGGCAAGAGCTTTCAGGTTACAAGCGAACCACATAAGTAGGAAGTGTATGGGTGACACTTTAGCAACTTTGAACTTTGAGTGAGGTTGATCAATAATGTCTACAGGAGCATGGACATTAATAGCATGACTGGGAGTCTTGGCAGCTGAATTGCTGCTTCTGCTCTGTCTTGCTGGAAGTTGCAAGTTGCCTCAGCAGTGGTGCTAATGGGTGGGAAAAAAAGTGGTAAAGCTGAAGTTACCCCTTTCATTGCCTCATTAAACACTCCCATCTCATGCCTGCTAACACAGAAAAATGTTGAAACTTGCATGGTTTAATAACAAAATATTAAGCCAAAGAGACTTTTTACAGAGTATAATCTGTTTCCACAGGACATGAAACCGCCTTTCTTGAGAACTGTTGCATCATTTTTGAGGAAATTGTTGCTTTTTTTTTTTCCTCTGTAATTTGTACCTTGAATTGCTACAATTAATCTTAAGGAACTCACAGTTGGCTTTTTTTCTGTGTAAGTCCTAGTGTTCTTCTGTAACATGTGTTTCATATTTAATAACTCGTAACGATGTTTTTTCTGATCAACATTTCTAGTCTCAAGCAAACAAAGCATTAGGGCAGTCCCATCTTTGGAGTTAGATTTGTGATTGACCTGTTTGTCTTTTTCATGTTCATGATTTCCTGCCTAAAAGACAAATTATCTTATAGACAACATCATGCTGAATTCTAGTTTATTTATTTCAACAAAACCTGAGATTTAGCTTTGTGTTGATAATTTTTTTACTGGGGAATTTTTTTCTTTATATACATACATATTTTAGTAACAGCTGTGTTACTGCAAGAGAATAGCATTGGTTTGTGTCTGTGAGCAATGCCATGCCTGTTCTTCTTTATAAACTGTCTTTTGAATACCACGCAGATGATGGAATTAGTGATTAGAAAATCGATGGAGGGGGTTGTGCCCATCAAACTGAAGAATTAAAGTGCATACACAGGGCCTTCTCTACAGAGTGTACATACTGGCATAATAAAGTTTGTGCTTTCATAGAAACATGTGAAAACATAGACTTTAGAGATAGAAAAAGGCTACAAGACTCAGATTTAGTTCTACGTTTTTGCATTCCAATCCCAGCCTGTTGAAGATTACTCCCAAAGTTGTTCTGCAAACCAATTTATCCATCAGACATTTATACAAATTGTAGTGGAATCCTATCTAACTTTGTAACTGGTTTGGAAAACTTTCAACAAAAGTTGGGTTTCAGAAGTGAAACAAAATAGTTACAGTTGAAAGGTTAGTGCCAGCTGGACTAACTGTGTTTGGGTGGAGGCAAAAGGCATGCTTGGGTGGGAGACTCCCTGCATGCTGTGGAAAAATACTAGAAGGGATGGCTGCAGATTTTTTTAAGGTAGTTGGGTGCTCTGATTTATGATAGCATGGCCTATATGTAATTTTAAAAAGTGATTTGGGTTGGAAATCCTAAAACTTTTAAGTCAGTGAGATGTTGCAAATTAAATACCTCAGCCACTTTTTAATTCTTCAACCATTTATAGCTCTGTTATCAAGTAGTGCAATGTCTGTAACCTCAAAAAAGCCTGTACTGAAGAGTCTGGCAACTTAGCCTGAGTCTACCAAGTATAGAATCCAGTCTTGTGACAGTCCATTAGTGACAAACTAATACTGGAGTTCTTGTATAGCCCTTAAACTCCAGACTAATAGTTGATGGATGCTATGTTTCTTTGAGCCTTTTGCCATTTATTTCTGTTTCTCCTTTTGAAGGCTTATGCATATTTCATGATAGGTTAGCTGAAAAGCAGGAGCAGCCTGTCTGACCTGAAAGAATACATCTTGTTGTGTTGGGATTTTAATGAATATGTTGGAGAACATTCTCCAGCTGTTGCCCTCGAGAAGAAAATTATCAGGGTCTGTTAAGAAGGCAGAATTATTTTCTAAACCACCAAACTATGTACTCTGATGCAAAGCAGATAAATAAGCAGCTTATGTGTGAAGCTTAATGGAAACAACTGCAATATCACGGATTCCCAGTCAGAAGGTGGAAAATTCCTTAAATTTGTTTAGATCTAAACAAACCTACTCCACAGCTCTTGTGGAGTAAAAGGATAGTTTCTGGAAGTTTGTCATGATTTCACTGGAGCTTTGGGAAAAGCATGTGATGGTCAAGTCAGTCAGCACAAATATTGGCAATATTTATGTGTGCTCATTGGGTACTGCAGCATTTCTGTAGGTAAAATCCTTGATGCACTAAGGAATTATTCATGTAGTCTTGGCAGCATACTTTATCCTACTTTTTCACCTTGCTGCTTGTTGTCTGTTACGATTATTTATTGTGTTTCATTTCTAATTAGGCTGTAAACTCATTGTGGATGACTCCTTGTTTATATAGATGTTTAGATAACAGCATAAAGCAGTCTTGTTCCTTGTCAAGTCCTTTTGCTCATGTAATGTAGGTATTGCATTTTGCTTTTCAGATGACCGAAGTTCCAGTTCAGTTTTAAATTTTGTCTGAACAAAGACCAAGGCCTCCAAAACTGTCTTTTGTTATTAACGTGTAACAAATGGAGTGTAAGGTTCTACTTTCAAAAGTCAAAAGGTCAGTCAGGAAGCCAGTTCTTAAGTGATCATTCCTTCTTATCACATGAGAAGACACTGCTGCTATTTGTTCTCTGAAAGTACTTTATTTTTGCATTTGCAATGAATGACCTGTCACCTTAAAAGAAAATAGTTTCAGTAGTCATGGTAGACAAGGTGGAAAAATGGCAAAGCCGCATGTATAACAGCCTAATATAATTAAAGCAGCTGCTTTTACTCATTAAAGGCCTTGTCACACTGGAGTTTTTATCAGGGTATAGCTGATGTTGCTGTTATTTTTATATTACTTTTATGCTATGTTGGAAAGTTAGGACTATGTCTAAGCTGTCTCTTTGCATAGCTTAATTCTTTGGTTCAGCACCGATTCAGTTTAAAAGATAATTAAAATGTTTATGTGTGGGTGAGTAGAAATGGATAACTAGCAGATTGTTTGGTGTTGGCAACGTTACACAATTTTTAAAGTTGATATAGCCTAAATTCCAAAGTGGTCAGAGACTGGGGGTGGGCTGGAGTGATTTCGAAACAGTGCTATGGGGATTGAGACTAAAATTGAGTATTCCAGCCTTCTCTGCAGAACTGGCATGACAGACACTGTTCTGTAGAAAATATCTATTTTGTTTACTATTAAGCATACGGCTTAATAGTATGAGACGGTCCATTACTTTGTTTAAAAGCAGGGATGGGCTTAAAAGCAGGGATGGGTTTAATAAGCAGTTGAAGCCGGAAAACATTTAACAAACATTTGAAGCAAGCTAGGAAATAGATCAGCACTAGAGTATTTTTTTCAGGGTGTTAATTCAGGAAAAGGGATTCTTGAGTCCAGTTTGACAGAGCTAGAAAGAAAAAGGTTCAGAAAAGAGAAATAAATACAGATAATTCTCTGTCCACTGTAGTGATTTTGATACCTTATGGATATTATCTTTTCATTGCTGTTTAAAAACATCAAAGAAGCCCCTAGATAGTTATTTGTGAAGAGTTTTTTCCTCCTAATATTCACAAACTAGAAGACATAGTATCCCAGAGACAGCAGTGGCTTTTTTCTTTAGGTGCAAATGAATCATAGTAATTAAAAAGAAAGATTATTTTTCAAAAAACCCACTTTAAGCTGTGATATGTCAAATAATCTAGTGGAGAAATAAAAATATTCCAGTCAAGGTAATGTTTTTCTTTCACTGGCTTCAACATCTTTTTTAAACGTGTGAGACCCATTATCACAGGTGTTGAAATAATAATTATAGCAAGTTGCTTTGTGAATTTGCTATAAAGTTTTACTAGATCTTGAAAAATTTTGAAAACAGTGGATATAAAACTAAGGAAGAGCAACTTCCGCTATCTGTGAACATTGCTGAGCATAACCTGCAATAATCCTGCCCTTGTGGGAGAGGAACCTGGTGCACACCACCCCCCCCCCCCAGTAGGGGAAGAGGTGGTTTTATCACGTAGTGTTCTGGTTTGCTTAAGTTGCAAACGTTGTGCAATGTCAATGCAAACTTTTTTCCCTGCTGAAAACTACTTAGGAGGGAAACTGGAGTGGTTGCACTAGAAATCTTTGGTCATCTTTTTACTTTAAAGCTTTCAGGATGCTGTACAATGATGGATAATAAAGTATGATGAACTCAATATGACAAACATTTCACAGAAGCAGGTTGGATTTTTATAGGGTTGGGGCAGTGGTCCAACAATGCTTTGTTGGGATGGTTCACAGCAGCAGAGTCCCCCTGGCTGCTTCTCTTTTATGTAGCCCATGAGTAGTTCTCCACTTGCCTGCTTTTCTGAGGAGCTGAATTGCAGCAGACTCTAGCTCTGCATTTTTTTTATGCTTTCTGGAAGTATTATCAAAAAGGTTTGGGTGTAAGCTGCTGTTACTCAGATCCCATCCTGAGAAGCCTTTCATCTTGTGAACACTTTTAGTCAGTGTTTGCCTTGCCTTATATTTGCTTCTGAGAGATGTTGATGTCATAGGCAGACTGTTGCTGCATATTTGGCTGGAACAGTACAAGAAATTATCCCCAGTGCTTGTCTTTATCACCAAGATGGCAAACAGGTGGCATAAATACCCTTTGGAATATTCATAGAATGGTTTGTGTTGGAAGGAACCTTAAATATCATCTGGTTCCAACTCCCCTGCCATGGGCAGCTAGACCAGCTTGCTCAAAGCCCCATCCAGCCTGGCCTTGAACAGTTCCAGGGATGTTGGCAGCCACAGTTTTTTTTGGGCAGCCTCTGCCAGTGCCTGACAATCCTCATACTGAAGAAGTTTTTCATCAGAAGGTCACCTGGGTTGGCTTAAATGTCTAATATATGAGAGTTTGCACTGAAGCAGATGCAGAGCACTTAAATCACCTGATCCACTGAATCAGCTGTAGAGATGTAACAGCCACTGACAGAGGTTAAACTGCTTTCCTTTTCCTAAAAGGCAGGATTTGTCTTTGTCCTAATCTAACACTGACCTGTGCCTCCCGAGCTCTTTCGGACTTGTGAACAGTGAAAACTAATTCTGCTGTGATTTGCTTCTCTGTACCCTGTTGAAGTGTGCCCATTTTATAAAGGGGAAGATTTTTTTCCAGTTGCTGGAAACTCAGTTCATCATAAAATAGTGTAGAAATAATTCCCAAATATCCGGAGTATTGAAAGCAATGTTATATTTTTAATTACAGACAGTGTTTTAATGAATTATTATTATTTAAAGGGCACAGTTTGTTTGGTTTTAGGTATCTGGAATAAGTATTATTGCTTATGCAGCTGAAGTTAAACTATGATCTGATCTGGGGAGAATTTGGGTGTAAACCAAAGATTTCACGGGATGACCTCAGCCTGTTGCTCAGGACAAGCGTTACTGTGCCAGGTAATGTTAGTGATTGCTGTTCACAGAGCTGCTGCTGTAGTTGTTTGGAGTATTCACACAATGTCTTCCATCCCATTTAACTGATGGATTTGACAACCTGTAGGGAAATAAAAAGGATTAATTTTTTTTATTGCCACTTGCTTTATCCTTTGATACATTGTGTGGTGCACTTTGTTCTCTCAAATTAATGATGAGGCTATATGTTACAATATAATTTGATAGCAAAGTTTTTTCTGTGACTGTTTGTTCTGAAGTGTCAAAATAAAACTGCAGTTTGTAGAATGCAAATTATTTTCCACACTTGTGCGCTGAGCAGTGGCTCAGCAATAATAACTGCTCATTGCTGCTTTTACCCTTTTCTTTTTCTTCCTTGTCCTTGCCAGCTATCCTTTCTCATGCTGAAAGGGTAGCCAAATGGTGGTTATTAGCTTGCAGAATTTGTTTCACTTGGAAGAAAGGATGCAATGGAATGAAAAGCACAGTGGTCATTTCTTAGCTGGTAAAAAAAAAAAAAACCAAACAAAACACAAAAAAAAAAACCTAAGCAAAAAAACCTGTTAGAACCTATGCTACAAGGAAGCTAAAGTTTGAGGGATTTTGAGCACTCAGTCTTAGCTTTGTGTTTTGGGTTCCTTCAATATATTGAAAAGATACTTGGGTTGGATGTTACTGTTAGGGGCAGTAAAGACCGTCTGCATGAGTCCTGCTGCAGAACTCTTTCAAGAACTTTTCTCCATCCTCCCTTTGTAGTACTTGTTAACAACATTCTCCTTTCACATTTAAATTGCTGTATTTTGTATGAGTGGGGTTGAAAGGTTCTCACTCTATTTTTTTGGTTTTTTTTTGCTGGGGGTGTTATCTTTGGTTCTACTTTCTTGTATTGCATACTCATGTCCTTCAAGGCTCTACCCTTTCCGCTGTTCGTTTTGTGGCCCTGTGATATCTTCCCCTTTGAATTTAACTGCTGTCTCCAGGCTGACGGATTTTATGTCTGTCATGTGCTATTTTATCTGGAATCTGAAACTTTCTGGACCTTGTACCACAACTTAGACTCAGTTCAGTGTTGAAATCCTTGAGAATCTTGACCTGCCTCCTTCCCAGCATTATGGCTGTGCTGATGTGACATCTCCAAGAGACCTGAACGAATCTGGGAAACTAAATATCTACAGAAGAGTTAACCTTTGTCATTTTCGATTAGAAGTCCAGGGCTGCAGAGCGGCTCTGACCAGTATGTCTGGAGATCTGCCTGCTCTTGAATATGATGTTGCTCTTGGTTGTCTTTAGCCACTGCTTCCCATATGAGATTCGACATATATTTAATTTCTAAAGGGGTTTACTGCCAACCATGACGATACTTTTCTGGAAGACACGCTAAAAATATAGTTCAGGCCCATACTTAGAGTTGTTACATGTTGCTCCTGAAAAGGCCCATGTTTGACCGCCACAGTGCAACAACAAGTTGTGCTTCACAAGGTGATTCACAAGCATTTTGTCTGTCAGGGAACCTTCACAAAGTATTTTCTTTATTTCTTTCCTTGCAAGAGTTAGGGAAAAATTGACATAATAAATAATTACCTGCTGGCCATGTCTAGGCTTCACATTCTCTTTTCCAGAAGTGTTCTCTTGGGAGTATTATATTATGGTTTTGGCTTTTAATAGCAGAACATTATAACAGTTTTTCCCTGTCAACTGATATGGTTGTTTATAGTACAGAGCACATGTACATGACAGTTTTTGGTGAAATTTTCAGGCCCTTATTGTAGCTGAGTGTGTGATTTTGGCTTTCAGTAATTTTATATCTGGGATTCAGTTACTATTTTGTATGTTCCTCTCCTACTTCCGTGCATGTCCACTTTAGAAGTGGTACTTTCAAGTAGACGTATTGTGTGCATACACCAGCAATTCATGTTTTGCTAGAACTGTTCTGAATCCACTCTTTTCTCCCCATGTTCTGCTGAATTCTACTTTATTTTACTTGTATTGTGACCCATTTCTGCTTTGTTTAGTATCATTCTGAACTACTGCAAGGTTTGTATTCCTCCAGCCCTGAGGTTTATGAATTCTGGCAAGATTTAAGAATGGGATTTTCCTAAGGTCTCAGTCAGGGAGTGCGGAAATGAATGGGGAAAAACCGCCAGAGGCTGTACGTTGAGTTATCATAACTATAGGATGAGTGAGAAGTTGCACATAGATACATTATTTTTCACTTTTTACCCAGACTGTTGTGTGCTGTTACTGTGAGCTGCAGAAGACTTTGTGTGTTCAAATCCAGAGGTACTTAGTGTGTGTTTTCAGATCATTGGACGTGAAAGGTATGGCAGAAACAAAAGTTGCTATTCTTACTTTCACCCTCTGTATAATTAATTTCTCTTTAGGGAAGTAGAGCAGTATAAGGCTATAGTTTGACCTCAACACTACTGAGGCATAGGAACATGTGTCCCACTGGTCAGCATTACCCTAAACACAAATATTTGAAGGTGGAGGGAGCAGAGCAATAGCAAATGAACTGTGTGCTGTTCTGTCCTCCTCTGCTTTGAGAGCAAGCCATGTGTTTATTGAAGGAAATGGTTCTGCTGAACTAGTCCTGATGCTGTTCCAAGCCAATTGGTGATTACCTTTTCCGTGGGGATTGAAATGAATGTGTTATATTTTAAAATAAGCTTTTTAACTGCTGCTGCGATTCAGAATTTCTGTCTGTTAGGTGTTTGTTCAGCTGGACTTGACAGCTTCTGTCTTAACTGTGCAAAGAGGCACCAGCTCAGCTTTAGTTTGGTTTAGGCTCCCTTCCTCTTTTTCCCATAACATTACTGTGCTTATTTTCTTTCTAATCTTCAGAACTCTAATGTACAATGAAGGATGTCTATAAATACTAAGCTTGTGTCGATTCAGTTTATATTTTTATTCTGCATGGCTGTAAAAGAAATAATGCACTGAACTATTGTGATACTGGAAGCTCTTCTGAATTTATCACTGTTTGACCCTGTTCTCAAAAAGAAAAAGGGGGGGGGGTTTCTGGGCTGTAGCCAGCTAGTGTGTAATGTGGAGGGGAGAAGAAGAGAGAAA
Organism: Melopsittacus undulatus; assembly: GCF_012275295.1. Classification (NCBI taxonomy): domain Eukaryota; kingdom Metazoa; phylum Chordata; class Aves; order Psittaciformes; family Psittaculidae; genus Melopsittacus; species Melopsittacus undulatus. Next base: position 47,191,558 of record NC_047530.1, read on the forward strand.
AAGGGAGGAGAGGATCAAAAAAGGCAAAGTCACATTTATTGGATGTTAGTTCAAGTACGAGGTTGAAATTGCCTAGGTTGGATCTGGAATGGGATAGAAATCTGAATTTCCTCAAACTACGGGGAAATGATTCCCTTTCAGATGAACTGGAAATGGACTGGATGTCTGAGAGAGTTGTAAAGTTCAGATCTGAAATCAGAAATACACTTTAAATGTTGAGAAACTAATGCCTACATTTTGGTTCCTGTTTTTTTCTCTTTCTTTTTATTCTGGATAGGTGAGGCTGATGAAAGCATAAAGGTGTAGTCATAAGACTAGTTTTGTTTCCAGTTGTTTTTCAGTGTTAGAGATTTATGAAGAGACTGTATGGCTATGAAAACTGAACTGTGCATAGGTTATAGTATGTGAAAAATGATAGAAACACAACAGGACTTTAAATGGATTTGCATTTTTGTCATAGAAATGCCATTAAATGTAACAAATTAATATAAAAGAGTGTGAAAGGTGTCAGAATTAATATTGGCTTTAGATCTTAAGTATAAAATGAGTAATTTAATAGTGATTAGTCTTTGTAAGTGTCTTATTAGGCTTCTATACGGAACTACACAGATGTTCTGGACTTTACTGCTGTTATGTTTACAGTTAGGAGTGTGCATTACAGTGTAAAGCACTAGGACATTCTCATCACAGCAAGCGTTGCAACAAAGTGAATTCTGTTTGCTGCTGCTATGCAGCTGGTTGCTGGAGGCAGTAAAGCTGCCATTTAAGAGATCAGAGCAGCACTGCATAAGCCTGTGGGATGTCTAACATCAAATATCCCTCCTACGGTTAAAGCTTCACAAGCACTTGAGAAAAGCTGCGGTCAAATATCCCTGGAATTTAACACAGAAGGTGAAAACACTTCTGTTCCTGCCAGAAGTTCATGGAAGTCTTTGTGCACAGTGATGCACCTTTTTCATTTCTCTCCCGTACATTGACTTGCAAAAGGGTGTAAGTTTAATCACCAGTATTCTTTCCTTTCACAAACCTGAATTTACTGAGAATTCATGGTCACAGATAGTTTTCATCATCCCTGATGGCTGCAGTGTAAAGCTCTATGTGTAGTGGTGCGGGAATCTGGAGCATACCTTTGCGGAGGGTGGTTCATTATCTTTAGTTCATATAGGGGCACCTACCCTGCAGAGTTCAATTAAATTTAGTTTGAGCAGCACAAATGAGTGCAGCAGTGGAACTGGACAGAAGGTAACAGATTGTTGATGCCTCTAAGCCCTTTGTTTTATATAGGTAAAGCAGCTCTTATCCTTAGTAGTTAATTAAGGTGAAGAAAAAATCCGTCTGGCTTCCTCAGATGTCCTCTTGAACTAGTAGGTACAACTTGCTTTCTATTAATGCCAGTCTGGCAGACCTTAAGCACATAATGCAAAATGATAGGTCTTAAATGTAATTGTTGTTCTGTCTGATGTGCTAACTGGCAAAATTGGAACCATTTACAGTTTCCACATTCATAGTATTTTGGTTGGAGTGAGTGTATTTCCTTTAGGAAATAAGTGCTGCTTCACCTAAGGTTCTGGAGACAGAACTGTGTGCAAAAGCATAAAATGAAGATGATGGCAATTTTTAGTGGTAAAGACTAAACTTCTTTTTAAAAAACAACAACAAAACAATCACTACCTGATTCCATAAGGTAAGGTCTATTAAGAGCGTATGACTGCAGCAAAAGCAGTACTCTAGCATATTTCACTCTTCATGGACTTTAATATAATTTTTTAATAGAGAATATAAAAAACCAACCCTAACTTTGTCTCAATTGCACAAAGATTGAAAGAGTAATGATGGCAGTACGTAGGAAATATGTATTGTAATATATGTGCCTCAATATTTAATGGTTAAGATCTTCCCCAAATATTTGGACTACATAACTGTAATTCACATTAAGTACCTTACTGGGAGAGAGGAATTCAAAAAGCCTGCTCTGAAGACATGGATTTGATAGTTCATATCTGGCATTTTCATTTCGTAAAAAGTTGGCCAACGAATGTATATATTGTTCCTTTATCTTCGTTGTTGTCCTCCATATTATAAAACAAGATCCCCGGATTGGAAGAAGAGACTGGGTTGGGATTTGCCAGTAAGTTTCCTGTAGCACAAACTGGAGTCTGTGCTGTCCTGGCATCCTGCACCCTTCCTTTTCACAGCTGGCTTGCATTCCTTCCAGTTCTGCTGGAGATGTTGGCAGGTTCATGTCTGTGAGTCAGGATTTATCCCACACTCAATACACTTCTCTAAACTTCTGGGCAGTGCAGATGCAGTCCTGTCTCTTCCTCTCTTGCTTACTGACAATTATCTGGCTGCAACAGTATCACTTTCTGGGTTTTAATGCTGTCCAAAGGTTGTCAGTATATTCTGTCCTTTCAGACAGATGCTCCAGGAGTCCATAATACAGATGTAGGACCTGTGGCTTAGCTGCTGTTTTGGCTGAGTTGGGCAAAACTAATGCATAGATGTCTTACCTAAGGGATAAGGGTCAATAACATTAGGAAGGTAAAGACACCTGGTGTTAAAAAGATGACATTCCAAAATAAAAGAGGAAATTAACTCAAAAGGGAAGTTACTGACTCTTCAAAACCCAAGTGATGGACATTGACAAAGACTGAGTGCACTTTTGGGAGTAGTGAGGAAATCACTGGATTACACACATTTGCTAGTTTTCCATATAACAGTTCTCAGAGCCTGTATGGTCAGTACTGATGACTGAGTACTCCCCTTCTTGCTTGCCTTCCAGGAAGTGTAGTTTTGCAGAACTACCATGTCCTGGTCACACAGATAAAGATTGCATAAACTCAGCTGTTTGATAACTATTACAAAAATATGCTCTGTCCTTCACCCATTCTAACATTGAAGGAAATAAAACCATAGAGAACATTCTGTGTAGAGCATATGCTGACTGAAAACCAAAATCAGAGGAACGTAACAGGTGAGTGTGTTGTCAGTGAGAGAGTCATTTCTGAATGGAGAATACTGATTTAAATTAGTAAGTATGTAGCACAATTCTTTAATGAGTGTCTATTATAAATTGTTTTGTCAATAAGGCTTTTTGTGCCCCAAATTAACCTTCTTCTCTATAGAGAGTACAGTCTAGGTCTTTGGGTTTTTCTTTCTATGCTTTGCATGTTATTAGTTGTAGTAGGCTTCTACCAACAAAAAGAGAACTCAGTAAACTGAGGTTTTGGTGTAGCAATTCTCACTGTATGGACGTTCCTGTGTAAATAGAGCCGAGTTGATTGATTTCAAATTCTGTCCCCATTATGACAAAATAATAATCATAGAATCAGAGTGGTTTGGCCTGGAAAGGACCTTAAAAATCATTAGTTCCATCTCCCGTGCCATGTGAAGGGACACCTTCTGCTAGACCAGGTTTCTCAAAGGCCAGTCCAGCCTTGCCCTGAACACTGCCAGGGATTGGGGCAGTCACAACTTCTCTGGGCATTCTGTGCCAGTGTCTCACAACCCTTAGAGTGACGAACCTTTTCCTAATGTCTAATCTAAATCTACCCTCTTTCAGTTAAAACCGTACCCCTTTGTCCTATCATTACATGCACTTGTGAAAAGTCCCTCTCCAGCTTTCTCATAGGCTCTCCTTTAGGTATTGGAAGTATTAAACTCTTTGAAGAGTGATAAAAATAATAATCCTAAGGTAAAAAATACTGAAATTCTCTACTGAGTTAACCTGTAGGAAAGTTTTTTCTTTTGTGGTGCTTCTTAATAAACAACTTGAAGTAACCCTAGAATGTAGTGACAGGAACTGTTGCATGTTACAGTGCAAACATTTGCACACTTTTTCTCTAATACTGGCTTCTTTCTTTGCAGTAGGAGTTACCTGCACTAGTAGTGTGATGACATGGTATTCATGAAAATGTGATATCTAGGATTAATAAAGAAAAAAGGAAAGTCGGGGTTTTTATTTCTCTGTATTGAGTCTGAACCCTTTCTTTTTTATTGTACTCTTCAGTCTGGTATCATTATGATGTTTCTTGGTTTGGGCCTTAGGTTCAGATGAACCCACTTCAGATACTGGTGGTTGCCTGGGTGTGTTGGTTTTATGTGGCAAGGTTTTGGTAGCTGGGGCAGGCTGCAGGGGCAGCGTCTCTACTGAGTAGAGCCCAGGGGCTACCCATGGTCACACAGCTAATTAATAAGATCTGTAGCATACACAGAACTTGAAGTCTGGAACTCTTCTACTACTCTGCTGCTGTTGGTAGCTACACTTCACTAAATGGTTCCATGGCTATCATTTACAGGCTTTAACGCTGTCCACAGAGGATAACATCTACCACTGCTATAGTGTTATAGTTTTTCCTCCGTGTTCAGGGTGTAGTTCCATACTTTACTTCCTACAAACAGTATGATGCCTTCTCTGAAGACTATTCGTGTCTTCATGGGATTTTACTCAAGACTATAGGAACTGTATGTTTCACAAACAGGTGTTTTTTCATGGTATCTTAATGGGAATAGGATATTTTCATCAGCATTTTAGAAAAAGAAACAACTGAGACACATGTAAAGCAGGTAAGACATGCTAATTTTGGAAGATATGTGCACCCTGTTTTGAATTTCCTTTGACCTGTTTGATTTGATTTGGGGTGTAGTGTATTTATGCTTCTGCCAAACTGAACTGTGGCGTCTTGAGTCAGGCAATTAGTTGGATGAGGAGCAACTATTAGCAGATACTTAAAGTTTGATCCAGACAACTTTCAACAACAGATTTGAGGAACAAAAATTGTAATTTGCTGTTTACCAGGAACCAAGTTGGAAATTCCCATTAAATTCTGCATGGTTTGTTGGTTGCTTTTTTTTTGGTTTTATTCTGTTTTGTTTTACTCAGCTGGTCTGCAGGTGTAGAGGATTTTGGCCAAAGTTTCAGTGCTTGTAGACTATAGTCATTGCTGAAACTCCTGGACACACATTTCTGTTGGAATGCAGCTGATGTCATGGAAAAACAGGACCTTTGTGGTAACCCCTAACAACCAGAAGAATAGTAAACAGTAAATGTTAACCTCCACCAAGATGCTTGATTTTAAAGAGGCTTGTTAGGATGGTGCCTTTGTGCCAAGAAATACAACCTTTTACTGATTTAACTAGAGTTTTCCTGAAAGCACCAGCCTGCTGCTGGGGCTTAGCCATGATTTTGATATGCCTAATAAAACCAGAAATAGTTCTGCTTAAATCTTCCAATACCCAGAATTTACAGTTCTTTCCACCACCTAACAGTTTTACGGTCTTTCACATCAGAAATCAGTGAAGGTATGTTAGTTACAGGGGAAATAGCACTGTAATTTTCATGATTTGCAAAACACAGTTTCTTTCCAAGCTATATTTTCCCTCTAATTAAATGAGTGAACTGATTTTTTTTTCTAGTGGAGTTTTGCGGAAATGTGGAACTGTACAGTTCAGGGGTTTGTTTTTTAAAAGGGTCCATTCTCAGCTTCAAGCTGTGCATACTGTTTTGCTTTCATAGGATTGTTTATGACTTCCAAGACAATGTAGAGGTTTGTCATTCAAAGGACATTCATTCCTTTATGTGATTTGTGTGGCTCTGTTGATAGAAATACAGGTACCACACCTGTGAAAGCTCCACCACTTTGACCTTGCAACATAAAGCTTTACTTGGGTTTTTAAGCAGACAGTAGTATGAAGAGAAGATTGAACAGTCTAACATACAGAGATGTGTTTTCTTTCTGAGAGCACCAACATAGTTCTTCATACATATTTTCTGACTGGGTTGTCCATTAGCTGTTATACATTTGGTATTCTTTGGCTTAAATCTTGATGTGGCTGTCAGTTGCTTTGTGCTTCTAAAAGGGACATAACAATCTATAATACTGTTGGCATTTAAAAATACTTTTGGCAGGATAGAACTCATATGTTTTTGCTGACATCTCTTTAAACCATGCTTTCCTTGGCCTTAAATGAGGACCTAAACCAACTTCCTGTATGGTAACAGTGGTATAGGACAAATTTTGTTACTGCATACTTTGAAAACTTAATTTGGCATAGATTTGATATCTCCTAAGATAACTGTAAACTGGGCTTTGGAAGCAGGAACAATAGGCTAAAAAAAATAAAAAAAAAACCAGCTGAAACATTTGGAAAATATACAGTCACTGCACATAGGGCTTGAACGCTTCTGTGGAATATTAGAAGCATTGAGGATAATTTTTTTCTGTAGTTCCCTGTGAGTTTCTTGGTTTCCACTCAGATGTCCCTCTCTGAGGTAGTATAAATCAACGTGTTGTCATGCATCCACTGATACCTTAAGCTGATTTACATTATCAATATGTTTACCAACATTTATCCAGCAAAATCATGAAAGCTAATTAGTGCTCGGTGAGCAACAGTCAAAATACTACTGATTTAGTGATCCGGTACTTGAGTCTACCCACTATCTTTTAAGAAAACGTTCTACATTCCACAGCAGAGCTGTGAGCCTCCTCTTTTTGTTAGAATTAAAAAAGTTGTTTCTGGTTGTGACTAATTAAAATGTCTGGTTTCAGTTGTGACTAATCAGAACATGAAGGAATCCATTCTCTACCTTTGGGGGGTTTTTTGTCACTACTTTGTATTCTCACACTTTATAAGCGCATCATTTCCCCTGCTTACCCTGCTGGAATTTAAAACACAACCATTTTTGAAATTAAGAAAGTATTTATGTTTACAGGCAGGGAAAGGAGGATGGGGAAGCTATTTTTGGCAGATTTGACTTGGTTTAGATCCTAGCTGTTCAGGTGGTTTTAAAGTTATAAATATTGGAAACAGGACTAATACTTTTAAGTAGCCTGCAAGCAGGACAGTGAAATTCTGTAAGTAAATGCAAAACCACATGTGTTTCAACTAGCAGTGTTTCTTTGCATAATTAAAACATCAAATGAATTGCTGTTTTTTTTTCTTTATTGTTGTAGATTCGGCAGTATGCTGACCTCTCCCTCTTGCGCTGTTCTGAGGTCAGTGTTAGATTCAGTTTTGGATCAGAGACAAATGTTAAGTCTACGTTATGGTCTGGAAGAGAGAGAGAGAAATGCAGTTTATATCTTCTGGTTATCTTAAGAATGGCTGGAGGGGGAAGGAGAAAAGGGAGTCCAGGAGAAAACGTAAGGGTCAGCTTGACTTTCAAAAGCTGGCTTGGGTACTATCAGTTAGCACTTGGGTTTCTCTTTATCTTAACTCTGGTAGTTAGGAACTATAGTTTCACTACTTGTAATTTTTTGTTTTTCTGTTCAGACACTTTTCAGGCAGCTTTTGGGACTTCCTGGGTATTGTATCCTTACTATTTTTGCTTGTTTACATACCTGTGAAGGACTACCTTTTCATCTGTTGAAGTTAGTTACCAATGGCTATAAAGCTTACAAAAGCCCCTGAAACTCTTCCTTTAGAGACACAGGAGTTGTGACAAAGGCACGTCTCTTTAAGTATGAAGGGTTTGAGAATGCCTTCAAGCGAGCAGCATTTAGAATGGTGCTGGTGAAAATTGGCTCAGCTCTCCTGACTTCATTTTCCTCAAGCTTCCTCAATGAAATAACTTGTTGCCTTCAGTGAAATTCATTCAGTAAAATTTGTAGTGGTGAAGGGGCATGTTGTGCGGGTGTGCTGGGGCTATGTTCTCCCAGGGCACTGTTTCCCTGTCTTTTTCTGAGCAGGGAAGGATTCCTCTGTGTAATCTTGCCAGCCTGCACTCCTATTGGAAAGCACACACGTTTTAAAGGTTACTGTAAAGAGATGCAAAGACAGATCATCAACTGCAGTACAATTCCCTTGTCACCTTCCCGAAACATAACTGCTGACAAAATGTCTGTTTTCCCTGTTAAGGGCATGAATATCCCCACCCCCTAACTTCAGATGGAGCTGAGCTGGTTCTAAAATACAATTTTAAAGACTATCCTTTGTTTGCTATGCAGAACCAAAGTATGGCAGAAGTCTTGTGAGAATATTTCGCATGTGTGTTTCTCATTTCCTCCGCATTCTACCAAATCTGTGAAATTTTCTCTTGTCCTTCTGTGAGGAGCTGAGGGACTGCTGCTGGCAAAGAATGGGAGTTTTTTCAGACAGAGTATCCAGAGGCAAAGTAACTGGGGTGAGCCTGAAGTTTGAGCAGTTTGTTTTCCTTTATTTGTGTCTCGCTCAATAATGTGTACTCCTTAAAGATAATAAATTGCTGTGGGGTTTTGTCAGTTTAACCTCAGCCGGCAACTAAGCACCACACATATACTCACTTGCTCCCCTCTCCCCAGTGGGATGGGGAAGAGAGTCAGAAAGGTAGGAGTGAGAACTTGTGGGTTGAGATAAAACAGATATAATTACTTTTAACAGGTAAAAAAAGAGCTGCACACAAGCAAAGCAAACCAAGGAATTCATTCACTACTTCCCATGGGCAGGCAGGTGTTCAGCCATCTCCAGGAAAGCAGGGCTTCATCACATGTAATGGTTACTTGGGAAGACAAATGCTGTTCTATTGCCCTTCACTGTAAATCTTCTCTTAGGTCCTTGCTAGACTTGTAAGTATCATATGACTGCAAGCCTTAAGCATTCAGAAGCTGAGACAGAAACCTTAAAAAGCAATAATTGCTTAAAAAAAAATTTAAAACCTCTACTTTAGTCTCAGGTTTTTTATATTGCCACCTTTTTGTGGGGTTTTAGGTGTTCAGGCTTTCCATCTTCTACTTCTGCATTTGAGGTAAAAAATGCTGAAAATTACAGTCCTTGTGTTATTGGTGTTGTAATTCAAAGAGGATTTAAATATCAAGAAAAATGTCAGGTGTCAAAGATTCAAGATTAAATTAGAAGAACTGGCAGGATAATTTGTAAGCTGAATGACTTCTTTTCTTAATGATACGGTGTTCCAGCTCCTTACAAGTGTTCATACATGACCATACTTTGTTAATATTTTCTAATAAATGTGTAGCATTTCTATTTTCTCTAATTCCAGCATTTTTTTCCACCTCTCCTTTCAGAAATCTTTGACTTTTTTTTTTTTCCCATTTAGTGTTTGACATACTCACTAAGCAGCATATTCCTGTTTTAATTCTGCTGGGTATTGCTTTTTGCTCTGTGGTCCTGCTGAATAGACACTAACAAATTGTACTGGCCTTATCTTCTCCAGTCACACTTTTGAGAAAGCAGTTAATAGACTGTGTAAATCATGGCAGAATAGCAAGTAAAACATACAGATCTCTAATTTGAGGTTTTCAGTTACTTCCCAGCCAGCCAATGTATTTGGAACTAGGATTGACAGCAATTATCCCAAATTTTCCTCGTACTCCCCTTTATGTAGGAAGCTTTCTGCTTCCTAAATATTATCTGAAATAAACATTGTTTTAGAAAATGGTAGGGCCAGAAAATACAGCAAATAACACCATGTGAATTTTCTTTTGGTGAATTTCGAATAAAATGCAGGTATTTAATTGTTAAAATATTTATATTTAGCAGTCAAAATAAGTCAAAATACAGTTTGTTAACACCCAGTGCAAAAAACCCCACCCCAAACCTCAGTAAGAGACTGACAGCCTCACATCTCCTTCAAAAAAAGAACAGTTCCATGAAGAGCTCTTAAGGAGAAGTGGAAGTAGAAGAGAAGTCAGTTTATTCTATTATGATTGGGTGTTCCTTCTTCAGTGTAAATATTTTAACAATTCTGATAATGAACACAAGAGGGAACATGACTAAATGAAGGTGTTCTCACTGACATCTTTCAGCTTGTAACTGTGTGTACAGTTACATGCCATACAGTTTTCTCTTATACTGCTTACTAAATGCAGGTAAAATGTAGAATTAATAAATTTCAATTTACTCATTACAAATATTTCTTATATTATAAATATTTCTTTCTTGAGCTGTATCTCAAGGAACAGTGATATTTTTCCTGGGTTTCTTTTGTTTTCTCTTTTCAGAACTACAACATCATTAATTTTTTGCAGATAACCCAAGGCAAAGTACCTCTGCTCAACTCCCTATAGTTCATGCTATCTATAATCAGGATAAATCATATGGATTATGGGAGCTTCAAACGAAATGATGCCTTTAAATTGTAGTCAGTACAAGATCTGAGGCTATAGGTGACTACAGAAAGAAACAGAAGTTTTGAACAAGTACTGTTTGGTTAATGGGCTGGCATCCATGTGAAGCCCAGGCAAAATCTTTTGTTGAAAATAATTAAGATAAACTTTGATGTACTACTAAGATTGATGGTTTAAAATATATTAAAATATATGATCAAATTGTTGCATGTTTGCTACTGGTTTTCAGATTTGTCTCAGCTAATGACTTTCCTAATTAAGTTAGATCAAAGACACAGGGAGTTTAGAGTTCAAGGTGGTTTCACAGATGCCTGAAACAGAGGGACATGCTTTCACAGTCTTTTCTGGTTTCCTGGTCTCTTTTGGCTAAATTTATCCATGAAGAAACAGACAATTCCGCAGAATTTGAGCTTAGATTTCTGGCAGTGGATATGTAACTGGCAGTTTTCCTGTTGCTGTCTGAAGTATTTCTTTTCTTATTCCAGTGTAGGTCACTTCCAACTTTGCCCTGTTTCTTACCTGTAAGTGTGTTTGCCAAAATCTCAGTACTTCATCTCCGTTTTCTGGTATGTTACTTGCTTTCAACTGAAATGAAATCTTTGAAATCTTGTCCTTTCTGGGCTTCTGTATTTCCAGTCTCTTGTAGTTGTCCTTTTCCCTCTTCATTCTTTGGGGTTTTTTAGCATGTCACTTGGAGTACTTTTCTCCTTACTTTCTCTAGCACTTTGGGAGAAGTTCTGACAGCTTGAGCCTTGAATCCTTTCTCTTCTGTGGATAATCTTTCTTCAGTTTCTGTTTCTATACAGACAATGCAAGATCTTCCACTTTTCCTAAGACTTATCTTCATTATCCAGAGTGAAGCCTCAGCTTTTCTTGCTGATATTTTGCAGGTTAAACTCTGGGTTAAAAAGTTCAAAAGACTCCCTACCTTTTCCATCTTCAGTCATCCATCTGTCTTTAGCTGCTGTGGACAAAACCATTGCTCTTGTTGTTTGGGCCTAGCTGCACCTTTGCTGGAGACTTTTTTACAAATACTCATTATCTTGGACACATGTGCATCTTGCAGTTATTTTTTCTGCACAGTTAATCATAAAGACCGCCAAGAAAAAAAACTCCTGCCTAAAGAGCTACTTTGCCATGACACTGGTTCACTGCATAGTACAGTCCAACTGTAGATAGGTGTGTTTTGACCATGTTTCTGCTACTTTCTTTGTGGTCTCCTGTCTTCTCCTTAAGAATTGAAGCACTGTTGGGTTAGCTCTGGCTTTGGCAGGTGTTTGTGTAGCACTTAACATAGTAGTATTCTGGACCATAAACAGGAGTTCTCGTTATTGTGGTGATAAAAATAATAGATAAAAGTAAACATAATGTGCAGAACTAGATTTGGGGTAGGATACAAGGAACCTCTAGTGTAGTCCACATGCATGGTCTACAGAGAGGCGGAAAGGAAAGGGATGATGGTATTCATCCCTGTAGCATATTGCTTAAAGATCAGTGGAATACCTATGGAATACCTATAAAACTATGGAATAGTGGAATACCTATAAAACTATGAGTAACTTCGCAAACAGTAGACAGATAATGGACAAATGATGCCTAAGTGGGGGATACAACTGAGCTCATGCAGTGGTGATGCTGACTTTAGTAATGAGTGATCTGAATGGCCTTCTCACACACTGTATACTTTCAACACAGAAGAAAATTGGACCATGCATCATCTGTTAGTCAGTATAAAATGAGAGATAAGATCAAGTCATAAGATTTTGAGTAAGATCCAAACTTCAAACATCCCAAGAGTCAATGAGCTTATGGTCCTGTCATTTTAGGCTGAATGGAGCTTTGGATATATATTTCACAATCCAGATTGCATCCTGAGCACAATCTGAAGGTGACAGTAATGGCTGATGACAGGTTTTGCGTAGTATTTTTAAGAACAGGTTTCTGATGTGGTAGTTGCAGATCTGTTAAGTACCTTCCAGCCAGTGTAATTTTATTACTGGTAAACACCTACCAAAGGTCACATGTTCTTTTTGTCAGAATTATGTCTGTTTCCATATTTCCAATAAATAAAAAAAAAAAAAATGTAACACTGCTTTAGATTTACTTGCCCAGGGCCAGATACAGTATCTCAGACGCCTAATGTGTTTGTCTTAGGTAAATCAAATGAAGTAAACAAAACTGGTAGATCATAAACACTCTGATTAAGTGTTGGATTAATACTGCAATACCTGAATGAGTTACATGTTATGTTAAGCAATTTCTATAAGGTAAACTTATTTGTTGAGTTAAGATGCTTCTCAAGTTGCTCCAGCAGTTTTGGTGGCAGCTTTCTTTCCAGTGAATTTCTGGAGCAAAATGGTTATTTGTAAAGTACCACCAGCATTTACAGAGAGTGCGTGTGTACATGAGCATGACATCTTACAATGCAGGTGAAAATTTTCATCTTGCTCTTTGGCACTTCTACACTGGCTAGTGCTATAGGGACCAGCTATGGGTAAAAAGTTGTGAGGTTGCTATTGCAGTTATCAGCTTTTGCCAAGACTGAGTGTACATACTCCTCTTACCTTGTAGGAAATAGCCTTTGTATATCAGGCATATGACCTGTAGCAATTTATGAAGAAGACTGGTCAGACTTAAATTGTTTCTGGTCACAAAAATTTTATAATGAATATTGTGGAGGCAATTACTGTCTTACAACAGGAAGTTCTACATTGGCATACTGGCACTGTGAGGAGGAGCAGTGGTTTTCACAGAGCCTTTCAGAGCTAAAAGGTACTTTCAAGTCTGCCGCAAGTCAAAAGCCAAAGCTGGTGTCATAAACATGGAGATGACAGTGATATGTACCGAAGAGAAATGGTACTGTGCCTTCACCCCACTGATGATAGTTCTAAATTCCTGAGCAGTTAGTGACTTCTGCTGAAATGGTCACTATTAATATATCTTTTAGGAAGTGAAGTGCTATCTGTAACTGAGATAAGGATTTGCATGTCACCCTCTCAACTTAGTTGTCGAAAATCTTCATATAGAATGAAACATAGGTGTATACAGAAATATTTGGCTTTTTTTTAGCCAAGTGGTTGGGTTTTTTTAAAAAGTTAATCAAGCTCTCCTGTAGACTATATCTGTTTTAAGTGAGGCTCTGAATGTTATTTCTAATTTTTTTAGATAGCTGCACTATTTTAGGGATAGTGCAGCTCATGAGGTTTTCTCATATATAATTCCAAAATAAAAGTAAAAAGCTCAGAGAAACTACAGCTTTAGTAGTGGTCCACATCATTCAATGTATATCTAGAAAGCACAACAAAATAAATTTCTGCTGCTTCCCAGAGTATAAAATCCAAAACATCTCACTTGCTTTTCAGATCAAGCATTGAATGTCCTCTTCTAATAACACAGTGTACACTACTAAATAGAAGTCAACAGCAATCAAGTAGATCTACTATAATCCAAAGCATGTAGAAAGCTGAAGCTGTAGCTGGCTGTACTACTGTGTTCTCCCCCCTGAGAAGTGTGTGTGTTTGTGTGTGTGTGTATGATTTTAGGGGTCTGCTGTAAAGCACAGTGCAAGTGAAGATAATACCTTGCTCTGTTTCATCTTAGTTTCCCTGACTCATGCAGGTGCCTTCCGCATACTCCCATAAAGTCTTTGATGTTTATCACTGGGATGTTTCTCTTAAATTTATGTTAGGTCAGACAGAGGTCGAAGTGCCCTGTCTGCAAGCCTGGTTTATGCACCTCTGGCAGCTTAATAAAAGGCTCACGTTGTTGCATGACAATTTGCTCTCACAGCATTATGCGATGGGCCACGTTACACCGAGACGCATACTTGTTTTGTCACTTGGACGGCCAGGTTACACTGAGACGCATACTTGTTTTGTCACTTGAATTAACTTCTATGCACAGTAGTAATAAGCAGGTGTGTCGTTCTTCCCTATTGCAGGGGCTATTTATGTCTTGCTTACTGGCAGTCAGGATGTTATAATGACAGTTGTGATCATGACTACAGGCAGAAGCACTGCCTCAGTGCTTTATAAAGCATTGGATAATTGTTATGAGATTGCTTTAGACTTCCAACACCATAAGTTCTCTAAATAACGTTTTTTGAGTTTAACATGAACGAGCGAATGTTCTTGTATCTGGATTAAATATCTGGTGAGGTTTTGTCTAAAGAGTATTTAGTAGATTTAGGAACACATACAGAAATATCCCTAAATCTGTATCACGGTTATTGAAGGGAAGTATTGTCTCAAATGGAGAAAAGACCAATGCTTAAGATAAGTACCAGTATCTTCTGAAAGGTTATTACTGAAACTGTGTGAGATCTTGTACATAATGAATTAATGGAGGCAACTGCTACTCAAAATGCCTGATTTACACTGACTACCTGTAGCAGAATGGTTTAAATTACAATATTGTGTTGTGTTCTTTGGGTAAGGGAGGGGTGGCCTGTTTCTTCATTTGACTGCTATGAATGAAGGTAACTGTTTGAGAACTCTCATCACCCAGCATGTTCCGAAGTACTGAGCATAAGACTGCCAAACTCAATGTCTGTTCATGCAACACTGTGAAAGAGACCATAGGTTACTTCAAACTTTCTGTTCTTCCTCTGAAGGTTCAGGTGCTGGTCATCAGTAGGAGCAAGATCACAGATTAGGTGGTCAATGGCCTGGGTTATCCTGTTGCTGTGGCAATGAAGGTTATGAAGAACATCAGTCAGTCAAGAAAGCCAAAAGTTGTCACTGCTTTACATGTCAAATTTTGGTATGCATCTGTTTTTGTTTGAGCTCCTGAGCTTGTTCATGCTGTCTTCAGTGTTCTGTTTGGAAGTTGGAATTTAGATGATGCAAAGCAGCAGGTTTTAATTTCTCATGGTTCTTGCTTCTTTTTAAAGCCCAGAACAAGCATATTTCAAGTTTAGATTCCCTTTCCTAGATTGGCTACTGGGGATTGAATGGAACATTGCTACATATCAGCAGAGGAATTCGCATTAAACAGCATTCATTTTCAAACTCTTGATGCAGAATTGTTTAGGCTGGAAAAGACTGCTTGAGATCATCTATTCCAACCCCATATTTACTGCATCATCCAGATAGTAAGCTGTAAATAGAATGATGCTGGCCAGATCTGTTATTAGTGAGTGCTGTATGCTTTTTATTTACACAGTCTTTACACTGGGCTCTTCAACAGACGCACAATAATAGAAGCTGTAATTGTAATAATCACAAGAGTTTTCAGAACTTATTTTTGAGTTATCACAGCCACTTGAGCAGTCTTTTGATGCACTTTCCCAAATTTACTTAGGTTGATTTAACAGAAGATAGGCAATGTATCACTGTCTTTGGTTGTAGAGATTTTACAGATCTTTGGAATTGAAGCCTTTTATTGGAAAGGATTTTTCAGCCTGCCATTTGATGTATATCTCTTTGTAGTAGTGTTATTTGTCATCCACATCACTGGTCAGCTACCTGACACCTGACACAAAAGGTGACCAGGTAATGCAAATGGCAGGAAAAGGAAGGAGCTGTGCCTACTGGCTGTGGTGTGCTCTAGTCAGCTTATGTGAACTTAGAAACTACACCCAAACAAAACCACTTACAGTTGAACAAACTTTCAGTCAAACAAGCTGCTTCTATGGAGGTAAAAGGAAAAGTACTGATATATAACTTAAGCATTACAGTGCTCTCTCCCATTCCCTGACTGGATAATTTGGCACTGTGAAAGACACAGGCTTTTGATTTGAGCTATGGACTTCTTTCTCTAGTACCTTTCAGTAGATAGAGTTTATATAGTGTGCAGTACTTTCACCCTTGCATTTAGGCTTACTGGAGCTGTCTGCTGGAGATTTGCTGCTTTATAGCAGACAGTGCCTAAGATTGCAGGCATAATTCCTGGTCAGTTGAGAAACAATAAATTAGAGAATGTTTGGTTTACGTCTGAGGAGTGATCATTCACCAGCTGAACTGGCAACTCCAGCTGCAACCTTGTTAGTAGTATAGGCAATATAATTGCAATAAAGCACATAAATGAAAGAAGTCTGCATTGTAGTCAGGCAGCTTTTAAGATAGCCAGAGATAAACCACAGACTTTGTGTACCGGCAGTTGATCATTTCCTGTGATAGTTTGTTTTAATGAGTACTAAACAATACCAAAAGCAGTGGTTTCTACCACAAGAACACTGTGAACTCTCAGATGTTCTTGTAGGCCATACAAAAGAAACAAACTTGGCATTTTCTCTTAATGGTGGTTCCTGGCACTGGTTACCAAATGCTGTTCATTTCCAGACCATGGTTTGGGAAGCAGTGCTATAGAGAGTGATTTAAAAAATGTTAGAAAGATAGTGAGCTTAAGTCCATAATACGGAAATAAGAACACAAATACTGTCCTTGGGGCATCTGACCTAGAGGGGGATTCTGTGTAATTGAAGGTCATAAGTGTTAGATAGCCAGATGCATCAGCCCCCTACTGCTCTGCTGACCTGGGTGCTGCCACTTTCTTGCAGATTTGACAGCTGTAAGACTTCACTATGTAATTAGTGACTTTGCTATATGCAGGTGAGCTGATCTGTTTCTGCAGGCTTCAGGAGGGCTCCGAAACACCCATTGCATTTGTTCTCTTTTGGAATGAAGTTGAATCCTTTGACAGAAACCCAGTGGAAGTCAAAGATAGTCACCTCCTGCACTGCCATCGGTGAATGCTCCTGAGGGGCTTTCCCCCCTCCCCCCAGGTTGTGATTTCAGAATCCACTAGAAGAGCTTTTTCATCCCTCCAGCCCTGCTGCTTCTCTCTCAAGCCTCTTCTAGGAAATTCATGATGCTTTGCAGGTTGGGTTAGATTTGCACCTGAAACTTTCCTGTTCATAGTTAAATGCTCTCAAAAAGATGGATGAGATTGAGAGAAGGTGAGCAAAACAACACGTACATTCATACCTGCCCTTCTGTAGAGCTGGCCTCAGGCTAAGAAGAAGGGTTTGGGAGGTTTGAGACCTCATGGATGCCTCCTGAATTCTTTTCTCATTGTGTCATTTCCTTTCAGCAGTGTCTGGTCCTTCAAGCTTACCTGGGTGTGTTCACAGGTAGCCAGACCTGTATTGTGAAACAGAAATTAGACACTAAACCTTGGCAATAATTAACTCACATAGCCTGGTTTGCTGCCTCTTTGTCATGCATTTATTATCCTTTGTTTGCTCACTTCTAAGGAAATTCTTTTTGGTATGTTATTAGGTTTTTATGAATCTGAGCAAGTGAAGAATTAAACCGTGAGGCTCAGGTGCAGGGGAAGGTTTTCTTTATTTCCTTGGCAGTTAACCTGTATAAACATGTGTAGGGGAAGGTGGAGCTCAGTGGCAGCGATAATAGAGTGGAGACATAGTAAACAGGTTTTGTATAGTATTTCTTACCGTGGGCCTGCTTGAGAAGCCCCTAATTGTGTTTTCCAGACCGATAACATTCTTGTCCTCAGCAGGGTGAGGAGGGATGCCTGAATTGATCTTTTCTTTGTGTCAGATGTGCTTAAGCCCTGCAAAAAAACGTAACTGGAATCTCCCCTTACCAATACCAACATGTCAGGGCAAATCACCCAAGAATGACAGCCTGTTTAACTGGTGTGCTCCCTGACACAAAATAGTGAAAGCCATCATCTTGAATGCTCCCAGTTATTTTGGTCCCTATTGAAAAGAGTGTCTTTTCCAAGGTGACTTTTTAACTCAGGCCTCTTGCTTTGTATGTCTTCTCTGTGTACACAAAGTGCTTGGCAAAACATTGATGCCTGCTTAGCAGGTACTAAATAGGAGCTGAGAGGGGTACTTACTTAAGAGTCTGGGAGTGAGGCTTGAACTTTGTGATTTAAAGCAAAAAATATTTATTTTTAAGTGGAATGTCCTACATGGCTGACTCTTGTGTACACAAGAATACTCTTTTTCTTTTTTTTTTTGGCTTACTTTGCCTTGGGGACTGTATCAGAAGCCAGGCTTGGATCTTTGTTGAAGCACTCCAGATTGACT
Source organism: Melopsittacus undulatus (assembly GCF_012275295.1). Taxonomy (NCBI): domain Eukaryota; kingdom Metazoa; phylum Chordata; class Aves; order Psittaciformes; family Psittaculidae; genus Melopsittacus; species Melopsittacus undulatus. Next base: position 47,209,621 of record NC_047530.1, read on the forward strand.
TTCCTATACAATCAAGTTCTTATCCACTGCTGCATGTTCAGCAGTGAATTACTTTTCTGTAATTTCTCATACACATGTTTCAAGAGAAGTCAGATGTTCTTAGGCTGCAGTTTCAAGGAGCAAAGTGAGCTGATGTACCAGCTGTTCACCCAACACTTTGCTGTTGTGACATACTTTGCTTTAGTTTTTGTGTTCACTGTACCCAGCAAATAAAAAATCCTAATATCCTCGGATACTTTGCTAATCTTCTCCCTTTACACTGGCTTCAGTGCTTATCTGGTCTTCTGCTGAGCCATTATGCGCACTAAGAGAAGAAAGCCCATGCAACAAAACAAGTGGTTACATTTCTGTCGGGCTAGCAGCTGAAATGGCTGAGGGCCTGGCTCAGGAAGCAGTGGAGTTCATATGAGCAAGGGAAAGCACTTGAGTAGGGATGATGGGAAGAAGATGTCCAGCATTCAAGGTGCCCTGAAAGTTGAAATTGATTCTTGGTGTGCTTCTTGATGCTGCTATCAAAGATGTTATTCTGAGATTTAATTTTCCTATGTGAACTTAGTGCACTTACTGAAACTGCAGTCAAACACTCCTATCCTGTTTTGAAATGCGTATTACTCTAGATGGTATCTCATTGATGTCTTGCATAATACTATTTTAATTTCATTATTGCTGACATTTTTCAGACACTGTCAGAGGATCTGGATGGTTTGTAGCAGTATCTTTCAAGATTAATAGATCTACCTAAATTATTCTACTGCAGAAAAGATAGTATCAATGTGATTTTAGTCCATCTAATTATCTTTTTTTTTTGCCTCTGTACTTGTCTTAGTATTACTTCATATTATTTATGTTATCTTCCCCAGCAAGTGGATTATTTTGCTTCTGAAATTCCTGAAATGAATCCTGTATCAAATTGAAGACTCACATTCTTGGTGTTGATTTGAGATGGAAGCAGGTGACCTGACTGCAGGGTATCTCAGCACAATACATACATATGTACATTGATACAATTCTTTTGGAGACCATCTGTGAACTGGGTCAAGAAACATCAACATTTAAAAAGCCTGTTTGAAAAGGTAAAAAGGTGGGGATTGTTTAAATTTTGACTAATCCCAAAGCTTGACATGTGGTGCTGCAGAAATAGTACTGATGTGAGCTGCTCAGATTGTCACAGCTGTACGGAGGAGCATCTGTGGAAGCACTGCCTGATCTAGTGGGGGTGTTCAGTAAAGGTCCTACATTGCTGGAAGTGCACGTTAAAACTTTCAGCTATTGAAAGCATGTGAAAAAATGGTGTATTTGACTGTATTTGTGCAGGTAATATGCAAAGGAAGATTTTCTGGCAGCCAAAATGCCATACACCCAGTTTTACTTAAGAGTTGGGAGTTTTAACATAAGCTCCCTGCATGAGAATGTTTAAGCAGGATGATGTGGACACACAGAGTAACCGCAAAGCATCCAACAAACCACCTCTTAATTTGTAATGCACAGCTCAGGCTGTAATATTTTACAACCCCATTCAGTACAGACATTCGCTTGACTTTAGACTGTGTGTACTGGACACACAAAAAAATGAGCACTGAACTTTATAGATCAGAAATGAGAAGACAGCCAATGTGTAAAGCATCCTGGTTTCAATTGGAATTCAAGTACTTCAATTGTTAGGGTGGAAAAACAGATTTTCGCTTAAAACTCTTCTTACCTATCATAAAAGTAATTACCTAATTGTTGGGTTTGGGTTTTCTTTAGTAAAAAATCATGTTCCTTTAAGTGCTGTAATTACTTTGTCCAAATTCTGTACTCAATAAATATATAATTTCTCTTGTGAATGGGTGTTAGTTGTCTGCTATCCATGTCTTGGTGTGCAATGCTGCTGCATTTGCTCAGAGTTTCATGTGTTTCTAGCATTTTTAATTTCTGCCCCAGTCTGTGCTGTGGTGTTCGTGACTGTAAATATGCAGAGCGTCAGTTTCAGCCTTGCTTCATGACCATTTCTATGGATTGATGTTTATCTAAAATAAAGATTGACTCAACATATTACTCTGGAAGTTATTAATGGTTTGTCTGTAGGCTGTTACATCATGAAGAAACCAAAGCATGCTTTGAGAGCCTTTACTTTTTTTTTCTCTCAGGGTTGCTGACATGCAAAATGCAGCTGTTCAGCAGTGCAGTACCAGGTAAAAATAGAGTACAGGAGAAATGCAATACTGAGTAAAGCTTCAATTTTCTGTTTAATAGAGCTGTTCATATCTCTAACTATAGACTTTAGTAAAAATTAATAGTCTAGGAATAGGATAAAGTTGTGCATCAGAATTTCATGAACTGCTTATAACCTGTCATTATTGCTGTTTTCTAGTATTTTCCATGTAATAAGTATTAATGTTTTGTGTACATCTAATTTCTTAGTGTATGTCACCAAATACCTACACTTAACACTTCATTTCTATATTTGAATGTGCAGTACATAGTTGATGCATAAAATGGAAATGTTAATTTAATATTAATTGTAAATTGTATTGTCTTATCCATTGCTTTCCACTCCCATATCAGCTCCTTCTGTATCTAAGTTAAATAAGCACATGCTGGGGTGGTGAATGTAGAAGCTTTTGCAGTTGCTCTCTTGCATGCTTCTGTGTGAGTAAATATAGAAACCAAAATTGCTTTCATCCAGATTAATTTTTAGAGACATCTATGAATAAGTAAATTGCAAATTATGTCCTTTAATTGAAATAGTAATTAAAAATATCTTAAGCCACTAGAAGCTGAGCTATTCCAGGCCCAACTGAATCAGCTGTGCTGTGCATTTGTTCTAACTGTCTCTGGTAGAGGAAGGTCTGCTAAGGTTAGAAATCAAATTATTCTCTGCTACAGTAAATCAGTTGCCACTTTCTGCTTGCCAGAGGCACTACTTCAAAACAAAACCAAGCTAACGCACAGGGAGTTAAAATATCTTTGTCCTAAGTCATCATGTCTGGCCGAGGAGTGACCTCAGCCTGCTGCTTTGAATCATTGTTGAGAACCCACGTGCTCTAAGTAGACTGAGATATGTTTCAGTCCCAGAAATTGTTTGTCTTTTCGTGTGTCCTGGATGGCTAAATGAGTACAACCTTGACATTGTTAGAAAAGGCACAGCTACACCCAGTTACTATAGGTGCAGTAGCAGATTAACCACTCTAACTACTTTCATGTGTGTAATCTTTCTAATCTTGATCAGGTGGCCATGTTGCTTTTCTCCTGTGGCACGTAGGCAGAGCTTGACTGTGGTTTTAATCTTAAAGCTTTTTTTAGAGTGGTAGATGCAGACAAAAAGAAAAATGAAGGCGTTGAAATATTCTATGCAGTGTTACGTTGAGAAGGTTAGGCTGCATTTATGTGAAACCCCCCAAACAATGTATTTAAATTGAAGGAAGTTATTAACATGATCCTTCAAGAAATGTCTGAGAGCAGTGCTTTTCATACTTACCAAAATCTGTGAACTCATATTAATGTAAGCCATAGTGTAGTCAGTCTGACAAAATCAGCAGTTTCTGGCAATAGTCAAATAAATACTTAAGAGGCAAGAGAGATGCTGGAAGCAAATAAATTCTTTCCTGATTGTCTATTCTTGCATTTATGATCAAACCCATAAATTGCACAATTACAAAACTTACTTGCTGGTGAAAAAGCTGTTAATGCCTTCCCTTACTGTCACCCATTAGGCTATGAATGAGAACTTGTTTTCTTTTAGAAGCAGAAAGGAGAGCTGGTACTTGTGAATTACAGTAATTCTAGTGAGGCTGTTTTGACTTTGCAAAGTGTGTGTATTTGGGGGGTTACTAGTTTTGTTTTCTGTTTTGGCAGCAAATAAGAGCTTAAGGAATTCACTGGTACCTTCTTAGTAGCTTACAGCTTCTTGTTTTCTTCTAGAGGTTTGTGATACTCTGACCTAAATTTCATCGTCTCTGAAAGGGAATAAGTTACTTGAACAGCTTTGCTTACTTTAGATAACTTTCCTGAGCTTACAATTCCTTGTAATGGGACTATTCTCTCCCTCACTGTGGGAGCACATCAGGATGGAAGATATCACTGTGTAAGTGAACCTTTCTGCTCAGCAGGGCCTGAGGGACCACAGTGCCAGCCAGCCAGTCGGCTGTGGATAGCACTGGGGCAGAAGCTCCTAACGTCCTTTCACACAGTCCAGTGGCAAAATGTATTTGCAGGGTGGAGTGGGTATTTATGGAAAGGGAATCTGCATTAAAGTGTAGTAATGTGGATTATAAGAAGTTGCCATTGACTCTTCTGTAAGCAAATCAAACACAACATTTAGTGTAGGAGATAGTAAGGATAAAAGCTTTATGTGTAGAAATAAAAGTTCTGGCTTTATCTTCTGCTTTTTTGAGGTATAATTGTGATTAATATTAAAGAACATTGTACTGTGTATCGAGAGTGTTAAATAAGAGAGCACTGGGAGGAGAGAGGCTGCAGTAGGCTGCTTGGTGAAATTCTGTGTCTTGCTTCTCATATAGCAGATCTCTTTAATGCAGTCCATCTGTTCAGCCTTGCTTGCCTTAAGGTGGTAGAATTTTCATACTGGGGGAGGTAATCATTTGTGAATAACTGTTATTTTGCAATTCAGTACTAAGATGTATGTGTAGAGTTAGCTAGAAAGGACTCCTTGCCTTTACGCTAGGAATAGAAACCTCTATGGAATTTTGGGGGTTACCGTTTGGTTTGGTTTCAGTGGGCCCATTCACTCAGTGACACAAACACCCTCTTTGTATATACAGTGCATGAATGGAAATGTGGACAGGACAGAAAGCAGGTGTTTGTGTTACGGAAGGGAATGTTACAACAATATTTATAGGCTATTCATGTATTATTGAAGTTATTTGAAGTTGTTGCATAAAATAGAAGTTGAACTAGAAAATGGCGAAGTCCAGTTTTATCCAGATAAACTGGTCTGAACCTGCTGCAAACCTGCAAAATTAAATAATTCACAGGAAATGAATTATTTCTTCCTCACCTATTAGTATTTATAACTAAATGACTGCTACTAACATAAAAATGACTGCTACTGCTCAAACCAGGACACTTACTTGGAGTCTGATTTTGCCCCTTCCATGTTCTTACTCAAGTGTAAAAACTGATCGTGGGTACTCTCCATAAACTTGTATGTAATGAAACTAGTCAGCATGCAAAATACTCCTCGAGATGGTTGAGTTGGATCCTTTGGTGTTTTAAAAGAGGAATCATACGGGTCACAGACTTGTGCCTGTAAATGCTAGCAGTGGATGAGCATGGCTAGCCAGTAAATGGATTTGATGTCTTTGCTTGTCCTATACCAGCTGCTCTGTATGGAGCTAGAGGGGCGGATGGCACTTTGGCTTGTTCTTTTTCGTCTGTAATGCTCCTTCAGTTTTAGTGAATGTGTGTGCCAGAGCGAATGTGGGCAATAGATGAGTTAAATTTTAACTGATATGTATGGGTGCAACATGAATAGGAACTGTGTTAGAAATATTTAATACTAGTCTTTCTCATCTAACAACAAAAATAACAGCAAAAATTCCTCTCTCTCTCCCCCCCCCCCCCTTCTTTCTTTTCCTGGACAGGAATTAAATAAGTGTTGGTTTGGTCAGAAAACTCTAAAACTGATACTCGGTAAACTTTCCAGCATATACCAGGTTGGAAATCAGATATGCATAGATATGCATGAGTATATCTTATATTACTTTAACTGAGTTTTCTTGTAGATGGGTTCAGGAGGACATGCACAACTTTAAGAAAACAATAAAGCATGATTGTGTTCTCTTGCATGAATTAACTTTTAATTTTGAGTTGTAAAATTGTTTTGTGACTGGTCTGATGTTGAGTATATGACTCTCTGTAGGATCTACAGCCTGGCAGTATTTAGAAAAGCCACATGACCACATGGGTTTGGAAACTGAGTATGTTAGGCAAGAATCACCAAATATAAAAAGCAAGAGCCTCCTCATGTCATTTAGCCATTCAGTTTTCTGGTAGAAACAGTAGTTTTAAGATACAGCTAGGTTCCAGAGGGGAAGAATTAGCCACTTTTCCCAAGAAGTAGTATTTAAATTCTGAGAAGCACACCTACTTTACTTAAAGATTTGAAGAGAGGATTTATTATAATTCTATACATTTAATATAACTGCCCAATATAAAATTACCTTTATGGGGTTGTTTGGAAAGCTGGTTAGCAGTGCAGCATGTAAGTTTTTAAAAATCCTGTTCCTATGTGCTCTGATTTCCACGACACCATTCTTTAGGGACAGCACATTTGTTATAGGAGGCTGAATTGTTTCCTTTTGCAAAGCTTTACAGGCTCTGAATCTCCCACTGGCTGCTGTCCAGAAGGAAAGATTTGTGGGTTCTGCCCAGTGTCTGCAAATGTGTGATGATATTTATATCCATTGAGTTGTTTTCACTATTGCTAGATCTGGTAAAACACTTGTGGCTTTACCACAACTAAAAGACTTGTGGTAAAGACTGAAAACTTTGAAATAGAGTTCTGTGCTGGAAGACATATTCTGACTTCCATCACATCCCTGGTTACTGGGTGGGAAGGAAGATCATCAACCCTTTTAAAAGGGGGGAGGTAGGCAAATCTTTAAGGAAAGAAGTAAGACTTCAGTTTTTGAAAGCATAATACTGTTTAAGTATGCACAAAAAGCAGAATTTTGGCTCAGTTGACTTCAAAGGTGATTCACAGTAATTTTATTGATAGAGTCCTTAAAACCCAGTTCATGCTGCACAGCTGTACAGTTATGTTGACTCAAAAGCTTTTTACAGATGTGACTTCTAAAAGAAAAAGCTGCCTTTTTCTTCTTATGTTTTTCTAAACTGCTGACAGCAAAGAGAAGGGCAGACTTATCAATTCCATTTGTACTTTCATGCCTTCTCTCTCTTTTCTGCAAGAAGCTTCCAGTAAGGACAATTAAAAAAGTCACCAAGAAAACCTCCTTGTTCTGGGAAGCATCTCCAAGCATGAAACCAGTACCAGTGTAATGCCTTTATAGCATTACTTTTTTACTTAAATGGACAGTGATTCATTTGATCTTCATTGGAAGCATCTTCAAGCTATTTACCACTTCATCCAGATATGGTTTAATAGAATGGTGTTCTTGGATTTTTCCATATGGTGTTCCTTTCTTAAAGAAGGTAAAGTTCTGACTTCATACTTGATATATCATGAAGAAAGGATGGTCATGGAGCTTTGAAACCTCCTTGTCACCTTTGAGCTTGAAAATCCACAGTGTAATCGGTTGATTAGGGTACAGTGCAGGTTTGGCTCTGTTCCTGGCTTTGCTCTATGTTTTCTGTATAGTCTTAAGCAATGACAATGGTCAGTCTCTCTGCAGATTTCATAATCTCTGAAATAAAGACATAGAGCTACCTTAATATCTCCTGATTTCCATTTTTATTTGAAGTCAATAAAGATTGACTTAGATATCCTTAGAAAGATGTTTGTATATGGAAATAATTTCCCTTGAATATTCTCTTCAAACTTGGAGATTTTGAATGGCTTTATGGCATTAGATCTAGAAATGATTTGTACTGATGAAGCATAAGTAGCATAAAACTTTTTGGCTCAGTTCTGTACATGTGACTGTAACTGGCTGAAGATCCAAGTACCAGTGAAAGGATGTGGTAAATTTTCCTTGGAGCTGGCAAAAGTTCCCATACTTGGAACTTTTAAAACCAGACGAGGTTGATATGCTGGAAAATATACTACAGAGAAGACAGTGCTTTATTGGTAGGAAAACAGGCTGGGCATTCCTATAGGCCTCTCTGTGTGCAGCTGATGAAGTTGTAAATGATAGTTATTTTAATTTGCCTTCGATTTCCTGATTTTGCTGGATGTGCCCTGCAGCATGACTGAAGCCTTCAGTCTCATGCCAATGAAAATGGCAATCAACATTTCCTTATTTAGTTTCTCTTGTTAAATGCAGAGTGAAACTCCAAGGGTGTAGTTAAGAAAATATTGATTTTTTTATTATTATTTTTTCCCAATTCCAGATGAAAACTTGCAGGCATTTGCCCAGTAGGGCGGAGTAGAGAAGTTATCTTGATTGTGTAACTCCAGTCTTTGGCTCTGCAGCCGTGAGAGCACTTGAGCAATAGATGACTGCCTTTTGCCGTTGGCTAGATAATGTTGTTGTTTCTCGGCTGTGGACTGCAGACTGACTTTCACACAAGCCAATGGCATGGGGCTTTCCCACACTTGCAACATCACTGGTTTTCCAGCACTGCGACACGTCTTGTGTACACAGGTTAAATTTCAACTGAAATGCCTTCTGCTCCAGTCGGCCATCAGCTGGGCACAGCTCTGCTCGTTACCCAGGTCAGCAGTGTCTATCAGCACAAGTGTGCAAGGTACAACAAAACCGTTTTAAAATACTACACCACAGGGTTATGACTGTGACTTTTTTACCTGCACATTCATAACCTGCTCCTCTCCATTTTGAGTTTCTGGGGCATCCTCCTGCAGCAAGTGTGGCAGAGATAGTATCTACAAGCTAGAGGAACTGGGAGCCTGACCTCGTCTACAGAAAGGATTTCAGTAGGTTTGGGTCAGATGCATGAAAATGGTGAACACAATTGTGGTTCACTCAGGGTGATGTCTGGAGCATAGAATCATAGAATAGTTAGGGTTGGAAAGGACCTTAAGATCATCTAGTTTCAACCCTCCTGCCATGGGCAGGGACACCTCCCACTAAACCATGCATGTGGATGTTTGTGCTTAAGGACCCTCGGTCTGTGAGTTTGCTGAGGGGCCAGACACAGAAGTCTGTGCTTACACACATGGTGTTTGTGGTGAGATGTTGGGGATCCCATGGTTTTGTTTGTCTCTGAAGTTAGAGGGGTGTTCTCTTCATTTGCAGTCCCTCACTGTTAGAAATGGCAGATACAAGTCTTGAGGCTTTGGTGATGCAGAAACTGATTGAGTCCAATTAAATCTCCTGGGAAGTTTATCCTGTGGTTAAAGCTACTTTCTTTTGCTTGATAGCATTAAATTAAATGTTTTAGAAGGAAAGGAATTCAAGGTCTGATCTGTTGACCACTTAAATTTTCTGTTGTGCTAGCCTAGGAAAACATTTCCAAGACAATAGCTGAGATTTTAAGTCTCAGTCCAGTTTTGTATTTTTGAGGGTTTTGTGTAAGAATAAGTGTTCAAATAAGTCTTTCTACTTTTGTCAAACAGAAATAATACAGGATCAGTTGATACTGCTAACATTTGCCTTGACCTATAAGGAAGTGGACAAGTAACATGAGTACTAGAATAGTTCACAACTATTTTTTATTTTTAAATAACTTGGTGTTATTTGGAGTTGTTGAGAGACCGTGTGTCTCACTGAAGTCTGTGCTGTACCAGAAACAAAGGTGAAACTGATTGAACACCTTCATTATTATTTGAAGTAGCATGAATTAACTTTAAGTAGGGTGGATTTATAATATATGTGCCTGTGTAAGTATGGTTACAAAGGGCTAGAAGGTAAAGGAAAAAATGTTCTGAGTTGATGTTTTCAGCACTGAGGCAGGGGCAGCCCTGTGCCCCCATGAAGGGTGGTCTGGATCTGTTGTACTTCTCTCCTGTTGCTGAGACAGACTAAGTCCCAGCTCTCCAAACCTCACTTGCATGTAAATAATGCCTTTTGTGTAGTGATTGCATTATGTCAAGTTTTGTATGCCCATCCTACCAATGGATCAGAAAGTTTGCTGGTCATCTTTTACCTATAGCTTTGGAAAATATGCCTGTGCCACAGAAGGCAATAATGCAGCTCTTTGATGTTTATAGTAGCTGCTTTGCCTTTTTAGTAGTCAGACCAGGAGGAAATGTGTTGAATTAGCTGCATGAGAGAAGCAGAAGAATTCATTAAAGAACATAAAATGAATTCTACTCAAGTTTCAAGCTTCTGGGCAGGAGTCACAGAGCAGTAATCATCTTCCAGTTGTTTCTAATTTCTTTTGTGGCACTTCTCTTGTTCATGAAACCAATATGTACTGCTAGTGTGGGTGAGAAAATGAGCAGTGTCATTGAGGCTTTGAGCGGTGTAAACATTAACAAGTACGTTTGTGTTATAGTCTCTGTTTCCTTTTTCAAGACCAAAGGAGAAAGAGTGGATGAATCAGAAAGCTACTTAGGGACTACATGGGCTTCACCTGTAGTTTGCCATTTCAAATACAACCCACTTTGGTAGCCACTGGAGTACTTTATCAAGCAATGGCAATTTTCTGTCATAAGCGAAATTAATAAGTGTTTGACTTCATGTCTTAGAGAAACTCCATGAGTCTTGGAGCAACAGTAAGCTGTAGGGCCCTTCTTTGATCTGATTAAAAATTAGAGCAAGGCACTGATTCTGTGTCTACAGACCATGGTATCACACACAGTCTGATCTGCAGCTGATTTACCTGCCAGCTTGAGGCCTATGTGGCACATCCTTTTTATGTCAAACTTCACATGCATTGCATAGCACATACATATGCGTTAGCCCCTTGTGTCTCTGTTGCCCCCAAGAAATAATGTTTCCTTGTATCTGTTTTTCCATAACTCTAAAGGAATTCTGAGAATTGAAAGATCCCAAACCTACAGCATTCACTTAACTACTTAGATAAGGTAAATCTGAACTTTACCATTCCCATATTTTAGTCTCTATCTACAAGGGGGTAGTAATGTTTTATAACTGTGTAGGAATAGATGGCTGATTACTTAAGCTGGGTGGCATTTATGTAGTTCTAAGAATGATGAATAATGGGTCTGTCTTGAGAAGGCAGACATGCAAAAATATGAACATGTATTAGCTGTGCATATCAAACGTGTTTGAGCCATAGATTCACCAAGATGACTGATAGGACTACAGACCTCTTATTGCTGCTGCAGAAGGTGGTGTCCATAGTTCTGGTCACTGATGTGGAAACAAGACACTATGTATCAAAGTCTGTGTACTAAGCAGTGCTTTGGGTTTTGGTTTCTCCTTTGGAGATTATGACACTTTGTTATGTAGATCCACTTCTGATTTTGTTGCATTAAGCAAGTTCTAAAGCTACAGTAAGATACAGCAGCTGAGCCTTAGGGCTGACTTGTCCCATATCAGCTTTTCTGACTTTGCTGTATTCATCCTGGCATCCAACTCTGTAAAAACTGAAGTCATGCAAGGAATGCCTTCAATCTGGCATTCAGTAGCTTCTTTATTGTTTTAAAGATGGAGTTTCTACAAGCAAGTCTGTGTTAAATACAAGAATTGGACAAATGGTGTCTTACCCAAGAGTAGCTTGGAAATCTGCAAATAGAGGAGTCTGCAAGTAGAGGAAGAATTGTGTTAGTGATGGTTGAAGTGTGTGTTTGTTACTTTCTGAAGCAACTGTCGGAAGATTTTTAAATCAGCTTTTTCTTTCCATTATTGAAAACAAAAAATGCCTTAGAAGAACCCATACAGAAATGGGGAGATGCAAATGAGACCAGGCAAATTCATTAACATATGTCATAAACAGATTCTAAAGGGAATAGCTAGAGAGATGTCCTCTAACATCCCTAGTTTAATGATTTTAGTTGCTAAGGAAGTTCAAGAGGAGTAGCTCAGACACTTTCTTAAATACAATGTGCTCTCCTGTTGTCAGGATCAGAGTCAGGGTACTGGAGTAGATAAACCACTGATCTGACCCAGCTGTGAAGAGAGACTGTTTCCATGTCCACTGTGTGCAGTAGGCACAGTTGCATTGGAGTTATGTGCATAATTGTTCACTGAAGGCCTTTTGCAGCAGGATAGGTGGGTTTAGTGTGATGTCAGTGTATTAATCTGTGGTTGTACAGTGCAGGATCTTGATCTGTGAATAGAATTTATGGATGTTAATGTAATGCAAATGATAATGGTGATCTATAGTTCTAGATACTGGACTCTTGTAAGAGCCAGTGTGGCAGGAGTAGGGTCTGCTGCAGGCGTAAGGCATAGTTCCTGAGACCTGGGAGAGAACAGTAAAAAGTCTGATTCTACTCTGTTAGACCACTGTTTTCATCCAAAGCAATTTTGTTAACTACTACATGAGCAACTCTAGATATTAAAATTGTTTTTGAAAGTGTGTTTTCTTCAGCTGGTGACAATGGTTAGAATGGCTTACACCATTGGAACAACCACTGGTAATATGGGTGGTTGTTAAAGCTGAGAAATATCCATCCTTCATTTTATGTGATATAAGGGAAGAACAAGCCCCACAGAACAGAGTAGACAGCAGAGAGGAGTTCAGTGACCTTGCTATACCCTTCTTTCACAGAAAAGCTGTATGTGTTATAATAAATTGAGTTTTCCATTGTAAATTTCATTGTTTTTTAAAAAAAATATTTAGGGTCATGATTGACCAGTCAGTCATGAAATCTTCTAATCTAATACAATGAGATTTGGAGAAATTATTTTTGTAAGTAGGAAAAAATACCATGCAAATGTAAATGCTGTTTTTTTTCATTATTAAATTCAGATAAATGCTATCTCTCATCAATATATTACCAATATATTTTTCATCTCTTCTTTCAAATTAATAGCTTCAAAGTAAAAACTGCTGCTTTTGAAATATGTGAGCCTAACAGATGGATTTCCTGATCAGTATTTATGGTATGTCTACAATACTGCTGCAGGCATAGTTACAGTGTGTGTGGGCATAGGTGAACCAGCAACTTGCCTAAGTACCCAGTGTTCCCAGTAAGCCTGAGCAGCGTGCCCTCTAGCCTCTGCCTCACATTGTGCTGCAATCTCATTGCAGTGAAGATGCAGCTTTAGCGTTTAACCATGTATACCTGTTGTATACATCATTATATATGTATGCCTGTTATTCCTTGGTTTTCTTTGGGAAGTGCATTTCTAAAAAGGACTTGAGGGGAAATGTAAATAAGTTAGGGTCTTCTCACTGCTGGTCAAGCCTAGACAGGCTTTGACCAGCTTTGCTAGCTGTCTGCTATTGCTAGACTAACATAGGTTAAGAAAATGTATTGTTAAAATGTCAATATATTTTAAGCACCTAGAAATATAGCATGTCCTGTGAAAGGCTTTATTGTTGATATGTATCATCAAATGGATGAAAGAGGTTTTCTGTTGATTCAAGGCTGGGTACTGCTATGCCAAAACAAAAGAAAGCGTAGCAAACGAAAAGACAGTAATTTTACCTTAATGCATCTTTGCTTTGCTAATTTTTCATCATAGTCAAGTGTGTATTTGTACATTACATTTCTGTATAGATTTAACTGCTCTGATGTACCAGTAACTTCTTGACCACACCTAGAATTCTTCAGTACACATTTACTTCAAATATGTAGTTATATACTGAAAAGTAATCACAAAACCTCATCATCTCCAGTACACATGACCTTCTGTGTCAAATAGGTGTAGTCAGCAAGTCTGAAAATGCTCTTTTTTTCTGCTGGTATTACAAGCTCCCCCTGGGATCCTGAGAAGCCCAGGTGTATCCGTGAAACCTGGGAAAATGGAGGGGCACAATAAAGAAAATCCTAACTTTGGTCTGTAAATGTTTATTCCGCAGTTACTGCAAATAATATCAGAGATAAAAATAATAAAGAGGTTATAGAAAAAAAGGCTTTTCTTTCTTCTATTAATCTTACAGATTCAGTCAGATTAGTAGTTTTGTCTGAGTACTTCAACAGTGTTCCTGTTTTGCTTTGTGAAAGGCAAGCGTTGAGAACTCACAAGATTCTTTGTTTAAATTCTTTATTTCAAAATTAGATTCTACTGAGCAAATCCTTAAAAATAAGTAAATAAATATTTCAACATTTGTTCCCTGATGCTGGAAACAGAGTACAATCCAGCTTGCCTTTTTGTAGCTGCTCTTTGAGCAAAGAGGAGTTAGGGTTTGCTTTGTTATTCAGTCACAGCTGAAGTATGATTTAAAGTTGTTCAGTGAGTTGGTACAGCGAATTAAAAATATCTAATGCTGCTGTTTCACACTATGACCGTACGCTAAATGGGTGTTCGTCTTCGAAATAAAAGGAATGTTGTACATATCCAGTCCTGAACCCTTTTTAACTTGAAGTTCAGAATGAAAGCATTCCAGGTTTTTAAGGAAGAGCAAGTCTACCTTTACCATATGGTTTCCTTTAAAGGTATTTGTGCTTAAAAAGTCTGCAATGTATTAAATTTGAAACAACATAAATGCTGTAGTGCTTGGCTCCTTTTCAGCAGGATAACCTTTGAAACATAATTCCGTAATGTAGAAAACCTGCTGTTAAAGCATTGTTGCTCAGCTATAAGTGGAGTTTTATGAAAGAGCTTTCACTTTCCACAGCTGTTATTAAAGCAGATTTAAGTCGGGTGACAATGCCCAGGCTTGTGTCCTGTGTGTAGTTGTTTACTCATCACTGTTCAGCCTATTGTGCTAGGACAGAAATGTTTACTTTTTATTTCCCCCAAGATAATAACCTTATATAATGACAGATTAAGATTTTAGATTAAATCTACCCAGAAAAAGAGATCAGAGTTGTAAATTTCATGTCCCTTTCAGACTTCTGAAGTTGATACTCATGTAAGGGTGAATTATCACAGAGAGGAAGGTAGAGTCACTGGTTGTACTTAGGGGTGAAATCTCTGCTTTCTGTATCCCAAACAGAATGACAGAGCCAGAGGCATTGTAAACTTTCCCTCTATTATGCAAGCTTGCTTTTATCTCCTCAAACTGTGACCAGTTCTATAGGAGGGAGAGGTTTAGTTTTCAGTTTTGTTTGGGCCTTTGCCTGTTTAAAGCCACTAACAAGAGCACCGGCTTGTGCCAGTGGCAATGTTTTGGTTTGTTTTCCTGTGATCCTGAAAAATGTCTTGTACAAACCGGACCATGGCCACCCACTTGTTTCACATGAGCCACAGACCACTTGCCAGATGGCAAAGACTAAGGAACATTACTACAGCAGATCTGTCTGTCTGTCTTCTGCATTCTGTTTAGTCCAGAATAAGGCACCACCTCCTCCCCTGCCATACCCTGTCATTGCAGTGGTGAGGCGAGTGGAGAAATACTCCCTTGATGACTTTGGCAACTGTTTATATTCTGAGGTATGAGATTTTGTTGTCCTTATCTGAGTTTGCATAAATATGGTGTTGGTTTTGGTTACAGTTAATCATCTCTTTTCCTAAAGGAACACTGCATTATAATTTTGTCCCAGGCTGAGTTGTAGCAAATAAAAATACTCAAGACCATCCCCCTCCAAAACAAAACCCAACTTTGCTGGCCTCAAGTGAAAAGAAATATTTCATTGCAGTTAAGGCTGAAATCTAAGTTAAACTGGAAACTTCAATATGCTGGGTAAGATCTTTTCGGTTGTCTAGGATCCTGATCCCGGAAGACTCACACTTTGAATTCAGTCAGCCTTAACATATGGTCCAAGTCTGTGCTTCAGCTCTTTTTTGATTATACTTTCTGGCAAGATGGTAGTATTTTTGCTTCACATCTAAAAAATGTAGAGAAGCAAAAGTATCACAGAATTGCTGCATTATAAACTTAATACATTTCAAACACTCTAATTTTTGCAATTCATATTTGTTAGAGAAGAGTTGAGTATGTTTCTATGATCTCTTATACTTGCCAAAAATAACTAAAAAGAAAAGAAGGGAAATTCTGAACTTTTTCTGAAGAATCTTGTTTTCTACTATTTTGTCATAACTATTTTAACTGAGGGATTTCAGTTTGCTGGAAGTATGAGAGCTGTGTGTGATAAGCTCACACTGATGCGAGATACGTGTCCAGAGGCCCTCTGCAAAGAATATTGTGTCCTTTTTCCTTACCGATATTGCAGCTTCATAATTTGTAACACTGTGTGGATGCCTGTGTCTTGGTGGTCATGTAGAGTATTATGGACTTCAAAGCAAAGCTTTGAAATCCTCCACAGAGGAGGAAGTGGGGCGCGTAGCACATTCATGTAGTGAAGTTTTTCTGGTCTTGCTTACCTTACCAACAGGCCATTTGTTAATGATAGTTGCTGTATAAGTCTCACCTTTGGTTCTAAAATAGAAAGAACTTGAGTGATATCCCCTGGAGGTGTTTAAAATGCGGATAAATGTTGGAACATCTTTTCCTGGTAGGAATAGTTACAGTAAAAATTGCCTTTAATCAGCTGAGAGTACTGTTGCAGTTGATAAACCTGGAATAGGTGTTGAATCCAGCCAAGCTGCGAAGCAATCCTCTCTACTGATTTGAAGGGAGAAACCTTCAGTAAAAGGTGAAATCAGCCTTTTGGCTAGCTGTTTCTTCTTGTATGTGTTCCCTTTGTTAAGATCATGATCTAAAGCTGGCTTTCTTTGTGTCTGGAAGGATTGCATGATACTCAACAGAAGATGCAAGGCATTGCAGGACACCTTGCAGCTTCTACTATGGATTTTGTGTGTCTTCACAGAGGTTAAGTCTGAAAGGGACCACAGGGAGTCATATCACAAGGCTTTCACAAATACAGCCGTGTATGTGTGTGTACTTGTATCCAAGCACTAATGGGAGGAGGATATGAGGTAGCATTTTGCTGAATTTAAGCTCATCTTGGAAGAGAGATTTCCCACTGTGGTTCTGTATAAGCAGCTTGTGAGGGAAATAGGAGACAATAAAAAAGTGCAGAATTCATCCTTCCTGGTCCTCTGCAGTGATCGAAATCACTTCGCAATTTGAGGTGATGAAAACTGCCTGGAGCTCTTACATTATAAATTCAGCCTTCCTTAAAGTCTCTAAGGAGACTCTTTCATCAGGGTTAGCTGTTAAAGAGAAGGATATAGGCCCAGTTTTAAGTAAAACCATCACTACTGGTTTCTCACTGATTTTCACACCCCACCTCCCCCACTGGTCGTGAGTCCTGAGTATCCCTTTGTTTAAGAGTGACCACAGTGACTAGTGTTATGGATGGTAGGTCCCATATTCCAAAACACTATATGGATTTTCCCAATCTGCTTTTGAGTCTGAGTTTCTCCACCTTTTGTGAGCTATAAAAAGGGAGACTGCAAAGTTTGTAGGAGGTACGATTTCGAATCTGTTCAAGATTATGAGCCCTTGCCATTTCAAACATAATTGTAAAGAGATTTGTTGAGTAAACAGGGCTACTGTTAGCTCCATTTAGCTAATATGAAAGATGCAAGGAGGAAGCAAAGAAAGAGAGGGCAAGGAAAACATTTAATTTTCCTAAGTTTAAATTAAGAATCTAATCTTATCAGTGACCGTTCACTCAGCCAAACCATAGTAAACTATACTGGATCACTGGTTATTGCCAGGTGATGGGTGCAGAAATTACTGTCATCTACCTGTTCTTTCATATTAGTGTGAAATGTGTTGGAGATCTCGGACCTTACTAGCTTCGCAAAAGTTATAAATGCCATAATTTATTCAGCACTTAAAGATTTAATGTTCAGAGACAAGGAACTCTGCCAGAGGTGGTGTAGCAGCTCTGTGATAAGGTAGCATGGAAAAGATTATTTTGCCCTGTCCTTGCTGTAGTTAATCTCTGGTGATGCTCTTGATGACTAAGGCTATATATAACAATGGCAGCATTTGGAAACAATACCTCTGCTTAAAAAGATATATGGAAGGAATTCCATACATGAAGTGTAAATACATATATATAAATATTTTTTAAGATTAACGTGCATATTACAAAATAGATAAATATGCAGCAAATAGTGAGGGAGATTTTAGGTAAGAGCTCTCACCACTGCAAACTTATTGCAGCAAAGGAAAAGTTTTTCAACTGGGACAAATACTCTTGAGTTGTATTTACTCGTATGTAAGTGTGTTGCTTTGTTTCATCCATATTTCATTGTAGGGGAGCTGAAAGCCAGCTCTCCAAACTCCTTCTCTTCCCCTTAAATAATGCGATGCTCCCTAGCACCTCTGTGTTTTAAGAGACAGAAACTAACTAAGATCTACTGTCACTTCATTGCCAGGCATATTTTACTTCATTACTGCTTACAATACTGCCATGTGATTTGCAAGGATGCACACTACAATGATGACCTGCATCCTTTTTTTCTGATACTGGCTAACTCTCCGCTTCAATTACCTTCAGGCTTCAGAGAGCATGGGAGTCAGCTTCCATATCTGCTTGTATTTCTTTTCAGCCGGGCAGCGGAGGCTGGTGCAAGGTACCCCTCTATTGTAACAAAAGTAAATCTGTCTCCTTTACATGTTTTTTTCCTTGGGACCATGTTGGTATTGACAGTGGCTTGTAGGCAGATATAGATTTGCTTTGCTTCTACTTTGACAAGATGCGTTGTGTGTTAGCTTTGTCTTGGCATTGCACTAACATGTCCATTCTGCTTGGACGACAGGCACAGCAAGATTGTATTTGCCTTCAGAAAGTTTTATAGCTGTACCCTATAGATCTCTTCAACTGAGTGTAGCATCAGAGACAAATAGCCATTGTCTATCTGTCTACCACTCTCATCACAATGTTGAGAGAGACACAGCAATGCATCCCAGTACTATCAGACCATGGAAAGCCCCCACTTTCCTAATGCTGCAATCATTGCTTTACTTAGAGCAGTTTTCTTGCAGCTCTTAAACCTCTTCATGTTGGTTAATCATTTTCATGTCCTGACTCATTCGATCTTAAGGAAATAGCTTCAGGTTCTGGCTGTATTGCACTATAGATCAGGCAAGTTGGATAATAAATAGGCTTGTTGTTGATGTGTAGAGGAATGGAAGCACTGCCAGAAGTGTCTGAGCATGCTGGGCTGAGATGTTGGCAGAGTGTTGCCAGGGGCTGCTGTGGATCAGCCATGTATTCAAAACAGGATGTTAATTGAAAAGCCTTTTTATATATATTATGAAATGTTTGTTTGTTTTCACATTTTTCAGCCCCTGCAAGATGTATTCATTAATAGGTTACTCCATTTACTCTTTCATTAATGAAAGATGCATAATTTACAAGTTACATAGCTCCACCACCTCAGGCTGTGATTTTTGTCACAATTCACAAATTAAGTAAGGCTGGGTCTGGCCAGTAAATGGATGGGCAACTGCTCCCTTGGGAAGGGTGGCTGTGTGCATAGCAGGCCTGTGCTCCAGGAGCTGTTGCTGGCAGTTTGGTTAGAGGCATTCTTCCATCTGAGTTAGGTCTGAGCCCATATCCTGGAGTAAGAGATTACTGCTGGAAAGGGTATCTGATCAATGAGATGCAAACCCATGGTTTCAACACCTTGTGCTCTCTGAAGCACTCAGTGTTTTTTGCCTGGAGAACAAGGTGTTCCAGTGAATTCTGAAAGAACACCTCTCTTTTCTTCTGTAAAACAGCCCTCAAATTTGGCTTGTCAGGATTTTTGCTTTCCCCTTCTTATCTATTGCACTGCATTGTTGTTTAACAGCTCATTCTTAGTCACAGTGATGCATGGAGTTCAGCAACGGTATAAATAATTTCTTGACAGTGTGCAGTAGTTGATATGACATAATGCAATTTGTCAGTGTACAAGAAATTATACAATAGATTTTATATATTCTTTGTTGCATTTGAATGGACTGGACATTAGCATAGATCCATCTTCATTAAGATCTCTAAAAAATTAATAAACTAATGGATAAGAGTTATTAAGTGTTTCTTGTGGACTTAGAAGCTGGTAGATCCAGCATGGCCAAATCAAAGGGGAGGGGGAGGAACTGTGATTTTCTTCCCATGGGGTTGTGTTATGGATTATTTTACTGGACTCAGAAAGGGACAGTTAGCTAGGATTTCCTTTTGGTTTGCTTCTGTCAGCCTTTCGTTAACACTCAGTTGAATAAGAACTGTCAAAAATGCCATTGCTCTTTTATAAGAGTCTGTCACAGATAACTTCTGTCACTATCAAATGCAAGATAATGAACATTTTAAATCACAGGAGGGAGGAGGAGGAGACTGTGTGAGCAGTCCAGCCACAATACAGATCTTAGATGGCATCTGCTTGGCCTCTTTTTTTACGCTGTCCAGGTGTGTTTCCTTTTAAAACTGAAATCCCAAATGTGAGTAAAAACAGGTCAGAGAACAAATTAATCAAATCATAGGGTGTGGCTTTGGTAGCACATCTTGTTTTATCAATAGATGATCTGGCTTCAGGGGGAAAGTGTCTAATTATCTGCCCTGTTGAAAAGGGCTAAGATATATATGAACAGGGTACTGCAAGGAATAACATTCCTTATGGGAATTCCTGTGGGAAAATACCTTATGGGGGGAAAAAACCCCAAATTCATCATGTTAGAATGCAGCAAGACAGGCTGGAAGAAATGTTAGTTGGCTTCCATCTATTGCACAGACAAGGAAATGAGCTTACTGTAAAAACTAAAACATCTGCATAAATTCTTAATGTAGCAACTGCATATACACATGAAGCAAAGGATAACAAAATTCAGGAGCAGAAAAAATATTGAGTTTGTACAGGATGACCTTCCATTTTAGTACAGAAAACAGAACTCTGAAACCAGATCTAGTAAAAACACTTATTTAAAAATTGATTTTTATGCATGCATGTGCTTTTTTTTTTTTTTGCAGGTTTATTTAGTATTGATTACAAGGGAAAGACAGGCCAAAATCTGTATTAGCCTCTAGCTTTGCTAGAGATTTTGCCTGTCTTTTAACCACTTTTGCTGTTTTGCGTCAAAATACAGGGTTAATAATACTTAGCACGTATAAATTATTTGATACAGATGGAGGCCAGAGTTAATGGGTATATATAAATGCCTTAAGATCTAGTCAAAATTTCCTTGCTATGGTATGCAAATTAGAAATAGAATTTGATTTTGAAATTAAAAGCGGTAATTAACATTTCAGGTCTGCTCAGTGGGCTCGGCACTAAGACAGATCTACTAGAAATCAAGGAAGCAAGAGGCTAAAATACTGCTGAGTTCATCTAACACAGCCAACAGATCCTTCTCCCATTTCCCACCTTGGCAGAGGGATGCAGCTAATGTGTGGCTCCCTGCGGTTGGTGAGATGCTCTTTCACTGGGTAGCTGCTGGAGCATTGTCCTGAGAAGCATTGAGAGTGGGGTGCAGAGCTGTTGTCTTGAAAACTAACCTCTGTACTTGTTGAAGGGGGAAACCAAAAATTGCTAGGAGGCTTCATTTGAAAGAGTGTGATGCTCCATGCGTGTGCAGCATGAAAAAAGGGGTGTAGGCCTGTCTCATATGTAACAGGCAATAGGATATCAAAGGGCTGAAGAGCCTGAGGAGACAACTGAATATTCATGCTAAATGGCAGTGGACAGCTGCCAAACTTTGCAAGGTGGAACAAGCTTTTAGTAGTGCTCTAAATAGTAGACAGAGATGTCTGTTAAATGCAGGGAGTGGTTAACTGTGCTGTCTTGTCTTGTGATCCCCCTCTGGTCTCGTGAGCAAAGCAAGTTTAGTCCAATACTGTTTGGATGAGAGGCCACACATGGCTCTTCTGGACTCTTAATATGAGGAAACCTTTGTAGAACAGGATAGGTGGTGGAGCAAACTGTTGCATGGATGTTCATTTTGCAAAGTCAGGAAGGGTTTCCTTCTGGAAGAGCTATTTCTGTACTGTAGCTTGGGTAACATTTAGAATGATATTTCTTGTGAATTACAATAATTACATATCTGAAGGCATTTTTCAAGTGAGTGGATCAGCTTTCAACGTCACTCTCCTGCCCCCAGCTTCCCTGTGCAGTTTTACTGGGTGCCCCATTCTTTTTCAGTCTTTTCTCTAAACAGTTCTGATACTACTGCCACCTGCCCATGCTGGAGACAAGCATTTAAGAGTGTGGAAAGTGATGAGCAGCAAAGGGACAATGTCCACTATAGCCACTTGAGCTCCATGAGCAGGTTGTTGTGTGTGGCTTGAGGTGCTGGGGGTGACACTTGTCATTGGAGTCCTGAAACTAAGTGGTGGGTGCTGCCCACTGGCATAGAGGGCAGCAGCAGGGCTTGGGTTGGCCACCTTATTGTCCTCATTGTGTTGGAAAATGACTTTATCAAATTTGCTAAATCCTAATCTGTATTCCTGCTAGAAGTGAAAGTGTGAAAGGAGTCACCTTTTCAATGCCTCTTGTATTTTCTCTTTCATCCACTCAGTGAATGCAAACTGGTTCAGTATTTCTTTTAACCTGTTTGTTTTGATACTGTAATCCAGCAGTGTTTGGGATCACAATTTTGTGGATTGAAAGGCTTTTAGACAGTTTTACCTGTGTGAATTTTAGGAGCTTCATGGAAGTACTTTGTTTTATAAGGTTTTGTAATTTTTTATTTTATTTTTTTAAAACCACCAGGCCTTTCCTTGCACCAGGCTTTCCTCCTCACCCCTGCCCCACTCCAACTTGGTGGTAAACATCTTTTGGGTTATACACTTGAGAAGTCAACAGGAGAAAAATCTTGTAATTTATTAGTGATATACAGTTAATAATAAGATTTTTTTTTCTCCCATAAGGATCCCCTTTTATTACTAGATTTTTTTTTAAATTGAAAAGATTTGCATTAAAATATCTAGTATATCTATAAAAGCAACAGCAGGTGGCAGAATAACTTCACTGGAAGTTGGTCTCTTGGCGTGCTTAGCTTTTTTCGGTAAACTTAGATGCATCTATGTGAGATGGAACCAGTTGCTACTCTAGATAGTTGTCTTAACAGGCAATGTTAATGTAACAGGCAATTCCCAAACACGCTGCAAAGTTTTCTTCAGTTTCTAATGTGATTGTTTTTAACTTCTGTAGAACAGTTAAATGCTCATTAAGAAGGGTTCTGAAGAGTTTGCACGTGGTGCCTTGCTGTTGCAGAGCAGGCACGTGTGTTAGTCATCAGCTGAAGTGAAGCAAATGGTATTTTTGAGGAAGTATATCTCTGTAAATACTATGTACATATAAATCTTTCCTTTCAGGGAAGAGCATTTGTGTAAACATACTGCCATGAAATCTATTGTTCTGAAGAGCAGTCTTGCTGCCATCTTTGAAAAAATAAGCTCCCTGGGGAATTACTAGTAAATCTTGACCAGGATTCTTTAACAATCAAAAACTAATGACTGTATCTTGTGGGTTAGGGAATGGTGAGAGTGCAGCTGTGAACTGCATCTGATGTCTCATGGTCTGTTTAGGAACTCCTTGGCTGTCTCCTCTGCATCTCCCTGGGAAAAGTTACAGCATTCAAAATCATGAGAAGCTCCAAACAATACCATTTAAAATAAATAGAACAAATAGACAACCTATTAGGTCATGGCTTCCTTCACCTTTCTCAAACAGTATGATAGTTTGAGGTATACATTGGGCTATAGCCAATTCTTCAGTCATGGCTGGCTGATCTACAATTTTGAGAACTACCAGGACCAAAAACAAGGATGTAATGTAATGGTATTTTCCCTCATTGTAGCAATGGAAAAAAGCCTAACATAAGGGCAATTACTTTTTTTTTTTCCTTCTTCTGTAAAGAAGGTCTGAGATCATAGTAGTGGTGGGATATTATCCTCTTAGTTTTGGTCCTGACATGACCTCTGCATTACAGCAGACTCTTTTACCCTGTAGTTCTGCAAAGATTGCACATACAAGTAACACAGCGTGCAGACCAAGGAACTGCATCAGTTTTTCAGTCCAGTGTGGTTTATGAGACACACACACGCTTTTCTGTGTGGAACAGGCAACAGTTCAGTGATGAAAATGAGAGACAGGGGTGGGCAGGGTAGCTGCTTTTAATTTCAGTGCTTTTCATTTCAGTGTTGTCTTACACCACTAAAAACATATGTGAAACTACAGTCTCATACATAGGTTGTTCTGTGTAGAGAAGAAACCAGAAATGATAAAGATTAGAGTTGTGGGGTTCTTTTTCCATGATGAATGCCTATAAAGATGTCCCCAAGGGAGCACAGGAACAGCAGCTGTGCCAATAGTGTGTTTTCTTATTTTTGAAATGTGTCTAAAATGGTTTTATGGAAAAAATGACTTCCTATTCAGATTGCATTTAATGTTATCTGCAGTGGCTGAAAATGGCCTACATACACAAATGGCAAAACCTCAAGGATTAATACAGCCATCTCAAGCTTACACGAAGTCTTTAGCATACAGTGCATATATTTAAATGCAAGATTTTCGCATGTAATAATATGCTATACAAATTACGAAGTAGAACAGTTCCCTCCCATATGCTTGGTTCTGATATGTAGGCCTGAATGATATCACATTGTACATTTGGTGGATCAGATAGTGAGTTTGCAAGGCCCGAGAGCAGGGGAGTTGTAGATGGGTTTTTTATACCAATGCATATTAGGGATTGGGTTTTTTGCACCATGAAAAACAGTAATGGTACAGACAGTAAATG
This sequence comes from Melopsittacus undulatus, assembly GCF_012275295.1. NCBI lineage: Eukaryota > Metazoa > Chordata > Aves > Psittaciformes > Psittaculidae > Melopsittacus > Melopsittacus undulatus. Next base: position 47,233,864 of record NC_047530.1, read on the forward strand.
TACAGGTGGGTAAAAATATGGTGCCTGAGAAGAGGAACTTGGGTTTGTGTGTTGTGATACAGCTGTCTTACAGGTTTTTTTAATGAGTTCTTACACTTGAATGTGAGCTTTGCCAGAAATCTTAAGGTGTATTTCAGGCAAGCCTGCCAATGTATTTCTATTTAACTTGCCACTTCAGTATCTTTTTGACCCCCCAGTTCCTGGCAGTGCTTCATCTCTGTTACTTGAAAATAGCTGTAGGATCAGCTGTTTGTGTAAGTTTCTGTTGTTTTTTTTTTTCATTGAGAACTTCTTTAACACAATCATTGTTTTTCCAAGTGGTCCTTATCCCCTTTCTCTTCTTCCTTCCCAGCAGATTCTTTGTTTACTTGCTTTAGACATGCTTCAGGAATTTGTTTGGGTTTGTCTTTGTTTATTTCCTTTTCCAATCCCATCCTAGCTCTCTAGATTTGATTCTTATATATTGACTGGCTGTGATTTATTTTCCTCTCCACCAGCTGTATTAGTCTGTTCATTTTCTAAGATCTAATTGTATATTGAAAATCACGTTTGAATCTTTCACTCTGTTATTAGGGCTGCCTGTGATTTCTGAGATGTAGGCCTTTTGTAAAAACTTCAGGCTTTTAAATTTACTTTTGAGCTGAAATGCTTTTAACGTCACCTCTCTTTCCTGAACTTAGGAACACTAGTCTAGCTTCTGAAGTTTTCAAATCATGGGCACTAGTGCCAGATAGCTATGCACTTGTAATATTTCCTAGATATGCTAGGTATCTAAGAAATGCGCAGTGCTGCCCCTTGAGTAAATGTAGCAGTTTGTAAATGAAGCAAGTAAAAAAGCATATTAGTACTTTTACTATTAGTAGTAGTATTGCTATTATTAGTCTCAAATTTGTATGCTCATTGTCCTTCTCCTGAAGTGTGAAAGAGAAATATAGCTTTAGGTGTAACCTCATTATATTCTAATGGCTTGGGTTTGTATTCATGAAGATTCAACAATATGTAGTACTTTCTCTGCTATGCTCTCTATGTAACATTACTTTGATCTACCTAAAACCTAGTTCCTCCTGTCACCATATACTGATTTTTGTTCAGTGACCTTTCTTCAGCATATCTAGTTTGACTAAATCCTGTTCTGTTACTACATCCAGTAGTTTGACACCATTTCCTTTAAGCACTTAATATTGCTATGGTACATTTATATTTATTTTTAAAATGTGCATATTTAAAATACTTGCTTGTTTGAAACTTGCTTGAAAACATGTTGTTTCTGTTATCTCAACCTGTCCAGTTAAGCCACAATTCTCTTTTCCTCTTGAAGTATTCATTTTTCTGACTGCAATTTGGCAGTGCAGTAGCCAAGCTAGTTGCAATTTACACTTAGAAGAACATGCAACCTCTGCTTCATACAGCATTTTATCTTTTAATAACCTTTTGCATTGCAATATTAAGTAGAACACTATGAATACTGCCAATTTTTTTCCATTAGCATCTGACTGAATTCTTTGGCCTCAACTCAAGAAAGCACTTAAACATATTTTAATTGGTGTTTTAAGTATATACTTAAAATTGACTACATGCTTAAGTGCTGCCTTGAGTAGGAAAACTTTTTCAGATTGATCTTTGGTTTCCTCTCTCTTCCTTCTGATGTTTCTTTTCACAAATACATGTGAATAATGTACCATTAACTGTTTCTGGGCCTGACACTTTTTACCATCTTGAACTGGGAAGAAATTTTATAAAAGTTTGTTGTTAGACACTTTCTTTAGAGTTGTCTGCTGATTTTAGGATGCATTGTGATCTTCTCATTCAAAACTGAACAACTGTCCTGATGTTTTTGAAGGGAGGTACTCTCTCTGGTTATTGTTTACGGTAATGTGCAAATAATTTACTGACCAGTTGTAATTAAACCTATGTTAAAAGAATGCTTCCATTCCTGGTTGCGTGTTCGGAAATGTTTGTCTTTGTTCCAGTAATGTTTCTGAAAGTACATGTAGTCAAAAGAATGATCAATGGGAAACGAAAGTCCATAAGGGCAATGACAGTGGCAGCACATACGCATGCCAAAACTGTGTTGTTAACTGGGAGGAGGAGAAGGGAAGGAAGACAAGTACATCCTTTTTGGAATATAGCTCTTGGAGTATTCATTACTATGCCCTGATCAATGGTTATCCTGGCAGTATTTAACTTAAACTTGTTTTGATCTGAAGATACATGAATACATGTGAAAAATAATAAATTTCTAGTTTTGCCTGTCAGCTTGTTTCAGTGTCTTCAATGTCCTGTCTGTGGTAGATGCAATGCAGGTGGGAGTGAAGATGAGCAGAATTTCTGTAGGGCTCTGATTTATCTACATTTACCCCAACATGACCTCTTTTTCTGGCTTGAAACCTGTTAACTGTGAAGGAAAGAGTGAAACTGGGACATGCAGGATGGCTAAGTGTCTTAGCTTCCTCACTTCCAAATAAATAGGCACTGTGTATGCTAGACTTTGTAGTGCATGCCCAATGTCCTAGATGTGTCAGATTTGCTGTTTCTACACTGTAGAGCACATATTTGTACTTTTTGTCTATTAAGGATGATTTGTAGGTCCATTGTCTGCCTCTGGTGGTATTGTTTCCTCTCTGTTCAGTCCTATATCCACTGTTTTCCTTGGGCAGCTGAAAGTGGTAAGATAGACCTGTGCCACTATAATTTCAAGGTATCTGTAAGGTATTTCTGTGGTATTAATACCCTTGTTATTACCCATTTGGGTTATATGAATTGCCACTCAGTGTTCCTGCAGCTGCAATAATGAACAAAAAAAGGTGAATCATAACTGACCTCTCTTTGTGAAATACTGACGTAGATGGTGTAGAGTGTAATGGTATATATATACCTACTTGGGTTTTTGCCAGCCTGCAGTTGCTTTTTTTAAAGCTGTTTGATACTGAGTATTGTCACATTGCCTCTGATACAGAATTATTTCAGAGATTACTTAGCTACAAAATTCCTTGTAGGCTATCAGTGAGTGATGGATAAACAAAATCATAAATTGGTAGAAGTCATTCTTTCGTCAGAACAGTTTAGGTCACTCTGTCTCTGAACTCTTTCCTCTGAAAATTCTCTTTCTTTAAATTTTTGAGTTCCACATTCAAATAGAATCAGAAAGCTTATTGGAAAGCCTAGGCAGAGCTCTAAGAGGTTTTCTTTTGTGCCATGCTGAAATAAAGGTTTTGGCCTGGTTTGGTTATGTGTGCAGGTCCTCCAAACTCTTTAACACTTTAAACTTCAATCCACTACAACTTCTTGAGGTGATGTGCTTCTGTCTTCTGCCTTGCGTTCTGGGAGACAGATAAGAGTCTCCTTCCATTTTGTGAGGCATTTTGCAGAGTGGAGGTAGGTGCATCGTCATTAAGAAATGGCATAGCTTGGTTCCCTGTAAAATTTCCCCATCAATATCAGTGTATCCTTGCATTTGTTCCCTTTAACCATTCTTCAGTTCCTAAAGTTTGCTGCCTTCTTATTGCCATTTATAAAGACCTGTCAGATACCGATGCCTGTTAATGCTGGCAAGGTCTTCCAGAATCCTGTTTCCATTTCTGCTCTGTAAAATGCATAATAGAATAGGAATAATTCCTGTCTATCCTTTTTGAGATTCAGGATATGCCTGTACTGTTTTGAGAGCATCTTCTAAAAAATACCATACAAGGGCACTTTTTCATTGTCTTCATTTTTAATTTTTTGTTTTGAGAAGCTATCATATGTATGTTTGTGTGTGTTTTGTGTCTCAGATCTATATATATGACTTGAATAATTGCTTGTATGAATACATAGCTTACATTTAATTATTACCATCCTGCATTAGAATCATAGACTGATTAGGGTTGGAAAGGACCTTAAGATCATTTGGTTCCAACCCTCCTGCCGTGGGCAGGGACACCTCACACTAAACCGTGTCACCCAAGGCTCTTTCCAACTTGGCTTTGAACACTGCCAGGGATGGAGCATTCACAGCTTCCTTGGGCACAGTAGGACTTGAACTGAAATTCACATGCCAGGCAGCAGCCTTGTGAAATGTAAACTGAGTTATAAACCTATAGAAAATTGATTTTATTATGGAAAAGTGAACTGTTCCGTAAGTATAGCATGGAGAGTTTATGCAATAACAACATACTAGTAAGTAACATACTATCTTTCATTACTGAAAGATAGAAGGATGTTACTATTATTTAGTGCTTATTCAGTCTGAAGGTAATTCCTGCTTCAGTTAGTACTTTGCCAGTTTTAGATGCAGGCAAAGAAAGCAGCTGTTCAGGAAGGCCAAGTGATAGGGTTAACAAAACATTTCCACTAATGGACAAACATAACTCTGTTGCATATTTCTGCCTGTGAATGTCATGCTCCAGGTTTGAGGGGGAAGATGGAAGAACAGTTGCGCTAGCATGGAGCTGAGTTGTACTGCCCTTATCCAACCTAAACTGTCATACTGCAAAACAGGTTTTTTTAGTTCTGGCTTGACCCTGGGACAGAAGAGGTGAGAAGGGAACAATCTGACGTAGCATGCCTGGACAAGCCTTGTGACACGATCCAGATCTGGGGCAGAGAGCACTGAGCCTGAGCATACTGTGTGTATAAGTGTATATGTGTAAGTATGGTCACAGGCTTCAAAATTGAACTGTGTCATGGCTAGATTTCTTGGTAATTTGATTTGTAGTGCAAACAGACCCATCATCATTAGATAACTTTTTCCTACTTTGTGTTACAAGTTCTCAAAGGTTTCATTTAAACAACAGTAGTGCTTCTCTGAGGTTTTTCATGCACTCTTGTTACTGTAGTGATTTCAGCATTATCATAGCTTAAGAAGAAATTTTAATCTCCAAGGCTGGAGAGAATTTGAATAGAATCATAGAATAGTTACTGTTGGAAAGGACCTTAAGATCATCTAGTTCCAACCCCCCTGCCGTGGCCGGGGACACCTCACACTAAACCATATCACCCAAGGCTTCATCCAGCCTGGTCTTGAACACTGCCAGGAATGGAGCATTCACAACCTCCTTGGGCAACCCCATTCCAGTATCTCACCACCCTAACAGTAAAGAATTACTTCCTTATATCCAGTCTAAACTTCTGCTGTTTAAGTTTCAACCCGTTACCCCTTGTCCTATCGCTACTTGTCCTATCACATACTATACTTATAGCACAAACCAGAAAGCAAATAAGGGTATAGTTCTATACAATCTTTAACCTTTTCTTTATATCCTCAAAGTGCTGTGAGATCTAAGAAGAAGAATGGACATTGCTTGGCCTTGCTCATTTGCCTAAAATTTCTTTCTGGTCTTCTGGTCAGCAAAAAAAAGTAATGCTGTCTGCCAGCAAGGTGGAATTGGCAATTATCTGTGTCTAGATTCTCTTTTTATGACCTGAATCTTGTGCCATCCCCACAGAATGTGCTTCACAAAAGCTTGTGGTTTAGTACTATCTATGGACTGACACGTTCTATACATGCCCATTTGTATTTACTGTTGGTATTCTGGTGGTTTGCATTCCTACAGGAAGTTTTGTATTCATTATTTGTAAATCATACTTTCTCTGTAGTTATTCCTGCCTCTTCCTCTTTCTGTTTGAAAGTGTAGTGCTGCAGTGCATGCTTAGCTGTTGGTTAAGCTGTTGCAGGTCACAGTTTCCCTCAGTAACAATTCCTTCCTTGCTCAGAAGCCTAAAGAACTGTTGAGATGGTACTTGGACTGAAATCTGGGTAATCTCTGATGTTTCCTTCAGCCTGGTGAAAAGGCTAGGTTTTACATCTGAGATGGAGTTTTTTATTTCAGTGCTCACCTGCCCTTATGTTTGGTCTGTGTGTCTCTTTTCCTGTGCTTCTGCAGAAGCATGGAATATGTTTTCATGCTGCCTACACCGATGTATCCAGCTCCTCATTGAGCTTTGTATTTTAATAGTAGTTTGAAGTCTGTATCTGTTGGTTGGTCTTGTATCACCCTGAAGAATATCTGTTAATAGCCTTTTACTGACACAAGAAAAATTAAGTTATCCAGTTCAGAAAATAAATAAATAGAGGCCTGATGTATAGCTATGCCGAGTTGCCGTTATTTTGTTGTTTTCACTGCTCTGGAACTATTCAACACTCCCTGCTCTATAAAATAGCTCTTTAAACCACCCTTAGTAAGCTCCAGAGACCAAAAGGTGTTCATAAGGACAAAGTCCCAGCTCACATTTAAATAATAAACTGGCATTTAACTGTGTATTTCCTTGTGGTTTAAATGCAGTGCTAATACTTTACAGAATGTTCTACAACATAGCAAAACTTGAGCCATGAGTAATTTTTCAGATTTACACTTCCCAAACTTGTGCTAACCAGTGATGCTGTTAGTCCATTACCCACGCAGGCAAAGGGGAAGGAGTTTAAAAAAAATGCAAAAAGAAAAGAAAGAGTCCATGGTTTTTCTGCATGGATTTAAGAGTTTTTCTGCAACACTTACAAGCCCATACATAGAATGAATAGTGGTCAACTACTACTGTTTAGTTGTATCTAGACATTGCCTAGCTGTACTGTTGGAAGACTCTGAAAACACTTGGTGGTTTTAATACTCTTAATTCAGTGAGTTCAAAGCATTCAGAAAGCAAAATACTGAATCCCACAACACTCCTAGGGGTAGGCATTATGCCTGCTTTGGAAAAAGGGCACAAAGAATTTATTTTACCAGTAAGTACTTACAGCTACTTAGTGTCAGAACCAGGATTAAAACAGGTGAGTCTGGACTTCTGCTTGCTCCTGTTCTCTCTTGGGAATGAACTGAGGTGAAGAGTTAATGGTAAAAGGAAAGCTTTGAGCTGGGTGTTTCTCTGCAAATGTATTTAGGGACAAAAGGATGAAGGTGGGAAGAGATAAGTCCATAATCATGTTTCATTTTGATGTAACTCCTTTAGAGTCAGTAAAACCAGACCTGCACTAAATCTTGCTCAGCCTGGAATAAAAACTGAATGATAGTAATAAAATTTAAAATCAGAACTTGGCTTCTCGGGCTGCTTTCTACACTGAAGTGGATATCTAATGTTCTGGAGGAGGAGACAAGCCTAACAGGCAGCTGAAGTATAAGCCACCTATTACATGATATTCATTTCATACCTGGAATTTTAGGGTGTGGTACAGCAGATAAGGATTATAAAAATAATTTTAAAAAGTACCATTTTCAAGGAGGAACTTATTGTAAAACAAGCCCCTGTCAGCTATCCTTAATTAGACTGAAGGAATAGCCAATGGCAAAAGAATTGAGTTAATAGCACTACTGCTGAAAACATGTTTCTAGTTGATACATGATTTGATGATTGCAGGGATCAGACAACATAACTAAAGGGGTATATGTCATAACTGCCATTCTGCCTGCAGAAGCTATACATCTCCACACTGCACAGGGCATTTTGCAAATTAGCATCCCTCTAAATATGAGTTTTTACAGAGTTTCAGATATAATCAGGCAATTATCTTGAATCTGTCACACAGCCTGCTCTGCTACTGCACCTTGCCTTGAAGTCCAAGCATCTTGCTCTGATTTTTTTTATATCTTTGTTAGAGGAATCTTGGAATTACATCCTATACTTCCCTGAGAAAGTCTTCTGGGCCGCTGTTCTACCTGCAGCACGTCAGTCCTGGCATGTAGTATCCAACAGCTCCTATCCTCTTGCCCCATGCCTAGATCTGAAGATACATTTCCAATCTTACTTGAACCAGTTTACAGCTTTTTCGCTCCTGATTTCTCATAATGTTTGCTCACACAGCTCAATTCTATATGGAAACATTTTTCTGAACTGGACCTGGTTTCCCATTTGTTTGCCCCATGTATCTCACTCCCCACTGGAAGCAGCTATTCTCACCATGGTCCTGCAGGAAGTTTACTGGCATACACTTCCTCCTGACTAATGCATAATCTGCTCTTCTTTAGTTTTTCTCTGAATTGAATTAGTTAGATTAATTCCTGACATTACTACCTTTGCAATTTAATACTGAACTCCACAGTGGAGACTTGGTTGTGGTTTGTCAAGAAAGATTTTGGATGAAACAGCTATGATAAACTCCAAGGAAAATGCATGATCCTGTGAATTTTAATAGCAAGTGTAGGAAATGATGTAAAAAAAATGCTAGCTGCAGTGAACAGTTAGTCTAGAGCTGCTGCAAAATTTCAGTTGATTGTCCAGAAGACATGAACTCTTTCTTTCTCTTGCCTATGTAGTTTTTAGGATATGCAGCAAATATCAATATTTGACTCGACTCTGTTCACTTGGGTTAATGTGAATGCAGTCCAAAATTATTTAGCTCTTAAGTTTAGTTCTTTAAGAGCAGATGCTTTCTAATTGTGAAATATCTGAATTCTTTTACCATTCACAAGGTTTTCCTCAAGTTTAAAATCACTGAAAGATGCCACAGGCCATTTTTATTCACCTGACACCAATTCTCAACATTTCTGTAGTTCTAGTAAAAGTTGTAATAGAGTGGTGTACCTAAATAGTTGAATAAATAAGTACTACTTCTTACTTATTTTAAGATATATATTTATATAAACCAAGAACAGTAATGCTGGCAGACCTGATGTCATTTCCAGTGGAACCGGTGGAGCTATTCTTAGTGATCATCAACTTCGCAAACAAATTGGTACCAGATTTTAAACCTTTCAGTTTGAATTTATTTGCTTTTGCAGGGATTTCACTGCTATCAGCCTATTAGTTTGATTTGTTTTAGTATTGAGAAAGGGTTTGCCAAAACAACCCTCCTGGACTAATTCTCCCTGCAACACAAAAGAGGTAACATGCTTCTACAATGCTGCCTTGTGCACATACTTCAGTGGTGACCTTGACCTTTCTAACCAAGAGGTGAGAAATTAGTTAGAATATATTTTCATGGGTCCATGATTTTGTTTTGACAATCTCAAATACTATTTTTCTGTATTAGGCAAATCCAAAGGAGGATGTGTCATGCTGTGGTCTCAGCGCAAAAACAACTCCTTGCATTTTTCTCAGTTCATTTTCCATCTTGAGTCCTAACTTTCAAAGAGGTTCTAATGATTCATATATCCAAGGAAAGTACACTCCAATTTAAGTGAGTTAGGTAGGCAAATAGAAATTTGTCATTTTAAAATGTGACATAAATGCCAAATTTATTGGGGAAATACTGACTAACTTTATTTCCTAGTGAAAGGATTTAGAAGAAATAAGATACAGAGGCTGAGACAATGCCCCTGAAATTCCAGGATATCTTGAGCTGCAACATTTTTTTTTTCCAAAAAATGTTCAAGAGAAGAAATTTGGCTGATTTATGTCACCAGCACTCTATTTTCTTCTGGATAAAATCAGATCAGACATATTTGGAAAACAATCGTGAACCTACATGTAGGGTTTTTTTTTTCTGTTTTATGGCGGACTTATACATGGACTGACAAATTTTGTAATGTGCTTTTGTGGAAGAAGCACTTAGGATAATCAAACTACTGAGCAGCAAGGCTTAATCCTGCATTTTGTACAGATTGCTTTTTTGGGGGTTGTTTTTGTGTGGTATTTTGGTTTGTTTTGTGGGTTTGTGGTGTTTTTTTAAGAGAAAATTCATTCAGAATATCTTAGTTTATAAACACGTATTGAGCAGTGTAAGTGGAAAGATGTTAAAATTTAAAGCTCTTATCACCTAACTTTGCAAGTTTAGGAGACAGACAAAGTACACCCAAGCAATTTTCCTTTGCATAATAAGAAGAAAGCATTTTAAGGAAGGCTGAAGCTACTGATGATTTTGAAATATAAATATACCTGGTAGAAATAGATTGTTGGCTAAATTGCAAGTTAAACTTAAAAGGGTGCAAATGCAGTATATGAAAATGCCTAAAATGTAATGTGAATGTGTACCTATAGGATGTAGTACATATCATTCACAGCTGTTTCTTCCCACTTTTTTCATGCATCGTCTGAGGCCTGGGGCACAGGGAAGTAAAACTGATGGTGACTTGAGAGGCTGTTTGTTTCAGCAGCTGGCTTTTTGTTTCATGGGACTATTTCTACTCTATTTTTACAGCCATTGCAGCTATAGAGGATGGTAACTGAATTTTGTTCATGGGAGTACTTTGAAATCACCAGAGGCATGGTGTTCTTTAAATGGGCCTTAGTTCCACTGAATAATGCTCTCAGTGCCTAGTTTGTTCCTGCTTTCTCAATAGCCTTCTCCTCATTTTGTGAAAATTATTGGTATATTGGTTTGATTGCTGTGATCTTTAACATCACTGTAGACTAGAAATTATTTGCTCTGCTTTTATGATGCTGATAAAGTATGTTGCATATAAAATAACTTAAGCCATGTGATGCTGTCTGGTGGTGGTGATGCCGTCTGGTGATGGTGTTAGCAGTTACCCTCCTGTAGAGGTTAAATGAATAGACAAGGGGGAGCAAATATTCCTGTAGTCCTCTCTTGCTGCCTAAAAAGTAAACAGAAAGGCTCCAGTGCTGCAGGGCAGGCAAGGAAATATGGTTTGCAGAGGAACTGACACCGAAGCGTTGATGCGATTTCTAGCACATCCTAAAACTGCTTTCTGCTGCTTCCACAAGGCACTGAAGAGCAGTCTGAACTAACACTGCCCTCCCTCTAAAAATGTTGGCATAGGGTCATGATGTGGGATAAAGCAGAACTAGGAGAGTGTTTTACAAACTGTTCAGCAAAGCTGTAAATTACAGTAGCCCATTGAGCTGTTCCAGTTTGCATCCAAGACCCAGCAAGTCTCCTGTGACCCGCAGCCTTGAAGGCTTAAAGGAATTAATTGGAAGGAATCTGAAGAATTAATGGAATTAACGATACTGAGATTAAGTTGTGCCTTATATGTTATACCTCTCCAGACTTGCATGTGTATATTACTATAAACAGTTTTTCTGATTGGCTTGTCAAAACATCAAAATGAAATAAAAATGCTGGTATGCTAATTATCAGCTTGAAATAGTCCATGAGCCTTGAACAGGCCTTTGTTAGGTATATTTCATTAGTTTAGTTCATATTCCTATTTAGTTGCTAGGAAAAAAATTAAAAAATCCAGACAGGTGTAGAAAAACCAAATAAAATAAACGCCAAGTATAGAAAGAATTATAAATATTGAATTTGTTGGGTAGATATTAGATTGTTCTGAGGTATCCTAGGGTGCTCAGCCCTCCCAGCCTGGTTTTTTATATCAGGGTTTAGGAGTGGTAGTAAAGATTTGTGGTACCTTTATTCAGTTTTCTTGGTGTCTTAGCATCTGTCTCTACAGTATGTGTAGTAATACATTCATTCTATCAGAAGGCAGTGAGATTTAATGTCATGGAATTTGAAGTGTTTATGCAAGGCAGGTTAGGTGCATGGCAGAAGGTTTGAACTTGGTGAGCGATAGGAAGAAGCCTTCAGTCTGCTTTTTGGTCTGCTGATGAAAGTTAACAAGTACCAATAAACTAAAGTAGGTTTTCATTGAGAAAAAGGTAAGCATAAATTCTGACTTCCTTGTAATCCTGTTAAAGAGTAGGAGATGTACTCAGCTCTCCTCTCTGCCTGGAGCATGCTGGAGCAGAACTGAAGTTCTGGACTGCTTTGCTGAGGTTCCAGATAACCCAGTTTCTTCCCCATCTTCAAAACCAAACAAATTAAACAAACTAAAAGCCCTGTTGCTAAGAGTGAACTGTGAATTCATAATTTTACTTTATTTATTCTTTTACAAGACAATTTTGCATTCATCAGATAACTTCATTTTAAACAGTGGTGTTTGCCACTTTGAGAATGCAGCAGGTTTTGGCTGCAAAAGTTGCCTGTGGATCAGTGATTTCCTGTGAGGTACTCTGTGTTGGCTCAGCCAGCATCAGACCAGTCTCTTACTGTGGGACATTGCTAGCCACACACAGGAGTAAGCTCAATTCAAGAAGCCATCCTTATGAAGAGGCTGGAGGGGAGGGTGGAGGAGAGGGAAGGTCTGCTGGAAACCAACCCAGTGCTCTAAGCAACTGGCAGAGTACTAAGGCAGGTGGCAATCCCTTTGGGGAGCTGTCTTACCCACGTCACTGCAAAACAGGTCTGTGCAGGCTGCTGGATGCAAAGGCCTTCCAGGCACACAAACCTTTCTTGCCGAGCAGCAGAGCACAAGGGAGCTGCAGCATGGATTTTGAAGGCTACGTTTGTGTTGGCTGAGTTCCTTGTTCACAGAGGAGGAAAGGCTAAAGACCTCAGGCTATTGCTGGGTGGTAGCTATTTCAATTTGAAGACGTGTAGCTGCCTGAGAACAGCATGCTTTTGTTTTGTTTTGTTTCTTTTTTTTCCTCTTCTGGTGGAAGTTTTATTAATTCATTGTGATTATGTTTAAGCAGTTGGCAGAGATGTGAATAGATGCTTTACTTCTCCAGAAGGCTTATGGAATAGAATTGCATAACTTTGTACTTTTCCTATGCAAAGTAGAATAAATTGGATGTAAATAGCCAGTCTCTGAAAGATTCCATGGTTTCTTCCGACTCCTTTTTATACCCAGTAAATCCAGTGACTATAAAGTTACCTCTGCTGCCATGAATTGCCTGACTGAGGGAGGAAAGAAAAGCTTGTGTAGAGATACTGTGGCAAAGCAGGAGCTGGAAGTCCTATCCTAAGAGCTCTAATAAGGTTGCAGCTAGTAGCAATGTATCCTGAGCAACAGCTCTCTTTTAAATCTTGTAAATGGTGCTTGTGTGCCCTCCAGAAAGTTATTACATTCTTGCATTCTTGTTTCTGTGCTATTAGTTTGTTTTAATTGCACCCCCTCCTCACTCCCCCACCTCACCACCTTTTTGTTTTCTGGATGTGACATAAATAGGTACAGCTGAAATTCCTCTGAGGCAAGGCCAATGCTTGTTTCTAGATTGCTTATAGGATGAGGAAGTGTTTCTCAATAGGTTTCCAGTGGTTTGTGTGTAAACATGTTATTCAGGGAATTGTACCAAATTCTGGTGACAGTGGTTGAGATGTGAATTCTGACAGCTCCTGGCACAGGGTCTCTTCTTTGCCTTCAGTCAGGGTAGCTGCTATGCCTTTGTGTGTCATCTACTTCCCTCTAACATGAGCATAACTGTTACAGCCTACACCTTTGTCATGCAGAAGCAAGATGGCGTAGCAGGTACTTTTTCTTTCAACTAATTTGGATTAGATGCAGTTGTTAAATGTGGGCACTTGTCTATTGCTTACACCTACAGTGAAGGACCTTCATGTTTTCTTCGTTAGCTTCAGCCATTTTAATGCAACATGTACAATGACTTCTGGAGAATCTTTCTTAGTTAGGCCTTCATTAAACACCAGAAATGGTGTTTGACTTTGAACAAGGGAATTTAATTTCTTGTAAGGCTTTTTGCTTGTGATGGCTGGGGTCTGTAGAGTCCTTGACATGATTTTCATCCTTCTCTGCAGAAAAATAAGATGCTGCTCAGGTTGGGAGCACAGGGCACCTCCTGTGACGAGTACTGGGTGGTGTGGTGATTTGCTTGCATTCGAGATGACAAACCGTGGAGTTTTCTCATCTTTATGTGGGTTGTATGAGCCAAAATAGTTTACATTTTCTAAGAATGAAGATGTGTGTGTGTATATTTAGTATTCTGTCATGGTAATAGTTGTGACATAAATATGTTTGGTTTGGTCCTGGTGCCCAGAAAAGTCTTGATTGTGCAGGGGCTTTTCACCAGTGAAGGCCTCACTCCTGTGAGGTGAGCCCCTGGAGAGCATTGCTGCAGTTGCCAGCTTTGAGTGACTGGTAGCTGTGGGCACTTGAAACTCTCTCCTTAAAACTGTTATTTTGTTTAGGAGCTCTCAGTATTGCAGTTTAGACCTCGCCTTTTTCTGTCTGTAACTTCCTGACTTCACTGAAAATGCTCAGTTTTTAAGGAAGATTTCTTCCCCATGAACATGAGGTGCAAGGCCTGCTGAGGTCAACTTTCATGGTAAATGGCAACTGATGCTGAAGAAAGTCTCCATGAAGAAATGGGAGTTGAAAAAAATAATTCAGTGTGTAGCTTAGGTGAAGATCACAAATACCCTGTTTCTATGACAGATGGTAGTAATTTTGGGTTCTTTCTTGAGCAAACTGATGCCAGTCTTGAGGAACTGTAACAAGTTTCCAAGGAGAAGGCTGCGGTTCTCACAGCTGTTTGAAGCATGCTGCTTCACCCTAGTTTTCTCAATTCTCTTTTTCTGTTTTCAGGATTGCTGCCTGCCCCATCTGGCTTTGTGGTCTTGCTTGGTGCACTTTCCTTTTGCTGGTGCCTCAACAATAGTCACCATTGTTTTGCCACATTACTGACTGCTTGGATGCCTCTTTAAAAGCCCTGTGCCTCAGGGAAAACGAGAGGTGCTTTCTCAAGGACCCAGATGAAGAAGGCCTGGGGATCAGTAAAACTTTTCTTCCTCCTCCTCCAGTGTGCTGAGTCAGCATTCCAGTCCCCCTGATTGTCACTTGTACTTGGTGCTCTCTGGTGACACTGCTTGAGTACAGTGAAAACCACAAAACACATGGGCTAATAAGGGTGGAGTGATACAGGGTTATTGTAAGTGTCCTTGTGCTTGCTTTCCCAGCTCAATAGGAAGCCTCTAATAAGAGTTTGCCTACATAGTGATGCATGCGAAATAGTGGATTCTGCTCCATTATTTTAACAAACAGCCATTTCATGAACGAGTGGGATTTTTTTTGCCTCTTGGTACATTCCAGAAGACCTCATACCTTTGCTGGTTACTGATTGATAGTTTTGTGCTGAGCTCCCTTTAATTTTGCAATAAACTAACAAGGAGGCTGAGACCACAAGTTTACAGAAAATGACTTATTTACTCAACTGAATTTACAAGGATGACAAAGTCAGATTTAGTAGTTTCAGTGTGGTCCTAGGAAGGGCAGAAGGAGTGCTTGAAAAACTGTACTGTATAAATAGCCAAACAAAAAATAGTTTGCTTATTCTCCTGTGTAAAGGAGTCATATTTCAGTTCTTAGGCCAATCCTCTCCCAGGACCTGCAGGGGCTTTCAGCATACATAGGAATTCTGCTATTCCCAACAAATGGCAGCGCTGGGAGTTTAGGCACCTTAAATAAGTATTTTTACTTTTATAATGTGCTTCCAGAAAACTGACATCTGCTAAAGTCACATCAGTGGAAGAAGATTCTATTTTCAGAACATGTAAAGATTTCAAGAGAGTATAAACAGCAGTGTTGACTTCTGGATTAATCTTAGAAGAAGTAAAAGCCTGTCTAGAACATGAATGCTGTTTTCCTTGAGAAGTTCCTTCTTGTTTCCTTTTTATTTTATTTTTTTTTCCACAACACAAATGTGTTCCCACTGTCTCCTTGTGTTTATCTCCAGGTTTCGTAACTGTAAGGAAGAAGATTCTGTCGTAACGTTTTTAATGGTTAGAAGGGGTTGTTATTTTACAATCCTAGGTTGCTATGCTGAAGTAAAAATCTTTATAAGATTGGGAAATTGTGTGGTCAGTCAACTGTATGGTATTTTAAGTACTAGGCTTTTTCCCAGAAATTATTTTCAGATTTGAATCTGGGTGAATTTCTACAGTATTTGTAGTTCTGTCAGAATCGGAAGGCTGAGGACTGTAAATTTTCACTTGTTGAATAGCTAGCTTAACCAGTTGCAAGTGAATAGACTGAAAGGTTAAAGGCAGTGGTTCATTGAACTCCATAGGAGACTGTGTGAGGCAAGTTTCCAGTGTTACTGAGCTGTCTAGCTGACCTTTTTGTCTTTTCTTTCCCCTCCTCTTTTAGCAGTGGAGGCTGTTTTCCACTCATGCACAGTCACTGGCTGAAGAAGCCCTACACTCTTTGTTCATCAGACAGTAGAAACAGAAGGCAATCGCACAACCTCTCTACCTGTTGCACATGTCAGGACACAGTTGTGTGTGGAGAGATGTAAAATTTTTCATGAGTTTTAGTGCCTTGGCACTAAATGAATGTAAATGGTAATGGTAATGAAAGTACCTCTGGCAATGAAAATATTTTGTTCTTTTAGTTGGTGTTGGAAATGGAAGTTCCCCTTAAAATACTGGGTATTTTATAAAATACAATGTACTTTAAAATGCTATGTATTTCAATATGATAACATTAAAATATCACTTAGCAGTATTCTCACTGCTGAGTGTTCTGCTGGAAGGTAATAAATTCATGACTGGCATTGAATCTCTTAAGCAGAAACTATGCTTGGCTGGTAATGATGTCCAGTATCTGTTAGAAGGAACCACAAGAGAGGCAACTTTTCCTTACCTACTTAGACTGAGGACTTGGCAGGTCTCCTGTACTAAACAGGGTAAATCTGATCTGCATGTTAATGGCAGATCTCCAATGAAAAGTTGAGGAAGTGCTATTGCTAATTCAGTGCAAGGCACTCTTTCTAGCAAGCCTGCTTGGACTTGTGACCCCAGACTGTTCCTAGGCACTGTTTAGCGGTGAGAGGTGGTTTCTTTCAACTGTGGCACCAACAGACAAAGGGAGGTATTCAAACCTTCTTGTTAGTGATCTGTAAGATATGTCATCATTAAAATCAGAACTGGCATTATATTCTGTGCACACACATCTGAAGCAACGTGTGAGACTCAGCTGATTCTGTCCATGCACAAATCTGATTACTCATCAGAAAGTCCCACAGCTGTTTTACTCCAGATCTCCTTTGTCTGCCTGTATGTTCTCTCCATATCCCACTCAGGCTTAACTGTTCCCTCAGAACACCTATTTACAGCTCTCTGAATATGTTGAGCCATTTCAAAAGGTAGCAGAATGGAGTGTAAGCATGTCTTTCAGGGGAAATATTACTGCATTATTTAGATGTGACACTGGAATCATGTGGTATCAACATTCAGGACTTCAAGTTGAATATTTGTAGGATTGGAGACTCCTGAAAATTCTGGGCCTTGTTTGAAAGGCACCATTCGCTGCCAAAGTATTCATGACCAGAATTTTACTCTGGGAAAAATAAATGAAAACTTAGCACTCCTAGTAAGGGCATGCCATTGAATTTTTGAAGATAGATGTATGTAATCAGAGGACTTCCCTAAATCCAAGTGCCTTAATATTTTTCTTTGTAAGTGGATCTGGGTAAGGGCCAGCTTTCTTCCTCTTGTTAGTGACCTGTAGCTTTTTTGAGCCAGTGAGAGCAATCCCAGGCACAGCTACAGGTTGGACAAAAAGGAAATTCAGTGCAGCCCTCCAGAGAAGGACTTGGGGGTGTTGGTCGATGAGAAAATGACCATGAGCCGGCTTCAGTGTATGCTGGCAGCCCAGAAAGCCAACCGTATTCTGGGCTGCATCAAAAGGAGCGTGACCAGGAGGTCAAAGGAGGTGATCTTGCACCTCTACTCTGCTCTCATGGGACCTCACTTGGAGTATTGTGTGCAGTTCTGGTGTCCTCAACATAGAAAGGACATGGAACTGTTGGAACAAGTCCAGAGGAGGGCCACAAGGATGATCAGGGGACTGGAGCACCTCTCATATGAAGACAGGCTGAGAAAGTTGGGGCTGTTCAGCCTGGAGAAGAGAGGGCTGTGTGGAGACCTCATAGCAGCCTTCCAGTATCTGAAGGTGGCCTATAGGGGTGCTGGAGAGGGACTGTTCATTAGGGACTGTAGTGATAGGACAAGGGGTAATGGGTTCAGACTTAAACAGCAGAGGTTTAGACTGTGTATAAGGAATAAATTCTTTACTGTGAGGGTGGTGAGGTACTGGAATGGGTTGCCCAGGAAGGTAGTGAATGCTCCATCCCTGGCAGTGTTCAAGGCGAGGTTGGATGAAGCCTTGGGTGATACGGTTTAGTGTGAGGTGTTCCTGCCCATGGCAAGGGGGTTGGAACTAGATGATCTTAAGGTCCTTTCCAGTCCTAACTATTCTATGATTCTATGAAGTACTCTGCACACCTGTAGAGTGAAGTTCAAACTGTATTAGGGTAGTTGCACAAAGATGGATATTGGTTTTTGATAATGGTACCAATAACGATGGAAGAATTCTGCAGTAAGCAGGCCTGCAGAAGTGTGACAGGAATTTTGAAGCCAAATTTAGTGGTTAGCTAATAGCCTCTTGGCTTATACTTACGGGAGAACTGAATCTCTGTGTTGGCTCTGCAGGCTTGCAGAAATGAAAAATAATTTTCAGTTAATTCCAAAGTAAGCATTTTGTACATGCGTATGGCTTCATCTCAGAGGAAGTGTGCTTCAGAAAGATAGTATTTAAGCATTTATTTAAGCAAACGTTTAACTATCAGTGAAGTCATGGAATAAGAATACACTCAATTCCCATCCTCAGAGCAAGCCAGAGGGTAAGACTATTTTTTTAAACAGTGTAACAGGGTGTCAAGGGTTTTGTCAGTGTTGAAGAGTAATTGAAGGACACATCAGAAATGGAAATCTAAGTTCTTAGGTGGAGCTTGCATTAAACATAAATGGTGAAGACTTTCAGTCCTACAGCTAACAGTGCTGTGGAGTTCCTGACTGCAAAGGGAGCCAAAAAATCTAACAGATTTTTTAAAAATGCACTTGCATTATTCTTGTTATTTTTTCTTTTGATTTTTGAAGGCTTTGAAGTTAGTTTCCTTTGAAAACGAGAGCAATATGAAATGTGGTGTGCTTAGGTCTCTTTTTCTCTTAAAAAAAACATCCTTGAGCACAGTAGCTTTTCTTTAAAATGTGGTGGGTGCATAAATAATAAAATATGTTATGGCATGGTCCAAAGATTATCTTGGCACAGGTCTGGGATGACTGAATTGCTTACATGGCTTTTGACATTTGTGAATAAGATGATCGTTGCAAAAGTGTGCCAATGAAAACTTCATACCTCACTAGAACGTGTGTGTGTTTAAGTTTGTTAGCATTTTCTATTTCATCACATCTTCTAGTACCAGATTGAGGTAAATATTTGGTGTTGTACCATATTTGTTGGTGTATCTTAAGCTGGGTTGCCAGAGTAGCCTCTGTGGATAAGCAAGGCTGTTGGTTTTGTGACACAGTGAAAAAGAAGTGAAAACAGTGTTGAGAAGGAAAATTCTCACATCCCATTCCTTATCTCTCCTCACTGTTGGCTGCCTACTCCTTTCATTTGCTTTGAACTAGTTGTGATGTTCATCCTATCACAAGGAAGAACCCTTTCACTAAAATGGAAGAGAAGTGTCTTGGCAAGAAGAAAGGAAAAAGCAACATTTCCCCCCCCCCCCCCTTATTTGTTAGTAAATTAAATCATTTTACCTTGTAATCTGATCAACAGGACAACCATCAGTGCCTGCAGGGGGCTGTGCGTGCCATGCCCTTTCCTGTCTGCTTTTTGGTGCGTATTGATGCACGCAGCAGCTCTGGGGGTAACAGCAGAGTGCATGATGTGTTTCTTGTGTGTTGTCAGTATCACAAGTTGTACTTTAAGAGCCTTAGCCTAGATGTAAGACCAAACATGGCTGTTATCTACCATGTTATCTACCATGTCTGTAGTCACTGCAGTGGTCATAAATGCCTGGTCCCAAAAGCTGGGCAGGGTGGTGATAGTCAGCAGATTGTCCAGCGCTTGCAGTCATTAATGGAAGAGCACAAGGGACATTGCTATGGAGCTCGGAAGGTGTCAGACTCTTGTTGAATAGATGAAGATTTGGTTTACAGACTTCAGTTTAGTCCTGTTGAGACAGTCTGTAAAACTTTTGGGCACCACTGTGCCTGTTTACAAGCACAGAGTTGGGTGGGATGATACGAGCAAGGGGGAAAAGTGGTCTTGCTAAAGGTTACATATTCCACCACATTGTTGGTAGCTCACATCACGTTGCCTGAAGAAGGTGCAGTGCTCCACGGCACTGCCACTGTGATTACAACTCTGATCTGATACAGCTTATATGGGATCTTGAAAAACAAAATAGAGAGTGTGTCATACTGTACTACTGAAAGCAGGAGGAATTCATGATCAGAGGGAGGGAGGAGCAGTGGAGTAAAGAGCAGAGAAATTCCTCTTCATTTTAGCAATGGCAAACTGTTCATTTATTCCAGTAGCATCATGAATCCCCCTCCACAGAGTACTGTGTAAGATTCCTTTCTTCCTGCCTCCTGTGTCAAACAGAGCTGAAGACAGGCCATTAATTTCAAAGAGTGTTTGGAGTGGAGTCCGTTCTTGGTAGAAGCAGAAGGATAATGTTGGTTCTTCTAAGGAAAAAAAAAAACCAAACCCACAATGTTTTTGTCAGTCTGAAAAATGGTGACCAATTGTAATTGCAGCTGCTCAGAGAGCCAAAGCATTAGAAGATAATTTTGTTTATACCTGTGCTGTTCTTTCTGTGGTGTTCACAGTGTTTGCCTTAATGCTTTCTGTTACTAGAAATTAGTATAAGTTCAAAGGTGTAATAAACCGTTCATCTCTTGCAAGTAAAACCACTGCTTATGCTGTCAGAGTGGGTGCCACAGTCTGTCATTTATCATAATACTGAGATCCTGAAAAACACTTTAAAATCTTGTGTAGATAGCCCTGTGAAATTTAGAACTCTTGTGCTTCAGCTCAGTGGGGATGTACCCCTGCAGCACTTTTATCCATGGCGCTGTGTTTCAGCCAAAGGAAGGAAGTGGATAAGTTGTGTAGAAATTAGTAGGAAAGTAGATTTCCTATTTGCCTATGAAGAAAATGATGCTTTTTGTAAGGGAGTGTCAAATTGTTCGTTGAAGAATGAAGCTCTTCTGAACAGTAGTTTCATTTTAGGCAACTGTATGTAACAACATACTGTCGTTTAGTATTTTGTTTTTATATCCCTTTTCCTGCACTCCTTGCAATTATCTCTTTCATTTTCTGCACATAGATAAGGGCTTTCTGAGTGCTGAAGTTGCTGAAGATCAGAGTAAAGAGTTGTGTGGATGCTGTGCCTGGAGGATCCTAGTCCTCGCCTGGGCTGGTCTCTAACCTCCACTAGCTATAAAACTCATTTCCCTTCCCCCTCTCCCTGTCTGTTTGCAGGTTATCTTGACGAATCAGATTACCACATCGTTGAGCAATGGCCTTGCGATACAGGCAGACCTGGTGTCTCCAGCTGATGATTTGTCCCTGTCTGAAGGTAAGAGATCCCTTCTATCAGAACTGAAACTCTACACTGACACAAATCCACATTGTTACTTGCAGTGTTCTGGTGATGTCTGGGAACAAAATGATTTTTCAGTTTCTCTGAAAATCCATTTATAAATAAAAAGAAATTAAGTGTATTAACTAAAAGATCTTACATTTTCTAAGGGCTGGGGATGAATTTTCGATCCATGTCAGTTTTATAATATTTCTAGGCATTGTACTTTCATTCACATGCATTTAGAGCATTATTTTCTGTCTTTTGAAGCTGCTGCTAGAGTTATAACACAGGCTAGGCTACAAATTCGAAGTTATCTAATGATTATGAGTGATTCCAGAGCAAAACAGGAGGTCGCAAATGAAGGACAGCGAATAGTTCTGTCCCTTGCATTATGCTTGTCTGGTTTTAAATACAGTGCCTCAAACTGCAGCTCTCAAAGTTGTGTGAATGTAACATGAGGGTTTGTGTAATGCTATATAGTATTTTACATCTTCATGTTTCCTTTTTCTGCACAGAATTAGAGGGAAGCACACATTTTGGGGTTATAGTAAGGACTTAATGTGCTAACAAAAAATGGTAATTCTGAATGAAGGTTTGCAAAGTAATATAATTTGAGCTTTCCCAACTTGAAAAGAAAGGTCAGAGTACCCTCAGCCAGGGACAGATGTGGAGAAATTTTCTATTTAGAGTTCAGTTCACACATAGACTCAAATGTCTGATACAAGGCAATGCTCATCTTTCCTGCAAAGGCATGATAATAGCATGAAGAATTCCCACTTCCTATAATATGAGTATTTCCCCTCTTTCTTGTTGCACTTTCACATGCTTCTGGTCAGCTGATCTTTGCTCTGGCTGATCACAGACAGCCTTCTCAAGCTGGTCTGACTTAACACAGGAAGAGCTTGGTGGCAAAATCAACAACTAAGGAGTGGTTAAAAATCTTGACATTATTTCTGCAATGCATTTCAATGAACATAAGAAAGGGGTTGATGGTAGATTAAACAGAATGTTGAAGAGCAGCACGTAACTTCAGTGTAATGCCTTAACACTGATTGATGTGTTTACTTCGTAATTTTGTCAAGAGGAGCTTGAGCAAAGCAGGCCATTAAATCATTTTGGAATTGTGCTTGTGGCTTTTTTTGGCTCCATCCCTTGCCAAAGTATCTGAGAAGTTTATTGCTTGAAAATCCCTCCCTACCTCTGTCACAAAGAATTGAAATTTGGTAACTAGGTTTGGAAGAGGATGGCATAATTTTTCATCTTTATTATTTCCTTCCTGGCAGGAAGATACGGCACATTGTCTCATTAAATGCTCTTGATCACAGTACTTGTGCTTTTCTTTGGTCTTTAAAATTGCTCTGTATGAGCCACCTCTGAAAAAAAAGCATAGCTGACTCTGAAGTGGAAGTAATAACAAAATATACTTTCAGTAATACTCTCTTTTTTCCCTTGTGGTTAAAATACTTGAAAAGTGGAAAAAGTACAGAATAGTTCTAATCTTTCTGAATAATCCTGCAAGCAAGAAAGATTCTCAGTGCTGTGTGTGAGCCATGGTTCAATAGTATTCTGAAATCAGGGCTATGAAAGAAATAGCATTATGATTTTTGTAGGAGTTACTGCTTATTAGTGAAGCAATCATGTTGTGTCTAAACTCTCTGCTTCTGTTAGTTATCACCTTTTAACCCGAGAATGACTTAAAATGTGTTGGTGCTTTTTGTGTGTGTTTGGGTTTTTGTTTCTCTCATTGTTTTTAATTAAAGGGTCTGAAGTGGTAAAATGTGCCAGCATGATAATTGTTGAAAGTGGAAACCTTTGTGTAGCCTCAGAACAAGAACAGTACAAACAGCAGCAGTTAATTCAAGTTTTATCAGGGGATGCAGGGGTGAGAAACTTTTTTCCTTCTCTACTTTTCCTCTTCTGTCAACTAACATTCGCACAGTATTTACATGTGGTGTTGTGTAATGGAAGAGGATAGTGCATCTCCCCACTATATGGTTTTCTCCTGTCTTTCTTATCCATAATATGGCTGCTTTGAATCTCCAGTTTGCTTCAATTTTACCATGCTGTTTACCTGTTGGGGAAAAGTGGAATTTCAGTCCCATTCAGCATTTGATTTCCATGTTTATTTTGCTGTCACAAAGATACAGGTGTGGCCAGGGCTTTTCTTTTTTTACATTGAGGTGTTGACCAGTCCTGAGAAAGTTCCCCCCTAATTTATTTCAATTTGGCTATTGAAAAGCCTGAAAGCAGCAATACTTCAATCTTCTGACCATCTTGGGTGCTTTAAGAATCCTAAATGAGTTAGTTTTCTAGGATTAGTGTGATATTCATAATAGTGCTATTTTACAACCATTGAATTTGCAGGAAAGAGTAGTTAGGTGGGTAGCCCTAGTGCACAAAGTTGCAGAGGCAGGAATAGAGGCCAGATTCATGACTGGGTGGTTCTTACCTCATTCTTCCTTTTCACTCATCACCAGCTAAAGCTGAATTTGAACCAATGACCTAGATGTGAAAGGACCCATAACACATTATTAGTCCTGTAAGCAACTCAGACCCTTGGTTTGTGTATGTCTAGTATGTTGTTTTAATCCTATCTGAAATCAGAGTCCCATCACTGTAAATGGTTTGCTAAAAGGGTAATCTTTCTTAGACAGAGGCAGAAATGAAAATTTCAAACTGAATGTGCTATTAGAAAGAAGTGGAGTATTACAGTTGTTTTTGATTTTGCTTCTGATTGTGCTTTAGAAGGGAATTGCTTGGGTTATGTGTTAGATTAGGCAAGAAACCAAGGAAGCTGTTCGTCTGATGTGTGACAGAAAGTTAATTTGATGAACAAGCTGAAAGGACATTGTCAAGCTGTTTCAGGCTCAAAGCTTGTCTTCTGCAGAATTTTAATCTAGTGCATGAAATGTTCTGTCCTAAAATTATGTTAGATTTTTATGAGAACATTAAAAGCTATATAAAAGCAGCACTGGCTGTAAAATCCAACCACTTATGTAGCAGTGTAAGAATTCTTGAATTTTTGTTTGTTGGTATTTCTTATGGGAAATGTGTGTGTCCAGCTGAACTCCTAGCTCTGTGTGTACACTTCTGCTTCAAGGCAGGAGGGTGGGGGGAAGAGAGAAAAAAACATTAGTTTGCTACAAATTAAAGTGATGAATACAATGCAAAAGTTTCTGTACCTGTGGGCAGAGTCCTTGCATTTATTTGGCCTTTAAATACTTGCCAGATTGTCGTCTGAAGGAGTATGCTAGACTAATAATATTTTTCTGCAGCTCTAAAATGCTCAGGCACATTAGGCTGTCAGTTCTTCCCTAGGAACCAAACTGAGTTTTTACTTGCAGCTGACCTTTGTATATAGCCATCTCACAAACCCTGTCATCAGAGGGGATAGACTGGAAGATGATATGAATACTGCAGTTTCACTTTATTCTTGCTTTGTGGAATAGCCTCTGTTGAGCTCTTCCAGTCAAAGACAAATTTGAGATGCCTTAAAGGTACTTTAGATCACATAAATGGTCAGACAAGCCCACGACTATCACTAAGCTTGAAAATTTGGCCTGAAGAATTAGCGCTTTATTATTTAAACGTGCAAAAGGGAGCCATTACCCCTGCTAATGCAGCTTAAAACTATTTCTCATTTATTAAAAATTATTAATTTAATAAAGTGAACAGTAGAAATGGAGTGCAAATGGAGTAGGAATGGCCACAGCAAAATATTTTGTATGAATGTCATGGATGTTTTTAAACAAGTTGTCTGTGGCTATGACTGTACTGTTTTTGTTATTTTTGCGAAGGTCACATGACTGGATTTTACCTGATATGAAGAGTTGTGAGAAATTAATTCTAAGCCTGTGTGTTTGAATGCTGCTGAACAGTGAAATTTGTGTATTTATTTCAATTGTGTGCTGTAAAGAGCTTGAACAGCATGACCTACTTGCGGTCCCTTCTAGCCCACCAGTGCTTGTTCTATTCATAGATGTGCCAGCTGCAAGCTCTAACTTTCTGTTGCAAGCATCAAAGCCAGATTCCATCTTTTCTTGGAAGAAACTCAGGAGCATGTTGGTATGAACAAGAAGAGCATCTCCCTCCCAGCATGCACAGCATGACTAGCAGAAAAAAAAAACCTGCTGTCTCAGGCTTCTTCAGTCTCAGCTGGTGTTTTCAGTTATTTGTTTGGAAAAGTCAGAATTATTCAGTGTTTAAAATTGTCTGTAAACTTGCACTGGCTGTGGGGAGGGCAGCATTCAATCTTCTGCATTCGTGTTCATCAAGCTGTTTGTCAGAGCCTTGTATATTTCTAGTGCATAGTGTGAGCAATGGGTTTAGTCTGACCTTTTCATCTTTGTTGCTATGATCGTGAATTCTTTTAAGCTGTTGAGCAGAAGCAGAGACTGGAAAAACTAAGCTACTATAATATCTCCCACCCACAAGATTTTCCTACTCTAGTTTAGGAGCAGGAGATTCGAAGCTGGAATCTTAGGCTTCTCTTCTCTGCTTTGCTCTTATCGGCTGTCAGATTGTGGTTAAATAATTTTATTCCTCAAGCCTCAGTTTAGCAGGTTTTTTAACATGGGAATATATTTTTATTTTAATATCCCCATGTTAAATGTTTTCTTTGTTAATATTTCAAGCTATTCCTAAGGGGAAAATAATGAATTGACCTGCTGTTCACTCCAGAGTAAGACCAGTTCTGTAGTTTATTACTTCTCTCCCTTTAAATTCCTTTTTCCAGTATTGGTGCTGAATGGAGAGAAAACACTAAAGGAATTATCAAGAGAATTGAGGGGCCCCCAGAGATCAGAGGCTGTTGGTTGGTTTTGGTTTGTTTATTTATTGACTTCTGTATATAGTTATGCTTAAGGTTGGGCCTGCAGGTAACTTAAAAATAGAATATTCTGTGAGAACTCACACATACCTGTTTTTCAGGAACTGTGAACTTATGAATGAAGCAGCTGTTAAACAAGTTTTAAAAATACTTCCTCCTTGTAGTTTTAAAGCTAATGCAGAATAATGCATGTCCTAGTGAAAGTGCTCCAGCATGATACGAATTCAAATAGATTAGGAAGTATCATGACACTTTGGCATGTTTTAGGCCTTTAGCATTTTATCTGAATGCTCTGTAAACCTACACAAGTTTGCTTGAAATAGAAGATTGTCTTGGATCATTGAAACGGTTGTGCTTTTATTTAATTATAATAGGGTTTTTAACAGGACAATTCATAAAATCATATCCTATCTTTTTAATATGAATCCACTCTGACTCTGAGGCCCAAATATTTGGGAATCATTACTAATAACTTCCCTCCCCCCCCTTTTTTTTTTGTTACGATTACGGAATAATCTCTATGGAGATTATTAGGCCTGTTTATGAAACTCAAGAACTATGGTATGGTTTAAGAAAGATCATTTGACTGTGACCCATTATGTAGATCCTGTGAAGGTTAGTGAATTTTAGATGTGCCAAAAGGCAAGCATTACAAATAACACTAGTGGTATTGCCAGAGTATTTGAAAGGTGAATTCCAACAAGTCCATGCCTGTGCATACTAAAGAATGAATTTCCCAACTGAGACTGGTGTGCAGGTGTGAGCCCTGAAAACTAGAAAACATCGCTGAAAAGTTAATGGGTTCCCTTCTTGTTTTAATGACTTACCAAGATAATGAACTGCTAAAATACATCTTTTGCCCTCTACAGTCATGTGTATGCATATATGTCATACATATATGATGATATCCGAAAGTGTTAGTGAGATTTGCTTCTGTTTTTACTTTGATGTGAATTGCTACTTCTCACCTGGCAGTTTGGTTGCCACTCAGACCCAAGGCCAACTTTTTTCAGTCTGTTCTGTCTTTGAGTTACTTCTTCAGCTTCAGACCCTTCATGAAAAAGATAGTTAGGTCCACATACACTGAAAGGTGAGAAAAGAGTTAATCTTCCTTAACCTAGAAGTCAGGATAGTATGTATCACATCTTCAGGATAGAATCATAGAGTAATTCAGGTTGGCAGGAACCTGCAAAGGTCATCTAGTGCAGTCCCTCTGCAATGAGCAGGAACATCTTCAACTAGATCAGTTTGCCCAGAGCCATGTCCAACCTGGCCGTGAATGTCTCCAGGGATGGTGCATCCACCACCTCTCTGGGCAACCTGTGCCAGTGTTTTACCCCACTCGTAAAAACTGTTTTCCTCCTGCCCAGCCTTTTAGTTAAAAACCATTACTCCCCATCCTATTGCAACTGGCTAAAAAGTCTGTCTCCATCTTTCTTGTAGGCCCCATTTAAGAACTGGAAGGCTGCAGTAATGTTTTTCCAGAGCCCTCTCTTCTTCAGGCTGAACAACCCCAACTTTCTCAGCCTTTCCTTGCAGGAGATGTGCTTCAGCCCTCTATTTTTGCGGCCCTCCTCTGGACCATGTACTGAGGACTCCAGAGCTGGATGCAGTACTCCAAGTAGGGTCTCACCAGAGGGAGATAAAACCATGATAAAACTCATCAGTACATGGTGGAGGGGGAAAGGACGCTCTTCAGAATATGCTTTTTTTCTTGTGCTTACACTGTATTCATGTTTCTGATAACTTTGTCCTCCTACGAGTAGTGAAGGCTGCACCCCAGTAATCAGTTGAAGATAAAAAACCCCTTCTGACTGTTGAGAAAGCCTGAAGGAAGTGCACCATCATTTCAGGGCCTGGAACAAACGATATTAACCATTAGGGGAAATGATACTGTGATTGTTTCTGCATGATGCAGGGTTGCGGTGGTGTATGGAGCAGTTAGATTTCATGATAACAGGGTCATGTCAGCCTGTACTAATTTTGATGCTATATTTCAACAAGTGGGAAGTAGTGACATAATAACCTCCAGCCAAATTTTAACGGCTTTTTAATCAAATGGTAAATCTCTCAGTGAAAGTGTTACAGAGACTGTACATGTCTATGGGAGTTTTAGGCTGAATGACATATGCATAATAACTTGATCTAAACTATGAAAGGGTTGAAAACTGTCAACAGAAGCATTCAAAGGCCTCTATGTATCAGTTTAAGAGGATCCCCATTCCTCATTTTCTAATTGCCATGATGATAGAATACAAAGTTTTACTGCTTTGTTGTGGTTTCTTTCTGAAGATGTGATATGACTTACAATCATTAATCAACAATTTGTAATCCAAAAACCCTTCAGGTACATTTGCTGGGAATTGCTCATCTATATAATCATAGGCATGATAACAGAAGTGCTTACAGTCATAGTTGAGTGGTGAGGAGTTACTACCTCTCAGCTGGTAACTTCCTTCAGCTGAGAAAAAGTGCAACAAGGTATGTGTTGCACTTTCCAGTGCAAAGTAAAATGGGTTTGCATGAATCCTGCTATCCACACTGATTTATTCCTGTTTTCCTTTAACTGCATAAGCTGAGAGTATGCATGGGGCAATCACCGGATTTCAGTCAATGGCATATGGCTGTAAAGCATTGTAACAGTATTGCAACTGGTCATCTCTTTATGCCCCAAAATGTTTAAAAATAAGATTAACTCATATTTCAGTGTGGGTAGAGACTATATTGTCTTATATATTGGAATTTAGGCTTTTGTTTACCATAAAAGTAGTATTAAGAGAAGGAGGGCGAAGGAGGTGATCCTGCCCCTCTACTCTGCTCTCATGGGACATCACCGGGAGTATTGTGTGCAGTTCTGGTGTCCTCAACGTAAAAAGGACATGGAACTGTTGGAAGAAGTCTAGAGGAGGGCCACGAGGATACCTTACCTATATGTAAGGAGCACCTTACATATAAAGATGGGCTGAGAAAATTGGGGTTGTTCAGCCTGGAGAAGAGAAGGCTGCACGGAGACCTCATAGCAGCCTTCCAGTATCTGAAGGTGGCCTATAGGGATGCTGGAGAGGGACTCTTCATTAGGGACTGTAGTGATAGGACAAGGAGTAACGGGTTGAAACTGAAACAGGGGAGGTTTAGTTTTGATATAAGGAAGAAATTCCTTACTGTGAGGCTGGTGAGGTGCTGGAATGGGTTGCCCAGGGAGGTTGTGAATGCTCCCTCCCTGGTAGTGTTCAAGGCCAGGTTGGATGAAGCCTTGGGTGATACGGTTTAGTGTGAGGTGTTCCTGCCCATGGCAGGGGGGTTGGAACTAGATGATCTTAAGGTCCTTTCCAACCTTAACTATTCTATGATTCTATGATTCTATAAGAGACCTTGTTAAATAATAAATTAAAGAATCATAGTAATTTCTTCTCCTTTGCCCTTGCTTCTCAGCCTGTGGAGAACAGAAAAACTCAGCCTGCATTTTTACTGTGGTTCTGCAAATCCATAGTTTAAATTGAAAACATGAGACATAGTTTAGCTCTTTACTACTCCTGAATTAATTTTTTATATTTGCAATTTGAAAGAAGCTAGTTTGGAGCAGTTTCACCAACACCATGGTACAATGTAGGGCTGCAGAAGGACTTCAGAGCCTATCACCATTTGTCCCCATGCACAGTGACCAGTTAAATTGTGCCTTAACTTACTGTGGATTATTTTTAAATCTGTACAAACAGATTGAGGAAATAAGGCTGAGGAAAAAATATTAATAGAATCTTTGTCATTCAGCAGCATTCGGTCCCGTTTCTTCTGGAGTTTAGAGTACCAGTGGTGGATCTCTCTTGCTACTGGGAGGGATCAGAAAGATTTCTATACATGGGAAAATGTCAGAGTGGAATTATATTTGGCTTGTGGCATTACACGAAGCATATGGGTCACCTGCAGAATTTGAACCAGTTAGGAATGACCATAGGTGCAGTTGTTATGGCAAAAGGGAAAGCAAGGCCAAGAGGAAGGAGGATGATTTCAGAGTCTGATGCTTATGTTCTAGTTGCAGTTCCAGCTGGGTTTCCTCTGGGTTTACTGCAGGATGTTTGAAAAAGTGACTCCTTGTTAATCTCAGGCAGCCTCTATGATTGATGATTCCCCTTTAATTGTAAAAAGAGCACATTGGTGTTTCTGCTCCGTTTGTGTGTATTTCCTGCTTTATTATTTTTATAATGATTTATTATCTTAAACGATGGAAGCCTTATAACCTATTAGCCTTCTTTGGAGGTTGAAGCTTGCTGCTCTGGCATGTGAATGAGCTTCTTCCTGGTGATGGTCTGCTCCTAAAATGTTACATTCAAAACCAAACATAACATGATAATAAAAAGACAGTATATGGTTGGTGTGTTATTACTTAATTTAATGAAAATAGGCAGCTTGAGTATGAGCAGATTTTGCATGCTCCAGATGGGCAAAATTCATCTAATCTAGATTCTGCTTGTCATCTCATAAGAGCGCTTATGCTGAAAAATGAAAGAGCATTCAGAGGAGAGTAACCCAAGTGGTCAAAGTGCAGTACAGAAAAATGGATGATGAAATGGTAGAAAGAGCAAATGCCTGGAGCTTAAAACTAAAGGGAGGCTTTGTTTATATTAATTTCTACTCTACTAAAATGTTTTGCTGTTGCTCCAGTATCCCATGCAATCTGCAGTCTACAGAAGATTGCTCCCTGAGCTGGTGCTTAACTAGGTATATCTCTCTTCTGGGGAAGGGTATAAAAGACAGTGGCTCAAATACGAATAGCTCCACCGTTAACAATGGAAAATTTGTCAGGACAAAGCAAACCCCAAAGCAGATGCTACTACTGGGTAAGCAGCCCTGATTCTTTGGGAGTGATTTGCACCAGTATGATACCAGGCAGGGGAGCTGTTTGAGGCTGGCACATGGATCTCTAAGGGAGTAGTTTGGGCACACTTTAGCTGAATATCAAGAAGTTGTTTCTGAACATGAAATCTGTTAGACCAGCTGTTCCCAAATGGTTTCTGTTTGTGCTGCTGTTTCTGGTGGTGAGCTCACCCCAGCCAAGCCTACGACCCTAAATACTAACATAAACAATCACATCTCTGTCAGGCCTGTGACCCCATTCTGTGAGGCTGTGACCCTGCTGGAGGTTACAACCCCTGCTTTGGGAATCAGTGGGATAGACGTCAGATAGTTCTGCTGGGGAAGCGCTGATATGCCCCATCCAGGCCAGGATCATCACAACAAATGCCTTCAGATCCCACAGTAATTTGTAGGCCCCTGCCACCAGTTTGAGAGTGCAGCCTTTTAGAGCTGACATGTCACTTTGGTACATCAGGAACATCTTGGAGATCAAAAGGTCATAGTCCTCCCACGCTGCCTCAGCCTTTCTTCATGGACTCTTCGTCTTAATTCCCTGTCAGTTGGCTGGCACCAAGCCCCAGCTCCCTCAAGGTGCAGCTGGTTTGGCCACTGCTGGATATGTACCAGCTGCAACTTCTGCCTCTCTGCCTCTCCATCTTGCTGCTTCTCCCTGGCCACCCTTTCCAAAACGGTTCTGCCTGAACTCTGCTTGCCTTAACGCAGGGATTGATAACTGTCTGTCTCCGCTGAAATAATTAAAGGTTAGATTCAAAGTAACTAAAAGCTGTGTAGGACAGTGCTAGGGGAGGTGGGATAAGTCTTCCCCTGTATTTTATAAAACTAATTCTCATAGATAAGAGAACAATCTTACAGACGTGGGATGCTGATGGAGAAATAAAGAAAAGGTGGCCTCATATGATTGCTGCTGTGGTCTGCAAAGCCTAGGGTCTTTGATAGGCATGCAGACAGCCTTTTAAATATAAAATGCCATTACATTTGTCCTAATTAGAGGTCAGATTTTTAAGCTTTGCTCTGCTGCAATCTTAAATAGAGTTTATAAACAATAACAAAAATAGATTTCAAATTTGGTTTTTTGAAAGCATTAATTGTCAAAATGTAAAATAGTAACATTTTAATAGCTAACTGATTTACTAGTCCAAAGCCATTGACTTCATAATTTATAGTCATGGAATTTGGACTGTGGCATCACTACATGAATCTGACAAGGGGAAGAGCCTGCAACAGATGATCTTTTTTTTCTTCTTCTTTGTCAATAGATCCTGAAAATTGCCAGTGGCGGTAGGAAGGAGAGAGAAGGAGATTGTGCATAAAAATATGACAGTTGCTTATCATTTGGATAAAAAAAACTGTATTGTATAAAATTAGCCTGAATTCAGCCTGTGCAAGACTTGTTTCAGGGCTGTATGTGGAGTGTTTTATTTAGAGATGTTGCTGAGCTGGTTTTCTGTCAGGCAGATGCACAGAAAACATTCATCTGGGGATGAGAACATCGAAGGCAAGTTGTGGAGCGTGTAAGCCATGCAATAAAATGAAGTCAGAAAATCGTATGGTTTAGGTTGCTTGCTGTACATATCACTTCTAAATGAAAAAAATTGTTTGAACTTTTGTATCTGTAACTCGATCATCCCTTAAACACTAATTACATGTCAGAAAATGGAGCATAAAGTCTCCTCCATCTGTCCAGGTTGGGTATGGTGCACAAAGGAGCATATCCGATTCATAATACCTCTTAGGTAATCAGATTAGTATCTCCTGAACTGAATTTACCTTTTTGATACTGAGTCTTTCATATGCCATGTCTCACATATCACGTTCTGTTGCAGCTCTGTAGCTTTTCAGTAATTTCCTTGAAATCTATATGTGGTATGTCTGCACTCTTTTGAGCTGTTCTTGGGACATGCATCAATTAAATATGTTTCTGGCACTCTTTTAATGGCATAGTTTCCCTGGAGTCAAAAACCATGCCAAAACTCGTGAGATCATTTGTTTAACTTAAAAGCAAAAGGGTATGGAACTATGATTTCAGGCTTCAACAGCTATGCCCCTCTAGCTTTGAAGGAAGGGAAACAAATCTTAGTGTCTTACAAACAAAATAAATGCATTCTTGAGTTCTTAAAATATCTGATTTCATCCAATTTTTTTCACTTCCCTTGCTTATCTTTTCATATTAATTCCTTTTTTTAGATGGTAGGTTTTCAACTTCTTATCAAATTTCATTGTTTGTTTGTTTTGCTTAGCAAAGCAGTGGGCTGGATTTTGTCATCTGGGTCTAAGGAAGAGCTGTAAAAGATGCAGGGTGGTTCTTAACTAAAATTACTGATAACCAATCTGAATCCAAAATTGTATTTTAATTGGTTGGAGCTTTTGGCTCTAGGGCATTCTGGAAATGTATACTACATAGGAGTTGACTGCTGTTTTTTCAAATATACTGAAAGTAGAGCTACATAAATTCTCACATTTTACCAGATCCATCCAGTAAGATTCATTCTGTGTCTCAAGTATCTCTTGGCCTGCATCTGCAGTGGTGTTTTCATCGAGATTTTGAAGAAAGTCTGCAGTGATCTCCAGTTGCTGCATGTTTGCTCTTTATGTGGAGGGGTTTTAATGTGCACCAACTAGAGACCTTTTGTAGGAACTGACTGTGGTAACTTGTGGTTACTGAGCTCAGGTAATGCTTGATGACAAGAAATGACAGCACGCATTTCAGCAGGATGGTCTAGTTGGCAGGATTTGTACTGAAGCCTGAGCTGCCATGTTTTTCAGTTACTGTTGTTTATGCTAGGAAATAGGACATTCTGCCTGCCCTTGGCCTCTAGTCACAGCTGCAGTGAGATATGAGCTGAGTACAAAATTCCTGGGTCCAGTCATCTGCTGCTGAATGGTCTTTCATAAGTCCCATACAACTCACTTCCTCCTTGATGTTCCCCCTGTTTTTAACTATAAACTGGTGATGTTCTATTTTAAGAGTTGAAACAGGGGCTGTTGTGTTTGAGAGTTAGTGAATGCTGTTAAATTGGTACCCACTGGAAACTGGTACCCACTGAAAGACAAGAGATTAAGAAGATAGATCTGAATTTTTTTTTTTTTTAAGTTATAAAAGTCTGTAAACCTTTTCCTGTTAGTGTTCAGTAGGAATGAAGTTTAGGATAAACTTCAGTGCCTTCAAGCTAATATTGAGCCTGTCAGTGGACAGATCTTAATCTCAAGAGGAAAAGTTCATAGCGGATTCAGCTTAAATGCCAAAAACCTCATGATCCTTAGAGCTTCTAGTTTGTTCTGATGACTGTTCAACTGCAATAACACGAACTAGTGAAGGCTGGTCACATGATTATTCTCCAAGTTAGCATGAGGTAACTGAACCACATGGGATCAATGTGTCAAGTGCTTGACATCCCTAGAGTTCATTGTCTTGGTTTACGGTCAACAGCTGCCCAGTTCTCCATTTCCTGAGGGTGCATCTGCTGCTTAGTCACCCCCGTGATGGTCATGTGAGCTAGCGTGAAATGAGCTGTTGGGATCCAGAGGTTTCCAGCAGCAGATGAGTCACAGAGGCAGAGAGGTCAGCACAGAGTAATATTTCTAGTATTTACCATGCATGGCATAGATATTTCCTGAAGTGAACCTGTCTGGGTTGAATGATCCTATGGATGAGAGGAGGCTGTATCACCTTCATACCATTCTGACTGTGTAGAAGACTAGGAAAACTTACTTTAATGAGCTGTGGGTTTCCCTTAGGTAGGGATACCTTGCTTTCCTCACTCGTTATGAGAAAGTATTTGTGTCTAGCTGGCTGAACAGTAATCATGAGCAAGTCAAATGGCACATAATGGGGCAGCTCAGCCCGTGCCATTTAGGGCAGTTTTGAATTCAGCCCAGGATTTGGTTGTTCTACTTTTACATCCATATTTAAAGTGGTAGAAATTCACCTGCAGTTTGATGTAGTGAAGTTTTGAATTGTATGCATTTCAAATAAATAAATGAATATAACTTGCCGTGCCTCTAAAGCTATGGATTTTCAGTGCACTTCAACATGATAATGTTTTTCTTATTTTGATTGTGCTGAAAATTTTTGTGACAACCGTGGTTTTAACAAAAAACGCATTTTATCAGAAGTGACGTGTTCTGTGGAGATGTGTTTGTGCTGATAAAATAAAAATCCTCAAGACAAGAGAGATGATGAGGCTGAGGTTAATCAAAACTAGATACATGCTACACAAAATATCAAGGTTATTGTCTGTGTGTTTCTTTTTTTTTTCTCTCTCTCACCATTCTTGTACCCTCCCACCCAAAAAAATGTTTTGCAAGGTTTTCCTTTTGCTAAACCAGAGAAGAATTAAAACAAAAATAAAACTGTTTACCTGTTGGCCCTGCTTCTTAGCTACGTATGAAATTATGTGGTGTTTGTCTTGCATTTTGCACCAGTACCTGTGGTAGTGGCATGCCATATTCTAAATCACTACCATAAACAATTGCCTGCCAGTGGTTGCCTTGCACGTAGTGGTGAGCAATCCCTATGCTCAATGGTGCCATTGAAAATGTTTGAGAGCTTGCTGCCCAGTTTCAGCAGCTTAATTGCTAATGATGTGTTATTGCTTCAGAATTTAATAGCTGTTTCTGGTTACGATAAAGTTGATTTAAACCTGCAAGCTTTTTAAAACTGAATTTGTCGCTTCCTCTTTGCAGTGTGGTTTCCTCCTTTGGTAGCTTCAAAACATTGTGGTCTGGGGTGTTGGGTGAGATGACATGTCCTATTTACACTCGATTGGAAAAGACTGCGTCATGGGCACTTGAAGCTCTGTGGGGTTTTCTTAGTTCAGATGCTCAGATGTGGCTTCCTGTCATCACCTGATTACTTGTTTTCAATGCAAAAATGGTCTTGCTAACTTCAGTATTGTTGTCTTAAGAAGATGACAGGCATAGATTTCAGTGTTATCTCTGTGTGCTTTCTGTTGTGGAGTGAGCACGGTGATGATCAAAATATTATGTGGCATGGTACATCATAGTTAACCTCAGAAGAAACTCTAGATTGCTTCTACTGCCCTTCCTGTTTTCTGTCCATTTCCAGAACCACAATTCCATACATGCAATCATGCTGTTGTTGACACATAGGCCTTTCAAATACTAAATCAGGGCCTAGATATCCCAACTCGTGTCAGTTAAAAAAGACTGGAAGGCCCAAAAGGAAAAATCTTATTTAGCCCTTAGTCTTACAGAATCATGCAGTGCCCTGGCTGGTGCTGGACAGTATAAACTCTTCAGGCCAGGGATTACGCCTTTACTCTCTAAGGTTTTATAGCCCTGAGTGTCTGATTACTATTAGGAATAGAGTAAAGGATGGTAATTTTCTTTGGCCATTTTTATCTTCATCTCACTTGACCAGGTAGTGGCAACAGAGGGGTTATTAATACAATATCCTAACAGTATTATAATCCTATTAATATTATCCTGTTTATTAATTAATATAAGATAGTAATAATATCCTATTAATATTATTAATACAATATCCTATCCAATCTGGCCTGTCTCCAAGTGACACTAGAGATAGAATCATAGAATCATGGAATAGTTAGGGTTGGAAAGGACCTTAAGATCGTCTAGTTCCAACCCCCCTGCCATGGGCAGGAACACCTCACACTAAAAAACCATCTTACCGAAGGCTTCGCCCAACCAGGTCTTGAACACTGCCAGGGATGGAGCATTCACAACTTCCCTGGGCAACCCATTCCAGTACCTCACCACCTTCACAGTAAAGAATTTCTTCCTTATATCCAATCTAAACTTCTGCTGTTTAAGTTTCAACCCGTTACCCCTTGTCCTGTCACTACAGTCCCTAATGAAGAGTCCCTCACCAGCATCCCTATAGGCCACCTTCAGATACTGGAAGGCTGCTATGAGGTCTCAGTGCAGCCTTCTCTTCTCCAGGCTGAACAGCCCCAACTTTCTCAGCCTGTCTTCATATGAGAGGTGCTCCAGTCCCCTGATCATCCTCGTGGCCTTCCTCTGGATTTGTTCCAACAGTTCCATGTCCTTTTTGTATTGAGGACATCAGAACTGCACACAATACTCCAAGTGAGGTCCCATGAGAGTAGAGTAGAGGGGCAGGATCACCTTCTTCAACCTGCTGGTCATGCTCCTTTTGATGCAGCCCAGAATATGGTTGGCTTTCTGGGCTGTAAGCACACACTGAAGCCGGTTCATGTTCATTTTCTCATCGATCAATACCCCCAAGTCCTTCTCCGGAAGGCTGCACTGAATCTCTTCTCTGCCCAACCTGTAGCTGTGCCTGGGATTGCTTCGACCCAGGTGTAAGACCTTGCACTTGGCATGGTTAAACTTCATGAGGTTGGCATCAGCCCACCTCACAAGCGTGTCAAGGTCCCTCTGGATGGCATTCCTTCCCTCCAGCGTATCAACCGAACCACACAGCTTGGTGTCATCCTGTTCTCACAAGTTCTGGAGTCAGAATGATTGTAGCAGAGCAAACAGTCAAGGAAACAAAACATAAAATGTTTATTCAAAGCTCTTAATCCACCAGCCACTAAAAATGCCTATGCCATGCTTTCCTGCCATTTCCCAAATCCTTGCAAAAGGAAGCATTAAAGCAGACATATGGTAGATGTGTTTAGTTGGAGGGCTCTCAGTCAGTTTCTAATCTGACAGAACTACAATGTCATTCACTGTTTATCCTCAAAATTTTAGCAGAAATACGTCAAATACTGCTCAGCAGGCTTGGCTGCAGCCTACCTATTGAAAAGCAGCTGGTGATTTGGTTACTCAGGTTCTGGAGTCTATGTTGAGATAGCCTAAAGACCATAGTTTTTCTGTTTTGTTTTGGGTTTTGGTCATTTTTTTGTTTTAGAAAATCAAGCCTTTAGGAATCAGGCCTTTGCCATTAGGATCCTGGATAAACTCAAGTACTAAAAAACATTTGTCTTCTTTTAAATGGAATTTTACTTGCTTGCCTTTTTCTTTCTATGACAGTCATTAGTATCACTTCCATGTTCTTTTATGTTTCCTTCTGCATTTTTCCGCTTGTCTGTTTCTTTCTTTTCATCCACACTCTGACTACAGGTTGCTCAGAGCAGTTGTGCTGTCTATATTATTAGCAGTTTTCAAAACCTGGGAGGACAAATACCTGAGTAACCTGCTCAGTGACATTACAGCTGTCCCAGCTTGGGTAGGAGGTGCAGCTAGAGACCTCCTGAGGTTTCTTCCAACTTGAAGTATCCTCTGAGCCTATGATGCTGCTTTTTTGGTCTGTTTTGTACTTCTTCTTTCTTACTATCATTTTCTGAATATTCTCTTCTTTGTTATGCCACGTTTGTTATTCCTATTTATTGATCTATATACATGGTTACACATTTTGATGAATCTCTAATATGTATTTGAGATATTAACTAGGGGCTCTTTTGAAAGACAGGGATCTTACTCTCTTAGTAGCTAATTCCTTAACTATAAATCTGCTTATTTTGTTGCTGTTAAATGTGCTGATGGTTTGAAGATTATCCTTTCTGCCAGCTCAGGTTTGTAAATAATGAACAAATTTTGAGGTGGAATAGAAATGCCTGAAGACAGGAGGAGAAAAATATTTTCTATTCTGGAGCCCTCTGGCTGATTTTAGATTATTTTGAACAGAATTTGAAGAAACTGTTTTGGACTTTTCTTGTTGGTTGTTTTTTTGTTTGGTTTCTTGTTTTTTCTTTCAAAATTCTGAAGTCTGCACGTAGGATAATTCTGCTCCTCTAGAGATGAGCAATGGCTTTTTTAATGGAAAAACTACTTTTGTTGGTATGCTTCAGCTAGTGATTAATAGCATACATCCAGACCTAGGACATTGTGAATTTTGGCCTAATGAGAACCTTGGCCTGCTAAATCTCTTACAGTACACATCCCCTCATAACTCTATGTCCTCTTTTCCCCTCTCATATTAATCCCAGGACAACATTGAACTACCAGTAAGTCATAGCCCTCAAATGCTGACATTCCTTGAAAAAGTAACTGGCTGTACCGTCAGTGATGAACTTACTGTAACTACCCAGATGTACCAAGGTGTGTTTAAAGAGAGTGTTTTAAATCCCACCTCATGGTCAACATTAACGTTTCCCTAACACCTAATATAGACTAGATGAAAAGAATTTTGGTGCTTTCAGGATATTGACACAAACAACTGTGCCTTCTACTTACATCTGTAGTTAGGAAAATATTTGCTAATAACAGACTGTACTTTTTAAATAGATTTTAGTGTTACTGTAAGGCAGCAAGCTGAAAGCTTGGCAATTCATGGTCTCATTTCTCTTGTCCTTGACCATCAAGCACAAACAGCAGTGGCACAAGCTGTTCTGCTGGCTTATCAGTGTATTTCAGCTTTGATCTGGAGACTCCACATCCAGTCAATAAGCATGGAAACTCAGGCTCCTATTTAGTCCTTTGCTGAATTTCTAAAGCTGTTGTGAAGATCATTGATTATGCAGATACTGCAGTTTGTAGTGAAACTGGTAAGTTGGCAGATTCATTTTTCATCAGACTGTAGCAACTGTCTGATGATGATGACCTCAAGCTAGTACTGACCTGTACTCAATCTAAAACAGTGACCTAAGGGTGAAATGTACTTTCTCCAAGAGCCAGTCAGTTTCTTGACTTGGGCCAAACTAGTGACCAAGCAGTGGAAACTGTATCTTACTGCATGGCCAAAGACTGAGTCAGACTCCAAGCACCTATAGTTGGTAGACCTCAAGTTTTTGAGCTTTAATGCACTTAGGCAGAAACTGCTGGAAGAAGTTGCAGCCAGAAGCTGGCAAATAGTCCTAATTTTCTGATCATCTCGTTCTAATAGTTCCCACCTGTAGGTTCTTTGTGATTCTGGACTTAAAGCCCTGTGTATTATGCACGTATGCATATGCGCATGGATGTGTTTATACCAAGCTATTTTGTTTCTTATATTAATTTCCTTGTTAGTGAAGAAGGAATGTGTGTGTAAACAAAGGCTTTTGCTCTCATCCAGACTGTTCTCCCAGCAGCATTGCTTATAGGGTAATCCAGTGTCTGTAAAGTTAGTCAGAGATGATCCTGGGAAACCTGGTTCTGGCCTCTGAATAAATCTTGGAGACAGGTCACTGATAAGGGAGAATCATGCTGTTTATATTTTCATGCTTGTGCAACCAACATTGCAAAAAGGAGCAAATGAAAAGATAATATAATGTAGTTTTTAGTTTGGCCTTTGGCTTTTACAGATAAATATCTGATGGACCTTAGCTGGACAGGGTAAGTCCATGTGTTACACTCCTCCTGACTGTGTTTTCATTTCCAAGGTACAGTCTGTTCCCTTAGAATGAAAGTTCCAATCAGTACTGAAGGTGACAGTAAATACTTGTGATTAAAAGCAATTAATAAAATGGGTGTATAGATTCCCCAAGAAGTCTGAATTGGTTCAGCTATGAGTGCATTCAAGAATGCTGGGATACTAGGATGAAGGAACACTTTCTTTCTAAATACCAGCAGCAGCTAATAACTTTTTCAAAGATTAGTTGTCACTTCTGAATTTAGTGCTGTGGAATGGTGCCAGTTCTGTTCCATTGCTGTGGTGGTTTCCCAGGCAGTTCCCAAGATGGACAGCAGCACTGAAGGCTTTCCACTTTCTGACTCAAGAGCATACTCTCCTGCAACTTTTATGGGATATCTTCATGGCTGCATGGATTATTCAATTTATCTCCTTGTCTGTTTTTATATCCTTTATAAAGATTATCCATACTTCTGTGTAGTTCTACTCCAACCAAACAAAAGCAATGTAAATGAGAGGAAAGAATGCAAGTTTGTGCATACAGCATAAGAAGCAGACTTAAACAGTGATCCAGAGATTATCATGGGGTGGGAAAGTAGTTGAAACTTCCTCAGCAGAAGCTGTCTTGCTCATCAGTTCTGGCAAAGAGCCTCTCGATGGGATCCTGATATGCTTTAGCAGGATTGCCAAGTAGAAAGGAGGAATGCTGTTTATTACTGTAGCCAGGACTGGTAAACTTATGCTGGAATTTGTGTCCAATTCTGATTCTCAGAGTTTGGGGAGAACATGGAAATAATACTGGGGGAGAGTTCAGAAAAGGACCACAAAAACCACTCCATGTTGTAGAAAGGCTCTTTCTATGTAAGGCTTCAGGAGTTTGGTGAAAATGCAAGATTGCAGAAGTACTTATGCTTGGAATTGCTATTTGTCAGTTCAGTCTTCTTAGTTGTGTGGGCAAACATGTAAGAGTGTGCAGTGACCCAAAGAAGTGGTAAACTTTATCCTTAGCAGGTACAACTTACTGGCAGCATACATGACAGTTTTGGGGTGACGCATCTGTGAAGCCGGTACACTAGTTACTAATATATTTAAGACCACATAAAACATCTGTATAGAAACAATCTATAACTCAGCTTCTTGAGGTGCAGGCCAGTCTAGATGCACACCAGAAACTGTTCTGCTTGTTTCTACTGCCACGATTTTACTGTGAAGGAAAATGGGACTGGAAAATGAAAGGCCAACTAAATGCAGGGCATTTGATATGTTTTATAGAGGAAGGCACAAACCTTTTCTGCACTGTAATCTTTGGGTTTATGAATAGCCTTGTCAGAACCTGGCAAAGAAATTCATCTGTGGAAGAAATTAAGATCTGAAGTCATCCTAAGGCATGAGAGAAAGTGCATACTTAGAACTCTGCACTTCACTAACAATATTTATATGAGTTTTTCTAGAAGTTTTCTTGGAAAACTCTTCTTTCATTTTTCTAGGCATTATGCCTAAGGAATAATTTATTCATGCTCACTCTTAGCATGTTAGAGTACTGTTAGCTTCTGCATGCAGTGACATGTAAGCTTGGTGAGGTGTGCAAAAGTCTTGTGTATCTATGCCTTCTTTTTGAAATGTGCCCTCACGGAATTTACAGGATTTTGAGAACAGGAATGGATGAATGCAAGTTACAGTTTCCAAATATATGAAGCTGGATTCTCATTAAAATAGTTTTGTACTGTGTTGTGGAAAAGCTTACCTTCCTTTTTTACTGACTCTACAGGCAGAAGTTTTCATAGCCTCTCACTGGACACAGCTTTTCCTGGACACATGCTGCTCAGTCCTTTGTGTTTGTAGTGGAGATCAAAAGCATAGAAAATCTCCTTTGAGCTGTGTCCAGTCATATTTACAAAAAAACCCCCACAAACATTCACTGAGACGCTGGATGGCTCAGGAAGCTCTGCATATTTGCCATTTTGCTGGATGCAAAGTGCTCAGATGAAGTCTGTGGGTCAGTTTTGAAAGACATGGGGTAAGGTATAACTGCTGCCCTATTCTATTAGAGTTGTTGATTGCTGTCAGTGTCATTATGCAAGTTGTTCACTTGTGATATACAGACATCAAAAATATGTCCAAAGTAATACCTGCTTCCAAATCAAGAGGGATTTCTGCATAGTACTGAGGCAATTAGTGACTTCTACAGCAATCAGTAAAAGTGTTAAACACTGCGCTGTGGTTCTGTATGGTTTAGTGGATTTAGCTCATTGGTGTGAAAAACACTGATCTGA
This sequence comes from Melopsittacus undulatus, assembly GCF_012275295.1. Taxonomy (NCBI): domain Eukaryota; kingdom Metazoa; phylum Chordata; class Aves; order Psittaciformes; family Psittaculidae; genus Melopsittacus; species Melopsittacus undulatus. Next base: position 47,276,159 of record NC_047530.1, read on the forward strand.
TACAAGACAAGGTCCTGATGAGTTTAGCCACTTACATAAAGTGGGATTTTATTCCTTTCTTGTTATTTGACTACCTGTATGTTATAAAAAGTCACTTTTTTGAGGACCAAGTTCAGGTATCTTTTAAGCAGAGGCATAATTGAGATGGAATAAACTTTCTGCATGCATCAGTAAATACTATGTGAATAACAAGCGTGGGCCAACATCTCTCATCAGTCTCAAGAGCCTGAGCAGTTACAGGAGGAGGAGGACGAAGAATGGGTGACCTGGGTTTTCCTGTACAAGTCCTTTGAAGAAATTGTGGCTGCTGTAAATACCTTGACAATAAAAACACTGGTGGTGAAATCTGTTGCTGTACCCATGGCTTTTGAAATATTTACACTTCATCAGGGACTGTAGCAGTAGGACAAGGGATAATGGGTTCAAACTCAAACAGAGGAAGTTCAGGTTAGATAAAAGGAAGATGTTCTTTACTGTGAGGGTGGTGAGGCACTGGAACAGACTGCCCAGAGAAGTGGTAAATGCTCCATTCCTGACAGTGTTCAAGGCCAGGCTGGACAGAGCCTTGGACGACATGGTCTGGTGTGAGGCATCCCTGCCCATGGCAGGGGGGTTGGAACTAGATGATCTTAAGGTCCTTTCCAACCCAAACCATTCGATGGTTCTATGATTTACCAATATGTGAGTGCCCTGATGCCCTTACTAGGTTGACTGGCAGCCTAGAACCAGCAGGACTGGGCTGGCAGCCTGGAAGGTGATCTTCAGGGTAAAAGAAGGATTTGTCTTTAACACAGTGTCTTTAATACATCCTGCTTCTGATGGACAGAGGATATAATAAAGACATGTTTATGAGACAGGAACAGTGATTTTGGAAATACCTGTGCAGGTTAAACTCTCTCAATGGGCTACAGAGTTAACTATAGTATAAATGTGTAAATAAGTGACAGCAGCTGGGATTGTATGTACTCAAAAGAGTAGGTTCCCATCTTATTCAGGTTAAGAGCTTTAGGACTACATGAAGACCTTCTAGCCAAAGCCTAAATGCACAAACATCTTTTAGAACAGGTAAACTCTGGTGTACACCTATAGATGATAATTTTGTAATACAATTCACAAATTGGCATATTCCTTGAAATCTCCATTTAAGAGTTGGCTCTGGTTATTTGAAAGTAGAATATTATGTTGCTTTCTGGATGAAGACATTTGACAGAATTTGCAGGTGTATAATAAAAATCTCTGTATTCTCCCATATTATGTCATGTCACGATAGCACAAGGAATGTTTTTACTGTGAAACTACCATTAAAAGTAACAGAAATGAACCTTGAATCCTGCTTGTGAGCTGCAGAAATACCCCATCAGGATCTCACTTGGTGATGCATCACTTTTGGTAAGACTATTTACAGAAGTGGACCCTTTTCAAATGAAGCACTGAAATGATTAAAACAAAAGTATAAGCCACAGGAGGGACCCTCTGGATTTGTTTTCCCTTTGGGTGACCAGATTTTATGTGTTTTGGATTAAGAAGATGGAGCCTAAGGGAAGGTACTAAAAAGGAGAGGAAATTTTTGAACTTGCTTCCCCTAGTTCACTCTGAGAAAGCACAGTGCAGTCCTTATGGTCTCTGCACAAGTGTTTATGCTTTCTAATTTGTGTAAGAGCAGCTTTCTGCTTGAAGAATTCTTTTTCCTTTCTGAATCAACGTTAAATACCAGCTACAGTGTTGTTAACCTTTAAAACGTTGCATGAATGTGAATTAAGATGTCTGTTTTGGGAAGGCAAGTTTCTTATTCGTCGAGTGTTACTGTATTGTGGGGTTTTATTCCCAGTAAGTACTTCATAATAGAAGACCCATCAAGCTTACCCACCAGGAGGAAGTAAAGGATCACAGATGAGAAGGGATGAAGGGATCCCCCTCTGTCCACTCAAGAGGAGCTGGGTCCTTCTTCCTTACCACTTCTTTCCCAAAATGCCCAAGCCCCGCGATGTTTGTGAATTAGATTCAATTCAGATTTAAAGTTACCTTTCCCTGTAATTTTTATGCCTTCAGAAGGAAGAAGTAATCTGTCTTGCAAATGGCATGTTCTTGCTACATCTGGCAAGAAGGCATGAGAGTCGGCAAACAGTGGCTGTTGCTTGTGTCTTACTGTGAATTAGCATCTAATTTTTGTATTTGGTTTCCTGTTATTGGCCAAAACTCTATTGCGTAACTTCAGTTCCTCCAGAAATAACTGTCTCTCCTGAGTATCTCATGGTGAAGTGGTAGTTTCAACTTCCTTTTGACTGAGTTCCAACTCGAAGTATAATGGATCTTTCTGTTCTTTGTGATTGCTGCTCTCCCTGCTCATCTTCATAGTCTTTTATTACTGAAATTACGAAAGTTGATTTATTTCTCAGTACATGTAATGGTCTCCTCCATGTCTGGGAGAATAGTTTCAAACGTTCAATTGCTAACATGACCGTGTTAAGGACTGCGTTCAATGCAAGTGCTGACCAGTTCTATTGTTATTTCATCACTGTTTATACCTGATCATGCTGTAAAAAATTCCGTATAGAAACACACCATCATTCTGGGGAATCTTGTCAAGAGCTCAAGCAGGTAAAAGTTGCTGAGGACAAAGCCATGCACCACACAGAATGCTATACATATATACTATTGGAGAACATCCTTAGTATAGGTGGTTTGTTCAAATAGGATTTTTTGTAGGTGTTGAAGAATGGAAAGGAAAAAAAAATAAGGAAGTTTTTTGGTAAAATCAAAGCAAACTCTCAGCTTACATTTGTAAAACCTGTCTACATAGTTGCTGTGGCTCATCTAAAAACATTTTAAATCCCATTTCCATACTTGCTGAAGTTAAGTTTCTTCAAAAGACTAGGAGTATCAAGTTCTAATGTACAGTTTTCTTTCAGAATACGTATTTTCCAGGAGACAAATGTCTGAAACAGCTGCACCTTTCACATTCCACCTACCTCACCTAAATAAAAATGAAGACAATTATAGTAGAAGAAATACATATCTATGTGTATACGTGTATACATGTAGATGGATTTGTTGGTAACTGCATACTCAGAAGTCTTACAATTGATCTATCAGGGCAACTTGGATGGTCATTCCCTTTATGTTATCTTTGGAATTGTTATGATTATCAGATCTTTTTCCATCTAAGAGTGAAATACTTTAGGAAATTGCAGACTAGTCTTTGGTCAACTGTTCATCACAGAAGTGATTGAAAAAAACAAAACCAACTAACCAACCCTCACCCCTCCACTCCCCCCCAAAACCCCTTGTCTTTAAAGCTGAAAGCTGGGTACCAATAGCTTTAGGTGCATTTGCACAAGGTAGAATTTGACGGTAGAGACACCAGTCATAGTTCAGAGAATATGGGTGCAAATTTTTGATTATGTGAGTGCTGGCAACGGAAATTTCAGGTGTTGTCGGTTGTTCATTAGCTGAATCATTCTTTAGCTGTTCATTATGGAGAGTATTTAAATCTAGACTGTTTCTATTTAAACGTGGCGGTCTGAAATCACAGACCTCAGCTGATGGAAAAGATTTTTGTTCTTTACTAGTATAACAGACTCAATGTGTCCAATCACAGAAAATACAGTGTCATCTTCAAATGGATAATTCAGCTATTCTTTTAGGGTGCTGACTCAGCAGTGAATGTTAGCAATGTTTCAAAACAGTGACAAACCAACAAAAGCAACTAACCTTTAGGGATCTAAACTTCAGTTTTGAAACGCAAGTCAATATTGTGTTCTGCAAAACAGCTGGAATTTTTCTGTTAAACTTAGGTCTGGTGTTGTGTTTTCAGGAGAGGTGATGAGGTCAAATGTCCAAATATTAATGGATGTGATATATAATGCCTTCATAGGTGTATTTGTCAGAGGACTAAGAAGGCAGAGGGTAAAAATATTAGAGTTCATAAATACAGGTTTTGCTAACACTGGCATTGGTTTTCTCTCTGTAAAACACTTTTCTCTCTGACTCTGCTTGGCATCTCCTCAAACACAAAATCAGGCCTGATATTGTATCAATCCTGAGAAAGAAAAAAACAATCTTCCATACTGGAGTTATTACACCTTATCTTTTCCTTTTTTCCTCACAATTTAAGAATTTCAAATTAGCTAATAGGTCAAATTTCTGAAGTTCATCTTCTGAAAATATAAAGGATAATTTAAAATGCTGACAGTCAGATGCTTACAATTAATCCATCATAATGATTGTAGATTCTGCATCCAAGGGTTGTTGTGCTAGAGGAAAAATGAGACAAAGCCCATTTAAGTCCCAAAAAGTTTAAAAGTGACTTTTCTAATATACATCGTCTTCTGAGCACAAAGGGCAGAAAAGTCACCAGAAAATAATATATGTATTGTGAACTGGAAAGAAATCGGTGCCTTTGTAATAGTATCCCTTGCTTTGCCCTAAATCTGACTGCAGCTTTTAGCTTCTACCACATGTTTACATTGGAAATCTCTCTTTGTGCATATAGAGTTTGTTCTCTTATGAAATTATGTCCCAGGGGAAGGATAATTTAAAGCCATTTCCATTTGTTATGTCTGCACTGAACTAGGCTATTAGGGGCTGTTAATGCTGGATAAACTCAAAACCTACAACTACCTTCATCTGTGGATTATAGAATCTGTCCAACAAATTGCATGCTGATATTTCCCTGCTCTTTGCAGGGAGGTTGGACTAGATGGTCTTTGGGAGGTCCCTTCCAACCCAAACTATTCTCTGAGCTCCAGAATAAGGAATGGGGCAGTTTCATGTTGTAGCCATCTCTAGCATAATTTTACAGTGTAGCCAAATCAGGATTGTGCTGATAATCACAGATGTGCATCTGGCTTCACTTTAGGAAGGCTGAGTTTTTAAAGGTTCATCTGATGACAATATAATTTTAGGTTTCAAGGTTAGGAGCTCTTGCTAGCCAGCCTTTGAGAAAACATGGATTGTAGGGGTTTTGTAATTCTAGACCTAGCATCATCTTATTTTGGGTAATTGTAAGTTCAAGTTGTAAGCTGTGCTTGAGGAGTAGCCACAGATAGCACCGAGGGTTGAAGGCACATTGCTAAGCTGAAGTTTCAATTTCTTCTTCTATGCTTTAGCAAAAGCATGATCATGTAATGGTGTAACATTGGCTTATTTTAGCTATGAATTACCATTCCTTCATTCCTTTCCCAATGGGAAAACCCACTATGCACTATGAAGATATTATCTAGGCCTTCATGTCGTAAGATGCATACTTTTCATTAAAATATCTGTAAATACTCACAGACCTGTATTTTATATACATTCTGTGTTTTAAACCTTCTAATTTTGTGCATATCCTTTCAACAACAGTCAAGAGGAGGGCTGACATTGATTATCTCAGTTATACTACATTTGTGTTTCTTGTTTGTAGATTTTAATTCACTTTGAGCAAAATTCTTGAAGAATATGCATTGGGTAGTCCTTATTGTGGCCTTTCAGTTCTTAAAAAGCACCTATAAGAAAGACAGGATAGATTTCTTAGCAGGGCCTGTGCAATTGGACAAGGAGTGATGGTTTTAATCTAAAAGAGGGGAGATTCAGGCTGGATGTGAGGAAAAAATTCTTCACTATGAGGGTGGTAAAACACTGGCACAGGTTGCCCAGAGAGGTGATGGAGGCACTATCCCTGAATACATGCAAGGCCAGGATGGACACGGTTCTGGGTAACCTGCTCTAGTTGAAGGTGTCCCTGTTCATTGCAAGCTCATTGCATCTTCATTGCATAGATGACCTTTGAAGGTCCCTTCTAACCCAAACTATTCTATGATTCTGTAACTAACAAACAAATGGGGAACTATTTGCTTCTGTGTTGTTTTATTAATCCATTTTCTTTTTGTTAATTTCATTTACTTTTATAATCACAGCATGATAAAATTTACTTTGTATTGTTCAAATTTCTTCCTTTTTTGAAGGCAAAGGCAATTTTGACAGAAAAGTTCAGTGTTGAATCTACTGAGGCCTGGTCAGGAGGACCTCATGCTATATCAGTAAGAATTGTATCATTCACTTCAACAGAAATGGGCTTCTTTTAAGAGTTTGGAAATTATATATTAAACCTTTCTGAGTTGGAATATACAAAATACACAAGTCAGTATCAACTGTGATGTTTTCTTGTAAAAGAAATTCTAAAAACTCATGAAAGATAGGGGTTTAAAATGAAATAGAAACTGTACAGAAAATTCAGCTGGAAAAGAATATTTAGCCCATTTGCCTTTACTCATTACTGCTTATTTGTAAGTTTTGGAAAAAATTACATACTCAACTCCTGAGAGTGTGTCTTTTTAGGAACTGAAATTACAAAAAGAACACTCTCTTCTTAGATTCTTTTCTTTAGAGTCATTGTTTTTGTTTGCTGTTTTTTTAATCAATCCAATACAAATAGTGTGGTGTGTCTGTATAAACTTTGACTTCTGGCATTCCTCTGTGTAATGAGTGGCAAATGTACATTTGCCAGAGAATGATAACCTAGATCATGAAACCTAGGGGCTGTTTTTTGTATAGGGATGCTGCGTGTGTTTCTGAACTTGTGTTCAAGGTAAAAGTCTCAAGAAGTTAATGAAGAAGGGATTAATCTTCCTTCATGCTCACTTGATAGAGATCACAGACTTCAGGTTTTGACGAGACAGGATAAAAAAGATCTTTGCTGCCAGTGACCATAAGGCTGAAATGCTTTTATTCTCTAGAGAGCCAGAACTCATCTGCAGCTTCCCCTCATTTAAACTCAGGACACTTCAGTTTCCTGTTTAGTTTGTATCTAAGTGGATTTTCTTTTAGATTGTAGATTGTAGTTGTTTGTGTATTCTTTGCTAAGGGTTATTATTTTTTCCTTTAGCTGCTGGCTTGGGAATTGCCTGAACAGTGTTGCTTTATTGAAAAGGATTATGTGCTACCTTGGCTAGGGAATCCCAGAGGAAGCAGATATCATATAAAATCAAAACACAGTGTCTCCAGGTTGCCATTCACTGAGTCTTTTAGCAGTGATCTGCCTGAAGCAACCTTGTGGAAAAACAAATTTTTAGTGGCTCTTCATGTCTGTGGCACCACTCGCAATGACAGAACATGTTTCAGTTAGTGAGACAATTGTAATGAATTTTTGAGTCTGGCCCCCACTGTTGATGGTGATACCATTATTTTGTTATTTGCTGGATTGATGTCCTCCATCAGTCTGTAGACCAGCTTAATTGAGTGTTTATTTTCCCTTTGTGGCCTTCATCAGCTTTTTGTTACTTTAGTAACTAAAAAGTAAAACAAAAGAATAAAAAAAGAAGTAACTATATCTGTGTGACTATCTCAAGTTTTTCTGAAGACATAAGTCTTCAAATCTGTCCTGGAATTCCTGCTGGAATGAGGAAGACACTATTAACTAAACTGTCTCATGTCACCTGGCTGCAAGAAAAGACTGTTCTCCTTTCAAGACAAGTTAAAACCTCCCGTGGCAGCTGCTGCATCACTTCTAGTAGATTTTTCTAGTGTATTAGCTCTTTGAAGCTCTGTGTTTCTTTTCTAGAAGAGAAAAAACACGGATAATCTTGTTTTCATAGCTCAGGTTGCCATTTCTTATGGAAGCCTTATGGACAGGAATGGCAAACATGGCAAAGTGTATTATTAATGTATCTTTCCAGAAAGGAAAGAAGCCAAAAGAATGGCCCAGAGGTCCATGTTTCAAACTACAACAGGTGAGATTAGTCATTCCTAAACTGTTATCAGAAAGAGGAGAAACTAGACATTTGCTTCTCGTTGGGATACACTTTTTTGCTTTTCAAGTCTACAGAGCTGCAGCATTCAAGCTCACCTGCTCCTCCTTTGCTAGCTGATGTACTTATCAGTACAAGAAGACAGAAATCTTGGCCATTATACATTTCAGTTTGACTCCTTATGAGGCACACCATTGACATTTCTGTGTTTAATCTAGAGAAGTGAACAGCTGGTCTTACTCTTGTGACAAACTAACATTTGCATGTATTATTATACCTTACACATCTCGTAATTGTCAGCAACAGCTCCAAGCAGGCCAGCAGTAGGGAAAGGTCTCTACAAAGCTAAAGTGAAATACAGGGAAGAGCTCATACAATCTGTTTGACCTCTAAGCAAGTGCTATCACTTAAGTGTTTATACATTGCTCTATTTCTAAACAAGGTAGTCTGTTGGGGGTCGAGCAGTAGTCTATTGCTAAAAAAAAAAAAATCATCATCCTCTCTTAGATTGCCTAACTTTGTTTTATAGTAGATCTGAGCATGTTACTGTGTTTCTGCAAATGCAGTGGGGAAAAAAGAAAGAGGATGTAGCCACATGAAGCAGAAAGAATAGGATTTGGAGAGAGAAGACGGAAAAAAATTGACCCAGGCCCTTTTGAGAGTTTGAAGTTTGCTACAGAGCCCAGTATATTGACGCAGGATGGAGAGGGCCACAGACTATAAACCTGGTTTCTCAAAAAGCATGCCTCCCTAATCCGCTGCATCCGCTGAGGGCCTCTTAGTATTGTTGTAAAAGGTCTGTTTTCCAAAGTGATTTGATTCCCATAGCCATGGGCAAAGGCACCCAAGCAGCTCTTGTTTGATTAAAAAGCTGAGTTGTTTGCTGGTGACTGTAAACACAAACAGCTGCTTTCTGAAACCACACAGAAATGAGAGCCAGATTGGTACTTCTGCTGCAGGACATTGTTTTAAACAACTCGCTAGCTATCTTTGGGAAGATAATTTGAGATGGATGTTAATAAATGCAGAATGAAATGTGAGTGTATTTAGCTCACCTTTGTTCTGCCTTGATTATTTTTAACGCAGGCTCATCCTGTGGTCTTAGAGCAGGACAAAAGTACTAAGCTTGCTTCAGGTAATGATATTTACAGGGACTTGAAAATACAACCAAACAGAACAACCTCACAGGATCAGTCAACACTGCCTAATTTTTGCTTCACAGTGACTTCTCTGGGGAAGGAGAGAAGGCATGGTGATGGGGTCCCTGGGCTGGCCTTACTGCACTGAAGTGATTATCCTTCAACTGGTTTTGTTGATTTTCATGGTAATGCTTTTCTACCTGCAGAGTACATAAGCAGTGTATAACTGTGCTCAGGGATGTGGTTTCCTGGGTTTCAGTGTTTATATCTAATCTATTTTATTGTTCTTTGCATCTTGGTATTCTGAAGATTGTGGACTGTCTTTCCCATGTCACTGTGTAGCTACTGTCCTTAGCAAATACTGTTTCATAGTTTGTCCAGTCATTTTAATTAACTTTGTCATTTGTAGGTTCTTATTGAAAGGACCATCATTAAGATAAATAGAAAATACTCAGCAATTCCTTACCTGAGACTACAGAAACCAAAAGCTTGTGAACAGTCCCGTTTACTTGTTCACTGTTTTCTGTTCATGTGGTTTGTTTTTCATTTCATGCTGAAGGGACAGTGAAAACTAGTTATGTAATTATTGTTTACTAAAAACAGTTCAAAAACTGTTTTCAAGAATACGAAAAGCAGTATGTAAAGCTATGTTTTATTATAGAAGTTTAACTTCCCATTTCTCAGATTATAACTCGGACCTCTTTACTGTGGTTGGGTTCCTAAGCTTTTAGACACAGTCCATGTCAGTAGTGACACTTATGTATCTATTTATATATAGATATTGCTTACATATACACACAAGTCTTTTCAGAAGTATTCTAAAATAAGAGGACTAAGCATCTACAGACCTGGCTTCTGTACATGGCTTTGCCATCAACTTCCTGAAGGACTTTAAGCAAAGTTGGGAAGTTGTTTTTTTACACAAATACATTGGACAGTACATAATCCTGTTCTGCGGAATATCACATCAGTACAAATCTGTACTGTGTTCTGGATTCTGCTCACCCCTGATGGGTTGTAAGTGTTAGGGCTGTTGAGGGCTCTTCCAGCTTTTCACCTTCCTTGCTACTTGACTCTTGTGTCCTGGGGAGCATTTTACTACTTTTAATCCAAGTTTTGTTGACTTGAATGTGTTTAGCTATACGGGCAATGCTTCTCTTTCCATCTCCATTTTTCACTTTGCAGAGTAACCTGTGGGTTATAACTACCCCAAAGCTGTTTTTCTGCTGATTCTCCTTTTATGTGCACTGGGGATAATGCAGCTTTGCTGGAGAGACCACAAGACTTGATTCACTGATGTTGTAAGAACTGTCAAAATCTTGTGACAGAAGCGGAAAATTTTGTTGACATTGGAGAGAGGTGGCTAGAGCTGTAGTCTGGGTTCCAGCTGTATGGGTATTTCTGTTAACTAAAAAAGATTCAGAACCTATCCTGAGCTGTTTTTATGAACTTAAAATAATTGAGAACAGTTTTTGTTTAGCTCTGGGTATTTCCTGAATGTGTTTGCAAGTCAGACAGTGTAGTGCTGGGCTTAAAAGCCTGGCTCCAGCCCAAGATGTATTAAACAAAATAACCAAAGAGAATTTATTATGGAAAAGTATATTAACTTTTGAAAACTTTCATGTTACAATTAGTATTGCTGTTAGTAATACAGCTATATACTTTCAAATTTAAAAAAATCTAGTATTTTAGAGGTATCTAAGGAAAAAAGCCTCTTACACTGCATATGTGATTATCTCCATGCAGTACCAAAGTGTGTAAGCATCTCCTAAATATTTAAATACAGAAATAATTGTAGTGATAGTATTCTCCTCTTTTGCAGCTACTAAAGAACATAGTTCAAAGGTTGTTTACTGCATGAACTTTCCGGTGGTGTGATTAAAGGTTTTGAAGAAGTTCAGGGAAAGCTAAGTTGAATGTTGCCTATAATTATGAATGTAGTTATAGCAGTGCTATTCTCTTTCAGTCCAGGAGATAGCTCCCTTCTGGGTGCAGCCAGGAGCATCTTCTTCAGCTCTGGCAGCCTTGTCTAACTGTAGGCCCTGTAGAGAGATTACTGACATAGTGTTGATGATCTCCAAATATCAAGACAGAAATCTTGAACCAGATGTGAAAACACGGTTTTGTGTTAATGTGTTAAGAGAAATTTACATTCCTGAACCAATGGACTTCACAAAAATGCTAGGCTTCACTTCTTGGTAGAATCAGTAATTTAGCCTGGAGGCCACAAATACCAGTCTTGCTCTCCAGAGCAGTGTTGAATATAAGAGAAGATGGTCTTCTGTGATTGATCAAATGACTGGAAAGAAGGTAATGATGAGAAGAGAGGACTAGAAAGAATAATTGAGGGTGGTTTGTATTCAGAGTAGCTCAGTAGACTTCCGGGATTGCATGTGCTTGGGTACTGTTTAACTCACCTTTGCTCCTCCCAGCATTCCTCATAACCAGAAACTCAGTAACAGACATAGTATAAGAATCAGCTATAGATACTTTTTTCTTTTTGTGCTACACCCATCCTTCTTTCTCTCTCTTTTCCTCAGTGCTTAATTTACTTCCTGTTGGTTTCTCTGTTGTTTGATCCTTGTCTTTCTTCCAAGTAAAGCAGGATTTTTTTATTCCTTATTAATGGTACAAAAAGTACATATCAAAAACAAGAGGTCTGGAACATTCCTTCAACCATTAAGCTGGAATAACCAGCCAGGCAGCCAGGTGGGAAACCCCCTTGAGCTGGTGGGGAAAGGGAGTCTTGCTCTCTCTGCTGAGACTGCAGTTTTGTGGCTGACTGGGCTGCGGCAGGAGCTGGAGGCATGAGAAACTTCTCCATGCTGCACAGAGGAATGGCATGGTGGGGATGTCGTTGTAAGACTGGACAGCAAGGATGCTGGCCCTCCCACGAAACAGCTTCTCCCTCCCCCTTCCTTTTCTTTTGCAGTTGCACACAGCACTGTGGCTCGGAGGTCATTTGTTTCCCACAGCTTCACAGACCACTGTAGCAAAAAAGGAGACAATGGTCCCTTACAAGGGGCAATGTGAAGCCTTCTTTCATCTCTAATAAGCCCCTTCACTTGCACTGTGAAGCCTGTTGTGTGTGCATGCACAGTTCCAGTGTGAACCACTATGCAGCTTCCATTGATGTAAAGCCTCCAGGTTTTTTGTTTTGTTTTTCAAATGGATAACTCTTGGCATGTTCCAGCCTGAGGTGGATTTTCTGTTCAGCACAATCATATCAGGAGACGTCCCTTCTCCTTTTCACTTAACTGTTAAAATCCATGGCCCTTCTGGTCAACATTAGTTGGCAGAAGGACCAAGCTCAGAAAGCAAGGGGTGGAGGGGGGGCAGCTATCTTTAGCTCTCCTCTGCCAAACATAGGCTCTGGGGGCTGCTGACTAAGTGTGTCAGGAGAGCTCTATGAGAACAACCACCATGGCAAAGCAAACCACTGTCCTGTCATAGAATTTGCAAGCAGAGGTACAATTTGAAATTGGCCTTTTCACTGGCTGTCTCTGGTGTCCAGGCTGATTCCATGGGTATTTGGGTGAAGTCCATATTGTGAAGATGTGAAGTGCTTCTGTGAACTGGTAGGCCAGAACTGGGAAAAGATTACTTGTATTTTGTTTTCAAATTCTCTTTACTGCTTTATTATGTGATAGATGAACTAGCCCTGTGGAAAGGTTTTTAATTATTTTGCCAGAAAAACAAGCACTCCATCTGAGAAGACAGGTTACTATTTGATTTTAAGGTGAAGTGAGGAAGTAGTCTTGAAACTTGAGGATCTCCTGTGAAAACATTTGTCCTTATGAATAGGTATTTAGTGATGATGTACCATGGTTTCCCGTTGATATCTGCAGCCCTGTTAAAACACAAAAAGGTCATTTTCCATGGTGCAGAGCTGATAAAGGAGGACTACAAAATTTTGACAGTAGATTTTATAGAACATGATCAAATCAGTGTAAAACAGAAACTTATAAAACAGTGTAGGTTAAGGAGTACATGTGCAGTCCCCAGACACATCACCGTTCTTTGCTGTGTGGAGTTTCAGGGGATCTTTATCTCTTATGCTTTTCAGCTGGCATGCTAGCATCTTTTTCCTCAGGAGGAAACCATAAGAGTTGCTTAGAGCTGTCTATAGATTATGTAGTCTCACCTGAGAGACTTTTGGACTTTCCTTTGAGCAGATGAGAGGTAAGAGATGCAGTGCCTTGTGCATCTGTACTTGGTTCATTTTTTTTTTTGCAATATTACTATTCTATCCCAGTCTAATTTTCAGATATCTAAAATGCACTAGTTTAATGCACTATGAAATCTATAGTGTGGCTTACTTACACAACACAGAGTGCAGATGCTCATTGCTCTATGCTGCCGTGTCTCCACCTCACGAGCTTTGTCAGCTCCAGCCCGTTTGCTGTTGCCTGCTGTTGAGGAGCTCAGCTCTCCCCACCCCACTCCATTTCCTGCCACTGACCCCATTTTCAGTCTTGGCTTCCCTCTCCAAATTTTTCTCTTCCCTACTCTCACTATTGGTGTATCTTCTTTGTTAAGCCATCCAAAAATAAAGTAAGTGGATGTCTGTGCAAAATATGCCTTCCTAGGTAATAGCTGGCTATTAGGTGTACCATGAGAGCAATGAGATGTTCACAGTGCAAAGACAATTGGTAGTCTGAATACTTTAAAAACTTGATTACAAAGGGGAAAAAAACGAACCTGTTTTTAGTGAGAGAGCTTGAGATATACTTGGGACAGCAACTTAATCACAGACCAGCGACTTAATTTCTTTTTTCTCTTTATGCATTGGGCTGGCATCTACAGACAAACAAAACCCTCCCCTTAGGGTGTTTTCCATCTAATCCATCCAACAGTCCCCTTCACAGAGGATATGTTTATTCTGAGCAGGGTGCATGTTTCATCACTCTTGGGAGATGAGGCAACGTTTGGTGCTGATCTCAGACAATTTATCTCCCACTTCCCTCCCCACCCCAATGCATGAAGCAGTTTTGTACTAGGAAATTACATCACTGATCAAATCTTTTAAGGAGAACATCTACCAAGTTATTACTTTCTGTGTCATAGAGAATTTTTGCCATTGGGTAATGGTCAATTTATTAGAAGCTAGTTTGGACAATGTGGCAGATACAGTAGATGCTGGGAAGTCTTACTTTGGCATGGAACTTCACTGAAACCAACAAAAAGTAGTCTTGTCCTGGGTGGGAGTGGGAGAGCTGTAGGAGGAAAGTGAAGGTGCTACTACACATGTCTGAAAATTCAGTCACACTTCAGATGCCTTGAGACTGCAGTTTCTTTACCTGAGAACCAGCTACCTAAGAAGAATTTAAATTGTCGGTTTTGAAAGAAACATAGCTCTTTACCTTGCAGAAAGAGTGGGATATAGTTTTCTGCTGGGAAATCTAACACATGCAACAGATTTCCCTAGTGTACTGAAGCAGGTGGGACTTACAAGTCCCACACATGTATATTTGATGTAATATTAATCAATTAAATGAGGCATATAAAAAGAATGAATAGTCAAGTCAGTAACATTCCTGTCTGTTGTGCAGCACTATTCAGTATGAAAGGGAAATAGTTATAGCTGAGTTGATAAATATTTATTTCAGAGATATTTATTTTAATGGTTTCCTTAGATGAAGAACTTGTACATCCCAAGCAACGCATTCATCTGAGCCAATACTGGAAAGGTGTGTGTCCTCCACAGTGAGCCACTGCTGCTAGATATATCAGCTTTAACATAGAAAGCAGAACTGAGATACCAGAACCTTTAAGATCATTTAGAACTCATGCTAGCAAACGAAAAGCAGCATGTTGATTCCATTAATGTGGTGAAACTCCCCTATGGGTATTAACCAAGACTGTGCAATGTTTTTGCCAGAAAACCCAAAAGGTACACAGAATTTATTTGTGTTAGAATTCATTCCAAACTGAGTTAATCTGAGGGCTTGTTACAGTGTATTTGGACCAGTCTCTGAGTTTATGGCTTTATTTGGTTGTGATTCTATTTGAATGAAACTGTATTTTTCAAAAGAACTTTGGTTTAGGTTTTCCGGGATGTTTTTGCATCTATAACTTTAAAAGATAAATCCAGCAACATCTGTTGTATTATTGTAGGTTTAACCCCATAGTAATGTCTTTGAAGAGCATACTAATGCAATTAAATGTATTACAGTAATTCAAAAACTGTTTCTGTAACTTCTGTAATTTTAGCAAAATTGCAATGTTTATTCCTTAAATAAGTCACTACATCTGAAGAGAAATTCTAGAGAAGCTAAAGGAGAATAGCTAAGTTTTCATGAGTGTGTTCTTGCATGTGTGACAAATGACTATGGTGCCTGTGGCTCTAATCTTGTTGTATCTTGTAAATAAAGTAGGATTGGTCTGAAACCAGCATGATATGCTATTCTAACAAAAGTTTTAGTTATTCTGTAAGCATCTTATTTCCTGCTAGGCTAGCAGTGAGACAGTCACTAGAAGTGACATAAAGAAGCACTGGTTTTGTTGAAATGCTGTCTTTCACATGAAGCCTAGGTCTTTTGTTTTCACTATTTGAACTCATTGGAATTCCTGTGATACTTCTCAGCAGAGGTGTGATATAACATGTCTTGACTGAATTAAAAAACCTGGTTATACAAGCCCAGCCTTTATTTTGGCATAGGTAAAGTAATCAATTTTTTCTTTGGCAGTGCTTGCCTTTAAAATAAGGATTATATTAACCTTACCTGGTGAGATCCCAGGAAAAGTTCTAGATGTGGTAAAGTTTATTAGTATCCCTGCATAATTTGGGCAGCCCTTCCTAAGCATTATGTTGTCTTTGCCACATAAGCTTTGAATGGCAGCTGTGTGTTTGAGCCATAGCTATCCCTTTATTGCATGTACAAAATGTTCACATTTATGGTCAAGTACCATGAGAATATTAATAAGTGCCAGTTCTTTCTGAGGTACTCTAGAGGTATGCTAGGTCTGTACGTAAGCAAAGGTAAGAGTTGATAAATTTGTCAGACATACAGTGCCCTTGTTCCCAAATTTCTGTCAGACCTTTGATACTGTAAATCGGTCTTGCAGATTGCCTCTTCCTTCTTGAAGAAGGTTATAGTATTAGAGGCCTTTGTACACTCTCCCAGCTAATAGTCATCAGATGTCAGAGTAGGGAGACTGGTCAGATGTCCTGGAAGACAGCTATGTGATAGTTTCCCAAACTAAAGGTTATGGTATATCTGCAGGTAAGAATGAAAATTTTATTGTGGGGAGAAGGAAGGAAAAAGGGAAGTACAGCTGAGAGGCAGTTCATCTGCTTTCCAGTAAAGGATTAAGCCTGTGGTTGTTTGTAATGGGAGTGGCTGGTAAATTATATTTCTGTTGTGCAATAATTCCTGAGTTTTCAGAAAACCTTTCTAATTGGAATGGAAAGACAAAAATGTGTCTTCTCAGAGTTGCAACATATTGCTTGAAAAAATGTGAACGTGAATACTGTCCCCCGTTCTTACACCTCCTAAGCTGTTCCTTGGAAGTCCTGGGTGGGCTGGAGGACAGCATGGTTCTACAGGAAATCTGCTTGGCAGGTATCAATGTGGCCAATGTCTGTCAGAAGATTTACTGGCATGACATGTTTTCACAAAACATTTAGTCTTTAGCAGATCAGTTTTAAAAATCAGGTTTTTGGGGTTGGGTTGGGGTTTTTCTTTGTTTGCTTGTTTGTTTGGCTTTTTTGTGGGTTTTTTTGGTTTGATTTTTTTTCTGGGGGGGAGATGAGGAGGGAGGTTGTTGTTGGGGTTTTTTTAACTGGCTTTCGTTAAGAAATATTAACAGCCTAGCCAGTGTTGGGAGTGTAGAGTATCCAAGTTGTTCATTTGATTCAGTGGGTATCAGTGTAGGTTAGCCAGTGCTGCAAGATGTTAGTACACTTCTGTTCACCAGTAATAGCTAAAAACTACAGATGTGAACTATTTAAGTGACTAGGCCCAAGTCTGCCACCAAAGATGTCCTTCTGCCTGCTGGAACAGCTGGAAAATTAGAAACAGGTGGAAATTAGAACGTTGTGATACAGATCTGCAGTTACCAGCAAAGCTTTGAATTCAAATACCCCATTTTTGTAAACTGAGCAAGTACAAGAGAATCCTTTCATTTTCTGGCTTTTGGTGCATGAGCTGTTTCTTTGGCAACAAATTGTGTTCAGCTGTCTTGGAAAGGTACCTCCACTGGGTACCAGATAGCTGGATATTCCTTATTTGTGTGTGAAAGGTTTTTTGTCAAAGTACATACAAGATGCTTCTTATGATGTGCACCCCCATTGACAATATTGGACAGTATGGAATGTTGTAATGATCAACAGTATCCAGGAGGCACTTTCCTAACTACTACTTCCTAAACAATTTTCTCATGTTTGTAGCATGATAATGAAATGATGTTGCTTAATTTAGAATTATAGGAGATATATTATATATGGGAAACAGATATGTAGAGGATGTTCATTTTATATGTGAATGATACCAAAACAGCCTACTTGAACTATCATTAACCTGAGATCCAGCATCTGTAAAATGGTCACAGCATTGCCCATAGGAAAAATGCTTGCTTTCTTTTGTCTATTGATTTCAGAACCTCCATGCAGTGTCATTGCCTCTGTGTGCTTTCCTGGGTCTCCTGGGGCTTGGTAGCAGGTTAGTTGTATTTCTTCATGCAGCATCTTCAAAGGCAATTCTGTGTATACCTTTATGTTTTTCTCCTGGCTGAAAATGTGAGGGTAATACATATAACTTTCCACTTTCCCAGACCCTGTTTTACAGGGGAAATTCATCTTTCCACATTATTCAGGCCTTCAACATTTTGTTGACACTACTTCATGCATGAGATTGGATGAAAGTTTCTGTGAGATGGCTCTGTGCTGCTGTGGGTTAGCTCTGAATCCCATATTCAGCTCATGCAAGCCACTTGGCAGCCTTTATGTTACAGAAACTTTTGAACAGGGTAGAGCTTTTCTGATAGCTTATGTTAGGACAAAACTGGTTTCACAGAAGAAAAACGAGTTGTATAGCCACATTCACTAGGGCACTACTTAGTCCATATTTAGTCCTTTCTTATGTATGTCACGTTGATATTATCTTTAGTCAAGTTATTATTTGGTAACAAACTTAATATAATTGTTCTAATTTTTAAATAGTGTTCCTGTGCATTTGCTTTCCAAAGTCAAAGGCTTGGAACCTTGGTACAAGTTCTGCTTGAGAAGCACATGTGGAATTCCCAATGACTGTACTCTATCATAGTGCTGAAGTTATTTGTTTTACATATCCTAATCCAAGTGTGAAGAAATTTGAATCACTTCAAAGTGTAATGTAATAACATCCTGGATTTTATGCCTAAGATAGGATAGGTAGCTCCAGAAGAGACAGAAAAACAGCAAGTGGCAAAGACAAATACTCCAATCTCTTGTGGAACTGAGCTCAGTAGAAATGGTGAAAGTAGTATATGTGGAGCCTGCTTTTGGAAGCTGAGCAGCAGTGAAATCTAAAATGCATTCCTAACCTGTGGAAAACACAAAGGGAAGCATAAATCCTGCTTAGTAGAGTTAGGACAGAAATGCTGCAGACAAAGGTACCTCCAGCTCAGAATTGTGTGATCATCTGAACTTCTGTTATGGAATTAATTTAGTGAAGTCTTCTTCCTCAGTCTGCAAAGATCTATATGGGAAAGCTGCCATAGTTATGGAGGTGGAATTTCAACTCCAGGATACACTTTAGTGGATCACTGGCAATAACATCCATACTGGGAAACGTGCTCTGATAGTGGCAGGACTTGCTGACTACCACCCTTCCTCTCTGGAATCAAGTGTATCTCAAAGGTCCCTTGCTGCTGTCCTGTAGATGCTGTCACAAGAAATGGGCGAATGAGAATGCTATTGAAACTCAGAGGACATAGTGTAAATTGTTAAAATAGCATTTTAGACTACTATCCTTTTATAAGAAAAGCCAATCTCCTCTGTGTTATTCTGAGTGATGGTGGGAAGACTTAATCCTTTTTGCTCACTACAAACATTGTTGGATTTTTACATGGGGTTGGAAACTTAAAAATAATTGCTATAGCTTTGGGCTTCTGTGACTCCTCTCCATGCTTTTTCTTAAAAGGAGAGGTCTTTAGTGAAATGTAGGAGATTTTGAGCATTGCAGACCATATTATTAGGTATAAACTGAAAGTCTAAATCCTCACCAAAACATCATATACAGTTTGTCACATCGTTTGTTGCATCTGCCAGTGCCAGGAACTGACATAAGAATGGAAACTCAATCCTATCACAGCTCCTGAATGTGTTCAGAGGCTACAAAATCCTTGGCAGGATGAGCAAAAGGAAACCTGCATCAGAGCTGTCTGTTTAACATCTACCCATCTACCAAAAGTAGTTAGTGTCTCAGTGCAGAGCCAATTTTCCGGCACATGAGAATGCAGAAATTCACACACCTGAGCATCACTCTCAATCTTACTATACTTCCAAAATAGTTTTTTTTTTTAAAGTACACTGTTCACAGAGAAAGGGATGAATATGGTTATACAGGTAGTTCCCATGGCAAGTACATTAATATCTCAAGAGGATTGCTGAAGAAGAATAATCATATGAATTAGGCTGAAGGAAAATTTTCCCTTTAGTGGCAGTATGGACAGTCTGTTAAATCCACTAATCTTTATCTATCCTAAACACCCTCATCATATTCTCAGTTTTGAAGTAAACTCACTCATAGTGAACTGTTGACTTGTCTTCTTATTTCCTTTTTTTTTAAAAAAATCCTGTGTCCTGCTGGTTTACTTGCAAATGTTGCCAATTTGTGCTTGAAAGGTAGAAGATTGACATTATTTAGTTAAGCATCTATCAAACCTATCAGCATTTTAAACAGATGTTTAAGTTTAGCTAGCATAAGGCAGGTTTTTTCTTTAATTCTGTGATAAGACACCAAAACCACAGAATTCTTTCGGAATTAATACACCGACAGGTAATCTTATCTATGGTTTCCAGGCACATGGAGGTTAGATGATGATTGGAAACTGCCAGCCTGGATTTACCAAAGGCAAATCATACCCCACTCCAGTTGTCTTGTATGATGAGATGACTGGCTTAGTGGATGTGGGCAGAGCAGCTGATGTGGTTTAATCTTCCATTTAGCAAGTATTTTGACATATTCTGCTCTAGTGTCCTCAGAGTGAAGCTAGAGAGTAGAATGGAAGGACAAGCTACAAGGTAGTGGAAAATCATCAGGACCTCCGAGCTCAAAGAATAGCTGTTAGTCATTCAAGCTCCACCTGGCAGCTGGTGGTCTTCCTTGGTGGTCACTACTGGGGCCAATACTGCTTAACATTTTCTTTAAGGGCCTGGTTGAAGGGACAGAGTAGAGTGTTAAACAAAGTTGGTTGAAGGTACTGTAGACTCCAGACCAAACCATCTTACTCAAAGAATAATATGTTCATATGCTACAAAAATAATGGAGAAATGATCCTTAGTATTTATAGATGCCATTTATCTTTCTGGAGATAGAGTCAGGAGAGAACTTAGTAAATTATAC
This sequence comes from Melopsittacus undulatus, assembly GCF_012275295.1. Lineage (NCBI taxonomy): Eukaryota > Metazoa > Chordata > Aves > Psittaciformes > Psittaculidae > Melopsittacus > Melopsittacus undulatus. Next base: position 47,296,574 of record NC_047530.1, read on the forward strand.
AGAGATGTTGTCTGCCTTCAGTTTTGAGGAACCTTATAGAAATGAAAATTATCAGAAAGTTGGCCACTCATCCTGTTGCTGCGGGAGGTTGGAGAATTGATGACTTGGCTATTTTTACAGCTGTTTATTGTCTGTCTTGATAGAATCAGAATGGTTTGGGTTGGAAGGGACCTTAAAGAACATTTAGTAGCAACCTCCCTGTGATGGGCAGGGACACCGTCCACTAGAAAGTGTATTCTAGAATACAAAAATACATTTTAAAAACTGTGAAGGTTTCTAGCATAGGAAATAAGGCAAAAGTAATAAAGTGCCGTGCCTGTTGATATCTGCTGCATTACCTGGTCTCAGCTGAAAGGTACAGAAAAAACCTTACAAGATTTAGAGGAATTCATTGCAGATAAAGAAAATTTGTCTATCATGCTGCAGCTAAGCAGATTCCAAATACAGAGCAACCTCATGGTGGCTATTATAGTCATATGCCAATTAATGCAACATTCATATCAGGCATATTAAATTGAAATAGCAAAACAGTGCAATACCTGAAGTTGCTATAACTTGCATCAATATTGCCTGAAATACTAGGATTCACCTTTGACATTAAGCTCAGAAAAATGAGATTTTAAAGATCCATATTTGGGAGATCTTTTTATTTGCTTCTTGACCCCTAAGCTTTGGGGATTGAATCAAACTCTCCAAGCCTCTCAAATGTGTCATAACAGAGAAATGGATATAGGCTAAGTGCAGGAGAGTGGAGAAGGCTGTGTAGGAAACCATGGGGTTTTTCCATAATCACTTTATTCCAGAAAATGAGGTTTTAGAAACACCAAATATTGCAAGGTGTGGTTGAGTATTGAGAGTGTGTGATGTTTTGAACTGTATTTGTACAGCTTGGATATTTTCTCATATAATTTCTTTGGCAAGTCCTAGAGATTGCCAGGACTGCAAACAAAATCTGAGAGGCAGACCCTGCCCTGTTCCTTCTGCATCTCCCCCCACTGTTCAAATTCCAGTTTAACAATCTTGATGTTGCTATGGGATAATCAGTGACTTAAAAATATTTTCTTTTATTTCTTATGAAATAACATCACTGTGGCAGCATCATGCAAAGAAAGAGGATCAAACCTAGTTTTCTAAGGGAAGACTGTTCCTTGACTGTAACCGCTACTGCTCTCTGCACCAGTGGGCTTTTCAGCAGTTTGCTGTGAAAGTGAAAAATATAACTGGCTGAATAAGCAAGAGCTGGTGAAACCCTAGCCAGATGGTGATAGCATCCAGAGCTTTGTGAGGGAGCCCAGCTGATCTCTCAGGTATCAGAAATGATTTATTGGTGTCAGGCAAATTCCCCATGCTCTGAAGCCAGCTCGAGTTTACCTGCAAAACACCACACTGTTCGTTAGAGAATATCCCAGGTTTACAGTAATCATGTAATTGCATCCAAGTGCTTTGTGCCGAAGTGTTCATTAGACTGTCTGAAGCACAGTCTAGAGATCTACAAAAGTAAATTTTCATATGGACTGCAGAGAGAATGGAATCATAGAATCATAGAAGAGTTAGGGTTGGAAAGGACCTTAGGTCAGTTTGAGGGGCTCTGAAGCTTTTCTATTTGTGTGAAGTCATCCACTGACAAGTTAATGCTTTATGTGCATACTAGAATATAGTACAGGCCTTTCTAGCTTCTGGAGAGAACAATATCCAGAAGTATGTTTTCTCTCCTGTAATATCAGTGAAAATATATTAACCTTTACTTGATTTTTTTTTTCTTTAGAAGAACTAAGTATAGTTTAAAATATTAGAAATGCATTCACAAGTACAAGGCCCTGTAGCAGGCATTTCACTGAAATCCACTGTGTAAGTTCCTTTGGACATACTGAATGTTCTTCTGAAATTATCCTTTTGGCTGGCGAAGTACTTTCCACAACAGAAATGAGAAATAAATCTTTGTACATAATTGAAAGTAATTTTTCTTCTAACTTTTCAATGATCTTCCAGCCTTTGGCAGCTTCTCGCTTTGCAAGGTTAAGCATGCTAACATCTGTGCTTCAGAACTGTTTTTTGAAAGGTAGGATTTAAAGTCAAGTGAAGCTCCCACAATTCTCATCTCTCCTGCCGTGGCACCAGCTGATGCTCATCACTGTGGCTCACCTTTCCTGTCTCTTGTCTTGTACCTTGTGGTACCAGGATGTCAGAGGCCTCCTGGAGTTTATGATGATCATGTGGGAGTTTTGCTTGATTAAAAAGAAAGCTAAAATCCTCCTCTCTGTGAGTCTGTTCCTCAATATATCCAATTGTGTTTTCCATTAAGGTGTCTACATCGTCATTCATATCCAGCATTGTGTCGCCATTATGCATTAATGAGATATTCTGCCTTGCAATCAGAATTAGGTTTGGGCTGGACAAAGTTGGCTGTCTTCCAAAATTAATTGAGTTAAGTTTGCTTAAATGCCTAAGTTTCAGTCCTGGCCCCATGGGAGGTACCAAGATATTTGCTGCATGTTCTAGTAGTGCTTTGTGCCCTGAGGCATCATCTTGGGTCTGTCACATAGAGATCCACTGTACCATTTCTCTGTAGCTCAGAACAGAAGGTTTCTTTTTCATTTAAAAATCAAATAAAACAACTGTGAGAACAAAAAAAAGGACTGTGTGTTTGTTAATATGACATAGCTATGGAGAGTGCTTTTATACTGCTAGTGTCTCATATGAGGAGGTGTCAGCTCTCCTAGCTGATGTGTGGTGTCATGCTGGCAAAGTACTTGAAAGAATGCTATTATGTTGTTGGAAATGACATTGGTCATGCAGCAGGGGATGGTCTCCTGTCACAGTCCGTAACAAGACAGGTACCCAGTGGAGCCACAGTGCTGGTAAAGCAACAAATGCCAGGTTCTGCACTGAGATCCAAGCCAGATTCCCAACTGCTGGTAGTTGCTGCCATCTCGCAATTCTTTTAGTGAGAGCAGAAACGCTAACCCTCACCACCTATCCCAGCTACAGGCCAGGCAGTAATTTTCTGCCTCCTCAGAGTAGCTTAGTAGTTGAGATGCAATTAGCGCTTTTAATTGTCTGGCTTCAGATATTGACCAGTGGCTCTGTTTCATCAGTGAGAAGAATACTTATAGTCATATGTTTTTTAAGTACATCTGATCAGGCTCGTTCCTGGGGGAAGAAGAGTATTTAGAGTTTCCCTATCTGCTGTTTAGGCCAACAATGAGCACTTATAAAAATCCCACCCAGATTTTATATGTATACATCAGAGATGTTTTGTGGTTTGGGTTTTTTAAGCAGATAGTGGTTTGTATGTTTAGGAAATGTGTAAATCACCTTAATTCTTCTAATTATTTTAAATTTGCTATAGATCAGCAGATACTGTAGAAAAAAAGCACAAACACTCTGTTTTATCATCTGGGCTATTTGCAGCTGTCTTAATTCTCAAGTTATCTTCCCTGCAAGAATTGTTAATAGTGATATAGTATAACAAATGAAGGTTAAGCTCTTACTTGAAATTTATCATCTTGTTGAAATGACAGAGAGCTCAAGTGGCATAAAAGGTCAGTTCCTATGTTATATATAACTTTCTGTTTTCATCTCCTACTGTTCTTGCGGGTAACTAAAAATGTTTTGGACAACAGATGTGGAACACTTAAAATATTTGGAATGTGTGGGAATATGCTGAGGGACCACCTGTCCTGCAACACGAAAGGCAGCATTGGTTTGTGAGCACTGTTCCTCACTCTGGCAGTGAACACGAGGAGCTGTTAACTACAACTAGAGCAGAATGAAAACTATGGTGTAACTATACTAGGTTGACTTTACTCAAGGAAGCACAGGGAAAAAAGGCAAATCAACAAGTTCATTGCTTATTAATACTTAGCCAATAGCCCATGTTTGAGATTCCCTTAATAAGTGTAGCCTGGAGCAGTTACTCAGTCTCAGGAAGCTTATGGTTAAGAAGAAAAGGAACCAATTTTATCTGATTTAACCTAAAATAAGGCATTTTATTTATTGTTTACAACTAGTCAGATCCTATCTATTTAGTTACAAATTAAGAATTACAGCTAGTAATGACTACGTTGGTTATCCTTTGTGAAAACAAAACAAAACAAATCCCAAACTATTTGCATATTGTAGAAAACCCAGGTTTTGAGACAGGATGTGGAGGTGATTTGTTGCTGGTGTCTGTTTTTCTGCGTGTTTACTATTTATTGACTAAAGTTAACAAATGCTGCTTCACAGATGAGGGAACAAAGGTGCAGATAGGATCAGTATGTAGCATTTGCATTTCTTCGTTTGGAGTTCTGGCATGTGAGCACCCATGATTCTTTATTATCTTTTTCCTTCAATGATTTTTCCAAAGCAGGATATTAAAATTGAGATGATAGCTACTTCCCCGCCTCAGGGAAGGATTGTGAACATAGTTAATATTTATACCAGTTGCCCCCTCCTTTCTGCCCTGGAACTGTTGTGTGAAACTGCCATTGCTTCGGTCCAGGTTACAGAGCTCAGTGCTTCTGCCCACAGGCAAGTGTTGGCTGGGAAACAGTACATCAGGCTGTGCCTTACAAACTGAAACTGCTACATAAATCAGAAAGAAATTCAGAAACTCAGATTCATCCCTTGCTCTATGGAAACAGTGAAGCTTGGTTACACTCAATGCCTTAGGTCTCTCTCTAAATTTTGGGTATGGGTGTGAGGCTGCCCTTCAAAACTGAAATCTCTGTTTGATAGTACGTGCCCATGGTCGGTGAATGAAGCAGCTGTTGATGCACTCCCTTGATTAGGACCGATAGAAAAAGTCAGAGCACACATTAGCAGTGTTTCCCACAGCGAGTACAATTCTCCCTGCCCTCGGATATAATGGCTCACTGCTGTATACTATGCAAACAAATTACACGTACTGTGGGAGCCACAACTTTAAATTTCTCAGCCTTTTTGCATGCAAAAATCCAGCATTAATTATGCTTTTTAACATTTAGAGTTCCTCTTCATTAGCTGGAGGGAGGTCTTTGTGATTAAAGGAAGCAGGTTTCATTGAGCCAGACTAACTCTGCTCTGTCCTCTTTTTCACCTCCCCTAAGGGCAAAGACCAACAGCTTGAGGGTGACCCCTTCAAGAAGTTTCACTGAAAAGGAAGATGAGAAAGACTGGACAGGCTCTTTCTAATGCTCTGCGCTGGAGCCAGGAAAAGGCAGCTGTTTCTAGCCTTTCTGCCTTTTTTTTTTTCCTCTTCCCTCGTTCCCCTCCTTTCCTGATGGCTGAGATCTGGGCTTGCTGCCATATCTGTTTGTCTGTCTGTCTCATGTTGTTTTTCTCAGAGAGCTTCAGAGGCCAGTTGCCCATAGTCAGTTGCTGGGAACAGGGGCTGTTCCTTGTATCGTCTTAACTCTCCATGCCAGAGTGTTCATGCTTGAATAGGAAACAGCAAGATCTGTCAAAATAGCCCTTTTCTTTAGGGCTTTGAGGCTGCATTCTCCATGGCCATCTGTTCCCTTTCACCCTTTTGGACAATGTTGCTATTTGAAACCAACCACTCTTTGCTCTCTCCCTTTCCCCTTGCCCTCCTCCCTGTCCCCCTCCCTCTTCTTCCCCCCCCCCCAAATCTGGGAAAATGGAAAAAAAAGTTGTTTCTGGCCCTGACTGTCCTCTAGAGAATTCAACCATTCTGTAGTCCAAGGATTAAAAGTGGTATTTTGCAATTTTTTATTTTTCACTGACTTTAAAAAATGTAATACATCTCAGGAGGGAAGAGTCACTGCAGTCAAAAGATCATTTTAGATTTATGCATTACTCTTTACAGAGCACTTCGTTGTCCTGTTGCTTCCTGATGCAGACGACAGTGAAAATTTGGCACATCTTGGAATATTTTGCATTTTAGCAGGAACGGAAGGACCCTCCTATAGTTAAGGCTGTATAACTGTTTCCTTTCTAACCCTCTGTCTTCAGTCAGAAAAGCTTATCAGGATGAAATTTTCCAGTCTTGGTTGTTGTCCAAAATTGAATTTATTTGCTTGGTTTCAGATAAAGTGAGTCATTTCTTTTTGGGAATGTGTTGGAGAAAAAAGCATATACCTCCTGCACTCCAGGATAGGCCACTGCACTGTGAAGAGGAGGACTGACTTGCTGAGAGCCTCCTGGAAGGTCTGTCAGTCATGGAGTGAAGCCAGACCCCTGTAATCCTCAGTCATTTTAACATCCTCCATGTTATATATTGCCTCTGTGTTTGTGTGTGTGTGCCTAAGTATATAAACTCGTATTTATTTTCAGCGTTGTTAATGAGTCTGTTCTGAACAGGGAACCACTGTGGTGTCTATATGTACTAAATTGTTTTTCATTCATCTTATAATGAGAGGAAAAACATTTTATATATGTGGGTATATTGGCTGTGCAATTAAAAGAAAATTTGAAAGTGCCCGATTAACATATGATGTGAAGGCACTCCAAGCTGTGATTTTGAAGGTACTCCAAGCACTCAGGTGTATGGGTAGGGCTTGCCAGGCCAGCCCAAAAGACACTTCTTCAGAGAAGAGGTTGCATCCCTCAGCTTGTGTCTTGGGCCCCAGTGCTCTGAGAAACAGATACAGCCAGTGGGACCTATATTGGCAAATGCAAACTGGTGGTTAAATGCCAGTTAAGAAATGTCACAGTCAACCCTGGTGATACTCATTGTGAGAAATAACTGAGTCCTTGTTCTCCATTTGAGAGGCAGAGTTAAAGTGGCACATAGCATTTTTTACATTTAATGTTTCCTAACTTTTATATTCCTAATCATACAACCAAAACATTCTTTCAGTTTAGTTTCTGTGATGGATAGCATTAAGAGTTTGGCCAAATCTGAACTCCAGATGTGAACAGCTGTAATTTGCAGACAGTCATCTCTAGCCCCCATATGTTTGGCTGACCTCTGTTTCCATGTTGCAGGCTGAAAGAGAATTGTTTCATCCTGGAATTCCAGTTTTGATAACTGGCTCATTATCCAAGCTTTATAGCTCTTAAGATTGTTCTTACACCTGGAGAGAACTGTTGTAACTGGTCTATAGGATCAGTGTTAAGAATACTCAAGTCGGAATTTTCAAAGAAATGATGATGTACGCTTTAGCATTGGTTATTTTACATAGTCCCTGTGGTTAACAGGCTCACCCTGGACTCGGAATTATTGCATGGTTCAACACTCTGTATCAAGAAATTGTCACTCGCTAAATTTGAAAATGATCCAGAAAGGGGACCACTACTGAAGTACTCCCGTGCTCAGGAGTGAAAAGGACAATTAATTTAATTCACTAATTCAAATCCACAGAACTAGGCTGTGATCAGAAACAGTTATTTCTTAAGGCTTTTTATGATGAATGTATTGAGAAAGGTCCACCACGTTGTATGCTGAATGTCAGTGTTAATTAGGCAAACTCAGGTGCTGGCAGTGAACTGGTCACAAAGATCACAGAGATCACAAAGATCTCTGTGGCTTCTTAGCAGAATGTATTTACCAAGGAAAACCTTAGTGCTCCTTTAAAACTAGCTTGCATACACTTACTGTCCTTTTCTGTCTGCCATGTGGGCATACCAACAGCCTGCTCCCCAGGAAATGAACGGCCATGTCAGAAACACCCTCGGTGTATTAGCACTAATTGGTTCTTTTATTGAGCACTTTGATGGAGAACTCAGTGTGCAACAGAAACTTGACTCTCTGCTACCCCTGTCACTCTTCCACACCCTGACCCTCAAAGCTAATTTAAAGTTCATTTGCAGACTGGATCGTACTTTGTCTGGAGTACTGCTGCTGTTGCCTGCACTGTGGCAGCTTTCTGGGTACAAGAGCTAAGCTGCCAAAACACTGTTTCTTTACCAGAACATATTTTATGGAAGAAAATGTACAGTATGGGAATACAGTCTTTGTCTCGGACCACAGCGTCCTAACATGAGCATGCTGCTGGGAGCTACGTTCTGAGGCTCACTGCAGTTTCAGAAACTACATCTCCCTCCCCTCCCTCCATATGTATTATTTTTGTTCTGCCTTTCTGGGGTTGAGCTATTTAGGCTTCCAGACCTCAGACTGTTATGTTGGGGTTTTTTTTTGTCCCTGTAAGGGAGGAGTGTGACAGCTGGCTCATTTGGTTCTAGCCTGTAAAGTTCGGAAGTGGCAAATCCAGATGATGGGTAAACACTAGCAGAGACTGATGAAGTTTAGCAGCTGACATTAACCATCCTGGGATAATCAGATGTAACAATGCTATCGCTGTCTAGGTCAAAGGGATGAGGCTTGCAGCATGTAAGGCTTCAGTTGCTCTGACAGTGGGATCCTACATCTCTGTTCTTTATTCAAGCCTTAAGGGACCTACACATGTGTAATTCTAGCATTTTGCCCCCTCCCTCCTACATGCCTTCTGATTAATATCATGATCTGTTTAATCCCTGAGGGAACTTAACAAAAAAATACACAGCAATAACTAGTAGTGTGATTGGTGAGGTGATAATTGAAAGCATTTTCTGGTTCACAGGGCCCTAGCATTGCCAGATGCCATGACTGGGCAAGCTTTGTTTTTCAACCTATGTATCCTATGTGCAGGCAGGCAAAATTCCAGATTTGGGTTATTTGGGGATTTCTTTACACCTTTGGTTTGGGGTTTTATTTCCTTGTCTTGAAGAGACAGGAAGAACTGACAGCATAGGAGAGGTTAGATGGAAGAAACTGCTTTAAGTTTTCATGGTGAACAATGCAGGAAAGAACTCTGAATACTAGGAGAATGATGTAAATTAGTACAGTTATATTTATCCTTGATTACAGAAAGGAATCGAGTTAACCACTGTCTTCTACTTGGTCTTCACCATCCATCCCACCAACACACTACTCATTCAATCATTCACACTAGCAGTGTGTCAATGATACTACCAGAAACTCATTGTTTTGTGGTGTGTTGTCAGGCCACAGAGGCAGAAGATTTGTACCCGTAAAAAATAAATATCTCTTCCCAAGGATCTCATCCCCACAATTCTCTGGCTTGGGCCCTGTTTCAGGTGCTGTAAACCTCCAGCTGTCTTCCCACCTCCACAGATCTCAGGAGACCTGACCATTTTGGTCATGGCTGGTAGATTGTCTGGCAAGAAATCACACCAGCTGGATTTTCTCATTTCTTAATGTCAGTTCCTTTTTTAGGTCAGCAGACAGGAGTTTCAGTACTAGCATATGTGTGCTTCTTTGTCTGTCTGTCTGTCTCTTTCTCAACTCAAAACAGAATCAACATGAGCTCACCAGTGTCAGGGAATGAGATCCTCTAGTGCGAAACACACTGTTAACAGTAGGTATCCTGGTTGAGGGATTAAAAGCAAACCAGCATTTGTCTGATTCTCTGGAGGATGCTTCCTACCTCTTCACCTGAATAGAGGTCCCAGCTGTTTTTTGGGGGCTAGAATAGTGGTTAATATTGCTTCTTCTAATGTTTCATGGAGAACACTGAAAGTCCTTATTTATGTGCAGTTCTCCTGTCCTGTCACATATATGGGTTTATTTTCCCGCATCTCTTAGGGAAGATTCCTTGTAAGTGGGAAATAATCATCAGCAGCTAAGAGAGTTTTAAACTGCAGTTCTCATGAAAAGAAGGTCTTTAGGTCAGGAACTCTCTTTTTGTTCTCTCTTTGAAGAGTGCTTTGCATATTGCAGATGAGAGCTCTAAGAGTTGTCACAATAGAAATAATGAATGGATGGAAAAAAGACAGAAGAAAGGACCTTATTCTTGATCTAATACCAGATTAGCATTGTAAAAATCACCCAGAATCTGTACACAGATACACATGGATATAATGAAAACCAAAAAAAAAACATGAAAACTCACCTGTTTGGGCCATATGAGATATAAAACCTGTGTTGCGCAAAATGAGAAGTGGGCTCATTCCCTTTCGGTCACATTGCCATCAGAACTTTGCAGCTGGAGACTTTTAAGTGGCATTTCAGTCTGTTGATGACAACTGAATCAGAACAGTCTTTTTAGTGTAATCTCTAGTAGACACTTCAGCACTGCAGCAGTAGCATAGCTACTGGTCAAAAGAATTTCCTTTGAAACTTTTTTTAAAAAAACCTAGGGATTAGTAGGGGTTTGCTCTTAATTGCTTTGTTTGCAAAGTATATTTTGATGATTATACTGTTTTTAAAAGTAAATGACGTATCACTGATTATTAAACAATTTCTGCTTCCAGCTAAAATATATTTACTTATTTTAATTAAAAATTGAAGTAAGCTGGAATAATATGGCGTGGGAGGGTGCACAGATTTAGAAATAGGTGGTTTTGGGGAGCAGAGTTGCTAGAGTCCCTCTCTTAATAAAAGAAGGAGAATAAGCCTTTTAGAAGTTAGAATTTTTACATGGCTAGTTTTATGGCCAAGCTTAGTCTCCTACAGCAGCAACTGGTTTTCCTGCCATATGTCCTAAATAATGAAAGACTTTATGAAGGCAGTACTGTCCTCTAGGAAGTAAGTTTTATTCTCTCCTCCTAAGATGAACCAGACTCTGCCGTTTATATGCCTGTGTAGCCCATTCACTGATCTGTACAGGTAGAACAGGGAGCAACATTTGCTTTAGTGTCTGTTCATACAAATCAGCATTTTGTGTTTGATAACTACCTACATTTAGCTATATACATGCTTTGGTCTGTGCTTTGTCTCAAGCAGGTGGTATCAGATGGTGGTCTAAGTAGCTGTCTCCTGCTAGGCCCATGGTTTTAATGTAAAGGACCCATTTTTTTCATCCTCGCTTCTTTTTTTTTGTTTTGTGAAGATAGAGTATATGACAGGAAGAGCTTGGGAAGTATCCTGGCTGACCAGTGCAAAGAGAGAGACAGACACCACTGATGGACAAGAGAATCAGAATCATCTTTTGCTTAAAGAATAAGCTGCAGAGAAGGGCTGAAAATTGTAGAAGTCCATTCGGGGGAGTTTGAAAGGCGCTGTGGTTAGTTACTTCACAGATGAGTTTGTCCTGTGGGTTGTTTTTTACTGTGCGATGGGTTTTTCCACCTTCAGATATTTTTATACTTGTACTTTCTGAGTAGGTGAAGGTGGAAAAATAAATTGAGAGTTGAGGTTTCTTTTCTTTTTCCTCTCCTCACCTCTCCTCTCTGGTGTCATTGTTAGAGACCTGCACCAAAAATATAACCTAAATGCAATGCAGGTGAAAAGCAGTGAACTTTATGAGCTCTGCCAGTGAACTAGAAAGCTGCAAAGCCTGAGCAGGAGGGAAAGTACTTTCATTCTTATTGCATGATGAGCTCAGTATTTCAATTCCACATAAATATTTTTTCTGTACTTTTGGAGTGGGTTTTTTTAATCCTTTTTGATAAATCAGAGGTTGATCAAGATGGCTTGATATGAAGATTTGAAAAATTTGGGGACTGGTAGCTTCTCGGTTTTGTTATTTCACTGTCATATTGTGTATCAGTAAGTTTTTTGCATTTGATAAAAGATTTTTGAACTACCAAATTGATATAGATTGCAAAGGGGCCCAGTGGTGGGGATGAACCTGCTAGGCAACGACTCTTTCATCTGGCAAAACAAAAATCTATATGAGAATGTGGAGAGGATGGAAAGGAGCAGGTAATTTTTTTTTAATTAAGAGTACAATCACATTCTGCCTCCAAGAACTCCTTGCATTTAAAATGTTTTAAGAAGCCTGTTTCATTTGATTCAAGACATTGGTCTAGTTCTCCTGATTTTAATAGGACCCTATGAAAGAGACAGGATTTTCTCCATCCTATTTTCATCCCCTTCAACAATATATGCTACAACTGGGACTTGGTTACATGAGGATTTAGTCTTTAAAACAATACCTCCTTATATGCAGAGGATGAGAAGGTGTTTGAGACCATGTCTGTGCTTGTAATTCTCTGGTTGGACAGAACAGAATAATCACAAAATTAGTATTAGAATCATAGAATAGTTAGGGTTGGAAAGGACCTTAAGATCATCTAGTTCCAACCCCCCTGCCATGAACAGGGACACCTCACACTAAATTCAGCTATTGAACTGAATAATTTCAATCCTACTGTTACCGCCAGTGAAAAATGGAAGGTGGACAAAACCCACCTTCCCCAGTCCTGCCTACATGTGGCATTCACCTCAATGTTACAGAAGGTACTTACTGAAGGTTTTTTTTCTGTTGCATTGATGGAGGAAACAAACAAAATTAATCTGGCCCTTGTGTATAAAATGGGCCAAGTGTTCTTGCCCAGTTCTACTGACAGGTCTTTCCAGAGCAGTGGAGCCCAGTGTGAGGCTCTTCTGCTTGGAAGCAGCACTGCAGGCCTCAGTTGAAGAATCACCCTTTCTTCTTCAGTTTGTTTTTTCCCCTTGTTGTGGAGAGGCATTTACATTGTATTTGACTCAGACCACAAGCAGCTTTATTTTCACTTGTGACAGCTGTTCAGTGAGAGTGAAGCAGCCAGTTCCTCCTTTATGCTTGTGATCCAGAACAGATACAGTCTCTGCTGGTATCTCTGCTGGGGACCTGAAGAGCTCAATTTCACAGGAGACTGTAGAACAGGAACCTCATGCAGTCCTTGGCCTGTCTGCTGATGTGCCCTTTGAAGAGCAGTTTAATGCCAGTTCTTTTTGTGTGAGGAAGGAAGAAATTTGTACAGGAATTGAAGTCACAATTTTATTTTACTTGAGCTAGATCTGAATATATAAAGCAGGGGATTGTTCAGTGGTCTTCTCCCACCCTTCTAGCATGTGTTTTAACTTCCCTATGCTAGGATTTCATCTCTGCTTCTGGACACCCACTCCCTTTCCCGCATACTGTATCCATACACTGAGATCTGTCACCTTTCATCTGTCGGCCCTGTTTTGTTACTCACCCTAGTCTTTGTTCTCCCTGTGTCATACATGTCCTGAGCAGAAATCATAATGCCAGCAGTGACTGCAGTGAGAGCTGTGCTCCAAGAAGGCTGGAGAGATGGGAAGTGCTACCTGTCATCCCCACAGCATGGATAAGTGCCTTCATGTCACATCTGGGAGCTGTTGCTCCATACCACTCTGATGTGGTTCAGGTTGGAGAGTTTGGGGATCTCTGAGCAGAGACCACAGCCACTTATGAGCCTGGTTCTTTTTTGGGCTAAGGTTGGTCTGATTCTCCTATCTCTAAGTTTGAAAATGTCAGGATTTGTAAGAACAACACAGCGTGTGCTGTAAAAGAACACTCTCTCTTTGTCCAGTACTTAAATGACTAAGTAGTAGTTGAAATAACAGGAAAGATAAGTCCAAGGTTTTTTTAAGGCCATGTTTGAGTATAAATCTGTTTTCTTAACATATCATCTTTCCTTCCTCTGAGACATTTACTATCTTTTTTTATTTAGAGCAAGGAGAAGGAATAAAGCATGTGCTGTAACTGCCCTTGAACTTCTTTGCAATGTTGGCACTTCTTCCCCCTTGTTTCATTTCACTTCTTGTTGGTTTGCATTTCTGTCTGCCTAATGCATCAGCTTGCAGGAGGATACTTTATAAAATGGAAACCTTTCCTGTGAGGCATTCCTTTCTACCCTGTAAAAAGTCTTTGCTGTAAATTTGCTCCAGTCTTACTAACCACTTTACACCAGAGTCATAAATTTGAGTAACTTCACAGAAGAGGATTTGCCTGAAAGTGGGTCACACAAACAGCCCTCTTCAGACAGGGGCTGACACAGTGTGGTACGGTGGGCTTTCTCCTCTATAGTAAAATAAATGACAGCAATTAGCTTGTTTGTTCTGCCGCAAGCCTTGCACTTCTAGCACTTCTGTTCACTTTGGAACAGGTTTTAGGCCTGGAAGGAATGCAGAACTAGGAATTGCTATGGAACGATATCTTTGTAATATCAGCAGACTCTAGACAATTAACTGCTTAAATGCCTGGCTCAGGGTTGCAACACCAAGATGTTACTCCTGTTGGGTAATAGCAGAGACACATAATTTGAGGGAATTTTGGATGTGAATTTTGTGGCTCTCTTATGCCAAGATATGTCTGGGCTTCCTGTCTGTATTTAGAGGCCCCTGAACTGTGGCAGGTGAATTGCTTCTCGGTGTGGAGCAGGGGCTTCCAGCTGTGTACAGGGGTGCAGTTACACAGCTGCGGGGGGGCACCTCCACACCCATGAGAAATCACACTTAGCTGCCTCGACCTTTGTGGTTCCTACCCACTTCTAGCAGATGTTGACTACAGGAGGAGCTTGCAGCTTATTCCATGTGACAAAGAGAGGACTGCAAAACTTTAAAGCTGCTTCACTGTCTTTAGTTTTACTTTAGCCTGTTTGTACAGTATGTGTACTTCCATGGTGTTAGCACAAAACCCAAAGTTTTTAAAACTTAAATGTTTTAAACTTGCTTTAAGTCATTTTAAGGGAAAGAAATTCAGAGCTCCCAGCAACCTGCTTTAACACTTGAACTTCCCTCCTCCAGCTGGAAAATTAAATCCAAAACATAGAATCATAGAATAGTTAGGACTGGAAAGGACCTTAGGATCATCTAGTTCCAACCCCCCTGCCATGGACAGGAGCACCTCACACTAAACCGTATCACCCAAGGTTTCATCCAACCTGGCCTTGAACACTACCAGGGAGGGAGCATTCACAACCTCCCTGGGCAACCCATTCCAGCACCTCACCACCCTCACAGTAAGGAATTTCTTCCTTATATCAAAACTAAACCTCCCCTGTTTAAGTTTCAACCCATTACCCCTTGTCCTGTCACTACAGTCCCTAATGAAGAGTCCCTCACCAGCATCCCTATAGGCCACCTTCAGATACTGGAAGGCTGCTATGAGGTCTCCGTGCAGCCTTCTCTTCTCCAGGCTGAACAGCCCCAACTTTCTCAGCCTGTCTTCATATGAGAGGTGCTCCAGTCCCCTGATCATCCTCGTGGCCTTCCTCTGGATTTGTTCCAACAGTTCCATGTCCTTTTTGTATTGAGGACATCAGAACTGCACACAATACTCCAAGTGAGGTCCCATGAGAGTAGACTAGAGGGGCAGGATCACCTTCTTCAACCTGCTGGTCATGCTCCTCTTGATGCAGCCCAGAATATGGTTGGCTTTCTGGGCTGCGAGCACACACTGAAGCCGGTTCATGTTCATTTTCTCATCGACCAACGCCCCCATGTCCTTCTCTGGAGGGCTGCACTGAATCTCTTCTCTGCCCAACCTGTAGTTGTGCCTGGGATTGCTCCGACCCAGGTGTAGGACCTTGCACTTGGCATGGTTAAACTTCATGAGGTTGGCATCAGCCCACCTCACAAGTGTGTCAAGGTCCCTCTGGATGGCATTCCTTCCCTCCAGCATATCAACCGAACCACACAGCTTGGTGTCATCGGCAAACTTGCTGAGGGCACACTCAATCCCACTGTCCATGTCACTGACAAAGATGTTGAACAAGACCGGTCCCAACACCAGTCCCTGAGGGACACCACTCATTACTGGTCTCCAGCTGGACATTGAGCCATTGACCACAACTCTTTGTGTGTGGCTATCCAGCCAGTTCTTTATCCACCGAGTGGTCCACCTATCAAATTGATGACACTCCAACTTAAAGACAAGGATGTTGTGTGGGACAGTGTCAGACACTTTGCACAAGTCCAGGTAGATGATGTCAACTGCCTGTCCATCAGTTCTGTAGCCCCATCATAGAACATAAATGGAGTTATGGTTAGCACATCCACCTTCCCAATAGAGATAGGTTAGGTTAGTTAACTGAATAGCTTTCTTAATACTGAAACTTCCATTTAGGTGCATCTGTGGTGAGTTATTGAGGTGGAAGTTTGATGCTTATCAAGATATTAATACCTTTGTTTAGAAGAAAGAAAAGCAGCCCTCCTAGCCTGTTTTCACACTAAACTAGATGTTCTGGAGAGGAGAGTATTGTCCATGTCACAGTGAGTTCCCATGGTGTGGGTAGTAATTCAGGCAAGTACAGAATCCAGACTTTTTTCAAACTATTAGCTTGAACCAGGTGCTTGACTCATTTCTTCTGTAGGTGTTAAACACTTGAAGGCCTAATCCAAATCCACTTGGTGATAACTGAACCTTGTATTACTTGGTGGGATTGGGGTTTGTTGAAGTATTTAGCTGAATCCTGTAGCATGCTACAGTCATTCCAGTCCCTTTTCTTCAGCCTGCTGCTCTCCTCTGCCTAATGCACACTATGTCCTCATTGCTTGCAAGCTACCAACAGTGATGCAAATTATTATTATTGCATGCCAACACTTTTGGTATTATACTTTACTGACTATTTGTCCAAAATAACAGCTTTAGTAACTGAAGTAATTATGTTTCTGCTCTATATACTTGAGAGGAGAAGAAGTAAAAACCCCACAATCTTGCAAATGTAAAAGCAATGAAGAGTTTTAAACCTGAATCTTTCAGAAGCTCCAGTAGACCATGAGATGACTTTGTCATCTCACTACAGTATTGCTTCCAAACCCAGTATTTATAATTTAGGTTTCAACATTAGCTGTTGCACTACTGATGATTTTGACAGAAACATAAGGTGCTCTGAAGCTTGCATTGCAGAGTAAGTGTTTGGACTAACTTTAGTTGAGCAGGATTTCATGACTATCCTGGGGAAGCAATTTCATTTGTTGCCTGATAGATGACAGGAAGTTTCCCGACTTTAAATCTAACTTTCTGTCACTTGTAGCTTTTTTAAAGTATGGACTGTCTGCTTCAAATGGTCTAATTTTCAACTTGCACATGATCATTTATACCCACATAACTACTGGAATTTTATTTCTGCATTTCTTTCTTTTGTCTGAAGTGTCATTTGAGGTACAAACAAGCCACTCCTCTATCTGTTCATCTTACACAGAATGTGGGGGGGCAAAGATGAAGGTGTCAGGCACCTACCTGCCTGCACATATGTGTGTGTGTATATGTATGAGTCTCTGGTTTTAGTAAGAGAAAGCTCAGGTGCAATGGAAGTTCAGCAAGCTGGGCCATTATTTGAAACACTTCTGTATGTTGTCATTGCTGATTGCAGCAATGTGCATTTTCCTTCAGGGTTATATAAAGTTCATATGATTTCAGAGACACCAGGATGGTATTTACAGCTAAGGGGCTTTCTTCTTTGCAAATCTTAGGAAATTTATCACATGCCTATTGGCATCCTATTTTAGGTTGGGGTATTGTGGCACCACATTCTGCGCCTTTACCTCTCCTTTTTGTTATATCAATATACTCTGTCACTCTACTGGCCTGCACTCTGTGGTGTAGAAAGCTGGTTTGCTGTGGATAGACTTATCTAAAGAGGAAAAGGCAAGTGTCCTCTGTGCACCAGTCTCTCCAAGAAAGTAGGTACTGCTTTGCAGCATATCCTTAATTCTTGGCATTTTGTCTAGGTATCAGAGAGTGAGATAGAGAACTCACATTGCAGTTGTATAAATAAATCAGAAAGGTAGGACATTCATGTGGTAGTGCCGTCTATTAAATACCAGTTGTAATTACCTAGCTTAAGAAATGATCCAAGATGACCAATTAGAGTTTCCATGCTGTATAATTCTCTGTACCACAGGCCTGATGCCATTTCTTTCATATTTGATTCCAGGAGCTTCTGGAAGTGGGAAAAGGAAATCTGGTTGTGTGACAGCAGCCCTTGGCAACACATGGAGTCACAGCGTCAATACCAGGCTCATACTACAATATCATGACTTGCTGACAAGACAGGTGAGAACAAAAAAGAGAGTTTGAATAAAGCTGAATCTTTCAGAAGCTCCAATAGACCATGAGATGACTTTGTCATCTCACTACAGTATTGCTTCCAAACTCACAGCAATGCTCAGTCAGATGGGCTGTGTCCTTCAGCATCTGTGATTATATATGTGTTGAGAACCTGGTGCTCTACAGCCGATAGTTTATTTGGTGTGGGGGCTAGCCAGTGTCCTTTGTTTTTCAGGGATGGCAAATGCTCCAGTATCTCCCTGTGTTAGAATGGGCTTATCTTAGTCACAGGACCTAGTGTTGGCCTAGTGGCACAGACATACAAACTCCTTGAAGTTTTAGTGCATTTAATGTTGTGGAGATGAAGGGTGATCCTTAAAGTAATTCCTGCACAGAGTTTTTGGGGCAGGAGTAGGAGGGTAGTGCTTTCATTGACATGATTTTTTTGCTGTCATCATTTCCACTCTTTGTGCTAAACTTCAGCAGTGACTGTTAGGACAGGGAGCACTCTGTCTTCTGCAGCTACTGCTTGCAAGTTAAGCTTGATGCCTGCCCCAGCAAGCTCAACTTTGAGCAGTAAGTGTGGTACCAATTTTCCAGAAGTATGCCTGCAAAAAGAAGAATACTTACCCTTTTCATTAAGAGACTTCATGTTTTTGAGTGAAATGGAATAGCATTTTAGACTGTAGTCTTCACCTCTTAATTAAAAAAAACTGTGAAAAAATAGGAAGCAAGGCATTGGGGGTTTGGTTGATGGAATAACTTTTTTCTGTTTTTAAAAACACTATAACCCATGATTTCATCTCTCCCTTGGGATATCTGCGGTTATAATCTCTTTTGGCTTTGTCTATTCTGTTTTTGCATTGATGTAACTCTTTCCAAAGGCTGTGACCCTCAGTCTTAATGTTATTGATTTTCTGCCTGTTGAAGCAGAGACTTGTCAGAAAAATTTCTCCATGAGATTTGTGCCATCCTTCACCTATAGCATTACTGCCCACGTACGTTCAAATTATTGCTCCTGGTTTTACTGTCACAACACGAGGTTTCTCACTTTTAGGTTTCAGTCTTTAGAACCTGAGAGCTCTGAAGACTGAGGAGCCTGAGGAGAGCAAGCCATCCCATTTCATTCTGCTCATTAGAAGTAAAACTATAATCATGGCACTTCTGTTCCTGCAAGTAGGCACTGTGAAGCAGTGGTGGTCCCCTGGACACTGATAGCAGGTTAAGTGTGTCAAATGCAAGGAAAGGCGTCTTCTAGACTCTGTTCTAAAGACTGTGCACAGTTGGATTGAAACTGCTGTTGCTAAGGTCTCTATGTTCTGGTCTGTAATGAGTTCTCTTTTTCTACATGTGTGTACAAAATACAAAGCTGTTCACAAATTTCCTGGATCACTTTGGAGTACGTGAGAGGTGAAGCTGGCAAAGGGAAAAGGGCAGAAACTGGGCTCTGTGCTAATTCATGATGCTTAAAGTCAGCTAAAAAGGATTAAGAACATTCCTCTGGTGGTGGAAAGATGGAGCAGTTTTCCTAAAGAACATTAGATGTAGTTTTTCCTGATTTTGTTTGAGAATAGATTGCAAGTGTATGAAATGTTGTTTTCAGTCTTTTAAAATTGCATTATAAAATATATACTTTGGTCCGCTTAAAAAAACACCCAGAGTTTTACTCTGTTCTTAACTGGGTTTATTGGGTGCACCACCTTGCTTGCATGTGAAGCCACAGGCTCATTCTGTTTTAGTTGAGCAAAAGAACAGAATGTACAGTGAGGAAAAACAATCCCAAAGTAAACATTAATATATGTTATTAAAAACAAAGTAATTTGAAACAGAAGTGTGATATAAATAGTGATATGTCTGTGAAACCCATTAATGAAATGGGATTTATCCATGGTGTCCTGTAAATATTTTCCTGTTGCTGATAGTTGTGTCCTTATTTTTTTAGATAAATTCTCTTTTCTTAGAACTGTAGAAATCTTTCAGCTAGACATGCAGTTTCCAGTTAGAGGAAGGCATCTAGAATTACAGTACCTGTAGCAGCCCTGTATTGATCAAATTACTGTAGTTTTACACACATAAGTTCTTTTATAATTGCTTTATAGCCACTTTCAGAAATGAATTTTGAATAAAGGTACCTCAGTTCTCAAGATGCCATTTCAGTCATCATAAGGTGGTTCTGCCAGGAGGTATTGGATATCAGTGCTTTGAAACTCAGCACTTTTTAAGGAAGCTTAACCTGGAGGTCCAAAACTTCTCAAGTCAGTAATCACTTCTACAAATTCTCATATTACTGTATTAAAAAAAAAAAAAAGGAAGCCTGTGATTATCTGTGTAGTCTTGGTTTTAAAGTGAAATTCTGCCCCAGGAAATTACTGAAAGCACACAGTTGTTCTAGAGATTTGGGTGAAAAGTAGTGCAAAACCAGGTTTTCCCTGCCTTTCATGGTTTGTAAACCTGCAGAATCAATATAGTGTAAGGAATAACCTGTGTTTTGTTCTGACTGACACAGTGGACACACTTTTTTCTTTCAAAAGCCAAAATTCATTCTTTCTTTGGTCACTCCTGAAGATGGTCTTTCTGGCTCTACTTTCCCTCTTTCCCTGGAGGTGCTGGGGCAGTGGTGACAGTCTGAGCATCCAGCTTCTGTGGTAGTAGAACCAGTGCGCTAATCCGTGTTGGGAAATCCTATCCATTGAAAGGACCTCTTGAGATGCATGGGGCTATGAGACCCAAGGGTGGTATTCTTCAAAACATGAAGTGATATTGTAATTGTTAAGGAGGATTCAGCGAAGCAGTTTTCCAGAGCTATAGTATTTTCTGGACAGAAGAGGCCACTGGGCTACTAATCATGCAGGTTTTCCTTTCTGGGAAAGCATTGGGGTGTAGTCCCTGTTTCTGAAACTTTGGGGAATGCCAGGGCTGCGGGTGGCAGAACGAGTATGCAATAAATCTAGGGAAGGTAAGCATAGAATTCCTACACCAGATTTTTTTTTAATATAATAAGTAAAAGATCCCTTTATTTTGGTTGTCCAGCAGACATTTTTTCAGCCACTTCAGCCAGCTATCCCTTTTTCCACCCCACCCTCTGTATGTCTGCTGAACATTAATAAGACAGCAGCCAATTCAGCAAAATAATGGTATTTCTGGGACATCCTGCCTGCTTTAAAATCAGTTGGGTTTCCTTTATTGCTTGGATGGGAGCAGGTTTCTGAACAAACACATGAACTTTCCTCTTTTTGCCCACTTCTAGAAGCCAGTGTTCTGGTTTTTGTTTCCTCCAGAGCAGAATGCAACAAGGGGAGGGCAGAAAGAGGTTTACAGTCTTCATTTAAATTCCTTATGCCATCAAAACCCACAAGTATGGACAACAGTAGGAGTCTTTTAACTGCTGAGACTGAGCTGCACATGTTCCACAGTGGCATAAAAGGTTGGGAGAACATGAGAAAATTTAATCTCTTTGCATAAGTGGGTTTATGAAGGGAGTTTATTATTATCTTTATGGATATTGATACTTTGTTGTCCCTAAGCACTCTTATTAGTAGTTGACCATAACATTTGTTTTCCTGAAAACTGTACATAAACATGCAGACTCTTCGAGTATCAGCTAAAACCGATGGGGCTGCACTAAAACACTAGAAACTATCAGCCTCTTCAGTTACACTTACATGTATAATTATTCTTCTTTCCTGAGCTGGAGTCAGCAGGCTCCAAGGTTACTGTGTTCCTGTGTGCTCAGCTGTCTTTGGGGAACAGCATGGTAGGGTTTTATACATTGACATGCTATGTTTAATGTTTTGTTCTTCTCTGTTGGAGACAGGGTGCTGGATTAGGTAAGACACTGGCCAGATCTGGTATGGCAACTTCTATGGGCCTGGTTTATTTGATAGTTTTCATGGGATTTGTGAGACTCATAGTATTATGTTAATGTCTGTAATGTGTTTTGAAATTCTCAGATGGAAAGTGCACATAGATCTGTTATTTTATAACAAATCAGTGTTCTCCTATGCTATTTTCAAGAAAGAGCATTTAGAATCATAGAATAATTTAGTTTGGAAAAGACCTTTAAGATCATTGAGTCCAACCATTTACTGAGCACTGCCAAGCCCACCACTAAACCACGTCCCTAAGCACCACATCTACACATCTTTTAAATACCTCCAGGGATGGTGACTCAACCACTCCTTTGGACAGCCTGTTCCAATGCTTGGCAATACTTTAAATGAAGAAATCTTTCCTTAAATCCAGTCTAAACCTCCTCTGGTACAACTTGAAGCTGTTTCCTCTTGTCCTGTCACTTGTTACTTGGCAAGAGACCAACACCCACCTCACTCCATCTTCATTTCAGGTAGTTGTAGAGAGTGGTAAGGTCTCCTCTGAGCCTCCTTTTCTCCAGGCTAAACAACCCCAGTTCTCTCACCCATTCCTCATAAGACTTGCACTCCAGACCCTTCACCAGTTTCAGTTCCTTTCTCTGGACCTGCTCCAACACCTCAATGTCTTTTTTGTAGTGAGGGATCCAGAACTGAAAACAGTGTTCAAGGTGTGGCCTCACCAGTGCTGAGTACAGGGGGATGGCCACTGCCCTGGTCCTGCTGGCTACACTATATCTGATACAGGCCAGGATGCAGTTGACCTTCTTATTTGCCTGAGCATAAGCTGGCTTATGTTTGGTCAGGTTCCTTTCCATCAAGCATATTTCCAGTCACTCTTCCCCAAACCCATAGCTTTGCATGAAGTTGTTGTGACCCAAGTGCAGGACCCAGCACTTTGCCTTGTTGAACATCATAGCATTGGTAGCAGCCCATTGATGCAGCCAGTCCAGATCCCTCTGCAGAGCCTTCTTAACCTCCAGCAGATCAACACTCCCACCCAACTTGGTGTCATCTGCAAACTTACTGAGGGTGCACTCAATCCCCTCATCCTCATTGATAAAGAAGTTAAACAGAACTGACCCTAGTACTGAGCCATGAGGAACACCACTTGTGACTGACCAACAGTTCCATTCACCACTATTCTTTGGGTCCAGACATCCAGCTTGTTTTTTACCTAGTGAAGAGTATGCTTGTCCAAGCCATGAGCAGTGAGTTTCCCCGGGAGGATGCTGTGGGAAACAGTGTCAAAGGCTTTAGTAAAACCCAGATAAGATCCACAGCCTTGTGTGGACACACACTAAGCAGGTCACCTTGTCACAGAAGAAGATCAGGTCAATCAAGCGGGACCTGCCTTTCATTAACCTATGCTGACTGTCCCTGATCACCTGGTTGTCCTATATGTGTTGCGTGATGGCACTCAAGATGATCTATTCCATAACCTTCCCTGGCACTGAGGTCAGACTGACAGGTCTGTAGTTCCCTGGATTCTCCTTCTTGCACTTCCTGTAGACAGGCATCGCGTTTGCTAACTTCCAGTCCACTAGAACCTCCACGGTTAGCCAGGACTGCTGAAATAGAAATAAAATACAAACAGCATAGATGTGTTTTCTTCTGTTAGTTTTGTGGCAGTTATAGCTACCTACTAAATGATGGAAAGTGGCTTGGTGAGCACTTCTGCCAGAACCCTTAGTACCCTTGGGTAGATCGCATCCAGCCCCACAGACTGATGTGTGTCTAAGTGGTGTTAAGTTGCTAACCATTTCCCCTTGGATTATGGCAGCTTCTCTCAGATCCCCATCCCTGTTTTTCAGCTCAGGGGGCTGGATACCACAGAACAACTAATCTTATTATTAAAATATGGGCTGAAGCTTTCAAGCTGTACCAGGTGAGCTGCTGTGCAGCAATTTTCCTGCTTCAGGTAAAATGATTCAAATGCATAAGTATATGTTGACTCATTCTTAAAAAACAAAAGTAAACAAAAACCCTTCTCTCATTCAGATTACTGCCAGACATAACTTTTGTACTCTCCTTGGTTACAGACCAGCTGTTTTGTCTCACTCTGCTTACTATCATATGAATAAGCCCTGAATAAGCATTCCAAAATTGCAATGGTGAAGTAACCATGGTACTTCCTGGAGAAGAGAAAGGCTGGGAGAGAGCCAAGGGGGATGGGGATGAAGTTTGACATTTATGTGACCTCCTAAGGCCAACTGCCATGATTCTTTACCTTAAATTTGTTGTATTTTTAGTGAAGCAGTTCTTTGAAATTGTACAGATGTTTGGCTGTAACTCTACCAGTTGTTATGAAAATATATTGAAAATAGAAAAAATGTAACTTGTTGCAGTTGTGATGGTTTCAGAGCG
Organism: Melopsittacus undulatus; assembly: GCF_012275295.1. Classification (NCBI taxonomy): domain Eukaryota; kingdom Metazoa; phylum Chordata; class Aves; order Psittaciformes; family Psittaculidae; genus Melopsittacus; species Melopsittacus undulatus. The sequence continues at coordinate 47,320,455 of NC_047530.1, forward strand.
TAAGTGAGACCAGATTTATCTCTCCCCATAAAACACTGAAAGTAGTTATTATGTGGACTTTCTGGCTGTTGGGTAGCTGTCCCATTTTAAAGATAACATCAAGTGAGGTTTTCATCCATAAAAAAGGAAAGCAAATAAATTACAGTAAATAAAACAATTTCAATCAAAGTATGTAGGTTGTGGAGAAGAGACATACACCAGGTACTACTATCTGGGGTTAACACTTCCTAAATTTTGCCTTAACAATCTGAAGGATAGCAAGTATAGTAATATAGTTTGGAAATGGCATCCAACTTTTTTGTGTCAAAACAGAAAAGGAGATCGTAGCCTTATACTTACTATAAAAAGTTCTAATTACTTTGGTGAGATGGTAATATTTGCTGGGGAGAAAGAAGCAATGAAATGTAATCAGACAGAACATGGTAGGGGTTGGACTAGATGATCTGTAAGGGTGCCTTCCAACCAGACTATTCTATGATTCTGTGTACTAAAATCTCTCTGATATGGGAAGGTCTGATAGAAATAAAATGCAAACAGCACAGATGTGTTTTCTTCTATTAGCTTTGTAGCAGTTATAGCTACCTACTAAAGTAAATAGAGAAGAAAATGTACTGGAGGAAAAAAAAAGATATTTTAATAGAATTAAACATCGCTTTGGAGTTAGATGGGGAAGACGGAGATGGCCACTAGCATTGAGAAATGCAGACAGAAATTTTTTTAACTGCTTCAGTGGGAGCAGAGGAGAAGGTAGTTCAGTCTTTCACACCATGGGCCAAGAAAGAGCCCATAGAGAACTGGGCAATGAAATCAGTGTTTGGTCTGAGGTGACTAGGGATGTGTGAAGGTTGCCTATTGTTCTGTGTGAGGCAAGAAGTATTGTCTTCTACTGATCTAGAAGCTAGGGATACTCAAAAAAGAAGTCCCAGTACCCTAAAGAAGTAAGATGAAAGCTCTATGTGTGAGTTTTTAGCAAAAGTAGTAAGACAAGTGAAGCGCCATTCAGCAGCTGTGAGCCATGTTAGGAAAGCCTGTCTCTATGCAGTAGATGAATCGTGTGTGTTGTACGATCATGCAGATCATTTGCACAGTACAATACCGGTTTTTTTCAAGTGTTTAGATGTGAGAAAATCTGCAGATGCTGGTGGATAATGAGGTCCAGTAAGCAGTCATGGAAAAGGGATGTGGCTATTGGGTTGGTTTAAAATAGAAGTGGTGTAAAGAGTGTTCTAAGCCATCCTATTATATAATGTGATAAATATCTGGAAAATCAGCACTGTGAAAACATAAAAATAAATTTTATTTTTTTTATTTAAGGTGAGCATGCAGGTTTGGAGTCATACCAGGGATGGGAAATTTTGCAGGAAAATAGAATTTTTTTAAGGTGAGATTAGTTTTTTATGGTTCTCCATTACAGAGTATGCTGCTTTTGAAGAAATAGCTGTGGAAAGACTGCAGGAGCATGTATTTGAATTCTGCCAGTCTTTCCATTTAAATAAATGGGTTTTTCCTAGGATACACAGTTTACTTCAGAGACTTCTGCCTCACCACTGCTATTGTTTGGATATTTTGAACTGAGACACAATCAAAGGTTGCTATGACCTCAAATTTCCATGCATGTGTACAAACCACATCCTTTAAAATACATAAATGAGAAACTTAAGGGTTTTTTTTTTGGTTGAATAGATTCTAGACTAGACTGATAGCTCTTATGACAGAAATCTTTTTCTCATCCATAGATCGTATCCAAGTGTAAGCAATATGAACTTGAGTTGCATGTGAACAGGATGAAACTGGACACAATGCACAACTGCAGAATAAACAGATGATTATTGACACAGTATGATACTGACTAAATCCATCAGAAGTGCCAAATGAAAGGGTGCCATAAAAATAGAGAAGGTCCACTAGGTCACCTGCTTTTTGGCTCGTGTGTTTGTTCATGTCTCTGTTTGCAGTAAGCTTCCTTCTTAATAAACTTATGGGCATGGTCACACAATATAAACATCACTACAGCCCTGTCTACATTAAATAGAACTGGATTTATGTCCCTCTTCTCTTAACAGGACACTTTTATATAAAGAAAAATATTTCCATCATTCTTGCACAAGAATTCATTTACTCTGGTGCTTTTGTAGCACTTATCAGTTTATCTAAGAATCTAAATAGAAATAAAAGAACACTAGATAAAATAGAAAAGGACAGAAGAAAACCTTTAATTCATCCTTTTCTCTGACAGTTTTTTAATAAGCACAGCAAGTTTTCTTAATGAAGATTATTTTAATGTCAGATTGACAAAATATAGCAGCAGCTGTGCAAACTTCAGTCTCACAGATCTGTAGTTCAGAGCATCCTAAACAGAGAAGCAGGAACAGCTGTGAGGCAGAGAGGCAAATCCAGTCATGAAGTTACACTGTGTCTTCCTACCGAGGCTGGGGGCAGCCATGGGTATCTTTGACTGATAGGCCAGTCAGCCCTCAGAGGAGACTCCTTTTCGGTTGCTGCTAACCTACACCAGTTACAAGTTAACCATCTCATGTTATATATATTTTTTTAATTACTACGCAAGCATAGTGATCCATAAGAAGAATGTGGACCTGCTTGAGTGAGTCCAGAGGAGAACCATGAAGATGATCAGAGGGATGGAGACAGGCTGAAGAGAGTTGGGCTTGTTCAGCCTGGAGAAGAGAAGGCTCAAGGGGAGACCTTGTAACAGTCCTCCAATACTTAAATGGGGCCTACAAGAAAGCTGGTGAGGGACTTTTCACAAGGACAGGTAGTGACAGGACACGGGGAGTGGCTTTAAACTGAAAGAGGAGAGATTTAGATGAGATAATAGGAAGAAAACTCTTCAACATGAGTGTGGTAAGGCGCTGGCACAGGGTGCCCAGAGAAGCTGTGGATGCCCAGAGAAGCTGTGGATGCCCCGAGAAGCTGTGGCTGCCCCATCCCTGGTAGTCTTTCAAGCCCAACTTGGGTGGGGCTTTGAGCAACCTGGTCTAGTGGAAGGTGTCCCTGCCCTTGGCAGGGGGTGAAGGAACTATATGATCTTTAAGGTCCCTTCCAACTCAAACTGTTCTATGATTCATGTTATTAATCAGATAGAAATTCTTAGAAATCAGGGTTATGTCTCCCGTTCTTTATTGGGAGCTACTTAAAGGTCAAGATAGGAGGGGTAGGATTACTGTAACAAAATATGTTCTGAATATAAACAGAGAACTTCACTCTCTGACGCTGTTAACCCAGCACCATTTACAAACACTGTATTTACAGTTTACTAAAACAGCTTAAAAATACGAAATATGACTTTCAGATATGACTTTCAGGCTGTGGTCTGAATTGCCTGAAGAATGCTCTGTTTGTAAGCTTAAGTCCCTTCGCGGAGAGGGAATGAACACAAATTCCCATCCTATTTATACAGAATCATTTTTCTGGTTTTGATTGGACTTCAGTCTGAGTTTTCCCCTGAAAACAGAATGGAACTAACCTAGGGCAGATTTTCTTCTCAGTATCTGAAGAGTCATTGCTCCTAACATCAGAGTGGCAGCAACCAAAGTTGTTTATCCTTGCAATGCCTTGGCATTTTTTTGTTTCAGTTTGGTTTGCTTAGTTTTGGTTTGTTTGTTTGTTTGGGGGGGCGGGGACTGTGTGTTGCAGTTTTTTGTTTGGTTGGTTGTTGTTTTGTTTTGCTTTTTTTTTTTATTTGAAAACAAGCAAACTAAAATGCCTATATCAAATTTAAGTGTTTATGATCCAGAAAAGTTCTGCTAAGTCTTGGAATATAGTATACTTAAAGCTTGCAGGCATTCATAATAGTGAAAAAGGTCAGAATATCATTATAAAAGAACTGGACAATCTTAAGTAGTAAAAATATAGTGGAATATAAGATTATAATAGAAATAATCTGTAAAATTATATTGGGCATTACAGATGAGCTTCTGTATAATATAAAGAGATCACAAGCTCACAGTGAGGCTGATAGTGGAGTGGTTTAGTTTATCACAGGAAAACTAATTTCACAGTGTAATGTAATTATGAAAAGGGTCTGTGCTATCCTAGAATAGTTTAGGCAAGGTGTTTTCAAAGGAAAGAGAAAAGTGCTTGTACTGTTGTGTGTCGTGGTTTAAATCAAGTCCCCCAACTCCTGGAGAGTTAGGAAGGAGAATCCAAAGAATGTAGCCCCCACGGATTGAGATAAGAACGGTTTAATTGCTAAGGCATAACACAAAACCCCTACTGCCATTCACTACTACAAATAATAATGATACAGCAAACAGCAAGTGAAAAGAATAAAACACCCCACCAGCCACTGACCCATAACTCACTCCACCCTGCCCGGCCGAGCACCATGTGCTCCCTCCTCCATTTTTCTCCAGAGCCCTCCCCTCCAGCCTTCTCTTTCCCAGTATGCATCCTGGGCATCACGTGCTATGGTATGGAATACCTCATTGGCTAGCCTGGGTCAGGTGTCCTGTCTCTCCTTCCTCCCAGACTCCCCCTGGCTGGAAAAAACCTTGAACAAAAACACCCTCAAAACATGCTCAAACCATGACATTGTGGAAAAGCACTGGGGACATCTCTGGAATAATGTATTTGGCCTGGACATTTGTGTTCAAGCTACTATGTTTTTCTTTCTTCTACTTACTATCTTCCTAGGTAAGGGTAAGTCCTACAGAGAATATATTTCTTGACATATCAACAAGTTTGAGCTGTCACTGGTAATAAAAATAAACCTCAGACAAAGTTCTAAAACCAGACAAACTTTGACATACTGACTTCAGTGGGCAAAGTTCATTGCATCTTCTGAGCAAAGTAACGGATCACACATGATCCTCATGTTCAGGCACTGCAACCTTTATGATGCTCTAAACATTTTAAGGGAGAATCATCTTAGGGTCTTGTATATCTAGGATATTATACTTTGAACTTACATTTTTGCCTGTATGAATCAAAGGTCGTTGAACTGTTGTAGATCAACAACCCAGGAGAATGACAGCCAGTGAGCGGCATTCAGAATCTCTTGTAGAGAAAACTGTATTCTTTGATTCAGCCTTAAGAGTGTATCTACCCTGGGTAGGATCAATTAATCTAGAGGGATTTGCTCCACACGGACTTTTTGATCTTTGACTCTGCAGTTCCTGTCTGTGGTATCAGTCTCCTTAGCTGTGATCTGAAAACAGGCTGTAAAAAAGACAGTGAATAAAGGCTACTGGCCTACTTTAAGGAATACAGTTTTGACATACCACTGTCTGAGACAGACTGTCCCTTAAAGCGGTTACTTTGATGGTCTCCAGTGTTGGTGACCTCCTGAGAGCTGCCTGACTAACTTTATCAGGTTTGTGCATCATATTGCGTCAATAATATAATAAAATACAGTATTTTCACAATACTACCTTCCCCTGGACTGATCATTGTGACTGTTGGAAAATTACGATGGGATTTTAGGACATCTGCTCAATCAGGAGTGGAAAGGATGAGTACAGGAGATGGTGGTGCATTGTACCCATATTGCAGAAACACTGGAAAATGCTTGTGACTAAAAAGTAAAAGGCAGTATAAATAGCTACCTGAGCCATCCTGATTCCAACTCTCACAGGTAGTACTTACACTGTACTTTGATTAGGGGTACATATTAACAGAAAACAGTAAATTTCTCAATCCATGTTGAAGTTCAGAGTTTCTGATAGACATGATTCATGGATCACTTCAACTTTCCAGATGCTGGTAGGAAGTACTGTGAAGTGCAACTCAGTTAATGAATGGCATGACTTCTTCCTTGACTTTTCATACCGGAACAATACTAAATTGGAAAGAACTAACCAGGTCACTTGTCCATAAATGCCCCAGTGTCATCAAAAAGGTGGCAGACCTAGATTGTAATATAGCACTTGAGGCACTAGTGAGGTTCTCCACTGGAAAGAGCTCATTTGATTTATCTTGGGTTTGCAAGGGCCTTTTACATGTGCATTATGTGGTCTCCCTTATCAGTTATTTCCTACAAGTGAGCCATGAGTCTCTGGCAGACGTTCTTGCACTAGTCGTGTGTGAACAGTCAGCCTTGGCTGCTTCTGCCATTTGACTTCTGCTATTTGGCTGTGCAGATGTCCTGGCAGTTCAGGGTGTGTTCACGTGCTCCACAGCACTGCACTTTAGGCTAGGCAGTTTAGGTTGCAAAGACACCTGATCTGGCCTTATGCAGAGCTCACAGTGGTCCAGGCAGTTTGGCTTAGAGTCTGAGCTAATAAAGCCTTATCAGGTCTGAGCCAGCACTTCTGTTTTACTCAGCAAATCAATTTTTCTGATCCAAATTGTTCATGTATTCTTCACTGTTATTTCTCTTATTATCACTATTTATTTATCTATCTAATAATAAAACTCTGTACCCATAGTCATTTCAAGCTGCAGAGAGTCATCTAATCCCCTCTTAGCTTGTGTTGATGTTTCCAGCTGGATGTGGTAATCTACCAAACCCAAGAGAAAACTACTTTTTTCTCCTGTTTTCATAACAGAGTTTTACTTCTCATGTATGATCTTATAATGGCCATCTCAGTCTTCATTAGAAAGCAGGCTGAAAAAAGAAAATAAAAGTGTAAATTAGCACAAAAAAAAATGAGGAGTTTCTTACTCATCTAAATTAACTGGAATTAAATCAGGAAGAAAAAAAAGCTAAGAACTTCCTGTAAGCAGTGTGAGGGGGGTGGCCATTTGAGTGCTGTAGCAGGGAAGTAGAGGTTGAGAGATTTTTTTCATCATTTTTTCCTTACTGTTGTGCATTTTTTTGCTAGAGCTACATTTTTGTCCTTTGAGCATGACAAAATAACTTCCGAAAGTTCACACACAGTTAATGCACACAGACCAATCTGAATTTCTCAAGCATAATCCCCATGCAAGAGAACATCTAAGAGCTGTAAATGCTACTCCCAGTAATTCTGTGAAAAGAATGACCATTATGTCTGATCTTTGCTTATCCAAAACAAAAAGGTTTTTTAACCTTTGTCATTTGAGGCACACTGTCATCAAAAATTTCAGATCTGATAGGTTATAAAGCAATGTTTCAGGTCCTAGAGGGCTGTCCAGCCTTTACAGCATCTCTGCCATCCACTGGAATAAGCATGTTTGCCTTCACCTGGTGGGAATTGGTGGGGATGCTCTACCCTCTGGAAGCGTAAATGAAGTCTCCTGAAACATGTCATGTTATGGGAAAGTTTTTCTGGGACTCTGTTATTTAACAGCTGTACATTTAGCAATACAGATGATGTTTATAAGGCCATTAAGCTTGCTTTGAATGCATTGTTTTCCACTTCCTTGGTAAAATTTCTCCCAGTAACGTTCTTGCTAAAGATAATTTGAGTGTTGTAGGAAAAATGTTTAAATCTGTTGCCCTTTCTCAATACCCATAAAACAAGACAGTACTCTGAAAGCACACACATTGCATCTGTATGTATTAGCTCACAGATCTGTTAGCATTTTTTTCCTTGTCCTTGTTATGTGATGCCCAGTGGATTCCAAAATACACTCTAGTGAGGCTTTGCATAAGATAATACTGCTGTCTCTCACATGTGAATTTAGCAGTGTTGTCTTTGTTCTGTTCCTAAATGTAAAGACCCCAGAGACAAACTAAGTGAACACGCAAAAAAAAAAATTGGAAAGGGTTTTTGTTTATTTCATGTCAAAAGCATTTTGCAGCCACTAATGTGGGTGAAAAATATTTGTGCAGTGATCTAGGACTTGGTTGAATCCTAGTCTTTTTGGCCCAAGTGAGACCACACTTGTGGTGCTCTTCTACAATAGATTAATTTTCTTTCAATTGTAAATAATAATGTTGAGCTTTTTCACCATTTGGAAAGCCAAAAGAAAGTGAAAGAAGGAATGAGCATTGGAGAAATAAAGACTTGATACACTTTAGAACCAAGCATTGGGGTTGAATTTGCAGTGGATACTTTTTTATCTGTAGAAGATAAATATGTTGCTAAAACTATCATTAAGAAGGTTCATAGAGATCTGAATAACTATATCATGATAGCAATGCATATGTTAATTACATACTTAAGGATGTACATTCCTTATGTTGTGCTGGTGAATTACACCAAGCGGATCTCCTCTGTGCAGTGATGAGGGCTGGATGCTGTTTGGATCCCTACCTCTGCAGCCAGAGGAGCCAGTGGCGTCTCTGAGCATATGGCTCTGTGGAGGAGAAAGTGAGCAGCTGCTGGGCTCCCATGCTGTTCTCCCTGTTGGTGAGGTCTCTCCCAGGCAAGGCTGGCAGCCTGGGTGGAAGTATTATTCTGAGAGGAACTGCTGTGGTGATATTGTACCCTTAGGAGTCCTTTCCAATTTGGGATGCATTATCCCAGGGATAAGGCAGTGTTGTAAATAAGAATTGTATCATTTGGCCCTTTTCTGATTTCCAGAACCAAAGTCAAACAGAACAGTATGGAAGGCTCTGAAAAGCTACATAAACTTTTATTTTTGGTTCTTCTCACTACCAGTGTGCTGTAAGTCTGATGAGTAAACACAAGCTGTGACACGGGAGAATTCCCCTTGAAGGCTGTGTTTATGCTCCCCAAACACTTTGTCCAGCTGCAGCACCATCCTCAGGCCCCTTTTCTTGTTACTGTTTCATTGTGGTAATCAGGACATGCTGGCTTGCTGACTACTTTCCTGGTTAGTTAAAGCTACAAGCATTTTCTCCTGAGTTACCCTCCACATTGCACTATTACCAGGGCTTTGGGCTTCAGAAGTATTATAGCATAAGAAATCATCATAGCCAAACTCTTGTGAAGTTTCCTGGCCTCTAGAGGACTCTCCACTGGGAAAATTAGGAGAGACTCAGAAACAGAAACGACGACAAAATTAATTTTACAAACTAGGGAATAAGGCGTGTAGCAGAGAGAGAGAATGTGCTTTTGGGAAGAGGAATTTCGCAGGGTTTGGTGTCACATGAGCTGACTGGCCCTTCATACCCTATATTTCATGCTGGGGAACTTCCACCAGAAATCTGGTTTAAGTGGAGGTGTACTGGAAACAGCCTGTTTTTGTGCAGTTCCCTGGCCAGGTTGCTGCAGTTCAGACACAAATTGGATAAACAGCTGGGATTGCATTTTCTTTTCCAATTAAAACTTGAAGTTGCCGAGTGTTTGCCTGGACAGTGCAGTTCTCTGCCACTGAAGTTATTGTTAAGTGACAGGAAAAGGCACTCTGGGTTAAAGGGTTCAAGGGTTTGCTTCTAGTCTGGGAGAGGACAGCTGAGCAAAAGCAGCATTTTGTTAGATTTGACCTATGGTACTCAGGACGGTCGTTGCTCTAGAGCACATTAGGGCAGTTCACCTTGGAAAATTCTGCTTCTGTTGTCTGTGATTGTCTTTGATACTCATTTGGGTTTTGATGGTTTCCTTCCACTGAAGTTATGTTTACTCAGTCTAAGGATAGTCAGAGCTCCTTGTTATAGTGCCTGAAGCTAAACCCATGTCTGAATGGCAGTACGTGTGCATGTCTCTCACTTAAAATCCAATGTTTGGCACTCTGCAAGGACTGAAACAATTTGCAGGCTTGTCATCTGTTGCTAGCAACTGGCAGGATAGGGATAGCCAGAACAGATGCCTTTGTTCTGGTTTTATGAGAGGGGAAGGAATTGACCCCACTGAATATTTGAGAAAACAGATAGCAGAGCTGTTGCTTATTGAGTCTTTTGCTGTATCCTCTGGGTAGGGGAAAGTGGGGTATCTCTGGAGCTGTGCCTACCTGGTAGAAAATTAATACAGTGAGATTGCTACAGATGTCTATCTCCATGCCTGATTTTGGACTGAAGCAAAGAAATGCTGCATAATTTTCATATAACTTAATAAAACAGTGGCAAGTTAATAAAGTTAGGAAGAAGACTCATGAATTGTGATTCCCTGGTCCTGGCATTATACACTGTGAAAAAGTCCTTTATACATGTATTACTCTTTCAAAGCAAAGTCTGAAGCCAGACAGGTATTGCGGGACCTGAAATTTGGAGAGTGTCCTCTTGCCTGGATTTGTCCTGTTTCTCCTCTATTCTTAAAAGATTCTTGGTTTTCTTTTCTGTCTCCTCCTTTTGTTTGTTTTCTTTCCATTTCTTTCCTTTGCAAGTATTGAACACTCCTCTGGGAGTAAGCCTAGCCACATGTGCGTGCAGTGATGGTTTATTTTTATTGGAGTTGTTGCCTGTGACTGTTATTCATTACTATAGGAAGAGCTGCACTAACAAACTTCTGAGAGCTTGCTTTTTCTTTTTTCTTCCCTGTTGTAAAACGTCCTGTTTTGTCCGTAGCCACTAAGAGTATCTACTGCTATCATTAAAACATTGAGAGTTTGGAGCACGGGTGCTGGTACTGCCTCCTCAATGTCCTCTTGTGCCTGGTGTTGCAAAGCAGAATCTTAGCTTATCTCAGCTTCCTTACATGTTGTCTCTTCAGGTCAGCTTTTCAACCATCTGTCCACCTCTCTGCTACCAAGGCAACTCAGTTGGCCTCTGCTTGGGGAAGAATTTGTGGTTGCACAGAGCTAGTGCAGTCACAGACTACTGTTATATATATATATATATATATATATATATATATATATATATAGTATACTGATAATGAAGGGTACAGCCAGTGCACCCCGCAGAACATCTGCCTGGGATGAAGTGACTGATTCAGAAAAGGCTAGTCAAAAGTAGTGTAAATCGCTTTTACCTCACTTGCATTTCTATTGTTGACACTAGATCAACAGCCCTATTTCCTTAGTTATATTCACACTTTATTTAGCACTGACTCTTAAAATCAAAGGTACTCTGTCAGGATTTGACTGAGAAGGGTTTATTTGTTGTTATTAATTTACATTTAGTATTTGTGATGCTGATATTTCAGTATAAAGATTTCTTTGAGTTATCCTATGCTCAGGTTTTCCTTTGAGCTTTTCAAGGCTTTCTCTTCATTAACTTTCTTACTCATATCAGTATCGGCTGTTGGTGTTTCCCTGAAAAACTGCCTTAAATGTATCCATCTGCATTTCTCCCTTACTTTTATTAAGATGAAAGACAGGGACTTTGTGCCTTTGCAGTCTTAGCAATGTTTTTTAATACGTGGAATTTGTATGCATTGCACTAACAGAAAATAAACAGATGTGCTGCTACATCTATTTTGGAGTGCACGACAACAGCAGGATGGTCAGCTGCCTTTTGTGTGTTCATTTGCTGTTGTTTCCAGATGTGCGCTAATGGACATTTTTAGGATGTACACACAAACTCTGCTTGCCTATTTTCTTGCACTAATTGGTTTGGATTTATGGAATGCTGCTCATAAAGTGTCTCTAGCTGCCATTGTGGCTTTTCTATAAAGTAGTAGAAAGGAAACCCGTTCCTAAAGAGTTTCCTCTGGACAGGATTTTCTTATGGGGGAAGGAGAGACACAATCAATTTAAATTGCTCTATAAAGAGTTTTATTGAGCTGTGGACCCTTAACCTGGCCTTGATGAAAGCCTTTTCAAACAGCTGGACTTCAGGGAATCACATCAGTCAGGTCCTGTGCATAGTACAAATGAAATGATCTTTTCCTAAGAAATTATTTTAATCTTAATTGCAATTATTTTTTTTTTAGTGGGTTTTTCTCTTTTGTAGGTTTTTTGGTTTGGTTTGGTTTTCATGTTTTTTGCTTAAGTGGTGGGGACTCCACATCTATTGCCAGTACTGGGACACATTTGTATCCCCACTTCTCATTGTTCACTAGTGCTCAAGACATCTCAAGATTTCCCTGTGTCAATCCATTGAGTTTGTTTTCACTAGGGAGAAAGTATGTGTGGGATCTAGGTGCCTAGGAAAGCTGAAGGATGACTGCATGTATCTCTTCTCCCTCAACCTGTCAGGTTTTCCTTTTTATTCCCAATTGTTACCCAATTTCTGCTGTAGCCTTTTCTACTGACAAGCATGCAGGTACATATAGTACTTCTGGGGTGGCTGAGCTTTCTTCTGCTTGAAAGGGGAAAATCTGTCCATAGAGAACTTTCCCTTGCAACAAGGTATGGAGGAAGATACAAAGCAGGGGTAATCATTTCCGTAAGAAAACAGAAGTCCCTGATAAAGACAAACTCTACAGTGATTTGCTTGTGAAGGCAATATGATTTAATAACATTTTATTCATATTTTGGTACTGATATCACCTATAAAGTCTTTAGGAATGTATTTAATTTCTGAACTTTAATTTACCCTTATGCATAATGGAGTTGCTTTTTCCTCACTCTTGTAAAGTGTTTTTAAAACTGGCAGATTTAAGTACCACATACAAGTAAAATGTTGTTATCCCAAGAATCATTTGCGGTGGGAGATCAGTAAATTGTTTATAGGCATATCCTATGAGCTTAGTAAATGACTGCAGGATACCTAAACTACATTTTTTCACCAGAGCACTGGAAACTTTCTAGGATCACTTTTTGCTTCTGCAACAAGGCACAGTTATCTCCCAGGGTAAATCAACCTGTTGTGAGAGTGATTGCTCCAAGGTCTAACAAGCATGGGTGTGTGGTGAGGCTTGGCAGAAAGCACAATCATTTTTCCTCCTACCTTGTAAAATGCTTTAGCATTGCCCTGAAGGATGTTTCAGTGTGAAGAGGTAGCAGGGGACAGCTGGTATACTACTGTGTGAAGCCTTAACACTGCAGTGTTAGTGCCTGTTAAGGAGGTCTTGGTTCTCTCCTTGGGCACCTTTCCAGTGGGCTAGAGGCAGCATGACCTGTGGGACTGGGAAGAGAGCTGGCCCTGGGAACTGGGTTGTAGCTCCTACTCAGAAATAAATTACCTACAGAATAAGGACTGCCACTTTTGTTTCTAGAATATATCAAATTCCTGCACACAGGGCCCAAGAAGTACCAGAAGGGAAGGCAGTAAAAACAGTTATGAGCTCTGCTAGGATATCTGATGCAAAGTCAGCTTTGTTGTTTTTCTTACTGGCTCTTTCCTGGGCTCTGTTGCAGCTGAAAAAACAACCCTTCTAATCTACAATAAGAAGGGAAATTCTGGCTTGAAGATTGTCCACCCCGACAATTTGGCACAATTAAGGGAAAGATTTGTTTAGCTTAGCACTGATTTTATTAGTACATGAGTCTAACTGAACCTTTGAGATAGTCTTTTCCCTGTTGAATGACACTGTTGATGGTGTAGTTTTCCTTCTCAGTTCTCAGCTATGCTCTTCCAAGTAAATGTGGTGTAACTGGAGAATTCTCCTGAAACGCACCAACTATTAGCAGGGGTTGTTTACTGCAATAGGACAACAATATGAACTAGGAAAACCCTGGCAAGCCAGTATTGTTTCATCAAGGGCAGCAAGGGTAGTGAGAGCCAGACTCCTTGCACAGATCTCATGTATATGGTCAGTAGATCTAAATTCCAAAATATATATTGGCTGTAAATGTGGTTTTGTTATTCATTCAGTCCTTAGTGCACATACACACATTTTATCAGTACAAAAGATAAGGTAATTCTAGCAAAAAAGGAAATCTAAGGAAAAACTTAGAACAAAAAAAAGAGTATGCTCACTGCTAAAAAGCTGACATACTTTAGAAGAGGCTTCACATGGTTTCATTTGTATTTCTCAGACATTGCTAAGAACATATTTGTTGTAATAGTCTCAGTAAAAAAATGGTGAAGAAACTGGGTGTCCTTCCAGTCTAAACAGAAATGATGTATTAAAGGTTAATACAGCTGATTTTGTCAAATATTTCATTGAAACATCTTAGTCCATTACTTTTGTTAAAATCATTAGTTTTCCATTATGAAATAATATTTTTTTTTACCATGTGCGAGCTCATGGCTCAGTCAAAATCATCTTATTGTTTCACTATTTGGTAGTTTATCATTCTGGCATTTTGAGAACTAATTTGATATAGGATTCTGTCCCCTTTGTCATCCTTACTTTTTTTGGCAGGACACTGGCTTGATTTCTGGTTATCAGACTACTTACAAAAGTCCATCCAATACGTTTTCCAATTCATCACTTTCCTTGCTATTGACAGGGGATGTTGTTCCAGCAATAATTACTATTATATGCTGGGCTTCTGCAATCAATTTCTGTGATTCATTTCTTCCATAAATCGTATAAACAGCAAACTTTATTATGAAAAATACATTCCCTAATTAAAAAAACAAACTTTAATTTACAGGTTTTCTGCTGTCATCATCAATTCTCTCTAAGCCTTTTCTTTCTCAACTCTGCCTGTCTCCCATTTATCTTCCTTTATCTAATCTAATGGCATCTATCCAGTTTCTATTCACTTTTCATCAAGGTGATATATTTCCTTTTCCATACTACCTTTGTGTTATTAACATGCCTCATGGCAGAAATCAGTTTTCAGTTGTTTTATGTTTATTCTACATTTTTGGCAAATAATAAATAACTATTACAAACCTCCTGACAGGGAAATGTGATGCTAGAAAGGAAAGAAACCAAGGTTTGACCATTTTGTATGGTTAGGACTCTGCAAAACTTAAAATAGTTTTGATTTTTTTTCTTCTATCATTCACGCTTTAGCAGGACAGCAGAATAATAACTGCTTCTGGATTTTATATTCCATTCCAAAAGCTTATGGATAGATCATGGGTAGCATTCCAGAAGTGTCATGGATAAGACTCAGTACCATTTTATCATTTTTTCTGTGTCTATTTTCTATTCATTTCATAATTTAAAAAATAATTTTTGTAATCTAAATACCTGTTAACTTTTCTAGACTATTATTTACCATTACAATTTATGCATCCCAAAGTTTGTACTCCTTTTAGTGCAACTTTGTGTTAAGATTAAAATATTCTGATTAGGCCTGAATTTCATCTTTGATTCCTTGATTAAATAGCACTTATAAAAGCTGTGTATTTTGCTTATCTGAAATAAATTCCTTTACATATGTTGCAGGCATTAGTGGAGTTGTATTTTCTTTTCTCTTCTGAAGTGAAAAAGAGGAAATCTTTTATGTTAGACTGAAAATTTAGGTTCTTAATCTTAACTTTGGGAAAGTGAGATTGTGGAACGAAGTTTCTGTTTCAGCTTGTTAAAAAAAAAATCTGATTCAGATCCAAGTTCAGATAATAAACCTTTCTGTACTCTCTCCAGTTTTTAGCCAGGACTGATTTAGAATTGGAACAAGAGATAAAGTTAAATGTAAATGAATTATAGATATTCCTGTTCTCCTTGACCTGTCTGCTTCTGAGTTATCCTGGAAGACCCCTTGTCTTCTCTACATCCTCACGTGGCTGATTAGAGTCTCAGGGAGAGGAGCAGATGTTCACCAGAAGATATATATGAGAAGACTTTAAATTATAAATTCTGTATTTGAAAATGAGCAACTCTTTCTTGGTTTATTGACCACAAAGATCCTTACTTGCATATGAAACATCAAGGGACATTGTTAGAATGTATTGTTCCAACTCTGTCAGTTCTATCAGCATAAAAAATGAGTTGGCAGGGCTTCGGGGCTTCTCAGGATGCCCATAGGACTTGAAGAGAATTCGTAGGTCATGGAGTGCATCCCAGGCACTGCTTTGTATCCCTTTAATAAAATTTTAATCTGAATCCTAAAAACAAAGATTTTTTTATATATATAATTGCTTCTTCCAGTTGAAGGCTCTTCCAGAATCAAACTTTGCTAATGGCTATAAATTTTAAGATCTTCAGCCAAAATGGTTTCATTTGTTCTTGTGCCAGGGTTGTCAGTTTCAGAAGTTCTTCTCTTTCTTCCTGCTCCGTTCTCATTTCCCCTCTCCCCATTCACTTACACACATAGACAACAGTCAGCCTTCATTAATGCTAGATCCACTGAACTATTTTTTTCTAGTGGCCTCTCAGATGGGTGCTCCATTCTCCTCACCAGCATATAGCCCATCCCTTGCAGTTCGAGTTCATGGGTGGCCTGTGCTGTACATGGTATTCCAGATTAAACCTTGATAATGGCTTGTAAAGAAACACCAAGATATCCCTGGGTTTGCTAGGTGTATATGTTGGTGCACTGTATGATGGGATCTGCTGTTGTCCTGGTTACATCACCTTATGGGTCAGTGATCTTGTGAGGTACTAATATAACTGGAAAGTGTTTTCTTTTCAATAACTGTTTTCCCTTTTGCCTCACAGCTTCTGTGCTTGTCCTTGCTTTCTTCATTTTCAGTTCCCATTTAGCAGTGTTAAAAGCTTTACAGAGATCCAAATAGATAAGGTCTAATTTATTTCAGATTCCTAAAAAGTTCAAAGGAGGATGTCAGGTATGTCTGGAATGACATCCGTGTTTTGTTTTATCCTATTTTCCAAGTCTTTACTTATTCTTCTTTTCAAAATTTCTGCATGATAATGAAATCACATTGCAGGCCTCAGCTCACCAGTTTACCTTTATTTTTAATCTTCCCTCTGTGGACTGTTTGTTGCTTCTCGGTTATGTTGCATCAGCTTCAATTTCATAGATGTATGACAAACGCTATTTATCAGACCGAATTTCACATGCTGACTCTTACAGTGTTTTTTCAATAGAGATTATCTCTGTTTTACTGAATGCACTAAACTCCTGGAGTTTTCTTCCCACTCAGTTGTTATTTCTATATTTATATGATACAGGTAATTCCCATTATCTGCTTTTTACTCTTTTTCAGCATTGTCCTGCTTGTAGAAGACTGATTATTTCTTCACTCATATCTAGAATATAATTATCACTGTTATCACTATGCCAATATCTTTTCATTATACCTCCAATTTTTATTTCATTTTTGGTACTCTTAATAATTTTTGCAGGGTCAACATTACCTTTATTTTTTGGGAGTTTTTTATACTTCCATTTTTTGGCCTCCAAGACATAATTTTTTTGGTTTTTTGTATGTATTTCCTTGTATGTTTGATAACTTCTTTCTGTATACATAAGAACCTACTCTGTGTTGGCTATTCTAACCAGAGGATGGTTTGCAATGACCTTTTACCTTTGTTGGGTTTTTTTTCTCTTTGGTTGAAACAGAAATCTAAGTACGTATTTACTTTTTTTTCAGTTAGGTTAATGCAGATAATGGTGTTATAAGAAAGAATTCCATATGCTCTATCTGGTTGTGAAATATGCAATCATAGAATCATAGAATAGGGTTGGAAAACACCTTAAGATCATCAAGTTCCAACCCCCCTGCCATGGGCAGGGACACCTCACACTAAACCATGTCACCCAAGGCTCTGTCCATCCTGGCCTTGAACACTGCCAGGGATGGAGCATTCATAACTTTAAAGATTATTTTTCTCAGTAAGCAAACATTCAAAATAAAGCAATACCTTTGAAAGTTCTGAGCTGTTCTCGTTTCACTAGGAAGGAAGCTAATTCTGAGCCTGAGATGTAACTCAGAAGAAGCAACAGCCCTTCAGAGGGGCCCAGTTGATGTGCTGCTGAAAGGATGTGATTTATTATATTTTTTTCATTGCTATACTTAGTTATACACACACTGTAACTGCATAAAAATGCAGTAACAGAATGTACATAAGGTTATTTGAATGTCTGTCCGTTTGCACGTACAACTGTGCCTAGTGCACGTGCATATATAGGTTAGTATTTATGTGCATAGACCAGCACAGAATGCCAAAAGGTTGACCTTAGCATAAGATTTGTAACCGTTTCACTTTGGGCCTTTCTGATTAAACGTCCAGCTGCTGTGGGAGACCCTGTAGCTGAGCATTTGCACAGGTTTTCCACCCCATCCTCTTCCTCATGTTCTCAGTGCTGAGGGGTGTGTGAAGTACCAGGAAGCACTCTGCTGTCCTCCTGGCAGAGTCCCCTCTTGGGGCATCAGTGCTGGCTCTGGAGATAATGGCAGGCAGGGAAGCCTGGGTTTTGTCAAGGTGCGCCAGGGACAAGGGGTGTAACATGCCCCTCCTTCCTCCAGAAGTTCACTCCAGAGAGAACGATAATTAACGTGGAAGAGGGGAAAGTGCTACCACAGCAGTTTTCCTACTTGGAGTAGTTCACAAAGGTTGTATTGCATCCTGAGGTGGCTTTGCCAGCTTCATGTGACTGAAAAGAAAACATTGACATTTGGACTGGTCTGATGTTCTCTGGCTGTACTGTGGTCTTTATGTGCCTGCCTTTTTTACTGTCTGAAGAAGAAAGTAAGCTATGTTTGGTTTAAATTCTGAAAACCATAGAAAAGTTTGCTAGCTGTGGGTAATAATGGTTAGATTTGAAGAACCAGATAT
Source organism: Melopsittacus undulatus (assembly GCF_012275295.1). Classification (NCBI taxonomy): domain Eukaryota; kingdom Metazoa; phylum Chordata; class Aves; order Psittaciformes; family Psittaculidae; genus Melopsittacus; species Melopsittacus undulatus. The sequence goes on from NC_047530.1 coordinate 47,338,649, forward strand.
CTGAGGATTTCATTTCTTCAGCCTCTGTCAGAATCAAATGAGAAAAAATTGCAAGACATCTAAGCATAGTCATGTCTGCAGACAAATGAAACCAGCCTACTATACAGACACCCTTTGCATTTAAAGTGCTACAGAACAGACACAAGCCTTGATTCTGCTGTGGAATTTGCTATCAAATCCCATGGTTACGTAAGGACTCTGCAGAGCTCAAACTTCTGGTGCTTGATATTGTTAATCTTACACTTATAAGTAAATGGCCTAGTCCTGTATATCTGTGAAGTGGTTCAATACTGGCTGACTTTCCAGTGAAATGTGAGCAGTTTTGGTGAGCATGAACTTTCTTGCTTTTATGTAGTCTCTCTTGGCTTTTATAAAACCTGTTCACTGTTTCCCTGCTGGTCATTAGGCACCACCAACTGAAATTCGTACGCAGTGACCCTTACAAGTGCTTGAATGCTTTGCAGAATTAGGGCATGACCATTGGAAATAACTGGGGGGAGAGGGCTACTCCATTTGAAATCAGGACCTGTTGCGTCCCGCACCTCTAAAAATTAGATTGCTCCAGTCTGTAGTTCTAGGAAGTCTGTACTTGGATGTATCTGGGAGACGGCTGCCTCTCTTGGGCTGAGAGGGTGTAATATCTGACGGGGCTTTGGAAAAGTAAGCCCAGAAGAGTATGAAGGTTCCACAACATGCAGCTGGGCAGGCCTCATGGATGGGTTACATGAAACCAGTGCACTGAAGGAGAAGTCATCAGGCCTACTCTGAGCCCCAAGCAGTCGTGGCTTGGGCTCTGCAATACTGTTCTACTCAGAGCAGATCCCTGCAGGGGATCAGCATGGGCTGAGGAGGAGCTGCCTGCCCAAACCATGTCCTCAGGGGCCAGGAAGGTGGGAAGGCTTTTCCAGGGTGCACAGGCGTGGCTAGGAGTGCTGGTTTCAGTTCCTGGCCTTTTCTTCTATCTGTTGAAAAGGTGAGCAGAGAAACGTGCTTCAGCTTTCATGAGCAGCTCTGTGCCAAAGGCAGAGGAGCAGCATGCTGTCTGCTTCAGCCACTGTTGTCCATGTCTTCTGCAGGCCCACATGGGGACTATTAGATCAGTGTTTATGCTGATCACGCTGTGGGCAGAGCTTATTAAATTTTTCATTAAAATGTGACTTTCATGCAGGTGACAGAATGGGGGGTATTTTAGGCAAGCTGTGAGGGAGCAGTGCTCAGCAATGAGCAAAAATCAAACAGCCAAGCAATAAAGCCTAGCACGTTTGTGTGAGTTTGCCACTGCAAGTTCCACATCGCCTGCCCTGCCAGCAAACCCATTTCTTTGTCTCCAGAGCTCTGCTGCAGCTCATCTTTCACACTCCATAGGAGCCAGAGAGCTTGGGATGTTTCTGGCCTGACCATGAAGGATCAACACACACAAAAGCTGAGCTAAATTCAATTGTGCTGTACACCCCAAGGGTATTCCAATTCCTGTTTTGATACACAAAGGTTAAGATCCTTGAATAAAGCTTGACTTAGTCATTACCCCTTTTGCAAAAGAGAACATCCAGATATTTGCTGTCCCTGGTGTGATGACCCACAGGTGGTCCATGCTGCTTCCAGGGGCAGGAGGAGTTCTTGTTCTTCAGTTCCAGGTGGAGTTCATGGAGAAGGTGAGGGGCGCATCAGTAGAACAGCTGAGGACAATTAGTGTTACATAGTGTTCCCCAAGGGCAGTTGCAGTTTTGCTCAAATTTGCGTCCGAGTACAACTACTTGAACCAGCAGGAATGATTAAGCTTAACAGGATGCCAGTAAGACAGGCAAAATGTGCTGCTTTTTTGATGGTGGTTTTCTAGGACCTGTGAATCCTTTTAAAATCACGGCATGGTCTGTACATACATGTAAGAAGACCTCAATTACTTAGAAGTGACAGGGCTAGATCAATGACTACCTTGTTGTTTCTGCAGTATGCTTTACTACTTCGGAAAGTTAAATCCAGTGAGATTATTCAACAGACTTGAGCTCTGATCATTATGTTACAAAGATATGTACTTATATATTACTTGTTTGCTTTGCAGCTCCTGGTTGCTAAATCTCCTGTTGCTCCATTCTCTGCATTTTTCTACACCATTGAGAAATCGGGCTTGGTTCTTCAAGGTAAGACCAGAGCATTGATTGTTTTGCCTTTTCAGTTAGTATTTTAAGCAGGCTGAAATGTAGGTAACAGCACCTATGGCTGAAAATGGAGCTGTTTATACCTGATTAAAAACTCCCACATTTAACAGTCTGGCTAACAAGGGCAGCCCTCTGATACACTCACTGTTTTGTCTTGGATTATACTAAATCAGTTGTTCCATATTCCGGTGGATGTAAGAATGGGCCCTGAAATTATTATTCAAGGCTCACTGTTTTCCTGCAAGGTAAAGTAGAATGGTTCTGGCAACATTGCCATTGGATAGATTTCTCCAGGAGAAACATACCTATCTACCATTAATAACCTGCTCTAATAAATGGTTATTCTTTAGCAAATGGCTGGACATCAGTAAAAATACAGGAAATTAATATTTGTTCTCTGTTTTTGTGATTAGCATTTTAATGCTAATACCCCATGGCTCAGATTCTCTGGGATATGAGCTAGTGTACTGAAAAGCTGTATATTACTACCATGATGTCAGGGAACTAGGGTTCCATGTGGCCATGTCCTAAGCCATGTACTTTTAGACCACAGCAAAAGGGAAGTTCAGCCCTTCCCCTTTTTAACCCATCTGTCCCAATAAGTCTCCCTTTAATGCCCCTACTTTTTGATAGACATTCATAGATTAGTTTTGTTGAGTTGCTGTCTGTTGATATGCAGCCTGGCTCCTGATCGCTGCATCAGTTCAACAGACTAAATAAAACTAGTCTGTCACGTTTTGTTCCAAGGATATGCCCTGATATGCAGCCATGGCATTAAAAAAAAGTGAGTATTGCTGTTTCTGAGGTCACTGATCCCATAAAGCACTTCAAACATTTTTAAGTTATGCAGACAGTTCCTTCTGATTGCCCATTTCTCACCTTCAAACAGGCTGTACCAGACCAGCAACATGTTTACTTTTACTAGTGACTAAATATGCTTACATCTCTGGTGATACATAACATAGGAAAACAGAAGAATCAAAAATATTTTTATGCTGCATTTTTGCTTCCATTTGATACATCTACATAATGATAATGGGGGGGGGGGGGGTTGTCCATCCAGTGTTTCCTAAGAATTTAGGTACTATACCCAGTGTATTCTTAGATGGCATTTTGGGAATTTGATCTGGTTTATTTGTTACCAGTAATTTTAAAAAGGCTACAGGAACTACAAACAATTTTTATTACTTTAAACTGAGATGGCTTGCTAGAGTTGGTCTAGATGTATTTTGGTTCAGTATAGGGCAGAAGACAAGCTACTTTTCTATGTTGAATATTTTCTGAGTTACAGAGATGTTTCTTATCATTATAAAAAGGCCTACAATTTCCTTCTCTGTCCTCAGGCACTGATGTAAGTGAAACTTTGGGAAAGAAAGATTTCCAATTTCAGAAATGGGAAGCATTTGTTCAGAGAGGATCTTTGTTTCAGTTCTTTTCTGTGAGACAGGACTATAGCTTTCCAAGGACTGAACCTTACCTTTAACAAACAAATGGGCCTGGTAACACATAATGATGGTGAAGCAGGACTCTGATAGAATTGTAGCACTATATTAGGAGTATGAGTATTGCTCTCTTACCTGTATCCATGTTTCTGGGCTGCACATTTAAACCATCATTCACTGTTTTTCTAAAATCAGGGGAGATACCATTTTGTATTTCTCAAAGTAAATGCTGTCTCTATATCAAGCATTCTTTGTACATTTTGGAAGGCAGCTTGAAGCTCCTCTTTTCTACACCATTATGTTTCCAGTTTAGATATTTTTCTCCATGATCGGTATTAAGGACAGGCATGGTTCCCCTGATAGTCTGTCCCAGACTATTTTACGGAGATTTGCAAGCACTTACACACAAGCCATCTGAGTTTTTCAGAGTAAATATTGCATGTTCTCATCCCACATTTCAATGATCATTATTTCTATGGAAAGGTAAGTGAGCAAATCACCTGGAAATGGCTATTTCAGATAAGACGAAGAAACGGGCACAGGGCTGCTTCATGCAAGAGTGGCTGGGTTTTTTATGAGAGTTGTAGCTGGTGCTTCTTTCCAAAGGGAAGCTGGACACAAGGTAAGATATCAATAAGTTGACTGGCCATGGGTCAGCCAGTGAGGGAGTGTCCCTGCGTTGCTGCTTGAGGGACACTGGATTGCGCTAACAAGTGGAATCTGTTCCGTAGACTGATTGCAAAGGCAGCTTTCCCATTCAGGCTTTGTTGTTGAATTCAGTTGGTGTCAGGAGGTGATCACATTCAGGGTGGCTGATGAGAACAAGTGGATGGGTGTGGGAACTGGTGAGAAACAGCAGCTGGCTGAAGTGCCCAGGATTCCTTCTTTTTACTCAGGGGGTCCCATCCTGGGACCATTTTCCAACAGGCCATAAACAAACTGATATCGGAAAATGTGGCTGGAAGCTCCTTGATTAGAGAGGGTGAATGGGGAATGAAAGACAAAGTGAACGTGTGATTTAACAGTTCCATAAGCAATTTCCATTGTCACCTCTGAGGGATTAGGATCTGTGGAATAGGCTAAAAATGAGGAGGAGCTCCCCCCCTTTTTGTTCTGTGGGCTGGAGGATAATAAAACGGCAGGAGAGGCAGTGCAGCTAGTTAGGGATTTCACAGGCTGCTATTTGATGCAGTTTAAGGAGCCCTTCTGCTATTGTTGCACTTAAAATGGGAAGCGGAACTGTTCTCCATTCGCAAAAATCTCCAGCGTCCTCAGGAAGAGGGCTGAGAGCAAAAGGCTATTAAGATGGTAATGCTGCCCCATTTGGAGGAGTGTATCAAAATCCTCTTTGTCAATGTAAATCGCTGCTCTGTTTCCCTGGTATCTTTGCATCTCATGGCCTCAGTGCAAGAACAGAGTGTTTGGAGGAGACCCTAGTGAAGGCAGAACTGCTTCTCTTTTATTGTCAGAGGATTGCTCCAGGTTGCCCAAGGGTGCCACAGAGAAAACTTCTTTGCTTTTATAAACTTGAAGTGTTTAAGGATGAAAAGAATCCATTTATTCACTCATTCTTTTATTCCCATTTGCAGACTAGAGAAATGAAATTTGATGGTTGGAAAGCAAGATTGGCTAGTCAGAGATTTAGCAAGGGAAGTCAGCCTTCATTATCCTGCTTTCATTGCTGCAGTATGCACTGTGCTGTGGAGGGGGTGGAGTGCAAACCAAAAAAAAGTCTTAATTGCCTTATATTGCAATACAATGTCATGTAATGTACTGCATGCTGTACAGTGTGACTCTGTATGAGCCTGAATTGAGAATGCAAAATCTGTTTTTTAGAGATCATAAACAGGAAGGCAGGAGCATGGACCTGAGCACTTCAAAATATTGGAAGTTTTGCTGTCTGCTTGTGTGTTCTGTTTAAGGACTTGCTGTTGCTTCCCTAATTCAGTACACTAGGTAAAGTAAATTAAATGATGCTGTTAAAAAGAATAACAGCCAAAAAGCTCCAGACCTGACTGATTAAGGGTGCAAGTCACCAAGATGATTTTTCTCATTGGCAGTGATATAATTTGTGGTCTGGATTGGAAATCACTAGCTGGTTATTCTGTTTCTGGTGTATCCGTCAGAACAGATTCTGGTCTGTTCTCCCCTTGTAGTTTCATTGATGCTGTATGTCACACATACTGGGTTAGGGCAGCTGAATTTGAAGATGCCACTTAGCCATGCAAGCACATATGCAAAAAAGAAGATAGGCTGACTAAACTGACGTCAGTTTTAAGCTGTGTTTGGTGGGCAATCATCCGAGTCTAACTTTAGAAACAGCAGCATTCTAGGATATAAATAGCAAACAACAGAGCCTAGCTATTAGCAACTGATAGCTTGGCTGTTTGTGGACATAAGTCTCATTCCATCTCACCTAAGTAAATGCCCTCTGTTACCAAGAGGATGGTGCTGCAAAAGAGGACAGGGAACATGGTGGCTGATTGCCAGCTGGAAAGTCTTTTCGCTAAATGCTTTAACCAACTGATTAACATTGCTCTTCACTGAAAGAGCTCAGAGGCACCAAAAATGTAAGGCAAATAATGCTAGTGAGCTAGGGCTTGCTTTTGAGTAATGATTTCTTTTCAGTTTCATAGGGTTTAAAGATGGGTGGAATCAGCTGTTCATCCAAACTGACCTCCCATATATCATGCATGTTTCCTTCAGATATGTGATGTCTTGTTACACTGAATCATGTCTTCTAGAAAGGCATTCACTTTTATTTGAAGACATCAAGAAATACAAGTTCCTGGTTTGTCTTGACAGTGCTATCAGGTTTTAGCTACCTTGCTGCTAAATACTTGTTCTGTATTTCAGATTAGAATTTGTCTGCCTCAGATTTTGGCCTCAGTTCTTGTCATGACCTTCAGTGCTAAGTAAAGCACTGTTGCTGTGAAATGGTTGCCATTTTGCATGAGTGTACTTGACATTAAGATTTATCCTCTTTTATTCTTTCTTTTGAAAGAAAGCTACAACTACCAGGAAACTTAACCTCAAAACATCTGTGTCTCATGCTCACCGGCTCCCATCACTACTCAAAGTAAAGACAGAATACTTAGCATTGCTAAAGGGAAGAGTTAGCATCTTGTGTCATGAGGACTGGATAATTAGTTGATTAATCCACCCTTTTTCCTGCCCTCTTTTCCACTGCTCATGTGTCTATGTGCACACAGCCATGCTCACCTTGCCTGTAATGGCTTATTGAAGCAGGTAACTTCTCATAAGTAGGAACAAAAAATATGTGGCACTTGGAAGAGAGTGTCTTAGGTTTTAAGTTTCACAGTACTAAGAGGGGAGAGATCTGGGAACAGCTACATCTGGGGAAACCTTGGTACATTGTTTTGCATTTGTCACTAATGTAAGGAAGGAGACTCATTTTGATCTCAAAATAGCATAGGGTCTGGGTTTGTAGTGCAGTGTGGCAAACTGTCTCCAAATGCTATAACTAATTTATATGGCTGAAGCAAGTGAAAAGTGCCTCATTTTATTTTGTAAAGAAAAGAGTAGTGAGGTAGAAAGGAAATTCTGAAAGAAAGGGCAGCATTATTTGTATTGTATTGTGTGAGTTTGAACAGCGAGAGACAATGATTTACTGCATCAAAAGCTTCTATTCAATTAAAGAACTGTAACTATAAAGTGACCTTTGTCTGGAGTAACATGGATATAATCTGTAAAATGTAGCAGGGTTGTACTTGATGTGTGAATGGATGGAAGACAGATTAATGGGAATAAAGTTGTGCATTGCTATTGAGATGGTAACAGATTTGCAGTGCCACTGGTGATTTCCTGTCCTATTGGAGGGATAAAGATGATCTGGGGATTGTTAGGGTCTCGGTGGGGTGTATTCTCCCCAGGACACCGAAATCTTGTGCTATTTCTAACAGGTTTGTAACAATGAGAGAAAACAAGACCACGATTGGTTAGTAGGCTAGGTTTATCCTGGCAGTAAGGAATGTAAAAAAATTAAGACTCCCATCATCCCAATGCCAGCAAAATCACTCCTACAGATGTAGCTGACTTCAATGTAAATGTCCTTTCCTTTGGCTGGTTCATGCCATTCTGGGGAATGGCTTACTAAACCTGATCCAGAAATGGCATTTGCTCGGGTGAGGATGTCCTCACTAGGTGGCTTTGTGGAAAATGCTCTACTGCTCTGCAGTAGTGTCCACAAAGCCTCACTGGAGTAGCTGAATTCCATGGCTGTCAAATGAAGAAGTCCAGAGGAACAAAGCACAGATGCGAAACCAGCTAAAAGTGGTAATGAAGAGAGGTGGGGGGAACATATTTTAATTGCGAAGGAAGACTAGAGGCATCTTGGGTTTAAATACGGTAGAAACGGTATCTAAATTCTGTCATTGCGATAAGATTAAATGTTTCTGTCTGTGAACATGATCTTTCTAGTGAAAGAGTAGATAGACAACAGCTCTGTAAGGTTTCTCAACATACTTTTTTTCTGTGAGCTTAACTTTTGGGATGATATTATGCTGGATAAATCCAGTTTAGCATGAAGTATTTAATTACTTACTTATTTCTGAACACATATGTAAAGATACTGATGATACAGTATTGCTTTCTTGCCTTGAAGCCAAACTTGCCCCCAAATGCTTTGCTAAATGGCAACTGAAGTGCCAACATTTAAGTTTTACTAAATGTAATATGAAAAAAAAATGTTAGTACAAACAGTATGCCAAATCTGTTCTCATTTACATGAGTATGAGTCCAAATTATTTTAATCCGCTGTTGTTGAAACAATGAGCTGAAGAGTTTGAGTCTGTATTTGCAAAGACATCCCCCTCTTTTCAAGCCTGGCATAGGCTTCCTGGGACAAAATGGTCTTACTTCAGAGAAATCTCTTCCTTACCAGTCTCTCTGTAATGAATTCCTGATCAAAGTAAGCTGCTCCCCTATGTTTTCAGCACAGTGCTAAAGCAAATGGCCTTTTTTTCCAAAAGGCTTTTAACATATGGAGTGAAGCTGTCTGTTGATTAGAGGTAGTATCTGTGATTTGTGACAGTATATTGTTCTGGGAACTGAATGTTGTAGGAGAAGATCAAGAGTCTTACTAGTAATTGCCTGGATTTAATGTAGAAGATACTACATCATTCAGGCCACACATTTGTAAGATAAGGTAAAATGTACCTAAAATGGACTTAGATTCTTAAGTGAACGCAGTCATGAGTTCATTTTGGCTTTAGAAAACCAAAGAAAGTCTGTCCAAACCCATGTTTTCAGCCATAGTGAAAGTAAAAGGCAGTTAAGTCTCACTGTGATTTATCCCTTTCTCACGTAGGCACAACTACATTTCTTTTGCTGTCCTGAAAGTTTGATGCTTGATGAAGCCATTACTGCTGTGATTTTCTTTTATAAAATGATAGCAATAGAGGACTGTGACCCAAGTGATTAATCTTGGTAGTACACACCACTTTTCTTTAGCAGTAGGACTTTATGTATTCTCCATGTTAAAATCTTGTAAAATCTCTGAGCATACATCCTGGTTGCCAAAGGGAAATGCTGGACACTTTATTGTTCCCTGTTCTGGGGAGGGGAGAATGGTGTGGAGATCCAGAAGTTAGCTGCAGTCTAAACGTGGAAGTCTCCAGAGCGTAATCCTGTGTAGATAGGCACATTGGAATAGCACTTCATCTAAACTAGAAAACTTTGCCTGAGCAGGGGATTACTAGCACAGGGGTAACGCCTTGCAAATGGGCTTCCTGCTGCTTTGGCCCCAGTACTTTTTTTCTTTGAAACTTTCTCTATGTTTCCAGAGTTAACACACCTAGAATAACCTCAGGTATTTCAGCATCTGATGTGTAGACTTGCCCTGTCTTTAAAGCTAGACTAACCACAAATTTAAATGATCTTATCCTATAAGCTTAAATCTGGCTTGATAAGATGGAACAGGAATATATAGCACCTTCATAGAAACAGACACACATGTGATGAACCCTCCCAACAGGGTTTTACTTCAAAAGGTTTTTCTCATTACAGTCATTCCTTAAAACTAATAACATGGGGCTGTTACGGTATTTTCTGTATGTTCATTTGAACTTTTAACATGGTATTAATGATTGTTGCAGCTCTTCTCATAATTTCTGTTGTAGTGAAACCAGAGTCTGGTCCTCTGTCATTCATTTCTGTGAAGACTCCTGAAAACTTTGTGATACTAAATTTCAGGGCCAGATTGAGTTAGCCAGGAGTTACCGAGAGAGGCATCAAGTGGAGTCAGCAGTTTGTTAGAGCATGGTGTATCGGCCCTGGCTATTCCCTGGTTTTCCACCTGAAAAACCCTAGAGGGTCCGCTTTAGGGCTTAACTGAGGCAAAGCAGTACATGCATGGCTGCATGGATGAAGAGGAAGCACAGGCAGATGATGCTACAATTAACAGTTCAACAAAAGATTTTTGAAGATTGAAGTTCAACAAAAGATTTTCAACAAAGATTGTTGAAAAGATTTTACTGTCTGCTGAATCTCATTTTTATTTAAACTTCCTAGCTTTTCCATTACAGAACAATTTCCCATATAGTCCAAAGTCCTGTGAAGGTGTGATCTCCAGAAGCAGCAGCAGAGACTTGAAAAGTTCCTGGAAAATGTTGTGGGACTATTAGAGTGCTATGAAGCAGTCTGCAATAGTGTGATTTCTCAGTGCTGTGTGTTCTTGTGGAGACTTAAGCTGGAATGTGCCTTACTACTCAGTTAATTATTTTAGATAGGCAGGCTGATGTCCTGGGTCATGAACAGCAAGCATTGTACTCATGAAGATGTTCTGAGTGAGTTTAGAGTGAGACTTTTGCTTACTAGCATGCAGAAAACATCACATTCCTCCTTCAGGCAGTGTGTGTTTGATGAAGGACTTCAGTCTTGAGGCGTATCAGGTGGGAGCTGCATTCTAGATCTTATACTTTCTTCATGCCCTGTTTGTGCTACAAGTGAATTACTCAGAACAAGGTATTGGGTAGCCAGGCACATACATTGCAGCTGTGAGTTTGCAGACTGTATCCTGTCTGCTATGGCCATTTGCTGAAGTTCACAGAGGGGCAGAACATCCTGTTTGCTCAGTTTTCTTTGTCTGCCCTGTATCAGCACCAGGAGAATATTCCTATGTGTCTTTTCTTTTCTGCTCTGAAATTGGATCACAGTACTCATGAATTGTGTTCAATAGCTGGAAATGTGAGGATATCCGATTGCTGAGGTCTCTTATTTTAAACACCACATGCCAGGAAAAGTATGTGGGATCCCACCAGCCTAGCACTGGAGGGTGCAGGATGCATCAACAGGAAAACCAAACAAAACATGAAGTGAAATTCATTTGAAAAGGGAAGGGACTCATATACCACCCATCAGCACTGTTTAAACTCTTCGTATCCACATAATAGGCTTTTTATTTTCCCTCAGTTCTTCTCAATATGCAAACTATGTTAAATTGATTTTTAGAGCTGCAGCTGTCACCAAAGTCAGTGGGAGCTGTAGGTGCTTGTTACCTTTGAAAATCAAGCCAATGTATCCTAATCTGCAAGCAAAAGCCAAAACCACCAAATTAGGATGGTTAAAGTGTAACTCTGATAGTTCTGTAATGTGATCCCAGCCACCTTCATATTTGATACAGAGGCAGGGCCTCATGCTGTGCACACTAGAGCTTAAAGGTATGTTGTTTCTTCTTTGCCTTTCAGCCCTCCTTCCCCTACAGCTTTGTGGCCTTGCTTCATCATTACAGTCCTTCCAATTGAGTAATACTGAATTGGACTCTTGGAGTTTAACAGGGCCGACTTTTATTCATCCAGAATACTTGCTTTTCCATGAGAAACAGGTTTGCTCCCCCTTTTTCTCTTGAATGTGCATTAGGCTGAACTAGGGAGTGAGTGGTCACATAACTGACCCATAACTTCCCACCTACTGTAGCAGCAGCAAGGGCAAGCAGCCACCCAAAGCAATGTTTGATTTTCATATGGAAGATCTGTCATGCCCTAACAAAGGTTCCTAAGCAGTGGCCAAAAGTCAAAGCAAGTCCAGATTTCTCCAGTGTAGAATGAACTAAATTCCACTGTCACATCTGAACATGAGGAGAGAAAGGCATCCCCCTCACTGGTCCCAGCTATCTGGGCTCAGGAAGGACACTGCATACTGCTGCATCACTCAAGGGCACAGGAAACTTCAGCACACAGACTGAATATACAAACTCATGGTCCTCTTCTGGCAGAGGAGTAAATGAGCTGGCCCACCTGAGGGCTGTGTGGCACTGACTGAGGCCAGCTCACCTCACAGTCAGCTCAAGAATGTGTCTTTTGTGGACGGGTCTTTGCAGAAAAGGTACCTTGACTGAGGATGAAGCTGTCTGCCTATGTTTGTTCCCCTTCTCAGTCACCACTGTAACAGCTGCATCCACCAACAGCTGTTTTCAGTGTAGCTTCTTGTCTGTGCCTGGTTTCGTAGTGCAGAGAGGACTGCACAACTGTCATTAAATTTGTTCACCTGTCCTTCCCATAGTGTGAAAAGTGAGTGGTAGTTTAGTGACTTGTCCAAAACAATTACTTGGCCAAGAAGAGTAAAACTGCAGGAGTGCACAAGTGATAAGTTTGTGGTAACTGCATTTGCCACCTGGCTGTTACGTATCAGAGGGTGTGGATTTTGTTGAATGACTAAAGGCCTTTTTGTCCATAAAGTAGGAGGGAGATGAGACAGGGAGGGATCTGCTGCTGATGGTGATGTCAGGAAGTGTGATCAGATCCCTTGATGTTTTCAAATTAACTATATTCTGAGTTTTAACTGTGTTCCTCCTGTGCACTTCCTTCAATAGTTGCTGAAGATTAAGTTGTTTTGGCTTTCTTTGGTTTTGTGGTTTGTTTGGGTTTTTTTAACTCTGATGCTCGGAATCAATAGCTCAACTGGTTCAGAGAAAGCTACTTTAAATGGCCTTCTGTTCCTGCATGCCTCTTAGACTGGCAGTTTTCTCAGTTCATTGGTTCTGTGTCATATTTTTTTTTAATAGTGCACATATTGTTAGTAAAATAAGGAGACTTTAAAACAGAGGAAGTAGAGGTTATGTTGATCTTGAAACACCAGCAATTGAAAGGACCATTCATGGTTTCCTTCAAAACAAAACCAAGTGGTAAGATAATGCTAACGAGGGCTGGGTGCCCAGAAGGGCATCATAATGAAGCATCCACTGTTATTGTTCAACTCAGTGATTGTTCTTCATGTGAACAAAAGGAAGGAAGAACTCTGCTATCAGACTAGAGAGGAAGGAGTCTTTGTTGCCCTTGGCTACCCTAACTTTAAATGTGAGGAAGCACAGGGCACTGCAGCGTAACCTTTCTGCAGTATTAGACGCAGAAAATTGATAGTTCAGGACGTTTAAGGGCGGACACTCTGTTTATCTAAAGACTAGGCTTCCCTTGCATGACAGCCCCAAATTAGGTATGTCAGTGCTAGTATTTATTTAGGTCATGTGAGGTTTTAAACTCTGGTTCCTCTGCTTTGCTTCTTCTTTGCCATGTAATTCCTCCTCTGCATTGTTGCTCACCATCAGCAACAGTGAGAGATGCCATTTCCTTATTGAGTGTGACAGGCACTGGGTGTCCTGAGTGTAAAGTTCAGTTATGTTGCTGAAGCATCAGGAATGTATCTGCTGGAGACTGAGTCAGGCTTACTGTACTTTTCTGCTCCTGCTCCACCCATAGAGCTGTCTGCTGAAGTGGCAGAATCCCTGCTCCCCCTCTCCCTGTCCGTCAAGTCATGAGGCTGACACACTATCGGATTAATGACAAAGTTTACCATGCTCAGAGCCGTTGTTTCAGATTTTCAGATGACTCAGACAATGGTTGTGTCATCAGCTAAGCTTGGGTTATGATTTAAAGATACTCCTTTCAATCACGAAAATTTGCTTAGCCTGCCTATGCTTTAGTCTTACTCTATCTTTGCCTAGTCCATATGCCATCTCTATGTATCAAGAACCACTGGAGAAATGGATTTATACCCTGTTAGAGACAATGCTGTGTTACTGGGGAGTTTGAAAAAAGTTTGTGCATGTTTTGATTCTGATATAAAGAGTTCATTCCTTGTATATAATGCTTTGAAATTTCTGGATACAAAATGGAAGCAGCTCACAAATACTTAGCAGTTTTGTCTGCACATTCAAGGTGCACCCTGTATTGATTTCTTGTTAACTCAGGTTACCATGGTGCATGATGTGCACTTTCACACATTTGTGGCAGAGTCTATTTCCATAATTCCAGACTCTGAAAAGTTGTGGTCACAACTTTACTGGTTAGCTCAGAAAGCGAGTAAAACACAAGTTTCAAAAGACTGCTTGCAAACATTTTATAATACAGTGGCTTCATAGATTGCATGTTTTGTGAAGGCTCTACTGACATTACTATAGGCAGAGTAAGGACTTTAATTAGAGAAAACAGCCTTGTTTTGTTTAACGCAATTGTTCTGAGGGCATGTTGATTTGATAGAGTGAAACCATTTGATAAGAATACAAAAAAAATGGGGACAATCCCATGAAACTACTGAAAGGGTTAAGCGTAAGGAATTTTCTTCAAGGGTTCATTGTATATAAACTGTATACAAAACTGATGAAGGCAGGAGAATTAGGGCCAAGTTCAAATTAGATATGCTTCTTGTGGTTCTGGAGGTGATCAGCTTGTGTGTGAAACCATGCTGGATAGAGCATGAAATAAAGCAAATACTTCATATTATGTTATCAGTACTTTGGCTCTGTAAAACCATTAAGCTCAACACAGTAAATGGAAAGAAAAATCTGACTGTACTGGAAAATAAAATTAAGAAATAGAAGGAACTCTGACCACCCACCAAAGTAGCCTTCCGGAAGCAGATAGATCTTTACTTCACGTAGTAGATGCGAAAGCAGAGTAAAATGCTGAAAACATGGATGGAAGGGGGGGGAATAACTCTGCCCATGCTTAGGTTTTTTACATTATTAGCATCTTAAAGTGTGGTGATTCTTCAAAGAAAAAAGATCCAACACTGGGCTTAGCACATTTTAGTCAAGCCACAGCAAGTGCAAGTGTACTCAGTTTACAAATACAAATGTTTTGGGTTTGCTATGTTTTCCTAATTGCTAACCCCAGAAATTATTTGTTTCCTAAAAGCTAAAAGGGCTTCTTTCCTTCTCACATATTGTCATGAGTGGTTTTAATGGAATAAATTGAATCTTTTGTGCCAGCTAAACAGTTGTCTTCAACTATGTCTGTCTATGCCAGTCATGGGGGTTTATGTATGCAGTTGCAGTTTTTGTATTTGGGTGTTAAAACTGAAGGGGCACAGAAGAAATACAATTTACTTAGGGGTTTTGTGGCCTATTTGTTGAACAGAACTAGCAAGGTTGCCTGAGTAACTAACATTCATTACTGCAATTGAAGACAATAGATGAGCTTCTGACTACTGCCAGGGGACAATGATCTTAAATAGGTGCTGATTTGGTGCATCTGTGATTAGAGCTGCCTGGCACTGTGGAAGGAATTTCCTTTCCCTCCCAGTGCTAGAGGGTTTTGCAAAAACTTCCACTGGGATGAAACTTTAGAGCATTTCTCTGAAAGGCTTCTTGGGGAAATGACAACATTATTATTTTCTTTATGGAAGGTGTTTCTATGAGCATATCTCTCTCTGTGGTGGGGCATGGCCATAACTGGAAAGAGGGGAAGGAGAATCGGGGAGCACACCTGTGTGTTGCACTACAGCAGCACATGTCTTGTGGGCCATTAGCAGCTTTCCTCTTCTCACTGCCTCACCTTTCTGTCTGCTTGGAAGGGTAAAGCTATTTCAATACCATTTTACAATACACATCAAAAGTAATCTCTTTGATATAATGAAACTGGGTGTGATTTACCCCTTTTCCATGAATAGAGGCTTACTGGAACTGACAGAGAGCTACCCTGGGCACAGGGAGACGGATGCAGTCTTTGTGTAGTGGGGTTTCTAATCAAGGGACTGGACTTGATAACAGAATAATTTGCTGTGGGAGATAGCTGGAACCTGCCTGCAGAAGGTCAAAGCCTTTTATAAAAGAATACTAGCAAAAAGGTGAAACCTGTTACCAGGAGAAAACTTTTTCAAGCGATTTGACAAAAGAATAAATGGGTCAGTGTTACTGCAAAACAGTATTTCTTAGAAAAGCAAAATAACTGTTTTCACAAGCTAGCAAGAGGGATATTGGTTGCTACAGCAGGAGTCTAGAGCCATCAGGTTCACCAGCCTGGCTGTTTCCTTGTAAGGGTGCATTCACCGCACATTTCAAGCACTCCGGGAAGAAAGAAGAGACTGAGGACTTTTTTATTAACATTCTCTTTCCAGCACAAATCACACTGAAGAAGACAACAGATAAATCCTGATTTCACTTTAATATTAGTTGTTGAGATACACATTTATAACAAGAAATGGGAAACAGATTACACCAGCAAACACATCTGGCCTCAGACTGGTCTTCAAATCATCCAAAGAGAAGCACAAAATACGGAGTTGTTTACAGCCAGGCACTTACAGTTCCACACAGCTGCCAAGGGTGAGAGGCAGCAGAGTAAACTCTCAAGACAAGCTGACAACAGCTCCACTGCTGGGGTGCCCCTTTTGCAGACGAGACAACAACAGATGAAGAAATCTTGAGAATGACCCAGAGCAGCGCTCATTAGTGAACGAAGCGCAGGCAGGAAATGGGACAAGATTCCTTTTGTCATAGCTTTTCACCCAGCTGTCCGCCCATCCCACAGCCACCCACAATGCAATCAAATATAGTCATGGTCAAACTCCAGGAAAGTTATACAAATAAAACCTCCAGTGATTGCATACAGACCCCTTCCAAGTTACATTTGCCCCATTAGCAAGGAATGAAAAATTCCTGGATTTAATCCAGGCATGTTTATCATTGCAGTTGACACTACAAGGGACTGTATTCAGGTAAAGCTGATAGGATTGTGTAATTCCTCTTACTCATGTCTGCCTGTCCATCTGTTTCTCTGAGTATCTACTGTTTATTATTGATTACTAGCACTGTTACTTCGTCTGTTGGATTTCCTTCTTATGGCAAAGATATGATTTTTACTTGATGCAGGTATTTACCCTCTTGTGTAAAACAGACGTTTAATTCCCAAAATGACAGCATTAGCAAGTAGAGAAAAACATTTCTGGACTTTGGAAATGGATTCTCTGAGGAGCCAAATGCTATTTTGAGTTTTTTAAGTCATAATGACATCAGGACTCCAGCTTCTTGGGATCTTTTGTTTGTGAGTACAGCTCACTTAAAATCTTGCTCATAGGTTATTAAAAACCTTGTTTTCCTTGTGGATTGAAAGCAGTGTTTTATCTGTATTTTTCACCTGGAGTCAAAGAACAAAACTCTCATTCTTCCAAATGTCTGCCATTCTGCTGCTCTCCACTAGAATTTTGACTGCAGGTTGCTACGAGTAGTACTCTGCAGGGTGCTATGCTGTACTCATTTGCGTTCATAGTCCCTTCATGTTCAGCTTTGCTCCTTGGTGGCAGCAGCAGCTATTTTTAAATAGAGCAGACATGTATGAGCTGTTGAGGAGATTCCTCTAAAGGGAAACTTCTAATGCATCAGGGGTGCATTAAACAGGGGAAGTTTAGATTGGATATAAGGAACAAGTTCTTTACTGTAAAGGTGGTGAGGTACTGGAACGGGTTGCCCAGGCAAGTTGTGAGTGCTTCATCCCTGGTGGTGTTCAAGGCCAGGTTGGACAGAGCCTTGGGTGGCATGGTTTAGTGTGAGGTGTCCCTGCCCATGGCAGGGGGGTCGGAATTAGATGATCTTGAGGTCCTTTCCAACCCTAACTATTCTATGATTCTATCAGCACTGAGGTTGAGCATCAAGAAGAATGAGTGTGACATTTGCAGCTTATTGCGATTACTTTTAAAAGCAATATATCCATCCAGTCTTGAGCCATCCCGTGTCCTCTGTGTACAGAGTTCCAGAGTGACGTAAAGCAGCCAGAGAATTCAAGCTGGTATTAAAAAAAAAAGGCAGCACCCAGTCCCTTCCCATTCAAAATTAAAATAGTTTAGCACTGGCATTCACAATTTGCAGATCCTTGGATGTATCGTCTGATAGCATTCTTTAAGATTTTTAATGTGTTACTGTGAAAAATCAGCACACAGGGAAATTAATAGAGAAAACTGATGCTAGAAGATCTGGGTCAGAGAGCACACATAGCGTTAGTTTAGGATACAGTACACTAAAACATGCTGTGCTAAGAAGTGTCTAGATAGTTCAGCAAGTTGATGAAGAGACTGCCCTTTCTGAGATGGAGGAGGGTTACACTATTCAGCTCTCCTTCCTTCTGTGTGACAAGAGAAGAAACAAAGATATCTCCACAGAGTGGTTTGATACCAGTAAGACAAGTGTTTTGACCATACTCATGTTAATACTGGTATATGTGAGTACTGACAGCCTTGTTGACAGTCATCTACAACTGTGATCACAAGAAACAACACTACGTGGAAGTGATTTTCTTCTGTCATCTTTTACCATGGCAAGAAGACTTGTGTTAGAGCTGCTGAGCTCTTGTATCATGCCAAAAATAATGCTCCCATTTACCTTTTGTGGCAGACCAGTTTTATACTTTTTTGTACTTTTAGAGGTAATCTAGAATAGTTTTTCCAAACAAAAGGAGAAATACTTTTTCATTAGATTGACATGAGCTTTGTTTCTTCTTTCACTTCCCCTGAGGAACCCAGAGCTGGAGGACAACATACCCATACACCTTCTTTATGACTTGTTCTCCCAAGGTACATCAGCACTGATCTAAGGCAACTCTTCGTAGGTTCAGCCCCCCTTTTTTGAGATCAAACTCTAATCAGTCCATGTGGATATCGAAGTATTATTTTATGTTCACAAGTATCTACAAGGAGCTAGTCTAAGACCAACTTACTCCACTTTAGCTACCAGACAGACATGAGATACAAAAAGTTCATAGTTGCTAATCAAAGTAGTTTTAAGTTTAACCGGGAAAGGGTGCTGCAAACTAGCCGAACAGTCTTTGAGGCACCTGGTTTGCCACTTTTGGAGTCTCCTTAATATCTCTTCTCTGTCATTACGATGGTAATGGTAGCTATCAGACATTACTGCATCTCCTCTTACCAGTGTGTCTGGATGCAGTATCACAAGAGCTTTTAGCTGTGTATTTTTCCCCCCACAACTCCCATTTCTCATCTTTATTTGAATCACAGGCTTGTTCAGCAGGTCAGCTAATGGAGAGCAGATTTTTTACTCGTTCTGGTTCTTTTTTCCCCTTTTCCCTCTATTTATATAACACACAAATTGTAATCTTTTTAAAACCAAAGAAGAGAGAAGTCTTGAGTTCATCTAGATTAAAATCAGCTGCAGCCTATTAATGGACTCAGCCCAAGACTGAGACTTTAGGAAACAAAAACACTGGACTAAATTAGACTGAACTGGCCTCTCTCTCCTGGTGAGGGGATTCATATAGCAAAAGGAAGGGGGAAAAGGGGGGTAAAGGGAGAGGATCTCCATGTGGTTTTAATTCATTTTGATTCTCTTCCTGAAGCTAATTTACCCAACACAAAGGCTCTGTAGTGGGCAGCCAGCTTTTTAGAAGTTTGGCTTTCACTGATAAACAACTCAATTCCTGTTCTGAAGGTCTGAGATAGCTCAGACCTGTGTGTAATCAGCCGAGGTTTAATGTGAGTATTTTGGTACAGGGTATTTCAATTACATATTAGAGTCCTTTCATCATCTGTCAGAGTGTATCCTGAAGACTCTCAGATAATTGATCTAACTCCTCCATTCATTCTCTCCCCAGAAACAGGCAGTGAATTGTCTCATTGATGAATCAGATCAGCAGACACTTGGACATGTTGAGCCAAAAGTACTTCCACTGGTGTGGCACTCTCAGAAGGCATTTCTTAGCTACTTCTGGCATAAAAGCCTTTGCCACTGAAGTAGCAACATACTGTTTTCTGATGAAGGGAAAATATTCAAATGTTCTATTCATCCACTTTGTCATTAAATCTTTTTTATTGCAATCCTAGCCCCAGTGGTACATGTAGTCTTCTAGCAACATGCAAGAAATAATGTCTTTGCCCTAAAAAAGCCAGACAGTGGGTGGAGAAGTGAAACAAACAGTAAATCATTAACTGGAAATTATTTGAGAGATTATGTTAGGCAAAGACAGTCTTTGGTTACAGTTTTCATGTACTTAGTGACGATGACTTGCAGTCTAAGCAAAACTAAAAGGCAAATGGGGAGATTAGTGGAGGGACTGAGATGGAGGAGGGAGTGGAACCAAGCTGTGAAAGGAAGGGTTGACTGAGACAATATCTGTGGGTGTATGGTTTCCCAGTGCTTCAATCCCATGTGCAAATATTTGTTACGGTAAGTGAGTATGTGCAGGACGCATATCTTTTGCTGACTGGCTAATGAACCACAACAATCAGCACCAGCGGTTCACTGTTCTTTTAAATGTGCCCGAGGAATGAATAGTATCAAATGAAATATGGTTTTTAAGAATAAGATCTGAAGATATCTGAGTTCAGATGCTAATTTTTGCCAGTTTTGTGTGATAGTGGACAAAAGAATTTATCCATGTCCTGGTTTTTAATCTTTTTCATCATTATGCATAGGATACTCCATTCCTACTGTGTTAAAGGCCATATATACATACACAGATAAGCCAGGTATTGCACAGTCACCTAGAAAGCTTTATATATCCTTCTCTGGTCATATTTTTTCAAAGTGAGTTTTGCATTTTCATGGCCTGCCAACTTTATGAGTCAATTCAGGCAAATGTACACATGTAATCTCTTACACTTTGCTTGATTAAAGTAATTTCTCACATTTTATAACAGGTTCTCTGGAGAGTAGGTTGAGCAGGACATGGTTTTTCCGAGGGATTTTCATGTAGCATTTCCTCCTCCTGAACGCATGCTGTACCTCCCCCTCAGTACCCAGTCCACCTCCTGTGTGCCACAGTGCTCTGAAAACAGGCCAGAGATGCTGTAGAGCTTTTGGGAATTAGACTGGGGTTTTTTAAAGGAAAAATGAAGTTTGATTTGACAGACTGGTGCTGTGAGAAAGATTATCTGGATATCAAGGTGAAGGGCTGGAAATCTTCTTGGCATTTCCTGCCCGTATTTCTTCTTGCCAAAACTTAGGGCCTGATACAGCTGAAATAAAGAGACCCAAAGGCTTTTAGATATTGTTAGGTGTCCCACTTTCTCCTAGGCCTTCCTCAGATGCTGCTATGAGTGAATAGGTCTTTTGTCCTTTTCAGTTGCTTTATTTTGTTCTTTTGCTTTTATTCTGTCAGCAAGTCTATCGTTTGTCTAACGCTCAGACAGATCACTTCCTCCTCTCTCCCCAACCTATGTTAGGTACTCTCGACTCCAACAGAGGTAGTTAAAACTTTGTTCAGAAATAACTGGAGGTGATTAGCCATCTACAACTTGGCTAAGGATAAGGTGTGGCTAAAGGATGAAACTGAAGCACTTTTCACCTGCTTGATGGATTTTAGAGATTTATTTTAAGGCTCAAAGTAATGTCAGCATTCTGAGAGAGTAAATTTATTTTGGTTGGCTTTAGATGGCTTCCTTTAAGAGGAAACCTGTTCTTGGTATTCTTTACACATACACACACTCAAAATAGACAGTTTTATGCTTTTACTATTCCACGCATGTTGAGTGACAGCTAGCAAAATGTCGAAGAAATAATTACATTAGTTTGATGCAGTAAAATTTAAGTACTTAGTATTGGCTATAGGAAAACTCACATGTCAGGATCTGTTTCATATGTTGACAAAGATACCATATTCATCCCCAGTTAGGAATGAATAACTTTTAGGAGCAGAGCTGTGCTACTCATTGCCTTAATCTCCACATCTGGGGAACCTGTTCCCATGATTCTGTTTGTCTTGTGAGGTTCAGACACTGTGCAGCCTGTGTTGGCTTTTTTGCAGTCTTTTGGTTTTAGCAATTACTAAACAAAGAGGAATTTAACTGTAGCCTTATTTAGTTTGAAAGGCAATGTAGTGTTAGATCTACCAGTTTTGATAGATTTTAACCCAAGACATGACAAAAAAACTGCAGTCTTTTTCTTCCATTGATTCGAACCTGAAGAATACTAGATATGTTCAAACAAAAAACTCTGGGGAGAAGGATGGGCTTCAGACAGTCATTTTAAGGCATCAAGCTATGACGTGGAAGTTATTTTTGAGAAACCTGGTTTAGTGTGTCTGCAGACTTGGGCAAATTACTATATTGCTTACTCGGTTCACAAAGTAAAAGTTGTTCTTCAGTACTACAAGGTTAGAAATACGTTTTTGAAAAGGAAAGATTTGAAGGCACACTATTCAGTTGCTGTGAAAAAAAAATCTTTTATCTTGATGTTCTACCCTTAACCTGTCCAATTTGATCCTTTCCTGTCATGCAAAATGGTGTAGCAGTAAGGTCTTGGTCCTGGAGATTCCCAGGGGTGTGGTACAGTGGAGGTGATGTGTTACCTCTGAGTACCTGTACCTGGCTGAGCTCTAGTTATCCATGTGCCTGCAACACTTGCTCATATTTTACCTGGAGACACAAAAAGAACCTCACAATTTTTCAATTTCTAATACATAAAGTTCTCTGCAGAGAGCAAGAAAATGGAGAGGGAGACTTTCTGCATTTGTGTTATTCTTGTCATCCTGTAGCTGGCCACACAAAGGTGTATGCAGCCACACATGCCTAGGCACCCAGAGCTTAGTGCTTTTGAGCACACATGCATTTACGTGACTCAGAGTAAGTTCCACTCCTCTGGTCTGGTGACTGTTAACAGAACAGGAAGCAAGGCCTGTTGGGAGGATTTATTTTAAGTAGCTGTTGTACAATTTTGGTTTGTTTCGGCTGCAGTGTTCATTGTCAGCATACGACTGCTCTCTTGGGGATGCTGTGAGTGAGCTGTATGGCCATCATTGCTTCTCATTTGCCTTGCTGTGCTCCAAACCTAGTGTGGTTTCAGAGTGCTCTGCTGATCTGTTAGCCCAAGCTGCTTGGGTGCCACTTCTCAGATGGTAATCAGCGGTAGTTCACCCTGGCTGTTGAAATTTATTTCAAACTATTCCTACTAGAGTAACAGTCTTAACAGTATTTTACCATGAAACATATATCCTCCAGGGAGCTTCTGCATGTATGATGCTCTGGGGAAATTATGGGTGGAAGCTGCTGTACAAGGTGTACATTTGTTCACAGTCTGAAACTAGGTTTAAGAATAAAAGACAGAATAATACAGACAAGCACCCTATAATATGATAGGGTTTTTTACAGAAATCCCGTTAGGAGGATCTTTATAGTCACTTTGTAATGGTGCTTAATACTTAATGAAATGGCATTATTATTTAGAAACCTCCAAGCAGGAAAATTGTCCTTAGCCTGGGAGTTTTGCTGCTGGTCTCTCTAGCAACCGTAGGGGAACAGGCCATGAGTTCTTCCTTATCTCCACTGCCTGGTGTGTAAGTAATGCCTGTGGAGTTATTTTGCTTTTAGCCTGTCAGTGAACACAGGCGTAGAGCCTGAAGCAAAATGGTGGAGGAAGAATGAAGTTACTGGCTTCAGTCATCAGCAGTTTTCAAGGAAACTACGATGGCTCAGTCTGGTGTGCTTTCTGCGAGCTGGACATCATTTTTCTTTTGTACTCACAGGCTTCCAAGCAGTATAGGCTTTCCAGTGTGCGTCAAATCCACTTACACTCTCTTTTTGCTTGCAGCATTTTCCACAAGAGTCTGCTAACAGTATTGGGTTATTTGTTTCTCTTTCTTAATTACTAGTTCTAACAAATCTGTCTCGTACCGTTCGGAGAGAATCAGGCTACTCAATAAAGGCAGAAATTGAAGAACAGTTGATTGTGTTAGTAGAGCTCTGAGAATCCAGTCCTGCTGGTTTTCTGAGTGTACTTAGTGTTTCACTTTGATGCTGTGAGTCCTGTACGTTGAAGGGTTGAATACAAAAGTAGAATGTTGATACTAGTCCAAAATTTCAGATGTTTATCATTCATAATCTGGATTTCACATACCTGCAGAACTGGGCTTGAGATTCCACAAGAGAAGTTTTCTTTTGAGGTTTTTGCTTTGATTTGGGTTGGATCTATCTGGAAAATGTCCTGTGGTGTGTTATTTGAATTTTTGCAGCTTGTTCTCCTTCAGGAATTAAAGATCCTGAGGTTCTGAGCCAGCAGAAGAAAGTGAAATAAGGTAGAAGATGCTCATGTAGACAATTTCATACACGTTCAGAGGTTTAGTCTTCAGATGTTTGCCAAGTTTTACATACAAGTTTGGTCTGGCTCTGATGTCATCCAAAGTGATTCATCTGCTTCTCACTGTCTCCCAAGTGGGTGAATCAGGCTGTATATCTCCAAGATGCACTGTCAACATACATAGGGATAGGTACACTTGAAAACGTACTGTCCTGAGATCAAGCCCTTTCCATGTAAGTGACAGGTAGCAGATACATGGACAGATCCTTTCCTGGTTTTCTGGATAGTCCAGTTTTGATTCCCCCTGTCTAGAAAAAGGTGAGGCTGAGAAGAATGCAAGCTTGCCTGTCAGAAGTTTGTTCCCTGATGCTGAGCACCATAGTTGGGAAGATGATTTTTTCCTTCCTGCTAAGTCCCCTGGCACCTCTGTTTTTTCCACAAATACTGCTTGGCAGTATCACTGTCCTGTTTGGGACAAAACCTTATTTATTTCCCTTTACCCTATTTTCTTTTCTTTTTTTCTTTTTTTTTGACACTAGACAAGAAAACTGCATTGTTTGAGGAATAAAAAAAAAATCAAGTTTCTATTTCTACATCTGCTTTCCTCCCAACCTTTTATCTGTTGATTTGACTGATTTGCAGCTCTTCCTTCCCCCCTTGCTGTTAACTAATGGACTTTGGTATTAAGCCAGCCTTTCAGTGCACACACCACCATGCCAATGAGAGTGTGTGCAGCTATTCTGTCTGCTTTGGAAGGCTACAGATGCAGCCAGAGCTAGAACAATTCCCGTATTGATCCCGCACTTGTCAGTTAATCTGTCATAAGGCATGGGAATCCTAGCCCCTTCCACATCTGCCTGCATAACTGCAGGGGGAAAACCAGTTCTCTGAAGCTCTCACCAGGGAACAAGAAAGCAAAGAGAAATGGGAGCTTGCTGGGAGAGAGGGCTGTAAGCTGGTGGCCAGAGGGCCATGAGGTTGCCTACCTGCTCCACCCTTTCCCCCCAGCAACTTTTCATCCTCCTGCAGGTCAGCGGGATCAGGTTTATGTCAGCGAACCATGAAGCTTATCAAATAAATGTTGCAGCAGCAGGTGTTTGGCTGTCTCCACATGCCAAGTCTAACAAGGTTGATATTGTGTCTGTGGCCAAAGTAACGCAGCAATTACTTTTCTGGGCTTGGAACCCCCAAGAGGTTTCTGGGAACCAGTTAGGAAAACAAACCTTGCTAAGAGCAGGGGATTTTTAAAAAGGAACAGTAGGGTTCTCTGTGCCAGAAGGAGAGGCCTGGCATTTCGAGTGCAGCATCCAGCGTGGTGCACCATCCCCTTTAGCTTGCTCACATTAAAGGGGCCTGGAACAGCAGCGAAGTCCTGCAGTCTGGTTGCTCACACTGGGACACACATCTTATCCCTACAGTGGCATGTGGAAAGGCAGCTGCTTTCCTTAAAGACATTGATGTGGTACTGCCAGAAGAGCAAACCCCAGGTTAGGGGGGCTCTTGAGTGTTTGCAATTCAATCTATATAATTCAATTTGACTTACAAATCAGGAGTTGCATAGCATAATGTTCCCACTGCTGTCTTTTGAGCATTTCTCTTGTAAGCTGTGAGTGCAGAAATTCAATTACAGACCATGGTGCAGCCTAATTACACCAAAGGAAGAACAAGAGCTCAGAGCACAGCTTCACTCTGCTGTGACCCTTTATCTCCAGTAGTCTGTTCCAAGCTACAGAGGGGAAAGTTGAAACAGATCTGTGCAGTGATGGCATTTTGAGGCAGCAATCTTCATTGTTATTTTTGAAAGAATATTGATCATTTAGGTCAAAGCGTTTTCCCTGTAGCTGATTATTACACATAATAACACCTACTGTCATAAAGTCATTTCACAGAATCACAGAATCCCAAGGATTGGAAGGGACCTCAAAAGATCATCTAAAACAAGTTAAGTAATTGCAGAAATGTCCAGAACTCCTGGAAATTTCTTCTGCTGCTATGTGGCTGTGTAGGAGACCAGAATTTGAAAGTGGGAAGAGGAAGAAAGCAAAACGGATTAGACATTCGTAGGATTGCATATTAGATTTGAATCTGGTATGTTTAAAATTTAATTTTCTTTTAATAAAGAACATATAAAATTCTTAACTACCTATAAGGAATTCTTTATGCATCCTTCTATGCTGTTGAATCAAGCTGCGAAGCAATGACTTTGTGGTGATGAATGAATTTTCCCAAGCTAGGAAAGTTAGCATTTCTTTAATGTCTAGCAACGCTTTCCTATTCCTACTATTTATGTTAAGCTTTATTTTTGCATATGACATTATTTTATGAAGACCTGGTGCTTTGGTGATGGCCCAAAGATACCATGCCATTTGCTCAGTTTTCTTGCTGAAGTGTTTTGTTTTCAGTATGTTGTTGTGTTCAACATATCATAACTGAGCGTGCTGTGAAGCCCTGCTGTGAATGCCATGGCATGCTAGTCTCTAGTGTTTAATTTTGTGCTAGGAAAACTCTGCACTTGGAGGCAAATGCTGTGGGTAAGTCAGAGACTTACTTCTTTAAGGTTCTTAGTGACTTTCCATAAACACTGCCTGAGTGTAGCAAGTAGTGAAGAACTGCCATACTGGGACTGCTGGGAGGGAAGGTATTGTGATTTGCCTCAGCATTCTTGCTTTAAGGTCTAACCTTAGTTTGTTCTTGAAAAATAGTGCTTGAGTTGCTTCCAGTTTCCCCATGCTGTAAATGCAATACAGATCAGCCAAAAATGAGGTAGGGTATGTACCTCCTAAGATGGCCAAGATGGTCCTTACAGGGCATATACTTTAATTTGGGGCACAGTTGCACAATGAAGACAGTTTTGTTTAATACGATACTTTAATGCAACTTTTCATATATATTGTTGGAACCACTTGTGCATGATTTAGAAAGACACACAAAACAGCTTAACTAGGACAGATTTTTTTCATCATGTGTTTTGCAAATATCCAGAAATGACATTTTAGAGTTATCATTTGGAGGAACCATTACTGCAAAATTTAGCATACTTGCCTATCTTTACTGAAGTCTCAGATTTGGGGGAGGGAGGGGAGGATAGTTGAAGGCCCATATATTTAGTTTTCTGTAAAACACAACTACCAGATATGGCAAACTATAATAAATCATGTCTATTAGTAATACTGGAGAGGGGTGGATCAGCAAGAAGCTGTACAGGACTGAGCTGCATCAGTGTTAAAAAGAGGCAGAGGCATGTTAGGATTGGTGTTGCAGAGGCAGAACTGTGTATGAGAACCTCACACATGACTTATCAGTGTTCACCTGAGTGTAACCAGACATGAACCAGAATATATTTGCTATTAATACTGCAGCTGTGGGGGTTTTTTTCCCTTTTTTTTTTTTTTACTTTTGTGATTAGAAGAATGTGCCAGTTTGTGTGTGTGTGTTCTGACAGTGGAAGGATGAAAGTGCTTACAGTTTCCATATGCAAGCAAAAGCATACCTTCTCTAGGCCTACAACAGTTACAAAAGTACATCATAAAGGTCAAGAAATAATACCAAAGAGGAAAGTAAGTGGCAGTGGATTAGACTGAGGTATTTTATGTACTGTGATGTTTTGTGTAGTCATCTGGAAAGAAACAGAAGAGACCTTTTGAAGATCACTGATTGGAAACAATCTTTATTACTGATCAAGTTCACCTTTGTCAAAAAGATTATTATTTAAATATTAGGCGTCTTTTACTCCTATGGCACACAACTGATTCAAAGACTTGACCTGATAGATCAACTGGTAAATGGCTCATTAGATTAGATAAGGGAGTTGGAATGTATTTGATGTTAATATTACATCCCTACGTATCATATGAAATCTTTCTTCATCTATCATCTTGTGAAATATATCACCTGAGTATAAGATGTCATCTTCATGTTGTGTAGGCTTCTGAAGGCAGGGGATTGGCTTGAATATTACTTTTGCTTTTACTACTTTTTATCCCCAGTAGGAAAACATGTTGGTGTTGGCTATAAGGAGATGAAACCATGTTGAAGTTTTCAGGAATTGGTAATGGACAACAGAGTTCCGCCTAATAGTCAGTTTACATTTAAATCTGGGCTATATCAGAAAGAAGAAAAAGGGTCTTTGCTAACCAGCCTGAAGACTGGATTTCATTCCATTGTTCAGTGGAGCAGGTTATTCCTTGCCTTTTAACATAAAAATTAAATAACATGAATGGAGTTACATGGAACCCTGCAAAAACTCTCCTCTAATATAAAATACCTAATGTTGTCATTTCTCATTGGAGTCTCAAAACAACGTAGTGGTGCAAGCTGCTTGGCAGGATGCTAAAAGCACATATATCACTTCAATTAACTCACTCTTTTTGCCTTGATTATGAACTTCTATTACTCCATGGCCCAGGTTCGTCAAATTTATTTTTTCTGTAGCCCATTTCCATCATGGTTTATGGTTAAAACAGGAGTTTAAATTTCCGGAATTAATCTTAAGCCCTTAATACACCATGTGATTTCTGACCCAGCAAGGACTTGGATCTCACAGTAACTTATAACTCGAGAAAGTGATCTCAGCCTTCTCATTTCTTGTCTGAACCTGCTGAGAGCCACTATGGGAACACGTCAGAGCAATAGTGATGCATTTGCTAAAGATGGCATCAGTGTTTCCAATGGGACAACAAAACAAAACCTTCTTTCTTTGATTGTTGATAAATTTACCACGATAGTTCACAGATTTTAGATGTAATCTAGCTTTTCATTATTTTTTCTAAGCCTGGGATGTGTAACAATAGCCATTGATCAGTTACTGGCATGGTATATGCACATAGTTTGTATTTGGGATCTGACTGTGAGGTTGCCTAAGCAGAGTTTCTCCTGGGCAGCATTATGTATTGAGCTGTTAAGCGTCATTTGAACACTCAGTGTTGCTTGAATGGTGTGTCATATCCCTCCCAAATGCTTTTGCATTCTCAACATGGACAAATTTTTTAGTGACCTGCTTTCAATTAAAAAGTGATAAAATGAGCCCTTGACAAGTTTATCATGAACCAATTTCAAGTGCTCATATATTCCGAAAAGTGAGTCTGAGGCAATGGTTGGAGGCTGTTTTTAAAACATGCTGATATGAACTCTCAGAATAATTCAATGGGGAGGCTCTCTTGAACAACTGCCTGTGCAGAATTGCTTCTTGTCATCCCCCAGACAACTGGTTACCACTATGATTTAAAATCTCAGGAGATAGTGAGACAATTTTTAAGAAACATATTCAGCAGAAAATAAATTGCGCACAGGCCTTTACATAGGTTAGTCTAATTGGCCTTGGAAATGCACACCAAAATGTACAGTGTTTACTGTGAACAGTGTGAGACTCAGTCTGACTTTGAATTTAAACAATTCAAATAAAATTTCAGAAAATTTGAGCTGGAACCTGGAAATTTGCCTGTTGACTTTTTAGACCGTGAGCTGTCTTATAAATGCTTCATGCTGTTAATGCTAAATGAATAGGAGTTTTGAGCCCATTGCATTGGAAACATAGGAAGTCTGTAGTATCAGAAGGAAAACTAATGTGTCTGGAAATCATAGACTCCAATTTTCCCTGTTCAGCTATTGAATTTGTCTGTTTTTCTCTCTTTCTGAAGTTGTCTTGCTCAAAAGTTCCACTTTGGTGCATTTCTCCTTATCTGTATCTTGTCTGTGCTAATTTTGAGGAATTGGCAAGAGTATTAGGGTACATTATCAGTCCATATCTATATATATATGAGTATGACACATGTAAATAAAAAGAAATCCTTGCATGTTTTGGAATAGTGATCTTAGGTGGCTGTTAAGATCAGGAATCTTAACAGGTTTCCCACTCATTTAATACATTGGAAGTTTAATCTAAGGGTATCAAATAATACCTTTGGCCAAGGGAAAATATTTTGGCAAATGAATGGTAGGAATAGTAGAGATAGGAGGTCTTTTAATAGGTTTCCATGAGACATGATAGAAAGAAAGCCAGTGCAAAAAGACTATAGGAAAGAAAAGAACCATAAGGGTGAAAAAAAAAAAATTGAAGGACAGTACCCAAACTTAAAAGCCGCTGGGGAAAGGGAATCATCTGAGAAGCTCTGAAGGGTGGAAATGGAAAACTGGAATTAAGAGGGGACCTTAAAAAAAAAAGAGACAAGCCTAAAGCTTTGTCCAGGCTGCCAGAAAATCTATTTTGCTCAATTCTGGCTAAGCAAGATAAACATTTTTTCTGGCTTGTATAGGTGGTGGCCCAAATTTGTTTGTTACAAGTGGGTTGGAAAAAACCTTCCAGAAATGCTTTTGCCCGGTCTGGTGAATTGTGCTAAATCATATTTTTACTTTGAGTCAAAAGAATTTGGCCCCACAGAGGCCAGCCAAACACCGGAGCAGATCAGATCCAGTTGGATTTCACAGCTGTTTTTAAATTCTGTGGTTTTATCTGTGTGGATGTGGCTGAAGTGCAGCATCCCGCCAGAATTCCCAGGGAAGGAGCACCCTGAGGTAGCATTCTCCAGCTCTGCCAAACACCAGGAACAGCGTAAACAAGGAAGATTCAGCACTCAATGGTCTTGATGTCTGTAGTGTAAAATCATGACAAAAATGTCTGCAGCAGACAGCAACACAAAGGACAAAGGCAGTTAGTGTGAGTGTGCTTGTTCCACAGAAGCATGCCATGCGTTTGGCTCCATTATGTACAACTGCCGTGAGGCTGAGGCTCAAGGTGGATCAGAGACCTGCTTGGAGAATGAATGAATATTGCCTTTGTCTGGTTTCATGAGGCTAGTTACTCACTGGGAGTGGGCCTAAATGGTGCTGCATGATGTGTCTTCCCTAGGAGCCATTCTGCTGGGTGAGGATCACAAGGTGCAGATGTTTGACTCTGGCCACGTAAGACCATAGCCACGGTTCAGGCTGTAGAAACACTCATCTCTCAAATCACAGTCACCAGCAGGTGGCAAACCAAAGGCCATCTTCTGCATCAGTTCTGGTGCTCATCAAACTCCTCAGAAATCCATTCACTTAGTACTCATGGGTTAGCTTTTTGCCACTTTCACTTCCTGAATTGATGGCTTGTGGAGTAAGATGAGCACAAGGGAATAGGCAGGGCTGAATGAAAGAGAAGTAGAGGACAGCAAAGGACCATGATTTTGCTAGTCATGCACAGTTACAGCCACTTGTGTCCAATGTCAAACCATGTGAGGCAGTGAAGCTACTTGTTTCAGGGTACCATGCCCTCAGCCACCAGGGTTACAGTGGTGGAAAAGACTGCTAGCACAATATGAACAAAAGTTGTGTGTTTCCACTTTTTCCTATGAAACAAACAACTTCAGGTGGGTTTTCTTGAAGCTCTGACAAACCTGTGAGTGTAGTAAACTAATAAAATGTGGTTTGGTACAGATCTGTACCTTGTGGTTTGTTCACTGTACCTACAAGTTTTTCCTGCAATTGCCATACTTAGTCTTCATGGGTAGCTTCGCAAGCCAACCAGGGACATTTAGGGGAGCTCTCTGCTCTACTTGGTTGTCTCACTGAATTTCTGTAACCGCACATATGTTTGAGTACCTCTACCTTTGTCAGACTTGGTTGAAAAAGTTATACATTGAGATACAGAATGTGATTGCAAAAGTGTTGTCTGTGTAAAAAAAAAAAAAAAACAAAAAAACAGACTAAAAAGAATCCAATAAACAGTATTAGAAGGAAAATGACACAACTGTATTTTTGAACTTCAGTGATTGCAAACACAATTTTATAATTTCTTCTTCCAAGCAATGTCTAATGTCCTACTGCTTTTGTTCAACAGAATGTTACAACTTGAACCTCCTTGTTTTAGTTGAGCTGAGAAAAGACTGGACTCATAAATGCTGATCTGATTCCTTTTGTGTGAGTTCCAGCTCATGCAGAAGAGCTAATAAGGACCTGGTAAACTGATTCTGGCTGTTAGAAATATGGTCTGTATCATGGGTCCTTAGTCAGCTTTTCAAGATCACAGTGCTCCATGGGATGTAGGATGTTAGTTTTGGGCCACTAGCTGAAGGCATCTTTATCTTATTCAGCACCATTTTCTCTGGTATGCCTCCATTGAGAGATAATTGGGTGAACAATGGTGAATTGAGCTGGTTAGCCTAATTTTTCTGACAGTCTGAGTACCTAAAGGTTCTTGTACTGTTGCTGGTTTTTTTGCAATAACATCTGTGACCCCTATTCAGTATGCAGAGCTCCACAATATAAGGCACTATGTACACACAAAGAATAAAAAGATGTCCCTTGCCCTTGCTGACTTCAGATATGGTTTATGCTTCATACAGCAACTCAGTATGTCAAACTGAACATCAAAACTCCTGGGCAACAAAATCATAAACCATTTGGAAACAAACTCAGCTTAAAAGGACCATATGGATCACCATGTAAATGTTGTCCTGTTGTACACTCAAAACATTTCTGATTTCTGATTGGCATGTTGATAAACTCCTATAACCAATGTCATATGACAAAAGGGCTAACCCGACATCCAGTGTTTCCTAAGTGTTCATAAATGGGATCACAGTTATTTACGAACTCTCAGAAAGGGAAAATGCATTTTCAAATTGCTCTGTTGGCAAACAGGAAGAACAGATAGGGAAAACCAAGAGCAATATACTTGGTTAAAGTAAGTGCCTAAAACCATAGAACAAATACCAGTGCTCTGTGAAAGAGTGCTGCACACAATCTGAGCAGTCCATTTTTCTTACAGAATTGCCAGCCATGAGCTGTTCCCAGTAGATGAAGAGTGCCCACCAGTCTTTGCCAGCCAAAGAGAAAAGGGGGAAAAAGAACTTTGCACTTCAGTTGCTATGATCCTTGTTGGACTCACAGTAGTTTTGCAAAGCAATGTTCACAGGCATTCATTCTGTATTCAGCAGTGTCCTTGACCATACCCCCTGCCAGCAACAGGACCTTTAAGTCCAAGAGAGAGACAGAGAAACAACTTTTTCTTTCTTTTTTTTTTTTTTTTAACCAGCTAGCAGAGGATGTGCTGAGCCAAAATAGAAATAGCAAGGTCAGGGCAGGGCAGGGCCCTGCATGTCATTAGCCAGGCCTGGCTAGGAGTGATTAAATATGTACAAGAAGCTTTGAATAGGCCCAGGGAGGAGGGATGACATTGTGGAATACAGAAAAATCATTCTTTGGTGCTGTCGACTGGCTAAATACAGGATGGTACTTAATTAGAGAGATAAAAGGAATTTATTTTAATTATTTTGATTTTGTAGAAGACAGGGATTTCTTTTTTATTTTCTGCTGTTTTGTAAGAGGGAGAGAGGAGGGTCAGGACAAAAAGTGTGAGCCTGGCTTAACAGAATCCAGATAGCTTAGAGGTACATGCCGACCTAGCCTGCAGTTCTCATGAGTATAACTTGATGAAGACCCAGTAAAAAAGACAAAATTATACTGGCAATGAAAACAAGGCCCTGTTAAATTTTGGAGGCACTCCGGTTAGAAACTGATGACCTTTGAGCACATTGCACTGTCTGTTTCATTAGACATGTTAGAGAATTTGAAAAGAATGAAGCTTTGAAGTGAATAAAGTACTGTGTCAAGTGGTGCTTTGGCTGCCCAGCTTGAATTTGCTATTGGGGCTGCCTAACTTAACTGATGTTTTATAGAAGTATTGTAATTGTTGTACAACAATCACGTTGTTACATAGGTACCTGGGCACTGAATGGCCACAGTCTGTGGCTCATGTCCATAGAAACTGCCAGCCTAGCTGGTTGAAACTAAAATACATTTCCGTTTATCCAGACCACCAACAATAATGTCCTTGCAAAATTTGTAGGGGCTGTTTTCTAAAACCAGCCCATAGGAATTTGGTTGTCAACTTCATACCTCTTCTGAAAAATTACTCCTGCAGCAGCATAAGCGCTCCTTAAGGTTGTATTGGAAAGTCCATTCAGAATTAGCCGTGGATTTCTGTATACTCGTTTTTGCATGAATTTAAGTTAAAACTTTATGAAAGCCTAGATGTAGTTATGGTAGTGTAATTTCTGTGTCTAAATGCTAGTGTATTTACACTAATATAAAGATATTTGTATCATACTGGTTCTTGTTGTCTAAATATTGTATTTTTCCTTCTCATACAGTGTGTCTCAACTACCAAAGAATTGTTCTCTTGGGCAGTATGGGTTCTTTACCCTTTTACAGTAAATATAAATCTTATAAAAAATCTTTTGCTCTTCTGAAAGTCATTTGACAGTGGAGCTGACATTAATGGTCAGTTTATTGGCAGAGGAATATGGTTTGATTTATATGTTTTCTTGCTACAGTGTCAGATCGACAGCTCTGGGAACAGAAATACTCAGCTAATTGCCCAAACATACAGCATATTGCAAACTTTGCCAACCTTTCACAGCGATAGTATCTTGATCCTTAAGTGTGAGAGCATATCTAAGCCTTCAGAGGGCATTCAGTGCTGAATCTGATAGGGCCTAAGAAGTACTTTTTGTTAGGTCTCATCATGATTCACCAAGGTAAACAACAACTGTGGCTTTCTTTTGTGTAAAGCAATTGAACAGCCAGCCTGGCAATAACAGCTCCCAGTCAGAATTAACAAGAGCTACATTTCAAGCTGCAGTACCTTTATCCTGAAAGGCTGCAGATCCCATTTTCCATCCCATGAGTGAGTACTTGCCCCTGGTCGTTGTATCTCTCCTTGCTTTTCCACTACCAGGAGTGACCAGCTGTGGGCCTACAAGTTTAGGTCGCATATTCTTTGAGATTTCTAAGCTAGCACTAGTGCAAATGTAGACTCTGGGGCTTCTTCAGAAGCAGTATTTGTCAATAGATGGTTGCTGAATCAACACTGCAGTTCCCATGTACCCATCACAGCAAGTTCTAACTGCTGACTGATTGTGAAACTTCTTGTTCTCTCCCTGACCATTCCCCCTTCTGCCCTTCTCCTTTTCAGCTTTTCCCCCTCCCATTTCTCTCACCCATTCCCTTCCCCATTTCCCTTCACCTTCTCTCCATCCACTCCTTTTTCAATTTTTTCCCCCTCCTATTATCAGTTCCAGTCCTCCTGCATGTCCCCATTCCTGCTACTCTCCCTTTCTTGCATTACGTTTTTCCCTTCTTTGGTCCCTACAGTTTTTTCATTTATTCACCTTCCTGCTGCTTCCTATTGCCCTTCCCTCCTTGTCACATGGAACAAGCAGCAGTGTTATGAAGAGGGGGATGCCATTAGCAGCATTGTATTAATCTCTTCTTCATCATTCCTCAGCCTTGTCCTCATGGTTTGTTACCAGTTGCCTTAACGGTGACATGCTTAATATATCAAATTTTATTCTTTTCCTTCCTTTTCATTAGAAAGCTGGGAGAAAGAGAAGAGGCAATATGGATATGCTGATTTGTCCTTTTCATGTCCCATGAAGCCAGAGTGGTTCAACTGTGGCCTTTTTCTGTGCATAAGAAGGGGTAGAGGCCCTGCCTTGAAAAACTTGGCTTTTTCTTCCCTTGAGGTTTTCTTCTAGACCCTTTTTAAGTGAATGGAGCAGAGTGATTTTCCTGTATCGCCGGCATTCTTTTCTTTCCCTCCTCCTCTCTGCACAGTCACGTCCCTAATTAATTGAATTCCCTACTAGACCTTTTGTGAGTCATTTCAATTACCCATTAGTGAAGCAGCCTGGGATTTCTGCTGTGTTTTCACTCATCTTCCTGGAATTTCTCTTCTCCCTCCCTCCCCCCTTCCCCTTTTAGTCACTCTGGTCTGTGAAAAGCATTAGATGGACTTCAGCGCCGAGTGCTTATATTGTTTGCAGGCCCAGCTGCATACTTCCACACTCTGCCTTGTGCGTCACAGCTATTCATCTTGTTTTGTACTTGGCTCTGCTGCAGATGCTGTAAATATGGTAATTTTAGATTCCCTGATTGGAAAGGGTTGCAGGGCGGGTCTAAGTGGTAAAAGCACTGTTTGATTTACACTAGTTCATTCTAGTTTCACTGAGTTTGGGGTTTTAAAGATACAGCTGAAATGAGACATGGTTTTAATGGCCATTTCTTTTTTAGGGTTAGGAGAGAGATAAATGTGAGGTTAGCTTTGTGTACTGACGTGCAAAAAGGCTGCCCAGAAACTCTAGTGAGACTGGAAAGAAATAAAACATGAGCAGGAGAGGAGGTGCCTCCTCAGATTATTATGGAGGATGCCTTCAGAAAAGGATAGCTGCAAAATGTGGATGTTTCTGAAAACTGCAAAAATGGAAAAGATCCAGGACAGAGAACTGTGAAAGGCAAATCTGGAATTTAACAGAAATGCCATCAGTACTGAAGAACTTAGGGGACTTACAGCAATCCCTGAACAAGGAAAAAAACAAAAAATCAATGAGCAGCTTATTTCTAGAAAATTTTAGAAATAGTGGGTAGGACTGTAGCAGGTAACACGCATTGTATTTCTGAGGAGAGTAGGGCAGTGATAAAAACAGTTTGTTAAAATTATGGTGATTCAGCAAGTGCCTGAAATCTGATGTCTAGAGAATCACATTTCTATTCAGAAATTGAATTTGTATAGCACAAGTCTTTCAGGCTCAGGGTAATTCTCAAGTAATACAGAGATGGAAACAGCATCACTGGGAATGGGCCTGCTGGAAATGTGCCCCACACGTCCCAGGTTACAAAAGTAATTTACAGTGCTCAAGCTATCATGATACTTTCATATTACTAAGATACTTATCCCTGTGAGGTTAGAGTATTTCACAAGAGAACAGACTTTTGATAATCAAGCTGTTGTGAGAAGGCTCTCTCTCACGGTTTCCCAGGAGGGGCTCATTTGTTGGACTGACGGGAAGTGAATTTATGAGGGTTCCCTGCACATCGGTATTCATAGGTACTTTTTTTCCTTTTAGTTCTTTATGCAGTCAAAGGAGAGAGGAAGGGAATGGTGTGAAAATACCGCTTGGTACAGGCACATTAAAATGTTTGTACGAGGCCTGCTGGGAATTATTTTGTCTTTTATTGTTGAAACGTTGGCCTCCTGGTAAGCAGCAGTGGATTTCAGAGGTTCCTTAGATGACGCTGGAGTTCTGCTACTTTACAGGGTGTTATTACTCAAGTTGAAATTGAGACACTGAAAAAGACAGAAAGGAGGTAGTGAAGAGTTGCATATATGAGCCCCCTTTTTCTACATGGGGCCATGCAGCAGCAAGGCCTGTGTTGTTTTATCTAAAATTATCAGGTCATGGCAACAGTATTTTTTAGCTGTCTGTGCTGTTGCTGTGTTTTCTTGCACACATGCCATTGCTAGTATCCTGTTACAAGGTTTTATGATTTGACAGGTCTTACACCTTTTGATTTCTTACATATCCTCTTAAGTGAAGTTTCCTACTGCAGAGTTAGCCCGGTGAAAGGTCTGCTACCCAGCTTCTGTGCTGAGTGGCAGCAGCATCTGAAATGCAGCCTTGGTCTTGCTATCACTTCACCTGATAAGTTGTCCTGCGTGTGCCGGAGAATGCCAACTGTGCCAGGGGTACTGACTCCGGGTGGCTTTCTGTGCCTTCCCATAGCAGCTCTTTTCTTTTTGTGAGAGTACCCAGTGGAACTCTAGTGCAGAGGACTTCTGCACTAGACTGAGAAAAGAATCCATATATCACAGCACACAGCTGGCTCCTGTAGCACTGGGTACGTGGGAACATAGCACATAGGTGAAAACCCTGTAAAAAAAGTATATCTAATGTTCATTTACCTTACATGGCACCTAAATTCTCCTCCTGTCATGTTACTAGATTTTTTATGTGTTTTTTGCCACTGCGTAGTACTGCAGCACATTGCAGCACTGCACAGCACATTGACTCCTACAAAGTACTGCTGTGTTTTACTCCAGAGCTATTCACACCTTAGTAGCAGGTATCAACCTTACACCAACCTCAATAATATAGTTAGTTCAGTCAGTCAAGGAGCCACAGAAATTTAAGTTTATTGTATTCCTGGACCATTTTTTGAGTTTTCACAGATAGGTCTATGTGCCTAAATGAATCCACAACTTCTGGAAAATATGGTCTATTGAGGAGCTATTTGGGACTTCCAGGGTTCTGGGCTGTGAAATGTCCTAGAGCTTGATAGGTTCCCAACTACAGGCTATTTTCATTACTGTATCTTTTCTGAGAGAGCAGCAAGAAAAACACTGCTTTCTGGAACAACTGAAAGTGACGGAGTTTTCTATTTTTACATCTGTTTTGATACACAAAAACTAGATTTAGAATATGTCTGCTAAATCCCTCTACACAGCAAAAAGTGAATGATAAAGATGATTTTAATTCCCCTTGTCTCAGAAGCATCGAAGGGACCAGCTCAATCTCTGTACATGTAACATGCTAAGTGGTTGCTCCAGTATATGCCCATTTATAGCATTTCTTTAACAGCACCTTCTCCCTTGACTGTCTATCATTCTAGATGAGGTACGCTGTTGGGAAAAGGAGCATAACGTGTGACATGAGCATCACAGTGTGACAACATAGTTTTCAAGGAGCTCTAGTGATTATCAAAGTTACAGCTATCTAATACTAAGGTTATTAAGGAAGCACACCTGTAAGATGTAAATAGGTAATTAAGTATCATATGCCCAATTTTGTCCATTTTGTGCTGGTAAATTATTTGCTGGTTTTGAGGGAGAAATGGTCCTTTGGGTGGGATTTGCCAGGAGAAAGGGAAGGATACTCATGTGTGCAGCCATAAGGTTTGTAATTTAGCTGTGCTCTGTGCAAGTGGTTGGTTAACTCCTCAGAGCTGTAGAGCTGAGGACAGGATAGCCCCATGGTAGGTGAATAAGGAGGGAGGGCAAAGATGTGTGGGGCTAGAGAAGGGTGTAAGGCATATTAAGGAGAAAAGAATAAATAAAAAGGGGACATTCTGGAAAAAAAAAACTACAGTGTAATGATGGGGAAGGTAATACCTTAGTATCTGTATTATTTTTGGAAAAAGGAGAAGTGAATTGGATTAGGGTAATCAGGAAGATCAGGGAGGAAGAGATAGTTAGTAAGGACCAAGTTTTTAAGTATGACTGTGGAGGTGATTTGTTGCCAGGTTTGAGATCAAATGAGGCTGGATATATTATCAATTTAAGCAAGCATATGCAGGTAAAATATGTGTTCAAAAACACTTCGCTGAGCTGGCCTCAATCCTGTGTAGTTCAGAGAATTCTCAACTCTTCCTGACCTCCCTAGAACCTTTCAGGAAGTGCTCAGTACTTTGTTTTAGTCCCAAATTTATTTTACTTAAGTATTACCCTCTGCCCCACTGGCAGCTCTTCCCAGCTCTGAGTTGCTTGGTACACATGGCAGTTTTCAGGACTTCAGGCTTTATTCACATGTCACTTGGACGTAACCTGACACATAACTTCAGAGGGTGAGCCCATTGCCAGCTTTTGTCCTTTCCCTATCTGTTGCTGTATTGCCATTTGATGCATGAGAATGACATTGGCAAGCATATTTTACAGTGTCCTTAGCATGGGTTAGTATTTGAACCAGTTTAATCCAGAATTTCATAGGTCCAGTTCTGTATCTAATTCTTCCATAAAACAAATGTTTAACCTAGTCTAGTCCATCTTTTAGGTTGCAAATGGCAACATAAACAAAACTGTACATTTAACAGGGCATGCAATTTACAGGGCAGAGATGGGGAAAAAATCTGTCAATTGGTTCCCTTGATCACAAAAAAACTTGTAAACAGATTATTTCTCTAAAAAATGAAGTATTAATCATGCCACCTTTTTTCATCTAAGCAGCTTGATGGCAAAGCTGTGGCCTAGTCATTGTTTCTCCCTGGGGTTTATATTTGATTTTGCAAACACTCGTGACTTTGAGAGGGTCAGTTTGTATTCTGTC
The DNA here is from genome assembly GCF_012275295.1 of Melopsittacus undulatus. Lineage (NCBI taxonomy): Eukaryota > Metazoa > Chordata > Aves > Psittaciformes > Psittaculidae > Melopsittacus > Melopsittacus undulatus. The sequence goes on from NC_047530.1 coordinate 47,378,349, forward strand.
TCTCCATTATGTTGTGTGCTTAGAGGGGTTTGTGTGGGCCATCACACTCGGCTCCCATGAGATCCCACATCTGGTAAAGGATAGAGTGTATGACCCCACGCCCAGCCTCTTCCTTACCTCCAGCCTTCCCCCATCATCTGAGAAGGTTAAGCTAAAAGCAACATCTATGATGGCAAAGGCCCAAGTTTGAAATGTGTTCATTGTATGTGCTCAGTTCAAAAACAACATATCAAGGCGAGTGCAGTCCTTACAAGTAGCACCCCTGGGCCTTCTTTTATTCCAAAGCAGAGATATTTACCCAAGGCAAAGAGGGAAGTGACAGGGTAACAGAGTACACATGTTGTGAAAATATGCAGGCAGAGACTGAAGAAAAAATAACATTCTGCCACAAGTAGCTGCCTTGTTCCTCAGCTTTTTTTTTTCCCTTCAGATTAGAACCAGCCATTTCTTGTGCTCTTTCAAGCACCTTCTGTGGTTTCCTGACAGCTGGCTGGAGAGGATTGAAATCTGGCTTGAAAAATGGGCCATGGGTCATGTTATTTTCAAGAGAGAAGCAAAAAAATCCCATAATGGTCAAAATTCACAGGTTTGGGGTTTGGTGGGGTTTTGTTTCAGAAAATCAGTGTTGGATATTTTAATATATAGCTTCAGTTTAAAATTATTAATAAAGAACAACTACAGAATCAGTTCTTCACTGCCCTTCCCTCTGGTTGATTTATAATGGCAAGCAATATTTTGTGTGGAGTTGCAGCCTATCATTTTGCTGTGTCTGGAGTGGGAGAGGGAAATGTTCAGCTTCATAAAAGAGTATACTGGGGTTTTCTGGGAGTATTTTATTGGTTTTTTTAATGATGTGATAACACTTCTCTTGCAAAAACTGTTTCATTAACAGAAAGATAAGTCTGAGCAACAGCCTGCAGGCTGGTATTCTGGCTCTTGGCTCTCCTGAGCCTGAATTGAAAATACCAATACATTCCCAGCTTTATGTTCAAGCAGATGTTTTCTGTTAAGAGTTATAAACCTTTCTGGTCTTTTGTTCTTTGGTGAACAAGTTCTCTTTCTTAAAAAGAGAATACTTAGTTCACAGAAGTGCTAACTTACTTGACCTGCATTTTAGGGCATGAGGCTTCCTCTTGGGAACGGGGTCCACTACCTTTTGCAGCCAAAAACCACTGCCCAAAATGGTAGTGCTGTCAACCTGGTTTAAGGAAAGAAAGGGAAAGAAAGCAGGAGCGGGGGACAGGTACAAGAGAAAAATGTCAGCAGGAGGCAGCAAGTAGAGAAATTCAACTAGCATGCCCTACTATATGGAGAGAGCCATGAAGTCAAGCAAAAGTCCTACTGTCTGTGGAGCATAAAGGTGAAAGTGTTGATTGACTCTTGATTTTTGAACAGACAGATAACCAACAAACCCCAGGCAATGGCAGAGCATGATGAGGCAAGTACAGCAGCACTGGGAGTAGAGGGACTGTGTGAGTAGAGAACTGGGACCACATCACCTGACCAGGCCATACTCTGCATCAGCAAGTCTACATCCTCCAGGATGTCTCCCAGAGGATCTTTCTTCTCCTTGCTTCAATAATGAGTTACAGTCCCTTCTGTAGAAGAACTAGAATGGGGTCAAAGGAGAGTATTTCTCTAAGAATTTGAATGAAAGCCCATTCAGTACAGTTCACTGAATAAAGGAGGTTTTAATGGGTAACTCAGATTAAAATAGTAATCTATTCCTACTCACAGTTAACTCCCCTACAATGAGAACGAGCAGCACATTCTAATGGGTAGATGATACTGGTTGGAAACTAGGAGTTCCTTTGTTCTAATGCTCACTCAGCTCTGGACTTGAGTGACAGTGGATAACATGGGGAAACACTTTCAGCTACTGGATAATAATATTGAAGTACTTTGTGAAAATGTGTGGGACAATTAGCATCTGAAAAATGTTTGGAAGATATCAGTTTCTATATTTCTGCTAATTTGTGATAGTGCATCATACTGCATGGTGTAAAAGTGATCTGTTAAATTAACTAAACAGAGGAATGTGCCTCCAGATCCCCTCATGTCCATGCTACAAATGGTAAAAGCCCACATGTAAAAGATTGAATTGATTGAATAAAATTTTCTCATCGTATCACTAAGTTGCACTGATTTATATGAAGCTATGCCCTTCATTGGCTTCCTATGTCCAACTGATTTATAAACAAAATTTATAAGTACTAAATTTATCAGCTGAGAGTTTGCTGTCATAACCTTTGTCTATTTTCACTAGGGATTTCTTTATCAGAGGTACAAATATAATTTTGAAAGGGTGTATTTTATAGTCTTCAGTTGCAGAATGAGCCTTTTCAGTGGTATTAACTCTCCTACATTCACACCAGAAAGTTTACTTGGCTTCTGCAAGTGCTATTGAATGCCAAAACAGATTACTCCTACTGTGTAACCAGTTTTCACCTGCTTTTGTGTACAAAGCCATTAATGAAAGAATACTTCTTGGAATGGTTTCATGGTTAGAGGAAGGTAATACAATTCAAGACTATGCTAGGCAGTAGCTTAGGTACATTCAGGGACTGTTTGCAAACCAGGGCAAACCACTTTAACTATCTATAAAGTACCTTCCCTGTCAGAAAAATTGGTGCAAGAATACTACCACTTTGCATGCTTTGTTACTCATAAGTTGTTTGCAAAGAATTAATGCTCTGAAACACTAGCTATTCTTATTGTAGTATGATTTTTATTTAAGTCTCTTTTTTTTCTAGTTGGGGTATGACCGTCTATCTAGCCCTGGTTTTCATATGACATACTGTACTCACTATTGTTTGAAATCGCCATTAGAACACTTGACAATAACGTTTTCTTTCCGAACTCGCTTGTATTTTTTCCAGCACTGATTTTTTTTTTTTCCTTTCCTGTTTATCTAAAGTAGTTGAAGGAAAAGGACACATTGCGTCAAGGCTGATAGGACAAGAATTAGACCTACTGTATGTGCTGGTTGTATTCAGGCTTCCTTTCTCCTCCCCCATAACCAAAGCCAGCTCTGCTTCATTCTTTGGGACGGGCAGGATATTGAGATTTACAAGACGTCTACCCTTTGAAGTACTGGGAGACCATGGTTCTTTCACATTTCTTTCTAAAGCCTGAGGAAAATAGGTACAAGGCTCATGAGTGTGGAAAGCTTCAAATTCCTTGCATTTCAGGTGGTGTGTTTGCCCTGGGAGTAATAGTAAAGGAATATAAGGTTTGCTGTGATTTGCTGCTTTGGATGAGTTACAGTTAAAAATTTGGTCTGGGCTTAGTGCAGAGCCAAATTTTGAAGTGATTTAGTCCTACTGTGTACATGTTTACTCCTGCATCAGTATGGACATAATGGGAGAATTTGCCCTTATGAAGTTGCAAAGGATTTGTTAACACACGGAAATCCCACCAGTTTAATTTAAATGAGTTTAACAGATTTACTGAAACTCATGCCACACCCGTGTTCCTACTCTGTTTAAGCTATATTTTAGTAAGTGCTTACATAAGGGTTTGCAACAGTTTAAGTAAATTAGGTATAAACTGTACATCTACTTAAATCAGTGCAATTTTCCTACATAAACAAAGTAAAAATCTATGGACAACCCCCTTCCTCTGGACCCAGCTGGAAGGCGTCACTGAGCTCAGTTACTTACACAGTCCTGTCAGCCACTTCCAACCACTCAGGCATGGATGGGGTTTGTGTGTGCACTCCTGAATATGTTTCGTGGTGGATGGTAAAGGCACATTAGTTCAAACCACTCGTTTAAACTGATGTGACAAGTCCTGCCTGAAGTGTCTTAGGGAGTACTTACAGTGGCAGCTTTGCAGGGCAGACAGCAGCCCTGAGCAGGGTGGCAGTTGGGGGCAGCTGGAGGGCAGCAGTATCTCAGACTAGGACAGCTGTTGCAGAGTGAGCATCTGCCCATTGCTTAACTTGAACACATGCTAGGTTCCCTTCAACCAGTTTATTCACACTTCACCTCTTACTAAAGAATTCAGAATTCATTTCATTTACAAGTCAAGGTGCGTCAACTTCTATCCCCTACTGTGCCAGTATTAATCTGTCACAGGTCATGAGATTTGTATACTGTAAATCATTTCCATTTCCCAGTTAGTGCAGAATATTCAAGAGAGCAGGTTTCAGTTCCCAATACCAAGGGTCTCCACTTGAAATTTCTCTTCAGAGTGGTTTACTGTCTATAATTCTAACTGGAATGCCTTTGCACAGCTACCTTTCAGTTTCAGTCTTTGTTTTGTTTTACTTTGTCACTGCTGACCAAAACCAGCCTGTTTTCATTCCATTGCCTTCATGGAAGTGGGGCAGCATCCACTCGCCTTTGTCTTGACCAGGGAAGTTATTTTATGAATATCTGAAAAAGCACTTTAGCATGAAGGAGCAAACCTGCTTATGGGCTGCATTCAGTAGGAACTGAAAAGTGGATTAAATAGTTTCTTTCTGCATTTCCCCAGGGAAATGCTCCATAGCAGTTTAAATTGCTCAGTCTGCTGTGCTTCTACTCATTCAGCTCCCAGCTGTGTGTTCCCTGCTCCTTCTCTTGCACTGGCACCTTCCTGACCTCAGTAGTTGCATGAACTGGCTCAAACTGGCTGAAAAACAACCCTGGGGGATTTTTTTTAGGCCGCTCAGCTGAGAGTGGGTGAAGGTGCCATGGAACCGCATCTTCAGATAATCGTCCATTGGTTCCTCTAAGCTTTCCCGTTACATAAGGGGATGCTGGCTGATGCTGTTTCCAGGACAGTTTCTGAATTCAGTGGCCTGTGTTTCATAGCTAACTCACAAATGCAGTTCTCTATGCAGCTAGAACCTTCTGTACAGGTAAAGCAGTATACATTTTTAATAGCACTCTAACGAGTGTCCTAAGTTAATTGCTAAATAGGCTGTTTAACATCAGTGAGCAGTTCAATTTCAGTGGGATAGTACAAGCTTTCAGGCTTGTATTAGGTATTTTGCTCTGTAAGACTGGGCTACTTTGTCTCCAGCAGTTAGTAACAGTAAACTAAAAATCTGAAGGCATTTACCTTTCAGGAATGTATTGCAAGAGCAGGGTTTAGAGCTCTGTTTCCTGTAGTCCATTTCTTTCCCCTCCCAGCAGAGAGCTGTTGGTTGCCTTGATTGCTTCTCCATGAAGGATCCTCACTCCATGTTGACATACAAGAGGAGACCTTAGAACTTTACTCCTGCTTCTCATCTTTAGTCTTTCTGGTAAGACTCAGTGGTCCTCCTTGGGGTTGATTGGGAAAAACCACTGTCAGGCCTGAAAGCTTTGTCACTGGTGTCAGCAGAGAGGTCCCAAACTGAATGGTCATAGTCCCTACAGCATCCCTCTCCTTAGCCTTCCTCTGCCTGATTCAGTGGCTGTGCACTGGCAAATGGTGGGGAAGCTTGTACTGCTGCTCATCAGTCATGTGTGGTTTTTTTAGTTAGAGAGCTCCTGATCCGAGCATCCTTAGGGCTTTTTAGCAACACTAATCTGATTTGCAGGCAAAACAGAATGAGAGAGCTTTGATCAGGCAATCTTGGTTTGTTTTTGAGTAATCCCTGGCAAAAGGAGGGTGATAAGGAGTTAGTGGGTGGCTCTGTTTGTAAGCACAAAAGCATGTATCACTACTACACCTGCAGTACCAGAAAGCATCTACAACTATGGCATTTAGGCACATGAAAGCCCAGGCAGTGATTTCCAGAGGAAGCTGACAGGTTAAGACCAGTGCAGATAATTGCCCCTGTTAACCAGGGAGCAGGGAGCATCTGGGTACATTGAAGTGAGCTAACTCATCTGTTAGGGACTTTAAGGTTCTTTTGGATGTGTTTGGTCATTTAGGCATTTGGAATTGCTGTCAAGTTATTGCTGATGGACAGGCAGAGCTAGTCAGCAGTTGTCTTATACTTTCCATTATAAAATCTTGGTTTCATCTAATTACAATTTACCACTGCATTTGAGTCAAAAATGCTTATATAAGGGACTGCTGAGTGGTTTTAGTGGAAAGTTTCTTCCAAAAGCTTGTATTGAGTTAGGAAAAAAGTGTTTGTCTTGCCAGTGATTGAAAGCAGCTCTTTAGTTAAGAAGCTCTACAGCTTCCATTTTTGAGTACAAATTGCACGTGACTGATGGATGAATGGGATGTTAGGAGAAAAAAAGGGGAAGGACTTTTCTTTTCACATGGAAGTTTATGCAGACAGTGATACTGTGAGCATGCTTCAGCACAAAGTTGAGTCTATTTTCTTTTTAGATTCCTTTTTCTAACCTTTAGGAACTCTCGGATCACTGGAAAGCAGTAATAGGGAATGGAAAGTTAAGTTGCATGTGCCTTGGTTCACAGTACTCCTCTAGGCATCTTGAAGGAACAGGAATGGGAAGTAGCAAGTAGAACCACAACAGTGATGGGCTGGGGAACTGCTGAAGCAGAAGAATGTGGGCATGACAGCCACAATAAGCTTTAAGATTGGGGTGGGATGAGGAGATCTCCATAGGAACATATAGCTTAAAGGGACTCATCTCCAGGCCTTAAACGTATGCTGAGGTTTTTGACCCTCACTATTTTACTGTTATGTAGCAATTGGCTGACAAGATATTTGCTTCATTCCCTTCTTGCCTTCAGAAAGAGCAGCATGGCTCCTATTTGTGCTAGAAGTTAAAAGTTTACATCTTAGATCTAAAGCCATTGAAACCCTAAAAATACCAGCATTTTTCTGTGATGGAATGTTGGGGGTAATGCAGTTTGTCATTTTAAATTTATAGAGTTTTGACAACTCTGAACCAAAACCTGTCATTTTGACTGTAGGGTTTTCCATGGGCCCATTCTGTGGAAACATTAAGGGCATCTCATTTATGAATCCTCTGCAAAAGCAGTTCAGTAGTTCAATCCAGAGAAAGAGGGACTTCGGTGAATTGTAAGACAAGAATTCTACCTACATAACAACTTAATTTTAAAGATCCGTTGGTACAATCTACTTTTTCAGTACATGAATTCATGGTAAGGACATCTTTTTGCTTTGGTAATAACTATATTTATTTCTTTCTTTAAATTTCTTTAAACTTTTGGAGTACTCGTGTGTCCTTTGAGTTTCACTGTCTCTAGCAATCACAGAATTTGCTTCAAATGCTGCCTATTCTGAAATGTTCTGGTTTGATACTGGCAGCATTTAAATCTTTCTCATCTTTCCCCTAAAACTGGGAATTAACTCTATTTGTGAGGGTTAGAGAGTGGCCTAAAATGATAAAATCATCTTAGGAGACTACAGAATTTATCACGAGATGGAGATCTATTGGCATGTAACTTTTATTTTTTTTTTTACTTGATTACATCTCAGAGTTTACCAGAACATACACAAATATTTTCTAGTTCTAAGAAGTGCGTAGACCTGAGGTTTGCATATGGCTGTCTCTCCAAACCACAAGTGACTAAAGAATGTCAGTGTGATGTTTGGCTGGTTAAAGGAGGGCAGCACTCCTAAAGCAGGCTTGTGGTTTTATCCTTGCAGTAAGAAGACTCAAATGTTACAAAGATTATTTTCTTTCACATGTATTATAATTTATTTTTTTCCACAGTCTGAAGTAGCAGCACCTGTGTAACCTTATTTAACTGCTTTCACACATTTTTCTTTCCCTCAGCTAATATTCTGCCAATGTGGCAAACTTTCCTCTCTTTGAACTGCAGAACATCATGAAAGCTGGCATTTCTCAGCCTTGTCCAGTACTGTGAATGTCTTCTACACGTTGTTCACTGAGAGCTGCCATTTTACTAATACTATAAGAACTTGAAAACTATCAAACAAGAATAAATCTTACAGGGAAGCTGTTACAGCTTGCTAGGGGGAAAAAGTTTAATGCCTGTAAGGATCCATTGTTTGCTTAGCCCTGAGCCTTTCCCAGGCATGGATCATTACAGATAATTAGGTACTGCTCTTTGATTAAGAATTTTTTCACCAGTAGAGGCTGTGAGGAACCTTTATCCATAGACTTGAATTCGATGTTAACAAGAGGAGCTTGCAGTTATGTTTCAGTACCTTTATGTTGGCAAAAGTGAAAAGCGGTATGTTTTACAGCCTTAAAGATGGGAAAGTCTTTTCCCCTTTTCTGAAGGCCTCAGGGGTGTTCATTCAGGTTTTGGCTTCTCAGCTCATTCTGCTAATGAGAATGCAATTTAGCTAGGGTATTTGAAACCTGCATAGGAGTTCACCAAGGACTACAGAGGACTGAGATTTATCATGTATTTAATTCCTATTCACTGGGACACTACAGGAAAATTATGATAATCACAGTTTGCACTCCAACTAAGGAATCATGTCTCCATTCCAGTTTATTTTCCCCTCACGAGGATATATCCTTTCTATCTCTACAGTGATGGTAGTTCACAGCAAATGATCTGCCATGTGGGTAAGTGGTATTCAGTTCCTCGCTTGCTGGTCTCTGCCATCTGGCGCAATAGCTTTGCTGTCTGTTACTTCTTATCCAGCCTAACAGAGCTGACTGTCCCTGGAATGCCCTAAAACTGATCTCAAAGAAATGCAGGTTTGTGAAAAGATAGGTGCAAGTTCCTTGCAAGAGGGGGCAGATCATAGCTGAATTCAGTCTTCTTCTGAGTCCAAAATACCTGCCTTCCAGGGACCAGAAAGTCTTATTTTCATGGTGAACAGCCCTTTTGTTAGAGCTCTCAGCAACATAGGGAAGGGAATTTGTTAAAATACTAATTTTATTTCCACACTCTCACTTTAAACATGAGCCAATTCTATGTTTGCCTGAGAACCAATGAGGCTTGAGATTTTTTTTTTAATTAAAAACCAGCAAAGGTGGGGTTTGTATTTCCTTTCCCGTTGAATGCATTTGAAGCACCTCTGTCTCCAGCTGGCTATGGGAGCAGAGCCAGCCCATAATGGTTTCAAGCCCAGTGTGTGCATGGGGAATAGGGTTTTCACCTGATTGATGACTCTGAAAGCTTTTGCAGCACAGAGTACTGAAGCTGGTGGCACTGAAGCTGTTTAGAAGAGAGAGGAGGTGGATGTGTTTTTCAAAACCTGGCAATTCTTCCCTGTCAAGTGAAGTAAATGGCGCATGAAGAATCTCATTTCGTCTGCTTGTGGGTACTCTGCTCCATGAAACCTTTTGAAGTGGTTGCCAGAGGATGTAGCTGAGATTGGTTGAACTTCCTTGGAGTCCTTTTCCCTGGCCCTATAGCCATTCCTTCAGCTGGGCTGTCAAAAGTGTTGTTATCAGGGCTATCCACTAGGACTTTGTAGGGGTAAGCCTGAAAATTAATTCTTGACCATGATATTGCAAAGCAGTGTGGCATTGAAACATCTCCTACAATCGCAGTATCCTTTCCAACTTTACATAGCATTTAGTGCTTCCCAGGCTTCATACTGCTCCAGTTTTAATCTAGATTTTTTTAGGAAAATCATATCTCTACCTGATCTGTTACACAATGGCCCCATTGTCATTTCCTTAGGTATGATAACATTGCTTTATGGCCTTGTGATCTTGCAGTCATCTTTATAGCACCTCACTACTGGGAATGCTTCCAGCATTATGCTGGAGAGGGGAAAGGAAACATCTTTGTAAAAGAGTCTGCTTTTAATCATCACGTGTGGGTAGGAGTGAGGTGTGCTGTGTTCAAGGTTCACAGGTTCAAGGAGCAGGAAATAGGATAGGGTGTTTTGCAGAATGTGAAAGCCCCCAGGATTGTGCTTTGGAGGATTTGACTTCTTTTTGAGTGGGGAGGAGAAGACATCCTCAGTAGAACTTAAAAAGTATGAAAAAGGCAGAAGAAACATAGGGACTAGAAAGAAGGGAAGGAGTCTGAGGAAAGAGCAAAGGGAAGGTAGCGCAGACTTTGCTCATTGGGATGGATGTCTGTAAAAATGGGGCTGGATATCTGAAAATGTGCTTTTCTGCAGGTTTTCAGATTCCTGTTTCTTACCAGCTCGGGAGCTGCATGCATGGCCTGTTTCATGATAGATTAGTGTTTCCATGTGGAACTTTAAAGTGCAGACATGCTTGAAGATGGGCAGGTGGCAAGAGAAATTATCTGAGCTTTATCAAAAGCCAAAAAAATCAGGGAGACAGACATTTGGTTTCAGTTGTGGGCAGATGCTCCGGTCAAGTCTTATTTTGTCCAAACCACTTCCCCTACCCTTAGGCGTGATATTTTCAGAGTGAAAGGATGGGCAAAGCCTGGGGAGATTCCAGAGCACAGCTTGTTTTGCAGCTGGCTGGACATGGAATTCATCAGCAACAAAGCAAGACTCGCTCTTCTCTTGCAGATACAGCAAGAGCTTGGACTTGTGCACACACACACAGAAACATGCACATGCATGCATGCACAAACACCAGAACAAACCAGTTCTCTCCTGTCTGCTGGGGAGGCTTCAGTTGCAATCTCTGAAGCCAGAGGTTTCGTTTAAGCCATTCGGGCTCTGAGCCCTGTAGCCCTGCCTGCCTCCTTCCTCTCCCAGCATGCAGCCAGAAAAATCCTCCCCCTCGCCTCCCTCCCTTTCCAGCACGCACAGCACAAAAAGCAAAAACCAACCCAAGCTTGCCTTTGCAGCTGGGACTTATCAGCCAGAACACACACATGTAGGTCATCCATGGGAACTCGGCAAAGTGCTGGATCAACAAGAGGACTGGGGGAGGGGGGCAGGGGATGTGCAGAGCTGCAGGAGGAGCAGAGCTGGATTCTTTTTTTATCGTTATTATTATTATTGTCTGCTCTTTTAGAAAGGAAAAGGAAGAAAGATTACAGCAGCTTTTCTATTAAATGAAAAGATTAGCATGCCGTGGATGCTTTGCTGGGGCGTGATGAGATTTGCAGCAGATGAGTTCGTTGCTAGGCAATGCTAATGAAAAGCAGATTTTCAAGACTCCTGCGCTGTGTGGGCCCAAAAGTTATCTAGCCTCCCTCCTGCATCCCTCCCACCCCCTGCCCCATGCAGCCTCCCAAATATTTGTAAAATCCTCACCAGAAACAAGAAAGCCATATGTGGGGCTGGGTTTTTTACAACTCGCCCTTCCCGAGCTGCCTGGAGACACACACACACACATGCACACGCACACACACGTGTACACACATGACTGCTGATTTTCTTTGCTTTCTTATAAAGGAGGAGGTAACTGAAAACAAAACAGCAAACTTAAAAATAGGAATAAAAAAGAAGTGAGCAGTGGCTCCCAACCCTGCTCTGTCTCTGATTTTGGAGTTCAGTCAGAGTTTAGGGCTTGCATGTGTGTATGTGCACGTTGGGGGTAGGTAGGTACGTGTTTGTTTTCAATTTCTCCCCATGCGTTTTCAAGCTGGGCTGTAGCTCTTCCCCTCCTCCTGTCCTGCTGCAAGCCTCCTTTCCCTTTCAAGGCCTTCCGACACAATGAGCTTATTTTCCCATGCTCCCGGTGAAAGCCGGGCTATGTGCATGAAAGCTGCAGCCTCGGAGGACCCTTTTAAATACAGAAATTGAACGTTGCTGAAGTTACAGACAGGATTTCTGCTATTTTTACAAATGACCCGTGTCTTGCTCCCCTTCTCAGAAGTATCAGCATTCTTAGATACCTTACTGTCTGTCTCTCAGTTGTTATTTTAAGTTAATGTTGATATGACAGCCTTGAAGACTGATGTTTTGCTGCTTGCTCCATCTTCTCCTTATTGCTTTTATTGTGCCTCAATCGTAAAGCAAAGTCCTTTAATACCAAAAATACCAAAACTGGCAAAAGGGCATCATTTAACAAGGTCTAATTCAAAATAATCCAGTCAAGTCATACAGCCCTGTCATGAAAAACCAACACTTTGAATTTACAGAGCTACCTTGGGCCTTTGGATTGCACAGGGGAATGCGCAGAAGCGGTGCCTCACTGCACTGCTCACTTTTAAGTTTCCTTCATCCCTTGCCCCAGTATATCATGTTGGATGTGAAGGACTGTAGTCTCCCTTTAATGCCAGTGTTTATTTTTCATGAATGCTTTTGGGGAATGAGGAGGTTAGTATGAATTGGAAACAGAGTTTTAAATTGCTGTGAAGAGTGAATGTGAGTCTCATATGGTGGTCCCATAAAGGTAGCCCAAGTTCGACCATTAACAGTCTTGGCTGAGGTTTGCAGAAGCCAGTGGTACTTGGCTTAATGAAAATAAGAGCTTGTGGGAATTTTGTGGGATATTTTGTTTTATTTTGTCTTAAAACACACTGGAGCAGCTCTGTTTTTCCTGGACTCTTTCTCACTGATGCCAGTATGAATTGTTCATCAATAAGAAATTCCTCAAGCAGTCAGATTTGTGGGGCTGCTGTAGCAACCTCTTTACACCATATTTCAGATGGCAGAAGCCCATATTTTCTTTTTTTTCCCTTTTTCTTCTTTTTTCTACCATAACCATTGTTTTAGTCAGTATTACATAGTTATTAAACCACAGTCCTGATTGTGTGTGATCATTATAAATCTCAAGGCATTCCCTCCAGAAGTTAATCTTTCAATTATCAGGGGAATTCAATTTTGCTTCCATAAGTTCTCCTGCTGTTTCAATTAAATAGGGATGGCCAGTTTCTAAATGCTTGCAAATACAGCCAGCTGCTGTGCACAATCTGTGCCACTACTTTTCAGGTAACACTCCATGAGCTGAAGTAAGAATTCTGGTCCTGCAGGACATGTTACAGGACACAGTTAGGGAGTGTGATAATGCCAAAGCAACCACATGCCCTTTCTCCTGTCCTTTGTCAGGCCAAGCAAAATGCCTGGAGGGCTCCACATTTTTGAAGCCTGGCTCTAGGCATTCCAAGGCTGTACAGATGTGCCTGCAAGGTGCTGTTGACCAATATAAAGGGAAACTTCTTCACCTTTTTGCTAAGCTGTTGTGTAATACTGTCCAGGGTGGCCAGCTGCTGCCCCTGGCTCCATTTCAGTCATAGATGTAGGCATTACTTTGTGTACTTTCCTTCTTTACTTTTATATCTTCTAGAATAAAAAGTGAGGTGCAGATGCAAAATAGGGGCATCTCTGGAAATTAACATCATCTGATGTTCTGTAGTCTGAAGTCAAAACCCAGCATGTGCCTTTCCTACATGGTTTTGCTCCCACCAAAATGGTGTTCCAAAAGTGCGCATGCCCACTGAAATCACTCCTTGTATTGCATGTCTTTGTGAGTAACCAAAGGGCTACAAAAATACTTTGGTTTGTGACATTGGCAGAATTGGGTGATGAATGTAAAACATGGCCAGTTTTCATCCACATGCGTCTGCATTTTTCACTTTTACACTGGCAACTACTGAATTTTGGCCAGTCAGATCTTACAAACATGCTGGTCAATAGCAAACCCATTTGATGTTCACCTCTGTAACCTCTATGCATACTATATCTTGTATTCACATATCCAGGAATTGATAAAGGAAGTGCTACACCTGCAGGAAGAAGGAGCCAGACCGTGTGATTTATCTACATTTACATGTGGAGATAAAGTTGGGATAAATCCGGTGAAACACATCCTGTAGGCTTCAAGATGTTTGATTTGTTTAAAAAGTAGCTGACACATTTCAAGTGTGCAACTGAAAGCATTCCTGATAGCAAAATTTCCTTCATATAAGGCTTGTCTGAGTACCCGCTGGAGTCAGCAGACTTTCTAGGGAGTAAGATAGGATTTGGGGGTGAGTACTAGCAGATCTACGCAAGCAGAGTGATATTTGCTCATTAGGAGATAGCAAAACATTTACTTTTTCTCTACAAGAAATGCTGTGTAACTGAAGTTTGTTTTGCTGGATTTCTGGTTCCACAACTGCCACTACTATCCCTACTGATTGTTTGGAGAAGGTCCTCTGCAGATTCACACACACTCAATTGATCATGAATGAAGCTAAAAGCAGTTATTAATCTTACTGCCTGGTTGCACTCTAAACCCCCTTCTAATCCTGCCTCTGTTCTCTTAGACAATGACTGCAGTGAGATGAAGGCAGGATCAATGCCAGCATGGAGCTGCCCTTTTTAGTAGTTGTTGCGGCAGGGTTTTATACATCGGCAGCAGTGAGTGGTTCTCAGGGTACTGGGGGGAGAAGGGAGTGACGATGAATTAGAAAGGTCAGATTTTGTGCTCCTGAAGGGGTGGCAGAGTCCCAACCTGACTCTTGGTCCCTGGTGAGGTTTTGGGTTCCTTCTATTTAACGACTGACCTAACGAGATACTGTGGCCCTACACCCCTTTGGAGATCCATGAAGAGCTCAACACAAGCTAAGAAAGGGTGCATTGTGTCTTTGATCCACAGGACAGTATTTCACAGACTGGCAGATTTAATGAAATCTCAGAGGAACCTGAGCTCATTTTTTAAGAGGCTTAACATTGAGTAAAAGTTCCCTTTACTCCTGCATTGTTGGAGACCATTCCCTTCTTGTGTGCTGCTGGAGGACATGCAGGGAACTGGGGCTTCTTGAGCCCAGATTGTATATATAGGCAGCTGGTTGAGATTGGTTAGAAATCTGCAGGAGGAATAGTGGGATGCAAGAAGCTTCCTAAGCCTTTCTGTGTTTCTCAGTCTTTGAAGTCATCCAGTGTCTCACATGTGATGTGAAAACTTTGCTCCACACCTGAAAGGAAAACCAAGCTACTGATAAGGCCTTTTGGTCAGTCATTTTGCACTGCATGACATGAAAAAGCTAAGTCTAGTACCACTACTTCTAGTAATGATATTTGTTCCACTATCAATGTTAAGAAAGGACAGCTGATTCTACAGCTAGAAACATAGACTTGTGTTTGGGTTGGAAGATCATCCAGTTCCAACCCCCTGCCACAGGCAGGGATGCCTTCCACTATGCTAGCTTGCTCAAAGCCCGTCCAGCCTTGAAAACCGCCAGAGATAGGGCATCCACAGCCTGTGCCAGTGCCTCACCACACTTGTAGTAGAGTTTTTTCCTATTATCTCATCTAAATCTCTCCTCTTTCAGCTAAAAGCAATTACCCCTTGTCTTATCACTACATGCTCTTGTATAAAGTCCATCTCCATCTATCTTGTAGACCCCCTTCCAGGTACTGGAAGGCTGTTATAAGGCTCCCCACATGAACAAGTTCACTATCAAAGTGTCCTTCCCTGCTACAGTGTTTATAGAGGTGGCCAGAAATCAAATGTGAAGGTGGAAAAGATCTCACAAAGATTGATAAATGGTTCTTTGGAGCTTCAGATAGTGCCATAGTTTCCTGTTCAAAGTCATTCATATAATGAAAAAAAGGAAGAGATGGGGAAGAAGAGCAGGGAGCCGGGCAGGCTAGAAGAGATCCACTCAAGCAGCAAGCTTTCTTTGATGTTCAGTGCTGAGGACTGGGAGAGCATTTGCACTAGGAAGCAAATCACTACATGCCATTTTGGAGTGCAGACCTAGAGCAGGTCAGAATCTGAAAACTGATGAATACTCAAAACTGCAGTGTTTGTTTTTGAACATCTGATCACTTTAACCACTAGTCTGCTCACTTCTGTTATTGTTACAAAGGTGCTGGTTGTGGACTGCATGGATAATTTCACAGCAAGAGTTCCAATATCAGCCATATGTTGACCCTTAAGTCTAACTTTATATAGAAGAACTATTGCTAGGAAAATGTTAGTGATTAGTTTAAGGGAGGGGCAGGATTTTGCTTTTCAAGATTTTCTAAAGTGCAGAGTAAATACTTTTTAAGTCCCAAGCACTCAAATATTACCCTTTTTGAAAAATTAAATACAGTATCATAGTATTTCAGTCACCACTAACTCTAAAATAGAATCCTTCATAAACCAAGAAATTCAGTGCTAGGTTGCTGCCCATTCCCATGGATAATGCAGGCTGCTAAAGTTCTGGATTTGAAACAAAAATGGAATCTCCACCCATGGACTAGTAGTTAGAATTTTTATTGTCATTGATTGAAGTTTGGCTTTCTTGGTGGATAAAGGTCTACATACTTAAGAAACTTTAACATGAACAATTAGTCAAAATTGGCACTTGAAAGCATTGGAGATGGGGAAGGGAAAGTTCCAAGCCCTGCTTTAGAGGGACTTTTGACAATTTATACTTCTTTATACTGAGGCCCCCAGCAGTCATTGATCCTTGTAAGATCCAGCAGAACCGTGCTCTCTTCCTGCTGACAGAAGCAGATCCTGCAGAGATGAACAAAACAAAACTTCCACAGATATTTTTAAGGAAACTCCTTCACTGGGAGAAGACAGCAGAGGGAAACAAATGCTTTCAGGAAAAAGAAATTGCTGTTTGGAACTGATGTGTCTAGGGGCACTGCTGAATATCAAGAGAAAACAAAATTAAATGAAGTATCACAAAGGAAGAGACAGTCATGTAAAAGGCAAAGATGATTTGTGAGATTTTGCAATAGCCTCCCGAGGGGAGCAAGGCCTTTTGCTTGAGACATTTAAAATTAGACTGGACTGTGCAATGGAAATTCAGCATATGGGCTCCCTTGGGACAAAGTGGATAAGCCACTGGGTCTCCCTTTGCATGTTCCCTTACTCTTTTGTAACTCTTCCTGAATACCTCCATTCCAAATAATGATTTGTCTTCTCCAGACACTTATCCTGGCTCTCTGTTCCTCCCCTTTTCCCCTTTAAGAAAGGAGCTGTGTTTGATTCATGGTGTCAGTTATCTTCCAAGCTCCACGCGAGTCCCAGGGGTAAGAACTCATGGGGCTGATGAGGGTAGGAGTGATCAACTGCAGGCTTTCCTGTTGCTGAGCTTGCTGCAGGCCTGACCGTTTTTAAGACTTCAACAGATGTTTCTGCTTAGAAACTATTGGCATCTTTATGGACTGTTTTTTCCATTCTTCCCTCCCGGCCTGTGTCCCAGCAGCAATGAATTATGTAAGACTACATTCTAGCCTTTTCTTTATTAATGTTTCTGTGGATGCATCTCTAAGAAATACATCTACATCTCTCTCTCATAGTTTTAGGTGTGCTGGCTTTTTCTTTGACCAAGACACCCACCTACCCTTAAAAAAATTTGTCTTTTCACTCTCTTGCAGATACATACAAACAATAGAATCCCAGCTCCTGGCTTCAGATTCAACATGTGTCTCACTGTTCATGGTGTGGTCTTAATCAATATGCCTTCTGCTTAAAGGTTAACTCTTTGCTACAGAGCTGCTGCCTCTTACTTCTGGTGCTTAACAAATAGTAATTAATAATAAGTAATGGAAGGAGATTTAGAAACTGCTGCTAGAGTTCAAAACGGCTCCAACAAGCATCATCTCCACCTGGCTTAGTGGTTTAGCTGACAGTTATTAGAAAGGAACAAGTTTCAGACAGTCTTGAGTAGAATAAAAGCACTGGGCTGGTTTATTTGCACTGCTGATAAGCACTTGTAATCCCACAAAATACGTGGTGTAATGTGTGCAGGGCACCTGGTGCAGCCTGGGTAGACTTAACCCTTTACACTGTACAGCAAAAACTCAAAGGTCAAAACTAGCTAGATTAAGTTTCTTAAAAAAGATGATGTAAATAGTAAGAGCAAGACCACATGCAGATTAGTTTAACTCGGGAGACAGAGAAACTTTCTGCATTGGAAAATTTGGCATGGCACCCCTGGACCACTATTACTTGATTTCAGACGTACTGTAATAGCAGAAATAAGCTGTTTCCTTCTTTGGGAACGCACTACTAGAGGGAAACAGAGTAGTCTTAGCCAGTGTGCCACAGCCAAATGTGGGATTTTCATGCAGGCCTATGTCTAGTCACTGCAGCAAAGGGTTGCTGTAAAGCCTCTTGATGCACTTAGCAACTGAATTCCCACTGGAAGAAAAGCACATCTTTGCCAATATAATGCTCTCATTGTTCACCACCTCAAACTCTTTTCGTGACTGTGCTGCTCTGACAAGGCACAGTGTTATTGCAAGTGGTCTTCTTGGCATTTTACCCTTTCATGAATTTAGTGCTGATATAAAGTTACTGTGTAGATTAGTTCCTTTTATTTACAGTATATGTATAGTTCTCCAGTAACAGCCAAGCAAGTTCACATTGTTCTACCCAGGTGCCTCTGCACTGGTTTTGCAAGGCTGTGAGGGCTAGGGAAAGAGTCCTTTCTTGGCATCTTATCTGAGACTGTCGAGCAAGAGTGCAGCAGTACTGGTGGGTGTGATGTGGCTTTGGATCACTGAGGACAAACTGGACTGGTCATCTGGCCACTGGAGTCCCGCTCCAGAGAGAGCAGAGTGTGGTATTGTCAGTGCAGGCACGGGATGTGGCTCAGCTGGCCTGGGTGGCCTGGACTCACAAGAGGGTTCAGCCCCCACTGAAGTCCCCTGTACTTTCCATCGTGGAAGTAGTGTGATGAATCTCACATAATGAAAGCTGAAACATATATACAGTAGGAGAGTATCAATTAAATTTTAATTGTCCTAGCCTTTTTCTGTCTTAGAGTAGAAAACCATACTATAAGGATTGCTTGGTCAGCTGGTCCAGCATCTTTTGCCAGTACCTGCATTTGTGAGAGAAGTGCATATAGTAGGCACTATGGTAGACAGGGATTCTTTAAGGCTTTTCAGTATTTATTTACTGGAAGATAAGGCATTACTGATGTGAGCAGGTATTTCCCGTTTTGAACAGGGAGTGCCATTGCAGTTGTCAACATTTTGTTGACTTATGTAAAGACAGAGACTAGGGCTCTGTGCCCTAATATCTTCAGAGAGTTTGACACTGCACAAACATCTTTGATGAACATCCTCACTGCTGCCTGGTCTTGCTGTTACTGTTATTTTTAAAACCTAATGCTTTACTGGTGAAGAGAGTCACATAACAAGATGGAGAGCAGAGATCTGAACTCATGAATTCCTGTGCTTGCTCCATTAGACTGTGCTGTTTTTCTTAGGAGAGTTTAATTCATTTCGGGATCCAGGAGAGCTAAGAGCCAAGCTATGAACCATTATTCACTAACAAAAATCTGCAATAATAGCAAATGGAGCATGTAAGCTGCCTTGCCAAGGAACTTGATGCTCACTTTTCTCAGAGGTCTCTGTGCTGAAGGTCTCCCCAGATCTCTCCCTGTTAAATACAAAATCTTGTCACTCCCCAGGGCCCATGACTGATCCCCTGGCTAATGGCTTTTTGCCAGCCCTGTTTTATATGGTATACTGTTGTCTGACACTGCATTTCTACAGTTCAGTTTTGTTTCTTACAGTCTTAGAAGTGGCTATTTTTATTGTCAATAAATACATCTCTTTGCCCAGAACACAGTATTCTCCTGGCAGCTTGGTGCTCAGAGACTATAGGGAGCTGTAAACAACACTGTTTATACTTTTCTGCTGATAGCAGAACATTAGCATATAAATAGGGGAGAGATTTAAACAGGCTAAAGCAACCCCAGCCTTGCCTATTGGGAAGGGTGGACAAACTGCTTTTCACTCTCCTTGCCAAGGATGTCAACTTTTCTGTGGGACTATTGCAAGAATGAAGGGCTTAAAGAGATGGGGAGCTTTTATCTGACAAAAGAAAGGTCGATGAGCCTTAGAAATGCAGAAATGGACTGAATAACAGTCTGCCTGTTGGGATTTCCCTGTGAGCCCTGTTGGTGTTAGTGTGGGGCTGTGGAGGGTGGGAAATGACTTACTTAAAAATTGTCACTGGGCTTTTGCATAAGTTTCCTTTAAAGGAGGACTTACAGTAAAGAGTTAAAAATATGGTAATTGCACCTGGAATGAGCATATCACTTCAGAAAAAGTTATTTCATTTACCGAAAGCATATCATGTGACCTTTAGCAATTTTTTTAGCTGCACTGTATTTCAGAAACATGGTACAGCCAAATACTAAATCCAGTAACCTCCCATATCTTATCTGTCTATTGAATTACTAAAATTCCTCTCACCTTTGGCACCAGTGAGAGAGAGGCACGAATGCTGCAGGTGCTGTCAAATGGCTTGAGTCCTTTCTTCTTGCAGTTGAAGTTTTATTTTATTTTTCATAATAGCACATGTAAAGCAGGGTTAACAGAAGCGTAGAGACAAGAGGGAAAAGAGGTCCTCAAGTTAAGAGTCCTTTGGAAAGCAGAGACCAAGACAAGGAGAAAGAAAAAACAGAGATGATGTTCCAAGTGAGAAGGAGATACTGTGGGATTTTAAAGAAAGCTGTCACATGAAGAGTGAGGGTGAAACTCTGAAAGAGAACCTATCTGTGCTTGGGATTTGTTGTGGGCTTTGCAGATGTGCCTCCGCAGCACACAGACCTTTGGAGATGCTTCCATTTCAGGGCTGGAGGCCTTTAGGTGGAGCCACTTGCCCCATTCTCCTTCCTTCTACTGGGAAGAGGAAAGTTTGCAATGTTTTTCCTCTTTAGGAGCAATGAAATTCTGCACAAACCCAAGAAATTCCCATTATTGTTTTGTACCATCGCATTTCTGCAGTCTCTGAGGAAAAAAAGAAATGTTTTCAAAGTAATATTCCCAAAAACTATGATTTGCACAGTGTTTACTAGACAAAGGTTGCTGCAGGAGTGTCTTGCATAGCCGCCATAACTGTGGCAGTGAGAGGGGCACATGATAAAGAGGAGATGGGAACTGAACTGATTTCTACTCTAGGCTTTTTCCTAGAGCTCTTCATTTTCCACATCTGTATTTCGTCCTCCCAATGACTTGACTTATGAGCCAAAATGAAGCTCAAGTCATGGAATAACTGGCAGTGGTGGTAAAACACAATTCAAAAGGTACTTTCCAAAACAAACTGCAGTGCGCAATGCAAGCTTGTGCCCCTGGGGTGAGGACCTAGTACAAGCAGGAGGCAAACCTGTCCTTTGCTTGGGATGCAGGCTGCCAGCAGATAAGCCACTGCCTTTGTGAGTGTAGGAATGTCCGACTTCACTCTGCTGGGGTGGCTCTGTGAGAAAAGGAGACATTCCTGTGCTGGGGGGCAGTGAATGACCCAGAAGGGGAGAGGCATTAGGGATTGAGGGCTGCAAAAATACTCCTGTATTTCAGAAAAGGCCTTGATCACAGAGCCACCGTATTCTCCCACAGGATTAGTTGCCCTTAGATTAACCTCATTAGCAATAATTAGGAAGTCTGACACATTTCCCTGTCATTATCTCCCGTGCATCATGCTATAGAATGTCTTCCTCATGCTTCTGGCTTTTTATCAATCTGGTAGGTTAGTGAGTTTTTTCACTATGTTATCTCTCAAGCTTTTTTCCTCCAATGTAAACTGGCCAGTTTTAGCACAGAATATATTGCAGTCATACAAGGTTGGTACCTTCCTTTTGTTGGGCAAGTGTGAGATGAAAAGCACAGCTAGTTATTGTTCAGATAGTAACCTTAATACCCCTGGGCATAAAACCTTGCTTTGTCTTTGGGTTCGTATTCCAGTCCCATGAGCTTTTCCCAGTCTTTAGTGAGTGTGGGCCAGGCAAAGTGTTCTCCATCTTATGGAACTCCTGGGCCTCTGTTGGGATGGAGATGGGTAGATCACCGCTGTTGTTCCTGATGGTTTGAGGGAAAGGTCAATCAAGTACCAAGGGGTCTGTGTTCAAGGCAGCATGAAGAGATGATATCTGGAGTTAAGCTTGTATTAAATGTTCCCTCCTCCTCTATACAGTTAGTTTATGTCATATGCAGCAAGGTTAACTGGAAGCTTGTCCTTCCTCAGTTTGGATGCCACTTGTAACCTTGGCACATTCCATTCGGTCTCTCATCACCAAAAAAGAAAACTTTGAGAGGCCTTGTTGTATATACTCCTCTCACCAGAGGGCAATGAATTCAAATCAATTTGTACAGAACCATCCAGCGCCACATAAGTAAAAGGAATGCTCCCTGTGTGTTGAAACCCAAAGAATACCACCTGACTCCTATAGTATTTGAATAGAGAGGTGGCACTGGGTCAGGGTGACTCCAGCACAACAGGTGGCACACAAACAAGCAGACTGCCCCAATTGTCCACAAAACAACATGGGATGACAGTGGGAGTACTTGGTACCAATCACTGCAGGAGGAACGTGGCAGATAAACTTATCTGATCTCAGTAAATCTGCTTTCAAAGTGGCTTTAATAGGCTGCATTAAGAAGCCACAGGCATTGCAAAACAGTGAGGTTCAGAGGCAAGGCACTTCAGTGAAGTCAACCTCCAGCACAGCTCAAGTGCAGGAAAACTGATGCACAGAAACGGGAAGCCAGTTGAGCATGAGCTGCTGCCAGTCCCTGGAGGGTTTTAAAGGGGCCTGATCTGAATTTATTGAATCAAAAGTGATTGGGAGAGCCTAACTGATACAGAGACCTGCATTTGTAATGTTTTCATTTTACCATTACCTTTCCTTATTCTCTCTTCAGCGCTGCTATTGCATCTCACAGCAATAAGCAGCTCAGCCAAGGACTGGCATTTGGTATTCCAGTCTGACCTTGCAGGGTGCCAAACAGCCACAGTGTAGATGCCTCAACCCTCCTCCCAACCCTAACACAGAGAAGCATCTATGCAGTCTTACAAAGCCTTTCAAACACCCTGCAACTGGGACAAAGATAGGAGAAAATGAGATCTCTTCTCAGATTTCAAGAGTCCATTTAAAAATTGTATGGTGTGGATGAACTGGGATTCTCTCTTTGCAGGGTTTAGGAAATTAAACTTACGCTTTTGGGTACTAGCTTTACATCCAGGAGGCCCATTACAGCTACTATTCAACATCTGACTCGGAGACTGTTGTAGGAGAGCATGTTTGGAGAGTGTTTTGAGGGACAATGACTTTCTGTGAAGCCTGGTGTCCAGGTTGCAGCTAAGCCCCACCCTGTTCAAAGAGGTGGTCCCAGTTCTGATCAAAGAGGGCTGAGGGCAGGTTAGGCTATGGAGAAGTAGCTGAATGGTGTTTTGCCTCACCGCTCTTGCTCATACCTGTGCTGTGGTAAAGGGTTTCAGACTCGAGCTGTCAGTCCATCAGCATGCCTGAACACTGGAAAGTGTGTTTGCAACGCGTGTTTGCTTCTGCCTGGGAAGATGGCGCCTTGGCCAGGCTGCACTCGGGTGCACCCGCTGTGCCCTCCCTCCCTCGACACTTGATAAATACCCCGCTCCTTCCCCCACCCTCCTGCCCATTTTCCACAGCAGAGAGCAGACACAAGGGGCCCCTTTCATCTTGGCACATCCCCTTGCTGATTAATGTGATGCAATGTTCCCACAACAACAGTATGCCGGCCATGTAATTAGGCGGGAGATAATGAATGCTTCAGAGACTATTCAGGCAGCAGTGCCCGCCTCCCCGCCGAACAAGCTCCTTTCTCAGCGGTGAAGCCAAGTGGAAGGAGCCGCGGCAGAAATGCCATTGGTGCCGCGCTTAATTGTGCAGGAATCGGAGGCTCTCGCAGTAGAAAAGCGAGTAAGGACCAGTGTGGGAGAGATGGGCAAGTGGGTCTACTCTGGTATCTTGGGGCCAAACTTTTTGTTGTGCCTTTTCATGTGTTTGACCTTGTGGCAGGAGAAGCCTTAAATGTGCACATCTCTGGCTTTGTACGTGTGTGCCTTTTTTGTTTCAAATCATTAGGGAAAGCCGTCATTTAATAAGCATAAGGCTCTGTCTTCTCAGTAACCCAGAGGCAAAGATGCTGGTGCTACTTAGAGGCCTTTGAAATGTGGGAAACACACTGGGGACACAATAGGCTTATTCTCTTTTAGGGGGCTTTACAGTTAAGCTGCCATTGTCTGGCTAACATTAGCAAGAAAGATACTCCCCTTTCTCCCCCGACTCCTATGTAGACTCTGAGAAAACAACCAATCGGTTTAAAACGCACTATCCAAATGCCTTCAGATCACACGAGAATAAAGCCAGCAAAAAGCTGAAAGTCTGTCTGATCAGCTGGAAGCCAATGAATTTACTGTCAAAGGTCTTAGAAGAAATTCAGCCCTCTGCTCAAATTGCTTTCTGGATTTTTATAGCGTTTGTTTGTTAACGCAAAATCTTTTTAGACTTTGTACCTCACTGTACCATGTATTAAATGTAGGCAGTGCAGCCTGATGTAAGCAATTGGTAAGGCTCATCATAAACTGACTTGAGTAGTTATAAAAATATAAAAGTAACTGAAGTTCTGTGTTTGGTCCAAATAAGCAGAAAACAGACGTTGGTGATAACGATGAAGCAGAGAAGCTCAGTTTGTGTGTTTATTAGGTTAATTTCTGAGCAAAGAGTTACTGGAGGGTGGAGCATATCAGAAAGAGCAACTTTCAACTTACGAAGTAGAACAATTCATATGCACACTCATACTTAAGCCTGCTTCACTCCAGCAAGCTTTAAAGCCATGTGCCCTTTTGTCAGTAAGTGGGTTGCCAGGCAGAGCCAGTGATCACCCTACTGAATTAAATGACAGTCTTTTGTGCATCCCTTCTTGAATGGCAAATGGACGCAAGTTATATTATTCTATTGCTTAAACCCATTTTCTCATAAATTTCATATCTAATGTGTACTGCATATCACTGCTGCACACTTTGACCCACATCAGATGGTACACAGTAAATTCTTAAGCTTTCCTAGTATCTACAGTATCAAAACAACGATTTCACTGAGAATCCTTTCATGTTGCAAAGTAATAGTAGAGTTGTGACCAAAAAAAAACCCCCAAATTCTGGCAGGGAAAACAGCTTTTACCACAGAAAATCAGTTCCACTGACATCTTCACAGAGCTGCCCAGTGGTATGCACAGTCATGTGCCTCCATGTCATGCAAACACACTGCAGTTGTTTGTGCCATGCCATTATGCCCCTATGTAGATGCACGTAGTCTCACCCGTATCCCTCAGATCATGTGTCATCTATTTCCTCTGCCTCTTGTTACGTGCACAAACACAGCCTACAGGCTCTATGTGTGAAACAGAGAAGGGAAATAGATGACACATGATGTGAGGGTTATAGTGTTTCTAAAACTCATGGTCAGCATTTTATTGGTGTGAGGGACTCAAAGGTTAAAAGGCAAAAGAATTGGTATTGGAGGTAAGGAGCCCAGTTGTTACTGTCCAAAACTGAGAAAGAAGCCTGTACTGAAAGGAGATGCAAATGTTTTCCTTCTGTCTACACTGTTTGCTGGCATGGAGTGCTCTAGCATGAACTTAAATAAGTAGTTCTCTCATGAGCATGATGTCTTCCAGAGAAATTTGTATGATGTCCTCTAGAAGAACATAAAGTCAGTGTTGGCATTGATTCTGATCTGTAAACCATGTCTATATTGATGAGTGCCATTCCTATAAACTAACAAGGCTGAGGTAAAGGTACTGGATTATCTTGATAGCTTCAGGCAGCATCCTGCAGCAGCAAACATGTTCAGTGGGTTTCAAGAGGAATGAGCATGAGCACAACTCATACAGGATCTGTAAGACCAGCTTGCTCTCATGAAGCAGAATATCTCCTTGTGCTCCCCTCTGCCTAATCTGATAGCAAAGTAATTGCAACAAACTCCATCATACACTGCACATCTGGGATTGGATTTTCCAGTGCAAAAGCCATTCAGTCACCAAGAGTTCAGTGACATGACCTTTCTCAGGGCAACCCGCAAAGAAATTGGCACTTTTAGAATTATATGATGTTGACAACATCTGGAGTTCAGTTGTCTCTGGTGAAAAAACAGATGTTTTGCTTCTGCCGGTCACAAACTTCTCGCCATGTTCACCATTCTAATTTCTGTTAAAATTGGATTCAGCCAAAAAATGAACATAAATTTGCTTGGAAACTGTCCCAAAGAATCTGACATCTGAACTTCAGGATGTTTTGCAGCTTTACTTGCTCTTGACAGGCTCTGAAACTCATCCAGATCTCTAGTTGGGGTGGAATTTCTTTTTAATTTTTTCTATTGGCCCAAGTGATGTGAGGACCATCCAAGTGAAACCCTGATACTGTAATAACAAGGAATAAGGTAAGGGAAGAGGCTGTTTGTATGTCCCTTGCTGCTACTATAACCAGGAAAGAGTAATGAAGCCATCTACACTCCCAAATTACGCTAAACCTGGACCATATTTTGGTCTCTTATGGCTGTTGCCATAAGAAAATGGCAAGAATAACGATTCTAGGTAGCACCAAGATCACAGAGCCTTTGCTGACTAGTTGATGTGCTTTTTAATAACTCATGCTGCAGCTTGTATGGACTGAGAGGCTCCTGCAGACAGAATACAGAGTGTTAAGAAATCAATAGAGTAACAGTTTGTATTCACTTTTCAATTGCTGTGCAAGCCCTTTAGTCTTTAGATGTTCTGAAAGAGCAAAAAGGGTCAACCAGCTGTTTCTGGACTGTTTTGTTGTTGAGGAATACCAAGACTGGCAGAAGAAACTGAACTGGGAGAAGAAGGCACAGCCAAAGTACTTCTGTTCTCCAGCAAACCTTAGTAGCTCGGACAGTCTTTCCACAGATTTCAGAGCAGGTGTGTGAGTACATGCCAATTTTGCTAGGAAATAGGAGAAAGAAGAGGGAGTAGCAGGAGGCCTGGCATGGTGCTAAGCTCAGTCTTGACTCTGCACACCAGCTCTGGCATTGGTATAGTTCTGGCTCTATGCTTTCTGCCCTCTCATGCCTAGCACAATACCAAACACATGTGAAACTCCTTCTGACTCACACTCATGGCCTGGAACAGTCTTGGCTTTGCCTGTGTTTAGTTCTCCATGCAGCACAGCATGGTCATGTTCTTGTGCAAAATCCTCACTGCTAAGTGTCACTATCACTGTTCTAGTGTCACATGCATGCCCACTCGCCAGCTGAAAACTGTATTTCTGGCCCACCTACTACTAATTTCTTCCCAATATAGAACTTCCCCACTTAAAAAATGAGCTGGAGTACCTTGGACCAGGAAGATGACTGTGGGATAGCAACATAATGGCTTTAGGCAAGCAAGCAAGTAACCAGCTCTAGGGGAGGGTACAAAAGGGGGACCAGCCAAAACAGACAGCTGTTTCACCAGTGCTGAGAGCTCAGAAGTAAAGGAGCACTAAAGAGTTAAAAAGGTTTTCAGGGAAGTTGGACTGCTGAGAGAAGGGGGGCAGAGAGGAGGAGCAATCCTCTTGTGCACAGACTTTCCAGAGCCTCCAGAGATCAGTAAGCCCCAGGGAACCACAGGCCCATGCATAGGATGCTTTTATTTTAATTCCAGTTTAATTTAGATGTTTGGGGTCTAAATACATATGATTTACACTAAAATTGATGTATGGTGATGAGTTATAGCTTGTCATAGCAAACAGAGCTGCAAGAAATGACCGAAATTCAACCCTCAGATTCAGCCTAAAATTCAGCCTGAGATCAAGGGAATCTTACGGTCATATTCAGAGACAAACTGTTTGCTGTGAGTCATTAAAATATCTGATATCTGAGAAGGTACCAAAATAGCTCAGACGTGCACCTATATGTGTCACACTTACCCACATCTTACTGGTCCCTGGTAGCCAGCCTTTCTCCAGTTTAATTTCATCTCATTACCCAAAGATACGCCCCTTGTGCATTTATTTTGTTAATGAAATGCCGTCTCTATTGGAATATCAACTCTGTAGGGGTTGCCAGGACATATAAAAAAGAACAGCCATAAACTATGTTAATTATTATTGCAATTTAATACTAGGTCTAGTACTGCTTCCAGAAAGCAGGAGAGGGAGAACAGAACTTAACATGTCCCTGACCTGTCCAGAGGGACAAAACAGAGAGCTTTTATTTTATTTGTTTCTACAGTGACTCAGTCTGTAGTAACTGGGTTAAAGTCCACTTAGAAACGAATAGAACAAAAGGCCTCCTGTTAGTGCTGGACATTTTCCCTCTTCAGATATCACCAGAAGGATTTAAAAAAAAAAAAAGAAAGAAAAAAAGCCCTCCAGAAGAATGCAGGAAACCACAAGCTTATGGGAATGTAGCAGCACTTTGGAAAGGAAAACACTGCCTCAGACTTTCATCTGCAGGGCTTGTTTCCCTTCCCCCCCTCCCCCCCCATTTTTTCCTTACCTTCTTTTAATCTCCTTACAGCTAGAAGCATTTGCCAGGTCAACACAGAGCCTGGAGAAAAGGCTGCTGCGAGGAGCAGTTAGGTTGCAGGAGGTCATTGCCAGATCCCAGACAGAGAAAAAAGAAAAGTGGTTTGTGCAGATCAGGGCAGTGTGCAAGGGGGCTCCGGCACAGAGGGAGAGAGCTTTGGGGCAGCTGGAGCTTCCAACCTCATGTCCCAGAGTTGCTTGCCAGGCTGAGGGTGTTACTGGGGTCAGAACCCTGGATCCTACAGGCTGTACTACAGGGGAAAAAAGGGTCATTTTCATAATCTTTATTTGGTATGTCTGGTCCTTTTTTTTTTTTTAATATAGCTTAATGAGATCTAAGTAACAAATTGCATAATGTTCTTTAAGATACAAAAAGTATCTGAAATGCTTTCTGCCTTCCATTCTAACTGTTGTCAAGGCATGCCTATGTTTTCATTATAAAGCAAACATTTTCCAGCAAGCATTCACTGGATTTCATTAATTTTCACTTCATCTTTTTCCTGAGGTATGTGAGCTGACAGTACAGAAAAAGCATGTTGACATTATATTTTGCATATGAGAATAAGCACTTTATTGAATTTTCCAAAACTTTCCTTTCCCCTCTCAAAAAAATAAAAGAGAAGAAACCAAAAAGGACCCCCAAACCTGAGGAAAGTTGCAGCTATCTAAAATAAAATAGAAAGTGAAGTTACATTTTACTTCTTACCTATAGCTTTAGCTATTACTGTGATCCTGGTTTGTAAAAAATATATGTTGCTTAATGTTAGGTGACCTAGACTGGGGAAACAGCTTGGTGAATGGTGTAATAAGCAAAGTGTTGGGAGTAAGGGAGGAATGGGAATGCATAGCTAGAGCTGGACCGCATAAGCCAACTGTTAGTTTAATTTAGACTGCTGCAGAACCATAATCTCAAGTGGTAAGCTTTTGAGTGACTTGACCAAGACCACATAGGGCATAAGCAGTTACTTTATTTAGTTAGATGACTGATTCCGTACTGAGTTACAAAAGTTTGCCTATTGTGTGTTCAAAATAAATAGGTAAACAAAGTCAACCTTGCTCTGCCTATTTGATTGAGAACTGATGACACAATGCATAAAATTCAGTCTTTAAAGCAAATTTCCATTCTTAATACAATACTAAGTGTATCAGTTGCTTGTAGTAGTTTGTACTGTGATACATAGTGTCTCCTCTCTAGGTCATTGGGGACTGTTTCCATTTCAGATAGTGATGAGAATCAAAAATCAAATGGTTGGTTTTCGCTCATGTGCAGTGAGTTATAACAGATCCTCATGGACAAATAATCTTCTGTAAATCCTCTAGATTTGGCTTCTTTATCAGCATTTTCATTTAAGTAATCAAACACAAGTATTCTGTCTTCTTGTACAAAGTCTCCTGCCTTAACATTCTCTAGGCTGAAGAATTTATGTTCTCCCAGCCTCTCTTCATGTGCTGCTTGCTCCTACCCCTAACCATTTTAGTCTCCTTTCACTGGACTTCACTTCAGATTGCCAATGTCTTTCTTGCACTGTGTGCAGTAAGACCATATACAATATTCCAGTATTTGTTAAGTAACACATGGCTAAAGGCTACTTGGTCCTTTAGTGTGATCACAGCTAGTCACAATTGAAAGCCAGAGCTAGAAAATTAAGCTCGACTAGCCACTTGGGACTTACACTGAAAAATTCCAGCATCTTGCAACATGTGCTAACTAAATGCTGTAGGGCACTCAGAATAGGTAAGAAGGGTGACTGTTCCTACCTAGACGGTTTTAAGTCTGGATCTTAGGAGTTAGCTGCTTTCAGACATAATTTTAAATGTAACAGTTAAATTCAGCATCATCCCAGTAAACAGATGTTCTAACACAAAACCACCTTCTAGTGTGAATGTGCTGACTTGGAGCAAGTTTGGTAGCTAGGCTAGTTTATTACATGATGCACTTTGATCTCATCCTTATGCATCAACCATCCAGATGGAAATGGAAACTGCTGGTTCATAAGGGAGCTCACACAGCTCTGACTAATGGGTAATTCGAGCATGTCAGTCTCTGCCATGTCACTGTAAAATCATTGCATTGCTGCATACAGGACGGCACATTCATTTCTTTTAGGATCCAAACCATCCTTGATAACCAGCACTGCCAATACCCATGCTCACAGGGAACAGGGAATGGAGAACATTTTCTGAAGTCTGTTTCAGGTTCAGAGCTTCTAACTCCACTTCCTGAGCCTCGAGAGAGAAGTGTTTTTCCTCAGATCTATCTGGTACAGCGCACTGGAAAACTTCAGCTTGGCCCACGCCCTCCACAGCCCCTGAACTTTGTAATTTCTCAGCTGCCAGAATCACTAACTGCCCAGTTTTATGTAACTCCAAATATCTGCAGTGGAGCTGGAGAATACACACATGCAGGAAGTTCTGTGGCTTTTAAGCTATGCCCAGAAGTTTGCCTTTTTTGTTTTTTTGGTGGGATGGGAAGAGGAGGAATGCAGTGGGGGTACACACAGGACTTTTCAAAATAAAAAGGAAATTCTGTCTGCTGTGAGGATAGGTATAGGTTTGTGTTTGAAACCCTTCTCTTTTTGGAAGGGGCCTGAAACATGTTTCAGGGGGTGGGGTTGCTGTTATATTTGATAAGTGTAAATATATCACTTGTAGTTTTTAGAGGTTTTCATTTCTTCCCATTTGTTGCCTGTTGCTCTGGGGAGCCAAATCTAACTTGTAACAGCTATTGCCAGTGTCTGTACAGCCAAAAAGGACCAGCGGTTTTCCCCGACCCCAGCTAGCAGCTTCCCAGATGAATATGCTGTGCCTGGGCTTCTGGAGCCAAGCAAAGCAAACAGACATGCAGCTTTTGTGGCACTTGAAGCTTTATATTCCAGAACCACAGAAAAATGGCACACACTCAGTGAAGCCAGGTGGGGCAGGGAGGTTGGCATTTCCAGGCCCCATAATTTCCCTTATTCCCTTTCAAATTGTTTGCAAAGCCCAAATCGGTTTTTGCATTTGCTATTCCAAAATAAATATGTTGTGGTGGTTTGTGTGTGTGTGTAAAAGAGAGCAAACTGGAAGAATGAGGCTTAAGCACTGTAATAACATAACAGCAAACAGCCTATCAAGCCAGGGACACCCCTGCAATAAACGAGCATAACCAGACCTGTAATCACAAGTGACCTAGCAATAACAAATCAGTGCATGCCTATGCATGTGGGAGGGAGATGAGCAGAAGTGAAAGAAATATATTCCCAGAAGAGCAGAGAAAGAGACCAGAAAATCTGAGGTGTGGAGGAGATAAACAGGAGGAGTTTGCACTTCGAGTATGTTGTTTGTGCATGTACATCCTAAAAAGATGAAGTTAAAACTTTCTTCCTGTTTCCTACAGGGAAGAGGAATTTCATGCTTCTGCCAAATGTTGAAACAGGAGCAAAAATCAGCATCAGTTCCTCTTGAAACAAAATTAAACCTGCTTGAAACCAGCAAATTGTTCACACAGCATGCAAGTCAGAGTTGTTATCTGCAGGCCAGTTGTGCCAATGGTGATGAGCCAGAGGTAGGAGCTACCGCAATAATAGGGGGATAAAACTGAATGTATAGCAAAATGGAAGCTTACAGAAGTAAGCTGTCAGTAAGGTTAGTTTTAAAGGGATGTGGTTAGAGATAAATATCAAAGTGTGCATAGCAGGGCTATGTTAATGAATTGCAGTGACAGAATCGGACTGAAGTCAGATTGTAGGTGTGGAGTTTTGATGCTCTTGACATATGACTGAAAAGTGTCAGTCTTCTCCAGGGTTGCAAGATTGCCTTCTTAGATGTGAATAAAATGGAGCTGTTTGTTTGGAGAGCTATGTCTCTCCCAGGGACGACGAGTGACTGAAACAGGAAGAGTTGATACGCTGACAGATGCAGTGATTCGTGACCATGTGTATGTTGTGTCCATGGGAGAGACAAATATGTCCGTGCAAACAGAATTACTACTTCACAATCCTTAGTGAAATTTTTTCTGCAACCCCTTTGGGACCCTGTTGATGCACAGCCTGTGTGCTGCAGGCTGTATTGTTTCCTGAGTGCACTTAGTATTTGAAGACATTAATAATTTAGGATGCCTGCAATGGCTTCATTTGGTGTGATTGGAGCTTCTGACCTCTCCAGGCTTTAATTCCCTGGGCTGGGGCACAGGCACAGAGAGCCCACTCTGTGGAATACCCTGCATAACATTGTATGACTATGGACTTCAGGGAGAGCCTTCCAAAGGGACTGAGATTAATGCTTGGCAAGGACAGGAGATATTTTACCAAAGCCACACTTTTTTTGTCAGATGTCTTCACCATATTGATACTGTGGAGCCATAGAGGTTAGGGCTCTGAACAGTGTTGTTACTGCAGCAGTCCTGCTTGTCTCCATACCTTGTCCTGGCTTTAAGAGGCTTGATGAGTTTTGGGTCTCTGGCATATAACCCTCACTCAGTGGTGCTTGGTGCATTCTTAGCCAGCACCAGGCTTCAGAGGGCAACAGATCAGACTCAGGAGGTTGTAATGGAGGAAACAATAATGCTGGAATTTACAGCAAAGTCAGGGACAAGAGAGCAGACCATCTTTGGGGAAGGACATGAATGGTTGTCTCGATCAGACTGAGGAAAGCAGCAAATGGATGTGTCTGATTTTCCCTTTTCTTCCAGGTCTGATTGACTGAAGTCTGACCATGCACTGAACCTTGCACATTCCAGCAGAGGCAGTGATCAAAGCTGGGCAGAGACATTGGTTGTGTGGAAATGGGAGGTAGTGTCCTGTGTGTATCACGTTAAAGGCTTTTTTTCTCTCAAATCAGATTTGGGCAGTGCATTGGCATAGCACTCTTTCCCTCTCCACCTAGCCCAGGTCAATTAGCTTAAGGCTCTTGAGCTTGGCATATACTTTTTGGGCTGGGTACATATCAACAGTGTCCTCCCTCTCTTGAAATTCTTAGTTTTATGTGAACTGCTATTAAAAGAATTGAGTTACTTGTGCAGAGGATGAGGAGACCTGAAAAGAAAGAGGAGGTCAAGAAGTCCAGCTTTGAGTACACATCCAGGGCTACTCCACAGGGTGTGGCTGGAATGACAGAAATGACAAGGGTGGTAGGCTTGTCACATGGTGCTGCCAAAGAGCAGAGGGCCAGAACCCTTATCTCTCCCTGCAATTGCATAGGAGAGATGAGCCCAGAATCCCTCTTACCCTCCATGTAGGGTGGCTATGCAAGGATGGGGAGATGGGTCCCGGTGTGGCATGTCATTACCTTGTATAGTTTCAAAGTGAAGTTGCCCCATGTCCCCTGTGGCTGGGGAGAGGTGCCTGCAGTGATTCCTCCCATCATGGCAGAGGGTACTCTGTGCACCATCACAGCCTGCACTCAAAGACTCCCAAATTTCACTAACTGCCAAGAGGATGGATCCAAAATTGGCTTGCTTTATGATGCCAGGTCCCAGCCCAGAGGATGTGCATATATTTTTATAAGCTACACAAATTGACAGAGCAAATAGTCCCAGCATGGGAAGAAAAGGTAAAACACTGTAACCTCATTTTGACAAAAAACTCATCCATCATGTGCAGAAGTAATTAAAAAGCATGGCAATTAAATACATGCCAGCAAATATCTTCAAATCCTGTCACTTGTGCCCAAAATAAGCAGTGCCTGTGCACATTTGGAGAAAAAGGTAGTGCTTCATGTTTTCTTCTTTCACCTTGTGCAGCCTCCAAGTGCTGTGCAGCCAACTTGCTTCTTTGGACTTCCTCATCAGAGGCAAAGGGTTAATTTCAGGGAAAAAGAGAAGTTCTCTGTCTCTGGATGATAAAAATGATAAGGAAAAATCACAGTGTGTTTGGCTGTATTGGGAGTGAAATTGTTGTGTGCCAGCTTTGCATCCTGGATATCAGCACTTTCATAACCAGGACCTGTAATATCTTAAGTGGAGAGGTGATACTCCAAAACTGTGGATAGCATATTCTTGTGAAATTTAGCAGCTGCCCTCGGAAAGGTCTTCTGTAAATTTCCTTTTTTTATTCCCTTCTTCTTGTTGTTATTTTGTTTCTGTTTCTCTTTCTGCAAAAGATGAAACAACAGATTCAGAGCTCTTTTGGGACAGTCAGATACGTATTCAGATTTTTAACTGGGTTCAAGTAGCATAATAATGGGTTAAATCAAAACACACACAAAACCAAACATCCCTGTGTTCTAAGAAAGCTTGCTTCCAGATCCAAACATCATATCTAAATTAAATTGTTTCCCTGCTGCTAGCCAGAAACCATGGTGAGATAAATGAGATCAGACGGGGAAAAAAGGAGGCCTGAATTTATGGCAGAAAATTTCTCAGTGTAACAGTGTATCTGTGGCTGCCTTGTCAAGGAATGAAAGAGAGGAATATTTCTACCTACTCCCACTTTACAACTGGCTAGGTACACTAATATCTGCTTTCTTCCAAAAGAGTTGACTTTTGCTGGAAGCAGGGTACTGCCATGGTCTGGTATGAAAAGTCTGTGTTCCCATCTGCCTGGCCTCTTCTGAGCAGATCAGACATAGCTTTCAGGTAAAATGCTGCTTGTCTTTGCTGTCTTTTGCTCAGTTGCTAGCAATGTAGGAGCTTGCATAGGAGCTGCTAGGAAGGCCTTGAGTCTCAGCATGGCCAAAGTCTCATGCAGTTGTAGAAAGCAGACTGTGTGACAGGGTATACAACAAGGCCAAACAACGACCTGATGGAAGGAGTAGATGGCAGAGGAGAGGGAGAATGAACCTACTATGTGTTTGGCCTGTGAAAACTCACATAATCAGACTGGAATTGAAAGGAATATGTAGGTGACTCCTATCTGAGGCCTTGGTATGTGTATGGGGTGTTATGAACCCCTCTGTCCCCCAGCCTTCACCAGCACCTTCTCAGAGTCACAGCAAGCCTGAAGGATTGCCACCACGTATGCCCACTTCAGCCTAAGCAGACATATGTGGTAGTCTTTATCCACACTACAGCAACAGCAAGACCAAAACCTGGAATCACGTGCTGGGTCTGGTTGTTTCTTGTGACTGTTGTATAGGGGTGCAACCCCATTACTTGTAGAAGATCCACTCTGACTTGTGATTATGTGTGAAAGAGGAATTAAACTGCATAAGTCTGTGGTGGAGCAGAGCACACAGCTGAGGACTTCTGATAGTCTGGCACAACTGTGCTGTGTCTTTGCAATGTTTCTTTCATTTGTACTGGAAAAGGTGCACACGTGTTGCAGCAAGCAAAACATCTTGTCAGTGGTTTCACTTCCCTTGCACTGCTTCAGCTGGCGTCTCCTCTCCGAGCTCAGCTTCTCCTTGCACAAGAAACCACAAGCACGTGGAGGCCGCGCTGCTGCAAGCAGAACAACGCTGTCGCATCAGCTGGTGTGAAGCAGGGAGCCCTCTGCTCCCCCCACTCTGTGGGCAGCCGTCAGCTGTCCATTCCTCCAGGTTACCGTGAGCCCCGTCCCTGGGTCTCCCAAAGTGCATCTTAAGTTTCTGGCAGGAGGGCTTGGAGGACCCAGAAGCAGACCTTCTGCCTGCTCTGGAGCTCACCATCGTGCCTGCCTAGCACTGACCTTCCCTGCCCTTCGGCCTCTGCCCTCTCCTCCTGACCTTGTGGGATTATTCCTGCTGTGCCTTCTCCAGGAGAAGGCCCCTCGGCTGCTGCTTTAGTGTCAAGAGTGACTGTGAGAGGAAAGAAGAAAACCCCTTCTGATGACTTGCTTTTGTGGAGGGCAGTAATCAATACCTGGGGCACCCTGCTGAAGCGCAGTGGAAAAACACATTAACCCTCCGTGCACTAACCTCCCCCAGGCTGCCATCTTCCCCCCACAGCACACTCAGCTGCCCTGTTTCTAGCCTGGAGGGTCCCGTCTCTGTCTCTGTAAGCAAATCATGCCCATCCTGCCCTATTTTCTGGTTTTGGCCCAAGCAGCAAGCTTGGAGGTGGGATTTTTGCTGGAGTCTATCCTTGTCCCGTTCTCATCTGCTTGAAAGGTTGGTTGCAGGTAATGGGACAAGGCCACTGGTGCTGGAAGGGGGAAGCAGGGGGGAGATTTTGTTTGTTTGTTTTTCCCTGAACCGTGAAGCTCTGGGCCATGCTGAGGGCAGGATACCAGACCTGATGGACAGGATCTGGTCTTGCATGTTCTCCTTCCCCTCTCCCAGAGGAGTGGAGCCTATGGCCCCAGCAGCCTTTTCCTGCCCTGCTAGCAGGGGAATGAGAACTAGGCCCATGAGTTGCATCAGGGCTCTCTTCCTGGTCATGCTGGTTGGCTATAATGAAAAAATACTCCAAATTCCTCGTGAAAAATCCTTTCTTCCTTTCATTATTACTGGGCCAGACAAGCTAAGCTAGCCCCGGATCACTGAATGATGGCTTCACTCTGTGGTGATTTATGTAACCTAAAAAAATCAATTAACTTGGTGTACATTCTGTCTGAATGTATCTGGGCATGAAACAGGATCAGAGATACAATCCCAAATGTTGTTTAAAAGCTCAGTTAGTTGATGTGAGTAAAAAAGATCTTGCAGTTAAAGACACTGAAATGCAAAGTGGTGGGACTGTCTCAGACTCGATTTCCAAGCAAAGCTGCCTTCAGATGCAGCAGCAGGTACCTTGAAAATGTGCTTCATTTTTTTTTATTTCTGTTCTTCATCTTTTGCAGAAATGTAACATATGTTCTGGACAGTAAGTTGGATCCAAAATGAATTAAGACTTCCAGTTCAAGGTGCCTTGCCTCATCACATAGGCATTAGCAGCGAGATGTGACTAGGGGTAGTCAGCAATGCAAGTTCTTGTGCAGAACGTACTGGTTACATCCTATTGGTAGACTGTGAAATGTAATTGAATTAATATTTAGAAAATATTTTATGATTTTTCAGCTGCAAACCCAAGTTCAGTGGTTGACAGACTAGTAGTGGTTGAGGCATGAAGACACCTGTCAAGTCCTCATAGTCTCTGAAATGGGAAAATCTATCTTGGTTTATGTCTGAGTTCATTTCTCTTTGCTTCTTTCTAAGGGCTTTTTTTTCATTCTTTTTCTGTGATTTGGATCACTGCTTTAACTCCTGGGAACTTTAAGAAACACATTTTCTCTTTTTCTTGGGAGTTGGACACTAAATTTCTTACAGAATTGATTTGATCAGCATGAAATCAAGAGGGAAATTAAAGCGCTCATTCTCACCATAGGTGCACTCAGTCTGTGTGGGTTTTATTTAAGAGCAGGATGAAGAATAGAAGTGTGAGGATCCAAGATCTGTGTATATCCTACATTGTCAGCCTCTGTCCTGTTATGTGGAGATAACCTTCAATTCCTTCCCTGTATGTTTTCCATTTTCCCTTTTAATTTGTGTTTCAAGTCACAATTTTCTTCATCCTTCTTCAAATATTTTTAAAAAATTCATTAGCCTTATAGTAATCTTTCTAGGTAAGTAAATGTCTTTTAACAATAAAATCTTTTATATGTGGGAAAACTGTGGCACAAAGTATTAAATAATGTAATTATTTAATGAATTTTAAAACATCTCCGAACTTTTAAGTACCTTTCCTTGTCAGCCTGTATTTTGTACTTCTTTGAGCATTCTTTAACTGAAAAACATTAACTGTGTGATGGTGGGCAAGGAGCAGACAGGGAACGTGGTAATTTTGGAGGAAATCTTTGGAAATTCCAAATACCCATTGTATCTCCAGATGGCCTGAAGGCTGTGTTTTATATTGCAGTATTTCTATTGTTTTTTAAAATAGTTTTGAGACATTTCCAGATGTCTTGATTAGAAAAGGTGCTGCTAAAGTTTGAAGCCCAGATCACCACTATAAAGGAGTAAAAATCTCATGGAAAAAATCCTAACCTTCTTTCTTTCAGTGCTTATGTAACCCCTATGAGCATAGTATCTGACCATCTCATATGTATTTAAAAATAGAAATAACAATAACAAACCCTCTGTCTCTCTTTTCCTTCCCAGCCTGTAAATGAAATGGCTTGATTTGTTCAAAGGACTTTTTCCTTGTGGGTTCTAAATATTTAGCTGTGGTTTTGCACAGTTTATCTACTGTTCCATTACTCCACTGGGGGGGAAGGCGGGGGAGAAATGCCATTTCCATTATTTCGTAGAACTCAAAAAAGCCACAGTGTTACGTGTTCCCCCTACTGATTCCCATGTAGAGCTTAACCAATACCATTCCCAGAGCTGTGCATTCATTACTTTATTGATGCTCAACCAGGGATGTTTTGGCAGGATTCAATGTTGTGTAAGCCACATTATGTTAAGGGAAAGCTGCTATATATGTTAATTGCAGCCATTCACAGGATGGGTGTGGAGATTTAATATTTGCTTGTTTGAGAAATCACTATATTCCCTTGTTAAGGTCTTGTGAACTTGATAAAGTAACATTATGTTAAACAAGTGTCATTTTTCTCTGTTTTATCTGTCTTTCTGGCCTCACTATAAAGCACACTGATTGTTTTAACAATCAGCTTGATTTCTCATTCAAATTTCTGTTTTCTCCTTTGAGATAACAGTGTGTACAGCTCCCTGTTTTCAAGGTTAATTATTGTTTAAAAAACACTGTACAGGATTACAAAGGAGTTTCCTGAAGACACTGAAATTTATGGCCACTGTTAGCCCTTTTTCTAACAGAGTTCTGAAGATTCACCCCTTTCACATGTCAAAATTCTTATATTTATCTCCCTGAAAAGATCTGAAGGCCCTAAACTGAACAATGTAATTTGTGCAGTCACTTGTGCTGGGGGACGTTGCTTGTTATTTAGGAAGGAAGACACTTCATGGAAAGTGAACTCAAACCTCTTCAAATTATCCCAAGTGCAGCAACTAGTGAAAGTAAAGCTTGATGCCATAAAGATGCACATCACAGTATGATCCTAGTCCTCACAGTTGGATGCTCATGTGTCCCTGGCCTTGGACATCACAATGGTGCTGTGTTCCTTAAGAGTCACCATCTAGATCAGCTTTTTTTGGCTGTCATAGTTGTTTGTGTATCCTACATCAGGGAGACAGGCAAACCTTAATGCTCTGCCACTGTGACAGCAGTTGTATTCTTTCAATTCAGTATAATTTCTAGCATATCTTAAATTTCTCCTCCTCTGCCAGCATCCCTTCAATTTTTTTCTGTGTTTGACTAAGCAGCAGGGTTTTTCTTTGGCTTTTATTTGAACTGAGGAATTCAAATGGTCAGGAAACAGTGCTATCAGTTTGTGAACTGAAGGCAGTATATAATTAGGCGTCATAAATGCTCTCCTGGCATTCAAGGGTGCTCTGTCTCACACTTTATACATGTCTAATGGTATGGGGAAGATAGCAATAATGTGGGTCTCTGTAGTTGCAGAAGCATCTCTGTCTATCATGACCCCTTAGGGTAATGTGAGATGAGTCTTGGTCTTTTACATTCACATAGAACAGAATGTTAAATTGAGGCAGCAGCATTTTGAGATCATTAGAGCTAAAGCCTGTTGAGAAATGTTATCTGAGTACTTCCTGACCTTTTCCTCATAGTACAAAATAAATTTCCCAAATAGAAAATATTTCTCTTTCAGAAGTGTCACATTATTTCCAAGTTATACAATCTAACAGTAGGAAAAAGTAATTAAGAATAAAACACAGTTCCAAAAAACAGGATGCAGGTACTTGTCCAAATGTATCATCTTTATGAAACATCTGACTTTCCTGTAAGAACTTCTGTGGTGCTTCTAGTTCTTTTATACCATTAGAAATGTAACAGTTTCTTATCATCCAAAGAAGGATCTCACTGCTAATAATTGTTTTAAACACCTTGCAGTGTTTAAGTGGAAACTTCAAAAAGTGCTTTCCTTTTGTAAGTTAGTTCTGCCAATATGTCACGTTTTCTGTCATTCTTTACTGAAAATACTGTTAGCTCAGAAACCGGACATCTGCTGCTTCTTGTCTGTGTCTTTTGGTTAACCTGCTTGTGGTATCTAATCATGCAATTTCTGGTTTGGGAAATTATTCTCCTTCTTTACAAGCTCAAGCCCATACAAATATTCCAGCAAGTGTCTACCTGCTCATGTGTACAAAAATGCAGAAGTACTCCCATTGCTGTTCTCCTAAGTCCTTTATGTACACCCATATGTTTTGGGATCAATTTTGAAATCACTCTCATTGTGGTAAGAACTTCTTGAGTGACTTACAGAGGCTTAAGTTGGTGGCTTGGTTTGCCTTTATTGTGGCACTCACACATCTTGCACCAGCTTTCTTTGCCTATGTGTACTCTGTTGCTATACCCTTCCACTTCCTTTACCTTGTTTCTCTCTGTCAATCTGATTCAAGACACCAGCCCCAAATACTTCCTCTCTGTCTACAAGGCAAACCCTGCTTTGTTAAGTACTTTTAAGTATGGGAGTAGGAACCTCATGAATTGTAATGCTACCTCTGACACCCAAATGTTGGGCAAGACACTAACTTTCATCTCCTGATTGTTTCCCTGGGTGGCTAAGTAGGAAGATAATTCCTACCTAGTTAAATGCTTTGCAGAGGTTCTGTGAGCTTAATTAGATGTTGGTCTGTGAGCTACCAGCATTAAAAATACAGGCACAGTATGGGTGCTGAGGCATTCAACCACAAACATCTCTTTCAGTCTCTTTTATTCTTTTAACTTAATTAACAGGAGTTTATCTTCTAACTTTATAACTTAATAGTTTTACAGCTTAGAGTTTATGAAAGACACCACAGCAGATCTTCTGGAAAAAATGTAACTGTGTATTATTATAATTACAGCTGAAAAAATTTACTTTGTGTATTAGCAGAACAGGAAAATAAGTATACTTTGCCCTTCTCAACTATTTGGCCCTAAAGCACCCAAACCCTTGCAATTTCAGCCTTAGTCCGTTTGTGTGCCTCACATCGTACAAATGAAAGATTCTTTTGCATGAATGCATAGAGCATTGCCTGGTTACAGACATCAGGTTTTAGCCACAGATCTCAAAGAACTTCACCAAGAAAGGCATGTAGGACTATCATAATCTGACATTAGAAACCGTGTAATACAGTATATGGTAGAATATGGCATTAGCTACCCAGTGGTTCCTGGCTCCCTTCCGCCCAGTCTGACAAGTGGGAGCTGTAATGACAGTCTTCACATCCTTTATTTTACAATACAGATTGCAAATGATAGTGGTCCTTTAAACTAGCCTCTTATACTCTCTGCTTAATTCAAGAGATGCAGAAAACTGTACATGAGTAAGGAGGGAAGGTTTTCTAATTCTTTTGTGTGTAATCACTTCTGGTGTTTCTAACAACATATTTAAGAGCACTTTTAACATACACTTCCACATCTACTTGCCCACAGCACATGCTCACTTAGCCTTTCATGACTGAAGTTGCATGCATGTACAAGATGGCAGAAATGAAACCACTGTAAGATTTATGAATGGCAGAGGACTGAAAGGGTTAAGAAAAACCCTCTGCGTATACCTGGTATATAAAATTGTCATGTAATCAAATGAGAGGAATGCACTCCATAGTGTACATTAGCAAACACTCCATGCAAGCTGGCTGGCAGAGGCTCAGGGTTTTCAGTGCTGCCTTGTACTACAAAGCCCTTCTTTGTTCTCTCAGCTCTGTTTTAAATATCTGATGACTGTTCCACACCATGTCAGTGCCAAATCCCCAGCTTCACTGCAAACTCTTTACAACAGCACATTGTGGGCAGATCAGATGGGGATGGGCTGGCAGAGTGTGGGTATCTCCTCTTTCTTTGCTTCTCAGGCAGGTCCTCTCACCAGCTCTGCCATCTCCCTGTAATTTCTGTAGCCCCTTGTGCAGCCACCTGGATAATGTTCAAAGCCAAAAGGAGTAACTTGGGAGAGCAGAAATTGAATTTGGATCCTGACGTGGCAACGGCACTCCACAAGTGTACATCAGGATGGGTGTAGTCAAGGTTCAGCCAAGGAAGGGCAAATGAATCAAAGAGTGTTCTTGCAACAAATATTTTTGTTGAAACTTGTTGTGCCTATACTGTTGTTGGCTGGATCTTGCCTGAGCTTGCTAGCCAAGTGGGATTGAGCTTTGAAAAAAATCAGATGAAAGATTTCCTAGGAACATGTACACAGAAAGGCAGGAAATGATGCTTATGACTCAGGAGATGGTGATGTTCCTTCTAGATTTGAAATTAAAGTACTTCCCTGGAAGGATATTAACACAGCAGAGTACATCTCAGCCTCTCTCAGATGAGTTGCTAAACCAGGGGCTCATCTCCTTCTGTTTGTCAAGGATTCTTTTTCATATGACTTCTACCTATATTTTAGTTAGAAAGGTGATGTTCTAGCTTTCTATACACGGCACTTACGTGGTTTTGCCTCACCTGCTATGCTTACGCTCATTCTGCAGAAGAGATGTTTTTTTATTCCAGGAAAAAACTGTGGCTTGAGTACCTGAAGATGTATAATAATAATATGACATCTTCTTCATGGCCCTAAAGCTACTAATTCTGTTCATGAAGAATACTTCTGTTTTTCTAGATAAACACAATTGCTGTTGTTTCCTGCAATGTTCTGGGACTTCTGTATGTAGACACTGTGGCAGGAAATAAGCAGTAGAGCTTTCTGAATTAAGAGAAGATTTTATGCAATTTTATTTCAATGGTGCTGCCCACTTTTGATGATTAATGTGAAAAGAAGCTAAGCTGCTCAGTTACCAATTCTGGTTTATGTTTCCCTTCCTGAAGCTCCTTGGCATCCAGTATTGGTGTGCTGGAAACTCAGTCGGGTAGTGGGTGGCTGCAGTGCCTTCTAAAATAAACAAACCTGTTTTCTTTCAAATTTCTTCATTTCACATGCAAATATTTCTTGGTAGACTCAGTCAGAAACCCTTTCTAAAGTAAAACCCATTTATTAATGGCCACTTGAAGGTGCATTGTAACACTTTTGCTTAATCATTTAAAATCCATGAAAGCTAAAATCATTGAAACCAAGATTTACAGCACTGCAGAAACTTGCGCAAGGCCGTATTTGCCACTAAAGCTCTTTGACTTAAATAATCGCATTCAATGTATACATTGTATAATTGATTGTATGTCAAAATCCTTCAGGGGACTTACAGTAGCTGCTTAGGTTATGCAAGTGCAGGCACTCTTGTCTTTGCTGTGTTTGCTTGCCTAGAACAGGACTGAGTACAAATAGCCATGAATTCCTCTGTGGTGAAGTATTAATACATGGTGAGGAGGTGTTACTGTCATTTTACTCAGAAAGGATATAGAGAAAGAGTTGAAGGGACTCTTTTAGTGTTGTATAGAAGTTTGTACCAGAGTCAGAAATTGAAATCATATGTTGTATGATCCTTTTCAATGCCTTATTCATTAAACTATTGGCTCTCATTTTGTATAGTACCTCCCGTCACATACAGAATCCCAGGAAAGTTCACAAACAAGACCCTGTCCCATTAGAGTGACCAGCAAGTGGGTATCTCACTTTTTAACACTGTAACAGGGTCTATGAACAGTGCACAGGTCCCTTTTAAAAAAGAAGAAAATACCATGGGGCATTTTTAATGTTCTCCCAGAGTCTGGTGAAAGCCAGTTTAATGACTAGTATTTTCCCAAAGGGGAATCAGTTAACCTTTTTATGATACAAGAGATTCCTGCTTCTTTTGCTTGCCCTGCATCTTCAATGTCACCCTGCAGAGGTGGTCTATGGGTGTCTTGTTGGTTTTGCTTAGTTCACCACACATGAATGAGCAAGAGTTCCAAAAGGGACTGACACTAGAGAAATCTCTTCCTTTATGCAACAGATTAATTTTTCAGGATTTTCTGGAAAATCCTGAAAAAAGAATCTTCTTTCCCCACCTTTACATACCACTAACTGCTTCCTCTCAGCCTCCTGCTTCAAACCCTTTGACTACAGTTGGTGCTCACCTAGCTATTTGCATAGCGGTG
This sequence comes from Melopsittacus undulatus, assembly GCF_012275295.1. Lineage (NCBI taxonomy): Eukaryota > Metazoa > Chordata > Aves > Psittaciformes > Psittaculidae > Melopsittacus > Melopsittacus undulatus. The sequence continues at coordinate 47,422,167 of NC_047530.1, forward strand.
CTCTAGCAGAGGGATCCGTGATTCTGGGGGGAACGTAAGAACTCTCATTTACTGTTGTTTGGTGGTTTTAAGTGTACTTACATGGCACCTTCAACCATCCTAGCACATTGCTCTTCCAGCTTTATCAGTCACCAGAAGAGATTACAGAAAGTCAGCCTTTTGAGAGACACAGCTACGACCAATACCTTGCCTTGCAGGTGGGTGCCTGTGTCCTTTAGTGCAGACTGCCAGGAAAAACGGTAGAGTCAGAAGTGAAAGGGCTCAGGAAATGCTCCAGCTGTAAAATGCACCACACATAAAATGATTTGTTTCTCATAAAAAGCAAGTTGCTCTCCAGGGGCAGGCATAAACCAAGGGTATCTAAAAAGATGTGCACCAAAAAAAAAAAAAGGAGTTAGCCTGAGTAAAGAGAAGTGCTAAAGAGCTAACTATATTTTGTTAGGAATGACTAAAGTAATTGTAAGCTGTTTTCCTGGCATTGTTTAGTGGAGCTGAAAGAATGAGCCAGGTATTATGCCATTACTTTGAGGTTAAACATTTGGGAGAAATTAAATAGATTTGCTCACTCACAAAGTACTTCTGGATCTTAACTCAAGAGTAGGGAGTTTAGCAATGAAGTGTGCAGCCCAGAGCAACCAGGAAGGTCAAGAAGGATTTGTGATTCATGGTGATTTGAGCTGAGCAAGGGGTGATCACTTCATGCAGAAGTTCTCTTTTTACTGCTAGTGAGGACTCTGTTCTCTTGTGTCCCACAGCAAATGTGCAGGTTCCATTTTCTGTCAGGCAGGTTAAATGTCATGTAGATTTCCTTTCCTCTCTGATTTGGTTGTGTCTGCAGCTTCTTGTTGCCATTCTCAGGAGGATGCCATCCAGATGAAATCCAGCTGTATCTGTCCAGCACCATGCTGATTGTGTAGTGTCATCTGCTTCCTTCCAAACCATACCCTCCCTCTTTGCTTTCAAACTTTATCTGTCACAGTGGCAGATGCTCTTGTAACTACATATCTCAGCTTCCAAACTTTCTGGCACTTAGTTTCTTTGGCTTTCCTGTGAACTACCAAATCTTTGGGACCAATTCTTCAGTTCCATGACTTCCCACGTAAATCAGTCATTACATAGCATGAGCACAGCCAGGCTTTCTTTTGCCTTTTCTCCAAACACCAAGGGAGTGCAGATCTTTTATAAAGTCGTGGAAGTTGAACTCTGGATTGGAGAAAGAGCAAATTAATCAAAGATTCCCAATATGTTCATGTAATGGAAGGGCACTTCAGTGCAATCCCAACCAAGAGCCCTAGCTGCCTGCAGAAGAAAAAATTCACATGACCATTTGAAGTGGCAAGATCCTTTCCTTTTTTCCAGTGTAAAATAAATGCTTGCTAGTATGTGGGTGGTGTTAGTAAGATGTACTGTGTGAAGATGTGTTTTGACTGAGAGTATGACCATACAACCCTGTGGAAGAAAAAGATTTCAAGTGGCCTTTCTCCACTTTGTTGGCAAGTCAGCCACTATCTCCCAGGATAACAGTAGTGTCTGATACACTGAGCAGATGAGCCTTGAAGGATGTGAGGAAAGCTACTATACTGGGATCAATAGCATACTTTTTCCTTCTGTAGCATGTAAACATTTGACCTGATAAATACTAGAACTCTTCATCCGCTTCTACCTTTTTACTTGTGTTTAAAGAACAACTAAATCCCCATATCTATAGATGGAGAAGTCCATCTGGATATTCTTCCATGGGAAATCCTGTCTGTATTTGCTTGGAAAATCAGAGAGAAATTTAGGTGTAAGAATGTTGGTGGAAGTTTTGTATTGAATCAATTTACATTTAGATGGAATACATTGAGTTAGATTACCTGCTGCAGTCAGAAGAAACAGAGTTTTACCTCTACCAGTGACATGTGAGTTACAGTGTGCTCCAGGCTGCACTAAGGGGACCTCAGCTCATTAGTAGAATATTTAACATGTGTTTTAGTGGTTTGAGGGGCTCTTAACAGTATAACTCTTCCAACAGCAATCTCTGTTTAAATGTTTTGCTCTCTGAGGTGTAAATATTCACTAAAAGAGTAAGTGGGGAATGCATTCAATTGTTTCTTATGTTAAACAGGGATGCCTTTCAATTGATCAACTGGAAGTAAACATCACTTGGCAAATGAACCTATAAGGCTGCTCTTTTTCAGAAGAGCTAATGTTTTGTTCCTGAGACATACTCTGCCTGTGTACTGCTAATGCTGTGCTGAGTCAAACAGCATCCATCTGTAGGAGCAGCAAAGCTGAAGGTCAAGGAACAGACTCTGCAGGTGTCTTCCCCCAGGGAACTTATAATACTTGCTGTTTGGTGCAACCTAACCTATTACATAAGTGAGAGATTCACTCTTCTGACAAATGTTAATAATCCTCAAAGATCATATTGTGTTGGCAGGGATGGTTTAGAAGGATTCAGAGTGAATGTGAGAGGCAAAAGGCCACCTTCATCTACTGCCATATGTTGGATGGTGCTGTTTGGCTATGAACGTGTCTGATCCTTCTCCAAAACATAAGTGATACAACTGCTCTCCAGTATTAATAGATAGATAAATCAGTAATAAGTATATATTTTTCCCCTTTTGTGCCCATTTTAAGGCATCAAGATTTGAACTTGATGAAAAGTAGTGGTGTGACAGCCCTGATGATTTCACTCTTCTATTCTAAAACCAAGATGAGTAGAAACCATGGGAATGCAGGCTGCTCTGACATGGAGGGAAGGACATTCCTTTTCAGATGGCTGGTACCCACTGAGACACAGTCTGGAGCAGGCCTGGCTTATGGTTTGCTCTTCTGTCACTGAGGAGTAAGGGAAAGACAGTGCTGTTGTACTTGGCAGCAGGACAGCACACCAGCCTTTGAAGAATTGACTGCACTTATGAAAAAGGACTGCTTAAGATGGTTGTATATCTTTTTTCATCTTCTTTCGGTAATGCTGAAGAATCAAAACACACAGTAAGCAAAGTCCGATACTGGCTTGGAATGATTTGGACACATGAGGGCTTCCAGTGTTGAAAGAATAACTGCACTCTGTTGTAGGACAGATTCTTTATAGGGAGCTGCCTAATATCCATGGAGTTTCAGTCAGGACTAATTTGGCCCTTGCCTTCGAGTCAGCTTGTACAGTCACACAGTCTGTTATGTATTTTGAAGACTTTTTGCTCTACCAGAGATCCCTCAGGATCTGTCAGTGAGTATTTTTAATGTCTGCTGTACCTGTTCCTGCTAGGAACAAAGCACTGTACTGCTGGCAACTCAGTACATCCCACACATGGCATTATTGTCAACCTTTTTGTTTGTTTTTGCTGTTGCTGGAATAGCATTATACAGAATCTGCCTTTCTGGAGTAGAAAGGTAATGCTGATTTCTGATCCAGAAGCCCACCCCAGTCTTACAATACAGTCTATAAAAGGGTGCTGTAGACGTCCCCAGGGTGAACACAAGGTATTAATTCACTGGAGCAGTTGTGCTGACATCCTGGACCGTGAGAGCGCAGCTGGGTCAGTTTAAGAGCAGCAGTCAGGTTCCAAGAGGGAAGCCAGGCTTTTATTATTCACACTATAGTCACCTATTGTTTTGCTTCTTGTTTTTCTCAAGATATGTAGACATAGTCTGGTGGGCAGGAAAGTAAAAGACTGGGAGTGCCAGCTCTAAGCAGCCACAGCACACCCAGGTACTCTGCAAACTTCCTTCTCACAGCTCTGTTCCTGCTATTTCACAACAAAGCCATGGCTCCTGGCCTGCACATTTGATCCTGAATAGCAAAACCAAAGCACCTCCAGCCTGGCCTGCACACGTTTGGCTAATTTCAGTGTGTATTCCCGCACAATGCTGCCAAATCATCTCAAGTTCAGTCAAGAGCAGCCAGGCCAGGATGTGTTTTAAAATGCAGCTGCAAATAGGGCTTAATTATACAATGTTCTGTAATGATTTTATGATAGCAGCTGAAGGCTGGCATGATCTTTTTGACTTTCAGCTGGGATCTTGGACATAAGTGAATATGTAAGTCATTAAATGACTCTTCAGAGGTTCAAAAGGATACTATTAATGAAATCAGAATACTTAATATTTGTTAGCTGAATAAACCCCAACAATTCTGATTCTCTGTTCTGTTAAGCTATGTGAAAGCATAAAATGGCCTTAGAGCAGTCAGCCACCCAGTAGAGAATTCCTCCTGCTTAGCATTTCATTGATGAGAACAACCAGCTTCCAATTCCCTCCCTTGTAGATACGTATAAGAAAACAATTTTAAATAAATCTCAGTGTTCTCTATCTTCTGCTGAATTGATTCTTCAGGGTAGTCCTGTTACAAATGAGAGCTTGGCATCTCAGCGCCAAATATTTGCAACTAGCTTCTCCCCGTGCCCTAACCTCTTCTGCAAGATGCTGTCAGAGAGCAGAGAAACAATTTTTACAGTATTAAAAAAGTTTGAATCATTTGCGTTAGCACAGAGCTCATGCTGGGTTCACCCAGACCCAGAAGCTGATTTTATGCTATCATAGAAATCTTGGAACCCCCTTCTTCACTGATATAATCATCACAGAATCTTAGAATACCAGTGAAGAAGGGACTACACTGATCATCTGGCCCAACCTTTCTAGACAAGCATGTCCTAGACTAGATGTCCTAGCACTTTGTCCAGTCGAATCTTTAAAGTATCCAACATTGGGGAAATCCACCACTTCCCTGAGGAGATTATTCTGGTGCATGCTTGTTCTCATTGTGAAAAATCTTCCTTGTGTCAAGTCAGAATCTCTGCAAGAATAACTTGAGCCCATTATCCCTCGTCTTTTCCATGTGACTGTAAAAAGGGGATCTCTGTCTTCTTTGTAGCCACCCTTTAAATACTGGAACATGGTGATAAGGTCTCCCCTGAGCCTTCTTTTCTCTAGGCTGAAAAACCCGTTCTCTCAGCCTTAAATCCACAGGGAGGAATTTGGGCTGTAGGATGGATTCTGTTTTACAGAATCTGATCACTGTCTGGATTCATGTGCCAAAAATTCCTTGCATAGCACTCAGGGTGACACCTTTCTTCCAGGTTCCAGTCTGCCCAGAGCAGATTGTTTGCACAGAGTAAAAACGTGTGTGCACTCAGTTTCCCATGCTAAATAAAGGTAGTCTAATGGTAAATAATAAACCCACATGATGGTGGAGGTGAGGGTCATCTGGTGTTTACATAGGGAACAGAGATAGAGGAAGAAAGTTCTGGTTTGCTTTTTAGAAGCATTCTAGATTGGTATCTCCAGCTTTCTGAATATAACCTGCAGTCAGAGCTCCTCCGCAGCCTCACCAAGTCCAGACCCCTGACTGTGCTTTGCCTCTTCCTATGCATTGTGATAGATATTTATGTGGGGATTTACTCAAAAGGTGGAGTGATTCATGCAAACTGCTTGGTGCAACAACATGTGAAAATCTGTTTCTCCTTTTTGCTGTAAGTTGTGATCCACTGTCAGATTGTCCAGAGAAGCTGTGGATGCCCCATCCCTGGCAGTGTTCAAGGCCAGGTTGGATGGGGCTCGGAAAAACCTCGTCTAGTGCAAGGTGTTCCTGCTCGAGGCAGGGGGGTTGGAACTGCATGATCTTCAGGGTCCCTTGCAACCCAAACCACTCTATGATTCTATGAAACAGGGCTCTTTGGGGCTGGTAATGACCATTGGAGTCACAGTACTGTAAAAAAATGTCTTACCTCTGCAAACATAAAAATGCCATCTTTTTTTTTATGCATCCACACCTTCTCCGTATTAGGAAAATTGCTGGCTGCTACTGATGGAGAGTAAAAATGGGTGTAGATAAGCCTCTGGTGAAAAGGCTTTCCGTTCAAGGGCAGACTGGGACAAGCTGTGATTGGCACTACTCAGAAACCAGGCACAGAAAGCTGCAAGGCTGCAGCAAAATCATGTCTGGCAGTAGGATGTGCTATTGGCATCCTATGGCAATAGTGGGTATGCTTCCTAGCGTGCAGAAGGTCTTGGCTGTGCCAAGGAAGGGCAGTCCAGTCCTGCTTTTCTGCTAGTCATTATCAATACTATATTGAAAAGTAGATGCTTTGGGAGTTTGTTTCTGGGAATATCTTGCAGTTAGAATAAAATAAAGCATGTCAATAAAGCCAGGGACTACAATTTGTAGCCACACACTAAGGCCAGGATATATTTTCAACAGTGGGAAGTTATTGTTGTCCTGCTTATTCCTCTGCCTGTGCATGTTGATATGTAAGCTGTGACCATACATCTGTCATTGTGAAGTGAACCACAACAGGGAATATTAAGGTTTTGGATGGTTTTTGTCCAACCAGACTATCCCTAAATCAGTTTGTTTCCTTTATTCAGCTAGTGCAACAGCTGTGTAAGAAGTTGTGCTACAACCAAGGGTAGGGAGGTGCACTATGAAGGAATGTGTCGATTTTGATCCAGAAAAAGGCCATATAGAAGAACAAATGTAAAAAGTCTTCATTTTCTGAGCTAGTCACATTTCATCCCCTCTGTCATCAGTGCTAGTTGCAAAGGTAGATTTCTGGCTTAAAAAGATTAATAACATGCCAGTACTAATACACTGGAGATCCATGGACATGTGCTGAATTCCCAGGACTTTTGCTGCCTCTTAGCAAAACCAGTGGGAGTTTTCAGGTATAGGAAGTATACCTAATATTATAGGAATACTTGTAAGTAATGGTATTTATTATTCCATTTTTGGAGAACTATGAACAAGGAAACAATCAAATGCTCTTTAACAAAGGTAATTGTTTTAAAATGTGTGAGAGTTCACTTCTTAGTCTCTCTATCTTTTCATATCATCACTGGTTTACAAAGGTACTGCTCATGTATGAGGGATGCTTTCAGCTTCCTGCATGCCAATATCTCTGTCAGGAATTTAGGTGACATGTTGATGGAGCACATTAAGTTTTTATTCCTAGCTAAATAATATTTAATCTAAAGTGATATGTAATCTGTTGGTATTAACTTGCTAATAAAGCACCTGATGGAGTTAGATGAGTTAAACTGGAAATGTTTTACCTCTGTTTTTCTCTAAGTACAGGTTGTAGTCAATGCCTGGATAAGCTGACCCTGCAGTGTTTTGGCCAGTTCAATCTTACATGCCCAAAGCAACAGGTTTTTTGCCTTTTCCTCTGCTTTCTGAGCTCTTCTGTGCATACTGTCTGTGGGAAATGTCTGCTCACACCTGGGGGAAATACACAAAGCCAAGTGCCTTTAATTGCTTCTGGAACAGTACAAAGAATTGTTTAGACTAGATTTACTTTTCTGATTTGTGCTTAGAGACAGAGCTGACCTCTGCCAGAACTACAAAGAGCACCCAGCTGAGGCTGTTAATATCTCTTAGGAAACAGTTCAGGAACGAGCCTACCTCACTGCCCAGTGCTGTAGTGATTACAGTAAACCCTCATCTTCTGCAGACTTCAGGAGGGTGTTTGCAGTCAGCAGTTCTGATTCGAACCTCAGAGAGCGAAGAATGTAAAATACGTATCTAAATCCACTCAGTTGTAACAGCTTTCATTTATAGTACCTCAAACCGATAAATTTTTCCTCAAAAACAGGACATGTGTGAGTGCTCTGCTTGAGGGGAGTGTGAGGAAGAAAAAGCTCTATGTCACCGTTAGTGAGAGCAACATCATCTTGTCTTTTGTCTTTGGCACTTCGATCTCACCAAGTCAGATCCTGCCACACAGCTCTGCTCAAGCCTCTGTACTTTGTTTAATAAGTGTCCTTGTTTTCCTAATCCTTATATCAGCCTAAGTATTGATACAATGATTTACATGACTGTTTCTAACTTTGCCCTTGCACACTGCAGCATAGGCATTGCTAAAGTTTTGTCATTGTTTGTTAAGTCTCTATAGCTCTTATGTCAATCTCTGCCTCATTTTGTTGGCATCTTCATCTCACTGTTGTTTGAATCCCGTATGTTGCCTTCTTTCTGCTCAGCTCTCAGGGTAGCAAAGGTACCTCCTTCCTATCCTTTCTGTTGCTGGATAGGTATGGCTCTAAAAAGAGATAAAATGCTTCTGTCATTCCTCGTTCTGCATTGAAAAACCATTCATTGTTTTAAATCATGCACATTTATTCTAATACTGGTGAAGAGCATGTGAGCATACTGCAAAATAGGTACTTTTGCAGCTTCTGTGAGTAGGTTTGGTCTTGCTCCAGTTCATATACATGTATATCACAAACGCTGGTACATTACTTGGCAGAGTCTAGCCTAGAAACTATGTATTTAATACAACAAGGAACAAGATCTCTCCTTTCGCCCTTAGGGACAGGCATGTAGTACATATGAGTAATGCAGCTGTCTAATTACATAGAAAGGCTGCTTTTGAATCTATCTCAAAAGCAGCCTTTACCTGTGCACAAGGCACATGACAGCACTAATTTCGAGAGCCACAACTTGAAGTTTATAAATAAAAGGACATACAGGTCCCTACAATTCTTAGCTGATCTTGAAGCTGGATCAAAAATGGATGTTTGTTTTTAACTTCCTCCCAAACGACCTGTTTCAGAAAGATGTCCCTTTTTTTTGGTCTGTTATTTGTAAATACAAGCATAGTAAAGACTGACGGCTAAAGCAGCCAAATCTGAGAACTCCCTGCTTTTCAAAATGGCTGCTGCTCTGGTCTGTGCTTTGAAGGCGATGGGCTGCTTTTCACCTGGCACTGCAGGCAGGACCCAGCTTCTCCTCCCACCTCACAGCCCCCAGGTCTCTGCTATTTTTCACCAAGTTTAAGGACTTGGTGCCTGTGCATAGGTAATGCTTTCTGCTCAGTTTTTTTTTCTCTTGGCAGCAAACCACTGCCTAGAAGCTGCAAGCTAGATTAATTTGAATACCAGGAAATACTTTGGCATTTGTGGATCTGACTATCTTTCTGCTGTTTTGTCAGTGATAGTATTTACTTTCATCTCAGTTATCCTTTAAATAGCCTCAGTGTGCCTGAGTTCAGAGCATCAGCTTTAATGAAAATAGGTTTTGTTTGTTATTTGAGATGTCCTTCAAAGTGATGAAGATGGAGGCTCTGGGATTGTGGGATCTTAGATCTGAGAAACTGCCTGGAAACAAGAGTGACACTGAAGAGCTGATGAAATGTTTATATCAAATGAAGGGCAGAACAAAAACTGTGTGTGTAAGTGATGGAAAGGGAACTTGATTGTTCAACACCCTGCTTTTATGACTGTAGTGAGGAATATAGAAAGTGTTACACCATTTTCATTTTGAATCTACTGCATCTATAAAAGGTAGACTTACTTGGTGCTTGTTCTGTTTACACGTAGGTGTAGGAGAACACATGGTAACCTACAATGCTTTGCAAAGAATTTGTAACACATTCATAACTGAGTACAGTTACACCAGGGAGTACCCTTGCAGATGCAAGTTGCCTTAGGGAAAAAGTTTTCCATGCTAACGAAGGAACATATTTAGTCCATTTCAGCCACATAAAGGAAATTAATGTACAGAAAAAGGTCAGTGCCCTAACTGTTCTGTGCCAGAAATTCTTTGAAGTGGTATTTATACTGAACTATGCATTATCTGTACCCTGTTTATATATGTGTGTGCTAACTCTACACAGCATTTCTGCTTATAGAAGCTCTTATAATAACATATAGCCCAGGGTTTCATTTATCCTTCTCGCAGCCTGCTTGTTCTTTTTTCTTTATAATTCACTTCATTGCCTAACACTGGCAAGTTAAGTTTTGTTCATTTTTTCCCTCTTTTTTGTTCCTTTCTTTCCCCCCTCCCCCTCCGCGAATTATTGCAAGTCATTGTGCACTAAATATAGTTCTGCTTTCTGCTTTCCAGATGCTGAGAGCTTGGCTTACATCCTTATAGCATTCCTGCCTAATTCTCTCTCTCTCTGTCACACACATACAACTATTCAACGCAAATTTATTGAGTTCAGTGTGTCAAGAAAATCTTGATAGTTCTCTTCGTAGAATGGAGAGTAAGTTTTACTAAAACTTACTTATGTTAAATGTTTGCCAGCTTTGTGCTCAATTACTGTACCCTGTATTCATTGTTGTGAGGGCCCAATATATGGTTCTTGCTGACTTAAATATTCTGTAAAAGCTTTCATCTCTGCACACATCTCACAGCGTGTTTTAGCTATTTAGATCTCAGGTTTTACAGCCTGATCTAGCCAGGTAAATTTCATTTCTAGTCCCACTGGAGTACACTGGAATGTTAGGCCAGCTTCAAGGATGTTTTAGCTCAAAATGTGGAAGTCCCACAGCAAAAGACAGTATAGCAGAAAAGTATATACATGTTTGAGCCACAGCTGCAGAGTCAGTTTGAACATGATTAGAAACTTACTACAGCTATCAGAATCAACACTAATTTTCAGGAAAATTAACTTTCTGCTCCATTTTTTTTTGTGAGCTGGTGCTGGTATCCTCATAAGAGCTGCCCACCAGGCAAGTGACTATTTTGGTAAGGATCAAGCAGTTCCTTTATAGGTGTATGTAATATCCCTAGCTTATAAAGCAATTTGGACTAGCAAAAGGCACAGAACAAATCTGTAGTTTTCATTTATCAACAATTAGCAGTGCCTCACACCAGTGCAGTATTTTTTAATAGGAAGGATCCCAATTTAAGATCCATGTTTATGCTGAAATTTGCGAGAACCAATGTATTTGGACCCTTTACCCACTACTGAAATGCAGCTGTGGTACAGTGTGGCAGCTGTTTAGGGCAGGAAGCAAGGAAAATATTGTGTTTAATCAAAACTGCAGTGGTAATTGATTGGCAGAACATATTTACCCTGAAGATGGGGCTGTACTGCCAAACACAGTGGGTAATCCTGATTGGGGCTCTGGCACATTATTTTAATACAAATTCAAAGAACTATTAGGTTTTAGACTTGGTTAATGCACCAGGATTAAATTTCTCTGCAATCTTTTGTAAACTGCTTCAAATCTGTGTTGGCCATGGCCTCTTCTCCCTCTGGACAGCACTGTTCCTCTTCAGAATATTGCCTGGGAGAAGACCAAGCCCTGTCCCACCACTAACCCCTTTCCTGCAGCATCTGCTCCTGAGAATTGCAGCAGCCTAGCAGGCTGTGAGATGAGATGGAAAAAACAGAGGACTCTGGCTCTGTGCCATTACTTAATTTCCATAATGCTTACTTAAAGTCATAAACCTACAAAGCCTACAGAACATCAGCAAAGTTGTGAGGCCGGATAAAATCTGGTTCTGGGACAGATCTGTGCAATGCACAGAGTATTCTGTGGGGCTGATGAGAAGCAGCTTCCCGGGAGGTTTCCAGCCCTTGATATTCCAGAGGGACTATGGTCCCAGGCGGTGCTGCCAGAGCTGCCCCATAGCAGCTTGTACGTAAATGTTAGTATCAGCCCATGGCTTTCTGTGCATTCACTTCCAAAGAGGCTGCAGCAACCCCCACCCAGAGTCTCTTGCAATACAAGGAGCGAGTCATTCAAAACAGAAAATAGCTGTAGTTCAGCACAGGGTTAGCGGGAAAGGATCACGCAGGGCATGTTACAGAAGTTCTCCTGGCATCCTCCTCTCCTGAAGGCTGAGTAGGGAAGGGGCGGGGGGGTGAAGGAAGTGACCATTCTTGGGGCGTAACAAGGGGCCACATTGTTCTTGGGGCTATCGGTTGGTTTCTGATTCACCCGCAGCCAGTGTGCCATGATCAGATCACAGCTGGCCCAAGGATATGCTTTCCAGTGCATTTAGCACTTGGAACAGCCCCAGGTTTTGGGAACACATGGTGAGGAGGAAGGGACAGCTGTGAGACAGAGAAGGGAGCTGATTTTTGCTTTCTCTCACAATGAGCTTTTCTTTCATAATTTGAACATGTTAGCAGCATTCCAGGTAGTAAAATTAATTTGAAGCCTATCTAGATCTAGGTGAAGGGCAGACACAGGGGAAGGAGGGTGGAAAAGGCAGTTGTGTGCCCCTGCCAGCAGTGCCCTCTTTCGCTGGTCAGCTATATGCAACTGATCATGACAGATCATAGATGGATCCTGCGTACTCAGCCTGTGTCTTTGCTCAGCTCAGAGCTTTACAATAGCTTTGTTTGTTTCCAACCTGGGGGTTATGTAGCTGCTACATCCCAGGGGGGTGTCTCTGGCAGTAGCTGGGCTTCCTTGTATGTGAGCAGCGACTGGCTTCAAGGCAAGGAAGGGGAAGGTCCCGAGTGCAACTGCGAACTGAGCTGGCTTTCAGTTCCGGGCAGACCTTCTCATTTATCTTTGCAGCACAGTACTTCTGAGTGATTCCTGACTTTTTTGTTCCAATTTCCTGTTAAACAATAGCACACCATTCCTCACCTCCTATCCTAAGCTTCCCTGTGTTTTGTAAATAGTTTTGCTGTTTCACGTAGGGCCGGCTGCAATTCAGGGAGGAATGAAGTGGTCCCTGCCTGTTTGCAGGTCTTTAAAGCAAATCTGGAATCTCCTTGACATTCACATCCCATCAGGAATTTTCATCTCCCCTTTCTTCCAGAGCTGATCTGAGGAAGGCAGCTGTGAGTGGCATGTGCTGCCATCAGCTTCTCTGCTCCTCTGCAGAACACCAGTAATAAACTACAGCTTCTCAGGGAAATCTGCAGTTCCCTACCTATGGCCTATACTTTGTAGGCCTATAAAGTATTTTAATGCTAGAGAAAGTCACTCTGTTAATCAACAAAGGTAACAAGCCAACGTTTTTCTCCTTCCCCTTACAGGGCCCCAATTCTATAAGGAGTCATAGAAGTTAAACATTGAAAAAGACCTGCAGTGTAATTGAGTCCATGTCTTAGTAGTGTGGGGGTGTTCTCTTATTACAGATTTTTATTGTTATGTCAGCCTGGTTTAAAACAATCTCTGCAGCATGATTTATGCATTCTCTTGAAATACTATGCTCAGCTTAACACATTCCAACATCTTGAAGGTTTTCCTGATACAGTTATCTAAATGGTTCCTCTAAAAATTGATCCAGTTTCTCTCAGTCAGACCTTTTCTCTTCCACAACATGGTTCATTCTACTGAAAAAATAACTCCCTTTTCCTTTAAAGGGGGTAGTGGGACAGCCAGCCTGCTATTTGGCCAGGCTGCAGTCGGATCTCATTTCTCAACCCCACCCTTCCCTTTCTGTGAGGAGGAGGAGGGGCAGTCTTCATATTTTCCCTTTAAGCTGAGCTATGAAAAATAACTGTTTGCCAGAATCTTTCACCTTGGCCGTATACCCTCACAGATGTTTTCGACAGCATAAACAAAGCAGCAAAGAATGTCGGGGCACGGGGGAGGCACGGTAGTTGGGACCGGGAGAGATCAGGGTGGAGAATTACAGCTCCAGCCGCTCGACTGTAGTCTGCCTTTCAGAAATGCACAAGAGCTGCTCCCAGCTGTCTATTAGACTACAGTTGTATCAATGAATCAGAGTATGGGTCTTGAGTACCACAACCTCATAATAAGAGGCTTTTTTCTGGAGCAAGTGACTTTGTGGGGGCACAATGTCACTTCATCTGTTCTGCTACATTTTAGACCAAATAAAATATCCAAATAACTGTGAAGTAGGTTGCAGCTGCTGATTTTGAAGGGAAATGATTTAAAGAAAGGATGGCAGGAACCATTGTTGTCAGGAACCTGACAACTGTCAAAGAAGGTGATGCTCTTTCTAGGACAAGTATTTCTAGCTGTTGCTGCTGATTGAATGCAAGGCATAGCCATGAGTCCAGTAAGATCCTGATGAGATTCTGACAGCAGGAGACGGTGGCAGTGATGTGGTTGTTCACCTAAGCCTCTCTGTTGTTTCAGAATACTTCTTTGGGCCAGTGGAAAAGTTTTCACTGTAAACAAAGTCAGTTCTTGTTTAGGAGCCTTGAAAGGAAGTTCATAATGATCAGTGTAAACCACCTGGTACAGATGAAAGGGATCAGGAATCTGAGCACTACTTAAGCAGTCTGAGGCTTGGGAGGGAACCTCAAAATCTCGCCTATCGTCACATACAAATCACAAAGAACATATTGGTCATATTTGAGTATATCCCAGAGGATCAGTTTGTGAGCCCTCCTGCATATGCTGGTGGGTTGAGAGGCACCGAAACAAAGGGGACCATGGTTGGAAAGATTTGCATATTAAGGAAAAGAATGTGGAATGTATGTATTATGTGTGGCAAGAGTGTGGAACTAATGACTTATGACAGGGATACAACTATGGAATTAATGTGATTTGGCAGCCAGGCATTAATATGGAATGGACAATTTTGGATGAAGCAAAACAGGAGTGCATAAGACAGTAGCTGAAACTAGTCCCTTGCATAGGAGCTGTATCAAGATAAGGTTTCTTACACACATATATGCAAGACTGGACAGAGTTTATCCTAATGTCATTAGGAAGTAGATAAAGATCTTTATTTGTATTTGTAGGCTGTGAGAAGCTTTTACTCTGTTGAGTCGACATGAAGAATCCTTTTGAGCATAGGTCCTGCTGGTTTGTGTGGTTACGATTTAACTGCCATCATACTTTCGTTGCTTATTGCTCTAATAAATGTAGGCTTCTCTATGGAGAATGTGAAGATTAATGCATTTATGGTTATCAGACATATGTTTGTGTATAGCTGAGCACAAGATCTACTACCCTAAATACTCTTAAAAATCCTTGACAGCTTAGGGCATGGTGAAGTTGGTTCACATTTCATGGGGGTCCCAGGAAGCGTTGGTAGTCCTGGTACTAGGTTTTTGTCAGCAAAAAGTTCCTGAGAAACAGCTCCTGTTAAAAGCAGCACAGCATTTTCCAAAATTATCTCATTCTTTTCATATTTTTCTGTGCCATGTAAGGTATCATGTTAAGATTCAGACTCTCACCAAAGCATTCTCAGCTGCTCAGTATTTATTCAAGCTAATAAACAAGAGTAAATAATCTCTGAAATGTTGTTTGTAGTCATTTGGAAGTCCATATCAGTACAGGTCACACTGCCGTACGCCATGGTTAGGGCTCTGTTGAAGGAAAAGATTTTCTATAGCACATTGGTAGCTCCAAGTGATAAACTGTGGTTATAACCTTGAGCTCCATTTGTTCACTGTGTCATATTCCTGACAGTTTCTAGAGAACATGATTTCTTCAAATACATGTTCACATCTTATCTTGCATTTGCTAATGAAGGAGTTCTCACCTGAGGCCAGCACTCTCCTAGCTCTCTCTGTGTCTAACTAGTGCACTAACATACGTGTCTCGGGTACCATCATCTCTGCTTGACATCTCTGTACTGAAAGAGGGGAACATACTGGGGTTATGAGAGTGATTAAAAGAATAGCAGACATGAGTGTGTTATGGCAGTGTGCAGGCTGGCTCCATATGGGGGTGAGAAACAGATGTGCCAGGAATGAACCAACAAAGAGCTATGGATGAATGAAGTGTGGCAGAACTGTGCAAAGGGTGTTTCTGTAGAAAGGATTTTGTCTGTTCTGTGCATACTTCTGCTGTGTCTGTCAGCCTCAATAGAATTGTCCCCACTGAACTATCAGCTTTTGCATGACTCCAGCATGTTCCTGCAGCCAGAACAGTCCAGTCAGAAATCTGTTTCTCTCTATGGTGGTAAAAATGCAATCCTTCTGGGCCTTTAAATGTAGGAAGCAGCTAAATATAATTGTCTTAAAACCAAGAAACAAAATGTTAAGTTATATGCCAGCCTGTAACTCAGCCATGAGCCTGCCCTCTAATCGATGCTTCAGCATGCTGGTAACAGACACTAATGCTGTTGCTCTCACCACTGCTACAAAAGAGTGTCACAGAGCCCTGCAGGAAGCTAACACCTTTTCTTTGCTGAAGCCATGGTTGCATGAGGGGATAGAGCAGCATCAGCATTCCATAAATACTGCTACCTTATAAGCAGTATTTTGCAGTATCTCTGCCATTCAAGAGAAGGTGTTACCTATGTGTGGGAGTCCTCACTCACATGCTTAGTTTGCTAAGCATAAACCATTCCAACCATTCCAGGCTTGGTAGGTGTTACCAGCAATATCTTCTCGCCCTACAGAGCCCTTCCAAAACATGGCTTGTCAGCTCAACTCTGGGATCTGAGAGACACATAGCAACATAGAAATACTGTTCAGAAGGGACCTCTGGAGGTCTCTAGTCCAACATCCTGCTCAAAGCAGAGCTGTTGCCAGCACTTAACAGGTCAGCTGTGACTTTGTCTAGCCAAGTTGTGAAAACATTCAAGGATGGAGATTGCACAACCTCTCTAGGTAACCCATTCCAGTACTGTACTACTCTCACAATGAAAAGCTTTTTCCCAATGTTCAATGCAAACCTAAACAGGAGATCCTACACACTTATACTGACATATCTGAAAGACACACAGGTGTAATGAGACATACCTGATCCCCTGAAGTTCACATCTGTCTCTCACCGTCACAGCTCTGCCATGTTGCTTCTGTTGTTGCTTCTACATTACAGCTACGTGTCACATAGCAAACAGAGCTGTGGAACAGGCAACTGAAAGCTGGATCTGAAAGCTGATGAGTGCTATCCAAATAGTAGCTTGCTCACTTGGCCATTTTTTGCATCTGCTGACTGTAGAGTCACATTATCCAAAAGACCCGCTACAGAACCAAGGATGATCTGTATGACACTGACCACAGGCTCTTCTCTGGTCATGCTGCCTTAGGAATAAAGCCTTACTTGTGGCTATAAAGGAATCCCCATGAAGCTGTGATTTGAAGATACCAAGAAATGGAGACTATGAGAGTACTTTGGCATTATGTTACTTTAATTTGGCAGCAACCTTTCTGAGGAGCTGGAAGCAGTGTTGGGATGGGACAGAACTCATACTGCTTGTGGCTGCTGTGAACCTTAGCTTGTAATTTTATGGCTTTGGGGGAAAGGTGTTAAATTCTAGTTGCTCCTTACAGTACAGAGTGGCACAAACACCACTGTGTAGCCCTAGGGGTGTACTACTAACTGTTTGCAGTATCTAATACAAAACCCAGCAATGAATGAGTCTTTCTCATTCCTGTGATTGCATGTGCAGACATTGATAGAAGTCACCCTGGTGCTGTCTTTTTGTGTGCAGGAAGCTGTGCTGAAACTTCAGAATTATTTCTCTTGCAGCTGTAGTTTCTTACTAGAAAGAAAGATTGTCTTGAGGGGCGATAATAGCAACTGGAAGAGGTTTTGCTTTCTTGTCACCTGTCCCACTCCACTGTTAGACACTATAAACTGTCATCATAAAATCTGTGATGAATGAATAAGTTGCTTTTCTACTTTGTAAATAATGAGTCTTTTCCACTGTTATTTTTCTACCCTTTCTGTACTCTTAGGAATAAGTTAACTTCTCTTGACATCCAGAACTTCTTTCTAAAGGAACAACTTAAGAAATGCTTTAAAGATGTTCCCTGGTTGAATCACCAGTACCACTTCCTGCTTCACCCTCCCCCCTCGCTGGAGTTTTCTCAGTCACATACCTGACCTGAACCTGATTAGTTTGTGAGAGCTAGAAAGTTTGCCGCCCGTGGTGTGGCTGTGGGCCAGGCAGGCAGAGTTCTCTGTGCCTGGTACTGTAGTTGTGAAATCTTGTTTGATGGACAGGAGGTTATTCTGCTGTTTGGGTTTGGTTTTTTTTTCCCAGCAAATGCCCTGTAAATGTGCAGGAGCACACTTTGGAGCTCAGAGAGCTGACTCTTCAGAGACCATGGTGCCAGAAAAATTCCTGTGTCCATCACATTGCTGAGAGCCAAAGAGAACCAAGAGCACTTTCAGTTCAAAGAATATTTTTTTAAAAAAAGCAAACCAAGCTTCACACTTTTTTATCCTGCTTTTACAAAAGTCGTTATTATTTTTTGAGATCTGTTTACAACTCCTATCGCACAATGTATCCTTTATCAGGTCCTCAGCAATAGTGTATGTATTGCTGCAGCAGTAGGACTTGTTACTATGCTTCTCTACCAAAATAAGAGGCTGGTTTTGAGCTCTTACAAAGAGCCCTGCTGAACAGTCCTGTTGACTTCTTCAAAGCTACTTGCATCTGTAAGGCTTACGGCATTGGGTGCTGCTCCTTGTACAGCCCTATGAATCAAGCATAGTGAGGAAGAATCCTCCTGCTGTCACAGGTGATACGGAATGGGCCACCAGTCTGTCTTATGCCATTATAGTGTTCTGCACAGCAGAGGGACAAAGTGCAGCCTGGTGGTGTACGTCCCTGCATTTGTATCTTGCTTAACTGTATATTTTTCCTCCCCTCTACTGTTGTCCCTGTTGATTTTCCAAGGGATGTACTACTCAACAGTAAATGTGTCCACTTGTTCGCATGGATATTGTGGTGATGTAATCTTCTCTCCCTCCTGAATCATCAGTTTCAGGATCATTCTACGTTTTTGTTGGGGCAATGCAGCACTCTGAAAAAGAGGGCCAGCAGGCATGTAAGAGCCAGACATTGTATGGACAGGCTCTATGTAGCATTCACAGTGTAATTCCACCAGTTCATCTCAGACCTAGGTAGTCTTACTCTTCTAGAAGTCTGGGGTTCTTCAGCTCTACTATTAATGCACACTGGTCCCAGCTTGCAGTTTTTATTCCAGTTCTTGTGTTCTGTCAAGCTGGTACCCAGTCCGCACTCTCTCCTGAATCTTCTGGAGCCTAGTCCTTGTTTCTAGCCCTAAAAGTCTGCCAGAATATCCATGCAATTTGCTGTGCCAGACTGTCAAATCTTTCATCAGTCAACCCCTTACCTGAGGCTCTAAAAATGCCCATAAATACAAATTTCACAATGACTTGTACTGATTACTGGTTTGGAACTTCCACTTTGGAAATTGAGTCTTTAAAGAACTGATGCTCAAAGCAGCTTTTTGTAAGTCATCCCCATATGTTTTTTAACAAACATTGCCTGCAGATAGTTGTAGGTAGAGCACAGATCCACATCCATTCCAGCCAACCTAAATCAGGGCTGCTATTGCCCAGCCATGCTTCTGTGTTTCCTCAACACAAGCAGTAGCGTGTGTGTATCTGACCCTGGAATAGCATAGTTCAGGGAGCTAAATGGGCTGAAAGTTAGGACTACAAAAAAACCCATGGTTTTTACCCATGTCTGTTCTCAAAGTAAAAAGCACTAAAAGTGCATGAAGATTCCGTATAGTTAAGCAATCAGATTATTGGATTTTTTTATAAGGAATCTCAAACACAACCAGAATTAGAAATCATGAGGTACTTGTATGCCATGGTTGAATTTTCAAGATTAAGAGTTCAATGCTGATCTGAGTCCTTAATCTCGCCTACTAGTAAAATTGAGATCTAGGAGAAATTAGCATAATCCCTAGGGAGCTAGTGGGAATTCTTTCCACTGCTGAGCTGAATGTAGTTTTAAAGGTTTTCTGGAGTTTAGGAAAACTAACTAATAATTTTTGTTATATTTGGTTAAATCACCGTTCTTCTTTCAGCATAAGAGAGTGTGAATAACTTTAAAACCACTATATCAGTTATTTCCATCCCGTTGTCCATGGATCCATCAGGGTCTACT
The DNA here is from genome assembly GCF_012275295.1 of Melopsittacus undulatus. Classification (NCBI taxonomy): domain Eukaryota; kingdom Metazoa; phylum Chordata; class Aves; order Psittaciformes; family Psittaculidae; genus Melopsittacus; species Melopsittacus undulatus. Next base: position 47,441,644 of record NC_047530.1, read on the forward strand.
GACTTCTAAGCAGTCTGCTAAAGATAAATGAAAACAGCAAAAACACTGTTGGGAGACTTACATTAACAACATAGTGATCAGGCAGTCCTTTGGAAAATGGCCCCTGCTCCAGGTAATTTCTGCAAACTAGTAGAAACCTCAACAGCAGGGAAGAAATGATCAGGTGCAGATCTCTACCGTGTCCCCAAACTCAGGCTGTTAGGGTTGTATGGGAATCATTCCCATCTGATAGCAATTTAGGCATCATTACAAATGTGCTGTTTCTGTTAAGGTCCTTGAGAATGGATGGCTGCATCACAAAAAGCAGCTTTACATTTTGGATTATATGGATTGATGATGGTAATCCCAACAGAAGAATACGAGGAGAATTGTGATGGGATCTTAGTAAGCCTCAGTTTTGGAACTGATCCATTGGTTGTGAGAAGGGTGGGAGAAGTTTGAAGTGGTCTTGAGATTTCTGTGTAATGAGCATTCAACTTCTTATCAATGTTTAGTTTTATTTTAAAATGAAGGCTGTGAAAGTTAGTTGCTTTAGAAGGTCTCCAGTGTTTAGAAACGTGCTCCTACCTTTCCTCTTATCTTTAGAAATTCTTGTTTATCCAGCATAAAAAGTTCATGGACAGATTCTGCCTTCAAGATCTGTAAGCTTGATCAGTGCTTTAAAACCGCTGGAAGCAATGGCTTTGTTTATCTCCAGAAGTCCAAGAATAAGCTGATTTTGCTATTTTTAATCTATCCGGAAATATGCAAAGAAGAGAGCTTAATTGCAAACAGACCAAACCTTATATAGGAAATGGGTACGTCCCTGAGGGGCACCTAAAAAGTGAATGTCTGAAATTAAACTCATACACTCTTCTCCCTTACTCCCTGAAGCACGTACTCTTGGAATGAAAGGGAAGGCTGTGGGCTAGCATCGTATCCCAGTAGTTTCTATCCATTACAGCACTCTGGCTATCTTAATATTCAATTAACAGATGTTTCCCGGCATGTATGAGCGCGAGGTGACTGGTTGTATGCGGTTGTGATGAAACCATTAAAGAGAACAGAGAGAAATTAGAAAAATAATGGCTCCATTGCTAGGATCTTAATTTGGTTACCAGAGAAAAATGAAGCAGGAGTACTGTGAGTTTGAAATTTCACCCACACTTTTCTCAAGAGAGTGCTACCACACCCAGCCAACAAACAGTGGTGAAGCCTCGCACCATGAAAGCCGTTCCCATCACCTGCCCAGTGATTCTGAAATCCAGGTTGTCTCTTTCTCACTTTCCAAATATTGCAGTCTGTAATGGGTAACATATAAGGTCCTAAGGTGAACCAAATGCATTTAGCTTAATTAAAGATCTCCCTGCCCATGGAGAAAAGGAATGGCGTTGTTTTTGTATAGGCACAGCAGCAGATTCTGACTGCCAGTGCCATTTTAGTGTTAGCTCTTCCACTAGTTATTGCATGACCAGTAGGCTCATCAGACATTATTTTCTTTGCATTTGTCCTACTCTGCAGCATGGAGCTTGGACAGAGCATTTGCCCACAACTGTGTGTTACCTCACGTTCGGAAGCAAGCCCATCCCAGAGTTCCTCAGACACCTGCTGTGATGCACATCAGGCATGTTTTGCTGAATCCCAGCAAATGGCAATGGCATGGCTGGGCTCCCTCGGTTATCCCACAGTCTTGCAGCTGCAGCCCTTGCCCCACTTCATAGAATCATAGAATGGTTTGGGTTGGAAGGGATCTTAAAGACTGTCTAGTCCAACACCCTGCCATTGACCAGGACACCTCACACTAGGCCAGCTTTTTCCAAGCCCTGTCCAACCTGGCTTTGAGCACTGCCAGGGATGTGGCATCCACAGCTTCTCTGGACAACCTGTGCCAGTGCCTCACCACCCTCACAGCAAACAATTTTTTCCAAATGTCTATTCTAAATCTCCCCTGTCAGCTTAAAGCCATTCTCCCTTGTCCTGTCACTACATACCCTTATAAAAAGACCCTTTATAGGTTTCCTGTAGGCCCTGTTTACATATCAGAAGACTGTTAAAAGATTTCCTCTGAGCCTTTTCTTCTCCAGGCTGAACAAGCCCAACTCTTTCAGCCTGCCTCAATAGGAAAGGTGCTCCAGTCTTCTGATCATCTTCACAGCCCTCCTCTGGACTTGCTCAGACAGGTCCACATCCCTCTTGTCTTAGGGGCCCCAGAGCTTGTTAACTTTCACACCTAGTCTCTGGCCACCTGCTGAGTGCACCAGACAGTTCCTGTGTGGTGCCTACTTGCCTTCAGTCCAGACAACTTGTTGCATCATGTGCTCTCAGTAGCCTCTGCTGGGCTCTCTGGGCCACAGTCTCTTAAATCTGTATCCTAGCCTCCATGTTCTGTGGCCTAATAGCCAAAACTGTCTGGGTAACATCCTACATGCTGATTGGCTTGCCGGCAAGAGTGCACACAGGGGACCAAAGAGCTGTAGATTTACTGCTTGTAAACCTAAAAGTATATTAAAAAAAGAAAAGATAAAAATAGATGGGGAGCTTGGGGACCGGAAAGGCAGCCAGTGGAGATTAGATGCACTGCTGGTTGACTCATCCAGCTTGTTCTGTTGTAGCACAGTTCCAATAACGGCTGTATTATTTCAGCTTTTGCGCAGTGAGCAGACATTTGTTTCGCATCGAAGCTTTTTCGCATGAATGTGCTCCATTTTTCATTGCTTCTTGCCTTTCCCAGCATTTCTACTGGCAATTACAAATGGGAGAGGTGGTGACTCCAGAAGAATATTAGCCAACTTCTCAGCTGGTATAAATCAGCAACACCCCCTGGTATTTACTAGAGCTATGCAGCTTTATACCAGTTGAATCTGCACCAACTGTTCTTTTAAAACATGTCCCACCCTATAAAGAGCTGTGTTTTCTTCAGTGGTGTATTCTGAAATTAATGGGAAATAGTGGACTGACTGCCTCACAGAGCTTGTACAGCACGTGTCTTGGCGGGACCCATTTCCTAAGGTTCTGGTCATCCTGTTAAATCCACTTCTGTTCAATCTGAGGGATTTCTTTGTGGCAGCCTGTTGCGTCCTGTGTGCTGGACCTGGGCTGTGATCTGCCACCTTGCAGAAGGCCTTCACACGGGCCACCCACTGCCTGCTAGCTGAGTGTGTCACCATGCTTTTAGCTCCCTTCTCACTGCAATTAGTTAAAACCCTTCTGGGCCTCCATCTAAGTGGCTATGAGGAATAGTTCCTCGTATGAAAATATGTGGAATGTATGTCAGGCTTTGTTAGCTGTTCACAGATTGCTTTGTGGTTTGGAAAGTGCTGCCCTGCCAACTTGGGCTCCATTCAGAGGCAGAGGAGTTTTGTAGAAATGGGCTTAGAAATAACCACGGGGAAGGAGGAGAAGTATTTACCTGAAATGAGATGAGATCAGGTGGATCTACATGTGCAGTGGAGGCTGTGCATATGTTACAGGATGGTGGTGTTTTGTGGCACCTACAACACATGCAGACTGAAGGAACACTTCGTGTTTTGTGCAGCTTTTCAGAAAAGACCATTTAAAAGTGATTTCATGAGACAGAACCTGGTGACCAGGTGGGTCACTTCCCGCCCATGTTCTTATCAGCCTTTGAGCAAGCCAGCCTCTGCAGCATTGGCAAGTGGTAAATAGGTACCTGTATATTTTTACTGGGCTTTTGCTGTGGTTTTAATCGAGATGTTTGTTTGCATGTTGCCTTCATTGGTTTCTCTACACATATTACACAGAGTAAGTACAATGGACTGTGTAGTTGTGCTCACCAGAAAAAAATGCCTTTCTCTCTTCCATTTTTTCTTAGCAGCATGGAAGTGGGAAGGAGAATCTGGCAAAATGTGACTTTGTTTCATCAGAATCTGCTCCCTGATAGTGGAACTTGTATGATAAAAGGCTTTTTCATGGCCAGCTTCTGCGTAGTGTGTGTAGCTTGCAGCCCACCCCTACCAAAGACATACACAGATCCTTTAAAAACACACAGTTAAAACCCTGATGATGCCCAGGCAGCTATATAACCAAAAAGAAGGTCTAAGTGAATCCACAGTCAATTTCCACAAGCACATATGAATAAAGTGACTTTGTATGTACGTGAGTTATCACCACCTATTTTCTACAACACAAAAAATAGCACCTTTTTTTCCCAAACTTTTTAAGCTTGTGAATTTCTGATGACAGTCACTTACAGGAATAAATGGTGAGGTAACAGCAGCTTTGTGTAAGATTGAGATAAATTTGGGTCTGAAATAAATGAAGACCTCTGTAAGAGGTAGAGTTAGGAAATAAGTGTGTGGGAAAATTGGAGTGAGTGAGAAGGCAGCAGGGAAAAGGAAGCCGCAGTACAAATTAAAGATTGCAAGTAACAGGGCTGGGTGCCAAGAGCCTCAGAAAAGAAAAGGAAAAAAAAATCCTTGATTAGCTAAACTGTTTGCTTTACTATATAAAAAACTGACCTCTTGAGGAGCCTGGAGCCCTGGCCTCTTGGGAGTCTGAGTACGTGCGGGCAAGCTGCTGCCCTGCTGATGGCAACACAAATGCTTCAGCGCCAATCATCTGCCCTGTGGATTTCCAGGTGCAAATGCTTCATCTGGCAGGAGCTCTACCTGCATCAACCTTAAGATTTTATCCAGCCTGGCGATATATAATTTCTTTCTTCTCCAAACCACTGCAATAATCTCAGTTCTATCTGAGAGCTAGTATGTTGAAGGGGACCACTGTCTCTCCAAGCAGCTATAATGTGTAGGCTAAGCATAACTTTCAAAGGGACAGATGAAGGACAGAGCGTGTGACAAGCTCACACCTCCAGCAAAGCTCAGACTCCAGTTTTGGCTGCAGCAGCCAGTGAGGCTCCCCAGCTTCCCACAGGCCCCCTAGATGCAGAGCACTGTCTGATGATGTACCTTGCCCTCATTGTGAGTCCTTGCTCCTCAAGGAATATCTCAGTCCTCCTGCCTCAAGGTCACAATGCCATCACCAAACTGAATCATTGCTGCAGAGCAGGAAAGTGAATGACCTTGGGCACCTAATGTTTGTGTGTGTGTGCTTTTCATGCCTGCTGATACTTTATGAATGTGAGCTGTTCTGTACTATACACAGTGTGAAAGGGGAGCTGTCACAAACAGAGCTGATCTTGAGAACACGGGCAGGGAGAGTTATATATGGAAAACTTTGGTGGGCAATTCCCTTCACTTTCATTTGCAAAGTTGTTACTTGTTTGCAAAGTTGTTATTTGCTGTCTAAATGTCCATCTTCCCCCACTCTGTAACTGCAAAAAGCTGTAAGGGAGGTTAGCCCATGAAACTGCCTTGTAAAATTTAGTTAGTTAATATAAAAACTGCAAGAGAAGAGCTCTCTTTCAACAGCAGAGGATGGAAGAATTGCAGGGCTTCTTTGGAGTGGAACAAGGTCAAAACAACCAAGGCAGCCAGGAGCCTGAATGCAAGGCAACCGTCATGCAACAGAACACAGAGCCTAGGACATGCTACTAATGAGTAAAGTACACCCAGAATTCAAACCCACAGTAATGACATCAGATTCCTGGTAGCCATTTGTTAATGAGACAGAGAGAAATGGAACATGAACAGTCTCTGAGCATGGGCAGGCTGCACACACGAGAACTATTTCCATCACAAGTGTTTTTATTCTGCTGGCTTTATTGAATGTGGTGAGCTGCTGTTCCAGCACAGAACGAGGACATTTGGAATTGCAGTGTGACTGGCATAGCAAAACCAGGCAAACAATATGAAATGAGAGTTTGTCACATGAGTGAATTAAGCAGATTCTGTATAGTGTTTTCATCTCAAAGTGCTTGAGTGGTTTCTTTATAAATGGCTTCTATGTGGCTCAAATGCAGCCACCTTTGGGCTGAAATGCAGTTGTCTTCATTGTGCATCCAGTGCTTAGGCTGCTTTTGAAAGATTTGCTTTATTATGCATCTGTTCTCATCCAGCTGTTCATAATAAAATGAGAACTGTGCAGTACCTCGTTCAGATTCTCATATTGGAAAGGGCAGTTGTTAATGCCAGACATCCTAAAGTCACTGAACTTTCCAAGACAAAATCAAGGAAAATTGCGCTAATACACGATTGCAGATGATCAGAACCAACATCACATAAACTGTGCTCAGTGAATCCTGAGAACGGGACAGTGTTGCTTATGTCTCTGGAACATCACAACCACGCTTGCTCTGGTAGCAGGTCATGTTATTCTGAGGTTTCCATGTCTTGACTCTGTTTCATTAGACTTCTTGAAGGCCCCCATAATTCTGATGACACCCTTGAAGGTGGCAGGGAATTGAAAGACTGCAAGAATTAAAATTATTCTTTTTTTTTTTGTCAAGCGAATGTCAGTAGTTCACTTCATTTGTGGATTCCACCTGGAAATAACAGGTGTAAAACGAGATCATACCCCAATTTCACACTTTTTCTGAGTAGCAACCAATCTGTTTTGGCATTATTTCCTAACAACCTGTTGATTAGAGTGGTAGAGCAGTATTTTACTGAAGACATCTTACACTTATTCCTGCTGCACTGTCAGACCTTGTTTACCTTAGCAGGTACTGGATGTGTAGTAATGATAAGCTTGATATACCCTGTCACCTGTTTAGCTGTACTACCTCAAGTAAACTTACCTCAGGGAAGTAGAAATTACAAGAAAGGTTGTATCATTTTTCCTAGACAGGATATACTATCCATACTTCCCCTGAAGTCAGCAACAAGAATATTCTCAGTGATGGGCTCATAGACTTTGTCCTGGGTCTTATCCCCATGATAAGCAAAATTTTTAAGCAAATCATCACATACAAAGTCTAGCTCTGGACTTTACATCATTGCTTTTTCATCAAATGCTCTAGGGATTAAGTTTGAACCTATCAAATCCCTCCCAGTCTTCAAATCAGAAATTCATAACTGACCAAACAATCCCAAACCCTGGTATTCATGAGGCAAGGGGGTTTTGCCAGGCCATTTTGGCTATGGCAGTAAGTGGGTTATGGTCAGTTTTCTAATGCAGGCTTCTCATTACAAAAAAAACCCCAAACAAACAAACAAAAAGAACAAACAAAAAGATAGGGAACTTGCTGCATTCATGGACAAGCGCCAAATCCTTCCTCTCTAACTGAATGCGCTGACACTCAGCTTTTGTCAGTATTCATTGCACAGAATTTACTGAACTCCAGTTTTGACTGTATAGCTAGCTGCAAGATGATTCTGGGGACAGCACTGTCTCATGTGTAGTGTTAAGATATCACAGGGCCACATCCCCTTTAACAGCCTTCTTCAGTCTCTGGAATTGTTAAGTTTTGTAGTTAAAGTCTTTTTATAGCAGTGCCCTGGGGCTGGCAGGTCATGCAGCCAGGTAATGTGTACACAGAGCTCCCATTCCACTGACTTCTGCCCACCACTTCAGCACCCAGTTCAGCTCCTTTGTGATCTTTGCTATGTCAATGTGTCTCCCCAGCACTGTATAGCTGTTGTGGGAAGTTAACATTTTTGTCTAGCCCGGCTTAGGGTTTGGGTTTTCTTTCAGGACAGTTCTGAAGCCTTTTACTGTGTTATTCTGTTGGTTTTTTTTTTTTTTTTTCTGCTGATCTAACATCATCTGATCTGTGTAAACGCTGAAAACTTGGTACACCATCAGACATCTGCTGTATTTTTGGAGAAATGTCTCAAGTTTGGTGAAGCAATCCAAATCACCAGAAATTGTGATTCTCAATTTGCACAAAATGCGTGCTCTGTTTTCTAAGGGTTTCTGCCAGACCCTGCTGACACATGAAGCGTAAGAAAATATTTGGCATCAGCCACTTCCCCAGAGATTTTTCCTCTTATAGGTAGTGGAAAATGATCCCTCCGTACACATGTATTCAATTCTTTTAGGTCTACTCATAAGCAAAGGTTTCATCTCTTTTTTTAGCATACCCATTCTGATGGTTACTCTGTGCAGTTTATGGTAATGAATATATTCACCTCCTTTTTTAGCCTCTGCTACAGGGTACAGGGAACCATGCCAGCATTGTAGATGTTGAGCAGCCCTCAAACCCTTTTTCGATGACTTGATCCCCCAGCCTTCCAAAGAGAAGGGCCTGGCTGCAGAATGGCTCCCCACTTCTCTTAGATTATGATTTTCGAGGTTATTGTTTACCTCTCTGGCTGAGTTTGTAAGCCCCTTGCAGGAATAAACCCACCACTATTAGTCCTGAGTTTTACCTGTTTCCCGTGTAGCGTGGCTGGTGGTGGCACAGCTGCTAACAGCACCCATACTCCTGCACCAGTCTCCACCTTCAGGCCAGTAAACGTCATGTTTGCTTTATAGAGGACATAGTCTTGAGGTCCCTTCAGATCTCAGACACCTCCATCAGCCCGCTATGCCCCTCCTCAGGGCTAAGTACCACTGTCCTTCAGGGTATTGTATCTCGTGTTGACACCTTCCAAAGGATGACAAGACCCTGCTTGTTTAGGGACTCCATCCAAGCATATTCCCAACACCCCCCTTTACTGAGAGGGGACTCAAGGTTTCATTGCACTGAATTGTAAAGACAAGGACCTGCCTTGAATCTTGGTTTCTGTTCTCTTCCAGTTCAGGGGAGGTTCAGGTTCTGGCCTATCTGCTGTTACCTAGGAAGCTCAACAAAGCAGACTTACAAAGCAGGCAAATGCAAACAACATTTAAAGCTCCATGGCCCCTTACTAATGTGACTATGCTGTGTCAAATCTCAATAGCTCACACTTAACAGCCATGTCATTATGGAGTATGGGCACACAACTGCTGTTAAAAAAACAGACAGCAAGGAAAAATAATAAAAAAGACAAAATGCAAGAGGTTTAGGAGGCCCCTGGATTTCCTTAATGGAATTAGTCCTTCCTTTATGAATTCCAGGGTTAGATGCTGTAAATGCGATTCACATACTCCCTCCCCTCACCAAAGCAGAAAGATCTGCTAGACACATGTTCAGAGCAGAGCGGGGGAAGGTATGACGTGACTCAAGAGCCTGGAAGGCTAAAAGGAATAGATGGGGGGGAGCTCTGCAGCCCTTGATCTTTGTAAGATTTACTGCCTTTGCTTCTTGCAAAGATTTTTTTTTTCCTGGAAAATTGCTAGCTTCTAGCAATTTAAAAAAAAAAAAAAAAAAAAAAAAACAAAACTTGGCTGGGGCAGTAAACAAGATCTTTGAAGGGGGAAGGAAGCCAAGAGAAAGTCAGGCCCATTAGTCACGCAGCTGCATTTCCTGTCACAAAGGACCCCAGTTGAGTAATCACTCAAAATATTCTTGTTATTTTTTCCTATTTCATTTCAACTTTCAGTCTGCCAGTATCTACTGTAAGGAAAAATTAAAACAAGAAAAAAAAATCTTTTAGCCTCAGAGGGGGAAGCAATGCAGAATCAGACAGTGATTTACATTATTTTTCCTTTTCTTTAATTTTCATAGCCTAAAAACACTTCAGTCATATGAGAGGAATGTTGGTAGTGCAGAGTGGGTCTGAGACAGTGCTGGTGTTTTCAGGGCATATAATTTCAGCAGGAGTGTGGGTGTCAAAGTTTCTAGGCTATGCTTCCATCTGCTACCATTAATTCACTGCACAACCTTGATGGAGTCATGTATTAATTTATCTGCAATTTATTATAAAAAGTAAAGATGGTAATAGCTTCTGCATAATTGTTTTGTCAGGGTTCATTAATGGTGACTATAAATAATGGTTGGTCTTCTGATGAAAGCTTTGTGGAAGTATTTGTCTAAAGGAAAATACTGTCAAGACTGGAAAAAAAAAACCCTGGTAATTTAAAGCAGAACTTTTTATTAATAGATTTTAAAAGAACTTGTATACAAAGAGGTGAAAATTGAAGGAAGACTATGAAATATAAGAAGGAAAATCTTGATGATACTCTCTCTTGAGACACTCAGCTGAATAAAAATACAGCAAACCTGTCAGAGGGAAGAATCCCTGTTGTAATGTTGGAAGAGACCATGTGAGTGATTGACTATACCACCTCCCTGCTTCTAGATCTTGCATTGCAAGATGCTGGCTCTGGTCAATCTGGTACCAACTTCAAAAGGAAGCCACAGATACATGATGAAAGTAAAGCTGAAAAACCTCTGTTTTTGCAGATTGCTGCAAAAATATACCTCTTTCATCAACAAACACAACTCCAAAATACAACCTCCCACCTTTTATTTACTCAAAGTAAGGAGTGTGGTGACCAGGCCACCTATAAAGAATGGCCTTAGGCATGCTTCAGGGCACATAACAGTTTGTAACTTACATTCCTGACTCGGTACCTGACTATATGGCTCTGTGAAAATGATTGCAAAGGGATTGCAAATCCCTGTTTGGATCGCTACCTAAGTAGAGAGCAGATGATTGTAGTTTATGCTATACAATAATATGACTTCAAATCCTGCACAAAATTAAAGCTTACATTTGCATGGTAATGTCATATAATAAAAATGTCATACAATAGAAGCTGGTAATGTCATATAATTCTCTAATTTGCACACATTTGATACCACAGATGTGCAATGTTTTCAAACCACAGCTTATGAGCAGATGTGATTTACACAGCAATGTAAATCACAGCTTCCTAAAGCTAGTTAAAAGGTGTAAACTCAAACAACATGAGATTTACCCTAATTTGTTTAAGAGAGACTTTGAAAAGCTTTTTATATGTATTTTTTTAAAGTAATGCAAAATGATTGTTTATGCATATTTACATCGAATGAAAAGTAAGAATCTTGTGAGTCATGACTCAAGTATGAAAAATTCTGCTTCAGTTTATCTTTATAAGCTATGTTCATCCTTTGTCTTTCCAAATGTCAGGTGAGGCAAGGTGTGCTCCTCAACAGGCACACAAGTGTACGCTCCCTGGTTTGTGGTCAGAGCTAGCACTAAGTCATAGGGACTGTCTGTTACTCTCACAGCAGATGACTTTCACTTCTACATGTCCCAGTCTACTGGTTCTCCACATCATACGACATTCTGTGCAATAGCAATAGTCATGATGTGGGATTATAAAGGCCATTTCTAATGGTTATTGATATCTACATACTTTTAAAATCATATACTGATATGTATGACTGAATGGAAATTATTTGTTTACAAGAACAAGATAAACTTCGCGCATTTCCTTTTATGAGTACCACAGTATATGATAATATTTCCTATACTAGTGTTGTAGGGATGTATTAATATAAATCGCACTAGTATCAAATACATCAGGCTGTGTAGTAAATAATAACCACCGATAGAATGAATTATACCTGACAAGTGTTTGGGTAGCAATTGGTATTTCTCTATTTACCTACCTGGTTATCCTAGGAATTTGTATGGTTCTGTAGACATGGTATCTGAGTGTCTCCAAACCTCGAACCTTTGATGTGCCTATTCTCTGCACACAGATCTGATGCCTATTAGTACAATTATCCCTGTTTAGGTGTGCCACTGAAGTCCTAAGGTGAGAATGACTAAGCCAGAATAACCTCAGAAGTCTATGACCTCTTGATTCATCTGGTGGCTGTGAAGAATTTATCTCTTGCATAGATGGGAAGCTGAGTCATAAAGATCTAAAGTTACGTGTCCATAAACACATAGATAGCAACAGAGATGGAATCAGAAAACTCATGGTGTACAGATCCTCAATCACTGGCTGGGAACATTAAGTTAGTCTCTCTTGTCTTCAGTGAACTGATCATATTTGGTAAAATAGCTAGCAATTGTTGCTCTGTGATGTGCAATGCTTCTATAATGTGCGTGAAGAGGGCTCAGCAAATAATTGCTTATAAAAAGGTAAATTAAGTAGGGAACAGGGCAGTTGTTTAGTACATTGACAAATGAATGTACCAGCCCTTCTACTAAACTGCTGCCTGTATTTGGGCAATTACTTCATGACCACAAGCTGCCATTTCCCCAGTTTAGGGACAATAACACACACAGAGTTCCAGACACAAAAATTACCATACAGTGCTGCTCCACTTCTCATACAAGAAAATGGAATAGTAAAGGGAAGGATCAAGGAGAATAATAAATTTTCCTATTTAGTTGAATGAAATTTCTATGATACAAATTAGAAATCTCACTCTTAAACCAACAGTGGCTGGTAAGAACATTATAGTTTTAAATTTGATGTTGCCAGTGGACATATTGATGCAGGGATGCTGTGCTAGGGAGGGTGTAGATGTTGCTGTTCTGGTTTAGGGTTGCTGCACCCCTTGCCAATCCGCACTGGACAGAGCCCTCTGGGTCTTTCTTAGAGCCGGTTTTCCTTTCCTTCACATACTGTGTAGGACTCTGGAATTAGGCAGCAGAGATACAACTTCACTTTCAGAGCAAAACTGACTATGAAAGGGTTAACCTGAGTAATGGCAACGCTTCAGTAAAATTGAGGGAGGTGAAACTTAATTCCCAGGTCTTAATAAAATGCAGGTGTTTTATTGTTAGGTTAAAAACTCCTCCTCTTAAGACTCCAGCAAGCATTTAAAAGCAAGGAAAAAATGTGCTATTGAAGAAGAAACTTGGAAAGGCAACAACAGGCCAGGCAAAGCATTCACAGAGAATGCAGCATTCACTGACTAAGGTCTACCTTAAAGTTCACTGAGGGAGAGCGAAATATAAATACATTGTTCATATTAAATGAACAACACCTCTTACAACTTGCAACTGGCCTCCGAGATATTATGCCTGAGTTTAACTTTTGACATTCTCCTTTCCACCATCATGACTTTGCTGTCTTTCCAGCTCCCTACAGAGCATTTACACTCTCATTTTTCAACCTTTCTGTCTTCTTATTTCCTAGTCTGTTTGGGGACTCAACAGGGTGACAGGCAGCATGAGCATTCCAGCTGCAGTGCACAGATAGCTCTGCTATGCTTGGGGCTGCTTTTCTGTCAGGAATGGGACATTTTTTTAAAAACAAACAAGCAAACAACCCCACACACACACTTTAGAACTAGTTAGTAAAAATATGTTGTAAAGAAATCACTAATCACTGTTTTCTCACTTTCCTTCCATATCCCAAGGAAGCAGAAAAATGGGGGGCTGAGGGAAAGTTGGGATATGGACATTTTATGGTAAATTGCACTTGTTATGTCCCAGGGTCAAGGGGTTGCACTGAACTTTGAGCTTTAGCTTCAAGCCCGTTATGTATTTGGAGAATAAAAGAAGTTATGACATATTAAAGGGAAGTGGAACATGAAAAGCCAGAGAAGTCTAAATGCACTTATGGTGGCCAAAGGCCTAATATTACTGCACCATCATCCCCATGGGCCTTAAGTGCCACAGAGATGGGCTGGGTATTTTTGGTACCTGTATAGTGAAAATAGTTAACTAACTGTCATCCATAAAACCTCGTCCTGGGAGAAAGTTGGACATCAATTTCCCTGGCCTTAGCCTTGGTAATGCAAATCAGCTGTCACTACTAGAGAAGGACAAAAATAGTTCATGGAGTACCAGACAGGATGGGAAGCAAAAGGGTAACTTGGGTTTTGAGGCCATGGTTTCACAACTGCAGTTTAGTTGGAGAAAGAGAAGCAACAAAGATGGTCAATATGCTAATAATTTCATTTAGAAGACTGACAAGTGAGGTCCAAATAGTCCTAAGCAAAAGAATATAAATGACATTCTGAATAGTCTGAGACAGTGAATAACAATGAAACTGATGGAGCCGTTGAGCTTACAAACATGAGTATATGCCAGTTCTCGTTTATATGGAGTAGAGCACTCAGGGTAGCTTGAGTAAATAATTCAAAAAAACAAAGAACAAAAATAGAACCTCTCCATAATCAGAGCAGGAAACCTGAAAAAGCCTGGGCTGTTTGCCCTCTGTGCACCATTGCACTGTATCCATGCTACAGCCGCTGTAGTGAACCATCCAAACTGATGAGCTGGAATGCAGGCATCAGGCAGACATGCCAAAGGTGGAGGAGGAGGGTAAAATGTAGATGCAAGCTCTTCACATACCTCTGTGACTCTCAGCCATCACCAAAATGAGGTGTATTTTTAAGAATCATCATGTGAAGATGTAGTGGAAATGCAGACAGCAGATTAAGAGAGGGACAAGTAGTAGAAATCCTCATTACAAGTATCTCAAAAATCCCTGTGGGAGGTTTTATGTTGTCCCAAATGTGGTCAGGATCAGGCCCTTGAGGAAAGAAGAAGTCCCCGTCAGCATTTGTTAGCTGCTCCCAATTTTAGATCTTCCACGGCCTTGTCCTTTCCTCCTTCACTTTGTAAGGCTGCTTTTCATCCCACTCCTACTCTCCTTCACAGCTGCCATTTCCTGTTACTAGTGTCAGCAGTTCTCAGTCTTTTCAGACAACCTTGCTGTCATTTGTGCCTAGCTACGTGAGGGAAACAACCCATGCTTTCTGTTCCCTCCTGAAAGTCACAGGAGCTCAAGCTCCAGCAAAGCGAGGCCCCTGCTCAGCGCAACCTCTGCCCAAATCCAGCACGTAATACTGTAAAAACTGGCAATGCCTCTGGTCTCAGCACAGGGAAATAGCCAGGATCAAAGTTAGAAGCATGGTTTCTTTATTCTTTCATCAAACTGGCCTTTGTTTTTTCTTTCCAGTCCTACAGTTATTCTTTTCTGATGTATGTTATCTCTGAGAGTCACTGGGAAGTATTGGATGGATTGGCAACTATTAGGCCTTATGGTTATCCTTGCAGATACTGCTAACTCTGCCATGTCATACAGGAAACATTCTTCCTCTAAATAAACTCACTACTCTCTGTGCTGTCTTGTGTTTTACTTAAAGAACTGATGACCTTTGCATCCTGTTTCTTATTCCTCCATCTTTGCGTGATGAAAGTTCCCCTTCCAAATTTCATTTCCCTCACGTATTTTAAATCTCTGAAATGAAAACAAAGGTCTTCTTCAGCTTCTGTACATTTAAATGATGTACTTAACTACTTGTAAAAGAAGCAAAGATCCCCATTTTTAAAAGTAATAAATAGGTAGCACCAAGACTGAGATTGTGCCAATGGCAAAGAGAACAGAAAAGATTAACTTCAGAATATTGAAGAAAACCTTTGCTTTTGTGCTGCTCTCCCTGTAGCATCTTAGTGTATTTTAAGAAATGGTTGAGAGTATTTTTACCCTTAACCTTATTCTCCAATTTTTCAAAGTGGAGTAAAAAATGTCTACCCTAATTGATTTGTTATTTCTTCTAGCCTAGCCTGTAAGGTTTCAGAGTTACCTCTCACAGGTGATCTGTAGCTTTTTTAATGGGAATGAAATACCTGAAGAGCTTACATGCAGGGCAGCAGAACCCAATGGTCTTCATTCACAAAGGGTTAGAAATGGACTTAAAGGGCAGTGGTGAAGATGCCTCCACCCAGGCTAGGGCTCAGAAAGGATAGGTGCAAGTGAGCACAAAATTGTTTGCTTTCCCTTTTCCTTGCATTACTGTGGGATACTCACAGACATTTAATTATAGCTATTGTATGCATGCTTAAGTTGGAGATATCTGTGATTCCTTGAAACCATTACACAGGAGCACCAAATACAAGGGACACACTGAAGGAAAATACAAATGAATTGGAAAAGCATAGCAACCAGAGAATACATTTCCCATAATACAACAGTCAAAGGTCATGAGATCACAGATGCTCAGTTGCTCATGCATATCTTCTATTCTCTCCACTTGCATGCTTGCTCCAGGGAGGGCAAAGATTTAATGAGGATGGGGCTAGCTTTAGCAGTTCTCACCCTTCCTCACACCCTGCATCTGAAAGAGCATTGAAAGCCTCTTTGAAGTTGCAGTAGACACACATTGAACTGTCCCAGTGCACACATACAATCTGGGGTTTTCTCATCAGGTACAAAAATACAAGGTGACTGTTCTCTTCCGGCTGCCCTGGATGTGAACAAAGCTGTTGAATCAAAGACTTATTGAATTTAGTGGTGGAAAGAAGTTTCTCCATGGCATCTGTCTTTTCAACCTGCAGCAGTGGCCCTTCTTAGAGTCTCACAGTTTCTATTAGTCAGTTCATTTTTCCTGGCTCTTTAAAAAGAAATCCTGTTCAGACAAAACAGCACACTATTTATGGGAAGCTTGGCAGGGTCAAGAAGTGGCTGTAAACCCAATCTTCAGTTAAAGCATATAGTATCTGTTCTGGCGTAGATACTGTTAGAACTCAGCAATCTCTGATTTGCTAGCAAAGTCTTGAAGATGATTTCAGAGTCAGATTTTTTACACTTGGTGACACTGTTATCACTTGTCATTAGCAGAGCTAACTTACTTGCTCCAAGTCCCACTTAATCTGTCCAGCTCACTACCCACAGCTTCTGACCTACTTAGTCATTTCCTGTCTTTGATTTTTGCCTTAAAGCCTCTTTTCTATGTTGGCCGGTGGCTGCTACTTAATCAGACTTCCATGGACTGCCATTAATGTCAAGTACAACTCCTCTCACCATAATACCCACCCTTCTGAGTGCGAGAAAACTGATTTACAGCTAGCAGGCTGCCTCTTCTCTTATGCTCAAAGTTCATCTTTGCTTTGTTTTTCTTCCTGTATGAGTCACTCCTTCCCCCTCACTGAGACACTGTACTATACTTTCTGTTCCCTTCAGTCTGTCAGAAGCTGCTGTGCACGCCTTTACTGCAAAGATCTGGTGAGTATCATCGTGTGTGCCCCACTGCCATTTGCAGATTCGGAAAAAGCTGAACACAAAGAAACTGAGCTGGCCACAGGCTTCTACAGAAAGTCATCTAGTTTAATATGCTTTTGCCTCTGACCAGAAATGATGACCTACTCTGTTCCTTTACGCTTTTCTTAAGAGCTACTTATGCAAAACACAGCCATTTAGTCTACTTTCTCAAGCCTAGCATCTCCCCCCCTACTTCATGGCACCTGTTAACTCTACAAATGGTGTAAAGTGGGTACCAACTTAAGGACTTTCTCACTGGGTCACTCATGCTACAGTAACATGCCTTTGAAATAGACTTCTTCATCCAGTTTCCTGCTATTGCCATAATCCAATCTAAAGATGTTAGTCCAGTAGCATGGTGACTTTTGCATGCACAGGGGCACTCCTGAGCTGGTGAGGTCTGATGTTTTTCGAGCTTCTTTCACTGGCACAGAGTTCAAAGATGGCCTTATGCTCTTTGAATGTCAGATACAAAACATTCGATGGCAATGGCAGCTGTGTGTAACACGTAGATTTGTTCAGTTTCTCCTTACATGTGTGCTTTCTCCCAGGTCCTTTTTTTAATATACCCAGTTCTGCTATTCCATCTTCTTCCTGCTTCTGTGCTCATCCGCACTCATACTCTTTTGGGTTTTGTCACTGTTGTTAACATATGGATGTTATATGATCCCTCACTGAGTGCAGCCTTGTCCTCTTAATAAGTAGAAAATACCATACATTCGGGAAGGAGGAATTAGCCACAGGCCATTCTCATTAAGCCTCTCTTTCAACTTAAATCAGTTTAAATTGTATTTTTGAACTGCAGTCACTATGCGGCATTGTAAGTTGAAAACAACCACTTGAGCCCTTTCCAGAGAGGCTTTGAGTGGCCCTGATACTAGGCACGGAGGGGAGATAAGCAGCACATTAAAGTTGTAGTATCGCTGTAGCTGAGGGCAAAGAGTGCATGGAAACATACCCTCCCTCTGGCACTGCCTGGCTCTGGATGAGGGGAGAGGAACAAGCCAAGCAGCTTGGGTTCACACACGCAGTGGGAGCCAGTGGCCTCTCAGCTGATGACAGATTAGACTCAGGGCCTGGTTAGTGGGAAGACTGTGATTAGACCTTAGCAGCATCTGTCTCTAGCACTAAAGGAATTACTGCTGCAGGCTGTGATTTTCTCAGTAAACTGTAATTATACCAGGAACCTCATTCCTGCCATTTTTCTCAACAACTTAAGTGCAAAAAAAAGATGTGGGTGAGGGTGCAGGGAAGCAGAAACTGTGAAAGAAGCAGGGAAAAGATACCTGTTTATTTTTGCTCAGCTCATTCCAATTATTTTCTCTCAGTTTCTTAGATTCATATGAATTGCACACTATTTTTTTCCTAAAGGTCAGTGCCAAGGTTTAACTCCCTGAAGCTGTTCTGCCATTCACCTGAAGCTGATAGGATACATCCTCTCTGTTCACTTATGCCCCATGGCATCTTAGATGAGTGCTTGCAGAAGATGCCAAACCAACCTATACTCTGGCTGTGCCCTCTCCCTCCTCCCATAGGAGCAGCGGTGTGGGGTGGGGGACCCCAATCACAACTGTTCCCAGGACACCCTTGAGAAGGTATGGCCGGGGCAAAAGTGTGCAATATTGGAGGTTGGGCAGGGTGAGTTTGAGCCTTACTCCCAAAGGCCCTGTGTAGACCAGGATTTAAGAGTTTGAACTTTAAATGTGTTATAGTAGTAACTATACAGTTACATATACATATAGTTGCATATAGTAACTCTCTGCTTTAAAAGATGTAGAAAAGGCAGTGTAAGTTTGAGCTCCCAGTAACACCTGGTAGTTTTGCCAAAGTAACAATGTTAAAAAAGAGGAAGATTTCTTCCCAAGATTTCTCTACCAGAAAAAAACCTTTTTGTTTGTGCAGTTGTAACTCCATAGAAGCCCATTTGCCATTAGTGTTTTCTTTTATCAGAATATAAGAAAAAAACAGGTTGGGTTTGTGGGGGGGTTTGGGTTTTTTTGTTTGTTTGTTTGCTTGCTTGCTTTTATTATTATTTGTATCTAGGAGAGGAAGAGAAATACCTAAGAGTAGAGTTTGCCAACACAGCTTCACTGTCTAATACTTAAAATGCAGGCAAAGTCAAAATAATTCAAACTAATCTATGTGCTCCTTTCTTAACTTTCCTCGGGGCTTTAATGCGACTGTTTCATATACTTTAAGGCAAGAGTGTCTTGTCTATGTTAAATGATTTTACATCAACATTATACTCATCTAGAAGAAAGCAGAATTGCTCCTTACGAGTACGTATGCCCTCCGTCCTGCAGCATGTCTGGCAGCACAGCCAGGGATGAGTGTGGCAGTGGAAACTCGACCCCTGGGGCTGAATGCACCCAGAGGCAGTATGTTGGCAAGGAGATCCCAGTCTCCAGAGCCAAGTCTCTACAGATACTGGTGGGAAAGACACACATCTGGAGTTGGCTGGAACTGGCACAAATTGCTGCAGACAAAGAGGAGAGAAAGGAAGGGTTATAAGGAAAGTGGAAAGAACACTTCTTACACATTTCGCTTTCTTTTCCATCTGCTTGTGTGATGTTGCTGTGAGCTGTTAAACAGCTGCAGTGCTCTGCCCCAGAAGGGACTGTGTTTCAGTAGAGATGGAGAATGATTCCTACTACTAAGTGCTTTGGGAGCCCTCTAGAATGAAAGGGGCAATAGGAATAATGTTTCTCTGACTTTTGCTAAATACACTTGGGACTGCACCACCTGAGGCAGTAGTCAGTGATGCTGTTCTTGCTTCTCAGACCTGAAGCCCCTGGCAGGCAGTGGGTATTGCTGGGTGTTTCTGACTCATCCTTTGCACAGGAGGTGAATCTCTCTTGTCCGTTGCCTCCCAGGCAGAACCTCCCAGCTCTCCCATGCTGGTTCAAGGAGAGCAGATTACTCAAGCAAAAGGTGTTTGCAGACTGCGAGACTTTGTAGCTTGGGGAGATAAGCGTAGTGAAGGAGGACGAGGAGGAGGAGTGAATGTATTGTGATTGCCAAGGACGGAGCAGAAGAGCATTTTTTTTGCATCCATTCAGACGCTCAGCTATTTCCTGCGTTGTTCCTGCAGTCAGCATGCTCCACCTGCTTTTACTTAACCATTTCCTGTTTATGGCTTCCAAAAACTTTCTGGTGAAATCACTGATCTGCCACAAGATCAATCTTACAGTCCCTTTTGGGCAGGCTTCACTGACTTCTTTTCCTCTCTCTTCAGTACACAGACATTTCAGCGCAAGGATCTGTGTGTTGTGTGTGCATGCAGTCAGTAGTTGCAGCAGGAAAGTATGTGCTTCCTCAGTATTCTTTATGTCTCCATATGCCCTTTTTTTGCTTCTAATGCTTGCTGCTTGGACAATGAAACAAGCAGTAGCACTGAAGGCACTTTCCCCTTTCTGTAGAACAGAGGGCTCCAGATATTTAGGAAAAAGACTCTTCCCTTTACTTTCAAGCTATTAAGAGCTCTCCCACAAACAAGGAATTTGTTCCTTGAATAGCTTGCCCAAGCTTCAGATTATTTTCAGGCTTTGAGAACAGCAAGGCAATTTGTTCTAATCTGTGGTTCAGTTTCTCAAATCTGAATGGCAAGGTGTGAGGAGCAGGAAGGATCAACCAAAGAAAAATAAATCTCTTCCTTGAAGTGTAGATGGCTCCCAAGAGTCCCTATCTCACACTTAGTCACACGTCTTGTAGAAATCACTAGAAAAGCATGCATGGTTCAAGTCTCCTCTCCTTAGCCGTACTATAGATAACACTTCAGCCACCACTGAAATAAAACTTATTTGTCACTGCCTTTGCTGTTTGTTTACTTTTTTATTTCTCCTCTGGAGCAGTGAAAATAGATTCTTCAGTTTCCTCCCTGATTCTCATGCTCTTGCACAGTGCTGCAATGTTTGGGTTGCGGTGAGCACTGCGGGGGAATGTTCCCTTCTTAAAATAAATCCTGGAAACATTTCTGTTGGAATCAGGGTTTGTAGAAGTTGGGGTTTTTTGGTTTTGTTTTTAGTAAGAAGAATGTTTGGTCAACTTTGACCTGACACCATATCCCTTTAAAGGGAACAGGGTTGTGGTGCATGTCGGTATAGATATACTGACATGTATATATGTATGTGTGCATGTGTGTGAGTGTCATAACAGGATACATGACAGCTATACCAGTATAACTGAGCACTGAAATCATCCTCTAAGAACGCTGGATATGTCGGCCCTGTCTCCAGCAGACAGATCTGCAAATTCCTTAACTAGGCCTACTGAAAGTTAGCATAAGCCAGGATGCTTAGTCTGCTGACTTAGGCATGGGAGGCACAGGTCTATAAGCATTCACTGGCACTGTCGCTAAGCTATTTCACACTCCTGCAATTATGTTGATGGGCTCACACTCACAAACATTTCTAAGTATTTGAAGAATAACACTAGACAGCCCACATTTTAACTGTAACATAAATACGCACAGGTAGTGCTTCAGTATGGTCTGGGCATTGCCGATGTCCAGGCAGCTGTCTGCTGTGGGCATAGTACAACCCCACTTAGATCAGTTTGCTGAAGTATCCTTCAAGCTGCCTGTGAG
Source organism: Melopsittacus undulatus (assembly GCF_012275295.1). Lineage (NCBI taxonomy): Eukaryota > Metazoa > Chordata > Aves > Psittaciformes > Psittaculidae > Melopsittacus > Melopsittacus undulatus. The sequence goes on from NC_047530.1 coordinate 47,462,870, forward strand.
CTGCTTTTGAACTTTCTTTTTAATCAGGAAAAGGAAGCAGTTGTTTTCTGCATAGATGTGTCTTTCAGATTGGCCCAAGTATGTAAAATGGTTATTTTGGGTCACATCCAACCCAATTCATTCAATAGTTTGTGTCAGGGTACTTGTCACCAGTGGCATTTGCCCAGGGTGAGTCACACCCACCCAGGCAATCATCTGAGAAAGCTCTCAACTCTTTTTCATTTTACAGGGTACAGCCCAGTAAATTCATTACTGTATTGTACCACACAGCCCTTCCTACAGCAGCGGCTTTTCTTCTAACCAGTGTTCAGCCAGAGAGGCAGCTACTTCCAGAAAAGGCTCTCTGGTTCAGTGCCCGTCTTTGTTTTCCAGATGTTTCTTTTGCCACGCTGCTTTCCAGTTACACTGCAAATGTGGGTGTACTCAAGATATTTTTTCCTCCTGCCTCCACCCCAAAAATGGAGGAAAGCTGAATGATATGAAAGTGTAGCAAGAATGAGACCCTCGAGGAAAATGGCAGGGAGGTGTAGAGGACCGCGCAGGACTCTTTCCAGGAAATGGGTAGAAGGTTCATCACATGAGTCACTGAAAACTTAGATGACTAAATTCTTGAAGAATAAACTGTAAGGAATATGATACTGGACAGGACAGTTGCAGGGAGGGAGAAGAAAACTTAAATAGCTCTTGTTTGGTTTTTTGTTCATGTTTCATTCCTGAGGAAATTGCTGCATGGCTGGTCAGGGACGGGGGCAGCGTGCAGGCACTGCCAGCCTGTGCAGAAGCAGCAGAAGAGGCTGCTGGGGTCCACAGTTTCACTGCTCCTGGCCCCAGTGCTCCTGCCAGAGGGGATCAGGAGCACCCCATGGCCAAGTGAATAAATAAGACAGGGTCACTAGTGCACATATGCCATTTGAAACAATTTGCATCTTTTTAGTATATCAACAGCTATGCGACCAAGAGGAAGTGAAGGTATTGAAACTGTGATTCTAAGCTCCTTTTAAAACCTTTTCTTCCTCTGCCTGCTCCAACCAGTAAACCAAGTTTTATCAATAAAATTGGCCCAAAGCTCTGAATTTGGGTTTCAGAGAAGGTCTTAAGATTTTAGATGCCAGTAACAACAGAAGCAGTCAGACTCCCTCCACAGCTACCTCCAGAGGAGCTAAACCAGCATTAGCAGTGGCAGAAAATGTTTGCAGTAGTATTTGAGTGTGGAGAAACCCCAATGTTCCAGCATGCCACTGCCAGTTCCCATTTTGGTGAGTTTGACCCAGAGCATTTAACATTTCAACATCAGTTCTGTGTCTCATAATGCTGTTTACATAATGACCGCTCATTTGGTTCCCATTAAAATCATGGTATTTCTTCTGCAAACCATTGCTTGTAAAAATCAAGCCACCCAGTTTTTCATTAGATTGTAATACAGGAAATAAACAGTCTGTCTGTAGGATGCACACTATAATTCTTAAGCAGAGAACAGGGGCCTTTTTTCCCATCTTGGACGTACCAAGTTCAGAAGAATGAGAAAGATCTGTTGAGGGTTGCTGGATCTATCTCCTACAAAAACACAATGTAGTTGCTCCCCGGCAGATGTTTCTCAGATGCTGTATTGATAAAAAGAGTCTACAGTTCTTCACAGTCAGAGCAACAAGAATCATCTTAAGATCGTAGAACTGGCAGGTGTGGCTCTCACAGGTCCTCCCAGCGCCACTGCCTTTCGAGGCAGCACACAGCGGTTCCTTGTATTAAATATACCTGCACTTTGAAGTATTCCGTTTCAAATGTCTCAAACAATGGGGGTTTCACCACTTCCTGTGGGAGCCTGCTCTGCAGCCTAACTTGTTCCACCATCTGGAGCATTTTCCTGAGTGTCTGCCTGCTTTTAACTTTCTTCTAATTGTTTACCCACTATTTCTTCTTAAAGGCAGCTCACCAAAACGTTCTGTTGTGTGAAATCCACATTACGTGATGCTTTTTTATTTTTCATGAGGGTCAAGAAAACCTTGAAAGATTGATGGTGGCTTCTTCTCTTTGCTTTTTCTTCCTCAGAAATAATAATAAGTAATTAATAATGTATTACTGCTTTTCTAGCCATTCATCTCAGCTGTTTACAAGGAAGGTCAACATTGTTGTACTCTTTTTACAGATGGGAAAAGATGAAGCATGAGGGCAGGAAACAACTTGCCCAGGATCATTCAATGTGCACATGGCAATACTTGGATTTTTAACCAGATCTCCATAACAGTGCCCTACTTTTATTTTTTAACTCCTTCTTTTCTTTTCGGCCCAGTCAGTTCCCCTTGGCTTTGTTGGAGTCCTTAGGAAGAACAAGCTTTCCATGAGCTTTATTCAGCATTGTCATACTGTAACTGAAGGGTCAGCTTGTTGAATATTTAAGTTACTATCTTTCTGATGTGTTGGTTAGGCATCCTAATTAAGTAGTGATAAATAAAACCAACAAAACATTTTAGAAGACTGATTCAGTCCCTAGGGCCTCCAAGCTGAATTTCCTTCAGCAAGCATGTGTTTTCCTGGTTGCAGATTGTCCAGATTGAACACAATTTATATCTAGCACATTCTTATCAGTGCATTGCAGGGAGATTTCCTTCCTCCTCAGTGCCACCATGCTTGCTTCACCTGTCGTATTTCCCTTAGCTGTGGTTTTTTGTAAGTGTGTTTCTGAGAATCTGGATAGTTGCTGAATTATAAATCTTCCAATCTGGAACAATCACACCGCAATCTGTACAACAGGATGCACTTGGTAAGAGAGAGGGATCAAGCACTGAACAGGCTCACCTGGGTATCAGAAGTAGTCTGGCCTCCATGGGCTGCTAGCAGGCAGGTGGTTTCTCCTACCTGCCCTAAAGCTTCTGCCTGTCCAACTTCTCATTTCGGTGGATATCTTTACTGGGACTAGATCCACCTGAGCACATGGTAAGACAAATTTAGTTCCTCTGCTCCCCAGGGGAATGACCAGGGAAGGCAGCCAGAGCAATATGCTTGCAGTCTGATCACAGGTGTCTCGTAACTGCCCCGCACTGATCAGATACTGAACTGACAGCCACCCATTGTGTGCGAGGTCCAGACTCTGCATGGATTGAGAAATGTGACATTAAAACTCTGTGTAGGCTAGAACTGTATCTGAGGGACAGCACATAGATCTTCCTGGCTGCTGACCATGTTCTAAGTATATCAGTAAGTGAAACCCTTGCCAGCTGTGTTATTCCCCCCACTGCTCTTTCAGGCCTGCTTTATTCCAGATATCATTGAGCCAAAAGCTGCAAGACTGCTGTAGATCACTAAGCACACTGTCTGTGCTTTCAGATTGAGTTTGAGAAATTACCAGCAGTGTCATGGTTATGCATCCTGGCCATGTGAAGAGAGGAAGCTAAGAAGCAACAATAGATTACATAAAGCAGGGAAATCCCCCTCAAACTTCTCCAAGACTATCTCAAACTGAAGTTGATTTGCATATGTACACTACAAATAACTTTGCAGTGGCTTTTAGCCCCATGAAAAGGTTATATGTGTTTGCCTTTGATCATTTAGGCCAGTTCCACCAGTTTCAACTAAGCTTCCTTATACAAACCCTGTTCGGTGGAAAATGGACCTAGTGAAAACCAGAAAAAAGCTGTAGTATCTTGTAACTGAAACCTATGGCCAGCTTCTTTACAAAATCTGAGGTTCAAATGGCCTGAATTCCTGAGTGATGCTGTTTAAAAAGCAGTGGTGTTAAACAGACTTCCAAAGTTCCTGTGATTTTTTTAAACATCATGATTTAATAAAAAGAAAATAAGCAAGCAAGAAAGGGATAGCATATTGAAAATGCATATTTACTGGGTTATCTCAGGCTCAGAAACGTGACATTACAAAAACCTTTTACAGTATCTTTAATGCACTAAGAATGACAATGTTTATAAACCTAGTACATCATGACTACAGAATGCCTAAATTCTTCCTGAAGACATACATTTTCTTTTCCCTTGCAGAGAGAGTGGGCTTTTGGAGTTTGGGGGTTTTGTTTGCTTGTTTCAGTAGGATAGGAATATAAAGTTTCCAAAGGCTTGCTAAGAGCTGTTTCCTTGGAAAGAATTTGCTCACCAACTCCCTTTCCTAGCTTTCTATTGAAACAAGTTCTCATACACATTTTCTGCCAACCCTCTCACAAAACTAGACAGGTCATAGACAACTGCACTGATTCTTTAGGCTCTCCCAGAAAATTCAAAAAAAGGATTTCCTGTACATTTTCTGCATTGTCAAGCCAACTTTACACTAGAATTAACTATAGTTGGCAGTACATTCCGAATCTGTTTTAAACAGTCTTAGAAGTGCTTTTGTCAGTATAGCGTATTTCCCTTGAGGAATTCATCAAAGGCACACTGGCAAAAGTGGGGTTTGTTCTACCTACATTAGGGTTATCATCGTTGTCAGTATAGGTACCAGGACAGCTGTATGAGCAACTCTTTTCTAGTGTAGTTGCTTTTCATATAGTTAACAAATAGAGCTAGAGAGGAAAACTGAGATGCAGCTTCCCTTGACAACCTGTGTAAGCCTTGTGTTTCTTCTACAGTATCACCTCTGTTAATATTAATAATGTCATGGCCTGTTGCAGTGGAATGCAACTGCCTTTCACCCTTCTCCTTTCAGCTTTATTGACTTTCTTCAAAGCTTTGGTAGAGAACAATAGGAATCATGCCAGGAACGAACTGGCTCCTTTGCAGAGTCCTTCAGGCAGCTGCGGTTTCCCTATGTTATAATGGAGCTGGTCTCAATGAGTCAGCTGTAGAGATAGAAGGAGAATTACATATTTGTATAGGCGTGGGACACCTTGCAGTGCAGCTAATAGTAGCAAACATAAGGACATGACATGATCTGACAGATGATTCACTGGTACCCTGGATATTTTAGTCCTGATAACTGCGTATTTCTTCAGTCTGTGTTCTTTTCATCACCTTGCAGGCTGATCAGGAAGGCTTTAATTTTGTTTTTTATTATCTTCCCTCACAAATAACAGTCAATTTTCTACATAAGGGGTCCAATCACAATTATATAATATCCTCTATTTACATAGAAAACGTTATTCCAAAGCACTTTACACACCTGGCACTGATGGGACTAACATTAGAAGAGGAGCAGCTCATACTGGTTAGGAAGCAGGCTCTGCTCTCAGCCTAGGTATTAGTAAAGCATATAGGGTAGAACCACAGTCTTTTCTACGAATACAAATTATTTGGTAATAGTTGGAAAATATACAGGTATAAGATGTCCCTGCTTAACTCTAGGAAATGTATTTGAACTGTAGAAAATAAGCTAATAAGAGACTATCAGTCCTCTTGCACATCCCATTCTCTGTTAGTAGGCACCGACTAGAAAAAAAAGTTTTACTGGAAAATTAGGGTGATACAAAGGTCTCAGCAATTATATCATGGCCTTTGGAAAGTTCTGCCATAGAATGGTAGAGAGACCTGGACTGGTCTAAGGTTTGGCTCCAGAGCACGAGAGTGGCATCAGATACTTTGCCAGCCAGAATGGGGAGAGTCTGGACATTGGTAACTAGAAGGATATCCAGAAAGAGGATCATTGCATGTAAGTCAATCCATTTTCAGCTAGTCTGTGGAATTAGTTCATACTGAAGTAATTACCTTGATTTGTTTTGTGGATTAAAAGGATTTCCAAGTGGTGGTTCACTGGAGGAAACGGTAACTTTGTAATATCATTCTGACACATCGGCATTGAGGTTTCTGTATTGTGTTTCAGATGGAAAGGATCAAACAAATCTAACCTGGGAAGGAACCAATCCTGCCCTGCAGACCATACGAGTGAGGAACACCACCTTGAAAGATACTTTTCTTGATGCTGCTTTACCCAGCACTACTGGTGAGACTCCAAGCAATACATCCTGTCTATAGAAAGGACAACTTCATTAAGAAATGAATGAGTGACAACATTGGTTTTCAAAAATACAGTGAAGCATATAGTAAACATTCTTCTTTTGTCTCTTTAAAGACTTAGTTAAAAGCACGTGCTGTTCTTTGTATGTGTGGGGCCATGCTTAACTCTGAACTTAGGAAAATCCTGTATTTTGTTCAAGTTTATTTAAGTGACATGGTAATAAAAGCCTCTGAACAACACACATGCTACTGAAGAAGCATAGGCCACACGAGCCTTCCTAATTTACCCCATTACCTCACCGATTTGGAGGAACCAACAGTCAAACATAAGAGTGCTTGGTGTCCACAGCCCATAACATAGTGAAATATTTGCTTCTGCTTTTCAAGAGAAATTATAAACCCACTCACTGGCTTGACTGACAAGCAGTAGTTCAGTGAGGTCTTATTCCTGTAACTCACTTGAAAATCATCAGAGATGATGTAACAGACCTGCTAATAGCTAGGCTCTAACAGTTTAGAATGGAAGGAGAACAGGTAGCAATCCAAATGGTAGGAAGATTGGTGTGTAGTGCAGCTGCTCAGCTTCCTCTGTCTTCAAAGTGCTTTTAATGTATTCACAACATGACAGCAAACCACAGAACTATTTACTCATCTTACAGACTTAGAGAATATGACTCTCTCGAGGCTGCTGAAGGCATCACTGGCTGTGCTGTGATCAGGTTCAGGTTGTTCCAGGCTCTCAAGCCTCACACACCTAAGGGAAAGCCATGGGTTCAGTTAGTGCTGACTGCCAGTGTACAGTTGACATTGGTCTGAGAGGTTTGTTCTGTCCTCTGCAATCACAGGGAAAGCCTCCCAGAGCAAACTCTTGAAAAGCAGAGTAACCTGTACAGAAATATGGGAGGTCTGGAGAACTGCTGAAGTGGATGGAGGTAATCCAGCAAGAAAATCAGTTGCAGTGGGTCCACCTGTAGCAGTGAGGTGAGCAGGTTGCAATCTGCTGTTCTGTAGGCAGCCTTTGAGTGATGAGAGAGTTCCTGGGGAGCACGTGGCCCCTATTGAAAAGTACTGCATACTATTACTGTGGCAGTGCAAGAGGCTGAGAAGCTGATGGGATATAGCAGCTGATGTCATGTCACTCCTAGCCACCAAACAGGATGGCATGGAGCAGGCTGCTCTGCAGTTACCTACTTACATGGCTGCTCATGCAGCTTCAGGCTCTCCTGTAACAAGAAAGTTTCCATCACAACAAGGAAGCTACTCCATTTCAATAAGCTACTTTTAGAAGGTAATACATTTCACCTTTGGGGAAGAGCAGTTCTCCAGCTTCAGTGTTACCAGTTCTGTGCTTTGAAGAGACCTTTGTAAAAAAATAATTTTAATTTTGTTTTAACTAAAGTTTAGATTTTATTCTTGGCAGTGCTGCCCTACTGGCCATTCAGTCAAACCCTGCTGAACTTGCTTGTAGCTATTTTATGTGGATATCTTGTAAATATTTGGTAGAGCACTCAGACACAGAAGTGTTTCTTGCTCTTAGAGTCACATGCCTGGTTCCAGGAACTTTAAGAAGCACAAAAGGCTAAAGGCAGGGAAAATTCCACGGAGATGCATTTGAGTCTCCAGGGAGCAACTGCACGCTGTTTAGACTAAAATTTCTCATTGCTGCCTCTCCCTTTTTTAAAAAACATGCAAGGATAGAGAGGAGAAGCTGGAGGGTAGGGGTTTTTTTAATATCATAAATACCAAAATGCAAGCACTGTTTTCACTCATTTCTCTCACATTGGAGGACCATTTGCAGATGGAGAGGGAGATAAGCTTTTTAATGCTCTCTGCATACCTGGGAAATTTCCATCCAAGTTTTAAAATGTTTTATAAACATTAATGAATTAAAGCTTAATCCCCTTCTTCTCAACCCTGTGAAGCAAGTACTAATTACAGTTTAAAGACAGGGCTAATAAACTAGGAAGGTTGTGCCTTGCCTGAAGTCACACAGAAAGTGTGGCAAAAGGGCCCGGGTCTTTGCGTCCAAGCTTTCGACCTTACACCACAAACACACATTCTGTCCCTCTTCAGGGCTTGCTGTACTTCCCCTTCTGGGATATAGTGAAAACATGCTGGCATCACACCTTGAGATAACCTTGTTTTTTCCCCTAGGAACAGAGAGACTACTCACAGCTGCTGTCCCGTGGGATTAAGATGTTGAAAAGATCAGAGAGGGATGTGAGGGGAATGGGGAAGAAGCAAGTCACAGCTCTGTCTGCCTTTGGGCATGTTCTACCTCCACTGCTGCCAGTGAAGTTAGTGTACTATCAGGAGCAACCTCAAACATTTTTGTACGTGCTTCCATATAATATTCAAGCAGAATATGCTTCCGTATAACATTCAGGCAGAATGTGCTTCCATATAATATTCAGGCAGGACTGTGGTAAAAATGCCATAATCAAAGAGAGAGCTTGGCCAACAAGAAATTGGACAGGTGAGCCAGTAAGTCACTCCTGTAGTGAATATATGTGATTTCATTATCCTTTTGTACGTAACCTGCATTTCTTACTGCTGCTTTTTATCAGAGTCCTATAACTACTGCTGCAGCCATCTCTTTCACCTCTTCAGAAGGGAGGGATAATCCATCAGCCAGTTTCTCTCCAGTGGTATGAGTCAGTTTTTTTCTAGGGGGATTAATGGTCAGTTGAAAAGAGTTGTTCCCAACAGGGCTGTGCAAAAACCAGTGTGCACATGAGTCATGAAGTGGAAGAGAAGGAAACTGATCTATAGATTTAAAGGTTTTGAATTATTTCTTTTCCCTTAGCTTACCTTGTCCACAGCAATTGAGAACGAGATGTGCAAAAGCTGGAAATGTATTGGCAGTGGCTGGCGTAAGCGGGACTGAGAGCTTCTCCCACTGTGCAAACAGACCTGAGGTCAGTCAGCCAAAACCAGATCAGTGTATACCAGCAATTCCAGCCCTTGTAGGGGAGAGATGCTGAGAGAAAAATCAGATCATAGTGCAGCAGCCCTGTCTTGTCTCTCCTATGCCCCTGTGGTGTATCCCAACATTGGTGCCTTTGGCCTCTTTGTGCCATTACCTTCTATGACAAGACCCCAGCTCTGGTCCTTGTGTGTTCTTCTTCTATAGCACCCTTCCCTGCAGAGGATCCAGACTCACTTCAAATGCTGTGCACAGTGCTCATTTCATTCCCTGCTGAAAGGCAGCCAGGCCTGAGGTGGAACATGGCAAGCGCTTCGCCGCACCTGGCAACTCCATGCAGCTGCTGAGAACAAGCAGGGAAGAAAGTGGTGTACAAACGCAGGGGAATTTTCACATAGGCAGGATGTAATTAGCAGAGCTGGAAATTGGCCAGAATGTTGGTGTTAAAACACTGACTTGCAGGTAACACACTGGGATCTTTCAGCATTCAAACGCTCAGGATCTCCCATTTCCATCTTACCTGGAAGATGTCAGAAAACTGTTCCCTATTTAACGTTCCTGGGCAGCTCTCGAACTTCTGACACAAAGGAAAAAGTGTCTAATGGTGCTGCACCTGCAGTGCTTCTCCACCAGCAAATGCCCACCACGAACAGCATCTGAAAGGATCACATCCTGACAGGACTACGGATGCATCACAGTAAAACATGCCACAGCTGCTTTCATGCCTTGAGATTCACTTCACCCTTAACTCTCATTACTCAGTTTTGAGGCCCCAAATCCCCACCTAACAGAAAGAAAAGATGGTATAATTAGGGCAGCCCATCACAGATAAAACACAAGAGAGAGAATATTACCATTAGGTGCTGCTTTAACCTCATTCTTTGCCACTTAAAATAGTACCAATTTGGTATTGGACAACAGAGAATTAGATGAAGCACTTCTCTCCCCAGTGCAGATGACTGAGCTTTTCCAACTGGCTTTGCCAGTAAAATACACAGAGCATTAAGAGTTTGTGCCTGCTCCCTCCTTCCAGCAAAGAAATCATGTTCAAAGCAGCAAAACATTTTTTCACCTTCATGATCTCACTTTCCATGTAAGCAATCTTTGTGTTTACTACGAGGATGCTGAACGTCCACAAAAGGTTAGGGAAGTCATTCATGAACTTCATGTGTGGAAAGTCCGCACGATGTTTCTACCACGGTGTGGCCCACAGTCTGAAATATAAATAATTGCAAACCTTTAAGCCCCTGTCTGTCAGACCTGCAGATCATGTGCAGTTCGAAGAGCTGACTTCCTCTTGTGATGCAGTGCTTGCAAACAAAACCAGAGGTGTTCCTGCCATACAAACAAGCATAATCTCTTCATCAGTAAGTCATAAAAAAAGGACCCCTCCTATGCCTGTGAACGCTGCCCATATCAGCTTTTGGTTTGTTTAGGGTTTTTGTATGCCTAGGCTGCCGTGCAAGTTCCCCTCTCTGTCAAGTGTTAATAGAACCACCAACCAAACTTGCTGAGAGCGCCTCGAGTCACTGGAGTAACAAACCTACGGGCTGACTCCAATGGCAAAGTGAGCTGGTAAAGTACAGGCAGCTGCAGGCAACAGGAAATCCAGCACTAATAAATAAAACGCCTTACAGCCAGAAAGAGGAAATAAACAGCAGCAGCACAAACTGAGAGGACAGAAGAGAGGAACACAGCATAACTGTGGTGCGGGAATCACTGCATTACAGTGAGCTTATTTCTACAGAAAGCTGTCCTGGTTTGTTATGTGTTCAGACTGCAAAAAAAAGTGGGGGAGTGAGAAGGCTGCTCAAAGAGAGGGTCTCTATCAGAAGAAGTTGTCAACAACCACTGTAATTAAGGAAGCAGCCAGAGCACACACAACCTGAGCTGCCGCCAAAGTGAAATGAAAGCATTTTTTGTTTGCAGCCATAGCCCCGAAGGATAATAAAAGATGGTTCTACCGTGCCAAGTGAGGAGCTGCAGGGACACCATTTCTAGCTGGTGAATGCTCCCGTCTTTCCAAAATTACTTGCCGTGGGCAGCCAGCAAGTTTCTCTCCTGCATGTGCTTTTGAAGCACGTGCCCACGCACCCCCCTCTGATGGCAGCAGGCACCTTAGAGGGCAGCCACCAGGCAAGTGAGCCCCCCCACCACTGTGACAGCAATTGAGGTGGTCTGTTCTGGCACTGCTTAGTCCAGATTGCCAAATCAGCCATCCCTTAATTTTCCCCCCTTGCATTCAGCCATGGGTGCGTATGGCCCCACGGCATTGCCACCACCAGTGAGAGCTGCCGCATTCAGAAGAGCTACACCTCAGTCTCCTCCCAGGGGTAGCTGCAGTTAGGAGGCTCACTGGTGCCTTGGCAAGGAGCTGCGTGCACAGCATGCCAGAACAGTGCTCCTCTTTGCTGCTGGTAGCATCTTTCACCTGGAACACCGTGGGGCCTGTGCCGTGCGGCGGTGGGAGCTGGGGTGGGCTGGCAGAGCCAAGGAATCGGCACCGACCTTTGGGACTCTATCACAAGGCTTTCACTGGTGACTGCAGGAACTCTTGAGAAGGTTCAGCAAAGGGAGTCATTCACAAATTGCATGAGTATTTCTGAATTCATTCATTGAGTGGCATTTGCCTTTCATCCTCCCCCCAAACCCTGTATGCATTGCTGGCATTCTCTCCCAATCCCATATAATAATTCCCAGGTCTCCACAAGCCACTGCCTGCCAATGGAACCCGTGGTCCCTGGACCCCCAGCTTGGTCACATGAAAAGTTACATACAAAGGTTTAATGCTTTCTCTTGACCCCAGCCCCTCTTCCCGTGAATCCCCTGCAGTGTTTTCCTAATCAGGTGTCAGGAAAGCTTTGCACTGGGCAGGGTGCTAAAAAGGTGGCTATTTAGCTGCAGCATTTCCAGAGTATTTGAGCTTTCTCCTAAGCTGTAAATACAAGCAGTGGAGCCAGGTGAAGGTCTGACAAAGCTGCCATTTAGACCTGAAGAAAAAAAAAGAACTGCTGCTTTCCAACCAAATGCGTGTTGCTATTGCCCCAGTTTCTCTGGCCCAGCAACCGTACTAAAGGTTACTTGCTTCAGCAGGGTATGGAATTCACCTCTTAAAGCCTATATTCAGGGCACACAGCTATAATCCATTATAATTTTAACCTTCACTGGACATTGCCAATATGTTTGTTACTAGGGAATCAGAAAGAAAACAGGTATTTTCCCTAGAGCCTTCTATCACCAGACTCTAAATGACAGTGCAGATATTTAATACGTCACACAAATAATGAAAGTGACAAGATATTATCCTTCCTACCTGTGAGACATCAGGGAAAACACATGCTTTTGGAGAATCTCAAATGAAAGTGATTTTTTATTAAATACAGATGAAAAGCAGAAATGTTCAAAAGCTGTTTCTAATAGCCAGTGACAGTCGTTTCCTTGCCTATCACTGCAACATGAGGGAGTGTAGGTATCTCCTGCAGAAAGTTCTTGTTCTTGACCTGATGACACCACACAGGATTTCATGTGTGTGACAGTGTGTGAGTCATGAATTGCAGCTTTGGAGAGCCTGGGAGTTGTGTCTGCTGTCAGGGCCCAGTGCTCATCTGGGTTTCACATGGCCCACAGAAAGATGTGCCAATTGCACCTTTGAGCCAAACAGTTGGATAATCAAACTGAGCATTTGGTTTCAGTTTTGGTTCTTTTTTTTTTTGGAGGGGAGGGGGCAGGCCAGTTATGAACTCCAACTTATACAGGCATCTTTGTGGGTTTAAGTGAAAGTTCATTTATACCGTGCTGGTTTCAGTGCCATCATTACCAACATAACTTTGAAAATTAAATAAAATTGGCAGTCTTTTTCAAATTCTCTCTTCTCAAGCATTCAGAAGTGTAAGCCTGTTCTGCCTGACTGGCTGCCTAATTGTTGCTTTGTATTTTATTGCATCGTTTAATTCTTACTTGTAAGCCTCCAAAATCTTAAAATCTGAGTTCTAGTGTCAGTCTCTACACTCAACTGTAACTACTGAAAAGTGGCATTTCTAATTCTTAAGTATATATGGCATTTAATGTACTTTGCTTAAATAGGGTATTTCCAGCTCATTCCAAACAGGAGACTTGAGAAATCCTGCTTCTCCCAGACGAGAGCATACCTGAATAATACAGCAATGACTTTTCTCACTGAAAAGCATTAACAAAACACATGTGTAAATACTGGGGTTTAATCAGCCAGTACTGCCTGTTTACTTAAAGGAAAATCTGATTTAACCCTTCAGGAGGGATTCAGACTACCTATGAGAATGGAGGTGGGTCTAAGTACACAAACTGTAACATGCTTGTAGAAGGAAGTACAAGTTAGTGATGTCTGTGCCTGTGATCAGCTGGCATTGCCCACCCTGCCACATGACAGCCAGGAGACATGCAAGAAGGATTTTCCATTTCTGAAGCGCAGTGAAATGGGGGAGACCGATGATCACAGAATTGGCTTTCCTTCTATGAAGTACTGTCTTCAGGATTCTGCTTGACATTCACTCAAATATTTTGACCATTTGAACAAACAAGCAGAAAATGGTTTTGATTTTTGACCCTGGTCAGCCATCTGTGAAGAAGAGTAAGTAGTGCAGCATGTGCCATGTATCTGAAATACCCTTCCTTGCCAGAAACATATGTGGCATGTTTCTCAAGCTCTGGAAAGGGTTATCATTTCCAGTCCACTAAGTCATCCTTCTCTCTCTGCACACACACCTCACCATCCCCAGCCCTGCATCTAGCTGGGGTGAAAGGAAATAACATTCTGAATTGCTCTGCTGTTACCTGTCAGAGGGGAGAGGATGCATGTGCACCTAACACATTATGTTGTGCATGTTTCTGAGAAGTATTGTATTTGCAGTCATGTCACAGTGGCACAAAAGAGAAGCAGCAAGTCAAGGCAGTGCTATGCAGGCACGTAAGAGCCAAACCCACGCTCCTCTCTGCCCTGCTCTGCAGAGCCATGCCCAGCTGTGCTAGCGTGCTGCCGACAAGTACCTTCGGAGGAGCCCTGGGCCAGGGCGCCACACGGCTTGAGGAGATGCCAGAGGAGCTTTTGTCTGTGCTCTCCTGGTGGGTTTAAGAAGGGCGATTAGCATTTGGGTCAGAGCACATGGAGCAGCCCCGGCTGGGGTGGGAGAAGTCACACTGCGAGGCCACACTTGAATATGGCCACTTCACTGCACTGCCCCGCGCACAAAGCCTACTTGTGTGGGGCGCGTCCCGTCGTGCGTCACGCTTCGGTTGTCAGTGGCAGTCATGGGTTCCTGGGGGTGACACAATAACCCCTTTATGTGTAGCAGAATAGCGGGGGAATTGCGGGAGGCCACTGGAAACGTAGCAGCGAAGAAGTGGTTGGGCTTTTGTATGTCCCTCAAGGTAAGGTGCCGTGGCAGCGAAGGTGAATGTGGGAGTTTGGGTATCTGGATGGGAGAAGAATTAGGGAAAACACCCAAGGAAGACCCCATGCTGCCTCTGTGCTAGCAACATCATAAAAGTGCATATTAAGGTGCTGAGTTTTACAGCAGGTCACTCTGAAGTTGGCTGCCACAGTCTTGTCACCCCACTGCCTTCAACACCAGTGCAGCCACTGAAGAAATCAGCTCAAAGAGCTGATCTCACTGGAAATTAAACTGGGTTTTTTACAAAAAAAGAGCAGGTTTGCTTTACTAGAATGTCTCAAAGCTGCATTCAGAGAGAACTGGACAAATGCAGATATGAGGAACTGACCAGGGCCAAAACAGATAAACAGATGGTTTTAGAGTAAAAGCTAGTTAGATCTTTCTTACTGTATCCATCACTGTCTTCTTTGCCAGCCCCTCAGCCGTCCACTCCACAAAGCAATAAGCCTAAACAATTCAGATATGCTAAGCAAAGCTATTCTGAATATGGCTTCTAGCCTAATAAGTCAGAGCCTTATCCAGTTCCCATGAAAAGCATCAGGAACGTTTCCTCCAACACTAACAGACATAAGATTGGATTGCAGAACAATCACGTAACTTTTGACCAAAAAGTGAAGTTTTTCTAAAGCACTGATAAAAGTTTCATGCAGGAGAGCATGCAAACTCTGACTGGAGCAGTTGCATTGCTAAGTATGTTTCAAGCAAGCATAATCATTTTTGTAGCTACACTTGTTCTCACTAGTGATATGTGCTCTAAGGGGAAAATACAGACCAAACACCTTTTTACAGGAAAAAGGCATTTATAATTTCTTTATTATGGATGTGCAAAAGGACTCCCCCTCTGCTTCTGGGAAAATCAGCTCCTGCTCCATAAGCATTAAAGCACATCCTAATTTTTAGAAAGCATTTGTTAGGCAAAACAGGGAGTTTTTTGTGATGCTTTCCTTTTTTCCTTCCTCAATTGGAGCCTTTCTGTTGATGCCAGCTGCTTAGGTATCCTGTGGGAGGTGGTGTCTGTCAGTAAGCCCCACGTGGGTGCCCCCTTGGCTATCTCTCATAGCCACCCTTCTATAAATCACAGCATATTAAAAAAAAAGGGGGGGGATAACACTGACATGTGAACTAATCCCCACATCAAAGAGAGCAACTCTCCCTCCTCTAAACACCCGCCCCCCTCCTTTGCTGGGAAAAGTCTAATGCCTAGAAGGTGATTTACACAAAACTCCATCCCAGTTGTTAGGAAACTTGCAGCACCACTTACGCGCCAACTGGAGAAGAAACCTGGGAATCAGGGTAACCACAATAGCTAGCCTGCGGCTTCCAGCATTTGGCAATTCAGGAGAGGAAAAAAAAACACAATTGGCTTGTTGCAGCAAACTTGTGTGTATGTTGATTGCATGGCAGGATAGGCATGTATATAGATAGATGTAAACGTGACTAGCAACGTGGGTCTGTATGGGCACATATACATCTGCATGTGTCTACAAGTACTTGTATAGGCACAGGAGTACCTGTCCTGACACATACATGAACACACACAGATGCACACATAAATACCTCCCTCTTTAGCTCCTAGGAGCAAAGAGGGCCAAGAGAAGATATATATGAAAAACATAAGCCCATATGGGTGTTCACCTGTGCATCAGCTGTCCTCACCTTGGAGAGGGATACCTGTCTGTAGCGTATGCCCTCTTAAAGTATTCATTCCTGCCACAGGTTTGGTTTTGACCTAATGGTTCAAATGCTAGGAGTATGTAGATAAGTGGAATATTTATATATAAGACAGGATTAAAACATAAACTCTTTCCTGCCCTTGCTTTTGCAAATGCTCCATGAGCACTAAGCACACAAGATACTTCCAAATAATCAACTGTCTCTGGAATGCAACTGAAGTGAGGAAAAGCTATGTCTGTCTGGCTAGATAACTCTTCTTTTCCAAATCAGCGCCAAGTCTGTGCCTGTGCTGAGCACACTCCTTGAGACACACCCCAAAGCATATGTAGCATAGACAAACATTTTACTGGTAGGTCTGTATTTGCAACCAATAAGCAAAAGTACACACTTTTTTTAATATATTCATTTCTGTGAGTATATAAATGCATGTAAACTAGATACCTCCACCAGCATCAGTGTTCCTGATTGATTAATTCAGCTGTGCTTGCTGCTCTCCCCTCCTGGCCCCCACACAGAGAGGCAGGGATGTCCTAGGGTCACGCCGTAGGCCCTCTCCCTGCCTCCAGGCCATCCCTTGCCCCAGGCCTGAGGGCCATGAACACTTTGTCCGAGTAAGCCGGCATCTCTGCCAAAAGAAGCACATGAGGATCACTCCCAGTGCAAGAGAGTGAACTGGAGCAGGGAACAGAGCTGGGCTTAAAAAGAAGCTTCCTTTTTTGTAATCGTCGGTTGGTTGCAGTCCAGCTGCCTTCAGCAATGCACTCCGGTGTGATTGCACAAGAGCTGAGGGGTAGAAGCAAGTACCCAGGCAATGAGACAACACAGCAGCTCCCTGTGGTGGCAAGTGCTGGCTTAAAGCATTCCTGAAAGCACAGCGTGAGGGGGAGCACCAGGCGTGCCAGGGGTCCTGTGTCTCCCACTGCAGTGACAGGGGGGCACGGTGCCGGTGGGGAACAGGCAGAGACCGAAGCTTTTGTTGTCCAGTTACAGGCTCCCTCCACGGAGATGTGCAGCTCTGTGTGTGTCTGTGCCTGTCCCCTGCCCCGTGTCAAGTGGAGAGGATGTGAAAGAAACCCCAGTGTGATTGCACCTTCACCTCCCGTGCATGGAAAAACAAACACAGCCATTCTCTTGTTTGTTGATTTAGTGCAGGGTGCTCCTTCCATTACAAAACCATTTCCCTGCAGGCAACAGACTAAAACCTATTCACTTATTATTCTGCAAAAGAAAATGATGGGTGCAATCTTCAAGCATCTCTTCTGCTGACAGACAGAGATTGAAAGCAGAGAGTTTTCCCAGCTATCCTCTCAGTAAATGTGCCATACTTCCTCACTGTTCCTAACTTTTCATGTTTTCTACCTCAGAAACACATGCCATATGTATCTCCCCTTCACTACTTCTTGAAATGCAGATCTTGGTACAGGAGAGCTTTGTGCTTAGAAAGTCGAGCATGTGTTTCATCATAGGTATTTACATAGCGATGGCTCTGACCACTGAAAGCTGCATCCAGAGCTGCAATTCACACACGCACAAGCACACACCCCCCATCTGTAGTTTTCAGAGCCCAAACCCCAGACATGAACACTTGTGAACAAGGGAGAGGCTTCCAACTGCTGCCCCAGCTCTCCTTTAAGACAGTGTAAACCCCAAGCCAAGTTTTGGAACTGGCACAGCAAAGCTGGACTCGGGGTGTGAGATACGTCCTTCTTAGAAGCAAACACATCACAAGTCTCTCCGGGAGTGTTTTTACTTCTGAGGTGCGCCCGGCGGCAGTTCCTGGTGCTGACTGGGACAAGTCTGGATGAAATCTGCAAGAAGAGCAGCAAAGTTTATCTGGAGCTGGCAACAGTTTTGGTACTCGGCCAAATTAGCTGTTTCTGCTGCTTCCAGAGCTCTTGGTTTGTGCCAACACTAACACCATCCCCAAATAATCAAACTATTCTCAACACCTCCTTTTGTCAGTTAAAATCACCCCTCCACCGGCTGGTCTTTTAGATGGCAACTCTTCAGGATGGCCTTTTAGGTGGCTGGCACTTTACCCTCCTCTCAAATCCAAACCAACTGCATTAAAAAGGAGTGAATTTACATTGAAGGGGGGAGGGCACCCCAGACAACGTCAAAGGAAAAGCAGATCAAAAAGAGCTGCTAGTATTGGATGCGTGGGCTGCCCTTTCAGCTGCTTTGGGCAATGTCCTTTCAGCACAAGAAAAGCTCTAAAGAATTTGGTTAATCTGTTGTTAAACAGAGTCTGTGGTGGGAGACAGGTCTGTCATCGTCAGGGCAGGGAGCTGAGCCTGTCTGTAATGGCTGGGAGCTCCTTTGCCCTTTCCCAGCACTTCATATCCCTGGCAGCAGTGAGCTCACACAACTTGCTGGCCCAGCACTGGCCATCTCTCAGCCAAAGGCTGCCATGGACAGAATCTCTCTCCATAACTTTCCTGTGCCAGGTGCTTCAGACCAGCATGGAGGTGCCTCGCAGGGCACTGGCAGTGGGCAACCTGCTGCTGGTAGTGATTTCAAAGAATTAGGAGCTCAGCTTCAGTTCTGAAGCAAGAGCTTCAGCAAGACTTCCACTTACAAGTCTGAGTATATACACCTCAGAGCAGCCTGCCCCATACTAAGGTGTGGGGCCCCCATGACTGCCCGCAGATATGCTTTCCACAGCCTCACTGCTCAGCATGACAGTGCAGCTCTGCATATCAGCTAGAAACAGTGAGTAGCCCATAGTCCTGCTAGCTGAGAGAACACAACATCCTGAAACAGCTGCGGCAGGCTGGGAGGTCAGCAGTAAAAATAGGTCTATAGGCTGTAGGAAACGAGAAGTGCTCTATTTAGCAAAATGTGGTTACACAAGTTTGAACAAAGCAAAAGGTAGGGAATTAGTGCTCTGTGTGGGCAGCCCAGAAGGTTGTGTATGGTGAAGACCTTGGATGGACGCAGCAGGACAGCTCTCATCAAGAGCCATTCCTCCCTTCTCTGAATCAGATGTAGACACCAGTACTAGCAGGGAGGGATTACAGGCACTGGAGCACCATGGTGTGCTCAGGGCGTCGGGGTTTTCTGAAGTCTCCTACCTAATCTCTTTTCCTACATTATGTTCCTCTGTGAACAGAACGTCCCGTTTAGGACTGTGTGACACATGCTTTGATTGCAACAGCTTACTGTTTCTTCCTCTGCCCACAGAGGGTGTGCATGTACACATGTGTGTATACGTTTGTATGCGTATATGCAGGTGTATGTTTCTATTTTTAAACAGAGACATCTTTCCCCAGTGAAAATTTCCAATTTGGTGGATTTTTACTTCATTGCCTGCCTTTTCTGCTGCGTTTGCCTGCGCCCTGGCAGCATGCTCCGAGTAACGGGTTAATTACCCTCCGCGTGAGTCATTTCTATGGTCTTCCAGGCAGGATTCACTATGATGGTGTCAGCGGCTGCTGCAAGAGCTGTTTAAATGTCTCCACACGTACCAGGGAGCAAAGCAGCGATTCCGGGCAGCGGCATTAAGAACATCAGGGCTTGTTTAACATTCACTGGGGATCTTCCTAAAAAGTCAGTTTGCCTCCCTACAGTTCTGTGGACTGGCTGAGCATCACTGCACAGTCAGTTCAGCTTTTATTTCAGTGCATGGGGAGCATTGTCCTGTGAAAGAGAACCTTCTGGTTTTGGCTTAATGGCAGATTGTGTCACTGTAATTTGATTTTAAATTGTCTACTGACGAGCCTTTCACAAGTGAATCCAACACACATGCATCTTCTCCATAACAAATTTGACTGTCTGGAGAAACAAAGGTTGATAATTAAGCTCACAGCAGTTTATCAGGACGGGGCCTAGGCATGGCCTAAAACCTCAACCAGTTAGTGCTTTCATTTCTGGATAGTTACCTTAAGCAAACCTTCTACTTGGTGCAGCTTGCCTGTTCTGGATAATCTGGCTCTTTGAGCCCTGGGGAAGTTGCTGGGCTCTGCTGCAGCACCTCAGTGCATGAGGGAGGAATGCCAAATGAGCAGACACCACTCCAGGGTAACCAGTCTTGCCAAGTCAAATCCATAATTCAGCAAAATAATGGTTAAATCTGGGAGATTCTATTTCTCTCCAGCAAGAGCATGAAATCCCAGCACCTTTTGTACTTTGAAATACCATTAATTAATATTTATCAGATATAAAATGCAACGCTATCTACTTTGCATAGCATGCCTTAAGTGTTGTGTCACTATTCCTTTTTAAGCACACACTACAGACAAGCAGACTGAGGCAGGTGATTCCAAGTGTCATCATCAGCAAACACCCTTCAGCTGGAGGCCAGCTTTTAAAACCCATCCAGGCTTTGAGCTGGCCTGGTCCTGGTGGAAGGTGAGGCCCGTTAGCAGGAGCTCAGCAGTGCCTGCCTTGCCCATAGCTGCTAACACAGACATGTGGCTTCAGAAACAGACATAACTGTGCAGTGGTTTTTTCTGATGCACGTTTGCTCCAGAATCACATGGGAGTTTGGAAAGTGCCTGTGCTCATCTCTCTCCACTAAGACCTGCTGTTGAGCTAGTGCTCAGCCACCCATGAGGAGGGTGCCAGGGCGCGTGAGCCACACTGTGCCTGGGAAGTGTGGGCACCCTTGCTCCTCACTGCTGGGGCACTGACCCCCAGCTGCACTTCCTCTGTCACTGAGAGGCAAACCAGTTTGAAGACCTACTGGAGCACAGTGGGAGGTAAGTCCAACGTGTTTGACAGCACTGTACCTTGAGACCACCATGGCTTCCCAGTGTTTTGTCTCCAAGGCTGCAGCCTCTGCATAACTTCCACCCCAAATGTATGTCACGTTTCCTTCCAGCAAAAGCAAAATATTTACACTAAGGCAGGGTCACCCGGCGGCCACTCCTCTATGGCAAGCTGAAAGCTGCCGTGATTCTGTAAACTGAGGGGTGTGAGGGCAGAGGGGATTAGTGCAGGGCTCCAAAATAAAGGATGTGGCTGCTGTTGGGAATGGTGGGCACCAGGGAGGTGGGTGCTGCATGTGTATTCTCATGGTGGGATGAGGATGGGAAAGCAGCGGGGCTGGTGGGTGCCCGGCCTGGCTGGGAGCTCAGGAGGAGTGGGCTGATGTGGTGATGGTGCAACAGAACCAGTACCAGGGCAAGGCAAGGCAGATTTGTAGAGCCCCAACAGACCTATCTGGTGTGCCCCCCCCAGCCACCCTTCCCACCAGTCCCCACACAGCCCCAGCATGGTCACATCAGCTTCACTTCTTTACCTGCCTTCAGGAAGCTGTTGGAAATACTCCTGTTCTGCAGGAGTGTTTTGAGCACTGGTAAACTACCCTGGAAGTTGCTGGACTACACTCACCCTATGAAAATGCACTGAATTCAGTTACTTAAACCTGTAAGCTTCAACCACAGGACTTGCAGCCCCTATATTCCCAGACACTCAAGAGAAAGGGTGGCAGGTTCCCACTGTAGTAACTTGCACACATAAGATCTTCCCGAGACAGCTCTTCCCACCTCCTCACAGCCTGAATTTCTCCCACATGCTGCTGAAATTTTCTTCTTTTTCCAGTATTGCACTGCTGATCAGCATCCAAAACTTCTGCTGCACACTGCAACACATGCTAGGAGCTGCCGGATAAACTGGCTGGCAACCCCTGGCCACCTGTCTATCAGATACCACCTCCTCCTCCTCAGCTCCTGCTGTCCCACTCCCATCCACCTGTTTGCAAAGTGGTGACCCATGGCTGGGTTTCACGTGTGACCATGGTGGGTGGACACTGGAAAGGCTCCATCAGGTGGTAAACAAAACTGTGCTTGCTTTGTATGCCTTGAACCCCTGCAGTGCATGAGGACAGTGAGCCTGCCAGTGCCTGGGCTGCTTCAGAAAGCCCTCACTCCCCTTCTAAGATAGATGTGAACATGAGGCATGAGCCACAGTAGAGATGAAGGTGATTCCCTCTCCAGCCCTTCTGATCAAACCAGCCTGTGAGAGCAGCAGGTGGGTTTAAATGTTCCCACAACCTCTTCTGCTTTTGCTCTGTCCCTGCCACCCTCACAGCAAGGTTCTTGTGAAAGCCTGTGGAGTAACCAAAATATTATCAGGATGTTCCAGTTATTCTTGGCTGTCTAAGGGGGAGGTAACTGCACTTTCTGTATCCAATAATTTTCCATTGGCACTTCTCATAATGATTATCCAGTGTCAGTATCTGAGATGTCAGTATAGGGCCAGAGCTGAAAAGGGTGGCATTTGGCCACTTTCTGCCACTTGGGACATACGGTTTTCCCCAGCTTTGCAGAGAAGTTGCTTTGTGCTGATTACTAAGCTATTAGGTATGCAAAGCATAACTATAGCAAAAGGGGATTTCTGTGTGGGAGGAACAGTATGATTCAGATTGTCTCATCAGCCTTGCGAAACAAAATGTCCAGTCAACAGAATGCACTTTTGCAATATAGCCACTCATTTCTCTGCTTTTATTTTGTACACTTAGCCGTAACCCCAGTGCACTGGGACCTGGGAATCAGCCTAGCAAGCTGCTGGAGGATTGGTCAAGGAAAGGGGAGGTTAAGGAAGCACCGAGATGGTCTGATACTCTAATAATGTTTTCCTCACTTGAAGAGACGTGCAGAGCGTCGTGAGGGGAAACAGGGAGCAAAAGCTCTCCTCAAGCACCTGATTGCCACCTCTTGTAACACCTCCTTGAGACAGCTGGCATGGGAAAGTGGTAACAGGAATGCTATACCAGCTTTGGAGACTTGCCTGCTTCACAATCAACCCAGTATCTGGAGCACAAACACATGGCTGAATATTGCTCACACAAGCACCTACTGCACTGCACTGGTGGTTTAGAGGTGTTCATTAATGCAGCTGAGATAAGCTGGCCACTGCTGGATGACTGTTTTATAGCAGCCATCAGGAATGTACCACCCTGAGCTTTTCTGGGGTTGCAAAGGAGGATGGTAAGGGTAGAGGAAAAGCACTGATGAAAAGATACTCTAAGTTGAGGATCTACCCAAGAGTGCCAACTGCTGTCTTACAGGTAAAAATATTTCTGGGAACACTGTACTTATGCATTAAAAATAAAATCCGATATATCAGGATCATTTTCCTCCCCAGAAAACTCAAATTTAAGGTAAACCAAAAGAATTCCTGATGTTTTAAGGTATGGAAGTTTACAGTGTAGATACCAGCCTGCCCTTTCCAGTGATGCCCTGAGAAAAATCCCAACCATCCATAACAGACAGTTCCACCTTATCAGGGACCACAAAAAGCAGAATGCCTTAATCTTGCTCACATGGGGACTGGGCCAACTCCAGCCCTCAGTATGAGTATACGAGTGAATTGTTTTAGCACATTCCTGACAAGACAAATGGCACACAGAAGGCAAATGCTCTTCACTTTTCTTAAAGGCTGGCTTGGAAAGCCAGAAGTTGCACACCACTTGTGTGGTGTGCCAGCCTTGTATCCAAGTATCATTAAACGCAGAGCTACTATGAGTCTTTGCATACTTTCCTAGGCTTCACACATTCTTTCAAGTGTGTTACTAACGTAGGAATTGCACTACTGTAGATACATTTTTGTGAAGCCAGCTATAAGGCAGCGTGCATGTGTTGTGTTTTCAGTACTTTAGCCACCCTGAAGAAAGAAGGGAAGAGGGCAGGCTGCAGCTTGCTTTCTTAATAACATGCAGAACCTTTAAAGCTCAGGTTACGGTAAGTATTTTGGCTCTAAGCTCCAGCTATGAAGCAAATAGCCCAAAGACTCTCCCTAGAACTGTAATGACAAACTCAGATAACGTCAGAAGTGCAATGATGGGGGGCAGCTGTGCCAAAAGAATATGCTGACTACAAGATACTAAAAATTAAGCTTTTTAAGTAACAGATTTAAAGATCTCTTAGCTCAAAAGCAATGTCCCCAGCAGGCATCAGTTCACCTCCTTCTGGAAGCGCCTTGGTGCTGAGACTTACCCCATTCCCTCCGTTACAGCACACGGGTCCTACCTGATCATGGCTTTAGTGCTGATCTCTCACGTGCTGGCTTTGTGTGACAGACTGGCTCTAGTGTGACCATGACGAAACCCAAAACACAAGTCTGAAGGTGTCAAGGGTTTTCCTACCAAGTTTCATAAGGGAGTGCAATTAGGCCTTACATAGCTTGTCTTTTGCCATGCTGCAAGTGATTTAATGGGGCAGTATCCAGTAAACAGAGACATTGGATTATGCCAGGATGAGGAGGCCACCCTTTTCAGAGCCCCTAAACTGTTCTCCAACTGGCAGCACTTCCGTTTTCCAGATCTATATGCAACATGATGGTTCAGGGCCTTCCTAGAAATGAAAAGGCCTATTCTTCCTCACCTTCCTCTTTCAGTGAAAACATATATGATGAGAAACCACATGCACACACACGTGGGCTGGTGTGAGCCCCAGTGTGGGCACAGATGGTGTGTCTGAATAAATGGACACACAGAGGTCTCTGTGTAGGTAAGAATGTTTACCATGTGCGGTGCTGGGAAGCGCATGCATGATTCCAGCTAAAACCCACAAGACTGGCTCTAAGATGTCATAATGTAAAGATCCCTTCTCATGTGTCAGAGCCTTAAAGTTCTGTGCCGTTGGGATGGTGTCACCTGGAGTTCAAAGATGAGAGAGGCTGCAGGTAGGAAGCAATTTCTAAACCAATTTGGGCAGTGGATTTCTGTGAATACGATTCAGATGCAGCAGGCAAGGCCTTCAGATCGGAGTGAGTCCTTTTTTTCATCTGATTTTCTAATCAATGCCTATTTTACAGAGCGGTAAACAAACCAACACCTTGCCCTAGATGGGCATGAGCCCCATGTCCCTGTTTTGTCCAAGGCAAAAATGTCTTCACTGCAGTTTCAGGTAGGCAGATTCAACCCTGGAAGTATCTGGCGCTTTACATTGAACGACATACTGGCCACAGGGTCCAACATGTTATGATCAGCTTCAGCAGAGCTCTGCTGTCTCAGAGCTGTCTGTTGGGAGCATGCCTGCAGGAATTATACAGAGGATCATGTGGGTCAGTTCCCCCATGTTGATAAAGAAATGCAGGCCAGGCTAGGGAAGCTGTGTATGAAACAGAAACTGAGGGCATACTGGAAAAAAGCATAACAGATGCTTAATATAACTTCACCTTTAATATTCTGCAGTTGTTGAAGGAGACAGCATCAGGAGCTTTGCCATTGATATGAGTGAAACATTATTTTAAAATATTTGTATGAGGAAAAAATGTATTTTTGAAGACATTATCTGAAAAAATCGGTTCATTTAATTTCTGATTCAGCAGAATTCCATCATATTTCTCTTCAGGTGTCATCTTTTCTCTTTTTCTATTCCCACTCAAGGATGATACATTTTTTGATGGGCAAGTAGTGTACTTTTTTATTCTCCACTGGCCTCTCTAAGATCTCCCATTCTAGACTGACTATCATAGTGATTTCTAGCTCAAGCAAAATCAACAGCTTCCTCTCTTTTCTTTCCTTCTGGTCTTTAAGGCATTCTAGAAAGCCCAGGTGCTCTGGTGCCCAGCCCCTTGCTGGCTCCCAAAAGGCCTTGCCTCTTTTATTTGTTAGCTCTGTCCAAGGATTTTTGCCTGCACTCCGCTATGTGTAAGTCAGTAATTCTTGGTTCTTCCCAATCACTTTGTCCCCTCTGCTCCTGTGATGTACAGAAAGCTGGAAGGCTGCAGGTGGAGGCAAGATCCTCCCCAGCTTCTCCTTTGGCAGGTTTTGCTGCCTTTGAGGACATTGCTGGTCTTTGTGGGGGTGGGCGCCCAGAGAAGGGCTGAAACGGGTGTTCTACAACCTTGACCTGGATGGGAAATACGATTCTGTCAGAGAGGTTGTTTTTCACAGGGCTGTAGGACTAGTTTTTGCTCAGGTTTCTTGCAGCTGGATGGTTCATGCACACTTATAAATTGTTGGTTATATATAAACCCCTATGGTTTCTGAAGCTCAGGTGACATTTACGGTTTAACCCCCCTTCTGAACAACTTAGCAGGGGAAAAAAAGCCCAACAACCCACAGATCCATGCCACTTCGGGCACCTTTGCTCTTACGATTGACACCTTCCCTCTACTGCTGGTTTAAGACTGCTGCAAATGGGAATTCCTTCTCCTAAATTAATTAACTCTGTACTGTTATTGCCTTTGATGTACTGCCATAGGAACAGGAACAAGCACTGGAAAAACTCCATTTGTGTGCATTTCTTACGCAAACAACTCTGGACAGAATATTAAAGGGATCATTTAGAAGATGGTGGACAGAAACAGTCCTCTCCCAAAGCTAATGCTCACTATGGAAACTGCATGGAATGGTTACAGACCTCTAGTGGCTCGGTTTATATAGCTCTTCTGGCTCCCTAGCTGCTCACCAGCACAGGATTTTGATAAAGTGTATAGAGATTTCCCATGAGGATTACAACACGGTGTCATTTCATCTTGTCTGCATTTCCCATCCCGTTGTCTGTTTATTTTCCTCTGTCCCACATTGCTGAGAGATTTCACAATTGGAAGCCTGCTATAAATTGTGACACAGAGTTAAAGGCCTTCAGTGTTTGCTCTCTGCTATGGCTTTTTTTTCCAAGGGACATAGGGTTAGACACCTCTTTAAAATATCTTCTTTTTTTTCCTATTTATATACTGATGTGTAAAAGCTGCCTTTAGAAACTGAAAAAGCTAAGAGAAAAGAGTATTTCTGTCCTTCCTGCCTGTATGCTTTTCCACTTATCTTCCACTGAATTCCTAGAGAAACACACATTTTTGGAAGTGCTTGCAGCAAATGCTCTTTAGCAAGCTCTGTCCCTAATGGCCCATGGGGACTCCAGATAAAAAACAATTGCTCGCATTTCTGTTCCCCAGCGTGTGAGCGACTGTGGCAGCTTTAGGGCTGCTAGTGCCAGCCTGTGTCACGGGTGCCAGGGCTGCGGGCCGAGCTGGCCTCTGCTTCCCACCAAAATGGAAGCAAGATGTTTCAAATTATATAGAGGAGGACATCCAGCTCCATCCTTGGCTCTGTAGGAGGCTGCGATCAGCAGGCAATCCTCACAATAGTCATAGTGACAGAGTTTCAGTATCACAGACTGTCTTATCCTGATCAATGCTTTCAAGGTTAGTGTCACATATCATCCTCACGTAAGGACTACATTTAAATGCAAGATAACACACGCAGGACTATAATCTCATAATCCTAGGATGTCCCAGTCTTCAGTTACTTTACTGCAACTTTGTTCCTCGGAACCAGAAAGCAGCGCACACAGCTCCTGCAGGAGTGCTCTTGGCTCTCCCTCGCAAATGAGAGCATTATAAACCACAGACATGGAGCACCTGCAATGCCCCACAACATCGGTCTTGCTTCCTCCAGCAGCCAGGAGAGAATCAGGGATTTTTATGGCTGAAAAGGGTCTCAAAAGATCACTTAGCCTGGACTCATGTCCCAAGGCAGCATCTTCATACTTACATCACTCTTGGCAAATGATTGTCTAACCTCTTCCTAAACATAGGATGGTGATTCCACACCCTCCTCAGATACTTCTGTGTCTCATTGTCTTTAGTGCTTGCTGCCTTCTAACACCCAACCTCAGCCTCCTTTTTTGTAATTTAAGCTCATTACTTGTCTTCTCCATCATGGATAAGAACAATTATCCCCTTTTGTTCCTGGCCACCTTTCACATATTTGACAGCAGTAACCCTATGTTCCTCATTCTCTGTGGACATAGTCTGTTAAATAAGTAAGGAAGGAGTGGTTTTCATGGCATCAGTCTATTTTCAGATACAGAATCATAGAATGGTTTGGGTTGGAAGGGACCTTAAGATCATATTATGATATTCTCTATTCAATTGTACAAGCTGGTCGTAACCCCCTTAAATCAGACTGACCCAAGCAGTGTAGACTCCCAAGCACCTTTTCTTGATCCATCTTTCCCTTTTTTAGGATAACAAATAGCTGTTCTCTGTGTGGTTCTCCAATCAGTATTGCATCAGCCTAGACCAGCTCCATCTACTACAGGTTCCCTTAATTTGCTGAGGAGTATCATGTTGCACTGTGACGAAAGCTTCACCACCGTCAAAATACAGCACTACTATTGCTTCTGCCTTATCAAGGAGTTGTTTTTATTCTGTCATGAAAGGAAATTTGACCCGTTTTCCACAATTTGTTTTTGACAAATCTCTGCTGGCCATTATTCATCTCTTTGTTTTGTTTTAGGTGCTTACCAAAGTTTGATTGTTTGTTCCAGTATTTTTCCGGGAATTGAAGTTAAACTGAACAATCTGTAATCCCTGGCTCCTCCTTTTTTTTCCCTTTTAAAATCAGGAACTACGTCTGCACTTTTCCAGACTTCCAAGTATGATTTCTGGGCTCTGTAACATCCCAGAAGCCAGGTAAGGTGACGCCTAGAGCTTTTGTGGTTAAATAACTGGCTGGAGCAATTACCCTATGGTTAGATTCATCTGGCCCAACTGACTTGAACACTATCTGAAGGATCTTCTGATCTAGTCTTTGTTATAGTTTTGTGATCTCACCCCCCTGTCACTGACACTGATTGCAGTATTTGTCTGAAGCAATAACATGCACAAAAGGTATGAAGCACACTGGGACTTTAACCCTGACCTGTCAATAGCCTTTCTTCCCCACTGGAGTTACCTGGATCCCCCTCTTGCTCCTAAAGTAGTGATAGGAAAACTACTTGTTATTTTAAAGTTTCTGGCTAATTGGATTCCATTTTGCTGCTTGACCTTTGTGATTTTGTCCTCACTTATCTAGCCCAGCTTCTGCGTGCTTTTTTCCCTGAGGCTGAGACCAAAGAAGAGCTGATGATTTCCCCAAGTTGATTTACTCTCATATCTGCCATGAAGATTCTGGGTTTTGGATAGCCGATGCTTGTTGCTGTTCTCTCCAAGGTGCTTTCTACATGATTAAAACTTCTCCCTAGCCCAAGGGTCAGAATGATATGCCTTTAATTACCAAGTAAGTGGCTTTAATGGAATCACTGTAATTTACCTTGGTCCACGAAGGGTCAGAAGACTGACCTTTGTTTCCACCTCTTACCAACTTTAAGGCTGTGCCTGGGATCATTCAGTGTCTGCTGGTCAGTTTGGTTTAACCTTGTGTCCTTATTGTAAGAGATGGGTGCAAATCACAACGTGTTCTGACCCAGACCTGAACTTTACACAGTCCCAAATGTTGGAAATGTTTGCATCCACCTCAGCTGCTCATCAGAAATACACCGTTTCTCATTTGGGTACTTTTTTTGGTGGCTTCCCTCTCAGCTGATGATGAGGGCAGACCAGAGCGGGCTGAGGAAGTGGGGAACATGTTTGTGTTTGTGTACGCATGAAAAACTCAAAATTCACTAGTCACGTAATCCTCCTAAACTCCTCCCTGTACAGAAACTCCAGCTTACCTTCTGTCGTCACATACCCTTCTCATCAGTAACTCAGGAGCTCGCTGCTTGAGGAAGCTGAAGCAGCAATGCTGTAAATACAGCACTGTTACACTGCTATAATGGTGCTCTTTCAAAAGAGCAGCATAGGCAGCCAAAAGGGGAAGGAGTTCAGGCAGTCTTTCTGTTGCCCAAGAGGAAGTGAATTTCAGATAGTGCTTCAGTTCCCTTTAATTATGATTCACCATAAATGAACAGCTAAAACATCAGTTGATAGTAAGGCCATACAAGCAGGGACTTCCAGAAGCACAGGCACAAAGGAAAAGGCAGAGAAAGCTGGCCCCTTGCCTAGCTGTGAGTCGCCTTCCTTCCCATTCTGCTGCTTTTGTTTTTAGGGTTCCTGTGCGTTTTGCAGTGTCAGCCAGTTGTCAGACAGGAGAAGACAGCCTTGCATGGGCTTTAGCTAAGTGTGAGATCCCAGGCCCCTCCTAGACCCTAGGCTGGGACATGTTCACTACTGCTAGCTGCTGTTAAACCAAAGCAATGACCAAAATCATAAATCAAGTAACAGAATATGCAGCTGATAAACTGTGGTATATAGGAACTTACACAGTATTTATGGATTGTTAGAGGTTAACACTAGAAGGAGCAAACCATAATGCCTGTGTTGGCCTCCTCTAACAGAGTCGTTGTCCAACCTTAACATGGCAATTTTCCATGGTAGAAAAAATACTTCTGTTTCTCAGCCTGGACAAATTGCACCAATGGCACAGTACCCCCTGATCAGCCACTCTTCACGTGCCTTCTGGTCTGAATTTGTTGTGCTTTCAGCCACTGAATCTTGTTTTGTCTTTTACTTCTTCCCCATGTCAACATGCATAAATCATGTGTGACCCATGTGTAAGGAGCCTGATGGCACAGAAGCACAAAATGTATCACATTTAAAAAGTAAAGGAGCAAGAACATTTCCAGCTTTGATAAGGAATCATTGGAGAATACTTGGCAAGAAAGAATTAAAAAAACCCACTGTGCTTGGAAAAAGGGAGAGTTATGTCTTGTTAAGCTGGGAAAGAGATGGAGGGGGCATCAAACAGTGAAACAACAGACAAGTTCTTGACTGTCCTGCACTTTACCACTGTTAATACAGTGGTAAAATGGGTACAAAATGGGTACAATATTACATTAAACCAGATTGTGGTGTAGGGTAATGGATGATCTGAAGTTTCTCCCTAAGAGTACATCCCACTATCTAAAGCTATATTTATGTAAGGAATGCATCTACTGATTCAGGTTATATTAGCAAAACAAGTGTGTTTGCTAGCATGGCTCAGCCAGGCAAAGTAAGGGGCAACTGTGACATCCCCCCACCCCACCTTATCACATATCTTTGGCTACAGTCCTGCTGGCAAAAGCTGTGATAGAAAGATTGGAGGAAGGAGAAATGAGAGTGGAGGATGTGCCAGATGCCAAACACCTGATTCCTCTTCAGAGGGAATCCCTCCACAAGAAAAGCATTGTCTTACAACAGCCTGCAGAAGGATGGGCTGATACCTGAAAGAGATTAGAACAATAAAGCTGCACTCAGGCTGAGCTGCCATGTGGAAAATCCATCACTCTCCATGCAGCAAGGGTCCCTATAAGCTCCTATAGCTGGAGGGGAGGGGATATGACTAGAAGTAGGGGGAGAGATTAACAAAAACATATTTGCACATTTAAAGGCTGACCTTATCTTTGGAAATAGCTAACTTCATCCCTTGCAGTAGAACTGAGCAGTTCATGGGCCTCACCTGCACAGCAAGAGGGGAATTTTGGCCAGAGGGAGGTATTAAGGTGGGGAGAAAGACCTCCAGGCAAGGAAGGCTAACATAATTATTTACAATAATGGATTGCTGTTTAATAAGAGCTGAGGGGTGGCTTTCCAAAACCAAATGGTCTCCTTTAGGGGCTGTGGAAGAAACTATCAAGTGAAACCAGCAAGAATCTGTGTTCTAGCTGAGGCTGTCAGAGTTCTGCAGGGAAAACGTGCTGTTTGCCACCACTGCCCCCTCCCCAGCCCAGAGCAGTGCTGGTCAGCAGGAGCACAGCTGTCCACCCCCTCTGCCCCGCAAGAAGAAAAGCTTCATATTGAGGTGAGTGCTCATCTCATGGCTCTCATGAGCAAGAGGATGTGTGGGGCAGGCTCTCACTTCTGGTCTGTGATCCATCACTCATATAGACTCTCAAAATACAGCTCTGACAAGCAACCTGGCTAATTCTCAGATTGAAGGAGAGAACGCACTGTCAGTTTCTGCTCTCTGCCATTGTCCTTGTTGCCAATGAGGAATTAAACCCTGTGCTGGTTTCTTCTGCTGAACACAGACCTTCTGAGAGGCTTCCCTATCAACCTGCAGCCTCTCGTCTTCTTCTAGCTCTTCTGTGCTCACAGAGACATGCTGTGGTGGGTCTCCTTGCTCTCCTGAGGCAGCAAATGCTGGCCACAGTCAGAGGAAAGGCACTTGCCAGGGATCCCAAGGACAGAACTGCGTGAGGTTTTGCTCGGCAGCACTTTGTTTCAATGCATGAACCTCTCTGAATCATATGCTCGGTCTGGTTTTGTAAAGGCTGGTGCAGATCAAACAAAGTAAGCAACACCGTTTCCAAGGCAAACATTCCATGTTTGCATTCAGATTTGACCTCTATTGTCCCCGAGGTCCATGAGTCTTACTTAACTTTTATCTTGCTACTCCTCAAGAGGCTGGATGAGCTGAGAGGACACAGTAATGGGCTATGGGACCTCTCTCACCTGCAGCCTTCACTTCCAAGTAGCAGCCTTGGCTGAGGCTCCAGCTTGCTTTACAAATATTTAAAGGGCTGTTTTACACAAACTCTCAGGAAAACAGTTGTACATTTATTTCTACCAAACATTTTGCAAGGAAGCGACGCTGCCACCGCTACTTTGATAAAAGAGCTCTCCATCACGGGGGTGGCAGGAAAAAGTGAGTGAAATAAGACAACTCTTCTCAGCTTGCTTCGATTTAATGAGCTCCTAAAGGAGCCTTATTGTTCACCCTGTGCTTTCCCCCATTGTGAACTTCTCAGCCTCATCAAAAAGAGCTTCTTTTCTTCCCTTTTTTTCAACTTCTTTTCCTTTAACTCAGGCTCTGTTTGATCAGCCCTTTCCCCTTTTTTTCCACAATCCCCCACATCACGCTGGAACTGGTACCAGTGGAGCATGTCGGCATGCCCTAGCAACACAGAGATTAAGGGAACTACCAGCTCCAGAGGACGGGCTGGCTCGGACTTACTAATTAACTGCAATGAAAGAAGTGAAAGAGAACGGCCCTTTCTTTGGGATAGAAGAGGCACTAGAGGTGGATGAAGGAGCTCAGCTAAAAGAAAGTCTCCCTCCCCCAAAACATGTCAACATTCAGACCGATCCTATCCTAATAAGACTTTGTGTACGTATGGAGTTTGTATGGATGGGGAAAGCCTGACAGCAGTCAAAGTCTGATGCAGGTCGAACTGAAGTCAAATCACGGCTGACCCTGCCTAGTGTGCAGCACTCTCAGATGGCTGGGACCTGTGCATCAGGTCCAGATGCTGCATTCATAAAGGGATGTGCACGTGCAGAAGCAGGGCTCCCATGCAGGGAGAAAGGCTGGACCCTCCAGGGGTTTGCAATGAAACATGGGCAAGCCTGTCCCCTTCAATCCTTGGCAACCTCCTGCAGCCCACCTTTACTGACCGTACCCCTGAACACCAGGCCACAGGCTCCCTTCACACCAAGCCCTGGTCAGAGCCTGTCTGTTTTCAGTCAGCCATGGCCTCTGCTGGTAAATCTTTTCTGAATGATGAAATACTTGCAGCGTGTGTCTCCTTCCTCACTGTATTTAACCGTTATTTTTTGGGGTTGCTGCTTACGGACGTTTTGCCCTGGGCTGGGCATGGAAGTGAAACTGCTGAAATTCCCTCGAGCAGGGCAGGGTGGCTGGTGTTTCTGGCCCCAGCAGGAAGCACCAGATCTGATGACAGCCATATATGATTATGATTACCAACAGCTATTCTCCAGCCCATTTCTCTAATCCATAAAGCTTACCCAGACTGGGTGAGTTTTTAACAACCTGCAGCTTGGTGGCCTATCCAAACCAAACAGGCATTTCCTGGCATGTGCTCCAGTAAGGCAGCTGGGATGGGGTCCTGCTTATGTCCCAGGAAGACAGAAAAGGGGAAGCCTGGCCACAGGGGATGCCCCACTGTGGTGTGGCTGCTGAGTTGGTCTCCAGTGCTGATCTGTTCCCCATTTCACTCAGCAAATCCTGTAAACCCTCCTGCAGAGAGCACCTTCCCAGACCAGCAAAACCTCCCCAGGGGAGACAAACTGGAACCCAAAAGCTTCATTTTCCATCAAACACAAGAAATGCCATCCCACCGTTCAGGATCCCCAGCCTATGCCAATGCCTGCTGTGTCCCAAGGAGATAGAGGCACCACATGTGTTTCCACCCTCCTGATGTGGGGTGCCTGGAGCAGGCAGCAAGGCCATGGTGGTGGGATTGTTGCAGGAGGATGGAGCAGGCGAGGGGGTTCATGGTCCCTGCCGCTCCCCTGGGATGTGCCGTGTCCCGTGTTGAGCACCAGGAGATGCAATGCAGGGTACAGCATGTTACTAGCCCGGGAAGGGTTAGATGACTAAATAGCTCTTCTCCACCTCTGCTGCTGGCGAGAGATGTACTGTAATCACCGAGAACTTTCCTGGAACAAATGCCACGAGAAAGGAACTGTGAAATCCCATGCCTCGGTCTGAAAGAGGGTTTTCTTCAAGTAAAGCCATGAAAAAACGGTACTATCTTACAAAACAGAGCCATGCCTTTGCATATTTAGCTTTGGATCTCCTGGTATTAGAGACAAAGTCAGATTTTATTACTTTTTATTTCTCTTAGCCCTGCAGCACCAACCCAGACAAGCCATGCAAATTAACTGCACAATCTCTTCTTTCTTGAGCACCAGAAGTGATTTCTATCTTTGTTTTTACTGCATACTGATTCAACCCTAACCTTGCTAACACACCATAGGCCATATAGAGTGTCTTGTAGCTTCATGAAACTTGCGTATTTTATTTTTCATTCAGGCGTGCTGCTTTCCAGAGTTAATCTCTATGGACTTCAGTTAAATTTGTGTGGCCCACTGTTGATTTCACCCTCTTAAATTTTGCAGGACCTTGCCATATGTGTTTGTATGTGATTGTTTTTCAGTGCTGTAAAGACCTGTGCTTGAAATCTGCTACTGCCTGCAACGTTCTGATGCCTGGGAAGGGAGGAAGTGCTCCAGAGCTGCAGGTCCCCAGTGGAAACACAGAAGGGTTAACTGGCTGCTGCCTGCAGAGACTGCTTCATGGAACTCTTCAGATCTTAAATGCTGAGAAGGGACATGAAACAATAATCCCCTAGAGAACATGCTGAATGATTCAAGGTTAGTTAAAAATAAATAAATAACAAAATAACAACTTTAAAATATTTTGCTGTTAACAGTTTAGCCTTTCTTAATATAGCTTGGAGGAGCAGGCTGCTTTCCAAAAGGCCTTGTTATGGTATTTAATGAACCCTAGGGACCATTACACTATAAATATGCATCATATTTGTACAGATGCATTGGGCAACCTATTGCAATGCTAGGGGTTAAAAGTCATTTCCACAGATTCCCAACCAAGATAAACTCATCCACACCCCCGAGGTGAGTAGTATTTAAACCTGTGTTTGTATAAAGAAGGCAGGCAGGCTTTCCAGCACCTGGAAAATGGGCAGGCTTATCTCTTGGTTATCTCTCACGTTCTGCTTTTATGTGTAAATTTGTCTCCCGGAGCAGTAATCAGTTGTCAATGTCCTCTCTGTCTCAGGGTCCCTCACTGAGGGCCAGCATCTCCTCCACCTGCAGGCAGCAGCAGCAGCCATCTCACCGTGCCTCTGGAGGGAATGCATTTGGTTGGTTCCCCCCAAACCACCAGGACCTGCCAGCCAGAGCTGGACAAAAGCCCCTTCCAGATGGCATATGCATAGATGATTAAGACTCATTTTAAACTGCTGCTTGGCTTAACTAAACTAATACCCAGGTAATGGAATATTCTAATAGTACCTGAATTAAGGCAGGATATTTTTAACTCATACATGTGTGTATAAACACACACACACCCACGGAAATATAGCTGGGGTGACTCTGTTTTCTGAGAAGACTGTGGGTTGAGACCAAATACGGAAAACATTACCCAGAAAGTGTTGGAGAAAGAAGGAACATAAAACCCTACACCTCACGTGCAGTAAAAGTGGCTGCTACATCCGTCACACACACACAAACAGGAACAGCCTCCGTGGTCATGCCTTGGAGAGAACGCTGGAGAGAAACACATTACCTCACAAATGGGATTTTAGACAAGAGCCCAAATATCTCACATCAATCTGCTACAACAGATGGAGGCAAAATATCTAACTGCTATGGGCCAGCACACCAGGGCAATGAACAACCCTGCAGAGAGAAAGTTGGGGTTTAACATTGCAAGCACTCAGGCCACCTTGTTTAAAAGCTATACCATGCAGTATAACAGCTGCGAACTTCAGACTGCTTTTTCTCCCTGGCAGAACAAGCTGCTTCTTGCTTCCATCTTCTCCCATTTCCGCATAGCCCACAGGCAAACCGGAGTGCTTTTGGTTCAGAAAGCAGAGCATTCCTTCCCAGCATCAAAGGGGCATGGAGAGCGTGTGGCGATCGCTTCACACACACATCGAGGTGCATTTTTTGCTAGAGGCTTTCAGAGCTGCCTGTGCGGCTACTTGCCCCTGCCTGTTCAGCTCATCAGCACACAGAGGTGTGTACGGCCGTTAAACTAACATTACATCACCTGGGATGCTGGAAGTGAGCTGCCTGATTCCTCACATGGGGGATGCGAGGCTCTGCCAAGTTCCTTGGGCGTCACTTTTCTTTCTTCCTCATTTCATGGGTTGTGTTGGGGTTGATGTTTTTTCTCTTTCAGTATTTCTTCCAAGAAGGGATTAGGTGTGATGGGTGTGGGGTGGATTGCACCGGCACTGCTCTGGGTGAAGGAAAGGGATCCATCTGTAGGAAAGACATGGGTTGTTTATTAGCAGCTTGGATGACTCCAGGAATCCCAAAGCAACGTGCTGGACACCAACAGCATGATGACTGCGCAGAATTACCCTCTGCATAGTGGCAGAGCAGACCCAGCTTTGGGCATCAGTGTGGCTCTGAGAGCAGCACTTCACCTCTCTGATGGAAAGCTTTTGTAAAAGATCAAGTGCCCACATGGGACTGGAATAATAATAATGATCTTTTGCACTTCAGTATAAAAAAATCAGGTGTAAAATCAAGCTGCTGATCAGTGGTCACGTTTATTGCCACACTGAGTCCTCAGCTGCTGTATTCCATTCAACAAACTATTTTGATGCAGGCCTGATAGCACCAGGAACACAGTGCTTCATCTTGTATTTACCCACAGGAAATGTGGAAAGTCAACAAACTGACATTTTTGTGTCAAGACCCATGGAAACTGCTTGCTGGGATGGGACAGGACAGAGAGGGGTGCTAAGGGAAACCGGCCCCGGCCCCGAGTGTGTCTGGAGCAGGGCACAGCTCACCCCCTGCACGCTGGGGAGCTCTGCAGGGCTCAAGGGAGGAAGTAGCTGCAAAAGCTCCTTTTTCTCAGTGAACTCAGCAGCTGCACCTCCAAGTGCACAGCTCTGACCTATTTCACCAGTCACACACACCAGTTCTGCACTGGCGTCAGCACAGTGACGTCAGTGGGATTACTCCATCCCTGCATGAGAAAACACTCAGGCCCAAAGAAGATTCAGTGCAGAGGAAGATGCTTTTTTGACACATTTCCTATCCCAGCCACCACTGCAGGAGACCAAACTAAGGTTTTGCTACATGTTCATTCATTTTATACATCAAACATGCATCCACATGTCTTTTGGGAGCTCTCAGCACCGAGCCAGAATACCTGCCCCTCAGTGTGTGTGTTTACCGTGTCTCTTACTAAGAGATCCCAGTCAACAAGTGACTGAGTTACAATGCCTGATCTACCTAAGTAACACAAACACTGGTGCAAGTGCACTGGATTAAGAGCTGCTGGGGTTAGAAGAGGTGCCAGAGAAGCGAGGGAGCCCAGCCGGGAGCCCAGGCTGCAGCACCATGCGGCCATCGCACCTTGTCCCTTCCTGGTCAGTGTCCCCAGGACAGTGGCAAGACCCAGCAGAGGTGACTTTCTGGGATCCAGAGATAAGCAGGATATAGCTCCCAGGAGATGGAACAGGAGGAATGCATCCGAAGCCTTTCTTGTTGGTGTTATGTTGTACGGTCTTTCTTGCTTTTGCCTCCTAATTGTGCTATTTTTTGTCTTGTTTTGTTTTCTTTGTTTTGTTTTCTTTCATCTGTTTTTCCTGCTTGTTATGCTCATGCCCTAAGCTTTTCTTTCTGCTCTGGATGTTTTGTTTCCTTATGACCTCCTAGATCCTTTGCAGCTGCTTTACTCCCTTGCCTCTCCCCCTGTGCTTCCTGCCACTAGTAAGGTCACACATGTCCTTTTACTTCTAAGCTCACTCTGTTCTCGTACCTTCCATTTTTCACTGTTTCAGAATTTCCTCCCATACTCTTTATCCGCTCAAGTCTCCCGTTTGTCAGTAGGCAATGCAACTTCAGCCAGCCTTTCAGCTACCAGTTTAGGGGATGCTGGAAGCCAGACCGGCACAGTTTCTGGAGCACATAAAATGAAGTAGAAGGTGAGATTGGAAAGATGGCCAGAAGCAGAGCAAGTCTGTGGTGTCAGATCAAGGAGATAAAACCTTTTGTTTCAACTGATACTGCTGCCAACAGCAATCCGGTCTACTGCTGCCAGCAGATAGGTGTGCCACCATGCCTCAGCAGGCAAGCCAAGGGATTTTCATACCTCCTGCAGCGAGGATCCAGATAGGCTGTACAGGCAGTTTAAACCTAAAGCCACCATTGCTGTTGACTACCCGTTACATAAAGCTATGCTCAGAGCTCAGTAAGATTGCAAAACCAAGCTCCTATATTTAGAAAAAGCCAGGCTTACGTTGCTGGTGAAACCTTAACTCAGTCCATGCACATGTTGCAGCACTTTCTTGCACAAGACCCCACAGGAAGCCTGTTGCAGAGTGGAGCCCCGGGATGCAGGACAATGCCTGGGGGCTGGAGAGAGCCCTTCTGTCCTTACTCCCACCCTGCACTTCGAATGAGGCAGGCGCCTTGCAGAGCAAGTAGTATGTGATCACATAATTATAGACTGTGCCATGATGCATGCTCACAAAAGAGCTGAATTAAGGCTGAACAGGCAGTTACAAGCACCATTACATCATTAGACTAATCTGTCCTTGGCTGGCCATGAAGGACCTCATCCTGTTCCCACTGAAGCCAAAAGACCATACTTCTATTGACATGAGTGGAAGCTGGCTTGGGCTCGCCCGAAGGCTCATTCATTGCTGTTAGCTACTAGCTGAGGCTGTACCCTTGAACGCATTAAACTTTTCATGCATAACTCATTCACCACACCTAACATTTACACTTTCATTCAAGTAGAGACTTCAGCCTGGGTGCTGTGGGTGGTGGAGTGTGAGGGGAACTTGCTCTGCCACCACGCTCGCCCTACCTGTTCAGCCTGTTGAGTTGTTAATCGCCCTCAGTGGCTGCTGGCGGCTGAGCAGGAGTTGCAGAAGGGCTGCTCCTGCCCTGCTCAGCCCGCAGCCGGAGCGCTCCCAGCCGCAGCGAGCTGGTTATGTCTGTTTTCCCACCCTGATGCATACAGGAGAGCAGGGCAGCGGTGGCTGGGCAGTCGGGGCTGGGATGCAGTGTCCGGTACACCCTGTTCCCACCAAGCCTTGCCTTCCCAAGTGGCAGGGGATGGCAGGGGTTGAAGGGAGATGTGAGCCACCTTAGCATTGTGTTGCAAGGCCAGTGCCATGTTCCTTCAGGCTAAACAGCTGCTGTGCTGTGGGTTAGCTCCCCAGAGCAGATCTCCTTACCTTTACCACTTCCCCAACCTATCTGGCTTTCCTTGCAGGACACTTGCCTAAATACATGCACTGTTTCCCACTTCTGTGTCCTTCATTTTAACCCCAAAGTGTAATTCTTGAGAAGAGGACTAATGTCTCAGATCTACAGAGGGCCCTCCAGTGCGGGCCAACCCAAAGGTGAGCAACCTTCACGTGTGAACGTGTCTTAACCTCAACTCTCTTGCTTGTTTCTTCCAAATATTGCACACAGTCACTGGAATTTTCCTTCACAACAACCTCACAGGTGGCCTTGTATCACCTCAGGAAACCTCTTGCCATTTCTGACATCTCTGCCCCCGTGGCTTCCCGTGTTGCTGATTTTAGAGTTGCACACATCAAAGTGATGAAGACACACCTCACTCTGGGGACAGAGCAACATTATCGCTCCCAAAAAAATCATGTGCAAACTGCCCTGTTCGGCCACTGCCCTTGAGAAATGAATTATTCCTCAATCTGACAGGCTGAGGATGCTTTTCCTGTTATTTCATCTAATGTTTTCCTTTGCTTAATTTAAACTGATCTGGTTTAACTCCTTTTTTCTTGTGTCATATGAAAGAACTCCATCATCGTCTTCTCTTAATCCGTGAAGGAATGGCTGAGGTCATTCTATATTACTCTTCATAACATCATTTTGAAAGATGAATGCAAGTGGTTTTGGATCTACATTTTACACATGCAGAGGGAGAGGGTCAAATAAAATATAAAATCAAATACAAGAAACTGAGAAGAAAAGGAGTGGAAAGGGCAAAAGAGAAACTCAAAAATAGACAAACCATATGTACACATATGCGAGTTCATGTACACCAGCATGCTCAGGAATGCTCTCACCATCACCCAAGAAGCCTGATATTAGGGCAGTTGTTCAGCTGTTTCTAATATATAGCACAGAAAAACTCTAGCTGGAGAAACATTTGGTTTTAACAGTGAGTCATCCATGAGAAAAATGTGGGTGTAGCTTTCAGGAAAGGGGCCGGGGGGTGGGGGGGGGTTATGAACTCTAATTTTGCAACCCCCCATATAGGAAGATGCATGAAGTTGATCAAGACACAAAGCTGTCTCTCCCTTCCAGACATGATGGAGGGTAATCAGCTCCCATTGAAAGCCTTATTGCACCACTTGCCCTGTGCTGGATCTGTCCTGCCCTCCAGGGACCCCAGAGAGGGTGGTGGGAAAGCTCTGTATTGGCCCCACCAGGGTAGCCCCAGGCACTGCCACCACAAGCTCTGGTACCAGCCTTGGGAAATGCCTAATGCAAGGGCCAACCCATACATGACCTCACCTTGGGTGCTGCTGATCACCTGGGATGTTTTCCAGCACTTCCCTGATCAAGTTTTTATACAGATCTGACACATCTGCACTTATGCTCGTGTTTACCTGGGCACTGGCTGGTCTTGAGGGCCACACTTCTGCTGTTCGATAGATGACTTTAAATCTGGAGTAATTCAGATTGATTTTGTTGTCAGTGAGACTTGGTCATTGACATCAGGCCCCCCAGCCCTGAGGGTTTCCTTCCAGTCCCTTCATCAGCACAAGTACCAAACACGTACCAGGAGCCATTATCCCAGCACATCTGTAGGCAGAGGCTGGGAACTGTAAACACCTTGTCAGGTTGTGAAATGCCCATTGATTCTCCTGACTGTAAACACCATGGGAAGAAAGGTGGCTATAGCTTGGGAATGACAGCCTGAAGATCAGGCTTTCTCCCATGGCCATCCTGTAGCCTTTCTACGGGATTTTAAATGCAAATGTCCCAGTTTTCTCACCAATGAACCTGAATGACTAATATAGACCAGCTGTTCCAGGAAGAGGTGATCACCCTTCATGGGTGCTGCACAGAGCACTCTTGATGGTTAACAGTTTTCTAGTGGGCAAACCCATTGAGAGCCAGAGTTACCTTATTGGTAATTATTCCCTGGTGTGATTTAAGGGGGAACAGCTAAGAATGGCCACAGAGTGAGCAGCAGACTACTTACTAGGACATAAAGCATAATGGTAAAATCAATGACAGTGTCAAACTGCCTCCTGTGGGAAAGGTAAGAGCTCCATTCCATAGGCTAATTGAAAAAAAAGGACTAGCTGATAGGCACCACCACCAATATTTTGTAGACAATGGTGCTTTTTGACTTAAAATGGACTTTCTGGCTTAGCAAAGGGGAAGCTGACTTCAGTAACTGTTATACCACTGTGACTGTAGAGAAATGCTTTTTACAGTAATTACATTATTCCTTATATACAGCAGGGTTAGTGAGAGAGAATTCATCTCTGCGTCTTTTCCGTCTGTTAAGTTCCATGGTTTGTGATTCACTTTAGAAAAACAAGGGTGGTTGAAAAAATAAGTTGTTTTCAGCTGTGTGGTGATGAAATACAGTAACTGAAAATGCTGTGGGTTTTGAGGTTGGATTTTGTGATTAAAATATTGTTAGGTTCAGGATAGCATTGGTTGGTAAAATGAGTTACTGTAAGACATTGTGCTTTCACCTCTAGAAAGCCGAGTTCAAGCCCTGTTTAAGATCACAAAACCAGTAAGTTGTTCAGGATGATTAACAGTTTCTGAATGGGTCTGAGGCAGGACTTGAACACTCTGGAGCCAGGAAGGTTCCCACGACCTGTACCACTGCTCTGTGGTTCCAGCCTCAAGTAGAGCAGGGTACTGAAGGCAAAGGAGACCTCTCCTGGTGTGGAGACAAGGCGGGCAAAGATCAGTGCTGTAGGGGATGCTCTGGGTGCAGATGAGGGCTGTGCTGCCACTTGGTTGTGGCAGATGCCAAATGA
This sequence comes from Melopsittacus undulatus, assembly GCF_012275295.1. Taxonomy (NCBI): domain Eukaryota; kingdom Metazoa; phylum Chordata; class Aves; order Psittaciformes; family Psittaculidae; genus Melopsittacus; species Melopsittacus undulatus. The sequence goes on from NC_047530.1 coordinate 47,504,979, forward strand.
AGCACATGCTCTGTGCAGGCTACTTGCACCAATGTTTTGTCCCAGTCGCCTAAGTCAGTCTAGAAATACAGTGCAACATGGGAGGCTATTGAACATTTCATCCTACCTGAGGTATCCTGTTCAATCCTTAAAGCAATGATGTTTGTCAAGAGCATTTTGCAATTTGTTTACGTTAAACATCGCAAGCTGCTGATTCAAACAGCCACAGAAACACTGCCAGGAACCCTCTCGAATTCATTTTCCCCACACGCTTTCAGTTTTAGCCTATCTTAACAAGATGTGTACTCTCATCAAACAGGCATCTTACACACATGCAGGCCAGACAGCTCTAATCAGCTTCAATGCCTTCCAAACTGCTGAATGCAAAACAGTGCAGCAAGCAGATTTGCACCTCTGCTGTCCAGCCGCCAAGGTCAACCCACTAGCCAAGTACCACTTGCACTTGAAATAAAGCATAGATAGGGCGTAATAAGTGGTGCATCATCTCTGGTCTGGTGCTCTGCAGTTTACTTTAAGTGCAGTTAATGTGGTTACTGTCAGCAGAGGTTACAAATCTACCCATGAGTTAATAGCTGTGTTCATAAATTCTTATCTAGATATCTGGAAATAAAACTGAGCTTTTTTTCATAACATATAATAGAGCATTTTCTGTTACTTCTGGGATTTTTTAAACTACTGTCACAGGGTTATTTTCTTTGTGTTTTGGGGTTTTTTTCTTCCATAATTTTAATGATTCCTACAACAAAACAAGAATTTGATCCCATTTGAACTTGAGTACCATTTTGTACTAAAATACTTTCTTGTAGCCTTCAAAGATACTCCTTCAGTTTCTAAAGTTTATCTGTGAGGTTGGCTCACACAGGGAGCTACAGACCCATTAAAAACCACAACATGCTTCCAAAGTGCTTTAAGGAGCTGGGTATTATTTGATCCATATTTTGGACTGGTCCCCACCATTGCGTAGAGCAGAGTCTGGCTTTAACCCATCTCCCTTACAGTAATCACCAGCTCACAGCAACATTCTTAGGAACTTTACTCAGCTCAGCTTAGATAGGCAATGCTGCAAAGGAACTGTATTTATTTACTTTTTCTTGAGTAAAGAAAAACCCACCCAAGGCTCTGGATAACCCAAAATGCAATTATCAAATCCTTTCAATTTCTGCAATAAGAAAATACTGAGTTCAGTAAAGCACCAGTCAGGTGGCACTGTCAGAAATCCCTTTCAGTGCTTCTCTAGCCCTGGGGAACAGACTCATTTCTCCCATAAAACTTCAGTCTCTCCAAAATTTGGCTTCAGGAGTAACCCTCGAAAACCAGCAAATTCCAGCCAGTCCTAGCAGAGGCAAGGGTTTCCAGCATCCCAGCATGTCCTGGTGCCCCTACAGTAACTGTTTTCTAGCGAGGGGGCTCCAGGGCAGCTCCTGCTGCAAGCTGCTGTGACAGTACAGAGAGGGAGAGTCAGATGCCCGTTAAAGCCAGCTGTGGGCCATTCAGATTTTTATAGGCACTTGTAAGCCATCAGAATACATCCTGGGGGTCATGGGTGTCATGGAGATGGGCTCCCAAGGAGATGACCCCTTGAACAAATGCATAGTTGTGCTTCTGCAGTAGCTGCCATCTCCAAGAGGATTTAAGATGTGACCTCAGGAAGGAGCATTGCAGCAGTCTGAAACTGCCAGGTTGGGAATTGTGGATAACACCCTGTCAAATGGCAGCATTGCAAAACCATGGCATCGCACAACCCTTTCCATCAGAAAGTTTCCCACGGCATCATTTGCTAGACCTTTGCATCACTGTTCCTTGCACTCTCCTAGGTTAAGTCACTGCTTTCCCAGCATTCTCCATGAGATAACATTGCACACCTCCAGGGAGTCTTAAAGCATTCTTGGGAAGCACCCACGCTTGGCCACTGGCAGATAGGGATTCCCAGGTTAGATGGCCTTTTGGCCTAATCCAGTACATCCTTGGCTCCACCTGGGGCAGAAGCCCCACTTTCCTCCCAGGTAGCATTGGCTTGAAATGGAACGGAAAGGCAGAGGGTGCATGATGCTGAGGCAGCACAGCCTTCTCACCCAGCCAAAAGACACAGTGTCCCCAGCAGTGCCGCAACACCTCCCCACCCGGCAGCCACAGCCTCGCTGCAGCACCAAGACAAAATCAGCAGTGTGAGAGGAAGTGTGGTTGAGAACACCCAGGACACCGTGTTCCCGACCGCCCGGCTGGCGCTGGGGCAGGATGGGGAGTGCAGGCTGTGGGGAGGTGACGTGCTGCTGCAGGCGGGTGTCCTGCCCCTGCTGCCAGCACCACCTGCCACTGATGCAAGGAGCAGCATCCTGACAGACACAGCCAGCTCATCCAGCCGCCCTCCTGCTGCTGATGGGTGACTGGGTGCTGGGCCCAGCACAGTATGCTCCTCTCCCTTCCCAACTCTGTTCTCGGGGTGTCCCAGGGGGCTGCCACCACCTCGGTGGCTTCCAGCCATCTGCAACACCTCTGTCAGGAAAGATGGGCTTGCAAAGGCACTTCTTGTGCTCCAGGGCACGGAGTGGCACAGCTCCCAGAACCCAAGCGCAGGGTGATGACTGAGGTGTCACCAGTCCCTCCCATTACGGACAGGTGTACGCATGGCACTGCTATGGTGGCACTTCTCCCAGTACCTGCAGCTAAAATGATCTCCATCATACAGGTTAGGAATTTGTTTTCCACAAGGGAAAACTGGCAGAGGCCATGACATCCTAAAAGCGGGACCAGACCGAGATGAAGTGGAGGTATCTGTGCAGAGGGCTCCCAACAAACTCTTACTGCTTTGCTGCAAGGTACAATTCCTATTGCATCTCTCTGTGCCCCTTTGTTTAATTTAAGTGTACCAATGCAACCTCACATCACAGGCATGGGAGCCAAAAACCTCAAATTGGTGCTGAGTCACAGGCAGCAGCCCAGCAACAACTCAGCACTTCAGCTCCTGGTACCACCAGATCCTGTCACAGCACAAAAGCTGGGACAAATTCCAGCACTGGAGCACTACACCCAGTCGGAGCCATGTCCACCCATTGTGACTCTGAGCAACAGGGATGTTTTGCAGAAAACATCCTGGCAAGTATCTCAGAGGGAAGATCCCTGGTACGCATGGATGGTATGGGCAGGGAAAGACATGGAGGGTGGGAAGGAAGCAGGTGCTGTGGGCAGCTGTGACTCACCACTGTGGATCCCACACAGCTACCAGGCTGCCTGTGCCAGAAGAGCTGCACTTACGGCCACATGTGCTGTCTCCCGTGGGCAGAGCTAACAACAGCAGAAAAGCTCCTTTCAAGGGAAAGGGCCAGTGTTCATGCAGGACTCGTGCTTCTCCCTCCCAGTATGCAACTGGTGTTGAGAAAAAAATCCTTTAAACCTTTTAAACTCACACTTTCTAACAGGTTTGGGGGTTTTTTAGTCCTTTTTTTTTTTTTTTTTTCATTTGAGAACACCTCAAGGGAAATTCTGAATACCTCCCTGTTTGGGAGCCGCATATCCTGTTTTATATCTGAGCTGCAGGAGCAGAGCTGTGTGAATAATTGATTAATGTTCCAGGCAGATCTCAAATAAAAAGAATTGAGTTTCTTCAATGAATGGAACCTGCTTCCCACCCCCCACCTCCCCCCAGATCGAGTAATTATCCATTCAGGAAAGTACCCGGTGCTAATTTCTCCCCAAGTGAGTTGTTTTCTTTAGAAATTATTAAAATGTAACCAAACTAGAATTCAAAAAATCATTCTAAAAAGAAACCCAGCATTTAGACACTGTGTTTAAGCATGGCAGTGGTTTTGAGCATCTTCTGCTAAAGCTATTTGCAAATGTGATACAGTTTTGCTGGCCTGAAGTAGCACAGAATCAATTATCTGCACAAAATAATGTGCCCAGCACTACTTGAGGTTGTTTTCTTAGTACAACATTATTCAGGTAACACTCATGAAAAACGCTGCTTTGACGTACATGGGAGCAGAAGAGCTTTGTTTGATCAATGCTTCACAGCGTGAAAAGAAGCAGGGCTGACTTTCCTTCTCTGTTGTCAATGCAGCTCCTTGGCCAGGGTGAAGGGGAATTCAGTTTCCATGACTCATCCATTCCTGGGCTGCTGCAGAGACAGCCCGCAAGTGGTCGATTGGTGGCAATTGTCATGGGGAGGTGGTGATGTGGGTACTCAGGGCCATCAGCATATTTCACAAGAGCCATTCAAAGGCCCTTCCTTTTCAGGAAAGCAGGACCAGAAACTCTAAACCTGAAAAACTCCCTCTTTATTTCTTACCAACCCCCTATCTCAACCACCTTCTGTTGTGTTGCTTATTTAAGAGCTGTATTTGGTAATATTTTCAGCAATAATAAATCAACCAAACTGCTAACTGAATAACATAGCAGGGCCAGGTAGGGGTCAGGGATGTATACAGCAGGAAGAGAAAAACAAGTGTGCTTCAGAGGAGTATTTAGAAAAGCATTGTAGGAGCAGACATTTCAAATTATTCCTATCTACTAATGAAGACTTTCTGTAATCCTTCGCTCTCTGCCACACTGTGTTCTCTGTGCTCCTTAAAGTTCCTAAGGACCAAGAAATATGTTCAACAAAACAATAACAGCATGCCTCAAAAAACACTTCAGGCTCTCTACACTTGTTCCGGGAGGCTTCCCACAGTCCCACAACAGAGCTGGGTTTATCTAATGCTCTATCTGAAGGGGCAAGCCTTATTTCCACCAGACCTCTTTTCCAAGAGGCCCTTCCCTTGAGCCAGGCCTTCACTGAGTTAGTAAAAAGATTGGGTTTTTTTCTTTTTTTTGGGTAGTTTTCAATCCTCTGGCAGCAGCAAAGGTTTGTAGCAGTTTAAAGGGCCAAATATTCAGCATCTCTTCTTTAAAGTTCCCGCTTTGCTTTTTGGGAGAGCTAGGAGACGTCTTTTAAACTTTTATCAGGAACACAAAAAGCAGACATATGGCAGGTAATTCCCATGCACACGCACGTAGCCTCAGCACACTGCATACTGTGACAACAGCAAAACCTTTACACACTGCTGAAGCAGCTCACACTCATAGTTTGGCTCGTTAGTCATCCTGTCCCCACCACTGCTGGAGATAGGCAAGCGTTACGGGAGGGTAAGAAACCATCCGTTTATGGGAGCATGGTGAGGATCCAAGTACTGTCCTGGAAGGCGGAGGCTTCTTTTGTAAGCCAGCTCCCATGAGGCTCCCAGGCAGGGCAGCTCTTCAGACCAGCACCAGTCCTGCCTCCTGAGGAACCTGTCCCATCTGAGCACTTGGACAGGATATCAAACCAGAGTCCACTAAACACATCAGCTTGAACCAGTTTCCTCAGCTGTTGTCTCAGGGAATTCACTTTGTTCTGGCAGATACATAGAGAGAGGACCTGAGGGTACACTGCAGGTCCTGTTGGCCAAAGTTGCTGTGCCACCTCACTTTCCCATGCTGGAAGAGGGGATTTGTCATCAGCAGAGAACTTGGCCTTTGTGGTACCTCCAGACTTCCACCACCCCTTTACAGCTTGCCTTTTAGAATCACAGAATAGTTTGGGTTGGAAAGGGCCTCACGATCCTCTAGTTCCAACCCCCTGCCATGGGCAGGGACACCTCACAATAAAACATGTCACCCAAGGCTCTGTCCAACCTGGCCTTGAACACTGCCAGCGATGGAGCATTCACAACCTCCCTGGGCAACCCATTCCAGCACCTCACCACCCTAAACAGTAAAGAGTTTCTTCCTTATATCCAATCTAAACCTCCCCTGTTTAAGTTTTAACCCGTTACCCTTGTTGTGTCATTACAGTCCCTAATGAATAGGGATGCACATTCCCCAAATCCATGCCACACTGGCAGACATCTCACAATGCGCCACAGCACAGCGGGAAGTGGGGAAGGCGTCATCCCCCTGCCTGGGGTCACAGCAGGGCAGTGTGTCCCACCATGCCATGCATAGCCCCGGGGAGGTGGGTACTGGGGTCTGAATGAGGGCTGTAAAAGGACACTTAGCATCCATGTGCTGGATGGCCTTCCTCTTGTTGCTATGCATGCATTCAGCATTTAAATCCGGCTTCATTTACCTCTGAAAGCTTGCTTTGCAACTAGAAAAAAATCCAAACACTAAAAGCAGATTTTTTAAGAACAGTTTTGTAGTACAGCAAACTCCAAGCAGGAATAGGCTCACTTGTGCTGGGTGCAGTACAAATAAAAAGGCAGTTCCTGAATGAATATGGACCCATGTGGTTGTCTTTTGTCCAAGACATAAAGTGGCATTTCCGTAAGACTGGTAAACTTTTTCCATGGTGCTATCCAGGTCTGAAATAAGTGGGGTGTGGTAAATCCATGCTGACGTAAATGACAGAAGGTGTTTTGAAGAACCCAGGACAGAGAGCAAATTAAATCAGAGCAGCCTGGTGAATATTACACAAGAAAAGCCTACTCTATTTTCTGTTTCTTGTTCTTGTGATTGCAGAAATTCCCCTCAAATGGGCGCAATGAGGCCAGGAGGCCAGTGCCAGCATGCTTTGCCACTGTGAGCCAGCAGAAACCAAACAAGGAGACTGGCAATGTGACTGTGAACCAGCTAACACAAAGCTTAGGAACTGGAAATTCAAAGATCAGCGGGATCAACAACTGGCCCATTTCTGATATGGGATAAACAAAAATCACAACTACATCAGGGTCAGCTGGGAATGGGACTCTGCACCAAATCACCAGTGGCAGTTTCTCTCCTTCAGGCAGTGTTTTGGTTTGGGCTTTTTTTCACCCCTCTCAAAGCTACAGAAAGCTGTGGAGCAGACCTTTTGCACTTGCCTAGGACATAAACCTCCTCTTCTTGCTGCATTCATTTGCTAAATAGCATGGTAGCCTGTGAGAAACATTCTGAAACAGCTGTTTGAACTTGATTTTTATGTTCTTCTTCCTCTAGCAAAGTGCCTTCAAGTTCAGTACAAACAGATCAACAGAGCCAAGCACAGCTTGTAGCCTAGCTACAGAATTCAGCCTTTGCTCTCAACTACTGAGGTTTTGGATGATGTCAGTCTGGTCTCCTGAGGGCTGCTGTTGTCATCAGATAGTGAGGTCGATAAGGCACATGTTATGATGAGGCATGCTGTTGGGTTTAACCATAGTATCGTGCATGAGGTAGCCAAGAGAGTGGTGCATTTCCTGGTACAGTGCCTTGATAAGGCTCTTGCTGCTTCACAGGTATTTCCACCATGCTGTCCTCAATGTTCAGCACGCAACAGATTGAGGACAACCTGAAAGGCCGAACAGTGCCACGGTTCAAAAATCCAGTTCCTCTATCAAAAACATGTTTGGGACTTCTTGTTTCTTTTCCTGATTTCAATTTCACTCTCACCTCACCTTTCTTTTCAATTTAACTTTTTACAAAGTGAGTAGAGCAGGACCCAAAACAGCTGTTCAGAGCTGGACAAAGTATAGCCAGTTTTTGGATCAGTTTTTTTTCCTAGTTCCTCACCTAGTACTCCCCCATTGCACTGGGGAAGCACCTGAAATCCAGCACAGCCTTCAAGGTAGGGGCCTTTGGCTGGAGTTGAAGGCTCCAGCCCCTGCCAGAACTTGTTTCCACACTGTTGAGATGCTCAGTCCTGAATTGCGGCTTCTTCCTCTTTTCCTAGTTTACTTGATATTGAATATTATGATCTGTTTTACTAGCAGACCAAATGATAACAGTTCAGGACCAGTTATGTGTCTCAAAGACCACTAAAAAGGAATTTGTACATTGCCTTTAGCAGGAGTTAGACTGGATTTTACTTTTTTGCATTCCTGTTCCTTGTTTACTTTTTGTATTTCACTTTGATGGAGCAGAGGAATAAGCTGGATTCCCAGTCACCCCTTGCTGGCAGCCATTGGAGAGTCATGGCAGTCCTAATCCTACCAATGGGACCACACAGAATAGACATGTAAAAATTGAAGTAATCCACACTTCCACCATCTGGCCTTTTCACAGTCAGTCCCTATGTACCAGAAAAAGGTGCACAATGTACTTTTAAAAAAATCCTAATTATACAAATTACCATCTTGAACCACACTGCCCACCAGCTTTTAATGACGAGTGAGCCCATTTCACTACCTAAATAAACCCTCTAGAACCCAGTGGGGAAGTTCAGTGCCTGTGTGTTATTGTAGCAGCAAAAACCTGACCTGGCAAAGGCATGATCTGTGCTGTGTGTGAGACCTATTGCAGCCTTAGCAGTGAGACGAGGTTGGGTAGGTTGGTACTTACAGCAATGCATGGGTGTTGGGTTTTTTCCATCCCCCAGAGGAGATGAACTCAGCACACCCTTTGAACTTCTTCAGGACTTTTAGAGAGTAGCTCATTACAAGCTTTTTAGGACATGAAGGACAGGAGGTCCTAGCCCTGCAAAGGACAAGTGAGGCAAAACCAGAGGACACCCTGCAGCAGCAAAGCTCATTTCAGCCTACTGCAGGAACTTGGTGGTCTTCCAGCTTGTGGCATGGTCCTGCTGGTTTCTGCTTCTTGGTAGATCTGGTAACCTACAGGGCCAGGAGGCAAGTGACTTGCCTACACATTGGGGAAGTTTAAATCCTTTGGTCTAGCCCCTGGGAGAGACAGCACACATCCTGCTGCCCCCGTCTTCTTGGAGGAAGGTGCAGGCAGAGGTACCCCCAGACAGTGAGCAGAATGTTAGAGCCCTCGGCTCAGAGAGCAGGTGCTAAGCATGGTGGGTGGAGAGCAGGGCTGCAGGCAGGAGGAAGAAGCACAAGGAAGTGAAATGAGCACCTGATTGCCATTTGCCACCAGCCTGCTCATGCCACACACTGCTTAGGCTTGTCTGGGGGAACGGGGTCATTCACTCTGCCCTGGCTGCCCCTGTCACCTCCACTTCCAGAGCCCCCTTGGTGGCAGGTTGGCCATGGTGGGCTGCTCTCCTCAGCCAGAATTGTGATGGGCACTGCAGGGGCAAAGAGCCTTTCCTCTACCCCATGAAGCCAATGGCCAAGGGCCAGCCCCACACAACAGGCACTGTGCAATCCAGAGCTCAAACCCATTCCAGACAGGTTGCTTGCTGCCTGTCTCACCTTTTGAAGCCCTCTTAAGCTCCCTGTTCCCTGTAGTGCTCAGAGAAACCATTGAGTGGACTTGGTATCTGAATAGAACCAAAACTGCTGTCTCGCACCCTCTGACTTTGCCCACCTAAACCTCGTGCACCCGTCTGCTGACTTTCCTGGGGTGCTCAGGGCTAAATTGCTTGTGGGACACAGGACTATGGTCTTATCAGAGGTTCTGACTGATAATTGTCATGACAGAGGCACACACCAAGTAAGGAAAAAAACAGGGGAAGAGCAGATAAAGACCCAATAAACATGCTGTGGGTCAGCCATCTTTTTACACCAATTTTGATAAGGCCTCTTATAAAAACTGTTAGAGGAAATAAATAGCATAACCCAAAGAGCAAAGTTTTTTTATGGACAATAAAGTAGACACAAAGACATGATAGGCAACAGTGTTACAGGTTACCCCTCCCTCCTGGAGTCAGGAGTAAAAAGGACCCAAGGACCTGTGCCATCCTGTCCAACTTGCTCGCAAAAATACAGTGCAGGTACCATTGATGGAAAAGTGTTTATCTGATACTGCTGGTTGTTCAGCTCATCTACTCCTTATGAGAATTTAGATTAATAGTTTCTCTGATTAGCAACTAAAATAAGATTTTATTGCTTTTTTTTTCTTCAAACAGAGCACAGATTCGATGCCTAAATCCTAACACAGGTCAAGAGCAATTAATGAAACCAGCCAGGCTGCCTTTCAGCTTCCAGATGAGACATGTTGGAGAAAATATTTCACTTGCAGTGCACCCAGAGGTGATCCAATATCCCTGACAGAGAATTATCACTGCTTTGTCAAGAAAACCCCTTTTCAGGGCAGAACCTGACTGTCAAATATTAGAGATGTGTTGGCTGCTCATGGGGGATGCTGGATGATTTAGTTGAGTTACATAACTTGTCAGAGTTATTCAGAATGGTGAAGCAGCATACAGTGAAAGGCTTGATGTACTTTTCTATACCGACCAACACTAGGAAACCAGGGAAGCTGGCTGCTGATACAAAAGGGAGATGAACATTTGTGATGAACAAGAAAGGACTGTTTCTTTTCCCACTGCATGTTTGCCCATTGGAAATGAGCTGATCAGGGAGGTCACAGAGCCAATTTCAACAGTTGATTTTTTTTTAAGGCTGGATAATTTTATGAGCACTGTTAAGCACTGTAATTTATGTAAACCGAGATAATGGTAAGTAGAAACAAATCAACTCATGTTTCAAAGCTTATGTTCCCCAGGGACAGGGATGAGTGTCTCTCCTTCAGGAAGGAAAACTGTAGGGCAGAAGCAAAGCGTCCTCAGAGCACACTGGCAGGCTCCCAAGGGTCCTGGGTGCCATGAAGCACAGGGCTAATAGCAGAGCTAGATACTATGCACACATACGTATTCATACATACAACCCAATGGGGATAAAGTCCCAAGATCCAGACACCCATCACTGTTGGTCTGTGTGAAGGGAGCCAGGACAACCCTGAGTAACAGGGCAGGGCCCTGTTTGGCAGCACAATACTGTGACAAGAGGTCAAACTCTGTATCCCATTGTATTCCTAACAGAAACAATATAATTTGATATAGTGTTTTTTTCCTGTCCTCATCACAGATTAAGCCAGGAAGGTTGAATTTGCCTCCACAAGAACCAGAGACAGGACAGCAACAATGAGAGCAGAACCAGACTGAAAATTAAAGTTCAGGATGGGTTTAGGACATCCTATTTTTGAGCAGGCATAGGAAGAGAGAAATAAAAAGGTTTGGGAAAGCAAATCCTCTGGGAACAGACTGGGAAAGGGCATAACTGGCAGGATAGCTGAAAGGTGAAACCACACATGCCATTCTGCAGGGACTGAAGGGGATGGGATGCAAAGTTAATGGCCACAAACCTCCACAGGAGACATTCAGGTTAAGTATTAGGCTACATATTGAGAGGTTAAAATAGCCTGAGCATTGAAACTCCCTGACAAGGGAATGCCATGGACGCATCGGTGCCGGAGACCTTTGTTTCTGGCTATTGCTAGACAGCATCGTGCAGGAGAGGTGGTTTGTGGATAATGAGATCAGCCCTGCCACAGTTAAGAGTGAAGGTCTGGATGACTCACTACAAGTCCCTGCCAACCTGGATGATACACTGATAACCCCATGGGCCGCTGTCTCTGGTCTCCACCGTGACACCGCTGGCCTCCCCCCAGCTGCCTGCCCTCAAGTTCTTGCTGGCTTTTCAAACAAACTGCCAGATGTTTGGAAAACATCTCCAGTTCTGTTTTCATCCAGGCTGAGAGTGTTTTTCTGGTCAGAAGGGTGCCAGGAGAAGGAAAATATCTCGGTCAGCAGATTCAGTCTGTGAATCTAAAGCCACATTACCTAAACTGAGAGGAAAATGATTTTCTGCAGCTCCCCTAGCTCTTTTGGCTGGGCACCATCAAGAAGGGGTGAATTAAGTTTGTTGTCAGTTTTCAATCCTATGATAAGCTTGTAAGTCTAATCCTGCGGAAAATGGGGTTGTTTGTAAACACAGCACAGAAGATCTGAGGCTGAGAGAAAATAAACAAGGAGCCTCTTTGTATATTTTCAGCCCTGTCCTCTTTCCAGGCAAAAGTGCACCTTTTACACTCTGATGTTGGCCTTCAACAAAACCTTTCCTCATTTCTTGTGACTGTAACTTCCTAGTAAACCCAGACTATACCAGTGTCCAAAAGCCCTTGCACCATCTCCAGAGCTGGGAAACACAGCATATTCTCTTTGCGTAGCTATAATCAAGGTAATCACGATGGCTTCCACGTAAGACTGCTCAAGAAATTTCTTTATAGCAAACAAAGCAAGAGCTTCAAGAAATAACTTCATTGGCATTTGTTCCATATTGCTTAATGTCTCCTTAGGGGCTGTGGCTACCATCCCAAACAACATTTCTATGGCTTGCGTGGCTACATCCTTTTCCTGTGAATCAACATTGGCATCTGCTCATCCAGAGTATTCAGGAGAAATATTTGCTGTTGCCTGGAGACTAAGACAGGAGAAAAAGTATCAGGAGTCCTAAATTATTTTTGCAGCTCTTTCTGTGATACTGTGCCACTGCCAGACACTTAACAGTCATGTATCTAACAGGGTTCTAAAACCTAAGGAATAGGTACAGTTACATTTGCCAAGTGCCCAAAATACCTGTAAAGTTCTCCCAGGCCCATGGGTGAAAGGCATCATAATGAAGTACAAAGTGCATCGCTACATAGGCCAAGCAGACTCCAGCCATCTTTGTCAGCATTAGCATCTCTTGCTCTTTCTGTCCTCTCTGTGGGAGATAAACCCCAGAGAAACAGAATGACTCCACTGACAAACCTTCCATCGGCTCTTTTGCTGACCGGTGGTCTGCTAGGACCAGAGGTACTGCAGACATACCATACCTATGGCTTTGCCTCCGCCCAGCTGGTGTGGTAGACCTTAAACACACACAGAAATGCTGAAACCTGACATGTTTACACCAACTCCAGTTGTTAAAACTTTTCACATCGCACCGACAACCGCTCACGTGTTGGGGGGCGGATGAGGAGGAAACTTCCTTCCACCCAGAGGTGCAAGAAAACTGTAGCTGGCAGTCACATGCTCCACACAGCCTTACAGCCCGCAGGATCCTGCATGGAAAAATTTCACTTCCATGTGTTGACTAAGTTAATGTGTGGGGATAGTGGGCGTACATAAAATGAAGCTATGAAAAGAGATTAATTTGCAGCTGGAGCCCAGGCAGGGAGAACTCTGGTCCTCTGTTTGCTCAGAAAACGGCTGCTTTGACCAAAACCCGGTCAAAAAGAAGAGGTTAAGGCAGTGGTAGTGAAATAAAAAAAGCAGCAAACGTGAAGCAAAGCCTCTCTGGAAATTAAGACGTGGAATTCAAAACATTTGCAGTGTAATAAACCCAGGCGAGCCCATAAAGCTGCACCAGCCAAAAGGAGCTCTGTTCTGCCTACGAGGAAACCCGAACCGGCGTCACGCCTGGCAGCAGCCGCCCCGCAGCCCCGCTTCCTCCCCGCCTCAGTGTAGGGCTGTCTTGCTCGCTGCCCTCGGCTATGTTTAACGCAGCGTCTGTTTCCACTCTAACCCCTTCGGTTTGGAAGAGGAGGAGGATATAAATCAGCTGTGGAGCTGCCCACAGGGCTTAGTCACAGCAGGTATTGGTTTAGGGTGTCTTAGAGAAACTTGTTTTTTTCTCTTTTTGCTGGAAGTATTCTAGGGAATAAGTGCCGGCTTTGTGAGGCACAGGCATTGCTTAATGGGTGAGAATGTCTCCAAACAAAGGACATTTTACATCATCTTCTAACATTTTGGGCTTAAATCGGCCTAGAGCTCGAGGGCTGTTCCGTGAGTTGCCAGCAGACACTTGCAGCATCCCTGCTGAGCCAGTCTCGACATACCTCCCAGCATTCCCAGACCCAGAGATACCCTCTGTGACAGGTTTCACCCCTTCCTCCCAGCTGAACTCCTTCCCAACACTAGTTTTACTGTTTGCTTCTTGTTTATAGCTGGTTCATACCCCTCAAACTGCTTCTGCTATGGGCTCCTCCTGACCCCTCCTCTGTGCAGCCCTGGTAATGAAGACACCCTTCTTCACATTTCTTTTTTTTTTGCCTCTTTTCACTGCACTCCCCACACTTTAGGCTGTCACCAGAGCACCTGGTCACTCCCCACACCAGCTCCCCACAGCAAAACTGCCTTCCCAGCCCCACTGCTGGGTACAAGACCATACATCTTCATGTTTGCCTGTTGTTTCCTAGGGCATGAGGAGTCTCCCTCAAGCACAAGCCCCTCACTCCCTCCTGGGCAAGGTACTGGGGCTGTTCTTTTGTGTCATTGCCACCCCTGGGCATGTCTGCAGCCTCCAGCCCATGCAACACATCCAGTACTGGAGCCAGGAGCCTCTTTGCTCACACACACTGACCGCTGCACCTTCTCCCAGAGCCTCTTTCTCCAGGCTCAAGAACATGCTCGCTTTCCCCAGTGCAGGCCACACAAATTGCAGCAATTAGCAAGTGTATAGGGCATGCTGCCCATGAGTATTACTGCATCTTCATACTCATTCATATCCTTGTGCATAGTCATCAGATAGTATCCAGCAGGCTACACTATCCAGACCTTCCCCTCCATGCTGATGCTCCTGAGCCTTGCTGGAGACCAGTTCATTAGCCTTCATGCATCCAAACACTGTTAGTTAAGAAGTCTTTAGACTCAAACCAGCATGGATTCTCTCTCACCTCTGCTATCCCCCATGCTGTGTGAACTTGATCTCTATCTCTTGCTTTGTTCCCAATCTTTAATGGTGACCCAACATTTCCTGCCCCGCTGCCACCTCTCCTTTGCCGTGCAAGAGCCTGGTCTTCCCACATGATTTGCAACAGCAGCTCCAAGTCCCACTTGCAGACCACTGCCCTCCCTGCGCCTCCCCAAAAACTCCCTTGTATGCTCCCCTCCAGGCATGTATCGACTGTTGTCCGGTTCTCCAAGTTTCTTTCTACTCTGCATCCAAACTTCATGGCTATGCTGATGAGGCACATTCTGTCAGGAACTTGGAGCATTTCAGACTTCTTTTTAAATTGCATTTTTTGTTACTTGCAATCTGGCACACCATGCCTAAATTCAAGTGATGCTAAACAAAGGTTAGCCAAAACTAGGTAGTGAAGTTCCCAACTGCCTTTAAAAACAACAACAGCAACAACAACAAAGAAGCCCTATTTGACTTTGCAGCCCTCATCTACTGAGAAGTTCAGGAAATGAGGTGGCCTGTGTTTCTACAGCCCCCGATTGCAGAACTGAAGGTGCTTCTGTACAAAAGCCACATTTAGCCCTTAGTAAGGGAGTAGCCAGTACAGTCCTGGGGACACTTACAGCTATTGTAGGGATTAGGAAAGAGGGAGGCAGCTACTGGAGTGGGATCTGAGCCACCTGGAGCTCTGCAAATCAAAGTCAGTCCTGCTACTCCTTACCAAGGGGCAACTGGCGCAGCCAGCAGTACAGACTGGCTGTAATTTCCAGAGACAACCAGGCATGTTGGATGTGGACAGCACTAACCATCTGACTTAG
This sequence comes from Melopsittacus undulatus, assembly GCF_012275295.1. Classification (NCBI taxonomy): domain Eukaryota; kingdom Metazoa; phylum Chordata; class Aves; order Psittaciformes; family Psittaculidae; genus Melopsittacus; species Melopsittacus undulatus. Next base: position 47,520,121 of record NC_047530.1, read on the forward strand.
AAGCCGAAAAATAAGTGACACCTAGTACCTGCAGCCCACAGACATGGACCCAGTCTTCTTACAAGAAGCCCACACTGCAAATACCCATGACTAACAAAAATATGTGAGGAACAGTAAGAGTCACCATAGGTGTCCCCCTGCCCCACAGTAAGAGCTGTAAGTGCACCAAGGCATACTCTGCCATGCCACCTCACATGGGACGACAGGTATCTTGTTCTTGAGGGTACTTCTCTCTGCCCAGGCACACCAGGCACATCAGAAAAGTAACCGTGCCAATACACAAGCCAGCTCTTTCTTCTTGGCCACTCTTGAGAGTCCTGTGACACTCCTATGAGAATCAGTGAGCCAGAGCATGAAGGAGCCCCCAAAACAAATGAATGTCTCAAAACCATCATGCCAGGAAAGGCTATTTACCTTTCTGAGCCGTGGCTAGGCTATTACCAGCCAAGGCAAACTGCTAGGGGACACAGATGCTAACCCTACAAGAAACAGCACGGACAACTCGCCCACGGTAAACCCAAGGGAGGGGAAGTCCCTCCAGACTAGCTGCTGCCATACACCCAAGTCACAATGAATGCTAATGGTATCAAATCAGGGAAATCCCTGTGTTGCTGGAGGCTCTTGCCTCACTCTCTCACAAACGGTTACAGAAAGTAAACTTCTGATGCTGCCTGTTCTGCTCTTCTCTCTGCCCTGTGTGACCTAGCTCAAGGCTAGTTTCAAAAAGCAAAACACCCAGCGATAAAGCATTTTTCATTAACAAATCCACAGGAGAAAAATAGTGCTGGCTTCCCAGAACCAGTGCACTAGGATGAGGGAAGTACAGAACTACCAGGAAAGAAGACCTAGTTTTAGCACAACTTCCCAGTAGTTTGTCATATCAATAGCACCATGCAACCAATACAGCTATTTTGTTCATCAATTATTAATTGGGCAGACTGTTTGCTTGAAGAGCTGCACAGAAAGTCCAGGGAGGAGGTGAGCAGTTTCAAGCCCCATATGCACACCTTGAGATAAACTTGGGATCCTCTCCAGATCAGATACAGCTTGCTGTGCAGGGGCCGATGGCATGGCTTCCAGCAGTCAGCAAGGAGGCAGGCCTGGATGCTTGCTGCACCTGGGCACAGGAGGCTTTCCAGGAAGGAGTCCATCTCTCATGTGGGCCCCATCACCTTCACACCCAGAGGCAAGGCTGTGGTCAGCAGGTTTCTGGAGGCCTGTTGAGCAGCACTGGGGCTGTGCCCGAGGCTCCTCTCTCAGGCATCAGCACAGACTGCACAGCATGCTAGTTACATCAGCATCGCCCAGGCAAACTCCCCACACAGCTTCTGCACTGTTCATGGGAACCAGCTGCTAGCAGCCACACTCCTCTTCCACCATCTTTCCTCCACCTAGCTCACCTTTATTGTCAGACCACACAAGCAAGCATGTTACTCAAAGCCAACACCACCAAAGGTACGCTGGTGTAAGCCTTGAGGTATCCTATAGGTTTTGTTTGCCAGGAACTTTTCCAACATGAATTAGGAAACATTTCTTCTGAACAGTGAGGCATGTCAAGACAGATGACAGATTGGTGCTTCAGCAACAATATTACACCCTGGATTTGGGAGAGAGCTGGTAGTTTCAGATGGAGTGCCAAGCTTGTTCCACAGAGCTCAAAGGTGGAAACACAAGATTTACACCATGACCAGCACTGACAAAGAAGCAACCCTGAATAAAACCACTGGGTTCAGAAGTTTCTGGGGTTGCCAACTGATACTTAAAGGGGCATGCAGGCTTCAATGCAATACCAGGGTGAAGACTTCTATGAGGGTCCATGTTCCTCTCCCACACAAAACACCACTCTGTACCAAAAGGGAGTAGTACCAACAAGAAGCCAGGCCTGAGGCTTGGGAAATCCATGCCACTTCAACATCCCGCTTCAGCCTTGCTCAAAATATGTATAGGCTTCTCATGAGGGGGAAGGAGCTGCATAGGAACATAAGCCACAAGAGGAACAAAAGCCAATCTAAGGTTTAAGGTACATTGATCAGAAAGAAGTTTAGAGAAGACTGAATGACTCAAGATGGGAGGACACCCTAAGAGAGAGAGGGTGAGAGGCCACTGATAGGTCACACTGGTTATTTGCTGCCATTGATCTCTGATCCACAGGTTTGTATGGCTGACCCACTGAATCCATGCCAAATAACAGAGGGATGCCCAAGCACAGGGTGGGTATTCTAGGTCAAGAGGGAACTACCTGCATTTGAGTGGCTGCCTATAAACCAAACCCTCAATCTGTGCAAGGAAAACCAGCTCCACTGTCAGTTTCTTGAAAAAACTTGGGGTTTATTGATTTAAACTGCAAACAGTCATTACAAAAGAGATTCTCTTTTAAATAAAACTCACACAAAGAGGAGGAAAAAGCAATGTAGTGAACAGTAACGGGGGGGGGGAGAGGGGGTGTTTAATTACATTCATTCTCTTTGTGCCAGTCCCATTCACCTTGGCAAGGAAAACTCCAAACTTGGAATACAGAAACACAAAGACAAACTGCATTTGGAATGTCTTCAGATAGGCACTTTGAGCCCAAGGCTTTTCTCCTTGAAGAATCTATACAGAAAGAGGAAGACTAAGGTCTTCCTTCCACACTGTCTCACAACAGAGCTCAGGTATGTACATTCTAAAGCCCTAGGTAGTTAAGACCCAGGGGAGGGGAAGAGGAGGAGAAGAAAGGCAAAGAAGCACATTAACTCAATTTGCAGTCCAACACAAAAACAAAAAAGAGGGGAAATTCTAAAATAAATAATCCAAACACAGTTTTTTGCATTTTTTTAAATTAATTTTTCATTTTTTAAAATAAAATAACCAAAAAAGTGTAAAGTTACAAAAAATGTCATTGTAGTATAATATATTAAACTGTGGGGAAAAAAAGGAAAAAGACACTTCACAATCTTAAGATTAATATGGAAGATCATAATTTAAACATAAAAGAATATATTCTATGGATTCATCATCCCGATAAATATGAACAAAATTAACAAAAAAAAGCATAGGTTTCGGCAATAAATACGTTTTGATAAGTTAAATAAGCTTTTTTATATTGTTGTGCAGTGACAAGCAAAATCTGCTCTCCAATTTCTGAAGTTATACAAAATTAAAAACCCAGAAAAAAAAATAGAAAGCTTGGCGTGAGTGCTCTAAGATAGGTCTAAAGTACTCTAGAGCAAAACCATTAAAGCTATGTCTACTGGAACTTTGCTTACACGAACTTGTGTGTGTGTGTGGAATGACTTCTGTTGGCCCCACCCCCTCTATTTCTGTATTTGTTTAAGATGTCACATGAATACACGGGGAACTTTTTAGCACCAAAATCAAGTCTCTCGTTAAGTCCATCTGCTTTTTGTTTTCTTTTTTGCTGTTGTTGTTTTGTTTTCTTCCTCCCAGTCAAAGTCCCACTCTTGTTACAATCTTTGTCCGTTCTCAGCTTTTTCTTCCCGCAGACCTGAGCGGATCCAGGCAAGACTAGTCTTTAAGGGGAGGTGAGAAAGAAGACTGGATGTTAACACTTGCCCGCATGCCTGCAGCCTAGCGGAAACTGGCCAGTCAGGAAGGGACTGGGAGAGGGTTATGCAGTACATGGCCAGTGGAGGGAGCTGGATCCGGACATTTCCTGCACATCTGGAAGTGCACAGAGCTGCTGGTGCCCTCTGCAGCTGGAGAGGTAATAGTCACAGTGAAAGTGTTAAAAGGCACTAATTTTGTAAACGTTATTGCTTTTCATCGTAATTTGGCACTTAAGGTTTAAGCCAGTGGGTCTACAGCAGGCAGGGGGACATGTTAACATCCAGCTCAGACTACTGGGGATGGGGGTGGGAGTTCAGCTTAACATTGTAATAGAGGTGGGGGGGTGGGGAGGGGGAGCAAGAGGATACCCCAGATTAGTCGTCAGAGATGGAGAGTCTGCTGAAGATGGGAAGACGTCTTGAGGTGTCCAGGATAGGGGAATCTGAGCCGCTGTGGCTGCTGCTGGAGCTGCTCAGATAGCCCTCCTGGTCAGAGAGGGAGTCCTGAGGACTGGGCGGCGAGTCAAACATGTTGGGGGACTCGGACATGGGCCTGAACAAGAAGGTGGTGGGGGAGTTCCCGCTGGGCACCTGCACCCCCATGCTGGGGGCAAAGAGACTGACCAGCTCCTGGCTGGAGAAGGTGAAGGGGTTGCTGGCGCAGTCAGGCAGGGTGGGGGAGCCCAGTAGGTCGTCGGCGCTCAGCATGGGCGGCGGGGTGATGGAAGTGGGGCTGTCCAGCAGCCCGCTGGCAGCAGTGCTGGGGAAGCCGGCGAAGCTGAAGCTGTGCTGCAGGCGGGGTCTGTCGGTGACGGCGGGCTCCCGGCTCCCCGCCACAGCGCGGCGCTCCTCCGCGTTGTGAATGAAGTGGCAGCGCGGCCCGTAGGGGCAGAAGCCGATGGTGTGGAAAGTGCGGCAGAGCTCGGTCTTGTACTTGGGGTGGCGGGTGAGGCTCCGCAGCTCGTGGATGCCGTGGGCGAACTGGCACTTGTCGCCGTACTTGCAGGCTCCGTTCTCCTCGAAGGGGCGGCACAGCTCCGTCTTGTAGCGGCTGGAGTTGACCTGTCCCCCGGGCTGCTTCTGCTGCAGCAGGCGCTCGCCGCCCTCGGAGAAGGAGCGGTCCCGGAAGCGGCTTTCCCGGGGGCCCAGCATGGGAGCCGGCTCCCCTTTCAGGCTGGTAAGGAGCTGGTTCTGGTGGAACTTGGAGTTGGGCAGGGTGACAGAGTGCCTCCTAGGGAAGCCCCCGCCGGCCGGGGTGCCCACCGCCTTCCTGTCCAGCAGGCACCCGCTGACACTCGAGGGACTGTAATTCAACATCTTGTTGCTCTGCGGGGAGAAAGCAATAGCCGGTCACTGTCACCGCCTCCTCCGGCGTCCCCACGCAGCCCCGAGTCTCAGCGGCACGGAACGGCGCCCCGCCGGCCCCCGGCTCTGGCCGCCGGGCAAGCAGGGGAGCCCTCCTCGCCAACATCTGCTCCAGCCCCCGAGAGCCGCCCCGCCCCGTCCCCCCGCGAAGCCCTGGCAGAGCTAAGTAAGGAAGCGAGCCAAGCGCCAGACGCGGGGGAGCCGCTGGCTGCATGCGAGAGAGCTGAGGCCGGAGCTCTTTGCTGGGAGAGCCTCCCAGGGGACGGCGGCGAGCGGGAAGGGCAGCGCGCAGCGCTGGCTCCCGCCCCAACAACACCCCCTCCCCCCCGCCCCGCTCCCCCTGCGGCGTGGCCGGACAGGGGCGGCAGAGCCCCGCGGGGAGCGAGCCCGCCCGGGCGTGTTCCAGCGCGACGGCCCCAGGGGCAGGGGAACAACCCGGCCCCCGACTGAGCCCCAAGGAGCGCAGGGCGGTGCCCACCCCCTCCCCTCCGCCGGCGGGACCGAGGAGGGAAGCGCGGGCAGCAGCAGCGGGTGATCTACAGCCGGTTCCTCGGCCCCCGTTCTACGCCGAGCTCGGTACCGGCCAGAAAACCGGGGGGGGGGGAGGTAAGCCCAAACTCGAACCTGAAGAGCGCCGGAGCCGCTCCCGACGGCGCGCTTACCTTGCATAAAACTTCGCTCAGGTCGAAGATGGTGGGCGACACCAGGGCTGTGGACATCTTCGGACAGCGAGGGGGGGACGCGGGTGCGGCCGCGGCACACGGACACGAGGAGTCGCGGCGTGGGTAAGGCAGAGCCTCGGGCGCCCGGCGCGCAGCCTGCCTCCCCCCACCGCCGCTCCCAGCCCGCCGCCGCTTCCAGCGGGCTCGGTGGAAAGCTCAACTTATAAAGTTTCGGACTTACCCCCGGGAGGAGGAGCCGGCGACGGGAGGAAAGGGGAGGAGGGGGGAGAAGGGCAGGGTGATTGACACCGCGACTGAATCACCCCGGCGGGCGGGGCCGGAGGAACTTTGGTGAGGAAGGAGGGGGCAGGGAGGGAGAGGGGAGGAAAAAAATAAGAGAAAAAAGGGGGGGAAGGGAAAAAGAACTAAAAAGAACTAAAAAGAAGGCAGAGGAGCGGGGAAAACCCGCCCGCCGCCGCCGCGCTGCCCGCCCCCCTCAGGAGGCCGTTGTGTGCGCGGGGAGGGCGGGGGCAGGCGCGCGGGGGGGGCCGGTTCGCGAAGCGGCCTCGCGCTCGTCCGGTACGCATGAGCCCCTGCGAGCACCGACGGCGGTTGGCGGGGGAGGGGGGCGGCGGGGGTTGGAGTGGATCTGCTCAGGGCTGCTTTGTGTGCATACACACGGGGGGGTACTCCTCTTTCCCAGGTTTTATTGGGAGCTGGGAGCGCTGCGAGGGGACATAGCTGCCGTCCACGTTAGTTTAAATAGTTAAAATACGGGTTTGCACTTCAAAAGGGTGTCTGAGGAGTTCTGCCTTTTTTTTCCCCTGCATAGTTCTCTTCCAGCCCCCAGAACTCAGAATTGTAAAACTGAGAGAAAAGAAACAAAATAGCGTCTCTGAGCAAGTAATCTGTTCCAGATTTTAGTAGGCAAAGTATGATTCATGCGTATATCGATACGGCGGGGAGGAGTGGGGAGCATGGCGGCAGTTTGTGTGTAAAAATAAGTTAAAACATTAAAACAACAAAGCGCCCGGAGGCTTCTCGGTGCTAGAGTGCCTCAGCGTGAAACCCGCTTCCCCCAAACCCACCCAGCCGAGCAAGGCTCGCCCTAACCATAACTTCAGAGAGTGTTTCACCCAGGGCCGAGCAATGGCATCCCAGCCCTCTCCCTCCCCGCCCAGCCAGCTTGAAGGGGGGCCCTGCCGCTGCCCGGCACCACACACTGCTCTGCCGGCCCAACGCACGGCTTGGCCGGCAGGGAAGAGCCCCCTGCCTTGGGCAGCGCAATGCCGGCCCGAGCGGCCATCGCTCTGAAAAACTTCAAACAAATGATCCATTTCCTCTTATGTTTGCTTTAGAGTCGCAGGACCTGGACTTTGAGCTGGCGGCTGATCTTTTTCCCCTCCTTCGGTCTTCAAGAACAGCCAAAATAACCGAGAGGAACGCCCACAGGCTCCAGCTATTCCAGATTTCTGACTTTTTTTAATAGATATATTATTATTTACTTTAAGGAGCAAGCAGGTTCCTCGAATTTCCTTCTCTTTCTAGTTTCTTCTTTTATTTTCCTTGGCTTGGCCAGAAGTAACCAGGAGAGAGACCAGCCTATTATTTTCTGCAGTTGTTTACTCATTCTGTAGATGGTGCTTGTTCCCAGGGCTCCGAGCCTCTCTATAATTAAACCCATTTTAATTGTTAGGTTAGAAACGTCATTTCAGGGACTTTCCAAGAGTTACCGAGAAAGCCAGCTGAGATAACTATTTCTCTCCTTAGTCGCTCCCAGCCTGGTTTTCAACTCGGTCCCTCTCCATTGGCCGATCAAGGTGCAAGGCTGAGCAGAGGGCTCTGTGCGGGACAGTCCCCACCGCTTTTGCATTATTTGCTTTCCCGTGTGCCTTTGTTTTGGAAACTTGGGGTTTAAAGTTGCGCATTTCCACGGATCAAGCAGCGAAAGCTGAAGCCGAGAAGGAATTTTTTTCCAGTGATTTAGCTTGGCAAACCCCGACTCCATGGTGGTCTGCTTTGCATTGGCTGCGCACATGCTCAGATCAGGAATTTAGCTACTCGCCCCACCTCGTGGCTAAAAGTCAGAGCCCTCCGGGCCAGAGTGGGAATTTGTGTGGGCATGAATTCACACTGAGCAGAGGAATGAAAAAATCGGGGCCTTGCACCTTCCGCCAGAGACATGCCAACACTTTGAAAGATGCAACTGAACAAAGATACATAAATGAATAAAATGAAAGTAAATTCTTAAAGAAGATTACTGAAAACGTGAATGAATGTAGTGCCATGCTCATTAGTTTTCTCGTTTGGGTCAATCTGTCCAGGCCCAGCACATTTCAGTTGGGATACTACAGCTGGAATAAGTGTCTGGGGCTTTCCAAGCCCTTCCCAAATCTGTCCTCAGTGCAGGAGCAGCTTCTGAAGCATTCTTTTCCCTGATTCCAGTGCAAGCAGATGCTAAACTTGTGTCAAAATACAGGGGAGTAAGATCCTTCATCAGACCTGTGCACACATTTAACAGAGGAATTAAGAACCACTTTCCCAAAAGAGAGCTGCAGTGGGCTGGAATGGCCGGAAAACAGGGAAGAACCAGGGGGCAGCTAATGAAATGATAAAGGCAGGAGTATTTTTTCCAGTTGTGTGTGTGTATAAAAGCTGTGGGCTCATTGGCACATGATGCTGTGGAGGTCAAAAGTATAAACAGGGTCAAAAAAGCAATTCAACAAATTTATGGAGGAAAAGTCCCTGGAGGTTTACTAAAGGCAAAGGCAGACCTCCGCAGCACGTTGCTGGACAATGCACAGCAAAAGTATCACTCATTCCCCTGTTTTTAACTCTTAAGCATTAGCTGCTCTTGGAGGTAAGAGGAAGGCCACAACAGACCTTTGATCTGACCCAGTTCAGTTATTTTTACGTAGTTAGGGTCTACTTTTGTGCTTTATACTCCATCTAACCCTGATGGGCTTGGAAGTGCACCTCACAGATTTGGTTTGGGAATAGCTGTGCAACATCAGATTGTTTGGGCCAGGCAGGAGGAAGTCAGTGATGGGAAGTACAAATCAGCATCATCTCATCCCTTACCCACTGGGCACGGGTTCACACACACTGCCTTCTGCTAAAGGCAGTCTCATGGGGTGGCTGCAGTTTAACTCCCTGTCAGGGTAATAAAAGATTACTTTGAGAAGAGGGTATAAACTGAACCCAAGTGCCAGCTCGCCACAAATATATTTGGTGATGTTAAAGCTGCCATAGCAACAGAAGGAGATTATTATCTTAAGACACCTCCACTTGTCTTCACCTGGACTGGAGCAGTTCGGCAATAGGCTTGTGTCAGAGTTACTGAACAAAGAACACGAGAGCAAAAAAGCCTCAGTTGTTGAAAACAAGGTGGAGGGTGGTGGTTTGGTTTGTTCCCTTTCCTACCACCCAGTTCCCAAAGTTTCAAGTTAGGAAAGGGAAGTGCTTTTGCCACGAGCAACGTTTTTTCCTGTGAGTTTCGGATGAGTTAGGCATTTTGCTGCCCTGCTCCCATGGGAATCTTCAGATAAATAGACATGCCTTTTCTGCAGTGGTATTCTGATGCACAGGGGCTGGGGCTGGAGGAAGGACAAACCTCCTGCCTTTATTTCTGCTGGCAGTGTAAAGTGAGTCGAAGCTTTCTGCAGCCGCTATTCTATTTATATCCTTTGGGTCCAGTGCTATTTTTGTTGGCTGTGCCTCTGGAGGTGGAGGTATGGAAGTGCCTTTCTGCTCGTCTCCACAAGCGGGTGTAGAAGTTTCCTCCGACCCAGGCACCTCCTCAGACGCTGTGTCCCTTCAGGGGTGGTAGGCGGATGTCAATGTGGCTATTCCCCGCCTTGTCCCTAACTTTTTAATCCTTCCTTTTATTTGGACCTTGCGCTCCGTCCATGGAACATCTCTGGGTAGCCACTGGGAGGTGTGAAGGGCTCGGGATGGAAACCACAGCTTGTAGGTGCGCCCTCTGCCAGGCTTTTCTGGCACCGGAGGTAAGCCCGGCCTCCGCCTGCTCCCCAGCGAAAGGGATATTACCGGCTGCTTGGTGAGGAAACAGACTCGCAGAGATACAGGAAAGTGTGTTAAGGTGGTGGGAAGCAACGGGAGTAAGATTCCTGGCAGCTCGGGTATGTAAATATTCATAAAATAGAGAGTGTGTGCATGTGTGTACTTTGTGGTGGCAGGAAACCCAAGAAGCTAGCTCCATTATTTTTGCTGGAATTGGTAGTTACACTGCCAGACAAATATTATAAGCCCTTAATCCTCCTGACTTTGCACCTGTGAACGACCTAAAGACCATTCAAGGTGATCTAAATTATGGAACCTCGTTACTAATTAGTAATGGGGTTTGGGATTTGATGTGGTTGTTCATAAAGAGGGTTTTCTGTTTCTTAGATGTGGGGATATCTCTGGGGAAACTGAGGGGAGAAGGAGACAGGAGGTAGGGGTATTATGTGGCCTTTTCTGAAAGTGTCACATGGGCGTGACTAGCCTGTCATGGATTTGGCACTGGTGGCACAGACAAGATACTGCAGTGGAAAAAGCAGAGGTATCCTTTCAGCAGACGCAGGATAAGGAAATTGGCTGAACTTAATGTATCCAAGTTATAATTTCCAGTGGAAATACTAATGCAATTAATCTATTTCCACACAACAGGACAACAAGCCCATGCTAGTGTTTAGTGTTTGTCAGGCAGCTGGCCCAGCCACATCCCAGCATCCATCCACCTGCACCCAGACATGTGCAGCCTGTGTTGGGATGGGAGCTGAGCTGAGACACAAGCCAGTGCAGAAAATAATAGGTTCAAGGGGCTGGAGGAAAAGAGCATCACCAGGACTGGCTGCTGCATGGTTGTGGAAAGCCCAGCAGCTCCCTCCCATAGCACGACAGAGCTCCCTGCTGCTCACTGCCTCCTGCAGAGAAACCTCACTCTTCTTACCAGGGTTTGCCTGTTCTCAGTGAAGTTGCAAACCCTTTAGGGCAAGGAGCAAATCTCATCTGATCTCTCCTCCCTGAGCACACCTCAACTGCGTGAAGCTGGAGAAATTATTTCCATCCTGCTGGTGTAGCAATGGGAGCCAAGAAAGCACCCCAGCCTGGCTACAGCAAGGTGAGGGATGGAGCAAGAGGTTGTGCACCACTGGCAGAGGAGAGCCATGAAGCAGCTGCTAGGGAGACCAGTGTGCCATCCTGCGGGGGGTCCCCAGTACCCTGTCCCTCTCTTCGCAGGAAGCCCACCTGCATGGGACAGCCTGCACAGCTGGGTGCTGGCACGCTCTTTCTCCAGATCACAGCCAGGCTCATGATGGTCCCAAGGTCCCCAGCATTCCTGCTGGGCCCAAACTCAGGGGCTGATGATGGTGTACAGCAAGAGTAGAGCTTCAGATAGGTACCTTTAACCTGGCCTGATCTGCACAGGGCTCTGTGCCTCCCAGGGCAGAGAAAAGTCTGGTATCTCTCACCTAAATAAATCGTCATTCAGTTTAAGGGAAGCTTTAAAGAGACTATTGGCAGTTTCCAGAAAAAAAAAAACAAACAAACAAGCAAGCTGCACATCGAAACAGCAAATGACCTTGCATCACTAGGGGGGTTAGTGCATGGCACAGAAGTGACTGGGGACATGGCAAGGAACAGATCCCAGCACAAACACCACTTTTTTTTTCCAAATCTTAACTTCCATGCTCCCAGGCCTGTACACAGGAGGGTGATAATGCAGCAGTGATTTCTGTTGGCCTCTGCATGTTTCCAGCCAGAGCAGCCCTAGCTGCTGATTTATTCTTCAGACGTCAACCAGTGGAATGTTTCCATGATTTCCACATGCTCTGAGAGAATGTGCTACAACTAAAATGCTTTCACCTTTTCTCTTTTATTTTTTTCCTTTCTTTTTCTTTCCTTTTATTTCTTCTTTTTTTTTTTCTCTTTTATTTTATCTTTTCTCTTTTTTTTCCTTTCTTTTCCTTTTCTTTCCTTTATTTTAAAGAGAACATCTAAAACTACTTGGGAGCCTCTCAGGTTGTGCCATTTGTCTGACACGAGAGGCAGTGCTGGTGTGAGAAAGGTGCTGCTTGCTGTGCTAGTGGCAGCTCACCTCTGACAGGCCTGGCTATAACCCTCTGTAAAAAAAACACCATTTCCAAACACAGAGGTTGCACTCCACACATCTTACGTCTCCACAAGATATTTGCATCGGGGAGACAGATTGCTTTCCTGCCTATGCCATTCCATCAAAACATATGTTTAGGACCAGGCAAGAAGCCAAGGTCAAGTCTTATTTTCTATTTCCCCCCCTCCTCCCCCCCCACCTGCTCTGAATCTCTGAATACATTCTGATACAGACTTCAGTCCAACTTCAGTTCCACTGTTTTATCTTTTCCCACAAGACCGTTGTCTCATTCAGACCACAGCAGGGAACACATTTTAATCTCTGCCAGCTGGGCATAGCTGGAGTGCCCCATGCTCGTAGGAGCTGTGTGGGGAGGAACGGAGGCGAGGTTTTGCAGATTCCCATGCACAGAGGATGGAGGGGTTTAGCCAGGTCCAAATCTGGGAGGGCATTTTCAGGAAGCCTCTCCCACTGCCTCCTTTGTCAAGGTGCTAATGAAGAATGAAGAACAATGAGGGTGGTATTCCTCTCACCTGACTTTAGGTGCCTAAAAGTTAGGTGTCTAAACCTATTTAGTTGGACAGGCTTCTTGCATAGTCAATGGAGACAAATAGGCACCTCCAGTGTGTGATTCATCTCGCCTATCTTGCACATTTATCTTGAGAAGGGCTGACTCACTCCACAGCCAAGCACAGCTTCTCTTCTGTGACTGTAAAGGTAGATCAACAACTTGAGGATTTGACAACTAAACTTTACATGTCCCAGGTTACGAAGGTGAATCCTACCCCCAGCTGTGGCAGTGGCTGTGGCAGCAGCACTACCATGCCCTAGCTTGGGGCCTGTCCCCCCGTTTCATCAGAAGGTCTGCTTCCAGGCCTCCCCAAACAAGGCTGGGTCTTAGTCTGTCCAAATCACATTATCAGTCCTTATCACATTATCAGACTAGGTTAAATATTTATAAAGCACATGGGGCAGGGTCCATGTCTTTCTTGTGTCTGTATGTTCCCTCAAGGAGCGAAGCCCCCGTGCCGGTTGCAACCCTTTGCGGACTGGTGCAGTACAGCACTGTGGGTGCCTACACCAGTCTGCAGGTCTTGATGAAATGCAGCCAGGAACACAAAAAGAGCTCATGGACATTGGGAAACAAGCAGGAGTGAATCATAAGAGTCAGAAGAAGCTACTAACGTGTGGGAAAAAGGCAAAAGTGCTACCTCGGCACAAACATATAATAAGGAAGTATGTAATAATAATTATTGTTATTGTAATATGGTCTGGGTGAGCATTTGGGAAAAAGATATCTAATAACTGACAAGCGATGTGGCTCATTTTGTTTTGATCTGAAATTCAAACAATGGTTGTGTTTATAAGGCAATAATACGCAGGGCACAGAGCACTGGCACTGCACCAAATATGCACTCCCCAAGTCGGGTTTATATAGGTCATGCCAAACAAATAATAGTGTTCTTCAATATAATTACTGATTCATTACGGAGAGAGAATGTAATCGAGTCTGTTTGAATTTCAGGGAGGCGTTAGATATAGTAAATTCATACATTTGAGCTTGGATTGGGAAGGCTTTGTGCACTTGCCTAGCTCTGCTCCTCTGGGAATCAGTGGTAAAATTCCCACTGCAGCCTGCCCCAGCAGCACAGGAGCTTCTCTGCCAGCTTCAGCAGGCACTGTTGCTCCCACCACCCTTTGCAGACACTCTCAGCACCCTCTGAAGCATTTCACAGATAGACTGGGAAGCTAAGCTACTGGTAATCTGAGATCTGGATCCAAATGTGTGGGACCTGGCACTTAGCTCAGGCATTGCACCAGCCCCACCGGCTGCCTTGATTCCTGAGGTGCCCCAGCCCCTTCACTTCTGAGCCTCCTGCTCCGTGTCCTGCTTCTGGATGTGTCTCTTTACACACATTATTCCAGTGTTATCTCAGGGGAAAGCAGCAAAGGCCAGAGGACAGGATGTCCTGGAGGTGCCCATCAGCTCCCCGGCCTCATGCTCATACTTGCCCATGGGCTTAAACTTGGGTGTCCCTGCCCTGGGAAGACATCAGTGGTGTTGTGCAGCAATGCCAACCGACATGGCAAGGGCGTGCCACCAGGACTCAGGACATCAAAGGAGAAGAGCCAGGCTCAGCTGGTGGTGAGGAAGGACCATGGGGGCTTCTCCAGGGGCTTTTGGATGGCTTTCCCATGTGGTCAGTCCATGGGGAACTGGCATTTCAACTGCAGTGCTTTGCTTTCCCCAGGAAGACCTGGGCAGCCCCACACCAGTCTGAGGTGTTTCCTGCTGGCCTCTGCCTCCAAACACAGGGATGGATGATGGCGCCCACTGCAGCTTCCTCAATACCCGGCACAGCTGCCAGTACCATGGATTTGCTCTGTGTGGCACCTGGACCAACGCTTTGAATGAAAAAACACAATGCATTGTGGAACAGCCACAGTCAGCACCCCTCATCTCCATCACCAGCCCTGCTGCTGCTCCTCACAGCGCAAAGGGCAGAGCTGCAGTGTCCTCCCTGGAACTCCATGCCAGGGAGCAGCTGCATTTGCCAAAAAGGCTGACTGGGCACAACACAAGTCTTCTAGGAAAATGGGGGCCATGCACTGACAGACCAGCACCCAGTGCAGGAAGCACTGACGGAATACTGAGCACTGATGGAGTGCCTTTTTGCAAAGTTAAATCATGCCCCACTAGTCAGCTGACTTCTGTGAGCTTTCAAAAATCTGATCAGGAACTAATAGGGACTATAGTAAATACATGCTTACAAAAGGTCTTTTGATAAAGCCCCTTCCAAGAATGAAACAAACTTGGCAGCCATCAGATAAAAAGTACCATTATGGATTGAAAATTAAGTCAGAACTGATAGAAGGAGGAAAAATCCATTAAAAGTAAATGGCCACTGTTCTAGAAGGGGAAGAAAAGCTGACTGAGGTGGGAGAGGGGCAGGGGGGGCCACGCTTGGAGGAGACAAAAGTGGCCCTCTGAGCACTGTTTCAAAAAACAGAAATGGAGGAAGGATAACAAGGCACCAGCATTTGCTGCCAAGACAGAACTATGTATTTTAACTGCAAGCAAGGCTCAGCAGGGCTGGGAGGAACTCCAGAAGCTTCTAACTAAACTCAGAAACCAAACCACAATAACGGAGAAAGTTCAGTGCACACAAACGCCAAAGCAAGCCATTTCAGAAGAAATTGAGCAAACCTCTTGCTCTGAATTAGAAGCTGGCTTGTAGGGGTCAGTGGTGGGCAAGGCAATAACAACTGAGGCATTGCATGTGAAAGATCTGCACTGAGGATCGGCATGAAAAATATGTCATCCTATAACCTGGTCACACACATCACACTCCATGTCCGCTTGCCCACTTTGAAGCAGGACCTAAAGAAACATTGTAAGATGAACCATGCTGAGTCAAGATCAAAAGTCCACCAAAGGCAGCATGGAAGAATAGAAACAACATCAAAGGCAGAGCTGGGTGGGGGACTCTTTTTCATGAGTGGGGGTTGAGGAGTACAATACTATTTCATTTGCACCAGGGAAGCAGAGGGCTACAAAACAATCATTCCCTTAAGTAACAACCACCCAATGCTTTTGGTTTATTTGTGCTGTGCTAGTTGAAAAGAAAGACATAAAGGTGCTTTTAAAAATAGTTGCAAGGGAAGTTTGTGCTTTGCCAATGGTCTGCCTCCTGGTACTGTTCCCCGCTGGACGTGGTGATCTGCTGATAAGCTCCTACCTGGCCTGAGCTCAGCTCTGCATGCCAAGCCACCCGTAGCAGTGTACCTGCTCTGGCTGGATTGCTGAGACCCCCTTTTTGCAGGGGTTGGATGCAACTCCTTGTGGGCAGCATCCAGCCTTGGGCAGCAGCTGGCGAAGCCCAGCCTGTGCACTGAAAGCCTGCTCAGCATCAGTGTCTGCCTGTCATGGAGTGGGGACCACACGGTGGGCACGAATGTGGTCTCGGGCAGGGTGTGGTGACACTAAGACCTGTGCAGTAAGAAGGGGTGTGTGTGTGTGTAAATAATTTACTAGTATGACCTAAATGCTACCAGGCCTTTGTTTATTTTTATGAAGTCAGTAAAGAACCACGTGGGTTCTGAGACTGGAGTTTGGGGACCAGAGGCTGAGAGGTGACACAGAGGAAAGGCATCCAACCCCTCCATGCAGGAAGGCAGTCAGGCTGAGAGCAGAAGGCTGCTTTCCGAGTTTCCAACTTTTCCTGCATACAGAAAGCTTTGCAGAGAAACAAGAGAGTGAGAACTGCCACAGACCTATAGGTTTAGATGTTACTGATGTCTGCACTTGGCTGACCTACCAGATGTGTTCAAGATGCATAGCTCAAAGATGACCAGTCATCTTTGTTGATGGATCAAAACCCCACAGATTCAGACTGTGGCAGATACGATAGAATTGCAAATACAGCTATTCCAAAACACAAACCAGAACTTCTAAGTGCCAGTGAACTCATGAAGACCAACTGGGAGCAGGAGGTGGATGGCAAAGGCTCCTTTGGTGAAACTGTTGAAAAGAACAAGTCTGCTGGAGAAGGGAGGGTCCCATGGTCACCTCCAGCAGTATAAAACAGCAGTAGCAAAAGCCAGTAATGCACCAAAAGCTGGGTCCAGGCTAAACCAGGCCAATAAAGATAGCTGTGCTGGTGAATGAATATGCCAATCTAAACCATGTTTCCTGAAGCAGTTGAACCCTCAGCCACAAAGCTCTTCCCAGGAGGAAAGACTGTTGCAATAACATTGTTATGGAGGGGGGGGTAACTCTACTTCATAGCTGAGCTGTTGGTAGTTATGACCAGTTTGCATATGTGAAGTGCATGCTTTTCCATATCTCTTTGACACCAGAAAAAGCAAAAATAGGTGTTTGTGTGGATGTGTGCATTGGTGAGTGCATGTACTAAGCTAGGGAGATCGTGCATGTTTGTGCTCACTTAAGGAATTGTGTGTGTGCATGAGAACAAGTGCTAGTGAATATGTGAACAAGAACCTGAGTGGCCATCATGCAGCTGCATGTGAGCATCCCAGGCTACAGCACAAATGGTGTGTGCTGGTATGGGTGCAGGTTACACAAGGGTGCGTAGGGCTGCGCGAGTGCTCACTTATGCCACCCATGGGGAGTGTGGGTCTGTGCTGGCAGGAGGGCTGAGGAGCAGTGGTGTGCACACAAGCACCACTGCGCAAGGGAGGGGAGGTGAGCATCAGTACAGGACAGCACACGCGGCTGGAGGGGAGATGCAAGAAAGCTTTTTCCTGACTGCTTATACAACACAGTTTGGCTCAGCAAAGAGTCAGTGTGGGTGAAGAAGAGTCTAGAAGGGCTCCTGCCAGCTATAAACAGAATGATCAGCATACACAGGATGTGGCAAGCAGCTAAAGGCGTCCCATTATTCACTTCACTTTTATTTCAAGGGGATTCACTTCTCTGTTCTGTTTCCCATTTGGGAAGTGAAACCTAAGATCACAGTACCACTAAAAAAAAATGGTCACAGCTCATTTGTTTTTCTACTTTATTCTTTCTTTCATTTTAAAAAGTTACTTTGCTTTGCCTTGAATGGAATTTATTGAAATAACTAGTAACGTATTAAGTCTTAACTCTCTGTTTCTCTCCTGAGGAATTATCTCATTTGCTCTTATTTGAAACTGTTGACTCTGAGTGGAGTGTTTACAGCTCATGACGTGCTCACAGTATGGTGCAACCTGGAGCAGAGGGAACAACGTGGGTTCCTCCTAAGCACAGCCAGAGCTGGCCTGTGCACTGCTCACAAGGTGCTTTGTAAACATTTATTCATTCTTGCACACACACTCCCTTCACTTCCCCCATCAGGTGAGGAAATATTATTGTCACCATTTCACAGATGGAAGAAGTGAATGCAGATAGGTTTGGTGACTCATCCACAACCACTGAGGCAGATCTAGAGCTGAGGTGTTAAGCTCCTAGCCACCTAATTTAACCCAGAAGGTCACGTTCCCACCCAGGGCTGACAATATAGGTAGTGTCAGCTCCATCTACCTGCCACCCACTTGTCCTGTGAAGCATTAATGCTCATCTTTACGTTTGCAGAATGAGATCAGATTGCTGTGGCCTACTCCATGCAATGGTGTCATCACAGTGCGATATATTATTATGATATCATGATGTGATTATGCCTGAAACTAACGCAAGGACACACGCAGAACAGAGGTAGGCAGTTGGAAATGAGCGACCATGTGCTCTCCAACCACATCAAACACACACACACCCTAAACCAGGGTGTTGGTTGATCCCACCACACTGCAAAGATCTGCAAATGATCTGTATGCTGGGCAGGGGCTCCCCACCTTCTTTGTTGGAACCTGGGTTGATTTCTGCCCTATGCAGTCCTGGTGCAAACAGCTGAAGTAGGAAAGATGGCTCTGTGAGGCAGTGGAAGGAAAATGTTTGCCTCTCCAGTGGAAATCACTCTCAAAGCATATGGTCAGTAAATAAAGATCACGGTCCCAGTTCTCCAGTGAGGATGGTTGTCTTTGAGTGCTGAGCACTTACTGGAAACTAAGCCTCCTCCTGAAGGTGGTTCAATACAAGCACTCACGAAATCGAGCCTTCAGTGTCTCATCACAGCCGAACATCCAGGCCTACATGCTGCCACTGTTTGCTCCATTTTGCTATTTAAGATACTCTCTCAGATGGAATCAAGAACAAAAACAATAAAAATATCCCACTCCTTGTCATCTTTGTTTGCTTTTCCCACTGTTTACGTGGGGCATGATTTCACTCATGTCCAGCTCATCCCAGATGACTCAGATTAGTCAGTTCCACTTTCTGAGATGGGTCTGTCTGTCTGTCTGCTGCTCAGGCCCTGCAGGATGCTGCCACAACCAACCTCACGTTACAAGAGGGGAGGTTAGATTTCCCTGTGCAAATCTTTTTATTTTTAAATAAATCGCTTGGTATTTCCTTCTGTTAAATATCACTTTTGTAACATGTCATTCCAATTAAGCTGGTGTTGCTTTTTGCCTTGTCACATGCAAAACTTGTTTCCACCACCACAATGAAGTTTGCAGAGAGATTCTCCTTGATTTCTGTGAGCTTTGGACTCATCTCTCAGGAGCTGCTACTGCACCTCTTGAGAGAAACAGCAAAACACCCACTAATTTCAAGGTGTCAGAGATTAGGGTCTCCGAAGGACTTTGGAGTGGGAAGAGAATGCATTTGAGTACCTGTACTGTTCAGAGGCCTCCCTACATATCTTCTACCATGGTGAGTGGTTTTGGGGTGTGCTGGGACTCTACAGTTGTAGGGAAATGGAGAGGCAGAAGAATCTCTTGAGCATCTAGAAGGAGGATGGCTTGCTCTTCTTCCTCTGGCCCTCCTTAAGGGATTAAGTGCCAGCCAAACAGTGCTGGCTTGTAAAGAGTCATGACACCTTTCTGGACAATTGCCTCTGGAGTTGAGATTTCCTTTCCTTACTGAGGACTGAAGTTTTCAGGATGTGAAGGAAGGCAGGGTGGCCAGTGCTGTGACGGGTGGCAGGAGAGCATGGGCTGCTGTGTAGAAGAGCCTCGAGTCAGCACCTTTCATCCACACAAACAGAAGAGCCCCTGTTGTTGAACTGGCAGAGAGTTAATCTCATAGTTAAAATATTACTGGGCTCTACCTGCTCTTATCCTTCCACAGTGCAAGGGGCAATGGGCTCAGTAGGTCAACTGGCAGCTGCTAACAGCAGCTAACGGGACCCAGTCAAGGCCGATAATTTGACCTGTGCCTCCTTGGTTAGATCCTTTTCCACAGTCGTGTCATTTTTTTTATAGCCCTTTTGCATGCTTCAATGTGTTTTGTGATAAACAGAACAAAGTAAAAACCCTGCAGAGAAGAAAGCCCAGGCTGAAGCTAGATACGTTCAGTACAGGCTTCATCAGCTGTCCTGCAGCAATGCAGGGGTGCACAGGGTGCTTGTGAGGGCAGCCTTGGCATCCGTGGCTGGGAAGTGAAAGTCAAATCCTTAGAACAGTGCAAAACCCAGTGCCTCAATTTCACGAGTCCCCAGCAGGGAAGACAGTGTGCCAGCTGTGACAGACAAATAAAACAACTAGTGGAGGAGTCACAAATTCAGGGCAGACGCCCAGGCAACACCCCGCCTTCTTCTCGTAAGAGGTGTATAGCCAACACCTGTGGCATTAGTAATCAGAGTCCTGGGGGCTTGTTTGCTGCTGGGATTGCCACTGTGCTTACCCTAGTCACAGGTATCTGCTCTCACACCTAAGCCAACAACACTGCAAGTTACTATTTTGCTGGCCAAAAGCTCTCTAAATTGGAACAGGGAACAATCCTTGCTATCTCTACAGGTTCCAGCTCTGTGATGTGTGCTACACCCATTCATCTAAATGCAGAATTAACTCTGAAACAAATGATAAGGTTTTAAATGCCATCACATAGCTAATTTATTTCCCAGCTCTCCCAAAGTGCTTCCCAGGTGCTGAAAAGCTTAGCTGCCAAGATCTCCATAGCCTCTGCTGACAACCTCAGAGACGCAGCTCTATGTATTGCATCATCTTTCCTATTTGTGCAGGCCCCAGGGGCTTTCAACCATCAATCTGCTCAGCCACAGAGCCCCCTGCAGTGGTGGTGTTGCAGTTCTCCCCCCCAACACAGCCAAGGAGACATGAGGAGGCACACCAAGAAGTGACTTCTCCCTGCTGATAGGGGAAGTGGGTGCTGGAGCAACACCACCAGCTGATTCCTCCCATCTTCCATGTGTGTCTTCCCACCTCACAGCAGTGTGCTTTGCCTTGATGTTGGTGGAATTACACAAGTGCAGGCTAGGCGTGAGCTCACACTATAACGCATTGGTTGTCCTGAAGACACAAGGTCATCCCATCCTTGGGACGGAGAGAGAGGACACAGGTGTATATATGCACACATGAGCACACCTCCATGGCTGTGTGTAAACACATGTGTCTACATGGAGCTTCCATTTGGAGCTGTGCCCTGCGTGGCAAATATCTGTTCAGGCAGAAAAACATCATTGCCCCAGTTCCTGCAACAGAATCATTTTTGGTTTTCTTTCAGGTTCTGGAGTTACTTCTGGTTTGCAAAAATAGCACTGCTTGAGGCAGCCTTCCTGATAGGTGGAATAGTTTCCCCTTGAGGAGAAACTGGTGGAAATCCCCTCTCCTGAGACATTTTTAACTTTGCCAGAAAATGTACAATGGGAGTGACTGCTTTAACTAGCGAGCTGACTGGGATGAGCTAATGGGTTTTTCCATCTCTGGTGTCTAGTTCCAGGGATTTCCATGAATTGCTGTCAGGACAGAAGAAGGCAAGAGATTGCAACTGTGGGATCTGCTGTTTCAGCTCCACTGACACGTCATTCCCCCAGGACACCCAGTGACCTGGTTAATCTAGTTCTTTGCTTCTGACTTCTCCTCGTAAATGATTTATCAACTGGCGTGGATCCCTGTTTGCTTAAGGAGGCGTGTGACGACCTCTAGCAGACCAGCTGCACAAAGCTACAGCCTGCATTTGGCACCCAGCTGCTGGTCCCAGCTCGTGACCCTTGGCACAGGGAGCACAAGGACGGGGCTCCAGCAGAGCCCGGTGGCAAGGGCTGAGGCAGGGAACTGTGGGTAGTGTTTACATGGCTCTGTGGAGAGCTCTGGTGACTAAGCCATCCGCTCATCAGCAAGGGCGCTTGCAGGCCTGCCTTGGCCTGTCCTGACCCCCACAACAGAGTCCTGACTGGGCAGCCGGATACCGTGTTCACTGTATACAGACTGTGGGGTACAGGTCATGGGAAGCATCAGCTGTGCCAGAGCCATCCCTGGGGTCCATGTGTTCCAGAATAAAAATAACGTGGACATCCACCACCTTATCCATCCTCACAAAGTAGCATCAGTGGCAATGACACCAGTGTCAGCATCAGCTGCAGCTCTAAAGGTCTTCATCACATGCACATGTAGGTCAATATATGTGTCACCACACACAAAGCACTGCAACTAAAAAGACGATGGTGCAGATCTAAACTCAAGCACTCAAGCCAGGGAGGTGAGGGATGATCCTACAAGCCTTTGTATATGAGGCTAAAGGAGAGTGGAAAGAGATCAGATATCACCAACTGGGCATCCTCCTAAAAAACTGTCTATGGGCAACTCCCTGCCTTCCCTCCAGGCCAGTTATTGCTGCTTCCTGCTCTGATTGTTTCAAATCCAGTTATCTTGAGTTATGCTTGTTCTGGCAAATACAGTGCAGCAGAGGGGAGGTCCCGTCCGTGTCGATGTTGTATGCATGCCACAGATCACAGAGATTAGCATGGGAGGAATAACCCAGATGATCTGCTTGAGGCAGGTATTGGGAAGCTTACAACAGAGCTGTGTAATCATTAGAAATATAAAACTGTGTAACAGATGAAGAGCCATGCTGAATTTCCAGATGGCTGGAGGCTGTTTCACAGGGGTAGCACACAGCAGAAAAGGAAGCTGAGGAAGCCCACTCCAGCACCAGCCCAGACAGCACTGTTTCCAGAAGCATGGTGTCACACCACCCAAGGGCCACATCATCAGGCAGGGCTGGCTTAGGCTGCGGCAAGGAACCTGCAGCCACACGCAGGCAGAGGCATAGGGTGTGTTTTTCTTTCACATAAGGGTGGATCTGGAGCAGCTTTCAGTTTCCTGGGACCTGAGACGTGGTTTTGTTCATATCACAAGAGGACTGAAGGTGCAACTTCTCTTTCCTTTTCTTGGGGCACACCACAACCTTCCTTTCCTTTTGCCTCAATGGGAACTCTGTGTTCATGCATCACAAGCTCCCACTCTATACATTGTACAGCACATCAACATCACAGAACAACAACCAGCTGGTGGCCTATGTGAGTGGTAATTCCACCTGACCAGGAGCAGCTGTAAGTACCCTGTGACTCAAAACCCTGAACTACGTCCCCAAGGATGTATTCAGTCTAGGCTGAGCCCACACACCCTGGGATATCCTAGTTGTAGCTGCAGAGCAGAGAGGCAGGACAGGGAAAGAAAGGAAGACTAGCAAGTTATCCCAAAATCGTATTTCCAGGCTTTTAATATGGGTGGATGTATTTTAGGTATAACCTTCAATGTGAATTCCCAAGTACTGATAGATTATATATAGGTAACTCAGGATTCAGGCTTAGCTTCAAGCCCGATCTCACTAAGTATTCACACCACAGTTCTGCTCTGCAAACAGCAGAGAAGAGCCTGGTCCATATAGAAACTCTGTCCTTACCAGCAGCACAAGTACTCTTGGCTTTGCAAACCCAAAACCTTTTACCGAAGATAGCACAGATGTGGAGTGATGCAAGTGCAAAATTCCCCAAACGCATTCCCCTGTCCCTAGGGAGCTGAAACAAGAGCCGAATTTTCTCATTGACTTCTTCTGTGGCAGATGCACAGATTTAGGAACAGAACGTTAAAACAAGCACCCAGAAACTCTTTGGCAGAGCCAGAACTGGAACCTGTTTCCTCTCATCTCCAGGCTCCCAGGTTGTGAGAGAGATTGCTTCCAGGTGTCTGGCTTTGTTCTGGTCCTTTGTTCTGGTCCAGAAGGCCATTTTCTGGTCCATTCTCTGTCTATCCCAAAGGGGTTTTAATTTGTATTTTTGATCACAACCAAACAGATATTTTCATTGATCTGTTCACGCAGAAAACATTTTATTGAGCTGTTCTGATTTTGCTGTGCTAAATTCACCCATCTGGCAGAGCACTTTACTACAAGACAGAACTCACATACCTATTAGTTGGATCTTAGCATAGGAGATCCTACTGGGATGCGCTGGCCAAGGCTACAGCTACCTGCTGTGTTAGGGGCATCCTCCTTTACCACCACCATTCTGGGAAGACTGCCTCAGAGTTAAGAGGAGCTAACCCGAGTGTCTTGTTTGGGTCCACTGCTGATGAGGTTCACATTAAATCTACTGGCAAGATCTAAACAACAAGACTGAATGCAGAAGGGCACAGTTATGGATGAATAAAAGTAAAGGGAATAATAACCTGCTTTTCCTGGACCTGGCCCAGAATTCACTAAAGGGATTTCCATGAGCATTAGTAGGATTCAAATCAGACCATAAATTTATTGCAAATTTTCTTCTGCTTTATTAAAGTAGGGGGGAAAAAAAATAAACCCACAACCTAAACCCCTATATGTTTAAGATTGTTTCCCTTTTTTCTCATATATTTATTCTTTCTGCTCCTTCCTGGCACTGGGAAGACTATAACCCACCTCTGAGAAGACCATGATCTGACAACTGCCCGTAACATGGGAAGTGCATTACTGAGCACTCCAATTTTGCTGGCCCTGAGCAACAACCAGCTCAGCTCTGCTCCACTTCAAGGCTTATCACTCGTACTGGGCACTGGCATAACAGACTTACACACGGAGGGAATGTTCTTCCTATCTTATTGTCATTTCCACAAATATCAATTTAAAAATGTCACATTTCTGTACCCTGTGGATGTCATCTAATTTATGTGTGCACTTTGTTAATGCTGGGTTGTGACACACACTTCCCACAAGTTGTCTAGGGAGGAGAATTACAAGTATCGAGGCACTTTAAGATGCCGGCAGAGTGCCTAATTGGATTACAAAAGGGCATTCCTCCTGCCACCACTTGATTTCAGTGCAGGTTGGACATGTAACTATTCCCATCCCTAGATACCAAACAACTTTAAAGTCTGGTAGACAGCCTGAGCTCCCTCTTAGACTATGACACTTACTTAGCTCTCAATGTGTTGCAAGGATGGAAGAAATAATGCCCGAGTTCTCAGGAAATACAGAAATGGGATCAACTAAGTAACTTTTAAGTCAGTTAGAAAGACAATCTATTAACACTTTCTGCTAATAACCAGCTTTGATAGATTCCCATGATTCCCACTGCCAGCATCTCCATTCTCACAAATAAATATTTATGACTCTTCTCCCTTAAAAGGCTAGTTTATCTCATTTAAAATAGAAAGAGCATGGAGATATAGCTATCAACATTAAGGATATTAACTCTCCCTTTTTATCCCCATGTTTAAAAAAGGAGCTAAGCATTCAAAGCTTAAAGTGGAAAGTCTATCACACAGAGTGGCTATGAATGGGAGTCATTAAATGCCTGGCTGCATTTTTTTTATCGAAACAATAGAGCAATTTACTGTACAAATAGCTTTGGCAAAGTAGGGTTTAGGTTCTGTCGAAGTTTACAGCCCTGTATCCCAGAAAGTCAAGTATGGCAGCAAAGCCTTTGACTCTTCTGAGCACTGAGGAGGGGCTGGCTCTCACCCCAAGAGAGCTGCTGGCACATCAGGCAAAGCACACACCAAATGTGCGCAAGTGTGAGGCCTAAAGGAGCTACGGCATCTTGGCTTTGACTTCCATGTAACTTCACAAATGTCAGGGTCAGCTCCCAGGAAACAATTGCTGGTCCATTACAGGCAATGTCCAGAGAGGATCAAATCCATAGTCCTCATTTTAAACAAAAAGGGGAAAAAAAAACCCAAACAAACAAACCCAAACAAATCTAGTTTGTTTCAAGTCAGTATTACCTGCCCATATGTTTTGTCTGAACTAT
Organism: Melopsittacus undulatus; assembly: GCF_012275295.1. Classification (NCBI taxonomy): domain Eukaryota; kingdom Metazoa; phylum Chordata; class Aves; order Psittaciformes; family Psittaculidae; genus Melopsittacus; species Melopsittacus undulatus. Next base: position 47,545,376 of record NC_047530.1, read on the forward strand.
TGAAGTGTGAGGCCTGTTTCACACTTACGCTCCATTTTCAAAAGTAAGGCATTTCTGTATTTTTCAGCACTGTCGTGCATGAGCAATAGCGCTGCCACCTAGAGGCCACAGTGACTTTCCAGCCCATTCCCTTGGACAGCAATGGCACTGGCAATAACCTGTTATCCTTATTACCCCTTTGTGAAGAATTTCTCATTCCTGAATCAACATCTCTCATTCAAGAATTGTGTATTCTGCCTTAAACAATCCAGCTTAAGAACAGGCTATATAATGAATGTGCCCACCATAGGGCTGAAGGACAGTATGAAACATGAGATACAAAGCAGAGCCTTGCAGAGATATCTGAGGGCCTTTGGGGAGCTCTAGGCTTCTGGGAGTGGTACTAAATGTTTGGGTTTGAAGGAGTTATAGCAGGAAGACTTGAGTATGGGACAGGGCTCTGTATTGCCTTCTTTAGTCACGTCAAGCTCTATAGCCACAGTGAGCATGACTTTCAGAGGCTTATCCCATTGCTACTGCTCACACAGCTGCCAGGCTTGGGAGGAGTTTGCTCTGGTTATGCCCTAGAACTGTATCTGTTTTGGCTCCAAATGCGCTTTTCTCTCATCCCTGCAACAATCTCATTCCTCTCTGCCAATAAGCAGTGGGACCAGGTCTGCTGAGACCAGCAGCAAGCTCTGGCTACCAAGGCCTGGACACTGTCCTTCCCAACCTGTCTGAACTGAATACTGCAAGTCAAACTGATCCAAAATCCTGACAACTGGAACCAGTCTGGAACTTGTCTTGGTGGTTACAGCCTGTACAGGAGAGTCATACCTCAGCTCACACACTCCATCCCAGCGGCTGCTCTTCTGCCTTGCTGCCTGAACTCTCTAGTCTGGTTCAGGAATGGCCTTTCCCCATGCATTTCCCTACGGCAGGTGCAGGAGTGATTTAATACTGACAAATGTTAAAAGGAGCCATGCAGAGGACATTCATGGCAACCTACTGCTGTCCCTTCCACATCCACACACCTCAGGCAGCTGCGCAAGCTGAAGTGGAGCAGACAAGTGAGGGTTGCACAGTGATACTCTGGCCTTGCAGCTGGAGAACCCCAATCAAATGCCCTTGCAAAGCACTTCAGTTTTGCTTGCACACTGCCTGCCCTGTGCCCTGCACCAGCTGTATTGCAAAATCCCCCATTGATGTGACTAAGAGTCACGCTCTGCAGCCTCAGCTTCAGTTTCTACCTCTCACAGCCCTGAAATGGCGACAGGGAAGTGTCAGATGCTTTCTGTTCTCCTTACCTAGGACTCTCTAACCATGGGTGTTTTTGAGTCCAAGGAGCTGGAGTGACCTTTCAGTCAATACTGTTGTGTGAGTGGCTAAATAAAAACAGATCTGAACCCAGTCAGTGCTGCTTACATCAAGGAAAGGGGAAGCAGCCACTGACTCCAGCAAGTACTAGCAAAGTTCTGCAAGAAGTGGCTAAAAATAGGGCTGCCCCCTACAACACTTCCGTCCTGCGTTTGACACACTCGCAGCTTTCACATCCCATTGGCCTCACTGTTTCCTTGTGGAGGGCTTGCCTCACGCCCCAGCATCACAGGGCAGCCCTTCCTGCTGTGGACAACCTCAGGAGCTTTGAAGTGCAGGCAGCTCCCTCCCACCCCAGTGTAAGTGGCCACTTCCCCTGCCCTCTTTACGTGTGCTTCAGTCACAAATGAGAAGTGGGGCAGGCCCCCATTGACGGGCTCGGCCTGAGAAGACACTAGAAGCCAGAAGACACTAGAAGTCTCAGAGATACTGAAGACCAGAAAAGCTTTCTACAGTGGACTGTTTTCTCAGTAAATTAAATTGTGGGAAGTGTTTGTCTGAATACCCTGAAAATTCCCAAACACTACCTTTCAATTTTCATGCTTATTCTTGGAAAACTTGGAGCTGAAAATGGCCTGGACCTGCTTCTTGAGGAAAAAAGAAAGCAAATGAACCCAGAATGCAGAGGAGAGGATGCAAATGAGAACTCTTCTGAGTAGTCTGAGGCTTAGATGCCTTTGCCCCTGGAGCCAGGGAGATGGCTGTTAGCCGGCCAGTGTGGATGTCAGATGATGGAGGTGTGTTAGCAATGAACTGTAGGAGGAGAAAGAGCACTGCCAGTTCTGCCAGTGATGTCCATGAGAAGAGAGCTCAGAATGGGTGACCATCACTGTTAAACTGAGGAGAAACCAACAGTCTGTTAACCCAGATGAAATGGAGACTGTTGAAAACACTCTCTGCTGTTTGCCCAAGGCTTTTCAAACCCTGGGAAAGTAATGCCCCTGGGATTTTGGGCTGACTGGGAGTTCATTAGCACTTCTGTATTCCCTGCTTTTCAGTCCAGCAGGTACTAGGAGGACAAGGCAGCACATGCTGGATTTCTTGAAATTTCCCTTGGATCAGGGAAATCCAAGGCCAGAGATTTGCTGCCTTCTCTGGACCACAGACAATTAAGTAACTCACCACCTTGTTGCCACACTACAGGGGTCCAGGCAATCTGGGAGCTCCTCCAGGAGTTTGGAGTCTGGCTCTTCTAGCCTCAAGCTCTCAAGCAGAGGAATCTTATCTTAAATGAGAAACACTTCACAGAACCTGATTCTACTCCCAGGTAACAGGGGTGATCCAAGAAAGCCAGCTGAACACCCTTGCTGTAAAAGGACTGCTGCAGAGGAAAGCCTGGGACCCTTCACTGGGCTGGGGGATGCTGTCCTGGGGTAGCCTTGATGGAGCCCTGAGTTTGGCAGAAGGCTGGAGAGTGGAGAAGCTGCCTTGGGGGTTTGGCTTGGTAAAGGCCAGACCTCTCTGAAGTGAACGAGGGAAAGGCACACCTGGGGGAAGAGCCCCCAGCCAGCCCCCAGGACAGGTTCCAGGGAATAACAGCCCTGTTAGGTTGCTTCGGGGCTCTGGGTGGTAAAACACAGCAGAAAAACATTCTGCTCTGAAGTCACACCTAGATGGCAAGAAATTTTCTCCAGACCAAGCCAAAAGCTATTTCCTGCAGCCACTTTGTTACCAGACTCCTTTGGGGGAGTGGCAACATTGGTGCCAGAAACAGGGCCCTGGTAGGAGAAGGGTGCAGGCCCAGTCCTGGGCAGTTCCTGTGGCTACACAAGTGTGGTGAGGAGGATGGAGGGGTTCATGGCACCTCAGCACACAGTTTTACACTTCTCAGTCTGGTGGGGAAGAGGCGCATTTGTAAGTTCTTGCTAAGCCTTGCTAACCACTCTCCTCTCAAGACCAGTCTGTGTAGGTTTCTTAGGTGGTTGGTTTGTGGTTTTTACCGTTGCAGTTTAGTATCTGGATCTTAATTCAACCTGTCCATCTGCCTCTCTCACTCCGCCAGACTCACAACGGTGAGCAGCTTTGGCCCTTGGTGAAGCTGTACCTCTGGGTCCTTCAGAAGCTGTCGTGGGATCTGGGGAGCTACCCCGAGGCTGTGGCTGGTCCACAGCCCTTCAGGTCAGTCCTCATGGTGACCCTCATGACAGCGGGACTTCCAGAGGCCTGAGGCAGTGCCAGGGAGTCGGAGGGATGGGATACACGGTACCTGCATGGTCCTTTGAGAGAGCTGCACGTGCCTCAGCCCGACTTGATTGTTGAGCTCCCCTCACCACCCTTTTCCTTTCGCTCCCCTGGCAGATGAGCGTGCAGAAACCACACGAGGGAGGCAAGACGGAGTTTCCCGTGCTCTAGTCAGGGTGGTGTTATGGTTTTGTGTGTGTGTGTGTGTGTGTGCGCGCTTTGTTTCCACCCCTGCGATGGCTCGGATCACAAGGGGCTATTTTAGAACGGATGTGGCAAGCTGCTTCTAGAACTGGCGGTCATGTCCGTGAGGCAGTGCCACAGCGCCACCTGCTGGCCCTGCCCACCTGCGCCATGGCGGCGGCAGCCCTGCCGCAAATGGCGGCCGTCAGGGGCAGCGCGGCCGCAGGGCGGGGACGAGCCCTGCCGGGACCCTGCTGCGGCTGTGCCCGCCCCCTGAGGGCGGCACGGCCAAGGCAGCAGAGGTGGCGGCTGCGCCCGTGCTCACGGCGGAGCGGCTCTGGGCAAGAGCTCTCGGAGGGCTGTGTACGGTGTGAGAGCAGAGCACGCAGCCATGCTGTGAGTGCCCCGTTTGCTGCATGGGAAACATCTGATAATAAAGGGCGATAAAACTTCTCTCTGGGACACACTGCAGGTGCCCTCAGATCTACTTGCTCATGGGCTGGACTAACCACATTGTTAGTAAACTGCACTGTCAGGGTAAAGAAGCACATGGGGCAGCTTTAGACCCACCCTGGATGCAGCACCAGCTGCCACGTAACATCACAACGTCTTTGCCGTGAGTACAAGCATAAACAACACTCAACCACGCTCTTTTCCGCATACCAGGTAGTATAGACAAATGTAGGGCAGGAAAGTGCACAGTGCAGAGTTGCGAGGTCTGCTGAGCAGCTCGCTCATAGTTTGTGAGGATCTCTTGTTCCTGAGTATCATCCGCTCTGGCTGGGAAATACTGCAGTCTGATCATTTTGGTGCCTGAGAATAAGAGGTACAAGCTACTGGACTAAAAGAACTTCAGGAGAGTAGGCACAATGAGCAGAAAATGTGGATTTTAGGCCATACAAGTGCCATAACGGGGAAAAGGTGAAGCAAACTGAAACAAAATGGAGGGCAGGTGTGGGCAGAAAGCTTGCAGCCAGCATTTTGGCAAACCTGGAAGAGCTGTCTGTATGATCAGTAGTGGTTCTTGCACAGTGCGAGAAATGGGCTGTGACAATTTGAAAGAAAAGAACGCAGAAGCTTTTTAAGCAAGAAGAAAACTTGTATTTTTGAGCACAAGGCTTTTCAGTTAGGCATTTACAGGAACTGGCAGCGATGCAGAGAACATGGTAATGGCCGTGTGTCTAAGAAACTGCAGAGCTGCTTGCTTATACTTTTTGTTAAATAGCCAGTGTGATCTGAAAGTTTACTGGGAAAAAGAGAAGGAACAAAGCCAAGTGCAATCAAAACTAGCACTTCAGGCTGAAGCATTAGGTGTGCTTAACTCCAGCTATGGTAAATTCCACCTTTGGCCAGAGGCATGGAAGGGCAAGGCTGCCTAGAGAAGCCAGATACCGATTCTCTGGTGGTCAGCCCCAGCAGAAGGGCAGACTGCCCATGGCCTAAGCCTAGGCCATGGCACAGCCTGCTTCAGGGAGCTCTGTCTGGCCTCTGGAATGCTGCTGGCCTGGACTCCCCATATCCTGAGGCACTTAGAGATATCCCAACCAGAAGTTACAGTGGTGAGTGGGGCCTCACTGAGTTTGAGGAATAATTCTTTCAGTTGTAGATGTGAAATGCAAAGATTTCACCCAGTTTCCTTTCTTTCACTGTGTATCTTTTCTTTACATCTGTTTCCAGGCATTGCAGAGCCAGCATACACTGCATCACCGCTGCCCTACCCATCAACTAAAATCTGGCCCGAATTTATCTGCAGTTTGGGATACCTCTGCTTTCAAGGCTCTACAGTGGGAGCATTTCACTTTTTAAGTGAATGCTCTTTAGCTTTACTAATGGGTGCTCACTTCTGTTAAGAGTGTCCTGATACATCTTACTTCTATGAACCACAAAGTAATACCCGTGGGTCTTTGATAGACAAGGAAAAATCAGTTGCCTTAGGACACCAGAGAGCTGGTTGTTGGGTTAAACACATTCAGTGTGCACTTAGGGTCCTGATGAACCTGATGTTGGGGTGTCCAGTGATGTATCACACCTACATACACACAATTCTTGGTCAGAACTGAAACATCTACTCTAAGGCATCTTCATCCGTGCCTTTCCAGGTCAACCTACCACTGCTAAATGGCCACACAACACAAGGGTTTTCTAGAGTGGAAAAGGAGAGAGCAGCGGCAGAAGACATTCATCCTTGGTTACAAGAAAAAGCCATCACACAACACAAAAGTATCATTCATTACCAATGAAACTCTGTCTTTTATTTTAAGCCCTTCGTTAATCTTGAAGAGCAGGTTTTACCATGCACTCTTCTTTCCCTCATCACACCCTCATGGTCCTAGGCCCAGCAAATCAATAGCACTGATTGTCCTTTGAACATCTTGAGCCTACCCAGACATACAGAATTACCTTTAGCTAGTATTTCACTACAGCTTGTAATTTGGCCTTGTTTCTAACCCAGCCCCCCAGCCTGTTAACCCTTGCACTTTCCTCTTGGTTCTGGCTCTACCCAAGGCCTGAATGGCTCCCTTATGTGAAGTCAGCGTTTCTTGTCCCCCGCTTTAAGGGGACAGACACAGAGCACTCGGCTTGTGCCGCTCCCCCACCTTTATCCCTCCTTCAGGCGTAACTGTCAGCTAATCAACGTTTTTGTCCCAGTAAATCACCCCCAGGGGGGAGTGCTAACGACTGTCTTGTAGGTTTGCAAAGAGAGGGGGTTGAAGGTCAACCGACTGCAGGGCTGGCAGCATGGGAAACGTGCCCTCAGGTACTGTACGCACAGATCACTGCGAGAAACGGCTAAGGAGGGGGAATGAAGGAACAGACTGGCAATTACACGCTTCCCAAACTGTACAGCACTCGGCTCTAAGATCGGGGTGCAGCAGGAGGAGCGGGCAGAGCAGAGAGCTTCCCTCCTCAGAACTCACCGTCCTGGACCCTCTGCTAGAGCAGTGGCAGGGCGCCGCGGGTACAGATTCCTGAGGCATTGTTTCCTCTTCGGGACCGTGCTGCAGCCTCGCCTCAGTTTCAGAAGACACCTTTTATTTTGCTCCTGAGCGGGAGCAAACCCGGGCTGGGCACGTTTCGTGGCTGCACAACCTGCGGCAGCAACGACAGCCGATAGACGGCGCGGGCCTGGCCGGTGGGGACCGTGCGGACACATCCTGCCGCACTCACGTGCGTTCTGCACCCGCAGCAAATAATCCCCCACTCACTGACTGCTTGGAGAACAGAATGGGGATAAAGTCAGGAAAACCAGCATTCCCACTGTTTCTGAGGGAGGCGAACAGAAGGATCACAGGGGAGTTATACCCCAGGTCCTAATTCCAGCTTCTCCCTCCCAGGGAGGACTGGAAAAAGCAGTATTGTAAGGGACCCAGAGTACCCAGTTTTGCGATGTAATTGATTTGGCTTCTGGAGGACAGGATGAGCACAAGACAAGGGGCAGGCATAGAGATAGCAGCCTGTCTTGCCAGCAGCGAGCTGCTCTACAGCAGCTCTATCATCCATGTTGCCCAACTGCACCCCTAAGGTACAAGTGGAACCTTTGAATCTCATATAAATTTGACATTTGTGTTGTCTTATGCCACCTCCATTTGCTGAGGAGAAACTTGTGAGAACTGTTTTTCAAGGATCAAGTTAGCAGAACAAAGGTGGGAGTAATGACAGATTTACTTGTAGATGTATCATTACTTCAGAGCTTTGTTCCTTTCAGCTTTGCAGGGCTGGAAGCAGCAGCTTTCTGCCAGTTGGAAAGGATGATTCCTAGCTTTCTCATGGGAAGTGTCAGATGTTGGAACATGCTGCCTGTAAAAAATGTGACTTTAATACATTAAAGAAGTCTATTTATGGTTATTTTAAAGAGGCACTTGCATTCCTGTGCTCGGTAGAGTTGGAACTAAAGCACCTGATACAGATAATTTGTTCCACTGCAATCTAAAAGTGTTCTATTACTAAAATAATCTGATTTCTGAAATAACGTTAGTAGCTGTCCTGCTTTTGGCTGAGACAGAATTCATTTTCTTCCTACTAGCTGGTACAGAGCTGTATTCTGCATTTAGTATGACAATAATGTTGGTAACACCCATGGTTTCAGGAGTTTTTAAGTAATGTTTATACAGTCCTTAGTCTTTCAGCTCTGCATGACCTACCAGAAAGCTGGAGCTGCACAAGAAGCTGCAAAAGGACTCAGGCATGTCAGCTGACTCCAGCTGGCCACATGGATATTCCATACTGTGATGCCATGCTCACTGTTACAAACTGGGGAAAGCTGGCCGGAGGCTGCTGCTGCTCAGGAACTTGCTGGGCATCAGTCAGTGAGTGCATCGCTTGTTATGTATATGCTAATTTTTCTGTTTTCTTCCTTTTCTGTGCCATTAATCTGTCTTTATTTCAACTCACAAGTTTTCTCACTTTTACTCTTCTGATCCTCTTCCCCATCCCATGGAGGGGAACGAGCAAGTGGCTGTGTGGTGTTTTGTTGCTGGCTGGAGTTAAACCATGACAGTAGTTCAGCTAAATTTCAGTGATAATATGCTCCCTGAAGAGTCTACCAAGCAAGTCTACATCTGCTACGCCAGACACCTACCAGACTTGTAGATGCCATTTTCTCACAGGAACGCTTTAGATTTCTTTAGACCTTTTGCTCTTCAGCAGAACACCAAACACTCTTAAGGAAAACAAGCAAGTACATGTGCTCCCACATTTGTATATCTCAAGATAAGTGCTGGAAGAAAGCTCTAGATTTCAACTGTTGTTGTGAGCATAAAGGCTGTATTCCCTTCTGTGGTCTATCTGTCCCAGCCTTGACATTTAAACTGACACCTGTCAAAACTCAGACTCCCTCCTCTTGGCCTTTTTGTTGCCCTTCACAGCTTCTGTTTGCCCCAGTCCCTCTCCTTCCCTCTCAAGACTTTTCTACACTTGCTGACCACCAAGCAAGTATTTTATCCATGCTGCTGAACCGTCCTTTGAACCTCCTTGCACCAATTCACAATGACCTAAAACTACAAAATCTGGACTGGGTTTGATCCAAGCTGAAGTCAGACATGACCAACTTTAGAGTGGCATGAGCTGTCCTTCATCAAAGCAATTAAGTGTACACAGTTGTAGCTCATTTTGCACATTAGGTGAGGTCAAAACATTGAACTCATATAAAAACAGTAGTTTCCATTTCTATCTCTACTGTGTGTTAACAGGGCTGTGCTGCTCTGAAGACTGAGCAAAATTGTTAAGAATTCCTGGTATGATAGTCCTGAGGTTTAGGCTTGAGGTTTTTGTTGTGGGTTTTTGTTTGGGTTTTTTTTTCCTAAAGGCAAAAAAAATCCAACCTGCTATTGACAGTCTGTCCTCTTGAAGAACATAGGAAAAAGAGAGTGGAGGCACAGCAGGAAACAGGGAGCAGGGGATACCACTCTTCCACCTTCTCCCCCAAGTACATTTTAAAGACTTAAGGTTCTTTGACATGGAAAAAGCCACAGGGGTAAAGAAAACACCAAACCAAAACCAAGTCATGTTCACGATAAGTAAAAATTTGGGCTTTGAAGTCATTACTTGTCCTGGCACCAAAATTAATATACCAAAACAAACAACTCAGAGCTTAGAAACCAGAGACTCAACCTCTAAGAAAACTGTTTAGCTCTTAAAGGTTCCTATCCTTGCCCTTCAAATGAACATTGAGAAAGCTGCCAAGTTCACATCTATCATAAACAAATCTTTCTGCAGAGAAAGATCAGATTAAATATTCTTAGTACTTGAATAGCTCACCTTTTCCTCACCTAAACTCCTTTGTGTATCTTAGGAGAACAAAGAGCCACTGCTTGCCACCTTGAAAAACTTGTAAAAGTGTGAGAAGTCTTATTTCCATTGTGTTGTGTTGGTAACACCACCCTGCAATCTGCAGTCCTTAGTTACCTGTTACTACATTTAGAAATCAGTACTACAGTTAACTTAGATGCAGCTGTGCTGGTAAAGACATTTAAACCACTACTAAACCAGCACAGATAAGAAACAATAAAATGGGTGTTTCTACACTAAACCACTGTCAGTTCAATCATACAATTTAAAATAAATTACTCCCCTGTACTTCTAACCAGTATTAATAGCAACACAACTCTATGGGTAGAACAGGCTTTAGGTTCAGAAATAAGCTGTATTTATAGTTGCAATCACAACAATTATAAACTTTCTTATAACCTCAAGGTACATGGGGGGGAAGGGAAGGCTGGTTCTTTGGTATACATCTTACTGCTGACTAAATCAACAGAAAATTATGGAAGAGAAATGACATTGTACAAGAAAGAATCAAAAATACAGTTCACAAGATCTGCGTTAGGTCTGTGTTTAAACAAGTTGCAAGGTAAGCATGCTGTGGACAAATGCATTCAAGGTCTCTGATAGTGCCTTTGCCAATCTCAAAGGTACTAGGTGAGGCAGTGGACATTCTGTGATTTTCTGATAACGTAACAAATATCGAAGCAAGCAACACTGATATTTAACAGAGCTGAGCATATGCCAGCTTTCCCAGCAGTCATATCTAGCAAGTGTCCTCTGCAAAGTGAGTTCTATTCCTTCTGTACTTTCTGAATTGCTGGCCTATTTAGATCCATCAAACCAAACATGAAAGAACATTATTAGCATTAATTTACTCTAGAAAGGGATGAACAGAAGTAGTTTGGGCAAGATAAGAACCTCAGGAACCATATTTCAAAAGTGACAAATGATTTTACCTATAGAAAGACTCCAACAACTATGGCCATCCAGCTGTTGGCTCTTCTGCTGAACTGGTAAACAAGAAGGTATTGCACAAAACTGTCTGTAATGAGTGCAGAAAGGCTACAATTTGCCATCCATTCAAACAGCCACTGACGGCCATGACAGTAAAATCCCATCCTGTCCTCCTATTAGGCAGCATCTGTTCTGTGTCATAACTGGTTTCTAGTTTATATTTTGCTTGCTGTCACATGGCTACACTTTCAAATAAATTTTCTTCTCAACATTCTTGCAAGATTTTATGAAGTGAACAACAGCCACAGTAACATTACTGAACAAAATAGAGTAAGCCAGAAAAAGGTTTTATTTTATTAGGAATGGTACATTTAAACACACGTAAGACTTTGGGATTAATTTACATAGTTTTCCAAAAATGTTTCCCTTCTTTAACAATACAGAAGCTAAAAAAAAAATTATCTAATTCCAAATTATAAGAACAAACAGTATTTGCAGTGGAAATTCCTATTAATCAGAACTCTGCATTCAGGAGATGTAAAGAAATGACCCTCTTTATGCTTTAACACGATTCACTTTTTCTGTCACAACTGACTACAATTTTCCTGGGATTTTTTTGCTGCTGTCATTACTAACGGAATCTTCCTTTCCATCAAGACTAATGCTGGTCATACACACATTATTCAGTATCATACTTTTGGGTATGAAAGCTATGTCACTTTTATAAACATCAAAAACATGGACATGCATATTGACATTTCTGTGCAGTTTTATGGAGTCACCTGTCAAATAAGGCCTCTACATACAATACCACATACTACTGAATTACTGGAAAATTATTATAATGGATTCCCAATAGTCCTGACATCCAGATGGTATGTCTCATTTTAATGGGAAATTCCAGCTTTCATTCCTGCTTAACATTGTATTGATTCACTATCCAAATGAGCAACATTCAACTAACCAATGTGTATTCCTGAACGTCTTTGTCAAATTAAACATATTATCAAGGTCATTTAAAAGTTGGAACTTAAACAGCCTGTTAAGCCAAGCAACAGGGGAAAAAAAGTGAACTCTAAACTAAATTCAGCTGGTCCATTCATTCTCACACAGAAAAGTAGCCACAGAACCTTAAAGGAATAAAATCTATACTTCCTGTTCTCGGACTTAATACCAAGGACAAAAGCTAACATAATATTTTGGAAGTCAAAGGCCTTGGAGGTGGAGGGGGGAAGTGGAGAACAAGAAAGGGAGAAAGCAGCATATTGTCTCATCCCATTACCTCAGCATTATGTGTATGTAATATATCTATGATAGAAATGTTTACTAATAGCAGGGAAAAAAAAATAAAGGCGACTTCCCACTCCAGACTTCACTGAAAGGAGAAAGCTGAGAGCCCCTCCTCACAGAGATGGCCTATTTGATGACAGGCACTTTGGCAATGTTAAGAGGAGGTTACCCTTTCATCATGTTAACTCTTCCCCTCCCAGTTCTCATGTACAATTTGCCTCAAGTCTTCAAGAAACTTGAATCAAATTAAATGCATTAAGACATCTCTAAAAGCAGGTTAACTACGGCTATGAGCAGAGCTCGACCTAGAACGAGATTTTCTCTTAGAAGCAGAGGGAGATGGGGAAGAAGCTAGCAAGCTGGAGCGGTGGCTTTTCTGGGAGTAACTCTTTTTAGGTGTACGGCTGCGAGAACGAGACCGGGATCGAGATCGGGACCGGGATCGAGAGCGAGACCTGGACCTGGACCTGGACCTTGACCTGGACCTGGACCGGCTGTCCGATCTAGAAGATCCTGTAGACCTGGACCTGCTGCGAGATCTTGAGTAACTCCTTGATCGTGATCTACTTCTGAAGAAACACAATTGAAAGCTGTAGTCTCACTTCCTACTAAATTTAAAATACTCTATGTTTAAATTCCAAACTACTTTGTATGCACAGCACATCCGTCTGAGCATCTGAACACACTAAGCACAGTGTTCAGTTATTTCAATGTGCTGCTAGATTTCTGTTATGCTCCATCACAACTTAGTGTCTTCTTAGACCAAGGCTGGCCTTAACATTCTCTGCTATCAGGAGCTGCTAGCCTTGACATTCTCTGCTAGCTTGGCAAAGTATGAACTGCCTAATAAAAGATGCCTTCCATCACCCCTAGGGGAGCAACTTCTAGCCATTTGTCAAGAAAAGCTCAAAAATGAAAATTCAAATCTATGGTATTTGTTCTCTGTAGAAACACCCATGTAAATTAGTAAGGGTTTCTTTCAAGATGCTAAAAAAGTCTCTAAAGCATGGAACACCAGCACACTGAGGCCTGGGAGTTTAACACCTCTTCTAGCTATGCATCCCTTTTTCCATCAGAAGAAATCAATTTATGTTTAATTAAAACAATGAAAGAGCTGCAGCTAACATGGATTTTTAACGACTAAATGGCAGAAGTAGTTTGGTAATAATGCAAGCAAGCTCACCACACTTTTACTCTCATGAGAAAGCTGGCTTTCACAATTTTGAGAGATGTTTCACAGGACTGTGAAGCAGCTTCCATTAAAAGGCTTTTGAATACCTTTTCTTTTCATTTAAATACCAGGTTTTATCTAAAAATCTTGTCTGAGGAAGCTGTGAATGCTCCATCCCTCCCAGTGTTCAAGGCCAGGTTGGACAGTCTTGGGTGACATGGTTTATTGGGTGGTGTTCCTGCCCATGGTGGGAGGGCTGGAACTAGATGATCTTAAGGTCCTTTCCAACCCTAGCATTCTACAACTTCATGACTCTAAAAAAAAAACAAAACCAACCCAAAACAAACCAAAACCCAAAACAATAACGAAAAACCCCCACAAACAAAAACAAAACAAACTCTATTCTCTTTATCCTGTTTTCAGCAGATCTGTTCTTATTTAAACCTGTTTACAGTGCTAGGAAGTGCTCCTGTGCAGTGGTATTTAGTTTGGGGCCACAGAAAGATTATAAAACTCTGGCATTAGTACTTCCCAAATCCATGTCCTCAGCAGAATTTTATCAGGTCAGGCGACATACCTGTGCCTTCTGTGATCTTCAGTCAATTTAATCCTGCGTCCATTCAGCTCAGTGCCATCCAGTTTTTCCAGTGCACTCTTCATATCACTGTAAGATGCAAATTCCACAACCCTGTATATCATCAAGAGAAAAACAAGATGTTTCAGAGAAACTGAAAAAGCCGAAAGAACAAGTTTGGGCTTTTTTCAATCTGTTGATTCACAGCTTGATGTTTTATCTTCTGAAAGGTAATTTTTAATGTGGTTAACAAGAAAATATGATCCAGTCTTAGCCATCCATACCTTTCACATCTTCTTAAACATTACCAGAACCCTCATCTGCAATGAGGTGGGAGAAAATCCAGAAAGCTCCACATACCTGCACCAGCTGATGAAATACCTTTCAATCCTCCACTAAACTGCACTCTAGAGCTGTCCAAGAATCAAAATACACTTGCAGGTTCTCCTGCCCTCTTCAGGTTTTTAACAGTGAATAGAAAAATACCTTAATCTTTTTGTTTTAAAAAAAACAACCAAGCAACCAAAAACCCAAACAAAAACTAAGTAGCACTTGCTTGTAGTAGCTCTAGAGCACTGTTCTTCCAGCACAAACACTCTTGTAATTCCCTCCTCCTTCCTGCTTTGTCATGCAGGACCTTTAATCTGCAGAACTAAGAATGGAGAGCAGGGAGGTAGGTATTCTGTATAGAGACTGGTTACACTAATTTGCCATGACTTTGCTGAAACAGTGCAAAGTGGCCACACACAGGAGGTACTTTAGCCTCAGGAGTTAGATCATAAATAATTATACATAAATAACCCTAACTTAAAGACAGCAGAACTCAGCTGCTGAAATTGTATTATTTCCCTTTCTGCTTTGACACAGTGTTCATGGTAGAGTAGAGACTGAGTTCCATACCACTTCTGAACTCCTATTTACTGACTATGCTTTATTTCTAAACTGGGAGAAATTTCAGCATCTAAGCCACATCACAGATGTAAGTTTTGTTCCTTTTATATTACAAGAATAATCTTGCCTTTAACAGTTTTGGTTATGCAGATTTAGACACAAAATGAACTTACCCTTCATTCCTGTTGTTTCTGTGAGCATCCACATAGGTGACCTCCCCTGCCTTTCTCATGACATCTTTCAAGTCCTGCAGCAAAAGTTAACTTTTTAGCCATAAACAAGACACAAACGAGTCAGCTAGCAGCAAGTAATACCTCCCTAAAACTTTCCCTTCTAAACCAGCTTAGTGCTTATATTATATATGCAAATACACGCATAATTTAGAAGTTTTTGAAACAACCTATGTAATAGCAGCTGCATAAAAGGACCCCTTATTTTTACAGATACAGTGAATAAAACATTGCTTTTAAAATTGTCCTACATCCCCAACCAGCTGTTCTGAACACGTAATACTTAAAATACCAACATATGCACTGAAATCAGAACTACTGGATGGAAAAATGAGTATTAAATGCAGATTTTTTGTTACTAACGCCCCAGTTAAAGGACAATCCAGCATATGTAGACAAACTCAATTCTATATGGTCACCTCCCCCAACATCACAGAAAAATTCAAAGCAAAAAGGTGTAGTTACTTACTATATAATTAATAATTTTCCAATGGGGATTTTTCTTATGTTTCACTTGAATATGGGTCACACTACAGTACTATGTCAATAGACACCCTTGTATTTAAATTAATAGAGGCTAAACACACAGACACTGTAAAATTACTTGCTCAGCAATAGGATAAAGTACAAACAAATAATGTAAAAGGTCACTAAAAAGCTAAACATTTGTATAAATTAAAGCAGTACTTTTACCAAACAGTATCTGGTATTTTATAATCCCAGACTACTCACCGCAACACACCACAAGTGGCAGATGATATAAGAAGGTACCTTAAGCAAAGAGCTGCTTGTCCAATACCTAGCTGGCCAAGAGGAACTCTCTTACATGAGAAAGGCAGAGTGCTGGCTCATAGCAATACGCTTCACGGAGGTACCAGAGGCCCTGAAAGCACTGGACATAGTCTCCAGAAGTGGCTAAAGAACCCGAGGATGATCTGTGCTAGCCAATCGAGATCAAACCCAGGCAAACCAAGATCTAGATCGCCAAAAAACAGGAGTGTCATAGGAACCAAAAGGAAAATTCAGAACAGGCGAAACCCTAGAATTTCAGTGACTAGAAAACCCCCAAATCTTTGGTTCTTTTTCCTCCACACCAGAAAACTGAGGGTTAACCAAATCAAGGTTGTTAGAAGAGGTTCAAAATGCACTTGGTTAGAAATATGCTTAAGGAAGACTACAAAACAAAAAGCCAAGAAAAACTTTAGAACATTTGCTACAGAATATAAGAAAACTTAATTTTATCTACTCTTTTAAATGAAAATTCAATAGATGTATTTTAAAAACTGGCATATGCAAACTAGCAGATACTTTGTTTCACATGTGCTTAACAAAAAGAAACCTTAATAGTAAATGGAAAATAGGCCCTACAATAACATTGAAAGTATTACTTCAACCTTGATATATTTGTTTAGAGAAGAAGAACAAAATTTTGGCTCTGCTCAAGTCAACAAGAGCTTCACTGGACCAGGACTGATAAGTCAAAAGGAATTTAGAAAATGTTAATCTACGTAATTTTTTCCTAATTCAATAAATAGGCTTTAAAAATGAGGGCCCTCCCCAGACTTGCCAGACTATACACTGAATCCTAAGGATCATAGTAATGAAATAGCACCTGTAGTAATAATGTCAACATGATTAAGACACCAACATTACTGCTCAAAAAAGAGTAAGTTTGCATGTGCTATAAAAGCTCATACTCTTTGCTATTATTAGAGGAATGTTTGAAAGTTACCTAGTTTTACTTAAATAGGGGAACAGTCAACTTTTATCCTAAGTTTACTGTTGTGGTTCACCTTAAACAGCACAGAATGTGCTGCTGTCCTTAGCAGCAAAGGAAAATAAGGTGTAGGACAACCATAAGTAGAAGAAACACGTATTAAAAATTACATCTTGATGTAACACAGGTCTACTTTTCCCAACTGCTTGAAAACTCACAAATACTGAAGAACCAATGAGGGTGGTTGGAAAACTCCAAACATGCAGAAATGTATGTTTGCTAAAATAAGGAGAATTCTGACAGTTTGTCTGCTAATCAGATGTAAGAGTATCTGATAACAATACACACAGCAATTTGATGAATCTGGATATAAATTTCGTTTGTGGTTTGTTTGTTAAATATCCCAACACAATAACCTTTAAAGAGAGAAGTTCTCAAAGAATGGGGAGAACCAAAGATGAAATATGCTTGTAAGTTTTTAAGCAAGATTCTGTATCGACTGTGCTTGCTAGAAGCTCAGCAATTAGAAAGGAAGAACAGTGCCACTACTGTTAATGTGTTAGCTATTTTAATCTGTTGTGTCAGTAGCATAGTTACAAAAGTTAAAGTACTATAGTCAGTATCAAAGCAGTGCAGCTTCAAAACTAAGTGCGATTTGCATATGGATGTTAGCTTCAGATGATTTCTATTTAGGCAGGTATCAAGAAGTCAAGTCTCTTATGCTAACTGATCATATATTTAAGAGTCATTAAAACATTTCATTAGGATCCTAAAGATTCATCAGTATGAAATCTGAATTGGGTGGGCTTCAGTCTAAAATAGTAAGTACACATAAAGCCATTATAAATATTCATAAGAAAGTTACAGAAATGTTAATTTCCCCCCACCCCAAGTTATGAATTTAACACAAAACAGCATTATAGGATTTGTTCTCCTTAACACTCCATTCTGGCTTACTTCTCCGGTCCCTACTGTTGTTTCCAAGTCCTGTGTTTTATAACAATCTCTTCATATACTTCACTGTATAGCACACCCAGAAGGTACATAGATTAAATCCACTTGCTCACCACACCAAAAGTGCTCATCACACCAAAACTCAGAAGTTGGTTTTTTTTCCTCCAGTTATTCAATAATTAACCCAACTGTACAATTATGAACCTTTTGAACCTGTCATGCAGAAGATAAACAAACCTAGTTCAACCGTTTATCTGCATGGACTGTACCCAAGCTCTTACGAAACACATCAGTGAAGCTCCAGGCAAGCCAAACAGCCTCCTCATGTGGATGTAGCTGCAAGACCAAGGCTTTGAACATTCAACATGTTCTACTGCATCTTCCAGTAACCTAATTGAACTCTTTTTAGTCAAAGAATATAAAGGTTAATGAATGAGACTAATATCCACTATTCATTCACCTTCTGTCAATAGCATCTGTTGCTGTGCCTTTAAAAAGTAAGCTTTCTATAGACTGTATACTACTCAGAACATAACTAAAGGAACTGATTATTACCAGATTCTCAATCATGCATCACATCACCAAAATATTTTGCAAAGCATAAGAAAAGACAGTAAGTTTCACTCAAAAACAAAGGCATGCACTTCCAGGTGTAACAGTACAAAAGGGTGACATAGTTTGAATGGATGCTATGCTTCAATAGTTTAGAAACAATCTAGAGTCTTGGAAAGGTTTTATCAGTTGGCAAACACAAGTAAGCAAGAATTGGTTCCCAAGTACAAAATATAATTACAGAACTACCTGCACAGCTGTAAAACAAAAGACTTTTTAAAGTGTTTTAAATGCTAATTTTTAGCAATCACTGGAGCTTTTTTGCACATTTTAAAATTCAGGTTAAATATTTATGATGGCTTTATTAAGAAATTGGGCTGAGAACAGTCTATTTACAGGGTAAGAAAATAAGGTGTAAAAAAAGAAGATAACATGTTAACTCACCTGCCAGCTGATACGGGATGAAAGGTTTTCAACTATGATCCTGTGTTCAGTACGAACAGGAGGTCCATACCGGCTGCAAGAGTTCAGAGGGAAACAAAAAAGGAAAAAGTCTCCAGTGTAACAAATTTAGAACTTAGGAAGTCTGATGTCTTCTATAGTTTGTTAAGAGATTTAATTATTTTCCTTGTTGCTGGACTGCAGATCTGATTCTGCCTAGTAAAGAATATAATTAAGAGTCCACTACGAGAGATGCTACAAAGTGATTGAAGAGCATTTTAATGAAGAACTTTATACCAACGTAGTCAATATAGCCACCATTTTTTCTACATACACTGAAGTAAAGTGCCTAGTAGAATGTAAACAATGTAGAGAGAATTAGCTTAATCTGGCCCATTTTTAATCTTTTTTTTTTTAGTTGGTAGGATTAATTCTGCTTCACGTCAGAGAGAATGGAGGCACTATTTAAACACATGTTAGCTCGTGCTTCTGAATTCTTGTTAATATTTATAAATGCTATCATGACCTATATTAGGTATTTCTGTGGACAGAAATATTGTTATTTGAGTAAAATGAGAGCTGGTTGCCCTGAAACAACAGTAGCAGTTTTCAGTTCCTAAATTAAAGCCCATGTTTTTCACTTAACCAAAAATTAAAGATGCTCTCAACAATAAAAATGTGTCTTGAAAATTTCATACAGAAGAGTAAGGCACCTGGAAAAAATACTGCCCTTGCAGGTCATTTCTGTTCCCAATCCTAATAATTCTGAATCCAAAGGAATCTGAGAACTATGGGAAAAGGTATGCCGGCCTTTTGATAAGTAATGCGGGATTCTAACAATGACACTACTTTGTATTACTACCAAAAAAATCAAGAATCAAGAACACTGACCTGAGAGAAAATTATTCTCACCTTTTCCTCCCATAGAAACATAATCCTGAATTGTGCGTATTGATTTGTACACTGAAGCACAGGCAATTTCATTTCAGGGCATACCTCAAAGTGTCTCAGTTTTTTTCAGAACATCCAGATCTTCCAGGCATTTAAACAGAGGTCCCAGAGTCTCAAAACTGGCAGGTTGAGTTTCATTTTTCCATTATTGCAAACCGCAGTCTCTTCCTGTCTGGCACTGGCAGTCTGACATCATGAACATGACTACAACGTCAGATGCCCAGGACCTCCAATCACACTTCCTACTTTAAAAGTCCACTTTTAGCCTGGACCTCAGACCAATTATACCGCATCAAGGTTACTGCCACTAAAGAAAAAATATTCTAATTAGCACACTTGCATATGCAAATTAGATGCTCCAGACACTGCTTTGTAACTGGCAGCAATTCTCACTTTGAAACAAACAGAGGTTTATGTCAGTTAAGTCTCCATCTTCCTTCCAAGCTCTACTCTGCATAGGCCACAGCTAGAAATGCTTCTACAGAGTAAAGCATTCCATATGTATTTACTTCACAGATAAAGTACGGAGATGTATCGTGTACTTGTTTGGTGGAATATATATGCAAATCCGCAGGACTTTCACCAACTCTGCTGCAAGCTAGTGAAAAGTTCACCACTGGCTCAAATCACTAAATGTGAGTAACTCGACAACTACTACATGTCCACTACAGGTATTCTAGATATGAGCTACATCCTGATTTTCAGATTCCGTTGCTCGACAGAGACTTTCCTTCCACAAGGCACCTGCTCAGTCAGAAAAGTTAAGTCATCTGGTATTCAAACACTTCTGTGCATGCTGGCATCTTGTGTCCTAGCACTCGTTCTCAAATACAGTTCCTTTTGTATGCTGTGCTGAAGTAAGCATTTTGATAACCATACAGGTGGAAATATGAACGTTTGGTTAGGCAGTAAATACCCTGAACTACTGCTCTACAATTACTCTACTTAGCCTGTAAGCTCAGTTTAACGACAAAAGCCTCAAAAGAGAAGCTCTGGCATTTTTCTTGATTCCATGTTAAGGACAGCCAATCCAACTGCAGCATTATTCCTTCACATCATTTACACAACAGCAGGAAACAAGACCATTGTATTGCCTACAACATAGAGAGGGAACACTTCATACTGGGTTTGTGAATCTGACAGTTAAGTTGCTTTAAAATCCAGATTCTACTCAGCCAGAGGAGGTAAATAATAGTAACGGACCTCCAACATTTGAGAACATGAAACTCCTCTTGTGAAGCTATACAAGGAAATAGAGTTTGATCTGTAACTCCAACCACAGGAAGGAAACAGTATTTCAGTACAGGTCTTAAGTTACTGTGTTAGTAGGTAACAGAGTCCAGACCACCTACCTAGATCCACTCTGCGACTGGTAATAACTGAACCGTTGTGGGAATCTGCCCCTCCCTCTTCGGGCTCGAGCATGCTCAATTGTAACCCTTATGAGAGGAATAAAACAAGCAAACAAAACACAAACTTTAGGTATTGGACACTGACTTAAATCTTTCACAAGCACACTGTGCACATGTGCACAAGCAAGAATTATCTTGCCCTTGCAAGCAATGATTTATAACACAGTCGCTGATGTTTCTTAAAGAGCCAGAATAGTATTCTCTTGTCTTATTCATCTCCCTCTAATTTCCATGAAAATTGTCACAGGTCTGTAATTCAGACTGAAAATTTAATTTGCTCAAATGGAGCTGAAGGGTAACCACAGAGTACCAAAATCAGAGTACCAAAAGAAGCAATAGCAACATAGTGACCTAAACCCAGCTTCCACAATCAAACTTAAAATTACTGTAACAAACAATGACTATAACCCACATCGTTGCAAACTGAAGAGCAACATTTCAAATGAGAGGCTATCAACTTATCTTCTGATATCAACAGGCAGCTAAACAAAAAACGGAATTCACTTTTACTTATATTTCTAGTGACGACACCCTGAGTTAGCTTTTCAGGAGAAACAAGTGGAGAAAACAGTCAGCCATACTCCAAACCATCTCTCCTCCAGTCCCAAACTATCTTTGCTTTATGTAAGACAATATATAGCCAGGATCCCAATGAATCTCTTTAGATGAAGTTATGGAAGGTGTATCCCACCACAGAGCCACAAGAAATTGGTGTCAGAGCACAAGCTAATGCACTGTATTTGTATGCAAAGCACTTTTGCTGTTCTAAAGGGGAATTATAGTATCACACTTACCTTTCATCACACAGCTCTTTACCATTAAGTTCATAAATTGCATCATCAGCATCCCTGTGGTCTTCAAATTCCTAGAAAAAATAAGGAATAATTTTTTTCCCCTGCATAGTATCAGCCAGAACTTTGAAAAAAGAAGCAGATACTTAGTATATTTATGACTGAAAACCAAGATGCTCCCATTCATGACCATTTCTTCTCCCTCCACCCCACAAAGCCCTTTGCCTCCCTCAGCTGTTTCAGTATAGCTACTTGCAGGACCTATACAAAATAAATTAATCAAATGACCAGGCTTATTACAAAAATACCCAAAATACTTTTTGGGAGAAAGGTGTGTGTGGGATTACTTTAAGGCATACAGTTTAAAACAAAGCCCTATATACAAGGGAAATCCTATATAATGGCATGAACTGATGCACTCCCAAAATCTTCTGAAGAGTTCTGAGGCTGATTCAATTCTTACTGAATTGACAGAGTAAATCAGAAAAGAAAAACCAAACCCCCAAACAATCAAACACACCCTTCTGATTTTTCTCTGAGCTAATTCAGCTCACTAGTCTGCACAAGAAGAATAAGAAACATAAGCCCCTCTTCAGCACTTGCCACCTATGGCTCTGGATCAGCTAGAATATGCAATTCCATATACTGCTGCAATGGAATCTGTCACTTCACTTTTGGCAGCAATGCTACTTTAGTCAGCATGAGTAGCCTCTGCCCACTATTCAGCCCACTGGTTCTTGGCAAAGCTGTTTGTACAGCTATGCAGGAAACTAGGTCAAGAAACCTATCCAGATGAAAAACAGCACACTTTGTGCAGTAGGTGGGGTGGAAAAGACTGTTATTTTTCTACTAGATCAGCTTCCCAGGTAGGTTTGTTATGTGGCTGAACAACAGGGGTAATTCCATGTGAGGCAAAGGAAGAAAGGAAAGAAAAAGCAGTGAGAACAAGCAGCTGTTTGAACCAGAAATGTGGATGGAGAAAGAAAATTATGGAAGCACAGCATAAGAGCAACAAACCACAGAGAAGCAGCTTCTCAAGTTGAAGAAAGCATTTGCGTAACTATTAACAGCCTTTCAGAAGCAATACCGGCTTAAGCAATCTTTCCCCTTCTGCAGTGGAATCTGCTTCACTACCAAGTGAAACATCACGCATCCTTGCATGATGATGCAAAGATTATATTGAGAAAATTAATGTAGGCCCAGTATTTAAAAGTATCAATAGCTAGCACCTACTACTCCCATTTTTTCAGCTAGTTTCTAACAAACCAAGTGTCTGCAATTCTATCTCGCTTCACATACTAGTTTTATGGTTTGAAGTTTGAAAACATTCTGTGCTGATATTTACAAAATCTGAGTAAATGTAATTGGTTACAAAGATCAAGCAATTATTTCAACTAAGCACAACAAAACATGCTTTTATCACTACCAAAATGTTAAGATCCCTGGGTTTTTAAGAGGTTTTATGAATACACATTTTAAATAACCAAACCTAAAGATGAACTGACAGCCCATGATAAGTGAGGTACTGCAAAGGATAATGTTATTCAATGTATTTATAAATGATCTACATGATGAGATCTAGTGCACCCTCACCAATTTTGCAGCTGACACTACAGTGGGAGGAGAAATAGACAAAACAGAAGGAAAAAACACTACACAGAGACAACCTGATAGGCTGAAAGATTAGGCCAATAAGAACTGCAAGTTTTAACGAAACATTACAACAGTGAAGTCCTGCACCTGGAAGAGAACAATCAGGCCAGGATCTAAGTGGCTGGAGTGTAGCTCTGCTGTTAAGGACATGAAGAGCCAGACTCTCCTTGTGGAGAGTCAGCTCAGCACGAGTCAGCAATGTGGCTTTGCCGCAACTAAAGCATACTATGTCCTGCCTGGGCTGCATCAGCCAGCAGACCAAGGGATGTGATTATTCCACCTTGGCAACTTTTATGCCACACCTGGAACAGTGGCCAGTTCTGGTCCCTCCAGCTCAAGAAAGACTGGAGCAGGACCAGCAGAGGGCTAGGCTACTGTAACCGATCACAAGATTTGAGAACAAGGAAAGGCTGGTTGAGAGGGCTGTGTTTGTTCAGCCTGAAGAAAAGGCAGCTAAAAGGGGATCCACTCAGTCTTCCAAAACCACAGTTACAGAGGTGATAGAAGGGCTTTACTCAGCTGGATGCACAGTGACAGTATGATACGTAAAGGTCAGGAAGGTTCTGATCACCCTGAATGAGTCAACAGTCCTGCCCAAGAAGAAAAGAGGAATGCTCAAGTGAAGGTGATTAAGAAATAGTAGCAATGGGAAATGACACTCTAAATAAACTCAGGCTCACATCTAGATCAGCCTTTTATCTCTGGACTTCACTATTGGCAGTCAACAAGTAGCAGCTCATACTGCAAGGCAATCAGGAACCAGCACAAGAAGCAATACCTGCATGACACTGAAGTAGGCAAAACCTGCTGTTTCATTCTTTCCCAACAGCTTCACCCAAGGGACTGATCACAGCAGAACAAACAGCATATAAGCTTGCCATAGTGTGAGGGCAGTAGCTGCACTTCCAGTTAGAACTCAGTGCTGCAGAACAACTAATTCTCTGCTCTCAGGAGCCAATAGTTAAGGAACTGGCTGAGCCTGAGTCAACTCTGGAATCTGTAAAGCTATAAAAATTTGGACAACAGTTTAGAAGCATAAAGCTCTAGAAAGCAGTGGTAGGAAACTAAGATCCAATGAACTGTGTATATCATTTAACAGTTTGACAGACACATATGCCCTGTGAACATGTACTGGTGGTGAATATGCCTTACTTCAGCTACACAAGAGTTAAAAGCTGTGCTGGTTAAACCCAACAGCAAGCACCTATTACAGCTGTTCACCTGTTGCCTTAGCCAGCTACCTTGCTTTTGTCAGGTCATTACTTAGAGATAAAACCAAGCAGACTAGAACAGAGAGAGGAACACAAGTGATTCTGTATAAACTTTTCTCTGGGTCAAGACTTCGCTGAATTTTGTAATGCCGTAACAGGACATTTATACTGTCTTCTGAAATAAAAGGTAAAATTAAAATCCATGGAAGATTATGATCAGACAATGTACTTAATGTAGCTAGAATACTACCAAAATTTTGAGAAAAAAAACAGCCAGAATCAGGCAAAACTGTAATCCTAATATCTGAAAAGCAGCCTGAAATGTGTATTAATATCTTCCATTTCCCACAGGAAATACTATTCTCTTAAGCATCTTCTCTTCTTTGACATGAACCTAGCAAGGCTAGTACCTGCAAGTAAGAGAAAGGAAACCAAGGCATTACTTACCACAAATCCAAATCCATTTTTTAGATGGATTTCTCTTATGCGTCCATATCCTTTAAAGAATTTCTCCACATCCCGTTCGCGAGCACGTGAGCTTAAGTGTCCAACAAAGACACGGCAGCCACTCATCTTTAGGCTGATGCTAAAAAAAAAAACCACCCAGTACTGTTTATCAGATTAACAAACTTAAAATAGGTTGATTAACATCATGCTTTACATCTCAGAAATCTCAGTTAAGTAGGATTCAACCTTATTGTTCTCCAGGTATATATATTAAATCCCCTGTTCTCTATAGCCAGGGAAGTCATAAAATCCTGTCTTACTGACTTCTAGCAGAATCTATGCAGAACTCTGTTTTGTCCTTTCTAGTCATATAAATTTAAGGGTTTTTGTAGCTGAAATAATGGTTTTGTTTGTTCTTAGACTAATAAAACTTTTGTATTACAGAGCATGAAAACCCCCCACTCAATAAGCTCCACAATGAGCATACAGGGCTAGCAGCAGTTAACAGTGATTAGTATAACATTCCCAAACTTTTGCTTTCACCTGAAAGAACTGCTGCAATTAAAGTTATATATTCAAAAGATAAAAGGCAGCCATCAAACTATTTTGATTTGCATTAACCATAAAATAACTTACTTTAACAAATTATGAATAACAAACATTTTATTATTACAAGATTTCAACAACGATAAAGCCAAAGGCTGTTTTGGATGTTAAGATTATGAAAACTATCTATCAATGCAGAATACGTAATTTGAGATGCTTTATGGAAGCTCCACTGTCTACCTTGAGTATGTCACTTTTTCAGTTTATGTGATTTAGGGTTTTTTGTTTGGGGTTTTTTTTGTTTTTTTTTTTTTTTTTTAGTTTCTGTAACTGGAAAATATTAATAATTTGGCTCACTCACTGAGCTTGCTGTCATACAAAGAATCCAAGCCCTAAGGAGCAAAAATACAGCATGACCTTATATTATAATACTGGGCTGTAAAGCAGACAGAGTGAACAGACATGTCACGTTAGCTGTTAAAATAGTTCAAGACAATATGGATGCAGTATTTTGAATTAGTATGATTTCCCTTCCGTGTTAACACCCATTGGGCTTCTATCGATTAGATTCTTTACTTGGGTTTACTGTGCCATCAGAGATGTGCCAGAACTTTGGAAGACATGGTACTGGCCTTCTTATAGGGCAAGGGGTAAATGTGTGTCAGCAAGCTCCTAGAGTAGCAACTGTCCCCAAATCACGTCCTGAGGTGATAGCTATTTAACTGTTTTCAGGTGAGAAGTTTTGTTCTTGCATTAGAAAAGCCTATGCTGCCCTTTGTAACCATTCCTTTGTGCTCACTTGCATTTTTATGCCCACATGGAAAACCAACTCAAAGGATTAATTCAGCTCCCTCACAGAGTAGCTAGTCTTCCGACATATTGTTTCCCTGATGCACCCTGACCACACAAACACTGGCAAGACTAGCAGTGGGTATTAAGGGCAGGACAAGCCTTTGCAGAGGAAGGACAGACTTACGTAACTACGTGCTTTAAAACACGGTGTGAAGAGTCACTTTATCAATATGCACTCATTTTGGGAACGATATAGGTTTGACAGATTATAAAATGACTGCATAACTGCTGTTCAGTACTTTTAGCTGTCAATTCTAGCAAAACAAGAATCGCAGAAAGAAATAAACACGGGGTGGACGGAATTGCCTGAGAAATTGTCACAGATACAGTATAAAATGTGCAAACGATCTGTTCATGTATTATTCACTCGAACATCAGGGAGCACAATGGATGCGAGATCTCGAGATCTGTACCGATACAAGAAAGGTGCAGAGTCTCACGCGTTGCTCCTAACACAATGAAACCGCGTTTGCTCACTGGCTCACAAGATATCACATAGGGGCAGAAAAGCACACGGGCCCGCACCGAAAGACCAGCTGCTCGCTCGTCTTTTTTAATAGTGCAGGCCCAGCCGCCTCCAAAGGCGGAAAAAACCCTCCCTGTGTTCACCCGCACAGAAGCGTCCGCCCTCCCCGTGACGATCGCCCCTCCGGCGGACACGAAAGCTTTTACACTAACCTCCAAGCCCCGAAGGCTCCCAGCCATCCCTCCGACCTAAACCATCAGGCTCAGCCCTCCCCCTCCGCGGCGATGAAGCGCGCCGTCCTCCGCGGCCCGCTGCCTCCGCGCCCCGGTTGCCCAACGGGCAGCGGCCTAGCGGCGCTGCGCGGCGCCAGCGAGGCCTTCGAGAACAGCTTCCCTCCACAAGGAAGGCTAGGCCCATCCCCGCCCCGCAATAGGGTCCGGCTGCAAGAACCCTGCTCGCAACCTAGCTTCCAGCCGTCCCCCGACCCTCCCGCCACCGAGCGAGCCAAGCAGAAGCGGACATTCACCGTCGCCGAGCGCTGAGTCCTGAGGGCCGGAAAGAAACCGATCGCTTCGGGCCGAGGCCGCAATGGCTGCCGTGCTCCTCAGAGAGACCAGCCCAGCCGCGCGCCCCCGGCTGATGTGCGCAACTGCCAACGCCCGACTCCAACTCCCAGCATGCAGCGCGGCGGCACCGCTCCCGCCCCCCGCCCTGGGCGGAGGAGGGGGGCTTCGGCCATGTCAGGGTGAGCTGGCTGCGGGAGTGGGCAGCGCCTCGGGGCAGCGGCTGGCGGGGGGCATCCTGAGGTAGATTGCGCTCCGTTCCTGCTGGAATATCCCTGCCATCCCCCGGCCATTGTGCTGCGTCCTCAACTGCCCGTGGCTTCTGACCGAGACATGGCGGAAAATTCGGCCGTCTGTGCTGGTTAATAAGTAGAGGAGCAAAGACACTGCCAGAGAGTTCCAGCGCGGTGGTGCGCGGTAGCTCAGCAACCACAGTTCTGCCAACTGTAGTTCGCTGTGGCCAGCCCCTAACCTACCTACAAGTCCCTGCCACCTTCATGTCTTTAGCACAGGACTACGGGCCTTTGGATAAACCCGCAATACTGCTGCTATGACTGACACCAGGGGGAAACCTTCGGTGGGGAAAAGCGAACAGTGATCATAGAGGCCTGTATGCAGTACTAGGCAGAAGCAGTTTTTTCATGCACATACAGGCAGCACACTACCATGGGTTGTCAGTGCCCGAGATGGACTCATGGAATTCTGACAGTGTAGTTCAAGAGAGTTCACTGTATGATGATTAGGATTAAAATTGCTGTCTCTTCAGTATGGCATAGCTTGTTAAATTTCACCATCCAGATTCCTAACATACAGCTGAGGTTTGTTTGCCCACTTCCCCCCTCACCTGATAGCATTATGTCTGGATTTCCTGATTTAACTTGGAGCAAAAATCTAAGTTACGTTTATAGCATTGTATCATTAAAATTTCTTGTTGTCTGATTATTCTTCAGGATGGAGATAACTTATACATTCAGTATCCATAATAAATGGAATCATTTAGGTTGAAAGGGACCCCTTGAGATCCTCTGGTTCAAGCCCCAGTGTTGCCCAGTACCATGTCCAGTCAGCTTTTTAATACATCCATAGATGGAAGCTCCACAACCTCTCTGGACAGCCCAATCCAGTGTGTTACCACCCTTACAGTAAAAACAAGTGTTCAGATGAAATTTCATGGGGTTTAATTGTCAGTGGATGATACTGAGAAGAGTCGGGCTTTCTCCTCTCCATTCCATTCCATCAGGTATTTACACACATTTAGCTTTCTAAAGGCTGAGCAGTCCCACCATCTCTCCTTTATGAGATGCTCCAGTCCCACAGCCATCTTTGTGGCCCTGTGCTGGCCTGGCTCCAGTAAGTCCATAGCTCTTTCATACAGGGAGGCCAATGGAGGACACAAGGTTTCAGGCACGACCTCACCAGTGTTGGGGGGGCAGGGTCACCTGCCTTGGCCTCACAGCAGCCTTACAACTTACGCAGCCCAGCATTCTGTTGCTTTGGCTGCGAGGCAACTTGGGTAAGAAAATGAAGTGATGTGACAGCTTAACAAAGCTGTCGTTAAAAGCAAGAAAGTGGGCAGCTGTAACAAGCATGTTTTACCATTTAGAATACAATGTTCTATTGTTTTACTACTTTATTTGTAAAGATAAAAATGCTCAAAATGAATCCATGGTGCTCAAAATGGCAACCCTGTGACTTACTGTGCAAATTCTGCATAGAAGCAGAGCTGGACTCCTGAAGGAGTAGCACTGGAGTCACTGTATGCTTGAATTGCTGTGCAAGAAGCTCAGAAGGAGAAAAGAAAACTCTTTAGGTGGCAGTCTTGGAATGGTATTGGTGAAATAGGGATTTATTTGCAGTAATGAAGATAAGTCATGCTGGAAGCCAAATTAAAGCTTTTTTGGTTTTATCCTGCATCTCTGCAGCCTCTGGGGTGGTGTCAGTGGGGAAGAATGCGGTTGTGCATCTGGAATGTGGCTCCGGCTGCTCTGGCAGTGCCTGAACTGGGCTGGAGTCCCTTTTTCCCTTTCTTGGTTGTGGACAATCTGCATGGGTGGTAAAAGGCATGAAATATATCATTAGAAGAATCTGCAGCATTGCCTCTAGCATGTGGGTTGTGTTTCTGGAAGCTATCATGTGCAAAATCAACTTTTGTAATAGAGCTGTGGCTTAATTTGCTCATTATTTTGGTTGCACAGAAAGATTGGTCCCTCAGAAGACCATCTGACAGCCCACTGGGAACTATTAGCATCCTGACTGCACACCTACAAATGTAAATGAATACTTAGCTGGAATCAGGATACTGAAAAAACGCAATATGTTGATTGCTGGGGTAAATGAACTGCTTTCTTGCTTTCCCAAAGAAAATATCGTATTTTCTCCATAGCAGAAAGCAGGATGCTATGATTCAGTGCCACAGGTTAGAAATTGTGCCCTATTCAAGTGAGAAGTAGCAGGAGAGAAATTCTTCTTTAAAGTGATGGTGTTATTGTTTAAATGTGCTTAATAATAAAGAAGGCATTAAATGCTGTCTTAGCTCCGCAGTTTAAAGTAATTCTTGTGTTTACAAATCTGTACAACAAAAGCTACAGGGTTCATACTAAAAGCCATGGCAGCAAGTGAGGAACCGGCAGGGTCTGGAAAGAGGTTTGAGATAGTTGCAGGATGACTGTGGCACTTAAGACTGGAATGTGACAGAGCTGGGCTCAGTTCACTGCTCTGCCACTGGTTGCCTTCACTGCAGCACCACAGATGGAATCCAGGACCTAAAGCCAGAATTCGGACAGGATGCAGGGGAAGGTAGACATTTTGGGACCAAAAATGCCCATGTGCTAGTGAGTGAGTGAGGAACTGCTAGGAGGAAGTGGTGGGAGACATAGGTCTTAATGCTCTGCCTGTGCTCAGTCTGAATGCACCTGCCTGTGGCTGGGAAACCAGAGCCTTGTTCCATTTGGGATCCACAGCTCACAGAAAAGTGCCAACATCTGTTTCTAGTGAGGACTAGCTAGGACTTGTTCTTTTCTTTAGCTGCCAGAAGACATGTTGAGACCAACAGCTATGTTGTATAAAATGGCCTGGTGTTTAAAACATGTGTCGCTCTTGAGTCATGTGTCCACTGTATTCCTCAGTGAAGATTCAGGCTCCCATCTGCCACAGAGTGCTCTAACCACAGTGTGAGGCTGTGGTGGTGGAGGAGGAAGGCTCCTCTTACTCAAGCTGTGCCACTGTGGAGCAGACAACTGAGGGAGAGCAAGTATCAGGGCAGACCTAGCAGTTGTGCTCCTGGGAGAGGCATTCTAGGTCCTGTTTCCCACCCTAAAGCTTTGTTCTGTATTTTACCCTTTGTTTAATAGAAAATACCTAAAACCTGCTTCTGTTGGGGACCTGAAAGACAGGATTCTTTCTGCAAACTGATTTCCCAAACCATGAGGATCTGGGTTCATAAGCATCCTTCCCTGTGCAAGATCTAATCATCCAGCTCTATCCTTCACAATGGCTGACTTCTTACTGACTGTAGCACTGAACACATTTTGTTGGTGTGTGCTGGGGAGTGTTCTAGTTACCTGTTTGTCTCAGGATGTGCCCTAGACTTTGTTAATCTAGGTTTATTATGCAGAGACTTTCCAGCAGCTTAGAGCTGATGCAGTGCATTTTAAGGGTTTACACAGTAGCAGCTTTCAGTAGTCAGTCACTTTCAGTCACCTTGGCACTTTGATTATTTCAACAGGATTAAGCTTTCTTAGTATTTGGCTACCAGAGGGTGGAGAAAAATCTGTCCTACCCCAGCAGCTGTAGTGGAAGTAATCTCATACAAATAATCTTGTTATGGTCTGAAAATCATGCCTGCATTCCAATATCTTAATGAGTAGTTTCAGTTTGAGCTGTTCCTTTTCTCCAGCTGTTACAGTCATCCTCTCTTTAGTCCTCACCCTTTCCATTATTTCCCTGATATAGCCAGTCCGATTCATCTGGATAGATCCTCCACAGATGTATGAATACTTCTTTGAAACCAAGTTCATTCAAGGTTGCAGACTAGTTTCCTTTCATTGTCTTCTGAGACTCCTGCCTCTGCTCCTCCCCTCCAAAACCAGATTCTGGCAGCACTGAAGACATGCAACAGTCACAAGATAGACTCGAGAGGCTTTCGGAAATGTGGCTGACATTCTGGCAGACAAGACAGACCCATGCGGTCTGAGCACTGATGTGTTTTTTGCCCCTATATTGTCAGTCATGGCTGGGGCTGGTACCGAGATCTCAGCAGCCAAAGATAGCAGCAGCCAT
Source organism: Melopsittacus undulatus (assembly GCF_012275295.1). NCBI lineage: Eukaryota > Metazoa > Chordata > Aves > Psittaciformes > Psittaculidae > Melopsittacus > Melopsittacus undulatus. The sequence continues at coordinate 47,576,803 of NC_047530.1, forward strand.
GAAAGGAAAATGGTTAATATATTGGGAAAGCATTATTTCAACTTCTGTGCCTGGAAACAGTGAGTATGGTGGGCTGACAAAAACAGTTTGCCCCTGAGTAAGAGATGTGAGCTTGAAGTGGATTCTCTGCTTCTGTTCTTGGCAGAGGAAGGAACAGTCAGTGAACTGCAAACAGCTGCTTCCAGAGACAAATTTTACAAAGGCTGATGTCAGGACTTGGCTAAGGAACAGCATGTTAGCTGCAAAAACACAAGCCTGAGACAAAAGGCTGTTTTCAAATTTTAGCATCCTAAGTACCAGAGACTATTAGCCCAAGATGCATCTTGTGCTGCATATGAGGAAGGCAAATATGGTCCTAGTGCTCCTCCTCCTCAGGTGGGGTGAGAATGGGAAGGTTTTACCTACAGCCTAGGGGGAAAGGCCAGGTCAGGGAGGCTCTAGCCAGTTCGTCAAAGGCCATGCCACCTAAGCATAAGTACCACCAGTACAGCAGTGTTTGCAATGCTGGAGCCCACACACTGCTACCAGTATGTGGTGTGAGCAGGGACAAGCCACTTGTTTTCTGTCTCATAAACCCAGGAATGCTTACATCCAGCTAAAAGTTTTGTGTGGAACCTGGTCATAGAGCGCACACTACCACAGCTCAGTAAAAGAGTTTTGTAAAGACCACTGGAGTCTCCAAACAGGGACTTGCAGAGTACTGTCACTAGGATCATTTAAACTCATTTGTCTCCATGCTCAGAGTGTAGCAGACCTAGGGCCAAGATGATGGCTAGGGTGCACCTCTGCTCCTTTACCAGCCCTATTGTGAAATAACATGTTTTTTTTCTCCGGAGAGTGGTCATTTAATACCCCAACAGATATTCTCCTCACCCATGGTATTACTGTTTAAATAAAATAAAAGCATAAAAAAGTGTATAATTACATTTTCTTAAGAATGAGTACAACCACAGAGAACCATTTGTTTGACAGTGCAAGTGCCCTTTTCCACATCCAGCAAACCAAGGACAGGGCAACTACTGTGGAAGAGGACACAGGGTTATTAAAGCAAATATAATATGGAGATACTGCCAGGTTGGGATACATCACAACACACTGCTGTGATTTTTATTGGCCTGCTCAAGGTCTGTGCCAAACCCCAACCCACCATGTACAGTGCCTTCCTCAGGACTTAGCTCTGCACTGGAGAACAGAGGATAACACTACTGCAAGTTGCAGGAGCTCCATGTGAACCTGTGCATGAATTCTCCACTCCTGCAGTCATTTCGTCGAAGTGAAAACTGCCTTTAGAACTAGAGACAGCAGTATGTGGTTATAGGTAAAAAAACACTTGCAACATATCATGAAGCAGTAGTGATGTTTTTTTCTGCTAACTCTATGTTTCCTAAAAAATATTGTGGGAGGGCAGGAAATGCACCTGTAGTACCTGCAAGGGCTGGGAAGGAATTAGCTGGTTCCCAGGCATGCATGCCTGTGTATATACTTCATGACTCATTAGAGGTCCCAAAGGAGTTGTTCTGAAGACTGGTTTCTTTAGAATGTCAATACAAAGATGATCTTGAGGTCTCTGGAAGAATTTATAATGTCAAAGATGTGATATCAAAAGCAGTGAAATATTTAATGCTGAGCATGGAACAGAGGATGAATCTTTCGTAAATGGTTTAAGACACAGCAGTTGTTTGTTTGCACAGGTCTAGTAACTAATTCTGTGCTGTTTTTAAGGAATAACAAGAATATTGTTCCTAGAGATGTGGGTCTATCAGGGAGAGTTAAAAAATATATAAAAGATGCTAGTTTAAAGTGGTCATAAAGCTCAGAAAATTCCAACATCACTCAACGAGAATAAAAGGGAGGGAGGAATTGTAATTTCTATTTAAAAAAAAACCCATTCATTTTGGATTCTCTTCATCATGTTTGTTGTTTTAACTAAATAGGAATGAACAATTTTACTATACAAATGAATAAAGTCTAGAATTGTTATCACAAGAAAATTTTAATATGGTTTGTGACAAGCAATATCAAAGTTACCAACTCTCAAGCTTCATGTTCTGAAACCAGACAACTCTCAGCAACAAAAAAAGTTGTGCACTGATAAACATAGGAGGCATATTGTATTTTTAATTAAATATGAAAACGAGCTGTGTACATTATTTTTTCCCTAGAAAACACAGCAATTTCAAAAGTTTATCATAAAATATTTTCATGAAATGAGTGAACCAGCAAACACATGCACTTGTGTGCCTTCCCCCCTCCCAAGATAAACGTGATAAGAGAGACATACGTAAATGTAGAAGTTAACAGAACAAGTGGTGTTTTGTTGTTGGTTGGTTCTTTTTGGAAAGGATGGAATGTAACATTGTGCTTGACTTTCTATGTCACAACAAAAAATATTTGGTGCAATATTTTAACATTTTCTTTTTAAGTTTCAATCTGGTGGAGAAAAATACCTTTTTCTATAATAAAATATGTCTGTTCTTTTTAAAATGTAACTTTTTTTGCACAAAATAATTTTGTAAACTGTCATTTCAAGGGCAAGGTAGGCTGCGCCATGTCAATGTCCTCCCCCCCCACTTAAAAATGTGATCTGTTATCTGAAGCAAAACAGGGAAACACAAAAAGAGCGGAGCAGAGGCTGCTTTGCAAAGAGAAAGAAGGGCGTGTTGGATGGGAGAGGGGGAGGGAGCGTGTGGTGGGGCAGAAAAAAGTTAAAGGTCACTTTCGCCGTAGAGCGCTGTGGAGAAGGACATGTAGTCCAGGGCACCGGGTACAGCATCACGGCCATTGTAGGGTGCCATTCTAGCAATGCAGTATTCAGCCTGATCAGGAGGCAGTTCCCGACGTAGTTCTTCCACAGTGATGTAGTTCTGCAGTGAGGACAAATGATAAGGAGACGGTTACTTCAGAAAACTGACCTTTCTCAGAGGGACAACCACCCCCTGCCCCACCATGGCAGCAGACAGCAGTCATGGACAGGGCCCCAACAACTAGACTACTACTGTACACCCACGCAGGGAGCTCTCTGCACGTACACCCTGGGGGGAAGTGCAGTTCTTCCCTGCTGTTTGGACAAGAAAATGGTTTTTACAACAGAGAGAAAGATCGCTTTTGCAGGAGCGGTATCAGCACACCTACGGAAAAGACCTAGAGGTAAGGAAGGTAATTGTCTGTGTAAGACTGTGGCTTCCTGCTGACAGTGGAGGTCCTGCTGAAAGCAAATGGGAGGAAGCAGAAATTTCATTTGGATCTTGTCCCTCGCTGGCAGGAGGTAGCAGCTGCTTGTGTTGCTTTGGAGTTGCCATTACCTCTCTTGAGAGCAAGGAAAGGAGCCATCCCCACTAGCTCTGGCTGGTGGCACCAATGCAGGCAGCAGACAAGCGAACACTTTGTATTGCTTCCACAGTTCCCTCAACAATGCTTGCCTTTCACAGCAGACATTTTTAATAAGCAAGAGAAACTACTATAAATTCAGCTTCTGGAGACTCACTGAGGTGAGGCAGCTTGGCTTCTCTCCATGCAGTAGGTAGCAGTAGCTGCGTGTTTGCTAACCAGTACATTGTCTTCAGCTAACTGACTTACGGGCATTTGCAGCGGGTCTGAACAGTGGTTCAGGTTTCACACCATCTCTCTTTCTTGCAACTCTTTATTCTGCCCCCTTCCCCCCAGCCCCCACCTTTCAGCTTAATGACTGGAGTAAGAGGTATTTTTCTTCATAACAAAATACTGTCTGATTCATGTTATAGTCACTAGAGCATACACTGACAAGTATATTTAACATACTGTACAGAGTAAAGGAGTTAATATTTTTTATCCAAAAGCACCCACACATTCAGTGATTTGCTTATCTGAATAATATGGATTTTTCAGGTCTTGAAAGAGGAGAGGACTGGCTTCAGTCATGTAGGTGCCTAAAGGACAGTCATTACGGGTTTCAACATTATAGATTATGAAAGGTTATTATTGAAAATAGAAACCAGTACTGGATTTAAGGGTAACTCGTTACTGTCTGAGAAATGCTATCTGACATTTTAAGTGAGATGAATAAAATCATTAGTAAATATAGAGATATGTCAATAGCATATGTACATATTAATTGTTCAATTACATAAAAAAATAAGTAGGGATTGTTATATAAGAAAAAAAGGTTACATAATTTTTCTATCAATTGGTTCGGTCCATTTGATGATGCGAATTCAGGAAATTAACACCTTTAGTATCATTCTGTAAGTTTTCTTGCTTTTGACCTATTTCTATGATTAAAAGATGCTCTTGCAGATACAGCAATTCTTCAGTGAAAATCTACTACTGCTTGTATAACAACTGGTAGTGACACCTGTATATCTGAGAAAGGTCATCTCAAGTTTGCAACTGTCAGTAATTAATAGTTTTTCAAGACTAATCAAGACCCATTTGCTGGATTTGTTCATACATTTTAAAATAACAAATCACAACCAAACAATTAAATAAAGCAAGAGTGGGCAGCAAAGTTCTGACTGACAGCTGAACAGGACTTTCAAGTGCTTTGGCAGGCTGCTGGTTAACCCACACCTTAGCCTTGCACTCCTCCAGCACTGCACAGTGTTCCTGTGAAAATACCCTCCATGCTACACAGTGCTTCCTTTGACACTTTCTCTCTGTGACAAGAGAGAAAAAGGGAAGCAGGAACAATGCAGATGCAGGAAAGGAAGGTGTGGAGGCTGACCTTATCTCCAGCCAGGATCTTGAAGGAAGCCATAACCTGGTCAGCAGTGTCTGTATCTGCTGTTTCCCGTGACATGAAGTCGATGAAGGCCTGGAACGTCACTACACCCAGACGGTTAGGGTCGACGATGCTCATGATGCGGGCAAACTCTGCCTCCCCCTGAAGAACAACACATTCATGTAAGCCAGGACATTTGGGCAGCAGTGCTATGAAAGTGGGCAGAAACTGTTCAGCAGCACATTTCACAGCTAGAGAAACAAAACCTAACAGAAATGATTTTTAGGTTTTGTTCTTCTTTTTATCAGGATATTATTTTTTAACTTGCTGTTGTGTGCAGCTGCTTGCCACTCATTTTGTCCTTTGGATGAAATATTCTCAGCTATGCCCTAGGATAACATCCAGGCTCCATCTTGCTCAAGGACAATGCTTATTAATCAGGGATCAAAATCACACGGACTTCAGGGAAGACACGAATTTCCCTGTAACACGTCATGCTAGATGTCTGTAGCAATATTGAAAGAACTTGCATTCCTCAAATCCTTTTACTTTCAATTGCTAAAATAACTGTTACAGTTCTCTTCATCTGCCAGAACAGAAACCATCAGAAAACACATCTCTGGGGTCTTTAATAGTATCTGATTCATATTAACTAGACAGGCTTTGGAAAGAAGGACTTGCTTATCTGGAGTGGCCCAGGGAAGTGGCCATTATAGGAAAGTTCCTACAGAGATGTTTGCTACAGAAGCTATTACCTTGCAGTGTAGTTTGAGGCTTTTTTTTTTGCATATAAACAAAATATTATCTGTTCTTATCTCTGGGACTCCTTCCTCATGTAAGGAGAAGGGGAAAGCAGAGCTGAGTCTTCTGGGAACAGGCTCTTCTAACACATCTAGAACTGTATACTTTCAAGAATAATTGCAGTATCTAATCAAATCTTACTGTGAGTTGGCATGCTACATTGAAGGGTGTGTATTTTTACTGGGCTGATGAGTAAGATGTATAAACATCTTACTTTGACCCTGACATCAGGGTCAAAGACACTAAGAGCACAGGTGAATATTTCTGCACTACGATCTTCTGCCCCTTGATGAGCATCACTCTTCTTATTTGTATTAGTTATTGTGACCCTCAAGGTGCCACATGTTACTGTCCTGAATATGCAGGTACTCTGGTGAGGGAAAAGGTACAGGGAGGATGGTTGGAACTGGAACTTACATGTATAGGGAGATGTGAAATAAATGGTAGGAATGAATGGTGGAGCAGCATTTGAGTGTATTCAGAAATCAGGTCATGTGTACTTCCAGATGAGTTCAACTGATACTTAATGCTGGGGAGGTTGTGTGTGCTGTGCAGAGTGCAGGTACCAATACGAGGAAGTTTATTGTTTCTTCCACTTGTAGCTACACAGGTTGATAAATATAATTATTATTTGAAATACACAGGAACTAGACAATGATTTTAATCTTTTTAACTTCAGCTGCAGCTTTGAGACAAGAATTTTACATGTATCACTAATACTAGATACAACATCGCTGATAGTTCTGCAAGATAAAGCTGTATATTTACCTAGATTCACTGCACATTCTCTATTTTTGAAGGTGCCTATAGGAATCACTTTGAACAGGAGTGACAGAGGGCTCTACATTACCATATTGTAACCCATGGAGATAAGGCAGGCTCGAAAATCTTCACAATCCATCATACCAGTCTTCTTCTACAGGGAATGATGCAAAGATGGAGAAAGCCGAGAAAGAAAAGGGAGACCAGTCCAGGGAGAAATGAACCCACATGAGACATTACAAAGAATGAGTTTCAGGGGGGAGGAGATGGAAAAGAAGGATTTACAGGACAATAAAAAAAACAGAGAAAAAGTAGTTTGTGAACCATGAAGAAGCAAAAAGGTGGTTTTGGACATGGAATATTTACACACAGGGAACATATTGATGATAAAAAAAGGAATAAAAATAGAAAACAAGACAGATTGAGGGGTAGACAAGGAAAGGAATGTTAAGTGACACAAATAAATGGAATAGTTACAAGACATGAAAGGATTCTCCCAAGACAAACAATTAGAGAATTAAGAAGGCAAAGATACCAAAGCACAGTTAGAGAGGAAGCAGTACAGAGAAGTGATGTGTATATAGTCAGACACAAGAATAGCAATGACAGATGGATTAAGACAAACAAGAAAAGAAAGGAAAAAACCTGTTATTTTTTCACAGTTTAATATCTGGTTGTGTTCACCACTAGCTTTCAGTACCTGTGCATCGTTTCCAATATCGTAACCCAAGCTGATGAGACAGGCTTTGAATTCCTCAGGGCCAAGTGTGCCGGAGTGGTCCTGGTTATGCGGTGTGCCAGGCAGGAGGACATGCAGTGCCAGTGCGGTGACGGTGTGGAGCAGAAGGAAGGAGACACAGAGGAAATCAAAGGGAGATGGAAGGACAACAAAGAGGTGCACCATGCAGTGGGTGAGGAGAGAGGGAGAGGAAGAATGACATGCAGATAGAAAGACAGGGAAGAAAAATAAAAAGTGCACAACATTAGATATCACAATGACATTTCAGGATGCGCTAAAAATGCTCTTGGAACAGCTCCTTCTCAGAGAGCTCATCACATCTTGAGAGCATTTGAATGACAAAAACAGTTGTTGCTCAGAAGCCTCAAGATCTCCATCTCCCAAGTGAGTTACTTGCATCACTGCTCATTATCCATAGTGTCAGAAGCCCTGTGTTTCACTAGTAACCCAGAGTGCAGGTAAGCAGGCAGAGGCAGTGGGGAAGCATTGCCTTAATCTTCTAGTCACATGTCCCACTAAAGGAGTAGGTGAGGGCAAGTATGTTTGGAACACACCCAAGGAAGCTTAGCTGTCAGGGCATCCCAGGAACAGCCAAGGAAAACCAGCTGAAGCTTAGGGGAGCAGTGTTACGGCTGTATTTATGCGGCCTGCATGTGAGGTGGAGCTTTGACTGACAAAGCTATTTCAAGTGCTCAGCTCTGCAAACAGCACTGCTGTACAGTGCAGCACAACATGGCTTGGCAGCTGCTCCTCCCTTTGCTCATCCCACACTCTCCCTGTGCTTGGATGTCCCCATCAAACTATACACAAGCTACCACAGGAGCTGAGAATCACCATCCACCCTGCAGGATTTTAGCTCAGGACAGCTCTCAAGCACTGAAAAGTCCTTGTGTGCCACCACCATCTCTGGCCAGGTCAAGGAAGCTACAAACAGGCAAACAGGTTGGCAGAGCTAGTTCCAAGTGATTTTCTTCAAAAAATCAGCTTTTAAAGTCAGCATTAAGCCTCCATAAATTAAATACACAGTTGAATATGGGAAACCAATGTTTTTTTTACATGATCAGTCAGGCTATTGTGGAGGCAGGGCAGGCAATAACGTATAAAATCTACAAGGCTTTTATGGGTCCCTCTCTAAGAAAAGAAGCCATGGTTTTGTTTTTCTTTGGCAGTTAGAGAAGGGCTGAAATAGCCAGCGTTCAGCAGTCTCAAAGTGTTGCCAATCTCTGAGGGCAAGCTTCAGCGTTGTTCTCTGAAGACCTTTCTAACAGCCTGGCTGGTGCAGCAAGTGGTGGAGAGCAACCTCTATTTGCATCACTGACTTAGTATGTTTGCAGGCTGCTCTTGGTTTTCCAGACAACATTGAAGGAAGGGGTTGATAATGGAGCTGTTTTCAGGCTTTGGCTGCTGTCTCTGCTTCCCTGCATGACACCTTTGTGATTTGGGTTGTAGAAGGAAGAGCTGCAGACAAGCTGGCAAATTGAGGGCAAGAGAATTTCCTTTGAGGAATTCCTTACTGACTGCACCCACTAGTGGGTGGCATGTATTTCCATGGTAAGGCATGGCAGGTTTTACATCAGGGTTTATCTGTGTCATGCAATGCCTGGTGCATATAGATTCTCCTGTTTGCTCCACACAAGAGCAATACTGGTTTCTTTAATACAGATCTATGCTATGTCAGAGAGAAGGACAGCTGCTCCAAAGAAATTTATGCATTAAGATGATAACCTGCTTTCAGGAGAAGGTGGGGTGAAAGTCTCATTTTCTAAACAAGCCTTCAAATTTTTCATACTTTAGTTGTATCAGGAAATGTAGCAGTTTCCTTTCAAGATATATTTCTCCCAGACTAATGAACACTTAGGAGTCCTCACAGGAATGACTGTTCCACAGGAGTGGCATTATTAAGAACGAAATCTCTTCCACTGGTCTAGTTTTGTCTTAGTGATAAAACTTATCTTTGTTTTTTATTGCACTATGCAGTGTACATGGAAGCTCACTGCTTACCAAGCTGCAGTCAGCACTGACTTACCCTGTCAAAATGGTTGAAAGAAGCCCGGAACTCATTCATCTGTTCCTGGCTGATTCCTTTGGCGTCGCGGGTCAGAATCTGGTTTTCCACTTCATTGATGGTTCTAGCAATTGTTGTTAGTAACTGCTCCCAGCCCACTCGGATATGCTGGAAAAGAGGACAGGACGATTTTTAAATTAAAAAGTAGCTTTCCTGCCTCTGAGGCCAGTGGATGGAATGTGCTACTTGCTGCAAATTAAGTAATGCTGGTGGACAAGGCAGGTGAAGTCATTTGCCCAGAAAACCTGAGTGTGAGCCAACCAGATGTTTAAAATCTGAATTTTGACTGAAAAAAGAAACTGAAGAGGCCAACTTGTGATGTGAAGAAAGTCTTGGTCCTACTGTAAAGGTCCTTTGCCATGTCAGAGCAACATACTGGGGGCCTTCAACACAAATGAGAATCAAACCCAGTGATTGTAGGACTTAGTTGGGCAGAAAACTTTCCTTACCAAGAAAATAAATAAACAAACCATAGTCTCTGGAAGACACTGGTGCTCCACTGCCTCTGTTGCTTAATAGAGAGCTGGCCAGAAACCAGATGACAAGTTTCAAAGCCTCCGTGTGTTCTGCTGGACTCATATCAAGCTCAGATTGCCTCCAAGAAACCTCACGTTGGTAACAGAAAGCCAGACTCCAATTTTAAAAAGCATTTGTTTGAGTTTTTTTTCTTCTGCCAGGCTGTGGCAGCTCAAAATCACCAGTGCTCCCCTGGTCTTTCTAATCGCAGCTAATAGGCTGCCAAAATCAGGTGGCAGGAGAAATGAAACCAGCCAATTTTTCAAGCAATGCTGTTGATCTCATTCAGGTTATTTCTATTGTTTGTATTTGGAAGTACATTGGGATAGGTTGGCATGAAGTACAGCAAGGCAAAAAAGAAATTCAGCAACACGTTGTTGCATGCTTGGCCACATTGTCAATCTCTCCATTTTCCTGAGAACCACAAAACATTGCCAGAGCTAGATGTGGCTGATGCTAACTGGCCACAGCAGATGAGGCTGGCTGATCTGCTGCCAAAATGTTTACCTCCATGGTGTAGTTGGTGTGCTTGTTGTCGAAGATAAGAGCTTCCTGGATCTGTTGATGGTCTCCTTCCAGCTGGTCAATCTTTGGTTTGTAATTCACAATGCTTTTCTCATATTGCCGCAAGTGGTTGAGCTGGTCCTCCAGGGTCCCATGCATCTCTATTGAAATGCGGCCAATCTCCTGCATTAGCAAAGCCAAAGGAGTTAGACCTCATTGGAAGGACAAGCCTCAACATGCTTTGCATTTATTGCAGCCATTTCACACTCACACAGGATGGTGATTCAAAAAAAATACCTCATGGAGCAGTTACTTTAAATGAGCCGAGACATTGTCAGCAAAAACATTAGCAGAGCCCTGAACACTTTCCAAGTGAGGTGAGTCACAGGAGATGTGTCTAATACAAGGATACAAAAGAAAAGGAAACTGCAGACCATAAGCTAGTAATGTGCCAAGCCAAATCTTTTTCTGATGTACTGTCATCCACTAACTTAGTCCGTTCACACAGACGTATTTCTGTAATGGCTCCTTCTTTACATCCCCTGTCATCAGTAATAGCTTCATATTTTTCCATTTCATCAGCTCCAATTACTTTAAGTCAAACCTTAATTAAAGAGAGAAGATCTCCTTTAAAAATACATCTCTTCTGCTGATGTTTGATGTGCTAGCTGTATTTATTTTGTTATGTGTATCAAGACCACTGCTGTGAAAAGTTACACAAACCATGCCTCTGATCTAGGGGTTTTAACTTCCTGCATATAAACACAACTCTATTAAAATGCCAGGCATGTTTTTTATCTCTGTACTAAAGAGTTAGGGGAAGAAAAGTACAAGCACTTCAGTAACTGTTATCCAACTTGAGATTCTCTGTATTTTCTACGTAAGTGTCTCTTGCTGCAACCTGAAGGAAGAATGACCACGGCAGTTGTGAAGAAAGACCAAGGATAAGAATATTACTGAAGAGGAAAACGGAGAGTTTCAAAAGGAGCAAAGCACTACCTCCATCTTAGTCTGGATCCAGGGTCCAATGACATTGGCCTGTGCACCAAACTGTTTACGAAGTCGTTCATTTTGCTGCTGACGAGCATGTTCTTCCATCAGGGCTTGATCTCTTCTGGGAACCAGTTGCCGCACCTACAGCAAAGAGTAACAAAGTGTGCAGCTTACACATAAAGACACACGTAATAGTAAACGTAGATATTGCTGGAAGGAAGGGAGGAGTGGGTGCTTGCATGAAAAACAAGCAGTTATATGGTTTAGCACACAGTGGGCAGGCTCATGGAATGTGAATCCTATCTGCTGTAGGGTGTGTGATGCAAACACATCGCAGGCTGTGGAAGACCAGAAGAAGCTTCCATTCACTACTTAGGTTTTTGGTGGCTAACATTAACTGAATTGCAGGACCCTGTTCAGGTATCATTCTGGTTATCTTGTTTGATAGTAAGAACCATCACCACAGCTGGTATGGAGAGTAGCATCTTTCATTATAAAAATATAAAGTAAAATGGATCCGACACCCCATAGGCATCTATCAGAAAGATCTTTTCTACTTTCCAGATGTATGGCAAATGAGCTGAAAACATAGGACAAAAAAAAAATCAATAAAGCTCGGCAGTGAGCATGCGAGGGTAGCTGAAGAGTAAATAATCCACTTCCTGGGGCCCCCAGTGACTGAGCAGCAGCATCCTCCCACACTAACTTGAAAGGCTGGAAAGAACTCACATGTTCCCATTTGCCATTGATCTCGTGTGGAGTGATCGTAGTGTAAGGATTTGTTCCTGCCATGTTGACATGGTACGTCTGGACAATCTTTGAAACTTCATTGTGGATTCCCAGGATGGCCTGTCGCTCCTTGTCGGCATCTGGTAAAGTGGCTTTGAACTGTTCATGAGCTGTGGTCAATCCCTGCAGAAAGAAGGTGGCAGCAAAGACAGGGTGAGAACATAAGTTACTGAGTAGCCACTTGAGCAAATATTTCCTGCAGAGGTGACTGTAAAAGCTTACGTATTCCCAGGACACAAAGCAGGCTACTCTAACACACTTTCCAGGTTCTCTCAGCATCACTAAAGAGGCTATTTTAAGTAGTTAAATGATGTGAACTCTCATTTTCCCCAAGTTCAGTATGAGTCCCTCTGTCTCATGTTGCCCAGTGACAGAGATCACATCCCTGAAAAATGGTGGAATAATTTTGGCTTATAATTTAGGGGGAACTATTTCTCCAACACTGCTCAGTGACTGCCTGTCAGCCCCTTTGGGAAGTGATCTGACTACAAGCATTACTATAAAGCAGTCATGTCTCAATAGTGTAAATGCAATGTATTTTTGTTCTCCCATTAGGTATGCACTAGTTGCACACTTAGCATAACTCCAGATGAATAATAAGAGTCAGATTCAATCTGACCACATTCAGTTAGAACTAGGTGAAGGTCTTCCAGCCAGCAGCAAACTTGCACAGGCAGGATATGCGCCTGCTGTGGAAAACCAGCTCCTTCCCCCTGAACATGAACACAACAGGCCCTTTCTGCTCCCATCTTGCTGCAGTGCCCAGACAGTGCTCCAAGGACAGATGGTGGGGCGTGCTTGCTGGTTGTTTGTGGACAGCTGACAAGCCAGCTGGTCCTGGCTCATCTCGCACTGCTTCTACAGGCCTTTATGGTACTTCATCCCAGAAGCCTGGAAGACCAAGACTAGGGAACCAAACACAGGGAAAGAGACAGCAAAAAGAATGGGGGACAGAGAGGCATGTGCAGGGATAATTGAAGGAACAGTGTGGATAGAAAAGGGAATGAAAAATGTAAACCACATGATTGAACCACTCTCTTACAACTCACACACTCTAACTACTTTTGCAAAATTGCTTCCTTACATGGTGACTCATTACTTTGCAGCTGCTGCAGTGGCCATAGAAATACAATGCAAGTCTGGGGGCTGGGAAAGATACTCCAGTCACAAAGGGACCAGGGAAGTGTTTAAATGCTGTTCAGATTTGTTCTGCATTATGAAAGACTTAATAAACCCCTTTCTTCAAGAGGGAAGGGTGGAAGAAAAAAACAGCAGCTTAGTAACAGAGCTGATACCAGGCTAGGGCTACTGCACTACCCATCTCAGAGGTCTGAACAATCACCTATAAAGCTGCTTTTGTAACACACCCTTTCAGAAGGGACAAAACTGAGATACTTGCTATCTGCCCTACCAAGGAAAGTTGACTTTTGCTTCAAATGGTAACCCAGCACCAAAGCAGACAATTCTGACTTTTTTCTTTTTGGCGCAGCACTGAAACCCAGCTGGCAGCTCAACAACTGCCCTCATGGCACATCCTATCGTGCAATGTCATGTCCAGGCCATTTGGTCCTACATGGAACAGCTGATCTGCAGAACCCATGAGCAGCACTAAGCTTTGCTCATGTGGGTTAAAAAAAAACAACACAAGGCCCTGAAAGATTCTCTCCATTTTCAGGTTTTCATTAATTCAATTTTCAAATTACACTGAAAAAATCCACTTTCAGACTTCTGTGTCCAGATATGATGGTGTGAGCATGCTTTATAACTACTCAGATCCAGGATTTTGGAGGAAATCAAGGGGAAACATACTCCTATTTTTTTTTTACTACCCTTCATTCACTAGAGCAGAAGCACCAAAATATGACTTAGAAATTTGGCACTGCTAGGAATTAGGAGAATTAGGAGACCTCTGACTTCTCTCTTTCTAACACTAACTGATGCAAATGACTGCTCTGTACCTGGATTTCCTCAATGGTGTGAACAATGAATGTGTCCTGCAGGTCCTCCATGGCCCCTTCCATCCAGTTATTGAAAGGGGCAGCTCGTTTGGCATATTCAAGGTACAGCTGGTCAATCGTTTCCAGTAGCTTCTCTGTCCTCTGGGCATGCACAAAAAAAGAAAGAAAATCAGGAAAGATGGTTAGAGAAGAATGATCACAGGGAAACATGGGTTGTCTGAGCTGCTCCTTCCTTTCAGATCTCCTTGGTGCTCCCAGGTCAGTGCGACAGTACAAGTCTCTCTACTGCTAAGAGATTAAGCACAAGATGCATTTCTTCCTTTGAGGGAAAAAATTGAGGTCCTTTGAAATAAAACAAAAGACGGACAGTCTGTTCAAGCAGAACAATATCACAAACCACAAAAGTAGAAAAAATCAATAGTCCAAGGAAATAAATGGCAGCATAATTGGGCTGGAAAGGGAAAAGCAGGCTAAATATGCTTAAATGCTGCCCTCCTTTACAGTCAAGGATGTTTTAGGAGTGCACAAAAGAACTGAAATCAGTTGCTTGTGCCCACTGCAGCTTGCTTCCCAGAAGTGACCCACCCATGTAATTCCAAAGGTCTAATTTGTAGTATGTCTTACCTCCAAGGCTTCTCTGCGTTTCTGGGTTAGGGCACCCAGATTATCCCACTGATCACAGATCTTCTGGCACCTGGCATTGACACTGGGAGAGTCGTAATAGTCCAGCTCACTATAAAGGGTGGAGGGGAAAAAAGGACAAAAGATCAAATAAAGAAAATTTTGGGGAAGAATGAGAAACCCATTAGAAATCTTTATCAGCTTTGAGGACAGACTCAAACAAAGAGCTCATGGTCTCTGCAAGTACAACGAGCCAGGAAGGCAGCAGTATCTTGTTTTGGAGACACTTGTATGTTATGATACATCAAACAGCACAGAACAGGAAGAAAAACAACCACCACCCAAGGCCTCAACAAACACTGGTGCTGACTGCCTGGTGGGAATAACTTGGGCACTGGGGGAAGGGAGTACAGACTTCTTCAAGCTGGGAATAAGCAGATTATGAGCAGACCAATATGCCCCTGTATTCTGCTTAAGAACATCATGCAGCCTAACTGCTTGCACCTTGTACATCAGAATGGGCAGCAAAGATTTTATTATGACTGCAAAGAAATGTTTAAGATCGTTCTGAGGGTTGTATAGTACCGGCAGCAAGAGAATAACTAAATCACACAAGCCATTCATTTATTTAGGACAATTCAGAATTAGTGTAGGTTTCTCTCCTATATGCCTGACAGGAAGTGTTTTGCTGGCACTCATTGAAGGCAGGCTGGTAAGAGTATGGCTAGGGAAAGAAGAGCACGGGTGGATGAAAATTGTGGTCTTGTATTGTTTTGTGCACTTGGTTTTGCTCATGGTCAAAGAGGAAGAAACCTGAAGGCAGAGGGAGACCAGCCAAACTGGGATGTGTGAGCGTCAAAAGAGAAAGCAGAATAATTCACTGAGCTACTGAGTGACCATGGGCCATCTGATGTGCATTTCTCTATAGAGTAATGTAGGTTTAACAGTTTCCTCTTGCTTTCCCTAGCCCTGTTTCTTCCCATTATTGTATTGCCCTCCTGAGGCATGTGGTCACAACTGTTGATGGAGCCTTATGACAACCTAGTCAGGAAACTGATTTGGGCTAAAAATAACTTATTTGCTGGGTCTTTAATCCAGATCAGTTCCTTGATCTACTTTGCTGCAGAGCCAGCATTGCAGATGAAAGAACTGCTTCTGAAAGCTTGGCCTGTAATGCACCAATGCTGGACCGCTGCTGCTAGGAAGGGAACGTGCTGTGCTCCCAAAAATGGCTGGCATGGGCAGCTGCAGCAGCTTCCTCCACACTTTCTCCCTCTCCTTGGCAGTCTGTCTGTGGGGGAAAAAAGAGCTCAGACATGTTTTTCAGGGCATGGCTTCTTCACTGAGATGGAAGATGGCTTTTGGAAGGATGGCAGAGCTCTCTGTTCTCAGACTTTGGAAGAAATCACCTCTCCCCCAGCTTAGGGCCCAGCCTTCCCTGTTGTTCTTAGAACTGTAGCTACTCTGGCTGGCATGCAGTATGTGCTTTGGAAGTGGCAGGTCAGCTAATGCTTGCTGACTAGCCAGCCTTGGTTTTAATCTTACTGACATGGAGGATTGCCTTGAACCCTCCTCCTGTTCCAAGGTCAATCCTCCAGTGGACAAGGGAGCAATTCTGTAAATCTCTGCTGTTAAAGGAGATAATGATCTTGATCCAATAACCTTGATTTTTTAGAGGAAAACAGTCCTTCAGACAAGAGCAGTGACCTTGGCCCAGACACTAACTTGAGACAGGCCAGTATGATATATAACTATTTTAAAAATAGGAAACACAGTCAAAGCCAAGCTGTTCAGGCTGCTTTTGCCAAGAAACACACAGGGTTTCAGAGTCTCTCTCCCTGTGCTGCAGAGGCCAGCTTTTACCTGCCTGCTGCCCCTAGCCATCAACCTCCTGCCCTGATGAGATTCCACTTTTCCTGGTAACTTGCATCAGTCCTCACCCTAGGAAAAGGAGTGGAGATGAAGGTTTCCAAGCTCAGGAGAAGCAGAGAGGGAGCTGAGCTGCTATGAGGATGCCCTGGAGCAAGTGCCAGCCAGAGTGCATTTGGGACAGTATCCCTGGGGTATCTGATGTGGCAGCAGAGGCTGTGATGGGCTCAAGCATCAGCAGATATTTTCCTGCTAGAATAAGGAGGACTTTTTTGGATAAAAAAGAACAAGCTGCGAACCTGCTATCCTCTGCTATTTCCTTCTGTTCCTGGAAAAGTACGACAGTGCTATAACTGAAACCTAACAGGCGCCAGTGGCAGGTCAGACTCTTTAGGAAAGGGTTCACAACAACATAACAAGCTGGAAGAGGATGGAAACTTGGCTTGGGAATGTAATTATGCCGACCCCTCATCAGCACCCACGACTCATCCATTTTCTGGCCTGCTCTTCTGGTGCATCCGGATACTGGAGAGCAGTATCCTAGATACTGTTTGGAAATACTGTGACTTCCCAACATTTTTGTATGGGGATGGATTTATGGCTCTCCAGAGGGCAGAGGGCAAAGCTGATTAAGCCTGCCTGGCCCCAAGGATGGGATGTGCGCTAGGGTGCCGTACTTGAGCTCTTGTGCAATAGCAGCAATCTGTTCCACGCGGTCCTGGTGTGCAGCCAGGTCACTCTCAAAAGCCTCGTGTTTCTTCAGCAGGGCCTTTATCTCCGAGAGGGTGGCAGTTTCATAATCCTTCTGCTGCAGCATTGCTTCCTTACCTGCGGAGGGAGCCAAAGGACAGGAGAATAAAGAACAGCCCTAAAACCAGCTCCTTGCCACCGAGTCAGCCCCAGGAGCCCTCAAAAGAGCATTTGCCTTACTCCAGACACCCTGCCCAAGGCTTGCCCTCACTTGTGCTGGCCTAGAGATGCACAATCCTCACTTTAAAACCACGGCGTGCAAGTTTGCCATTAACAACAGAGAAGGGCACTAGTGCAGCTCAAGTCAGTGCTCTCAGGGTTTATACTGGTCTTGTCTCATAGGCCTGTGTGGGCAAACTGGGCTATGCTCGTCCTGTAAAGGCCACCTGTAGCATTACTGTACAGTAACTTTTCCTCTGCAGCTCTCTTCTACTCAAAGTTCCCACTTTGCCACAGTTAGTGAATGCCGACATGGGTGCATTGTGTAGGAGAACAGAGATCAAGCCAATTTTCATACATTATTTTCCAATAAAATAAATAAACCTAGCCTTCTCAAGAGGAAAACCTCATGCACAATCCATCTCTTCCTCCCTACATGAGGTACAGCACTATGTCAGGCAATAGGAAGCGTGTTGGTTGGCATTACCATCTGTCCAGGACTCATGAATGGATGCCTTCTGCCGGAACTTCTCTGCCAGGTGATCCAGCCTCTCTAGCCTCCGGATCTCATTCAACAGCCACTCCTCATAGCCCTTCTCAGCCTGCTCTAGGCCACCCCAGGCATTGTTTATATCCTAGAGACAGGGGTATAAGAAGAAAAGGCAGGTTAGAAGATGGGGGGGAAGGTATTCATCAGCACTAGCTTCAGTGAGCTACCTCCAATTGGTTGGAGGGAGTGAGTGTGGGCTTTTGATCTCACAGTGTTGTGCAGACAGGCCAGGAAGACAAAGGCCAATTTAAGAGACAGGCCTAGCAGTGTCAGGACCTGTCTGCACAGAAGTCCCTCTCTGAACACATGTGAAACTTTAATAAAACCCAACCATTTATGAATCAGAAAGAATAAGAGACACCCAGACATCTCCTCATCAAGGCATGCAGCTTGTGAAGGGCCTCAGAGTCTGGTTTAGAACAGGGAATCAATGACTGCTCAATCATCTCTCATTCTGGTCTCAGTGAGCTGTATTCTTCAGGGTTCCTGCTGCAGAGTAGCTCACCCTGAAGGTGGGCATGCTCTGCCCATCCAAAGGCAGAAAAGGACTCCCATTTTTAAGCATAACTGGGGTATATATGAGTGGTTACCCCCACTCACCGAGACCATTTTCCCTTCTGAAGGCATGAAGGCTGGCCTGTTGCTGAGCCGCAGCTTGGTCTGCAAGGTGTTGAAGTTGATCTCAAGTTGGCACTTCTCTTGGACCTTGGGGGGCTTGTGCAGGCGGCGGTAGTCCCGGAAGTCCTCCAGTTTCTGCTGCATGGCTTGCATGGTGTTCTCTGGGGCCCGGTTCTCCAGCCAGGGGATGGTGCGACGGATCCACTCCAGCAGCTGGAAAGAGCAACAACAAAAAGCCTTGAACTAAAAACTGTGTTTAAACCACAGGTGTTGCTTTGATCTCATTAGGGACCATTTACTTTTGTTTGCTGTCAGAAAGATTCTGCCACCAGCAGGGCTTGTAAAGAAAAGTTTGCCAGCTTTTTTAATGAGCAGCCCATTCCCTACCACACTAAATAGTACTGTTTGTTGCAGCACTGCCAATCCAACATGCTTAAGGCATAACTTTTGCACAATCAGGACCAAGCTATGTCACAGAATCACAGAATAGTTAGGGTTGGAAAGGACCTTAAGATCATCTAGTTCCAACCCGCCTGCCATGGGCAGGGACACCTCACACTAAACCATATCACCCATGTCCTCAGCTTACACTAAAGCCTTAGATTTTTGCTGGACTGTTGAATAACTGAAGGATGCTGTAACTCTTGCCTCCAGTTGTGCTTTTCCCACTCTAGATTCCTTGAAATCAGTGTTGCTATTTCAATAGCCCTCCTTAGCAAAGCTACATGGGGAGCTGACAAAATGCTAGTGCAATGAGCAGTCTATAGTGGGAATGGAGTAATGCCCTATGCTTTTCAGACCAGGCTGAAACCAGGCTCATGGGCTACACTTGCCTTTCTGCTCTCCATCTTCTTCTCCCTACTTACTTTCCATAAACATAGTCCAGTCCATGGTTGGTCACTTCTGTAGCTCCATGGCTGTCAGTCTGTCAGCTGTCTTTGTCATTTAACCAAAGCAGCCTCTCTAGCTTGTAACTTACACAGATTTTTTTCCTACTATCAGCAAATGCACATTTCTTTTCTCAATTATCTCTAACTTCCATTCTCTCCGATCCAGTTTCTGACTTTTGCAGTGTATTAGCATACAATTTGCATGAAAGATGTTATGAAGTTTTATAGTCCTGAGGAATGCAAGTTAAACCAGCTTGATTTTTTTCTTTAATTTTAGCATTTCTGTGGCTGCTCTTAATAAAACGAGAATCTCAAAGCTGCTCAATGGGGGCTTTCTGCTTTCAAGTAGATTGCCCTTGCCTTTAAGGTAAGTTAAATCTTTACTTTTTCTCAAGCTAGAAGAGGAGGAAAACAATTTTCCAGGGAAACACCAGCCAGTAGCATTCCCCGGGATTAGTTATCAGGGTTAAATGACATTCCTTTCCACACAGCACCGCCCAGAAACCAACACCTACATCACTGGCCAGTTTTTCGTAGTCTTCCATGAGCTGTTCATTTTCTTGGTTGACTGCCAGCACCTTACAGATACGATTTGCTGCCGTCTCCGCCTGGTGGAGGGAAATAAAACAGAAGAAGGGAAAAGTGTGAAAAAAGTAAAATAAATGAAACCAAAGCTTGTGGCTTAGCTTCTTGCTACATACCTGTGGGTAAAGCCTCCTACCCTTGGCTCTAGCAACCTGTCCATGCTTCAAAACATCTGTTCTGACCGCTTTGCTTTCCATCTGACCTGATTTATCTTACCCTTCTCAGGTGAATACATTCCTTCAGAGATACTGAGCTCTTCTGAGCCCATCCTGTGTGTTAGAGAACAACCACATTTCTATGCCTTTGCTGAAGCTGCTTCTAGGAGAGAGCCTACCGGAAGGAACCTGGCTGCCTCTTTACAAAGATAAGGGGTTTCTGCCACCCCCTCCACTCCCCTCAACAGCATTCAGAGCTGCAACACCAGTAACAGAGTGGTGTCAGGCTTGGTGAGACTTCATACATGTTTTTACCTGACAAAAGAACTACCTAAGCAGAGTTAATCCATAAACTGGACTTTGGAAGTGTCATAATTCTAATGGAAGATGCAGTGGCAGATGCTCTTCTTAACCTTAAATTCTGCCCAGCTTGCCTTCCAGCTTTCCCTGTATTTCTGGCACTCATTACAGGGCTACCTCCTCCAGGATCTTGCTGCATGACACCTACAACGTATTCAGGGTCTCATGATCCAGCTGAGAAGAGGATTTTCTTTTCCTCTTTCTGTGTAATCTTTCTGCTTACTCTTCCAAAACAAGTCTCACTAAAAAGAGCCTGTTGTTACTATTTAGTTGGGGTTTTTTGTTCTGTTGTGGAACTTAAGCCTTGTTCTCTGCAGGGAGCTGAACATGTTAAAACATGAATTTGGAACAAAGTAAGGATCAGAAAAATCCCAGCTATGAACTCAGGAGCAGACACTCTGCCCTCGAGTGCCACGCATGTGTTTGGCATGGGGAACATACAGCAGACTGGTCTTTGTACAGCATATATCTATGGATATCAACTCCTTTTATCATTATCATGGTGGGTGCCATGCCACAAATCCTCGGAGGATGTGTCCCTGTGATGGATGTCAGGGCATTGCTCAGCACCGTCCTGCCACAGTACCGCTATGGCCCTGGTGCCTGGGGAAGGTGCTAGTGCTACCCACAGGACCCCTATGGAGTAATCCTTCTTACAGATGCTAAGTGGAAATGAAGAGGAGAGGGTACATGCCAACACTACAACAGACCAATTGTGAATGTTGTGTCCTGCCTTTAAACTACATGTGGGACTGATGCCAAAAGAAGTTTTGCTGAGCTTATAGCTGGCAAGTTTCAACCTTTTTCTATTTTTAAAAGACCTTTTATTATCTGCTTATTCAATCTCAAGGCCATTTAAGAAAAATCCTCTAATTTTTGCAGCTGATGCAAGACAGCAAGAATAGCAATAAAATCATAGGCTATACAGTGATGTATGGATTGCTAAGGTCCCAGGGGATCTGGCAATCTTATTCATTTGTAAGAAGCTGTAAGAACATATATTCAGTCATCTGTCCCTTCACTAAAGTGGGCCAGCTAGCAGATGCACAGGTATTAACTAATGTAAAACACATCAGAGGGATCTGTAGAGGAGAAAAGAGCAATTTTGCCTAAACAAATTTCACATTTAAGAAAGCTTGTACCTTGTTCTGTTCTTAACCACAGTTTGTACTTTAATGGAGCACTTTTTGATATCCAGAGAAAACTTTATAGACATTGGACCAAATAGTATGTCAAAAAGACACTGCTGGAGCCCCACCATGATATGTTTAGTGACTGGAGAGAACTGACAGTACCAAATGCTTATTTCAGTCATCCCAGGAGAGGAGCTCCCTGTACACCCTTAACTTTCTTCTTTTTACACCCCAGGAGCTCACTGCAGGCAGCTGTGCAGGAGGGACCCCATTTCACGGAGGCATTTTTATATGTATCCAACAACAGATTTCCTCCTGCTGCCCAAGTTTTTAAGTGTGCGTGTGCGTATATACGTGTTGAACATCTGTCCAAACACAAAAGCCTCTGAATGTCAGCATTACGACATTATTTGTATTAACCTAATGGCTGAAGTGTAGAGGCTTTCTCTCCCTACCAATACTTGCTTCCTGACAGTTCTTGTCTACACCAGACTGCTGTATGCAAGTATGCTGCTGCTGCATATTCAATGTCATGAGTAACATGTTACATTGACTTGATCTGAGGAAGGTAGGACAAAAGGATCCGCGTGGTTTCAAGGTAAGCTCCACAAATACCTCTTACACTGCTGCTAATGAGCTGATCTGTGGTGATGGCAACCTCAGTGAAACACTTTCAGGTAAAAGAAGAGTAGCACTCTGAAGATGTTTACATGAGGCCAAGGCAGCTCCCCCACGCCTTCATTAGTAGAGTGGAAAAAGTCATTTCGGCTTCCCCACACTGCTAAAGGCAACAATACATTTAGGATGCTCATGCTGGCTCCAAAAAAGCCAGGCTGCCCACAAGGCATGAAGAGCACAGAGAAGATGCACCATCCCAGGGTTTGGAAGCTGCATACCTGTATTCTCAGCGAACCTGTGTGAGCTGATCAGCTTCAGTGCAGCATTATGCTGGCACATTATACAGCTTGCACTGAGACTGAGAGGAGGGCAAGCCCAGGGCACTCTGCTCGCTACCACACTGCTCTGTGATATGCATGTGCTGTTTGTTGTATTCAAAATGGAAAGCTGAATAGCCAAAGTAATGGTAATTTCTCTGCCTTTTGTCTTTTCTGTACTTCTTAAGCCTGACTTGGACTGCTTAGGATGGAAGTGGAATTAGCTGTCTCTCTGGCTTATGGATTCAGGTCTCTTTGATGAGAAGGATCACGCGGAAAGGCATTCCCACAGTGTGCTGCATAAGAAGATGCCAGCCAGTTGTTGTCCTCTAGCCTCAGAAGGCTATACTCCAGAATACTGTATGCCAAACAATCTCTTAATAAAATGGTAAAACATTAGTTAGAAATTTTCAACCCAGAAATCAAAGTTTACAAAATGACAAGCCAACCAGTAGTTGCATGCATTTAGTGTGAAAGTCAGAAGCGGTTAGAAAACAAGCAAACCAACCAAAGCAAGTATACCTACAAATATATATATATAAATAGCATAAAGAAAAAGCAGCGATCTACACACACATGTCAGGCTGGGGACCCTGTACCTTCAAAGGCTCAGTATAAGAGAGTGAAAGAAGCAGAAAGCGGCTCATGGGACTTCCCCTTCAGGACTGGTGGCAGTAATGAAAAATCTGAATGAAAAATGGAGCGATATCAGAGTAAGTCACCTAACCATGCACAAGGAAGCAATACATTATAATCTGACTGGTGCTTGTACTCAGTAATCACTGCATGTGCCTGGGTATTTGAGTCTGTGTCACTCAGCAGCTGGCTAACATATGGCCAGGGCAGCTCCAATAAGGAGCTGTGCCCCTCCTGCCAGGGCACAGTTGAGTTGCTGATCCAGCAGGACTGCTAAAAAATGAACAAACTATTAAATCTTTAATTGTCCCTGTAAGCCAGTTAGACTACGTGGGATTGAAGCTTTCATGACAAAGAAGCTCCGTCTCTAGTTCTTGCCCCAGCTACTTGGTTCAGGTGCTGAGGCAGTAAAAGGTTGTTTTCAGTTATTCCAGGAAACCTAGCATCCACCTAAACTGCTGATGAAAGTTTGTGACCTGCTAAGCTGGTTTCCAAGTCATGGAATGGGTGCAGAGAGAAGAGGAAGGGATTGGCGAGGGCTGTTCCTGCAGCAGGCCACAACCCTCCTTGTACTGTAGTTGGCCATTTCCTCAATCTGGAGTTCTTCAAATTAAGCAGACATCATAGAGCAGTCCCTCAGGGGCACCTGGCAAACAGCCGATCTTATCACCAGGCTGGCATGAGTTCTGAGACAACGGTCTTCCTGAGCAAGTATCAGCTGGCTGGAGCTTGCAGCCTGGTCTGAAGGGTTTCAAACTATTCACAAAGCAGGATCTTAGTGGAAAAGTCATGACTACACAAATGATGACAAACAGGCAAGTCTACTGCACTGCTGTGGGACACGTTCCCAGTTCCTTGGAAACAAGACAGTATCATGTAATTTATATGGAACAGGGCAGAGAACAAAAAGCTTGAACTAAAGGGCTGCTCCCTGGAACCTCCTGCCTGCGTTTGCCCTCTGAAAGCTGGCATCAGCACAGTATCTTCTTCAAGGCTGCAACCATCAGCACTGTTTTGTACAAGAGAGATGGACTCTTCCTGAGGTTGAGTTAGCTCTCAAGCTGGGCAACACGTGGACTGCCTCTCAAATAGAAAAGGCCTAGTGAGACAAACAAGTTGTAGCTGGGAGAACAGGGAGATTTTACATCTGTTCATAACTCGAAGAATGAAGTCCTGAACTTCAGATTTTATTATTCCAAAGCCTACAACCTGAAATTAGCAGTGATCTTACAGAAAGGCTGCAGCCCAGCCAGGCTATGGTATGGGAGGAAAAGAGGAACCTTTGGATTGCAGGGTCATTGCTGTTTTGGAGAAAGTTTGCCCAAAGGTGAACTGTAACTTTGGTTCCTCTGAGGACAAATGTCCCGATGCCAGCAAAGAGACTTTGGAGTCAAGAGGAAGCAGAGGAAAGACTGAAATTATGGGAATGGTCAAAGCAGAGGAAAGAGAATTAAAACATATAGGGAGTCTGGAAAACAGAAGGGAATTACCACATGTCCAGCACCAACTGCTGAGAAGGAGAAAAATGACTGCTACTGCAGGACACCAGTGAGAAACAAGGAATGGAGAAGTGTGTGAATCTGGGAAAGCTCAAGCCTGGCGGGAATGGATTTTGTGGCTGGAGCACAAAAGTGCTATGTGACCAGCTCACGGATGATTCAGCCTAGGAAAAGACCACTGATGTAGTGGGGGCTGAGTGTGGAAGGCAGGGTGGCAGCTCAAGGAGGACAGGCTGATTTCCTGGAGTAGGCTGATCTGATTGTGATAATACTGGGTGCATTGCCTGGCCAGGATGGCCCACTGGTCAGTGAAATGGAACTGACTGTCAGAGCAAGTACTCATTCATCTTTTGATGCTGCGTTTACCAAATGTTTTCTCCACTGCTGGGGTGTGGAACTGGAAGGAAGGAGCAGCTCAAGTCTGTCAGAAGGACATTTACATCACTTCTCCAGCAAGATTACAGATGGCACATCCAAGCACATCACTAGATGCACTGGGCTTCCCTGCAAATGCCCTGGGGCAGATGGGGGCTCTGGTCCATTCCTCAGTGGAGAGGAGTGGTGGGCAGGGCAGGGAGAGGGGAGGGAGTTGTTAGTGGTAAAGTCTCACCTTCTGCGCCCCTGAGAAGGCGTGGTAGTAACATGAGACATAGGTCATTATGGCCTTCTCATCCGGCCTTAGCGTGCCTATAATATCTGTGCAGAGAAGGAAAAGAGGTTGAAAGGATAAAGTAAGAAGCAGCACATAGGATAAAACAAAACAATCATGGGTGGCGTGAGAGAGGGGGAGAAAACTTCCCATCATGCATTGCAGGACAGGCCAAACAGATTTCCATGCGGAGAGCTGGGAATTCGGATCAGAAGGTGGCTAGCAGCGTTGGCTTGTGGCTCAAAGCGGCACCCCTCCCACCCACCCCCCGAGTCCGGGCTCTGTACCTGCACAGCTGCGCTCTGGGGGCCTGGCCCAAGGATGCAAATGGGCTGTTTGGAGGTTTGAACGCCTGTGCTCAAGGCCTTTCTGTACGCCAAGGAGCCAGAGATCAGAGCCTTCCTACACAGTGTGCTTCCTACACAGTATCTGCTCTGCTGCAACACACACCGCCTGTTCCTACAGCACTGGAGGACAGGCGGCTGCTTGGGTTTGAAGAGAGATGTTTACAATGTTTTCCTTACATGACTCCATTACCAACAGGAAAATGGCTAAGCCAGACACAGCAAGGACTCAACTGCCCCATTTCCAGCATGGTGAGTGAGAAAAAAGAATTAAAAACCCAAATGAACAAAACCAGGCATTCTCAGACATGATAAGCAATGCACTGTGCCAAATCATTACGGATGTACTTGTTAGACATGCTTTGTAAGCCCCGGGTGGCTGGGGCTGAATTTGTGGCTCAACTTGAGAAAGCAGCAGGTTCAAGCCTTAAAGCAAGGGTGTGGAAACCTGCAGCATATGTAAGGTAAAAGATAAAGCTCTGGGCATTCATTGAACCCTTCATAAAACCACTAAGTCAGCTCTGCTTCCCTGTCTTTGAAAAAGAATAGGAATCACCATGGTTTCCAGTGGGAGCAGGATGCAGTGTCCTGATGAGCAGAGCACCTATGTGGTGGCCTCCACCTTTGTGAGACCAAGCATCCTAGCTCAGACTTCCCAGGAACCCGAGGGTGCAGGTCCTCAGCTGTCAGGGCAGCAGTCTGGAGAAGGCAGAGCTCCCTAGTCCCTCAGATTTGTGTGTGCCAAGGTGCAGGTATATGTAGGTGCCACTGGAAGCACCACTGACTACATGGACTCCTGGCTCCCTTGCCCCAGGTATTATGTCTGGGGCACCACTTTGAACCAACAGCCAACTCTACCAAGAACATAATAATAAAGATGCTCGTAGCTAGAGAGGAGAGAGAGAAAGAAAAAAAGGTTTGGACATTAGCAACGGCACCAGGTGTGCTCTGTGGAGGGAGCTTGGGATCCTGCGATACCTTCTGGGCTCCTGAGAAGGCGTGGTAGAAGCTAGAAACATAGGTCATGATGGCTTTCTCATCAGGACGGGCAGTTCCAACAATGTCTGTCAAAAAAAACCTCACGTTAAGAGCATAATCAACTGATGGGAGGAAAGCAAAGGAGAGAGAGGGAGAACCGCAACTGTCCAGGAGGCCTGCTGGGGTATATGCTTGTCACAGCAATTCCACGGAGCTTCCCAGCATTCCCCTGAAGATGTGTCTCTCTCAGAAGCCAGGATCACCCTCCTGGTTCCCTCCCTCAGGACAATATTGCTTCCATGGACTGGCCAGCCTAATGCAGCTGTATGTCAGCATGTCTCATGTCACAGCACCTCCCCATACTGAGAACATTACTGTGAATGGTGGGTTGAATCAGTCCGTACTGGTAGCAGGTTGACATGGCTTTTATAGATGTATTATACTGCAATCCCTCCACGCAGTTCTTCAGGAAAGATCCTTTCTGCCTTCCTTTCTATGTCCTCATCCTCCATTTCCACACAATGATGGCTTGAATTCCAAAAGGCCCTTTCATTAGTTTCAGGGGTAACTCAATATCTCCAGAAATCAGAATTGATGGTGTGGAGGAATGCACATTAGCTCCACTCCATGAGGGAGGAGAATGATCAGGAAAAAGCAATGGGAGCATCTGCAACAGGCCCTCTTCATCACTGCTAGCTTTGATGAGATCTGAAGCTAGACCCGCTTATTTGGAGGTGGCTTTATTTCCTACAGAATGGCAGGAAGCATTTGCATCTACTGCAGAAACCTCATTATTTTTTGTGACTTCAGCATGATGAAGGCAGGGAAAGCAAGATTCATCCCTGTGGATGGGAAATACTACCTAGGGACATGAATATCTTAGTTACCCCAAAACAGGTTCACTGGTTTCAGCTGTCCTGTCTCCACCTTTCCCCCTTGTTCCCCTCACTTCCTTATATAACAAAAGCCTATAACTGCTTCTGTTGTCCAAACCAAGCCTGAAATACAGCTTCTACCATTGAAAACAGCTGGCTTCAGGCAAACAGCCAACAACTATATCAGGCTGTTGTTTGTATTCCAGAGTTAGTCTTCAAAGTCTATTGCCAAGCTGGTCCTGACAAGGTTCTGAAAAGTAATCCTTGCTGTCCCAGTGGCCTCAGAGAAGCAGTCACTGTCAGTCAGTAGCAAAAGCACCTTTGAACAACCTGGATCTCTGCCTTGGGCTCCAGACTCCATCAGAGAAGGGTCTTCATGCCCAACACTTCTGAACAGTCAAGAAGCAGCAGCTTATATTACTGTCATGCCCCCAGAAGGAAGATTGCCAGCAATGTCAGAAAGAGCTAGGAATAAATAATTCTGGAGCAAACAGAACACAGTCCTACACCGTATTTTAATTCAGTATTAAGCCTGATACCTGAAAGGGAACACTTCCGCCAGCAGTGGACATAGCCAGATGTTACCCATCTCTGCCTAGCGCTCTAACCCCAGGTTAAGATCTCCACACCAGATCCAGAAGGCTGGGTGGCACAGAAAGAAGAGGAGAGCCGAACATGTGATCTATTATTCCATTGTAATTTTTCCCCTACATATTTATTATGTGGTGATGGAGGCAGCATTTGGAGGTTACTGAACTCTTGTACAGTACATGTCCACCTAGAAAAAGTGGGAAATTTCTTGAGAAAAAAGCAACTTAAACCCCACTGGGTTCTACTTTACCTTCTGCATCCAGCATCTTGGGAATATCCAGATATTTCTCAGCCACATCAAAAGCTGTGTTTAGATTAGTGAGAGGATCATCCTGGGAAAGAGACAGAGCCAGAGTATCAGCATCAACTTGTAACAAAGTACACAGCATTTCTCTCAAAACAGAGCTATTGTTCTTGGTTTGGTTCAGGTAACTGTGCAGTCCAGACAAAACTAAGTGTGAATCCTCACGTAGCAGAATGAAACAATTAGCTTCGCTTTGAAAGCAGAGCCTGGAGACTCATGATACGATAATTAACGTATAATCTATGCACTTGCAACAAGAAGGAATAATACATTTTTGTCTTGAACCTAGTTTAAAGTAAAATTAGCTTCATGTCATACTGATAGTAAACGACCATATCTCACATTTACATGTCATGCTTATATTAGGTTTGCAACTTCCATTGTAAAGAACTGCAGAGCAGTGGATCTGTTAGAACATCTAAGCAACACTAAAATAGTAACAACATCTGCAGTGGGTGCTGTCCTTAGCTAGTGTACAGTTTGTTGAACACCAGTTGAGTAGGAGTAAGAGAACTGTTTTAATAAATCTCTAAAAAACAAATATATATAAAAGTACCCATTTTGTCTTGAGTATTGCTTTTCCTCCTAGGCACTGCACAGGACTTGTAATTTCCTTAGTATACATCTATTATCTGTATAAACCTTCTGCTGTGACAGAATGCACTTCACATACAGACATCAATACACAATAATCAAATCCTAACTGAAGTCAAATATGACTTATCATCATGAGTCACATCATAAAGGTAGCTAGATTTTAAAGAGCCATACAAGAGAATATGAAATGCAGATGTCCCTGGAAATGAAAGACCTCTGCAAATTGCTTCCAGCATTCAAGCATAATGGTCAGCAGCAAGACACCTACCAACTAGTATGAGACCCTTATACAAGCCTGATTCCTGTATTCCTGTATACCCACTTCATGGATGACAAATGACATATGCACTATCAATTCCTGCTGTTGAGATAAGTGCTGGAGGAAAGGTTGTGAATAAACTGCTAGTGTTGAGTCACCCTGTTTGCTAAATATCTTTTGGGAGACAGGAAGGATTGGGGTGGCACTCCATACTGTCACTTGTGCTATTCACACTGGGACCCACCTTAAAAATTAGGAAAAAATGAGTATAATTATTTCACTTCCTTTCCAGAGTGGCATCTATGTTCTGTTTCTTTTCTCTTTGAGATCATGTGCTTTTGCTTATTGCACTGGCTTGGAAGATTAAGCTGTTCCTGAACTCTAATCAACATGCAGTTTCCTTTGAGCCTACCCAGCATGAAAGATGAAGCTAGGCAGGCTTGGGCAGCCAGGGTATGGGCATG
The DNA here is from genome assembly GCF_012275295.1 of Melopsittacus undulatus. Lineage (NCBI taxonomy): Eukaryota > Metazoa > Chordata > Aves > Psittaciformes > Psittaculidae > Melopsittacus > Melopsittacus undulatus. The sequence continues at coordinate 47,606,447 of NC_047530.1, forward strand.
CAGAAAAGTTCCTTTCTGGTACTGGTCATTATGTAGCCCTTGGATTACAGCCTTCATGAAACTAGGAAACTGAGCTATTCTGAAAAGTAATTTCCTGCAGCATTTCCCTAGGAATTAATGGATGCATTATGTTGACATCACATATTAGCATCGTATTCTTTTGGCTGAATGTACCTAGCAGTCATTAATATTTCACCTACCAAAGTAAACCACGTGCAGTTGCCATCAAAACAGTCATGACCAGTGATCCATATTTAGTCCACTGGGACAAGTCAATATTAAGCAAAGAAATGCTGCATTGGCACACTGTGATGAAACCAGCAGCTGTCACAGATGGTAACAGATACCCATTTCAATGTCAAATAGTACTTTATTCCTATATAATACACTTTCAATGCTAACTGCATCAGGTATATCTATATCCACCTCTTCAGAATTTAGCAGCAGTGCAGGCAGGGGATTTTTATTATCCTCCAGGCACAAGGAACTACCTTACGCCATGGAACTAGAGGCTGATACCATTTCAGCTTCAGCTGACTTGTGTCCTGTGCCTGCTGTGGAGAAACCTCTATGAATCCAAAGTGTAACCAAAAAGCCTTATCTGAGGAGGTGAGACTAGCTGCTACATAACATACCTTGTTCACAATGCATCAACAGGGACATAGCTCCCTTTAGGAAAGAAAGTGCCTGTTCTTTCCCTCAAGTAGCAGCTCCCTTGCCAGTCCTCCCCTAGCCCATGTGTCACTTTCTACTTCTGTGGAAACGTCACCACTGCATACCAAATTTCAACCTATGCTGACCACGAACACCGTGGCATTGCTAATGCCCTGGCAGAGTGGATAGTGTTAACACAAGCCCTTCCTGAGCACAGACCCATGTGAATGAGCTGCCTGATGATCTGTCAGCCTCTCCTGAAGGAAAGGGAGGAGCAAACTCCTTGCAGATAGCTTTCCTATCAGTTTGCAAGTAACACCAGGAGCAATGTTGCCAAAGGTTAAAAAGAAATTTTAAGCTGCAGGGTGGGAGAGGTTTCCTGATGGGAAAACTTACTGGGCTTGGGCACTCCCAAAGGAAGGGCTGGAAGTCTTAACATGCAGGAAACTGGAGAGTCATCTAGATGAAGCCAGCAGACTTCCAGTTCATGTGTAAGACAGATGTGTGATCACACAGTCTCCTGGGGAATGAAGCTAAACACAGTGCTACTAAAAACAAGCTACCTCAGCCCTAGACTAGCTGAGATGAGCAGACAGCTAAACCCAAACCTGTTCCCTGTGGGAAAAGCTTCACCCCTCATGGGCGGTGAAACTGCTCATCACAAAGGTGATGCTTCTTTGTATAAAAGATGTGGTTTCCTTGGGGTCTTGTCCAAAATCACAACAGCTTCTTGAGCCCTGTGAAATTCCTCCAAACTCCATCACTTTCAGTTCCATCCCATCGTACACCAGCTAATCATTATTTCAAGTCACCAGCTTCAGTTAATTCCCATGACAAGGGATAAAGTAGTAGAGACTGGTCTGGCAGCTACAAGTCTCGCAGTGCTGCACTGCAGCACCATGGCTGCAGGCATGCTTTAGGAACCCAAAGGCTGCAGAGCAAACAAAAGCCAAATCACCTGTGCCCTGATTCCTTTCAAGGCTAAAACACACATCCCAAAAGAGTGCTGACCCAGATGACATTCTGCAGAGGTGCCTCAGTTCCCCCTCTGCTCATATGAACATAGAACCAGCAGAGACATGAAAAGGAGCAGTAACTTGCCACGATCCAGCTGGGCCACCTGCAAGGAAAGCTATCCATGGAGGAATTACATTGTTTTAATGGTGGCAGAGAGCAAACCTGCCCTCAACAGATGCCCACCAGGCACATTCTCCACTTTTGCTGACTAAAGACTGCTGTGGCTCCTCCTCTTTCACCACAACCCTAACTCACATGGGGAATCTTCTCTACTCCTCCAGCTATTCCCAAATCCTAGCAGCACACAAGGTTGCCATGGCAATTATTGCACTCTAACATAAAAAATACCTTCTATTAACTAGCAATCAGGAAAGGAGATGGAGGGGGAGGAAAGTCAAGAGAAAGCAAGCACTTACTGTATCTGCCAGAGCTGAAGACATTAGGAAAGAAATCCAAGATTCATACTTTCAGGAATATCTGGAATAAATGCACCCAACATGGCAGCACACAGACCATGTTTCTGTATGGACTGCGGTATATGAGGAGGTGTGGTTCAGTCAACCATTGCACTTGATAAGAAGATCTTAGATGTGGCTCACAGCTGAGCTACAGTTGGGGTAAAAGGAGAAGGGGAAACCCCATCTTCTGCATATCCCTCACATGCAGACTATGATCTAATAATCTTAAGCTCTTATCTACAGTGAGCTGAACAATAGCAGACAGATCTGCAGTGAACAGAAACCATCTAAACAAGTAAGTAGCTGTGGTGTCAGGGAATCACTAATACTAAGCTGGGTAGACTTGCACCTTTTATTCTGGGGCCTGGACTGTACAAGCAACTTCAGCTAGACAATGCATGTAGGCAGAAAAGAATTGTACTTGCTCCACTAATACAGCCAGACTAGGAACATAAACTCAAGACAAAACCATGCTGACAAAAGAAGTTGCTAACTTTTGGGAAGAAGACATGCTACACTGGCTACCTTTGAAAGGCATATCCATCTTATGCTGACTCCAGACACTAAAACTGATCAGATAATATAATTGACTGCTCTGCAAGACAGTAAAGATCTAAAAGGTTACTGAAAAGCAGATCAGGCATTGTACAATTCATTGCTTCAAGGATGCAGATAATCCGATTAACTCATTTACATACTATTTGCGCAATGGTTCAAGAAGCCAAGTCTATTAATGATGGGCTTTTATGTTCATGCCCCCAGTAACAACACGTGAATGATGCTCTTGGTGACATTTCACTCCAAATGTGCACAGATACAGTGAAACCAGATCTCAGCAAACTGCAGGAATGCCAGCAGGATGAGAACCCACTTTGGTCTTCCTGCTAGGTCAAGACACTGCTGGCAGCACAAACCACAAATAGCTTATTTGCATCATCCACTTTGCAATCTTGTTTTCAAGACATGCAGGAAGCAAACTTTGGAGCAGCTAGATATCATGGTATCAAGTGGCAACTTCAAAAAGTAAAATCGTGTGTTATGGCAAATGCTTTTCTGGCATGATACCTACATGCTATGAGAAGCTCAGTACTGCAAGTGGCTCAGTGCTAAACTGGAAGCATGCGACAAGTGTCCAGTGAGGGCACACAGGCCCCTCAAAGAGCTTTTGCACTTGAACACAAGGTATCTGATTTCTACCCAACTCTCCACAGGAATGTTAAGTCTGATTTGACTCACTAGTCTGTGACATTAGCACAGAACTAGTCCCACATTTGGTATTACTGAATTTGCCAGCTTTTGCTCATCAGCTGGGATTGGGGCATGTGTGTCTCATATAAGGCAGCCTGAAAGCAGGGAAAGTCAGGCAGGAAGCTCATTAAGTTCACGCTTCACTAAGAAGCCTGAATGTACTGATTCATCCCTTCTTCCTTCCCCCAATCCTGCTTCCCAATTCAGCTCGTGCTGAAGTTCTCCAGTGATGTTTATCAAGCTAATTCTTCTCCCTCTTTACTTTCAAGGACCCAAGCATCCAGTCTGACAAACAAATTGAGCATACCTTTCGTAGCTTCCCGTAGTCGATGAGCTCTGGACGGTGTCTATGAATTAAAGCACAGAAACCAAGGCCATCCTTCCAACTACAACAGAGATGGAAGAGAGGACAATTAACAGTGTGCTCAGCCAGGGAGACAGACAGTAACAGGTATAAGCATGAGGGAAGGCACCAAGATAGCAGGAAGACTAATTCTGGTTTAGTTTCTAGATAACAGTGCCTCTGTAAGTGTCTTCTACCTGCATAAGACTGCAATAAAAATTCCTTTCAATCCCTACAAAAATCCACTGTGATTAGAACATGCCCTTTGCACTGTCATCTCCTTTTTGCCAGTTCTCTGTGCTGAACTTTGTGCATGTCCTGTGGACCATGGAAGGACAAGTGTAGAGTTCAGGGTTGAAAAAAAGGTGTAGATACAAACCATAAAAGAGGAACAAGTTCATTCCTTAGGGATAAGGCAGACCCTCATAGCTAGCTCCACTACAGTACTGACTAGAGTTGATGGCACTTCAGCTCTCAGAAAAAGCACTTTATATTTATATGGTTCATACAGCTCTCGAAGCTGTGATGGAAAAAGCAGTATTGTGCAGAACCTTCACCAGAACATCTGCCAATTCAAAAATACCAAGAGCAGAGCAAGAAAACCTCTCATCCCTTTCCAGCTCTGCCATAGTACATAGTTTCTGGTGGAGCCCTTATTTCACTGCTCCTGAAATGTTTTCATAGAGCAAAAGCTGTCTTACTTAACCTGTAGCACATATGCTGCTTTCAGAGGACTTCATGCTCTGAAGAACTTTATGAAAGCAGCAATTGTAACCAGAATTGAGGAACTGGCATGTCAGTTCTCTGGGTTATAACCTCAGTCTTCGATTTCCTAGGTGTTTCTCTGAACTACACAATTACTGACCGTCTGCATTGCCTAGGGAAGTCTGTCAGGAACATTGCTATGCACACATTGTCATGTACCAAGAGGCATATGAAAACAACACAAATTGTACAGCTAAGTTCCTGTTTGTAACTCACCTGATATGGAAGTTCTGGATGTTTACATTTTTGTAGGGGGCTGTCTTCCTCTGACACCATAACAAAAGTCCTTCTTTAGCAGATGTCTCTGCAGAAAGAAGTAAAACGCACCAATTAACTATTTTTTTCTTAGAAAGCAGGACTCCCTGGAGCATATGCTAGAAAAACATGACCAGCTCAATGCCTTGTTTGGAACAGTCTACTAGGACAGTTTTATTACTTTCTTAATGAGGTTCTGTAGTAAGCAGACAACTTTTTGGGATGAGAGAGGAGAGTTTTGTAGGACTTGTAAGAGATACATCTATTTTCAGTAGTAGTCCCTGAATCCACCTGCAAGAAATGAGATAGATTCCAATATCAGTGTTGGCTCTGAGGTTAGCCATAATTTTGAGCTGCTCTTCAAATCTCTTACAAGAAGAGGATGTGAAAAACTTCCTGGTATACCTGAACCTGTCCAGAAATGCCAGTGAAATGACAGGGCAGCTTGCTTAGGATCTTCCAGTGATTCAACTAAGAGCACATTCCAGGCCTTTTAAGTGGTAAAGCCATTTAGTGACCTCAGTTATTCACTGTTGAACAGTGGCTGGAAAGAACTAAGATTTACCTTCAACTGAGATATCCTGAATGGCAAAACGAAGGATGATGGTCCAAATCATTCCAAGAGTCATTTTAACATTGCCATCCACGATTTCTATGGGAAAAAAAAGTAGAAAGAGAATAAATAAAAGGCATCAAGTTTCAAGTGCAAATCCTAGTGAAATAGGAATATTGGGAAGCTTTTTTTTTCCATCTCTTTTGTAGATGGAAGAACTGGAATTCCAGCTGAAAACTTGAATTCCAATTCTTCCCTGCCTCCCTAGATGCTCTGCTGATACAGCAGTCTTGCCCAGCAGTACCCAGTAAGCAGACTGGTTCTCTTGCTGTATAATACCAGCATAAAACAGACACTGTTGATCTAAAAGACCAAGAATAAGGACCAACTTTGATTAGTGTAATTCCCTACAGAGGCTTAAAACCACCTTGTTCAGGTTTAATTCCAATCACTTTGAAGCCATAGAAGCCAAACAGAAAAAGAAAAGTCTTCCTCTCTTACCCTGATATGCCTACTCTAAGTCACCTATGTAAGAGCCCCAGAAGAACCACTGAGACTCCCCACTGCAGATGAGCTCTGACAGCTGATGCTGTCCTGCGAAGAAGATATCACCAAAAACCACAAGAAACATCAACATTTTGATTTCAAAATGTTGTTTCAAACATATGCCAGACTGCCTGTATTCTTTCAGTCATATAATTACCGAAAGACACAACAGAGCATTCCTCAAAATACATGCTTCCTGCTTAGAAAGGAAGCAAAGACCCATGCTGGCTCGCCTGAGCAGACCGTTAACATAAACTAAGATGTTAAGCAGATTGTGCTTTATTGCTCAGTAGGCTCTGCAATGTAAATAGGCAAGAGTCAACAACTCATAGCCTTTAGAAAGCAACCACTTGCATGTGTGAGATGACGCTCTGTTTAAGATGAGGGATCAGGGTTCTGAGGGGAGGTGTTGGGAAGATGCTGGCCCAGAAGGGGCTTCTACCATGTGTGGATTAGCACCAAGCAGTCCAAACAGGGAGCAGCTGTGCCTCAAGTGCTGATCCTCAGCATGTACAAAACTTCCACACAGACTATATATACACATTACAGAATCTACAACCTTAACTTTTCTGGGTAATGAAACTAGCTGAGCTGCCTTCTCCTACTCATTCTCTGGCAGGTTTCTGCATGGCAGACGGATCTCTCACAAACAACTTGACAAGTTACTAGGGTATTTTCAGTAAGAAAAGGGTTTGAGTTAACCTACTGTTTGGAGGTAGAATAATTCAAGTCCTAACAAGGCTACCAGAAGCCATTTTTGTACTCCTGTAGACACCTCTGTGCTGCTGCTTCCATAAAGCTGCCCAGCGGGAATGCACCATGCTGGGGGGCAAGCAGAAATTTGCTGTATAGGCAACTGCCACCTGTCTGAATCCTGTCACAAAAGCAGCAATATTTAAAGTCTACCTTTTCATCCATGAAATAAAAGGTTCTTGTATTATTAAAAATTTTCAAGATGTGAACCCCGGTGTATTCAAGCCAACAAGCAGCACACACCCCAAAGACAACAGTTCAGAAACTGTGTCCATCTGGTCCAAACTCCAGAAAGCCTCTGATTTAGTGACACATATGGTGTAACTTCCAGTGTAGATTAGAAGGATAATCTCTGCTGTGCTTTGACATACATTTGCATTAGGGATTTACAGATTTAAAAGGCAGAAAATAAGACATGCCACCTTGCTCTACTGCAGTAAACCGCTGTGTCCACTCCACTCAGCACTTAAAGAGTACACACTTGTACTTATCTTCGTGGGGCATCAGTTTGCCCAGAATTAAATAGCCAAGAACTTTTCACTGCAGTACAAAAGAACTACAGCTATTTTTGCTGGCATGAAAAAAATGTGCTTGTCTGTTGACAGTTTTTCTCACAAATTATTTTTTACAGGTATTTTGGGGTTATCTGCTAGGCTGATGCAAGAAAATATAATGTGATGGCAAGTATATTTGGTTCTGCACTTTTTGTCATTCTTCACCCCTTCAATAAAGCACCGTAATCAACTTACAGGAAAATTATAACTATTGTTAGAAATACCCAAGATGCTGCAGCTAAAATACAAAAGAAAGCATCCATATTTTCAGCTTGTTTGCTCTGTTCATGATATACCTTTGTGGGGATTTCAGAAAAGCAAAAACCCCCAGTGCTTGTAAAAACCAGAGCAATTGGCAGGAGGACCCTAGGATGTATTTAAGATCCACAACTAAATGGAGCTCTTTATTTTAATGGACTAGATTAAGATCTGATGGCAATACTTTAATGTTGAAATGTGCTTTATGAACACTAGTAAATCAATCATTGAGCTGGAACAGGTAATTAATGTTCCTGTTCCACAGATTTTAATTGGAAATAAAGGTCAAGATGCTTACTTAAAAACAGATGGCGTTAAGTTGCTAATGTGGCATTAGAACTCAGCACTGTGCTCAGCTCAAGTTCTCAAATTCAAGTTTTATAAAGTTAGCTGGTGGAGTTAACGTGGAAAGCACCTCATCTCCCCCAGCCCTCTTCACTACATTATTCATTTAAAGAGGAAGATGTGTGCTCCCTGCTTCCATTTCTTATTCTTCCTTAGCAGTGAACCAAAGCAAAGCTGCTATGGAAGAAGCCCAGAATATTTCTACCACTTCACTTCTACATACCATTTTATTTTTTCTTGACATAGAGAAAACCCACCACCTACCCAGCAGATACTGATGTGAGTGAGGTTGGTGAGTGATCCATCCTAGGATGCACACTTAATGAGCCATACCATCCCCAGTCCTTTTCTTACTTTTTTTCCCCCTTTTTAAATAGCTAACGAAACTGTTGTTATCTGTTAGAAGTGAGTAAGCATTTTTCATTTCTAGAGCTAAAAAACTTCTGTCAACCCAGTTACAAAGGCAGCCAGCCTGATCAGAAAGGACATATGTTCTTTGGCCCTCACTCGGTTTTCCACCCCTGAAAAGCCAACCTCATTTTCCTTCAGGATTCCTTCAGCTGCTGCCAGTCTCTTTCTAATATAGTGGAATATGGCCAAGAAGGAAAAGTGAAGAACATGGTAACAAAACAGGTTTGCATAAAGCTTTCTGCTTCCCGGTGATGAACAGAAAGTGACTCCACAGGACTTGCTAAAAAGTTGAACATAACACTGCAAAGCTAGAAGAACCTAATGCTTAATTAAAGATACTGTGTTTGTTCCCTGCTGATATAAGTAAGGCTCAATAATGTGAGAGCAATTAAAATATTAAAAGGCTAATATTCAGACAGTATCTTCTGGCTAACTGTGCCTTCCAAATGATCTTTCTAGGCAGGACCTCTGCAAGTCTTGTCTGCACTTACTCCACCACCAGCAGCTGTTCGCTGAACAGCAGCAGCAAGTACATGTTATTAATGTGATTTACATTCAGCCTGGGGGTGGATCACTTGCTGGCTAAAGCTAATGAGGGATCTGCATCCACTGGAAGGATATTTTTTGCTACAGTGAACATGCTTCCACCCAGCTTGCTTGATTGTGCCACGGAAACTATTTTCTCCCTACGAACTTCTGAGTTGCCCATGGGAGCACAGTCTCTGGTTACCCCATGGTCAACTGGCAGGACAGCATTATGATCTGGGAACCGAAGATACAGAGCAACAGTGGAGACACAAAATAAAGGCTGGTCTGCATTTTGTTTATCTTAACAAAAGCCAAATAAAATAGGATAGGCCATAAGCCCCTGTCTTTAGAAAGCATTGTCAGTAATGATGGTCCAACCAGATTTAGGACAGATGGCTGGCATTGTTGATGGGAGTGTACATCTTGGCTCCCTAATTGTGAGCAGGCAGGCAATAGGGACAAACATGCTACGCTTCACTCACTGACATGGAGAGACCTTATTTTCCCCTCTTTCCACTGTCAAATAAATGTATGCTTGCTCTGCCTGGTGCTTCAGTAGATGCTTTGCTCAAATGGGACTTCTGTAACTGTTGAAATCTCTAAGCTTTATTCCTCCTTTTCACTTGTGAAGATGAAAATAGGGATCAGTTAATTCAAAGTTATCTTTATACTGAACTGAGTCACATCTGTCTAAGAAAGCCACAACTTCTATGTAAATTAGAGGTGCAAATAAAACAGTCTTAGGGTCACATGCTTGACCTATTCAATCTGTTAAATCCCAGGAGCTTTTGACACCATAGTATGGAATCTATTACAGCAAAAGAAGCCTTCTGAGGTGTCAGATGACAGTGAGATTTAAAAGCATATGAAAAATGTTTTGGAAGCCTCAACAGCCAAGAGACTTCCTTGATTCAGATTTACACAGATCTGCTGTATGCCACAACTGCTTTGATCCTATGGACTCTGGCTAACAAAGATGTTTAGAATCATCTTGAATTGTTAACAGTCAAAGATGGCTGTAAAAGCAGCTCTTATTCTGTCTGCTTAGTTCATCCTTCATTGAATGTGGACATGGAATTTGTCCTGAACTCATGCTGTGTGTAGGGAGTCCTTTTCAACTCTGGTTCTCTTTTACTGGGACACATCTGAAGAGCTCGGCTTGTAAACAGCTGAGAAGGATTTTTATTTGATGAAATGCAAGATAAATGCCATGAAAAGTTTTTTGCTGGCTTTAGCTCTGATTAAACACAAGGTTGCACAAGGCTTAAGCTAATCTGAGAGTCTCCTTGGGATGCTTTCTGGAGCTAATTTTTTAACAAAAATCCCAACCAAACAACCCAGGACATTGATGGCCAATGCCACTTGTGGAGCGCACACAGAGAACTACAACTGAGCTGCAGACCCTTCACACAGAACCCTGCTTCCCAGCAGATACCCAGGCATGGAGAAAGCCACTTCGAGGCGAGGAGTGTGCTGCCTTAGCCAGTACAAACACTGCTGCTGGATGGTGGTTTTATTCCCTGGCGGAAAAGCCACCTGGAAAACCTCCTAGATCAGTCCAACATGCTTGAGACATTTACAGCTCATTTTCTTGGTGTCTCAGTGTATGTCTGCCTCATTTGCTCTTATCTTCTACTTTGCTGCTGCATGATGTCTTCTTACAGTCTGAAAGTAAGCTCTTAAAATTCATGCTCCAGGAAGTTTATAATCCCCTCCATGGACAGAGTTACTGCTGTGCTCTCCAAAGTAAAATTCCATTTTTATGGGTGACGTGTAGCTTACTGTACACTAAGCACCTTGGTGGACCAGGCAGAAGCCTCTGCAGCATGTTATGCTTCCTGGTGACAACCAGAGTGGCCTGGGCTTGGTCTGGGTGCACAGGCAGAAGCTGGAGTTGGGGAGCCCTTACTGTGATCACACCTACATGGCCTGAGCTGTCATCGCAGCATAGCCTCAGCATAAAAATCAAAGCTAACCTTGGTTCAAACTTCAGTGCTGTACTGCCTTTGCTAGTATAAAGAAACCCACATTGAGTTCACTATGTAGCTGCATGGGCACAATGACATAGGAAAGACAGGAACATTTGGCAGAGGAGATTGGGCTCACTCTTTGGACTGATAAAAATCATGGTTTCTGTCACAAAAGGGCACCTCAGCCTCTTTCTGAACAGGGTAACTGCCATGAATACATACTGAACAACTGGGCCTGGGAGATCTTTGATCACAAACCATTTTACTTGTAAATGGTTTCCAAGTGCTGTGAGGATACAGTCACAGCTGATTCAGGAGCAGAGAGCAAAAAACAAAAATCCAGTGGAAGGAGAGGAAAAGGCAAATTAGTGCCAGGGAGAGCAGAATCAGAAAATAAAAAAGGGAATAGAGCAGGCAAGAGAGACCTTACACATGCTCTAGGCTCCCAGAAAAATCCAAATGTCTGCCCAAGATCCAAATGACAGCAGGAATTTTCCTAAAGCGGAAGGCCTCTGGCTACAGATCCAATTTGAAAAGGGTCCCATATAGATAGGGACTACAGTATCAGACACTGCATCAGTCTTTTCTGTAAGGGCACAAAATGACCTTAGATGTGCATTTTTGCTACATAAACAGTATTCAAAGCCAGGAACACCCTCAGGTTGCTCCTGTGGGAAAAGCTGAGAAAACTGAAGAAAAGTTTTGCATGCAAAATGTCAATATCATTGAGCCACTCACCTCTCGCATTTTGCTCTTAATACCAAATAAAGTCGCATCTGCAATATCCCTGCACACTAGTTTGAAATTGTTCCCATGTCTCAGTATGCTGAGGTAAAGGTCTTGGTAAGGCAAACATAAGCACCTGCAGTGACTGAGGTATTCTGCCTGATCTGACACAGAACAAGTGGATCACAGAATGGGCACATGTCTTGGAGATGTCTGCAAAAGCATGCCTGAAAGGCCAAAACTAGGGACAGTCAACACTGCTCTGACCTCCTGGGGTAAGAACAGGCAGAGCTCAGCCCTGCAGCCCCATGACTCTCCCAGAGGAGAAGTACCCATCCAGAACTGCATCATGGGCTTATTTACTAGCTCTGACATGAGTTTCCCTGGAGAAACCACGTAATTCCATCTGTAAGAAGGAGATAACAAACCTCCCTCATTTTCTGTGGTCACTGTAAAGACAAACCTAGAAATACCACAGAAGCAGAGTGTCTCCACAGCAACAGTGACAACAGGAATCCATAGGCAGGACTCACACACAGGTCCAGAGCAGAGGAAAACAAGTGTCATGAAAACACAAACCAGATAAGATGACAAGTTGTAAAGGTTTATAAAAGAGCAAACTATCTTAGTAACCTGCAAGCCTTTCTGGATTTTGGGTGACATATCTGCAAAACACACACCATCTTTGCTAAGAAGACAAAAATCCTACACAACTCCCTGCTGTCTGCATGATCCACAAGTTCACCTCGGGGGCACCCCTGGTGCTGCCCACAGTGGTCTCTACACAACGATACCCAGGCTTCCAGACAGAGTACCCACCTTTCTGGGGTGCACAAGAAGCCTGGAAGCACTGAAAACTGAAGCCTCTGGAGACCCTGAATTGTGCTGGGGATTGCACTTAGCTTTGACCCATGGGATATCCTACCACAATAGGGGATCTTTCCCAACAGCTCTCCAACACTCTGACTACAAGCAGGTGCTATGCTTCAGATGAGACTTTTCTTGATTTGAGAAAGAAACCACTCAATTTGTTTCTGCCACTGCTCAATGTTTTCCTTAACTCATGAAAACCAGAAGAAAATCAGGAGGACCTGACCAAGCCCATGTGGGAATCAGGTTTGGCAGTTTGGTGTGAAGGTGAGGTTTAAATTCAGAGTAAAGGCATAATATATCCCACATTTCCCTCTGTAGCATATTCTACAAGGACGTGGTAAAGCTAGAGAGGTGCAAAGGGAAATGACATGCAGGTGTGAGAGAAAGGCAATAGTTCAGCACAGCTTGAGCCTAGACAAATCAGCTGGTTTCTTTACCTTCTGCTCCAATGGATACTAGTTTGACTCCTTTGCTGGCAATGAAATCCAAGGCCTTGTTCACATTGGATATTTTGTGCACTCGCATTTTGCCTCTTTCTGGCTTAGCCAAACGTTCACCTAGTAAGAGGAAAAATATAAATTAGAAAACAATTCTAAATCCTTTCTTCCCTGTTTCCCCATGCTGGTAGCTCCTGCTGTCAGCCACGCAGAGGGCAGATCTCCCTGCACCCTTCTCCAACAGTGGATGCAGGACAGCCCTCACTGTTAAGTAGCCCCAGAAAGAATCAGACAGAAAAGTATCTTTTTGTTGCATCCCAGATAACTTAATAACAGAGGAACTGTTGGTATTGAGTCCTCTCCACACCAGGTTTATAGCAGAGGTGAAAAGGTCCTTCAAAACCACACTAAGCTAGACAGTGGAACTAACCTCCATATGATCAGCCACAGATAAGGTGACTGGAAAAGACACAAACTTCCCTCCCCCCAAAGACAGATTAGGAGCTCCCCTCAGCATTTTACAAAGCAAATCCCTCCTTGGAACTCCCTATAAATATGAGAGTGATCTTGTATCTTGCTCCTTCTTTTTCCCAGCCAGGATACAGACCTCCCTTCCCTCCAGTTTCTTCCCTAAATAGCCACAACTGCCTGTACCAGGAAATAAAATCACTTCTTTGCCAAGTGGCTTTATAACTGTAAGGGCTGTCATCTCAACTCCTTTCGATTACATCTGATGTATTTCTAACTCTGTGCAATGGTCTCTTACACAGTGGTATGCATTTTAAATGTTTATGAGGCAGAGAAGGAAGCAGCCTAGCTCTGAGGTAAATCTCCGATAGAAATAAGTCTTGGGGCAAATGCCAGCTCCTGACATGAACAAAGCTGGACAATTTGGAAAAGAGCTTTCTTAACCTTATTCATTGGAAAGAGTTGCATTCAGTATAGTCGTGCCCCTCCTAATAGGCTGCCAGCAATTATGCTCACAACCTGCTTTTACTAATGCTAAACAAATATGCAGAGTAAGCAAATTAAAGCCTGGGCATACAAATGGACTTTTCAAAGGAACCTCTACTAGAAACTAATCAGAGGGGACATCAGGAACCACCTGTGTGTGACACAACACCAAAATATGAACAGAACAGCTGCTTTCAGCTCACAAGCTCCACAATACAAAAAGACCAGCACAAAATGCAAGCAGGTTTTGCACTTTGAAAAGAAGTTATGAGATAATTAAAAAGAGATCAAATGGGCAAGTCCAGGCAAGCAATTACTCACCTGACCTATTCAGTTCTAAAAGTCTCCTGCTTTATCTCAAACCTGAATATTTAAGTCAGTGTGGCCTGACTCAAAACCTTTATTTGAGGTCGAAGAGTGAGAAAGAAAAGTACTTTTCAAAGAACTCTTTTTCATACTAAAATCACATGGTTTTTTTCCAACAAAGGAGTGAGGAAAAGGTAAAGGGGAGAAAACCAGATAATTTCCATAGCCATGCCCCAACAAAACAAAAAAGTCTGGAAATGAAAATCCTTTCGAAGTGTTTCAGAGTAGGCTGGTGTCATTAGCTCTCAAGCTTAAGGATAAAACCAGATTCACTTTCAAAATTAAACACTAATGTCTGACAATTTAAGTAGAAAGATTTATTTATGGTACTACCTCGAGTAGCACCCCAGGATTAAAAAAAATCTCCTTTGCTTTAATGGAGCCTCCAGTACACGTCATGGCACATTGCTTTCTTCTTCCATTTGGATAACGCTAGTCATTCCACATAAAAGTGGAAGCATTTTCTGTGACAGTGTCATAACGACATCTTTACATGCAGCTTCACAATAGATGTAAGCAGAACTATGCTGCCAAACATCAACAAATGGGCCAAACCAGCTAAAAAATAACCATTTACTTCAGCTCATGTGACTGTAACTAGCCTTGTAAAAAGAAAAAGACAAGAGATTAGGTTTCGGCTGGAACATCAAGCTGATTCAATTCACCTTGTGGCCACATGCGCGTGGCCAACAGAAGGGAGAGCATCTAACTGCTCTCCCTGGGGCTGAAGAGAGCAGGATTGCTCCCTCTGACAAATGCAATCCTCGAGCAATTGATGGTGATTGCAAAACTGCAGTCTCCTTCTCTCAAAAACCACAATAGGATATTTGTTCTAGAGTATTTTTTGGAAGAACTCAGTCCCAAAACCCAGTGGCTATTTCCTTCAGGCTTGGACTTTGTTACAAATGTAGACTTCCAAAGAAAAAAATCATCATTTTCCATGCCATACATTATTAATGATGTAGGCTATTAAAAGGGAAGCCTGCTAGAAACATGTTCTATTTTCAGCTATTTGCATCATTGCTTCATTTCTTAGTACTTCTCCCAGCTAAGACAATGAGAATGGTCTACTCCCATTATCCAGTTCTCATGTACTAGCCCAAGGCTACACTTTAAAAGCCAAACAATGTAAGGACACATTGGCATAGAAGTTGTTTACTGCTAATTTGTTTAGGAAAAATTTCAATCAGTCATTCCTTCTGTTTGGGGGAGAGGTGGGGGCCTTGTAACTTTCTTTTGGAAGGACTAAACATGGGCTTAGCCTTTTTATGTCTTGTACATTATTTTTAAAATGTCTCTGTCAGGGGAAGGAAACACGTGGTAATAAATGAAAGGGCAGTTTCTAAGGGGAGGCCCACCTGTTACTTCCCACCATGGAGGCCAACAGGAGTGGTCTTGGAATGAGGAAGTCCCAGGACTGTCTGAGGAGCTTTTTCCACTACACAGCATCTGGGGGACTGAGGGGCTCTGGCTGGGCTGGAAGGGGAGCCATCAGCAGCACAGCTCACCACAGGAAGGTGCCAAGCTGAGTAAAACTGAGGCACTCTCCTCTTGCAGGACATAGGTGCTTCCTGTACTTAGGGAAGTCACACCAGATGGGGAAAACATCTTCCTACCTGCCTTAGCTGCCTGGCAGCAATGTGCCCCCAAGGACATGTGCGGCTGTAGGAGACCTGTTTCAGGGCATAGTCCATCTCACACCCCAGGGTCTGCAGCAGCTCCCCTGGGGCAGGCTCCATCCTTCCTCCAGCAGCAGCCACTGCTGGAGAGGGGCAGAGGAGGACAGCACTCCCTCAGTCCCACACACCCCAGTAGCCAAGAGGAGGAGCCAGGCATGGCTCTCGGCTAGCCGGGCCCAGTGCTTTCACTGCTGAAGACTCTTATGGCCATCACCCTCTCTGCTAGAGGAAAGGATCAGCCTGCTATAGACCAATCCTGTACATGCCAAATTCCCATAAGGAGCTCTGCAGTCCCCTAGCATACAGGAAGAGGAAGGTGTGGAGCTTCCAAGAGCTAAAAGGAAAGGCCACAAGCTGGAACTGGAGGACTAACATCACCCTTTTGGCAGGTGAACAGTAGTAACATACAGGCGAGCCCTTGCCAACCAACAAGAGACTCCTTAGCCCCATGCTGCTCCCAGACTGGGCTGCTGCTTCCCCAGTTATGGCCAAAAGGGCTACTAACAGGGCCAGCAGCTGGAAAAAGGATCCATAAGAGCAGCAGGGCTCACAAGTGGAAATGGAATGACCAATTATGGATATGAAATGCAGAAAAAGCAACTATGCAATATTTCTCCTCTTTCACCACTGTACCTAAGGAGAATTATGGTTCTAGTTTCTGCTGGCTCTAAGGAAAGGATGCTCAGCCCTTAGTGCATGAAGGACCATGGCCTCAGGTGGGATGCAGCCCACAAATGCTCCCATGCCTTTGCCCCCTGATCATCTGTTTGCTGGCTGCAGGCATAGAGCCACTCTGCAGCAGATGGGGGAACGCTGTGTCCACACCACCAGTGAACTTGGAAGCCATCAGCTTCTGCCCAGACTGAGAGGGGTCTGGGCAATCCCTGCCAGTGGGCTCATAAATGGACAATATGAGAGGAAAAGTGGGAAATGAGGCAAGGAAATCAAGCAGTGTGAAATACGAGACCCCCTGCTTTAGGACCAAGCCAAGGAAATGAACTGGGACTCTGGCACCTTGTTTCTCACAAGCACTGCAGATGCAGTGCGTGTGCTGCAAAGCCCCGATACCATTTTGAATTCTGATCCCTCCAAACTACCAGTATGGGCAACCCCCAGAGGTTTTATCCTGTGTTCACAAATTCTGAAAAACACATATAATGACTGCATCATTGCAGGAGCTGGCAAAGGGAAAGGGAAGAGAATGAAAGGAAAGGAGGGGCAGAGGGAAGGCAGTCTGAGTGCTTCTATCATGGCAATGTTATTGGAAAATGTACCAAGAAGGTCAGGCATGCAAGTTACTGGGTTGCCATTACCAGCTCAAAAACCAGCAAAAGGAGATCTGTGAGCACACAACCCCTGTTTCATATATACATTCTTATCCCCCCTCGATGCCTCCCAACTCGGAGGCATCCCGCTTTATTTCATTGTCACATCAGTAAGGATTACTGCTTATATGAAATAATCCCTGTAGCTATTTGTCAAGTAGTGGGACATTCGTGATAGGAAGTGAAAATAAATGTGACCTAACTTATTCATGCCCTTGTTTTTATTACAGACTGGGTTTTGTGGGATTGTGCTTTTCTTTGGGATTTTTTTTCCCTGAAGGCTTGAGCACTGAGCTCAGAAACTAGAATAGGAAGACTTGAGTCACAGCTGAAATGAATGACACAGAAGATTTACTGGTTTGACTCTCCTCTTCCAATAACTTCTATCCTGTTCCCACTGTCATGTGGCTTTGGTATGATTTGCCAGTGCAACATTCCCACACTTCCCAGAGTTGCTTTGTCAGCCCTGCCAAGCAGTAAGAGCCGTTGCCTGAGCCTTCACAGGAGGCTGTGCATTCCTGACGGGCAGAGGAAAGACGAGAGGCAGGAGCAGGAATGCCGTGGGCAGCTGGCACAGGCCATGAGGTTTGGAGTACATTCCAAAAGCACACTAACGGTCACTGCTGGAGACAAGATATTCGTTAGGGAGAAATTTGTTCTGAATCAGGAAGCAGCTGTTTTTATATTCCAGTGAAACCTGCACCATTACAGCTCTTGCTGTCCCCATTCTGCGGGAAAGAGGGAGGACAGATTTCAGAATGGAGATGCTCAGGACACTTGGGAGCACCACACAGAACCTCTCTCACCTGAAATGACTTCCAGAAGTAACATGAGTTTAAGACCATCCCTGAAATCTTCCTCTATGTTCTCAATCTGTGTCCCAGCCTTGCGGAGGTGAGAATTACACCATGCTGTAAACGTCTGAAACACAGGAAAGAGGCAAAAAAAAAAAGCAGTCAGTAATCTTCCCAGAAGCCAAACAACAGTTCACAACCAAAGCAGTGCTGCTAGGCACCATGACACAGATTCAAATGCTCGCTCAGTTGTCACCTTTCCAGCCCTTGTCCTTGTAGGGCACAAGTGTTAGTACCTAAATATCCCAAGAAGTTGCAGAGTGCTCCTGTGACAGATGGAATCTGAGAGACACAGTCACTTCATGGCTCCAGCATGTCTGATTTTCTGGAGAGGTCCCTACATTTTGTGTTTTGTTTAGAATACCTTGAAACCGATTTTAAGGCATGCTAAGTGCTCAGATTGCTAGGGACTCCAGTGGTGCTAAATGATGCATATTAACATAATATGAAGGAGAAAGGAAAAGAGCATCTCAGAACTCATCCCTAGATGGGTGCTTGAACAAAAAAGGACCATTCTTCTATGATCAGCCATCTCTGGTCTACTTCATCCCCAGCAAACACTGCAGCCCTTAGACACGGAGAGACAGAGCACCAAGCTCTTCAGTCACATAAACTACATCCCAAGTAAGGTCTGTCCTGCAGCCTCTGTTCTCACTGACTCACTTCTAAGCAGACCTTCTTTCCCTTTGTGACTGTGCCCATCATGTAGAGAAGTTCATGTTTTCTGGATAACAGTGCTATCACCTATCTTAGCAGAAATCCAGGTCCTAGAAAGCATGTAAGTAAACCATTACTTAGCGATACTACACTCTGTACAGTCCCAAACTCCTACTGTTTGAGAGCCTCTGGCAAAAAAATCATGGCAGCCACTTCAATAACAGAAATCACAGCCACTCTGTAATTAGCAATATTATGCACCACCACCACAATAATAACATGAGTCTGAAGTGCAGGAGGGACTGATGCTCAAACTACAATACAGCCAGAGGCATTCAGGCCAAACAAAACTCTTTCTGGAACCGCCCTCTGACCTCAAGTGGTCAGGATAAGAGGATCTCTCATATAAGAGAAATTAATTTCATCACAACTGATGACAAGACACATTTTTTGTGGTTGCACTCCATCAGCCCATGTTAAGAACCATGGTCATTGTGGGGCACTGACAGGGAAGGGACTATCTCATCCAAGAGATGTGATAGTAGGGATTGTCTCAAAAGAGCACCACATGAACAGGTATGAAAGAGAAAAATAAATGCTACCACTCGACAGTCAAAATACAAGAAGCAAATGGCACTGCATGACATGGTCTTAAACACGTGAATCAGTCCAACCTAGAGACGCAGAAGCTCTTTGACACAAAAGTACTGTTTGAAGGGTAAATGGTAGCAGATAGTTCTTTTAAGGCAGACAAGTTTGTCCAAGTGCTAATGAATGTGTTTCACAATGTTTGAACAGGATACCAAGTGAACCCTTTTCTTTGTACAAACTGATAACCCCTCAATCACTCTTCAGTAGAAGGGTGAGGTTACTCAAGTAATGAGCAGCTTCAAAAGCTCAGTGCTACCACAAGGAAAGGAGGTCTTTTTTCCTCTCCCAGCTGTGCTCCCAGAGCCAATTCAACTCATTGACCCAACAAAGAACTGTTTACTTTCTTTGTATAAGGTTAGTCTTCTGCTCAGCAGTGCATGGAGGCAGTTCAGCAGTGTCTAACAAGCCTCTGCAAAAGAGAATTTGGCATACATGGGCTAAGCAGGAGGGTGGAGTAGACCACAGCACCCATGCCATTTTGGGCTGTTAAAAGCCACAGCACAAAGGACTCAGCTGATACTGAGGGATGACATGCCATAAATTTAGAAATGTTTCACCACTGCTTACACCATGCACAGAATTCCAAAAGAGATCATCCCAAATGGCAAAGAGCATCAGGGCTTTTTCTTATTTGCCTGGAAACTGGGCTGCTTCCATTAACCTGCTCACATTCGTGCTTACGTGACTACAAATAGCGTAGCAGAATCCTTCCTTGGAAAAAGCACTGCTAAACAGCTGCTGAGCTTCCCACTGCTGTGCTCTGGCCTCGCTCTCCACTGGGGCTGTGGGATGGAGCAGGATAACAGTGCAGCTGTAAACACTTTCATGGCAATGGCTCTTTGGACAGATACATGTATTGTGAAAGTCTGGGATCTCTTTTTTCAAGATGGCCCCGTTTCCTTCCAGATTTGGAAGCTTTAAAAAAAGAGTAAGTCATTAAGCACCATTTATTGCTTTTTATTGTTATTCCCCTGAGAAATAAAAGTGGTATGTTTTTTTGGTTGTGCTTTGGGTTTTTTTTTCCTCCAAAAAAGAGCAGTTTTATTGGAAACTGCATCCTGTATCCTGAAGTACATCCTTCTCTTCATTTCACTGCCTGTGCTGTACTATATGCGAAAAGGTTCACTTATTTGGCTTCTTTCTGCAGCCAGGCTCCTTCACTCCTCCAGAGTACCATATGAGAGCAGAGATGCTTTCAAATGCTACATCAGCAAACACCAAAGCATGAGAGCAAGTTATGTCAGGAAGGTGGTGAATGCCCATGAACCTCTCATATTTGGAAAGCAGACAAAGCAGGAGATCTAGAGCTAGTGACAGGCCCTGAGTGACATTACGAAATCTGTGTTGAATTGAGGAAAAAAAGCCAATGGGCTTCACTTTTATTTCTTGTATAACTTCTTTGAAGCCATTTCAGTTTTACATTTTATCAACCCAAAACAGATCAGGAAGTTCTCCTTTAAATCATCAATAATGCTGATACAGCTCAACTCGGCATCTCTTTGCACATTTTGTGGGTTGAAGTGGTCAACTGGGTCTACATTTCTAAGAAACACAGATGAAATTAAAAGCTAACCACAAACTTCTAAACTCTGCATTATTATAAAGCCTGGCAGAACAACCAGATCAGTCAGGCTCTTATTGCCAAAAGAGTCACCTAGGACTTGGTGGAAAAGTAAGTCCCAGAGCCAGCATTCCAACTTCTCTGCTGAAGCCATCTTCACCACATGACAGCCTCAGACATGCTGAAGTGAGATGACTTTGCAAAACACTGCCACTAACCACCATTGGCAGAGCTGACACCTCAGCTCCTCAAGAATAGGATTCCTCAAGGACTCTTCCTTCAAGACCATGAAGGGCTAAGTCATAGAGTACATGTTGTTCCCACTGGACAACTCCCCAGTGTGCAGTAATTTTCTCAAGGCACCCTTCAGGTCCTACATAAATTCCAATAAGCATAATACCTTAAGTAGCACAACAGCATAGGGGGACAGCAACAACTAGCAACCCAGTGCGGATGCAAGAGAGCAGGATTATGAATGCTTTTAATAACTGTGGTGGGATTCATAAGCTATATGCTTCACAGACCAATCCAGAACAACATCCATCAAAATGTAATAATCAGAAAATATATTTATGTCGCATTAGCTGCATACACTGCACAGGAGTAAACTATCTTCTTACTTCAAAGTGCTAAATCAGAAGGAGATTTGACAGACAGACTGGGGAATGCTGGAGAAGTGCAGCAGAAAAGTTAGGGGGATCAACAGAAGAAGGGGGAGCTAAATTTTTGCTGTCCGCTGGGCTTGCACTGCTGGCAGTCTTGTTTAGAACCATTTTTACCGCCTTGGCTTCAGCATCTGCACAGGATCCTTTTTGTTATTCTAGGAAACCTACTGAAACCACCCACTCGCCCCATCCACCTTCTGGGCAACACAGCTGCTCCTCCCCACGCCCTGAGTCACTGCTAGCAATGGCAGTCGGCTTGGGGTGCTGTGCTGCCTGTCACCAGCAAACAAGCTTTCGGAAGTGAAGAGGGCTGCCGGCTTTCTGGTGCAGGCCTGGTCCTGGAGCGGTCGAAGAAAAACCAAACCCAAACCAAATCACCTGTATTTGCTGGGGTGAGGGTAAGGAGCACCCCAATGTGGAAGGCACAAATGCACTGCCAGGTGGGAAGCACTGTCTACTCAGCGATGAGCTCAACCCACTCCTCTGAGGCAGCAGATGTGCTCCTTGCTGCCTGCAGACACAGAAGCCTAGAGATTACTTCCCTGCTTACCTCTAACTCCCTGTCCCACAGTGGAGGAAACAAATGCTCTGTTAATCTTGAGGCTTATGGAAATTTCACAGAGCTGGAAAACTACTTACTGTTAAATAATAGCACAAAATCATACCATCAACTGGATTTTCTTCACACAGGTCTCACACCATAAATTTTCTATGGCAACTTCACAACAGGTGCAAATGGAGCAATGTTTCTTGGCCCTGTATCTTTCCATATACTGTAGACTTAATTTCATTTTTGGACACAACAGACTGCCAGGACACCCCTGCAGGTCTGCCTCTTATTCAGTGCTCACAATGGAGGATGACAATGCAGGAGTGTGTGTGCAGTTGTGTGTACAGGCACACCTTTCTCATAATTGCTCTCTGCACCCCCTGCTATGATTTGTAGCTTCTTTTTATTACACCCCAGCTTCATCAGCAAGATCCCTGGCACTGAGATGAGCACTTGCTATTTGTGTGCTGCTGCTGTACAAACAGTAGACCTTCATATTATGCCACAATATAACCTGCCAGAGAAAAAGAGTAACAAACATTACTAAAAGCAAGTAAATATGATTAAATGTCCTGTGGCCTCAGCATGTGGCAGGTTCACTGCTGGGGTAACCTCTACAAGCCTACGTGCACACCTACTCTAACTAGCATGCACATCCCTTTCTCTGACATGACATGGGGAGCCCCTGCTTCTTCAGACTTTTGCTTTTGTTCCGGAAAGCCAATAACCCTTCCCCTTCACACTGCCCTTTCCAAATTCAGTACCTTTCTGCTAGTACCAAAATGGCTCAGGCGATGTTCCTGAAACCTGGGGAAGCAAGATAATACATCAACATTTTTAAGTTCAAAGAATGCTTCTGCCTGGAAAGCAGCAATGCCATAACACCACTCAGGGTGGGTCTAGGGAGCTCTTTGCCTCATGAAAACAGTCATAACACACTTCAGCTGCTGAGCAATTTTAGCAATGCAAATGTCAAAGCTACCACAACCACATAAATGACAGATATTAAAAATAAAAGAGGGGGTGGTGGTGGGCAGTTTTATCTCTTTGTGGCTGTGACAGTGACATTTCTGCTTTATCCGACCTTTCCAGATGCTCTTCCCTCCTTGCTAAATCACTCTTCCATGCAGCCCTGCTTTCAATGGGTGAGTACAAACTTTCTGACACAAGCCAAAAGACTGGTATATTTGTGTAACAGCCCTGAAGAAGCTGTAACAGAGTGCAGTTCTGCTTACCTCCTGAGAGCAGAAAGCTTTGCGCTTAAGCAACCAAACAATTACTGAAGCACTGCCTGTCCAAACCACCACCACGGCACTCAAAGGGAGGCAGTGTCCACAGCAACCAAGGCACTCTCCTTGCTTGTGTGAAAGATGAATTTTGAGCAAGTATTTCAACACAGCTCTGCTGTTCAGATCTGTCCACAAAGGTCTGGCTCCTGCTAAGAAGGGGGTGGTGCTGCTAGCACACAAATCTCAGACCAGTAGCATAGTTTTATGTTGTTTGCACATGTGCTCTGTAAAGTGAGGTCTTGAACAGGCTGAAAGCTATGGGTGCCAGCCCAGGCCTTCTTCTAGTGTTGTAGGGGAGCTGACAGGAAGACTCCCTTTCCAGCCACCAGAAAAGAAAGCAGGATATTCAAACAATACATCATGCACAGGTGGAAAACAAAATCAGTTTTTCCAGCTGCAAGTGCTGCTCTTCTGTGTGTTCAGAGGCTTGCACCTGGGCATTCCGACTGCATGGCCAGGCTGAGCTCCCCGCATGGCCAACAGCAAACTCCCCGCAGCGCCTCCTTGCTACATCGCCATACATTACAAGACTGCTGAGACAGTCCTGAGTTCTACCCCCGATTCCATACTGCAGGGGATTTTATTGACATGAAATTATCTGGAACAACGACTGAGGCACTCAGCTAATAACTAATAATTTATTAAGAGCAGACAGAAAACTGCTGCACACATGGCTTTTTTCAAGCAACAGAACTACTAATAAAGCAGTTCTAGCTGCCCCAAAGAGGGATCCTTTCCACTTTAGTAGTCTGGGAGCTGAATATACTGTATCAAATAAGGAGGATGCTAACCCACAGCCACCACAAACCTCTCTTGCTCCTTGAACAGACTAGGCCATCATTAGTTTATTAATCAGAAGTTTTTGGACTGAAAGCCATGAAACAAGTCTCAACCATCCAGTCCAAGTTTCCCTGCACTCAGCACTAATTCATTACCAGCACTAAAACCCAGCATTTCATGTGATTTTCCCCCTCCTGGTGACAGTTTCTGTGGCACCCCTTCTCCAAATCTTCCTTTCACACCTTAAAGCACTTGGAAGAACTGCAGAGGTCTCCTGGGAGGCTGCTCATCACCCTCCCCACACTCAACACAGACTCAAAAGACAGGCTTGGCTGCAGTTTCTTTTCCTGTCCAAGGCTGTGCTAGAAGCTGACAAGGAGGTTCTCAGTTAATTAGGGAGTAATTACAAAGTAATCCTGGATCCTGTCAACATCTTGGCACAAGAAAGGCCATGGCTGGACAAGACAGATTACACCAAGTCTAGTGAAAGAAAGCAGGGTGCTGAAAAGGCCCTTCATGAAGTGCAATTGTGATGAGATAAGCCAAAACATGGTCTCCTGGCCCAGTGAATAGTTTCTGTGCCCACAGGCTGCAAGTGACAGAAGCTTTATACACATACATATTAGTGGTTTTCAGCTGTGATGGGGGAAGTGCAGCCCTACAGCCCTCACCTCTGTAGACTACACCTCTCGGATTACTCCTTGGTGTACTTGGATGTCTGCTAGGATGCCCCAAAATCCTCACAAACAGCTGTCCTTTCACCACAGAGGAACTCTAGGGATTGGAGTTCCTCTACTCAGTCCTCATCACAAGTCCAGGGAGCCACCCAAAGTGTCTTTTGTTTGAATGTGAATTAAGAGATCAGCCACCATTTGCCATAACCTCCAAATTCATCTTCTGACCTGAAATACCTCAATTGCACATTGCTTTGCACTTGAGGCCACCTAACAATTTTGAAAAGAAGAAAAGCATCTCAGCATTTACTCTCCAAGCCCATTCTCCAGGACATGGGGGTGGTGCAAAGAACTTGGTCTGTGTTTAAGTTATACTGTCAGCAGCTGACCTCTAAAGATTTACAGGTGTGATGGTCAACAAGACCAGCGCTGCAGAATGAAAAGCTTTGATTTCTAATGGAGTTGTCCAGTTCTCTTAGAAAGGCCAAGGAGTTAAACAGATATTCAGAAGGAATCGTTACAAACACTTACAGCAGCACTATTCCACCAGCTGCACAAAAGGAGCTTAGCACCACTAGCATCAGTGTTAATGTCTTGTTCTAGTTTTAATTGCAGATGTTGAGTTCCAAGCATGGCTGAAAGACAAAATATATCCCACGCTGCTTCTGAAGCACTGCAGCCTGAAAATGGGAGGTATCATTACACTGTACTACATGTTATCAGCATCCACCTAAAGAACCATTTGGTGTCTGTGTAAGGAATTACTGAAGGTGAAAAGGAAAATTGTAAGTTTACTTGCATTTCACAACTCCAGAGCACAGCCCCTGTAACCTGTAAACACAGAGCTCACTCACTGCTTCTTTACCGCTTCCCATGACCCATCTCTGCAGTTGAGGATGAGAACACCATAGCAGTAACAGCCCCACACCTAGTTGCAACTGCATAATCCAGGCTGGATCCCAGTGGGAATTCGAAGTTCACCTCCAAAGCCTCTCCTTGTCCACAGGAATTAGAAACCGCTGCATAAGGAAAATAAATCCTCCTAAGAATCAATGCATCCTTTTAGATGACAGCGGTGAATCAGCACATCACTTACAAGAATCACAACTAAATTCAGTGTAGGAGTTTTCATTTTTGTTCAGTAGAACACAGTTCTTACTGTCTTGCACACTTTTTAGTTTTTCTCTCCTGGAAGACAGGACAGAAAAGAAAAAGCCAGAATCCCTTCCACATTGGCTTTCCACTGGTGTGGTAATATCTGCTTTGGAGTCAGAACAATCTCTTTTATTAGCTAACAACGGGCTAAAGTGGTGAGGGCAGAAATCTCAATCCAGCATACTTCCTGTCCAACACATGGTAAATATTTGTTCTTTGCATTTGTGCCTCTGGAGCCTTTAACTCCATTTCTGCTACAGAGCCGCACCATTTCAGGAAGAATCTGCTTCTGGCATTTGAAAGCTATTGACTATAAAATCAATGAGTCAACTGGCATTTCAGATCAGCAAAGTGCAAGCTCTCTTTATCCCAGTTACCAGGGAGCACTAATAGCTAGGAACTTACAAGAAGTCTTCAGACATGCAAAAAGCATGCAGAAAAACCCTGTACAAGTAGATTAACCAGCTAGAAGTATAGTCTTTCAGAGCTCATTGTGCAGCTCAGACTAGTGAGACTCTTCATTATGCTCTTCTCTATCCTATGAAATCAGCTCATAAATGTCAACTTACTTCAAGCTCTCTCATAACAAAAATTAAACAGAGCTTGTGTCTGCACTTTATATGCTGAGCTTCCCAAATGCTTTATAGCATTTGAAGATATACTGGAAGAAATAATTTTGCTGAGCACTAGAACACAAGTATTTATGGACTGTAAAGTGGCAAACCACTGAAAGTGGTTCAATTCATGGAGGCTGAGCTCCAACTGCTCTGTGCAGGATTGGGCCAGGACACCAGGATGAAAATCTTCATGAGCAGCCTTATGCCCCTGATGGCAAGCCTGTATGCTCCTTCTCACCACCCAGTCAAACTCTCAGAGGGTTTATCCAGACTGGTACTGATTTCATGGTAAGGTGTCACCCACTGGGTCCCAGGAAAAGGTTGGAGGGGAAGACAGTGAACACCTGGAACTGCAACACAGGCCAGGACATGTGGATCTGCTCCAGCCTTAGCTTATCTGAGAGCACAGGACTTCTTTCAACCAGAACCAGGTCAGGGAAGTGCCATCCCTCCAGCAGATTCACACTGCTTCACAGGCAGGCATTAACACAACTCCTCTGCTGAAGATGTCTTGTGCTTCTGCTCTCAAGGGGCAGGGCGGAGGGAAGGGGGCTATCAGTCTATCCTAAGTCCGCAAAGCCAGCAGCGCAGGAGCTGATCTGGCTGAAAGCCCTTTTGCTGTATAGGTTCAGAGACATTTGGGACTACCAGAAGCCTTTGTGTCCATCTTGCATAATGCTGTCCTAAGGGGCTGCTTCCTTCAGCTTCCTGGGAGGATTCACAGGTGTTGCTTTTTCTGTGGCTCTTTGGCTGTTTAGTTTGTTGATGAAGAGGAAGGGAGGAAGAGGAAGTTACACCTTAATTTATCAAAGCTTTCTAAATACAGAGGTAAATAAACAGGTTGGATAATTGAGACAACTTAATGTATTTGCCCACTGCTCTGTATGATGCTACAAGATCAGCATAAAGCGTTGCTCTGGGCTTCTCAGGCTGCAGGACTAGAAGGCAGAAAAAACTTGAAATAACCTGGTTTTCTAAAGGATGTTGGCAAGTGTCCTGGCTAAAAGAACCTATAGATGCATTTCAAGTGAGAAAGGGACTCCAAAGCAGTGCTTGGCATGAAGCCCCCAGCAAAGAACAAAGGCACCTGTATCCAGTGGTTTCTGAAGGCTACATGGCACGCATGTGCTACACATTTGGGCTTCACTCCCATCACTGGTGACACAAGCTCTTAGCTATAATTCACAGGAAGAAAATAAGACTTTTGAATACATTTGTCCCCTTGGCCATTATCACTGTCTCTGACTCCATATGTTGTCAGTGCTCAGAGCCCTCAAGCTTATTTGCAGCTGTGAAATGCATCACTCCCAGCTCCAGAGTTTCACTTTGTAAACAAGGCCTGCAATTATTAAGACCATTCACTTGATACTGGATTCTCCAAAAGTAAGAGAACAGCTCCTGGAACAAGATGAATGTGATGCGTGTGTAGTACCAAAGAAATAAGGGCCCTTGAAGATGGGTAGGGATCTTACTGTATTAGGGACTACACAGACAGGGTGGAAAGCTGCTCTGTGCTCTGAAGCACTTTCAATATGAGACTCAAGAGGCGAGAGTGGAGACACTGCATTCCAGAACAAGGCAGGGTTAGTCTGGTTGCTTGGCAGTGGTCTCAGCACACCCACAACCTACCTGTTGTCACATTCTTTACCAAGATCATAGTTAACTAAAGAAGGATTTCATCCAAAGAAAGACTGGCCCTGCCTGAACAAAGCAACAAGCAACAAACAGTTCATGATCCCCACAAGCTACATAGCTGCTTCTGAACAGGAGCCTCCCATGCAAGACCACAGGAACAATCCTCTTGTGCTCTCCAGTGTTTGGTGACATCACCTTGCTCCCAAAAGATACATCACGCTGCCACGATGCAGTTTGCTGTAGCTTGATCCATGCATTTGGTGCTGGCAGCCTAATTGGAGGTAAAACAACAGAACTGTGGTTGTCTACAGCAGATTACTCCTAAGCAAGAGGCAGTACAAACAAGAGCAAGAAAACATTTGTCTGAAAATGTAACGAACAGCCAGTTGGCATCAGGGGCTGGTAGAGGTGAGAGCTGACATCACACTGCAGAGATAACAAAAATGGGAGAGGCAAAATATGGCCTTGAACACAAAGGCAGGTATCTTATATTTAACAAGGTGAAGAAAGGGGTGCTACTGGAGAGACATGAACTGAAGGGCATGTTTGTAAGGGATGGGTGACAAAAATTATTGCTGCAGCTGTTTGGATGAGTGTGATTGGATTGCTTCATGGAAGTCAGAAAAAACAAGATGTTGCTGCTATTCAGACATAAGATAATTAAGAGCCCATGTGGGAGCTGGATAGGAGATCCATCAGCCATTCTAGAGGGAAACAAAATGTCAGATCAGAGCAGGGAATGTCACATCTATTGTTGGGTGAAAGGACTGAACTGAGCTGGGTATAGGCAAGATATTGAATGCTTACATAAAGGCACTGCAAAAAAATGTCCCATCGGTAACCCACATGAGCAGTAAACATCTTCTAGAAGGCAAAATATGGAACTGAGCCTTGAGAACACTGAACAGGGATCACCATGGTGCCCCTTCTCCCTTCCACCTCTACCCCTACAATGCAGACCAACAGTGAGACAGTGAAAAGGTAGATCCACTTCTCTGCTCCTAAGATATATTCCTTTCACTTACACAAGCAGAGCAGCAGTTGTAGTCACTTTTTACTGCTGTCACCTCTGTGAAGCCAACACAGATAATTGGGATGGTGCTGAGATCTGCACCTTCTCAGGCATGAAGTAGGTCCCTACTTTGGCACAAACTTGCCAATGTATCCACTACCTGTCCCATTGCATGGGCAGGCTTCCAGCAGTGCAGAAAGAAGCAGTGTCAGGATGATCAGGTCCTCAGTGAATTACTGGGAACTGACCACAAGCATCTCTCCTCCCAGGTTGCAACTTTAAGGTGGGCAGACACATTTGCACAGCTATAGATTCAATAGTTTTCACTTACAGTTTAAATACCCAGCACATGAAACATCCAAGAGCAATACAAATTCATACATACATATGAATATATGAGATATATAAATATAAATATATATGAATATATATATATATCTCAGTGTCTGTGTGTCCTGTGGTTGTGGGGAAAGGTATTTATTGTGACTTATTTTTAATTGTGTACCAAAAGTGCTAAAGCTACTGTGGGTGGTGCAATTATGAAGGTGGTCTTTTCTGGGATCTTAAGACATATTCTTTGCAGAGGCATGAATGTGTCATCTCAGGGCTAGGATGAAACAGGATTCAAACTGTCTACACTAGCACTATGTAGCAAGCTATTTCTCAGTGTGCATCACAGCCCAAGGAGTGGTCTAATTAGTGAGCATCCTCATGGGCCCTAAGGCATCTGCATGCCACTGCAAGTTTAACACTACCTTACCACCACATGCCCTGCAAGTGGTGGGATCTCATACCTTCATGCAGCATATATAGCCATGACTGCTCCTGAGGTGGGCTTTGACAGATCTGTGCCAAGTCTGTGGGTATACCTGGACAGGACAGTGAAAACCAGAGTAGAGGTGTCTGAGTACCTGAGCCAAGGTACCAGAAAGAGCACTGGCAGGAAAGAACAGCCTGGCAAGGGTTATCTGATGTAGGAGCCATACCAGAGGTGAAGGGTATTAGTAGAGATTAGTACACAGCAAGTGTAGGAACTGAGGCTCAGTACTGCAGTGGAGCAAAGAAGCAGAGGAGGTCAGGTCTTGCCAGCATCTGTTCTGAGCATGATGGAGATCTTAAAGCAAGTTAAAAAATGCAGTTGAAGATTAAAAATTATGATAAGGGGTAATTACAGCAGGAGCTTTGCTCCAGACTGCTGTGGTTCAGTGTTTCAGGCACTCCAACAGAACAACTGCATTGACATGGAGGCAATGCTGGCTCACCCAACATAACACCTGGTTATGCACAACACTTCTCTGTTTCCCCAGTTTGCTGTCTTTGCTTCAAATTCATGCTACTCTACCCTGCCCATGACCACAGAGACTCCAGACTGGTAATCTAAGCAGAATGCAGCCGAACTTTAAGGGGATGCAGCCTTTAAGGACTTCCTTGATCTCATTACCAAACCCTCAGATATTTACCTGGTTTCACCTTAATTATTTGTCTTGAAACTGTTTATGCAGTCTACCAAACTAAGATACCCTAAAATAAGTCAGATGTGGGACTGATTATCAAGGATTAAAAAGGAAAGGGAAACATTCAAGCTTGTGGGTTTTTTTTCTTCCTTTGATCTTTTATTCAACTTGAACCATTAGCAAAGGCAGTTTCAGTTCTAAGGAGCACAGTAGCTCTGAGCTAGTGTTTGTTAGTATCATTTATCATTTAAAAAGCTTGTGCTATGATTTTACACTTTAATTTTCCAAAACTTTTATGAAAAGGGAAAAAGGAAGTGAGGGTTAAAGACACGTGTACTAGGGAACTGCAATACTCTGGGAGGGGATTGAGCCTCTTAGAATAGCTGTTCTAGGTAAAGCCTGGGAAACACAGTCAGAAAACTTTCTGGACTTGACCCAAGAGCTACCAAGGAGAACGTTTCCACTGACTGCAGGGGGCTGGGATCAGACCCTGCACTGCAGGGGACAGTGGCAGAACAACAGAAAATGTCTGGTGACTCCAACCAAGTCCAAAGGAGCCGTAAAGAGCTGCTGGGTTATTTAAAAGCAGACACACAGAACACTTTGCCAGATACTAATGGGAAAAATTTGATCTCTTTTTAAACCTAGCAGCAAGATTTCCACCATCCTGATGACAGGAAAGCCTATGGGAACATAAGGGGAAACACTGCAGAAAGAACTGGAAGGAAAACACAACTACCAACCAGTTCAGCCCATCAGGAAGTGTTTGCTGTTTCTACTTTTCCACCTCAAAGAGCTGGAGGCTTCAAACAATGTTCTCTGAGAAACAGAGCATGAGAGAGTGGCAGGGAAGCAAGTCCAGCATCGATGCCCTGTGCAAACAGATATCCCCATTGACTGGCGAGGAGGACTTGGGGACCAGCCCAGGATCACCTCCTGTAAAAGTCACACTCTACTCCTCTGGAAAGACGTGACAAGCCCAGATGTAACCTAGATTCGTAACACCATGCTACTGTATCTGGCTGGGGAATTAACTTGGCATGTGTGGTGAGTGTATGAATAATCTGAAGGCAGGAGCTGTAGCAGCTCCAGCGGCTGAGGACAGAGTGTGATTTAAGCCCTACCCACAGACACGTTCACATTCCTGCTGTTGCTTATTTCTAGGAGATGAGGTCAAAGACCTCACCACAAGAGAGGATGGATGATGTAAACCGGATGGCGAGTGCCAGCACTAGGGTTGGGTTTTTTTTCACTGTACTCTGCACATACCCAGAGCCTTTCCATTTATAGGAAAGGCCATTGGTATAAAAGGTGTATTCTTCAGTGGGCCAGAGGAGGAGGCATCACACTGGTTATAAAAATGTTAGTAGTGTTTCCAAAGCTCAGCACTCCCAGTTAAGGGATGAGAGAAAAAATACCCCAGTGTTTTCCCTATCTAAGCAGGAGCTTTGCTGAGCAGAGGACTAGAAGACAGATTCAAGATGAAAAATCATGTATTTTCATCAAGTAAAATGAGTACACCTCTGGGTTAATGGTGTCTTAGCTGTTTTGAATAAAAAGAGCTAGTTATCCAGCCTTTGCCTTTTTTTTTAGCAGATTATGATGGAAGAAAGAGCATTGGGACACTTCTCATTTGTCATGCCAGATGTCCCAAGATGCAACGCATTAATGCAAATATTATTTTGGGAAAGAGAGAAGATGAAATAACAGTAAAATCCCACCAGAAACAAAGTTAATTTTTTTAGACATTTCTACGTTAAAGTCATTAGGATTTTCCCTTTCTGTAGCTCCATTTCAACCCTAACCAAATTCCCAACTACATGCTTATTGAATAGTGTGTCCAACCAATAGTTGCAATTTCACCGTTTTTAGAAAAGTGAGCACATTTCAGGATAGCTTTGAAATCTGAGGTGTTGAATAGGGTGAATCAGACATCTTTTTTTTCTGCTCTATAGAAAAGGGCCTGCTTTCAGCAAGAGCATATATAAGAAGTACTTTGTCAAGGGTTGCAGGATTTTTCTTCAGCAGTGGAGTCTTTCAGCAAGTGTAGCTCAGATACCTCATGCTCCCATTTTCTTCTTCTGTGCAGGAACTTATTTAAAGGCATCTACCACAATAAGCTACCAAGTGGAATGGTACTTCACAGGAATCTGACAGGTGCAAATCCTGGAAGATGCCATTCCCTTTGGAAACCACACCACAGATACAACTGAACTACAGCCACATACCCAAACATATTTTGCACAAGGGAAAGGAAATTGGCCAAAATGTTGGGATCTCTGCATTCCCAGTATCTGGAACTTTTTGTTAAACAAAAAAACACCAAATAATAATAATGATAATAAAAAAAAACTAAACAACCACCACCAAAAAATTAAACACACAAAAAAGCAAAACCAAGATCACCCCAGTATTGCTTTTTCCCCTTGGAAAACACACTTTTCAACCCACTGTAATACTACAGTTAAGATCATACGCATTTTTAGCCAGAGAACTTTTCTAACAGTTTGCGAAGGACTGGCCTTTGCAGTAATTGCTGAACATCACCCCCCTTGGTACCAGTGTCTCCCAAAGCATCACCAAGAGAACAAGGCATACATACCATGCTGTCAGTTTTGCCATCAACCCTGCAGTTCCCAAGTGTAGGAAAGGTGTTTTCTCCCCCCCCTGCTAGCAAGCTGTCCCTAGGAGGGCAGTCCCTGGGAAAAGAGTTGTTCAATACAGCAATCCAATAGACCATGGCTGGTTGGAAGAGGATGGCAGAGAGGCAAGGGTAGGGTTTAACTTTTAATTCATCTGTAGGGAGATGTACTCAGCTCTAAAGGACGACTGGTAGTTGAGGGGACTGATCTGAATGGGATCAGGCAAAGATTAATGATTATTTGCCTTTGCTGCTGTCTAAAGAGAAGGGATGATGAAAATTGCAAGATGAGAATTACTTCTGACTTGTTCTGGGACAGGGAGAAAAAAGGGGAAGTGGGGATGAATTCTGTGGGTTTTTTTTTGGATGAGGGAAATCGCAAAAATAGCTAGGGAAGAGCTTATTTGTGTTGTGAACTTTAATCTCAGTCTGGCAGTGGTGGCAACAGGCTTTGGTCCAGCAGCAGCTGGAGAGAATGACCATATGAAAAATCTGTATTATACATGAACATAAATCCAGAATTTTCCATTCCTCTTCCTTCTGCCTGGAAGCATATGGCATCTATTCCCAGAAGTTTCAAACAGCAGACACTGAAACAATCACCAGCCCTGTGGGCTAGGAATTATTTTTTCATAGCTCTGTGTCTAAAAACTTTGTATTTTATCCCTGAACATGAAGAAAGCCTGCAATACAACTGTATTATTACTGAACTCAGGAGAATTTTTAACCTCCCTGCCAAACAGAACGCAGGAGCTTGCTGCAGAGTCCAACGACTGAACTTTTGCAGCATATGTGACTGGAGGTAGAGTCAGTCCTCGAGGAAATACACTACAAGATTCACAAGGTACTGGTGGAAGGGAGTATTTGCATGGGTTACGACAGACTTGTGCAAAGGTCTACTACTTTCTGACAAGTAGCTTGCTCCACTAATACTACTATGTTCAGGTTTCCTTTTGGTGCTTGGCTCTGAAGAAACTGCTCAGAGACCACAAACCACACTTTAATAGACAAAACACACACACAGAGAAGAGAAATTCTACCACAACTAAAACTCAGCCATCCCTCTGCTCTTTCCACCTCCCACGCTGAGCTTCAACCTTGCATTTAGAACCAGTCAGAAGTGACCAGCCCTGTTCAAAGCATTAAAGCAGCCAGGACACAGATGTATCAACAGTTCTATAGTCTTTGTAGGTAGCCACTGGTCATAAGTCTGCATAAACTGACAATCAGGGGACTATTTGCCTCCTTTTCTAGGTTGAGCAAAATGGAAAGCAGCCAGGACAGCAAGCTTTGGGTAGCCCTGGAAGATGAAGTGCTGTGCTCAGACACCTCAGGCCCAACAGAGTAACCCTCCTAGCACATCTGGTTCAACAGCCAAGACAGGATTAGTTAAAGAGGCCAAAGGGA
Source organism: Melopsittacus undulatus (assembly GCF_012275295.1). Taxonomy (NCBI): domain Eukaryota; kingdom Metazoa; phylum Chordata; class Aves; order Psittaciformes; family Psittaculidae; genus Melopsittacus; species Melopsittacus undulatus. The sequence goes on from NC_047530.1 coordinate 47,641,067, forward strand.
GAACATGGGGGTAGCTGCAAGGCATACCCTGAGCTCAGAGTCCCCCAGAAATGAACAGCTTGAGCACCCCCCTTGCTACACACTGGAGAGCTTCACTGTAAACACACCCTCTACTGAAGCAGAGCAGTAATATAAACCAGATGCTGTGGGGAATTTTTTTCCCTCTTCGTCTGCACTAAATTTAAATACTGAGCTCTTTTTTTGCCAACTCGTTCTTAAAGGGCCTGTGTGCCACTATTCATCTCTATCCCCCTTGTCTGAATTTAACAGAGACCTCGGCAGCCCTCCATGCACAGCGACCACCCCAGAAAATACATGGTTTTGAAGTGTGAGTGAGAGCTGGCTTTCTAACTACTGTGCCAGGAGCCCTCACAGCTCCTCTGCCCATTCACCTGGGCATGAAGGGAATTTTGCAGGTGAAATCATTGCATGAAAGCACTGCTTGTTGCTCTGGCCACATAAATGCTAATGGATTAATGCAGTGCCATCCATTCACCCAGGCTCTTCCAAGCTGACAAAAGAATGGAAAGATGCCATGCAAGATACACTTTGGAAGTTGTGTGTCATATTGTAGTAGATGCTTCCCACAAGGGGACACATCATTACATTTCGGCATTGTGCCATGGCTACATCTAAATTTATGTGAGGATTCCTGGGCTCAGACTTAAGCCACAAGAGCAAAAGAATTAAAGGCAAGCTGACATGTGATGGGCTGTTGAACACTGCAGTACACAGGACTAATTGCACACCATCCAGTGCAGCATAAGCACATAAGCAGCAGCATAATTGCACACTGGATAACAATGTTCCCAAAAGCTGTTTTTCCATCCTTAACAAGAGGGTAGTCTCTAAAAAACCTCAGCCACAGCTTCAAAGACAATTCTACCCTGCCCTACTGCTGAACGTTGCTAGTCCACTAAGAGATGCAGCAAGGAGAAACATGTGCCTGAACCACAGCTGCTCCACCTCTAGGTCCAAAGTCTTCTTTCAAAACAGATATAAGCCCCAGAAAAGTTTCTCAATCCTTGAAGTATATCATGTTCAAATTCTTTATCCCCTGAAGAGAGATGTGGCAGACTCGACACAGAAACTGAATTCCCACCTCATGTATGACAAAGAATTGCACTTCACTGTCAAAAATTGTACTAGACCTGATCAACACAAAGTTAGTTTAATTGTGGTGCCAAGGGCAATCCACTAGCCTTCTGTGCCAGGTGGCATTTTCATATAAGTATCCCATCACAGGCCTCACTTCCCAGGCAGAGTAATGGAAATCCATTACTCAAGGCCATACAGATCTCATGACAAAGGGCAGCTGAGGCCAACACCGTAGGCGTACAGCCCCTCCAGACAACAGGCTCCACCTTCATTACCACCATCATACTCAAACGGGTTGGCTGCCATAATACAGCTGAACTGACTGCACCTGCCACAAGCATTAAGTCAACACCATTTTCCTAATGAAAGCTTTAAGTGATCATGGCTAACCATTAAAACAGCATCAAGTTCAAACATCACTGGGGCTTTGTCTCCATCCTCCCTTCCCTTTCCTGGGCTACCAAAGCCCACAGCTGCTTTGGTTATCAGTAGGGCTTTATTTCCAGGAAGGTGCCTTAGCCTCCTAGCACCACTAAACACCAGGTGATCAAGCAAATCATAAGTAATGTAACAGGCAATGTGCCATCATTGAAAGATGCAAGATAATGGTAGTGCACCCCTTCCTACGTACTGTTGTATTAAATTCCTGATTGGTTTTGGCTTTTCTTGCAAATCAATGCCTTGCCCCCAGAGTGAAATATTAACCTAGTTATTATTCGGTAACAAGCCATTCAGTAAGCAGCAGTACTAATTAAGGCCAGCTTCCTACACTGCCACAGTGTGTGTTCACTGGTGTCTAATAAAGAACAAACTTATTTGCCTTGTCCCATCCTGCCACACCTCCAGAGAAGAGCATGCAGTTTGCACCTTTCTTCTTCATTGCCTGACTTCTCTAACTTTGTTGTTATTATAACATCACTGACCCTTCAAAGGTAAACAGTCATTAGGCAAGAGGGTTGTTCTCCTTTGGAATACAAACTTACCTAGACAATGGAAAATGAAAGCAAAAAGTGGCCAGTTTCTACCATGGAGAGCACTTAGAGGGGATTGGTGGTGGGTGGGGAGAGCTACACATCTAGTTGTGTAGCACAAATACTACCTGATATAATTATTTGTGATGAGAGAAAAATAAGATGATCAATAAGCTGAAATCATATTTTGGTTTATAAAGCTTAGCTGCAAATAACTAGATTTAGTCAAAGGCAAGTGAATAACATAATGACAAATAAAAGCCACTGGTGATAAATTCTCAAGGATTCAGTTGTATTGGAATCAGGAAAGAGCCCTGAACTGCCCACCAACTCATCTGCTTAATGCACAGCCATACCCTAGAAATGAGACTGCAGGTACAGGTGAGGAATGAATAGGGTGGACAATTACAGACATTACAATACCAGCACAGTGCTCTGTGCTACGCCTGCCTGCAGAGCACAGTGGGGTCCTGCACAACAAGAGAGTGTTTCTGTAAGCAAACACTTTAAATCATCAGAGATGTTCCATTTACTTCTGCTTTACAGTTCTGTAGGAAAAAGCAGAACATAATTATGCAGCAATGGCTCCATACATCTACAGCAGATTTTAGGTAGAGTTTGACTTCAGTAAAGGTCAAATCAATACTCTGTGGCTGACAGTTGGTTTGTTTAAGCTTCTTTAAGGCAATACAAAGTAAATCTATTTCCTGCCCCTCCCTTGCCACTCCTGAAAAAGACATTGTCAACGCACAGAAATAATTGTTCAAATCTAGACTTTCTGTGGACGTTGTAGTTGCATATTAACTACCAGTGAAAAATGCCACTGACTACAGCAGCTCTATGGGTAGCATGGGGAGGTGTCCTTCTCTCATAGGCAGAAGTTTAACCATTTGAAGGATAGCATGCTTTTTAACTTGTGTATTGTAAGTTTTGAAAGTCTTACAAATATTGTAATTTTGGGTGAATAACAGAACTGGGCTGCTTCAGAAAGCCATGCTTCAACACCCCCTACAATACAGAACATTGAAAAACCTGTGAACTACCACAACACATTATTTGCCTAAACTGAGTATGCACACAGCCATATCTCTAACCCATATCCGTCTTAGCTTTTCTATTTAATACTTTCTCGTAAGCTCTGACCTCACCTGAAATGTATGTTATTTTAGCTACAAGATCCCCAACTTGCTTGTGTTGCTCTTGAAACTCTCAGATGTGCCTCCTGACCACAGGAAACAATCTGTGGTCTAGTCTGTCGGGAAGAACAAAGTACAAATATGCCCATTGTTTTATACTTGCACACAGGTAGCTGGAACCACTAATTTTACCTTGAAACTCCCCAGGACATGGGCTCATCCTGTTTTCTGTGCTGCATGAAGCACTCTGCTATACAACTTAGTGGCCAATAAACCTGTGCACTTTATGGTTTTCAAAATAGGGGGCATCCATTAAAAGAATGCAGAGGTGCTCTACAGCAGTGGTCACAAGTTACCACAAAAGTCCCCACCCTGGGACCCTAGCACAGCACAATACTTTTTTTACCCTGGGACAGTCTCTTTAGCACATGGAACAGGACTTATTCAGCCCAGGAGCATGGTAGAATTCCAGACAGTTGAGCTTCCTATGGCAATTTTGGAAAAGCCTATAGACCCCAAGCAATGGACCGACAGACTGAGGCTAAACTCATAGAGACGCTCCCCAAGATCAGCAATAGGAAAGGAGTTCCCACAGAACCAGAGCACCATTCCAGGTTTCTATCATCCCACAAGCTTTTAAACCCTTAACTAGAACCTCAGTTTAGGCTACATGTGATTTTTCCCAATCCTGGAAAAATCACTTTAAGGACCCTTAGTAATTTACTGGTGTGATATGACAAATGAGAGAGCACAAAGTTGTGCTCTCTGTATCTGCACACTCAGGCACTGTTTCTGTTTCTGAGCAAGCACAGAGTGAGCTGTGGTCACTCAGTGCCCCCCCTGAAGCACACACAGAAGGATGCCTTAGTTACCAGAGCTGGTCTCTCAACTCTTGCCCCTGCTTCCTGACACAAATCAGCTGATTTCTTGTATTAGCAGATATACCTGCCAAGTTTCCCAGCTCGGTGGACAGAGACAAAGCTAGGCTGAGGAAGCCCATATATTCACAGGGTACAGGCATGACTGGCTTGCTAGCCAGGCAGAGTGCCTTCTCCTTGACAGGGAAAGCAGCAGCATGGCCATCCCCAAATCTTCCAGACAGACCAACACCCAGCACTGCCCCACTGGGGCAGTGGGACCAAGATGGACACCCCACTTGAGAAGGGCACCCTGTGCTGGGCTAACAGGCAAGCACACAGACCAGAGCTGAAAGAAAGACAGGAGACACCATTTACTTTCCACTAACCATGTAGCCTTTGGAAAAGAAGGTGAATATAAAGAGCATTTCTTTTTTTTTTTTAACAGTTTTTCTCTATTAATTGCAAGGAAGAGCAAGTCAATAAAACCAGCCCAGGCTTCCCCGGTATCTGCCAGCAGCACCTGCCTCCTGCAGCAGCTGTGGAGGATCCCCAGGGCCTATTTCAGTGTGCTCATCAGCACACTATAAAAGCAGAAGGGATAGAGTACAAGAGCTAGAACACTACATGCTAATGTGGCATGCAACAAAGAGGATTCCTGCTAAAGAATGACACAAAACCCATACAGGGCAGCCAGAATGACAGAACTGCAAGTCTAAAGCACAGCAAGTGATACCAGTGCTCATACCAGAGCTGCTGTGACCCATCACAGTGAGGAATGTCCTCTCCTGTTCTTCCACTGCAAGGGGCAGGACTTGAAGAAATGTCTCAGACTCAGGTGGAAGACAGTTTTAGAAAGAGATAACACCTTTCTGATAAGGTTTTCTTGCCAGGCCCTTCTGGCTCAAACATGGAGGCTCTCGTCTCTGAGAGCTTCCACTTGAGCTATGTTGTCATCCTAGCAAAACACTGATTCCCACCTGCCACATGCTATGTATTTGGGACAGACAAGGAAAAAAGGTTGTAATTAGGAGACAGTGCCCTGGGACCAGCTAAGCTCTGGTGTGGAAGAGCAATGAAAGCACTGTAAACTCTCACTGCGGTGGTGGAATACAGGGAAAACCAAAATCTTCACTCCAACACTGGGCAAGAAGCCTGGGCAGACCACTACTAAGCTGTACCCCGACCCTTACTTTCTAACAATTTTTTTCCCACAGAATTTAATAATCAACTAAAAATAAGTGCTTAAGACATGAGTTAAGCACCCTCTTACAGATAACCCAACAGAAAGGCTCCCGCACACTCTGAAGTACATCTCATGTACCAGTTCAAGGTAGGTTTCTTTTGCATTTAATGATTTCTCCCATGAATAAGTAACACCTAATGAAAGTGCTCTTGCCCTGACAGTGTTTGTATTCTGATACCCACCTGCTACTCACATGCCTATCCTACAACAGTTCCTTGTTAAGGTTACAGTAGCAAGGGTGGGAGATATGTGGAAGCTGACACTGCCTAACATAAGCACTTAAAGCAGTCATTTAGTTTATTATCAACTTCTCATTTCAGACTTCAGGCCCAATACCCACTGAATTAGCCCCCTTCACCTATCGTCACTCATTTTGCCCTTTCTCCCTATGTACTTAAGAGCAGACACATCAGTACCTCATTCACACCCATGCTACACCACACCTAACCTTGCTGCAGTTCTACAGGAGGAAAATCTCACAGTACCAGTCACAGTCCTCTCAGGTACATGATTCATTTTATGGGCAAGGGGCTGGTTTCATGACCAAGAATGACTAAGCCAGCCACCATTCTTGAGTTACCATGGTTGTTCAAGGACTAGCTGTAGAAGCTGCTATCACATCAACCTCTTTGACCATGCTGCCCTGCCCTGGGAAGCTGCCTAGAGATACTGCTGCACACAGCCAGCCAGCAAGAGCATTTGTGAAGCTAGGGAAGTAGATTGAACTTGTGCTAATGCATATTCATAAATGCTCCTATTCTTACATGTTTGTGTAAGAAAATGCCAAATCATTTAGTCACAGATAATACGTCAGAGTACAGCTCATCTCTTAAGCAATGCCTTTCATACTCACCATTCCCAATTTGGTGTTGCCTGACAATTTTCCTTTGCAACAGTTGCTAAGCAAAACATTTGCAATTCAACTTATCACAACAGATAAGTGGTTCCTAGTGGTTACACAGTAGCATGCATGGCTGTTGAGTTCATGCTTTGACATACCCTGGGTTGTGGTTTTTTTCAGATTTGTGATCTCAGGGTATTTTACTCTTTACTTAAGGAATGCCTGAATCATTTCTACTGCAATATATGCACTATGGATACAATAGGAATAATAAAATTAGCAGATTCCAGCTTCTGCATCATAATACCTTAGGGGAAAAAAAACCCCAAAACAACCCAAAACCCAAACAAACAAAGTCCAACCCCAAAGCCCCATCACTGACAAGAAACATAACCCAAACAGCAGGACATGCAGTTTGCATGCAGTCTATAAGTCCTTATTGCGGTGTTGTTTATCATCCATTTTCTCTACTAAGGAATGATCTAAGTGAAGCAAGGTGCGTGCAGATGACAGATAGCAGTGTTAGTTACCACATAAAAGTCAAATTACCCCTGGCAGAAACAGCCAGGGAACATTTATTACCACTTGTTTCAGTAGGCAAGGTACACTCAGATGATAGATAATGTTGGTTACCACGCAGAAGGCAAATTATGCTGGTACAAAACAGACAAGGAATATATATTGCCACTTGTTTCAGAAGTCCCCAAAGCCTCATTCCAGCAATGTCCATACAAGACCTGTCAATATCTACTGAAACCAATACCTTGCTAGCACCTTAAGACATCTACCACAAGTCTTCTAACTAAAGGAATCTGAGATAATTTCTGGAAGTTCAACTAGCTTTCCATTTTTCTTATAACAACTCTGTTTAGTGCAAGACCAATATAAAAAGGTTAATTCAAGACAGATTCAAACTGAAATGTATATAATATGTGTGGCTAAGGAACTACCATAGGTTTGCAGTCACAGATAGCAGTCAGCAGAATAGGAAGCAGGAACTCATCTCCTTTCCTGCTGAAGTATGAAAGAGTAAACAAAAGTCAACTTTGTTGAGAAAAAAAGGAGGGTCCTTCTGACATTAGTAATAAGACAGATGGACAAGCTTATTTCAAACTTGTGCTTGTCCTATTCCCCTTCAGACCAAGAGCTTTCTAAGATAATAGGAGCCTTCAGAAAGTGCTTTGGAAATAGGCAGCAATGCAGGTTGCTACCACGTGCTGAAGCTTTAAGGACAAGGCAGGTCTTCCCAAATGAACTGGTACTGTACTGAAGTGGAAAAGCCCATGGTGTCTATGTGTATATATGGGCAGAAATTAGTTTTTTAGAGAGAAAAAACAGAGGAAGCTGCCTTGTACAGGATGAGTGGAAGGAAGGTAAATCACACCCTGCCTTTTGGCCCCTTGGAAGCTTGCTACAGTTACTCCCACGCTGATAGCAATGGTAAGCTATATACCATGCTGCAAAACTACACCTTCCCTCTTGTCCAAAACCACACCTCAAAATCTAATTTGAATACTATACTTGGCTGTCCAGCACCGCAACTGCTTGCATTCAGTACCAGGCAAATTGCTGAGTGACACCCATCCAAACCCTCATGCCAAGGGGCATAGTCCTACTTTGTAGACTGGCTACTATCGAGCCTGAACAGCTTCATGCACTAATCTCAAACCAGCATTCAGCCAGGACATACTTTGGTAGGGATCAAGTTATTATGGAATAAATTAATTCCTGACAAAACTTCCCTGGCTTCAAACTTAGGCCAACAATAAGTGTAGTTCAGCCAAATTCAGTCTTTGTTCCTAAAACTGCGTATTTTATGTTCTCCCAACAGCTCTCCGAGGGCTGCAGGGATGAGCAGGTCTCTGCAAGTGAGCTTATGGCAGACTGCATAGCTTTAAGAGAATACCAACATGAAACACATTGTTTCAGGGTCTCTGGTTAAGTACTAATCTTCTTCCGGATTTGGATGCCAGCCCCGATTATGAGAAGTAAACAGAACTGTGCCATGTGATATGTGTGCTTAACCCTCTTCCTGCTGGCAGCTGGATGTCAGCACAAAGTTGCAATGGGAACAGCAAAACAGTGTCTCCACAGGCTGACTGGCCTTTTGTCTTCAGCTTGGTGCTTGCTGCTGTCTTCCTCTGGAAAACCATGACCACACAATGGAAGGCTGAAGAAAGATGAATGCAATTTCCACCATAACCAGTCCCCTGGAAGTCTGCTTTATTCAGTGATCTACCCTACTCTGACCCAAGCATATGGCTAGGCACCAGCAACAGCTACATCCAGCAACACCACTAGTCTATGTGCAGCTTCACAGAGAAAAGGGTATGGGTAATTAAGATCCCACAGTGGGAGGCTCAAAGTAATCTTGTCTGTGGGCCAGAAAGAAATAATCCCACTCCCAACACACTGAATAACCAGCGGGTGGCCTTGAAGAGCAAGGGCACAGTTGTCCCAACCCTTTCCTCAGCAAGCAATCACATGATTGTTACAAACTACAGTAGGTATTGGCCATCACCCAGAGACACCGAAACTGCTGCACAAGCATCCAGTACAGGGCATTCACACGCTGTGCTCCCACTCTAACTGCTGCCACAAATGTTGTGCAGTTATGACCACGCAACCCTGCACCAGTACCCACCACAGCTTGGGAAGAGGAATTACAGCCCCTCTTTCCCATGGGATCCTCTTCCCTCCCATGGGATCACATATCCTATCATCAAGGCATGTAGGATCTAACCTTTGCAGAACTCTTCCTTCCTCTTGCGCCATCAGATGGCCACAGAGTACTGTGCTTGTAAGGGAAACGTTTTCTTCCTGCACAAATCAGGCAATCCAACTCCAAAAGTAGATTTTCCACAGCGTTAAGTTCAACCTGGTACTTAGCAAGCCTAGCTACACTTATTAGTGGCCTAGTACCTCCACACATCCTACCTCCTACATCCTATGCACTGCACTGGCAGCTGCCAGAGGAAGTTAGTCATTTCCATGTTAGACAGCCTCCCATGCCATGAGCCAGCCAACCCATTTCTGCATGCAGGTAAAGTATTGTTAAGTGAATTAGAATTTATTTCTTCCCTCCTCAGCTGCCAAAACAACTAAGCCTCTTGCACTACTGAGCAGGCTATTCTCTAGGACTTTTTTTCCTCCTGACTTCCTGATGCTTAAGAACCCAGCCCTAATAATTTAGAGCCTGTCTCCAGCTCTGTGTGGTTTCTCTCTATTCAGGGCTGCTGTAGGCTAAGCTCTACCCAAGAAGACTCAGCACAGAGCCCTGATATGTTCATGCTATAAACTTTGAAGTACACTTGAGCAACAGTTGGCAGAGTAATCACAGGTCCATATCAACAGTGACCAGGCAGCAAAAGCAGACCAGAGCACTATGCATTGTCAGGGAATAAAGAGCCAGGCACCCATCAGTGGAACCACTGCAGCAGAGCATCTCCCTGCTGACAGGGGATTCCTGCTCAGCTCACTGTAGCAGAAGCCAGTCCCCCAACATTATCCCAACAGGGAAGCACCAGCTCCCACGTGTGAGGGGGCAACCCACAGCACAGCCTTTTGCTCTCCAAACTCCCTACAGCAGCCTTGCTGCTCTTCAAAGATGGGGATCAGACTACTGGTACCTGTTCATGGAAGAAGCCTGGTATTCTGCAAAGCAGCATGGCAAAGTCCTCAGGTTTTGATCTTTCAGACTTGGAGGGATAAAGACTGCACTTACTGAGCAGCTTTGTTTCCTCAAAGCTTCAGTAACTAGGTTCGTGTGAACTGCCCTGAGTTCTGGCAATCTCTGCAGGACCTAAGAGGAGGGGGCTAATGTTCCTGCATAGGCAACAGAAGCAGCTTCTTTCCCAGCTCAGCAGCTGCTGCACAGCAGTTCTTTGACCAGCTATTAAGCACTCACTTCCAGAAGGCGGGAGACTGCATTGGACTTGAAAATGAGACAGATGCCAGATCCAAGTCCAGGGCCAGCGCCTGGGGAACCAGTCAATGCAATGTTCAGAACACAGATCCACCTATATTTATTTCCACTGCAAAAACAGTTCAGATGTGGGTTTTTTTTTTAACTTAGACTCTCTCCAGCTCTTTCACATTCTCTTGCTGCTCCCTCACTGTGCAGAACTATCTATGTCCAACTCTTCTCCCTCTTACAGTTTTGGTACATTAATTTTAACCCGATTCAGTTCTTTCATATAACTCACAGTTCATGTCCACAAGCAGTTATGTTGGAGCAATACAGAGGCTGTGCCTTGCAAGGGAGGGAAGGAGCCACTGAGAATACTTACTTCTCAGGCAGCTACTGCTAGTGCAGCCCTCTTTATCAAGCCATAAACATAGTCTTGCTGCTTTCAACATTACTTACTTGTGGCAGGAAGATTTCCATTCTCCCACTCCAAATCCCTTCCCCCATAATCTCAAATGTCTTGCATGGCTAGAGGTGGTTTTGAGCTTTGTTCCTACCTATGGAGAGTTGGCGGACAGTTTATTCTTTTCACATGCAGACTAGAACTATCACCTGGTCCAAGCTGCAAAAATTCAAGGAATTTGGGCAGGACTTAAAGTGAGAAAGCATTGCTTTGCTTTCCAACCTAATAAAAGGTATTCAGAAGCCTGGAACATAGCACAAACCTCAAGCTCCTTTTGGCTGCCGGAGCCAGATCCTGTCTGCATTTGCAGCAGCTCCAAAACCCATATTGCTGAGGGGCTAGCTTAAGAGCTGGTGTTGACCACTTTATTGACAAGCTGCCGTTAAAGTGGGCAGTCCCACTCCGCACTCACCCTTCAACTTCTCTCACCCTGCCATCTCCTTCTCTTAACCTTAGGCTCAGCAGGATCAATTCTGCTGTCTGATTGAAAACTCATTTTGCTGATCATAGGTGCATCCAGCTGAGAACGAGTGTCAGATAAGTGCAGTCAAACTGGACTGAAGTTTGTGAAACTGCATCTGGAATGAGTCTTGCCCCAAGTAAACGGATGAAGAGAGAACACTCGGCACTTGCATAAGCAAAAGTTAAATAAATTAGGTGCAAAACCCAAGATTTTGGCAGGTCATTGGAATTATTAGGGACTGCCAGTTTGGATATGCTTTATCTCACCCTCTGGCAAACTGTCTAGAATACACTTTACAGACTACAATTAAACAATACATTTATTCACCCCTTTAGTATAGCTGCAGAAGTACCAAAGTTCACTACTCAAAAAGCAGCCAAGTGCTATGCAAACTATATCAAGAGCTCTGGAGTGTGCTATCCTACAGTATACATATGTAAAAATATTTTACCTACTCATATCCTCCTGGGAAGGCAAAGCAAGTAGCAAATGGAGGGTAAATTAAGCCTCAGTTAGATAGAAGTAGGCATTTCTATTCTCTTCCACCAAGATTGGAAAGGAGGGTTTTGTTCTGGCACAATTAACACAACCAAAGCAGTCTCTACACGAAAGAGATTAAAGATAATTATTAAAAACTTACTAACAAAAAGTTTCAAAAGCACCACGTTTTCCAGCACCACATCATTTTGTTGATGTATCAGACCATGAAAGCCAGTAAATCACCTCAGCAAAACAGCAATCTTCAAAGCATGTAAGATCACTGAACTCAATGGCAGAGTAAGATGAGAACGCATATTTCCCTTCTTAGTTCCTGTTAATGAAGGTGAGACAAGGAAAGGAAGATGAGAAGGAGAGGAAGGAGAATTTCAGATAGGAAACTGTAAGGAGAAAAAGATATCAAGGAGTAGCATGGGAGACTTCCAACTCAAAGCAAAATTTAACAAAAAATAGCATGCTGATGATTTTATTCCCTTTGTTTACACCCACATCAGAAACTTACTATCAAATACTGCTGTATTACACTGACAGAGTTGGAAGGGTGTGAAGAAAGGGTCCTCTGTACCTGCAAGTTTGTAGCAAGAAGTCTGAAAGCAGACATCTGAAGCTAAAGATGCCAGAAATATAGAAGCACCACTCTGAAGTGGTCTATTACTAAATCTCATCCTGAGAACAGACTGGGAAGCACTCAAGCAGGGTGAGCCAATAGTGGCTGTGCCAGCACCTGAAACCAGCAGCAGATCAAATGCATGGTGCTAATGCAGAATACAGAATTGAAAACACTTTCATCGAGTCAAGTGGACTGAAAGTACCACAAACAGGGAAGCAACTTTTGCATGCTATAATCAGCATAACTTGTCTTAAGATAACCGATTTTAAATATAACTGTTTATGCTACCATCTCTTCAGTGCTTGTGGCTTTACACCACCTGGGAGCCATGCTCACAGATCAGAGTTCTGTGGTGCAGGGCAGTGTACAAACACAGGCCAGAAACACTGTCCCTTGCCCCAGTGACCCTGCAGGATGTGAGTGATACACAGAGCACTGTAAGAGACTACAGGAAAATGCAAATAGTTGCTAGGACAGAGTGCATGGCACTAGGCAGACTCTGCTCAGGACAGCAGGCAGAGAACGTAGCATGTCACAAGGCCCACCACATCTGTCTCTGGCCACTGGAACTCTTAAGACTTCCTCACCTTACTGACCACTCTGACCTACATGGCAACAAGTGCATTTTCAATCTTTCATGCAAATCAGTGATAGCAGTAGATTTCTGGGGCAACAAGGTTACAGACAGCAGTGGCAAAGGCTGACAGCACGCACAAGATTCAGAGGGGTGAGAACATCTCTCCACTTTAAAAGTATTCATACTTGTTCCTCACCACTGTCTTCTTCCTTCTCAAGAAGGAAGAGCCTGAGTTACAATAAGCTTCATATAAAGAGGTAAAAATGAGGAAGCAGAACAATGGCTGGAGAAAAAGCACGTTGATACTGCCCTCCTGTCAGGAAAGCAGCCTCATCTGCTCCCAAAAGAAGTGGCAGAAGAATGCAGCAGAGGGATGCATCTATTTGGAAACCCCTAGTCCTGCAGAATTAATCTGGAGCTGAAATCTCTCACCCTTGCCTACAAAGTTAGTAATTTGGCTGGTGGGAGGACAGCACAGACATTGTGCATAGTGACAAGAGGGTACTCTGACAGCAAGAGGAGACATGTAATAAAACAGATGTCAAGTGCTACTACATCACACCTTCATACCATCAGCTGCCTTACAAGTTCCACACAACACTGGTGTCTTCCGACCACCGCTTGCAAAAAAGAAGGCTTCTTTCTGAAAAAGGGGCAGCAGATCACCATAACCTGGGCACATGAGCTCACCTCCATGGGCTTCTGAGCTTCTCCAGGCTGTGGGAGGGCCAAGTAGCACCAGCCAGGGCTTGGCATGAGAGACAGCATGGCCTGTGCCAGCCTTGCCCTGTATCCCCTATACATACCCCTAGACCATCAGCAGCAATTAACTCTCACAGGACTGCAAGCAAAAGCTGTTCCAAGCTCTGCAAAAACAGAGGACATTATGCTTCAAGTGTTTCAGTTAACTGTAAGCAGTTCACTAATTACAGTAGTAATGATTGGATTATGGCCAGTTAACAGCTTTAAAGAAACAAGACATCATAGGAGGGGGTGGGAAATACTCCTTTGGGTCTAGGATGGAAACAGCTTTCAGCAGTCCACCCTGTAGGAGGCTGTCAATAGCTGGCTGGGTCAGACTGTTTGCAACAGGCTGCAAGTAGCAGTGTAATGTGTCACTAAATTATATGCTGGCACACTAAAATCATCAGTGGTGGAGGAGGTGTGCTTGCAGGAACAGAAGATCCCGTGTTCACACGCCCGCTCTGTCAGCTCCAACACCTCTGCATGACTGGACTCAGAAGTTGTGCTGCAGACGGGTGTGTGCATGCTAAGGTACCTACAACAGTATGGTGCTGTGAGACTTTGTTTCAGCATGCAAGGAGGTGTAACTACAAGAGTTTTAGAAACATTTTAACAGACCTGCTAGCTCCACCAAACCGTCAAATGCGAACACCCACAGCATCAGGAGCCAAAGGTGCTCACCAGAAAGCCAGAAGTTTCTTTTCACTGCCAATTGGTGCCAGCACTGGAAGGACCACAGTCTCTGGCTCTAATCCCTTAGTCCTTCCAGTTACTAAAAGTCCATAAAGGAACATGCAGGGAGAGTCCTGGATCCTCACACATCTTATCCTTCCTCTGCATCCGACTGCAGAGCCATCTTTGGAGAAAATCAGGTGGACCGATGGAACCCTGCACAAAGTCTTATCCTAATGCACTAAAACAGCAACAAGAAAAACTGTCAGCTATGGAAGATGAAATGTTTTGTGGCCATGCCTTTTCTGGAGGGCAATAGCTCTCAGAGGCACAGCCTTTCTTCCCATGAAGGGCATCTTCTGCCCCACAGCAGCTTCCACAAAAGAAGAAAAAGACTGTCCTGTTTTACAGAAGAAATCCCTAGTGTGTTGAAACCACAATGAAGGGAACAATACTCATTCTCTGATGACAACCCTGATGGCACTGCCAGCAGTACACCCTTGTGGGTTGGTAGCCGTGCCCAACCAAGGAAAGCCAGCCCCTTGCGCCCCACCACCCACAACCACCACACCTTGGTGGTGACACCCATTGTGCCTACTGCACAAGCTCTTCAATTAATCCCCTCACTCCTCAGCAGCATCTTGCTGTGTTTGGTCTCCTTGTGCCCCTCTCCTTTCAGAGGGCTTCAGATGACGGCTGGCAGAAACTGAGTTTGGTATCGCTGGCTGGAGGGTGAGGATTTCTGGCAGGAGAGAACCATGGAGCTGGGCACCTTGCCCAGAGTGAGCTCACACTTGGCTCACCACAGCTGGAAATAGTCTCATCCCTGGCCAGAGTTCCCCAACGGCCCAACAAAACCCTTGGGAAACGGCAAGTTTCCACGTGTTAGCCATTTTGAAAGACTGTGCTCATGGATGTACCGCCCCTACCAACCTCCTCTGCACAGCCCAGCCCGCCTGCAAGTGCCACTGCCAAGAGGTGCTCGATGAGCAAGCGCTGATGAAGTGCAAGGACTTGCTTTGTGTGTGGAGCCAGGTGTGGCCAAGATAGACGCTTCCTCTGGATGTGCTCCTCCTGTACAGCTGCACCGGGAGCACAGCTACAGGGAAGCAGAGGCTTGAACAAAGGTAGCCCCATGCTCCTCTTCCCACCACACCCTTGAACCTGAGCTACTGCCCTCCCCTCCCTCATGGGTGGGAGATCTCCACATCTCCCAAACCAGAAGAGACATGTAAGAAACTCACCTGGAAGCATAAATACGTTAAAAAGCTGGAACTGCTTTTGGCTGCAATCAAAGTTTTCCTTAGGAAATTAAGTATTTTCCGTTGTGATAACCCCTGGCATAGACACAGTCTAAACAGCTTTAAACAAAGTGTTCTTTCTTTGATATTGTTTAGCAGTTAAGAAGTTAACTTGCTCCTTTTTGGGTTTGGCTTTTTTTTTTTCTTCATCTGTGGAACCAAATTTTAACATTTTCTTGTGGATAATACATTTAAGAGCAGAACTAACTCATCCTCTGAAGGATAGATTTAAATAAACTCAGGGAATCACATTGGGTAGCAAGAGAAACTCAGCTGCTATGGACCCACGGAATCTGGCCAGGAAACAGGGTTCTGGGATGTACACATCACTTTCCATGATGAAGAAAAGAGCACTCAGCTGAGATACAGAGACCATACATGGTTCTCTCGCTCTCCCTCATCTCTCAGAAGCCTTTATGGGCTAGCTGCTGGAGCAAAGATGTAACAGCACAACTTCCATTTACAGCAGCAGTGAAGTTCATGTGCTTAGCATCATATGCTGCAGCAAGGAATCGCAAGTGCCCTGGCTGCCTGATCCAAAGGCTATGGAAAACACAAGTCCTTCCTCTGCTGCCAACTGGCCTTGGTTCAGCACCTGTGTAGGATGGGAGAGTTGTCCTCAGACTCATGAAAGGAAGAACTGAATTCTGCATGAAACCTCTCCAGCCTCCTGCACTCTGCTCACAGAAGGCGCAGAGCAAGCAGGCTGCCCATCCACACTGTGCTGTGTGGCACAGAGACGCAAAGTGTCACAAGGGTTACTCTGCAAATGAGGAGCACACACCAAGATGTATGAGCAGAGCCCACATGTCCTATCCTGAAGGGCACACCCTACACTACAGTAATGCATGGTCACTGCAAAGTCAAGCAGACTGCTAAAGAAGCAACCAGCTGACGCATCAAGTCACCCCTGCCTCTCCATGACCACATAAGCCATCTAAGCAGAAGTGGAAATAGTTGTTTCTTAAGAAGTCTGCCTATCAGCTATCCCCAATGGTGTGTTTCTGCAAGATTGCCCAGAAGCCTGGGTTGATGGTATTCAGAGACCTACTTGAAACCACTCCAATCTATCACAGACAGGTGATATATGGAGAACCATATAAGTGGTGTCTGCAGTTGTGAGTGTTAATAGCCAAGACAGCCTTTTCACCTGCCAGCACTTCCATCTTGGCTCCAATACAATGGAAAGGCCAGTTTTGCTGCCTTTTCCCACACCACAGGGACAAGTACATTTCCAGGAGACTTTTGGTCTACATAAGTGGAACGACAAATCAAAGATTCAATCTGGATGAGACACCAAAAGCCCCTACTTATTCATGCATATCCCACCCCTGCCAATGGGAGCTGTTTCAGTGCACTGAGCATGGAGAATGTCTCTGCAAAGCCTTGTTCATGTTGTAATGCTCCAAAAGCAGCAATGAATTTGGAAGGACAAGGAAGGACAACTGCAAGTAAAAGTCTAAGGTGAGCCAGCTGCAGTACTGGTACAAGGGTTGGCTTGCAAAACCCTGACCCAGCCCTTACCAAATAAGACACACACATTGCCAGCTAAATGGGAAAGATACAACGACAGGAAATCCACATGAGGAAAAAAACGGTTCTGCTTTCCTACCTAATAGGGAGCCAAGAGGTTGAACTGGCCCCAGGCCACACCACAGACATCCTATGACCAAGTTCTGCTCTCATGCAGTGGGGGAATGAGAGCAGGGAATGCAACAGTGGGAGGGGAACAGGAAGCAAGCTTTTCTGGTTAATCATATTAATGCTACTGGTTTTGCTCACTTAGGTGTCTTTCGGGTTGGCCCAAGAAGTCCTCAGTTCAGTCTCAGGGATCTCAGTGACTCGACTGAAGACCTGTACATCAGTCTCACGTGCCAGGGACAAAGCAAAGTGGTGGGTAGCTCAATAAAACAGAGGTGGGGGGGGGGGGAGGGGGGGGAGGGCAGAGGGGTGAAACTAGATGATCTAAAGGTCCTTTCCAACCCTAACAGCTCTATGATTCTATGACTGGCACCAGACAGAAGGCCCTGTTGCTGACAAGCCTATCTCACCACTCTATACCAGATCCAAGCTCTGTGTAACATACTTCAGCCCCAGTGTCCCAGGGTCAGAGCAAATCTTACGCCTCTATGACGAAATTGTGACTCTGCCTTTCTTGATAATGTCACGTTTCTCCCAACTAAGTTGCCAAGCATGCTCCACTTGTTTTTCCCCCTACACACAGAGTTCGCCGATGGCTTTTGGGGAATGAGAGGGTTTTACACAGCTACACAAGACTTGTAGAAGTCACGGTAAGAACATTCCTTAGGGTAACCATACTTCCAATAGTCACAAGTGTCAACAAAACAGTTTCAGGTTCTTATGTATCCCCCATCCTCAAACATTATTGCTTAGACTGCACAAAATCACAGTAATACATCCAGCAAGCCCCTGGGGCAGACACAACACATTAAGGTGAGACCAGTCCACTGTATGTGTCATATTTTAGCAGCTTCACAAGGTTTCCCCAGATAGCTTCTCCAGCCTCTTTTCTACAGTGACTGCTTTCTGCACCTCATTGTAGAGAGAGCACAGCCATGTGCTAGTGTACATGCACCCCAGAGAGCAACCTGAGCATCAGGCACAACAGTGATAATCCACAGGCACCTGGAAATGCTCTCAGTCCCTCCCAGCACATCCATGCAAGTTTTCACCACCTCTGTCACTGCTTCTTGTGCCAACCTTGAAAGCTTAACTGAGACAGCACAGAAAAGCACACAGTCATAACCTGTCTGGGGAGGCCAACTGAACCCTGCTTCTCCTCCAGTTAAAAATGCATGAGATCTGCACTGCTCACACAGCACACATGAGAAGAGCCTGCAGCAAGAGCAGCTGGAAACATACTACTACCATTCATGGTGATCACCTCAGTGCTGGGAAGAGCAAGTACTATTCACTGGGTCTTCACTGTAACACACACGGCTTCTAAAAATGTGATCCCTGAGTTCATGAACACTTTTACTGAACAGGTTTACCAGCCTACATTCTCACAGCTACTATCCAGTTACACTTGAATTTCATAGCCAGACAACATCATCTCATACAAAAGCATGTGCTTCCTTCTAAAGGGACAAGTTCTCATCAGACAGCCAAGAAAACTGAAGCTTCCAAAGAGCTTCTGCTTAAAGATGCCCTACATAGCATGCCAGACACCCCAAGCTATAGCACAGAACACTGCAAGCAGTCAGGGAGGAAAACAACATTATCCTCTCCAGCCTTTGCACTTATGCACAGAAAAAAAATGTCATTACCAAATCACATGCACAAGAATTTAGACTGGTTGCCTGAAGCAGTCCACAAGAAATTCCCCAGACAGACACACTTTACATCGCTGGGCTTGTAGCTGGATGCCTTTGAGGTGTTTCATCCTCCCCCAGAGGATTAGGAGAAGGAACGGCTCAATATGGTTTGGTAAGTATCATGTTCTTCCCTTGTTGAGTTGATCCTTGGGGTCTGTTATAGAGCCCCCTACCCAAACCAAAAAATGTGCACTCTCCTTTTTAATCCAGGCCTGCTTTCTCCTTAGTTTCCCCCCTTAAATAAGATGCTGGATATGTCACTGCAAAGCGCACATGCTTCATTCATCACCAAGAAGTTACAATGAATGATAATGTTCTTGCCAAGAACCCACAAGCACACACTTCCTGACAAAACCTGATCATAGGAGAGCATGAGGTAGCTCCCAAATTCAAGGATAAATAACTGATCTACAAAGCCAGTTATTTCCAGAGCCCCAGCTCTGAAGTTTTGAGTTTAACGTTTGGAAGAGCAAGTATCTGGCAATAAGCTACGTATGTTGAACAACAAAAGCTTGATCTGAAAGATAAAGAGATATCTGGTGATCTATATTGCCTGCCTGACTGTAATAAAACAGCTGAGCAAGCAGTCTTATGAAATTTCACCATTCTGCTTCTGTATTGATACTGGTTGGTGCAAAATAAGACACACAAGGACTATCCCTCTCTATGGCCAGTCAAGTACTACACAGTGCCACTCACAGTGGGAGCAAAGGAACCCAGTATGATGCTATACATTCACCAACACACGTTCATTTACCTCATTGCTGAATCTATGATGGTACTGAAAGAAACTTTAGCAAACTACAGATTAGGTGTGGTATCACACCTGTGCATGTGTTCACTTCAGCCTTCTGGAAATCTAGATACCCTTCTCAAAATAGACTCCGTCTGGATAAGAGGACACTCAATCCGAGAGAAAAGGAAGCTGTGACTGTCAGAGATGCTAGTCACACTCATACCCCCCCCCCCCCCCCCCCCCCCCCCCCATTCGAGCATGCTACCAAGCAGGCTTGGAGGTGGGGTGTTTCCATAAGGGACCTGGGCTTCATTTAGCAACAAAATTCAAATCCTAAACGAGAGCAGCAAGATCTGTTGGATGCAGACATAGCAGAGCCATGAGACACATGGCTTTTTAGGTCACTGTGTTTATGTGTATCTTCACTTGCAGGGCATGGCACAGAGTGATGAGAGCAGATACAGGAGACTGCCATTTCTAACAGGGAATTTCTGTAAGTTCATGAATAACTGTACTTTGTAAGTACTTGTTTAGGGCAGAAAAGGTGTTCCCAAAGTCTGCATTATCACTGCTTCAGCAGCACTGTAAATTCTCTCAGCCAGTGATATCATTTACTGCCACATTGCCACAGAAATGCCAATCTGGTGAAGCAGAGCAGCACTGGATAAAGACAAGGCACATTTAGTTCAATGATTTGATTTTTTAATTATTACTATTTTATTTAAAGAAAAACGTTTTTAAAGAAAAAACGTTTTAAAGAAAAATCCTTACATCATTTAATTTGTATGTGGCTGTCTTCTACATGCTGCAAAGGAACACTGCTTCCTAATGACATTGCCAAGATGGCAGCTGTCAGGTCAGAAAGCAATTCAGCACTTAAAGTTCCAACCCCCCCAGCTCAACAGCTGGGACAAGCTGCTCCAGGTCAGATTGTAAAACAAACCCTGAACGAGGTGCACCTTAAGCAACCAGCTCAGGAAACTAGAGTGGCCAAGAGGAGATCCTGCTGCAGGCAGGGCCTGAGGACACACCTACACCCCAAACAGCACCAGCTTCCCCACAGCGTCATTCTTGTCCTCCCTGGCACACCCAGCAGGCCATGGCAGAAAGTTTTCCTTCTCACCATTACTCTTCCTCTCAACTGTGAAGATGAGTCAGGTGTGCTGAGTGCCAAGCCCCCCCCCCCCCCCCCCCCCCCCCCCCCGCCCCAGTCCCTCAATGCCAAATCTGGCTCCTTCACCAAAAGCCCCCAGGTGACTCAGGAAAAGTTTGAACACTGCAGCTGGCCATTTGTCATCAGAAGGAAGGAATGTCCTTGTGGGCACAAGTAACAACCTCTTGGCCAGTAAATGCCTAGGTACATGCTTTTTACATGGCAAGCTATCTCAAAAGCTAGGTCAGACTGTTGCAGTGGCTTTCAGCATTCTTCTCCTGACGCCAGACAGAAAAGAAGAGAGAAGGGAGAGGAAAAAAACTGCTATTAGAATAAATTAGTGAGATGAATTCAGCAGTGCAAAAGGGAAAGTCTTTTAATCTCAAGAAGAGACCCCCTGCTCCTACACAAAAGGCTGTGCACAGGCTTATATCAAGTGAGAAGCAGATGAACTTGTTCTGCACACTGTCTTTTTTTACTACTTATGAATAGCTATGCTATGACAAGTCCTTTAAAACCTCTTATAATCTCTTTTGATAGACATGAAAAGTAGGCTTCCCATGGAAAGCCACTTTCCTCCCAGGAACTGTCACTTTATCCTTGCATTCTAAAACAGTAACTTCCCAGGAAGGGGCAGGTGGGAAGAGGCACGAGACCAGTGTCTCTTCTCTGTATCATGCTAAAAGAGGCTAAGCTTCACTCTCCAAATATGAGTTTCCACTCTGCAGCTCACCTATTTACCCACCTGAAAGCAGCTCATGGGATCATATCTCAAGCACCATGCAAGACAGCAAAGGCTGTGTGTATCTGTGCCTCAGCACAGGTAGGAAAACTGTGAACCACCCCCTGAAAACTCAGCAAGCTTCTTACCCTTACAGTGCATCTGTTGAGCCTACTACTAAAAAACCGGCAGATCTTCCTGCTTCTGATGCCTGCCATGAGCTCTGCTGAGCCCGTGCAGACAGGAGAAGGGGAGCTGGATTCAATTCATCTTTGAGCAACATCTCCAGACTGTTTCTTCCCAAGCCTCAATTACTCCCAGCTGCACAAAGCTGCACAGGACAGCACTGAGGCACAGCTATTGCTAGCCCGCAGGGCCTTACTGAGCTACAACACGAGGGGCTGGGTTGGAAACAGCCAGCAGGACATGGCCACTTCTCACCCTGACATTTGTTGAGTGAATTCACCAGCCACGCCACTGCTTTAGACATGCTGTCTCCCCTCCTAGAGGGGGCCTGAGCATGGAAGTTTCAAGTCAGCCTCTCTGGCTGGCTTCAGCGCCATAAATAATAATGGCAATAATTCAGTAGTACTTAAATCAGATTTAGTACTAAATCAGACAGATTTTCTTTGTCAGAAATTCTCTAGGTGTTCCTTAGGTGAAGAAAAACCTAAAACATGTGAGTCAACCAGGAAAGATTAAGCCTGAAGAGAGTCTACAGCAATATTTGGGAGGCACAAATGTTTCCTGTTCACCTCAGCAGGCTATTAACTAATATGTACAGTAACGAATATTTATACTATCATAATGATTTCATTTCACAGGTAAGAAGGGGTGACAGCTTTACTACACTGCACATCTGAGGTTTATGCTTGGTGGATACACTTATCTCCCCACCTCCAAAGGAAGCAAGCCCAAGACCCCAACAGGGCTTTTGGACACATTCAGCTGCAAGGAGGGGAACAAGATTCTCCCTCAATACCTGCAGAGCCTGCCCACATCGATCCCTCTGAGGGGACATTAGCCTGACAGGCTCAACTGGGAAGAGCCATCTCTCCCAGACCTGATCTTCCTACCTACAGACAACAGAGGGGTGCATCACCGTAGAACTATGAGCTTGCACCCACTGCAGAAGGTAGCAGATTCAGCTGTCCATCAGCAGGAAGAGAAACAACCAAGTGACCCCACCACCAAAGGACACTTAAACTATGTAGAGCCATCCTGTCCAGCAAGCTGGAGAGAGACACCCAGCACATCAAATCAGCTGGTTGACCATCAAAAGAAATTGGCTTGATTATTTTGAAGTAGATACGTGAATTCCTTAAAACTTCCTCTTAGATTCTCCCCTCCTCTGCACAAGTAACCCAAGTTAACAGAGTAGCTCTCTGTCCCCCTCTTGTGATAGGCCCAAGAGGACTTAAAATCTCCTGGAAGGAGGTAATATTAAAAGAATATTAAAATATGCCCTTTACAGCACATACCACAACTCGGTGCTTCAGACTACTTATTAATCCAAAGGTTTAGCTCCTTCTGACAACCAAGTCAGTGTCCCACTACATATAAAATATTTGCCTCACCCTGCGCCCCCACAGCATGACAATCATTTTCCCTGACAGCCTGTGAGCAATACTGCCCATCTCACTCTGAGCCCCTCTGGCTGTTTCTAGATGTATGGTCCAGATACAGGCGTGCAACTGGAGATACAGATCTCAGCCAAATAGATCTTCTGAAGAGGAGGAAACTTCCCTCCTCAAAGGAGTAGAACCCAGTTTTCTGATAAGCCATGAAGTACTCACACCCCAGACCAAGACTGTATTCCTCTCTTTCTCCTTTGTTGAAATGTTAGCTCACACACCATCACCTCTTTCTCCATTAAATGCCCTGGTTTGTGTGCTTTAATTCTCCTGCTGTCTACTCTCACCACCAAAGTCCCTCAAAGACAGTAAACCACTGAGAGTGGCTGTATAGCTACCGCCTTCAACTAACTCATCAGACTCCAGGGCAAAGACTTCTCAGCAGCACCATTTCAGGGAGTTGCAAACAGGAGAACCTCGAAACCCTGCATCTGGAAGTAGAGGAGGTGGGAAAGGAGATGGGGTGAAAAGGAGTCTTCTCACTGGTGTGCCCTCCTTCTCAGTCACTCCCAGCTTCTTACAGGAAGCCCCACACCATGGGCTACATTATAAATACTAATGTATCATCTAAGCACAAATAAGCAACAGCCTCCCCTCTAGCACGGAAGCTTTGAGGATCCTCCTGCTTGCTCGCAGCTCAGGCAGAGCCAGGCACGATCCAAAACGTGAGCCCAGAACAAACAAGTGCCTGGCTGGGAAAGCAGTGGGAGACGCTGCACTCCGAGGTGCCCCTGCCATGTTAGCATGAGTGTTTGCTTCAAATTCTGCCTTATTGTTGCTCGATGAAGTGACTAAAACGGAAATGTTCCGGGGATTAGGATTCCCGAGTGATCTAATACAGGATGCTTTTGGGTCTAAAGGGGGAGGGAAAAAAGAATACCTAACTAGCGAGCGGCGAGGCTGGCGCTGCTCCTGAGCTCCCCTCCCCGCCGCCACCCTTTCGGCTTACAAAAAAAGGGCCGAATGTTACCATTTTTGGACATGAGTCCTCGCAAGCCCTGCCCCAAACCACACCATTCAAACGAGAAGCCAGTCACCATCCCGCTGCCGGGACGGCGGGGCCGGGGCGCGGGCAGCGGGCGGCCGACAGGGCTACGGAGGGGGTGCGGGGGGGGGGCAGCCACCGCTCCCCGCTACCCCCAGGGTCCCCGCACCACCCGTGCGCACCTGCGGGCCCTGCTGCCGGTGACAGGGCGGACATCTGTTGCTGCGGGGAGCCCGGCCGCCGCACCTCCCTCCCCTCCGCTCCGCTCCCTGCCATCACCTTGCCCACCCCACCCGCCCCGCAGCGCCAGCCTCGGCCAGGAGCGCACCGGCCCCGCCGCAGCCGGTGGGGGTGGCGAGGCCGGGTTCCGGCGGCCCTGCGGTGCGTGTGTGTGAGGAAAAGGAGAGCGGCGCGCTCACCTTCCTCTGCTGCTTCTCCCAGGCCGGGTCGAGGAGCAGGTCCCGGTCCCAGTCCTCCTCCGGCTGCATGTAGTCGTTGGTCTGCTGCGGGTCGTAGTGATCCATGGCTGCTGATGCTGCGGCCCGTCTCTGTCCCGTCCGTCAGCCCCGCTGCCTGCCCTCTGTGCCCGGCCCCGCGGCCGCTCAGCCCGAGCAGGCGGCGGCGGCGCCCGCTCCCACCTCTCAGCCTCAGCCGCGCGCAGCACGGCGGGGGCGGGACGCACAGCCCCGCCCGCGGCCTTGCCCCCGCGCCTCCCATTGGCAGGACACCCGCGACAGCGGCTGCATCTCCCAGGCACAGAGCCTCTCTGATTGGTGACCGAGGACGTCCGTCACGGCACCCAGCCTTCGTGATAGGCGGGCTGCGCTCGCTGCGTCTCGCCTCCAGCCCCGCCCCACACCTCTGCCGCGGCGGCGGCAGCCGTGGCTGAGGCTGAGTGATGGTGATGCTGAGTGATGTGGGGCCGTGGCCCCGGGATGGGCCGGGCGGGGCCGGGAACCTCAGTGCCGCTTTCGGCTGAGCAGCGCTGGTCAGGGCTGCATTGTGTCCCTGTGAGGATGCTTTCACGTGGCGCAGCTGGTGGCCCGTCCTCTCGGTCTCAGCCTTCCCGTCCTGCAGCCACCCCACTCGGAAGACAGCTTGCTCGTAGGGTCATACGGGTGTGATCGCACCTAGGGTGCCAAAAATGAACTTACTTTCTCTTGTTCTTGACGGGTAACTGAGGGTCAAAGTCAGGATTGCCAGCACTGCCAGCCGAGACTTCACACCCGGAGTCAACAGCCCTGCAGTGCCACAGGCACCCAATGAGACCCTCCCTGGACCAGGCCCGCCTGTGCATTCTGCCCAAGGAGACCCTGTTTAACAAGAGAACGTCAAACGACAGTGAAGTTGGCTCATCTGGTGGCTCCCAGGAGAGACAAACCGTGAAGGAGTGTACAGATGCACGACTGCTTCACATGGGTTTCTGTCAGTTAAAGCGAGTAAAGGGATTGAAAAGATTACCAGTGGCATTATTAGTTTACCCCTGCAGTCTCACAGACAAGAAGGATTGTATCAGTTATAAAAGTGAGGGGAAACCCAAAGGAATGCCTCTCCACAACACCATCCAGGGCAGAGTGAGCTCGTGTCCCAGTTCATCCAGATTCAGAGGAAACAGTCTGTGGCCCATGAATGTGGGAAAATGCTGCAAAGCATTGGGTTAAGTTGTGCAGAAATGCTCAGCATGAGGCAGGATTTAGACCCAAATTACACCAGTGAGCTCCTCTTCCAAAAGAGAGGAGTTTGTTTCCTGCTTGGTACAAACACTGGAGGTGAAATTGGACGTATTCTTTCACTTTGTGGCATAAATAACTGCACAGACCATAATGGGCAGATGCTCTGTATGGTACTGTCTTAATGTGTCATATGCTGCTCCTTGTCTACACTTTGAGACATCATAAACACAAATACAATTGTCAGAGTTGTTCTGCACCTTTCAGAGACTTGTACTTACCCTGCCATGCATCACTTGGGGTAGAAATATTATTTAGATATGTAAGTACGGTAATAGCCATGATTTTCAAAAGCAATGCAAGATGTCTCCATTTTGAGATCATCTGGGAAACCAGGCAGCTCAGGACATCCCAGCTCAGGGCAGCCAGATGCAAGGAATCCAGGACTACCAGGCACCTTGGAAATCCTCCTGGATGCCATTCATAAGGAAGTGTTGGGGAATATACAATAGTCCTGTCACTCTGGAGAGGTTGTAATGGACTTTAAAGAAACTTCTTCCACTGTTCTGCACTGCAGAGAGGGGTGGATGATGGTGCTTTTTGAGAAGGACAGTGGAGGACTTTACATTAAGGAATCATGTAAATCATTAGGGTTTGAAGAGAAACAGACAATTTTCTTTCTTGCAATCATTTGATGAGCACCCAGTTACAGAAATTATGGACGAACAGCTACAGCCTGATCGTGTAACAGCTCAGAGACAACAAATGTATCTAAAAAAATTATTATCTATCTTCCAGTTTTTCTTATTTATCAAGGCACTTCCAGCTGGAGGAATCTAGAAGACTAAAATAATTGGCAAGATCTGGGGAAAGAGGGAGGGAGGAAGTAAACACATTCCCTGACAGAAGTCCTGAGCTTTGTATTTTAAGGCAGGGGGTCCTACTGCTTCCCCAGTCTTGTACTTTGAGAACCCACTGTTGAAAGCCACTTTTCACAACTCCGCAGATGTGGGGAGAGGTCTCAGCTGCCACTCAGCAAGGGAGGATTTTCAGCATTTTCCAGGAGATGCTCAGCACCATGGAGATCCAAGCCCTGAGACATAGGGTGGGCTTCTGTGAGGCTGAACCTTCAGGACCCTGCCTATTTAGTTCCTTGGAGTTGAGTTATGAAGTAACTGTTCCCATAGTTATAATGTTATTATTTTTAGCTGCGTAAAATACATCTAGTGATCTCTCTTAACAGAGCCTGGCGGTACTATAATAATGTTGTTAATTGCCAATATCCCATTAATTGATGTATTTCTTCCTGCACAGAGCAGAGGATGGATTAGGTGATTTAATGTACAACATCAGTGCAATAAAACACAATGAGATCAAGAACAACTGGGAGGTTTCTAGTGTGTTAGAGCCTCTCTCCTAATTGTCCTTGACATTTATCTTTTTAACATCATGATTCCCGCTTCTCAAAATTCTGACCAAATTTCTAGGAAATATCTTAGTTTTTCTCTTCAAACACCACCCCAGCTCTTAGCTTTCCATCGACTCCTTTACAAAAGTGAGAGATTGTCCTTGGCCAGAGTTTCATGAACTCATGGGCAATAGTGGAGGGACAAACAGTGGGAAAATTGTTTCTAAACTTGGGATAGTTCCTGGATCCACTTGACCATTGCCCTTGCAAAGAACTGTACCAGTACCATGAAGGGGAAAAGACAAGCTCACAATGGGAGAAGAAGGAGGCACAGCAGTGACAGGAGCTACAGAAGACAATGCTGCTGATGAGAGATGCCCGTGCTCATCTAGGGATAACAGGAAATGAGGATAAAAAGGAACAACCATAGCAGTACTCTGGTTTTCCTTATTTAGTCTCCCAGAGTTCTCCTCTGTACAAGATCACTGCTGATTTCCTTGGGCTGTTAGTCAAACCTTGCTGGACCACATGGGTTGCTAGTATGTTCTTCCCAATCCAGTGAAGGGAGAGTGGGCTTTTTCTAGGGCAGTGGGCAGATTACTGTGGGAACAGTTGGATGTACATCCTACTTCTTCAGCCTGTAACAGATGAAAAGAGGAAGGACCCCAAGGGCATTGGGATATTTCTGGTTACTGTTTGCTGCTTTTTCTCTTTGTGCTTAGCATATTAGCTACAGGTCATGAGGTTCCCTGGGGAGATATCTGTTTTCTTGCCAAGAACATCCATAAGCTTCTGTAATGAAGCCCAGCAGGTGAGTTCAGTCATTGTACAACAATGAACAAGGCTGTGTTGAAGTGGCCCTTGACTTTTATTTTGGGAAGCCTCACAGCCAAGTTTCAGCACTTCTATTCTGCAGATACACAAAAACTTTGTAGCTCTGAGCTTTAGCACTTGGTATTGAACTGTATGTTGGGCTACTACTGTAAAAAATTCAACAAGTTGCTGTCTTTCTCATAGCTTTTATTTCCCCAGTCCAGGACACATTACCAGTAAAAACTCAGTTCCTCTGAAGTGCAGATGTTACTTTGGTGGAGTTCAATGGGGTATATTCCATGCTTCATGGGAAACTAGGGAGGGGAGCAGCTCATGCCCAGAGATTGGGTAAAACTTGTGGTTTTAAGTGGCGCCAGGGGTAGCTGAAAATGAGGCAAAAAAGGGAACAACCAAATCAGGGATGCTGTGTTTGGAGGAAAGGAGAAAGGGGCCTGAATGAAGCTCCCACTTACAAAATATATTTCTCTTTCAGAGCCTCTTCACCTAAGCTGTGTCCCTCTTCTGCTGTGTCTTCACCATCCTAACTTCTCTTTCCCTTAATTTCCTCTCCCATTTACCTGAACTGCCAAAGGTGACTCCCCAGCCCTGCACCCTGGCAGTAACACAACTTCTGGGACTGCACAAGTACCTAAAGAAGGTATTTCCTCCTCCTGCTGTCTGGGGTCAGCTGTGCTTGTTCAGAGCACAGGTTTTAAGGTGCAACACAGTAAGCATTTGCTAATGTTGTTTGAAGTGTGTCATTCTGAGAAAAAGGTATTTTTTTTCCTCCTGTAAAAACCTTGATTTTACTTTTCTAGCAGACTAGATTGCTCCCTTTGCTTTAACATTGTCCCTTGAACACTTGAACAATAAAATCTGGAGTTATACCTCCAGTTCCAGATTCCTGTTATCACGTACCCATTGTACCTATTTTCATCCCGCAAGGCAAATTGAACACTTGACCAACATTGCCCATGTACTTCCCTTTGCTTCTCCTTCACTCCTGAAGGTCAAGGTGTTTGCTGCTCAGAAGTGCACAAGAGCATCATGTGCAAGTGAAGCAGGCTCAACTTGGGCAGCTGCTGAGCTGATTCTGCAGATACACATAGAGGGTAAAATCATCCAGTGGTTTTATTAACCTACACTGTCACATTAGATGCCCATGAGACACACTGTACAGTGAAATTACTGTCTCAGTGGGGTTAACATCCTTGTTCTATGGCATGAGCACAGATACCTTCAGTCACCCATGGTTAGGGCTTCTCATTTTCATGTTTTGCCTACTAGTTGCCCTGTACTGATGGGTAGGTCTCTATGGGCTTGCTTTCTCATCCCTTTCAGTTTCCTGTGTCTGTCTTTAAAAGGCACCCCATTTCACAGCCCTGGCACTGTGAAATAGTCAGCCTCTGTCTGGCCCAAACAATAAGGAGGCTTGGGGATCAGTAATGCTAAAACCAGCAGCATTTTGCATGTTCGTACAAGAAAGAGGGAATGGATTAAAGGGCCGAAGAGGGTACACTTCAAATCAGAGACCATAAGCACACAAATCTCTGACAACTGATATATCCATGTACTAAACAAAGGCTTAATCTAGGCCATGCTCAATGCAGATTCTTCTGTGGAAGCAACTGAAGGGGAAGGGGCTGCCCTGAGGCACAGGGAAAGCCATGATGCAGCAGTGCCCACCTCCACAAGCAGAGCTCTGCAGAGCAGAGCCAACCTGTGCCTTTCCACATGGCCAAGGCAGCTGTGACAGAAAGCAGAAGAACCTGTTTTTTTTTTTTTTTTCTGGAGACTGTGGATGAAATCCAGGCTGGCTCATTCCTGGTGCCACCAAGGGGGAAGCTCAGATTTGAGTCTCTTGTTCTCACTCTCTGTCTGAGCAGAGCTTGTTGGATAATGTGCCTATGGCTTGCAGAAGCAAGAGACAGCATTTGTTGCTTCTCTCGCTTCTTGCATAGCTACCTCAAATTAAACTTCCCAGGCACCAAGACTGGCCATGGAGGAAGTGTGACAAGCTTTGGAGGCAAGTATTGTGAAGTCTTTCTGGAAAGGGAACAGCAGCAAGATGGTAGCAGGAAAGCAAGCACAGGGGTTGGTCTCTTTCCAGCTCCACCCTTGCACTCACAGAAAATCTTTTCTGAGAGAGTTGCTGAACTCTCATACATGTCACTATTTAGCTTTAAAACTTCACTGAAAACCCCTTCCCTTCACTTTGATGCTCTCCATAATTGTACAAGTTTTGCACAAGAGAAGCATCCCTAGTTGGAGATTTGCAGATTGTGGGAAATAACCATGGGTCTGCTGCATTGTACACTGGGCCTGCCAAGGATAACACCACAGAAATGGATTACCAGAGGGCTCAGTGCTGGGGTCACACAGCCTCTCCACCCCTGGCAGGCTGTGTATGCATGCAGAGAATACAGAGAGCTGCTGTGAGTCCTCGTGGTGCATGAAGTTCCTTTACTTGCAATATTTGCCCCTTCGTGTAGGCCCAGGATGATCCCACAGGGGGAACCACAGAGGACGAAGGGTGGTAGAAATCTGGTACAAAGCAAAATGTGTTACGAGCAGAGCAGGCAGGTACTGCCGTCTTTGATTTAGGTGGAGGAGTTCATGGTGTGAGATGGTGTAAGTTTGTATTGCTTTGCTTTTAAGGCTATGTTAGTTATATGTGGCAGAGCAAACACAGAAGGAACAGATATCAAGATCTAGAGCAGGCTGTACTGTGAGTGGCCAGGGAACGCTGTGTGACTGCTGCAGCATGGCAAGGGATATGTGCTATGCAGGCTGATGTAATGCCAGGGCTGCAGCTCTCAGGCCTTCCCCTGGAAATCCATGCCCAGAGGTGCACATACACAGTGGTGTCATTTGTAGGACATGAGAATGAAGCCTTCTGTTCCCCTCAGGATTTGTAAGGCCATGGATAGAGTTCTGTGCCTGGCTCTGTGTGCCAGGTTTTAAGAAAGATACACATCAGCTGGAGTCCAAAGGAGAACTAATAAGGCTCAGAGATCTAGCAAACCTGACCTTAGAGGGGAGACTGAAAGAAGCAGGCTTGTTTAGTCTAGTGGAGCAAAAACTGAAGTGAGACACAGTAGCAGACCTCAAGTATGTTAAAGTGTACTGTAAAGCAGAAGACCGTACAGCCATTTGCCATAGCCACCGGAGAATGTGAGAACAGCCAGTATAGCAAAGCACTTGAGGAGGCCACCAAAAGAAGCTGCTGAATCTCCACTGCTTGAGACTTTAAAGAACAAGCAGAACAGGCATCAGAAAGGGTAAACTTCAAGGACAACTAATTCCACCCTGAGCCCTGAAGAGTTGGGATCCCCTCCAGCTCTGCTTCATAGCCTTGCAACACAGCTTCAGAGGGTAAGACAGTACTACAAAGCAAAATCACAATTGCAAAGAGAATAAAGATGGAAGAAAATAGTTTACAGCTTCAGGGATGTAAAAATGTAAAATCAGACATATGGAACCTGACCTAGACAGTCCCATCAGATGCCCATGTGCAAAGCACATTGCAGCCTGACTGCATCAGGAACTTAACTCAGCTGAGAGGTGACTATGGTGAAAGGGAATGTGTGAAAAAAATACAACCATGCTTTTATGTACACTTGCATGGACAAAAACTGCTTTAAATCCACTTGCAGCTTTCTCATAAAAGAAGTGGCAGTTCTCTTTTGTGTTACAACTACCAGCTAAATTCACCATCAGTACTCCAAATGCTGAGAAGAGATGCTTCACTCCTAGTTTTAGCATTGAAATGTGCCTCTCATGGCTTCTCCATGTCCTCACACTTTTAGCATTGATTGTTTACATCAGTAGCAAAACAGGTCACAGTGACATGAGACTGTAAACTATATTCACGATCCATGCATGGATATGAGGCCACAGTGACACAGAGTTCATGAAGGGCTAAGGAAACACAGATCCATGTGGCTGAAGGGAGGTTGACTATCATCATTAGTGCACCAACAGAATATGAGTGTTCTTAAAATTAGGGTTAGTTTTTACCTGTTAGCTGTGGTCGTCAGGATATGAATCGAAGCTCCTGCAATATCATCTGGTGCTCCGAAGGCTGCACTGGGAGAAACAGCTGAGCTGCAGGTTTTTGGTGTCTGCTGTACCACACCAAGCCACCCACCTTCACCAGCAGCAGAGGTAGCACAGCTCAGCATAGTGTGCTGCAGAGAAAGAGCTCACTTCTTTCGGAATAGTAGTTGCTATGGCTGAAAACCACACCAACAGCCTTTGAGGTATGCCAGATTTTTCCCAGCATATAGTGGCCCATCAGTGAGTGGTGAATATGATGCTGAGTCAGTAAAGCTGGGATCCAAATTCACTCTTGTCTCAGAAGCTGAGCAGGACCCACACGTTGAGCCTGAAGCTGTAGCTCCATTCACTTGCCTTCCCAAAGTAAGCTTGCTAGAGCTTAAAGCTGTCCATGGTACAAGGACAGATGGCTGAGGGCTTCCCTTAAAGAAACCCCTTCATTCCACTTCTCTGAAGGGTGCAGGGAGCAGCTGGTGGTTGTTAGCATCCAGAGAGCAGGTTAAGCTCCTGTGCTCCACAAGCAAAAACTGCTGCACAGCAATGGGTAGGGGTCATGTATACTTTTGCACACAAAATCATCTTATGCTCATTATGCTTGTCTCCTAACTCTCTCATTCTCCTTGCTGTTTCTTCTCTATACAGTGGGAGCAACTGTGCACAACTACCTCAAATCAAACCACACACAGTGCAAAGTTACCTCCTACACCAGAACACTTCTTATTTGGGAAGCAGCAGCAAACCTTATACCTTTATACTTTGCAGCTGCTCTACCATCAGAAGGTCACATTTATGGAGCAATATAACCAGGACTGTAAAATGGTGTTTGGAGAAGATGCACAGCAAGCAAAATGCCAATGAGCCACACCAACAGCACACAGCAGGGATAGTCACTCAGAAAAGCAAACTAGATAAGCTGCTCTCCCCAGCTTCCTTTGATGTCTTCTTTTGTGGGATTTCCCCCTTCTCCCCATCTTCTCACATAATGTACACCTGTGATTTTGCTCATAAGAGGAGCCTCTAAATCAGCATTGCAAGCTGTAGGCTTTCTGGTAGTCTTGTGCCTCTGTTGGCTTTTCTGAACTATAACTACTCATTGTGCCTTCCCTCCTAAGCCTACTATAAAACCGGCTTTGAAATATCACAAGTAAAGAGGATTATGAAATGCAAACAGTGGCACTTTCAGACCAAGACAAGGAGAATCCCAGCTGCTGACTGTAGGCACACCCCACCTGCGCTCTTTGTGGCTGCAGCCCAGGAGTCGTGGCCAGGGCTCAGAAGTCTCTTCACTGTTTAGAGAGCTTAGCCCATGAGCAGGTCCTTCCCTGTCCCCAAAAGCTCATCCCAGGGCATCCTGCTCCCCATTTATATATTCTGCTTCTTTATTTTTCTCCCTGAGAAAGCTCCAGCTATTTCCCCAATAGCAGAGAGGGAGATGAAGGGGCTGAGAACTCATAAATAACATGAAGTGGTAGAGCAGACCTCACGTTAAGCCTGAGGTTCATCTGTCAAGACAACACTCTCCTATTTCTTTTGTTGGGCCAACCACAACCCCCATGGGCACGTTTCCTTCCTGACCTTTAGGAGATGAGTAGAAAAATCTAGAAAATGCTGCTTTGGCTTTTTCCTTTTTTTGGCGGCCTTCCCTGCAGTTGTGCTCCTGCCATGGGAAGGACAGATGTGCTCCCATGAGGGATGCAGGGGGATCAAACTGTAGGCTTTCACATGACTTCATTTGAAGCTTTAAATGGGGGCTTAGTGCAATTGCTGTCCAGCCGAGCAGCTAGTGACCTGACTGTGTTCCCCCTGCATAAGTGATGCACACAGGCTGGATCACTGTATTACCCGTGATCCACGTAATTAACTCACAGTTACCCACTCCCTCTCTCCCTGGCTCCAATGATGGCCAGTACTTGCTATAGGGGCAAGAGCCAAATGCCCCTGCTCATCCTGGAGGGCCGTGCTACCTGCCTACCCCGGGTTTCCCCACCCTGGGCTGAGCCTGGCCCCAGGGCTCCTGGCCGGCAGCCCGAAGGTTTGTGTTCACAGCCATCTACGGTAAGGCAGGCACCCGCGGGCCGGCCCCCCCGCAGCACGGCCGCAGGGGGGAAGGAAAGGTGGAAACCTTCCAGCCTTGTATGGAGTGTGGGGGCAGCAGAGCAGCGCTGGAGGCTGCTAGGACCAGAGCTGAGAAACTGAGGGCTAAACGAAAACCGGGGGCAAGAGAAAGAAGTACTGAGTGGGGAGCTCGGGGTGGACTGACCGCTGCAGACATCTGCGCTGTTTAAGTAACTGTCCACGTAAAGATGTGCTGCTTTGTGTGCCCTCTAGCATACAGGCAGAAAGTGGTGGTGCTTTCCGCTCTGGAAATACAAAGTTGTCCTTACAGATCCCCTCAGTCTTCCCCTGCTGAAAAGGGAGAGCTATTTGCTAATATAAAGGAAGATGTGGTTTTCTCTTGGGTTATAGCCAACAGCAAACTCATCGTAACTATTCCTGGCCAAAAATACCCCTAGCGTCCCTACCCTATTCTCTTCACAGGGCAGAAATGAATGGGGTTTCAACAATTGCACTTTCAATGGACTGGAAGAAGCCTGTTGGGGTCACAGCACTGGCTCTGGGAAGCAGAAGGCACATAAGCATTTGAGAGGAAAAACAATCCTGCCATGGCCATCAGCAAACTCATAGCCATTCATGCTGTTATAACTATGAAATAGAGGGTTTTAAGCATAAGAAATGCACCTCAGGCTTCTATTGTCTGTGTGCCAGAGTTCAAATGCAGCATGTCTCTGACCCTATATATTTAGTGAGAGCCATGCTATAAGAGAGCTTGGCAGCTTTGGGGGTGCAGTGGGAGCCCCATCATAGGTAGAAGGGTTCAGGCCTTGGGGCTGATGCAGTGAGACCCACTTCTGCCTCGCCCTGAGCAAGGGAGGGCCTTGGGAAGAGGTTGTTGCAGCCTTGGCACATACTTAGCACATCTCCTCTGTCACTGAATCACTGGCCCCATTTCATCTGGCCTATACAAGCCCACACTGGGTGGCAAACACTTGCCTTCCTTCAGTCTCCAGAGTAGAGCTGGAATCCTTTTCCATGAAAATTGTTAGAGAAAGGCTAATGGCTAAAGGATAAAGTGTCATCTCCCTACCCCCAAGCAGCAATGTGCTGCCTCATGGGAATCCTGTCTTCCAGATGAAGGAAGGCCAAGGTGGATGGGGCCTAGTTGAAAATGTCCCTGCCCATGGCAGGGGGCTGGGTGATCTCTGAGGTCCCTTCCAACACAAACCAGTCTGTGATTCTATGAATGAACCTCACAGAGAGAGATGTGGCAGCCGCCTGCCATTTGGAAGAGAGCCAGCCTCACATGTAGAGATGGACTTGTGGCTGTTGTGTATCCTGATGCTTGACCACAGTGCTTTTCTGCTCTATGTCAGTTCTCCAGCCAAGATGCTTGTTACCAAGGTCTCCTCCTCCATCTTAGCATTTTGGCAATATGCAGCCTGGTATGTCTTGCTTATCCCACAGCTCTGAGAAGCTAACCCCAAGCAGGCACCACTGACTCAAAGTCATTGGACAAGAAGTGAGGACATCCCCAGTCCAGGGAAAAGAGAAAGAAGAGAATGAGCCACAAGGTCAGTGTGCTGACCTCTTTCTCCTTATCACTCATCTCCAGCTTTTCTTTTTTTAATTACCTCATTTCACAGTGTATCTGTACTGCAGTAATTCCTGTGATAACTCAGCTTGCAGGTACCTGGAAACACAAAACAAAAGTGACCTGGTCTTACTGTAAGACTCAACATCTCTGGGGCTGAGTTTATGGCACTACCCTGTTCTTCCGAACACTCTTCCGACACCCAATGTCTCTGGACACACTGTTCAGAGTGCCGCAGTCTGGCAGAGAGGAACTGGAAATGACAAGATACTGAGATTTTGTGAAATATCCCGATTGTTTCTTATGAGGTCCCATTCCAGATCCTCCACTATCGTAGATGAATTTAGATGGTTCTGAAGATACACCACAGGCAACAGCCCTAGATTATAATCTGTCTTTCTCCATAGTAACACCCACATAAAAGAAAAACCCTTGTGGCATAGTCTGCCTGTCTGATTGTAAAGACAATCCTTTCCTTTTGAATGGTAAGTAGTTTCTGAAGGGGAAAATGTGAAAAAATCCAGAGGGCTGCCTGTTGTGTAAAGTTAATTGACAATATTTGTTTGTGAAATACAGTGAAATATATTATTTTCTACCACAAGCCATTACAACTACTAGTGTGCACAGTTCTGTGCTTCCTAGTGCTCACAGACATCCCAGATATAGAGCCAGAAATATGCTCTCTGAGAAACAATTCTAATCCTCTGCTGATAGACCTCCACTCGCAGCGGATTAACCCTATTTTAAGCCCTCCCTCTGTTTCTTTTGGACACAAGTGTACCGTAAGTGTACCTCAAGTACCTGCTACTCTGAAGAATAATGGAAATCAAAACCCCAAAAAAGTGAGAATATTTGACTATGAACCTAAGGGATCTTACATGCAAATTATCCATTTGCAAACTGCTGGCAAAGCAGTGCCAGAGGCAGCCTTAGCACTGCCCAGATATGGACTTGGTTGGTGAAGGGTTTTTGCTGGAAAGTTCTGTTCAGGTTCTGTCCTGACAGCATTTTGTTGGGGCACCCCGTGATTCGTAGCAGGCAAAACTGGGAAACAATTTCCATCAGAGTTCTGTGCACAGACTCTGTGCCATACACTCATACTTTCTGAAACATACAGCTTTGGGATTAATCATGTTTCCAGACTCTTTATTCAAGGACGATTTTCTGCTAAGGCAAAAAAGTAACCAAACCTTCCTCTCCATCCCCCTTGATTCCTCAATTGCCTTTCTTTGAATGACAGACAATGCAAAAAAGTACACATTTGACATGGTAGAAAATAAATATAAATACTTCCCTATGACTTGAGCTAAGCCAGACTCCATTTTGGATATTGAAATGTACCCAGGTCCCCCTTGTCCCAAGTTCAGTTCAGCACCACTGCTTGACTTGAGAGGAAAGCAGAGAATACATGGGCTTAAGGTTATTGCAATATCACTTATACGATGCTTAAATAGCATCTGCTAATAGTAGAGCTGAGCGCAGCTCCCAGTGTGGTGGCATCTACATGCACACCTCCTCCATGCAGGGGCTTAGGCTGGGGTAAAGCTGCTGCAACAGGCTTGTGTGGGTCTTGCTGAAATGTATAAATAACCTCACTCTTTCTCTGATCCTGTTTTCTTAAACCAGCAAATTCACCACAAGTTACATTGCTTTACCTAAAAATTAAATGTAAATGTCATGGGGTTGTCTGCAGGTGTCTGGTCTCTTTTTCCAGACACCTGAGATGCCTGCAAGTGAAATACAAAGCAGAGAACACAAGGCTCCCTGTTTTCTCCATGCTTCTGTGGTTTGTTGTCTCTGGACATTTGTCAGCACTGCGCAATTACTGCGCTTCCTCTCCAGGGACAGTTTCCTTGTTTGCCCAGATCCTTCAAACAGCTCCAGGGACAGAAAGCCCAAGCCCTTCTGTATGAGCACCACAGAGGAGAGGCGAGTCCCAGCCCACCTTCTCTATGACCAAGGCTGACAGTGGCAGTGCTTCTTTTGCAGCGCAGCCATGGCACACTACCCCTGCTGATGCCAGCTGGTCTGCCACGAGGCCCCTGACCCTCCTCAGCACAACCTATCTCAGGGCAGCTGCACCCCAGCCCTTGGGCACTCTCTGGGAGTGACTCCCGTTTGCAACACAGCGTTTGCACCCAAGTAATGAAAACATTCACAAGGGAAAAAAGCCTGCACACAACAATAGTGGTAATTATGAAGAGAGCAATTAAACAAAGAGAGAAGGAGAAAGAGGGTCTGGGCACAGTCCAAACTGTGTGTGCCCAGCACCAAACCTACCATTACCTTGAACAGGACTGAGCCCTGGCGTCTTTCTGATTTCCAAGTAAAGCTGTAGAAGAGGCACACCTTGGATTTACAATAGCATTTTCTCTTGTACCTGCTTATCTGCTTTGTTCACTTATCTGTGACTTAGCATTTGTATTTACAAAATTCAGCCCATCCAACAGGTTTCTGGGAGCATAGCCACAGCATACTGCATACCTCTAGAACACCCTGAGAGAAGAAACCAGCTCCAAGAGCTCCTTAAACATCAATAGACTTAAGCTCTGCCAGAGCGTTGGTGGGAGAAATTAAAGAAGGGTGCAAATGGCTAAGAAATCCTTGCCACTGTTCCCCAGCCTGCTTTGGCAGAAGCACCAACTTCCTTGCAGTAAACTCACTCCTCCAGTCAGCAGGTCTGTTTCCCTCTGGTATGAGCCTGCACAAGCACCCCAGAGACCCCCATAGCTCAGTGGCCATCACAGATGTGGATGTTTCAAGACAAGGACTGTGGTGTCCCCTGAGCACAGCCCCATGCACATTTGCTAGCACCACCCCTTTTATTAGGCACAAGATAGCATTCCAAACAACCTGGTCCTAGCATAGGTCTCTATTTTCAGGTAAGCCTGGGATGGATGCCCTGAAGAAGGAACAAGGCCAGTATCTGCCTTCCACCTTCCCTGGAAGAGCAGGAGCAGCATTCACTCCACACTTGTTCCTGCTGGGAAAAAATCGGGTCTTGCATTTCAATCCCGCGCTAGAGACACATCCTTCCAGCTCCAGTAGGAAGGCTTGTAAAGAGCTACCAGTGCAGGGTGCTGCCCTCAGGGAGGATGTGCACATACACGGGCAGCGGGTGGGAGGAACTGGCTGAGCCGCAAGGCCGGGAGGGGTGGCTGGTGGGGAGCTGTGCACCAGGGGAGGCCCTGAGTGCTTCCCCGTGCTTTGCTTAGAAACAGACCCAGAAAACCACATCAAGTCCCGGGCTTACAATGGAAAAAGGAGCTTGAATCTCATTCTGGTTTACCATCTGTGAAAGTTCAGGCAAGTTTTTCTGCAGACCAGTAGGAGTCTGTCCTTCTTGAGTAGCACAGGTTAATCCAGGTTGGAAGGGACCCCAGGGGACATCTCTAAGCAGCTCAGAGCAGGGCCAATTTTTATCAGGTTACTCAGGCCAAAAAAAGCGTGATTCCAGTAACACTTTCTTATTCATCCTATCTGCTGTCTTGAGAGATTGGATGGTGTTTTTACCACATTTCAGTCATGCCAGCAAAGCAGAAACCACTGCAACTCTGCCCAGTTAAAGAGACACGTTCCAGTTTATTTTTCCCCCTGGTTTATATAAAACTGGCAATTGGTAAGAGCCCAAACCATCCTCAGCTCCAGCAGCACAATGGTCATTGTTCTGGGAAAAGGCAAGTCGTGCTGATCCCCATTATACTACTTCTAGTGGCCACATTGTCTTTGATAAAAATAACCCAGGGCTGTTCTTTAAAAAACATGCTCTGAGCTCCTCATGAAGGACGAGGTCACTGGACAAAAAACTGTATCTGAAAGACAGTATCAGACATAGCATGGCCTCATAGCACCACAGCTAAAATATTGCTGGTGACTTCTGCTTGTGGTACCTGGGACATCTTCTTGCCAGTGAGTGGATCTTTGTCTTGGGGATCTCCTGTCCACAGACTGTGCTTGGTCTGTGCTGCCTGGGGACAAGGTCCTCCATCACAGCCCTCTGGTTTTGCCAGGAGTCCTGTGTATTGTAGCTGCTTTTGCTGGAATCCATGGACAGAGCAAGGGAAGCTGATGCCTGGCTTTCCAACATGCAGTGGTGGGTGAGGTTTAACAGCATCTGGGCCAAGCACTGAAACCAGGCAAAAGGGAATGTGTGGAGAAAGAGAAGCTGCAAAGAACCAGAGACAGGGAAGGAGGAAGAACATACTGGGGCCATCAGGTCACATGCACCCAATAGGAAACTTCGTGGTGTTTGGGTCTGTCTGGTTTTAGGAATCCAGTCTTGCCTTCTCCATGGAAACTTATGATTATGTGGAAAACATCTGCTGCTTTGAAGGGAAGTTTCTTGCTCTCAGTGTCACAGATAAGATCAGGGTCTCTCCCCTGAATGCCCAAAAGGTGGACAACATCTCCCACTGGTGCAAGACTGCTGGCCATGTGTCCTGCTGGTGGATTGGGCAGAGAAAGGGGCTGGCAATTGCACCATGGTAAAGAGGTAAAATGAGAAATACACAGACGCAGTGGTACAAGGAATGGAAGCAGGAAAGTTTTGATGGGAAGGATAACCATGGAGCATTCAGAGCATGCAAACATGCAGAGAGATACTGCCTAAAGTGACATGCCAAGAGAAGCTGATGACCATACAGGTTTCTTACAACTGTGCAAGATGTTTCTAGCCAGGCTTTGAAATGGGTTTGGAGGAAGTAGCTGGAATTTAATACTAGGTATACCTGTATTCTATACCAAGAAGCAGCATTTTCCTCTTTGCTTGTAAAGGAAATAAGCCATCTTAAAACAAAGGTTTTAATGATTGAAAAATCTCTTCTGGGCATATTTTGTGGGTGTCTGGTAAGAACCATTTTAATAGCACAGTGTCTTCCACCACTATATTTTAGGAGGCATGGAGGCTGATACTTTCAGGGAAAAATGCCTGAGGGAAATGCTAAGTAACTGATAGATTGAAAGGCTTATGTCAAAATCCTCCCTCGTTATCTCCCAGTTCAATGTCAAACAGAGGTCAAAAATAGGGCTGGAACACTTTGAGATTCCTTAAGACTTTGGATTGTGTTGCTTTGTTCTCCAGTCGGCAGATTCAAGCTTCCAGTCAAGTGCTCCTAAAATTGATGTTGTATTGATGTCAATACAATCCTCCAAAGCACAAATAGGACCCACTCAAGCAAGCAGGCAGATTTCCAAACTGTCTGGCCCCTCTACACCATTTCCTCCTCATAACTCATCCTGTGTGTTGTACCGCTGCCTTGCACATCTCCGGCTTCCTTCCGATAAGGGAGAAATCCTTCTTGCGTCACATGAACCTCAGTTTTATCGCCAGTCTCACAGATAAGGGGCTCACGTGAAGCAATCCTTGCTGTGCTCACATTCCAGCCCTCTAACAGCAGAACATGGAGCTCTCCCACCTTATAAGGACGAGTTTCACTGCTCATTCAAAAAGTGCTGCAAGTGCTTTAGAAGATTTCACAAGTATTGCAGAAGGAAACACACCTGGTATCCGCCCTTCGGGATTAGCCAGCAACCTGGCATTCCTCGGATGCTGCTTTGTGAGCCTGAGCAAAAAGCATTTGGAAGGCTATATCATATACTTCTATTTCTTGTAAGTAGATTTTTGTTCCTCTTCCAGCCGAAGCCAGTGCTGGCAGCAGTTTATGCAGCACGTCAGGAAATTTCTGTAGTGAATTGGGAATTTGTTTCATAGATGGGAATTCACTTTCCCCAAAGCCTGCTCTCCTCAGTGATGTTTGAATTCCAGGCTCTGAACGCATGTCTGCTACTGGTGCCTGAAGACCAGGCACACTAATGTGCTTCTATCTAGAAGAACCCCAAAGTGTTCCTTCTTTACTATGTGTGAAGAAAATTGGAATGTAAGTGTATTAACAAAACAATCATTGGCATTTAAAATGAAGCAGAGAAACCAGATGCTCTGTCTCCCTCTTTATGCAAAGAAAGAAGTAAGTCTCCCAAGAAATACAGAACAGTCTATGTTGTGTGTAGAGCAGGCTGCCTGTTCAGGCTTCTATGCAATAAAATGGACTCTCATAATTAAAAATACCTGTGTTTGGAAGCCAAGGGCTGGGGAGGAGGGAAATGACACCCTCTTTGCAGCTTATTTGAACATCCGGGCTGCAACAATGAGTGAGGCACTGTAGACTGTTTCATCATGGGCCATGCTGTTCTCACGAGGTTTCCTATTTCTCACAAGCCTCCCCACTCATCACAAGGAAAGCTCAAGGGCAGAGCCGCAGAGGGCAGCTGGTTCCCCTTCCACTGCTGGATGGATGTGGTGCTGTTCTGCAAGAGCTCAGCCAGTCCCTCCTTTCCTCCTCTCTGTGTTTTCCTTCCAGATCCACCCATGTTTCTCATGTAGGTTTCTCAGTAGGGGCTGTAGGCCAAGGACAGACCTTGAGGGTTTCACCAAGTGGTAGGGAGGCAAGGGGGTCATCTTTGTGTGGGAATGAAGGTGGACTTGAGAGGCTGTAGGCAAGTCTCTGACTCCAACTGCTTCAGCTGAGACAGAGGTCAGGAGGAGAGTAGGATATTTTTAATAAAGGCAACAACAGAGAAGGACCCATGATATTGTTCTTGAATGGGAACTATTTAAAGGAATAAATCATCACCATGGAAACCAGGAGCTTTGCCAGAGCAAGGCAGGAAATGAAGTTCAGTTAGAGATACCCGAGGAATTTTCAGCCATGATAACAGCAGTAACTGCTCATTTTGGGGTTGCACTTTTGGGCCAGGGGACTCCAAGTTAAGTTCCTGAGACCATGGAACATGGGGGAGTCGATTGACTCAGGTGCTTGTGCTGGGATGCAGCATCTCTGCAAGGTTACCCACCAGCACCACGCATGCCTGAGTTGGGACACGAGGAAGAACAGAGCCTCCAACACAGCCTGCAAAAGGGCTTTGGAAAGTAAAATTAACTACACAACCATTAGACCAAAATGAATCTAGAGGGTTTGAAAGCCTTGAAACATGTTATCAGCCTGGCTGCTTCTCTAAGTTCTGATTAGATCCAAAGGCCTGTTCTTTATCTTGAAGTCCTAAGAGGCAAGGACAAGAGGTTAGCTGAAAAGCTACAGTCCTTTCACTCCATTTAGGAGTTCCTTACATCCCCCACAATTGTTCTACCACTGTAGGGAAGATATGGATAATTCATGCTTTGTTGTTGAAATTGATCATAAAGAACAAGCCCCCTAATTGCATGGTGTGGCTTATACTGCTTATACAACCAGCAGTATTCAGCCTTCCTCCAGCCTTCCTCCCTGTGCTGTCAGGGAGGCTGACTCCTGACTACATCTTTTCACTCAATATGTTTGTTGGCCTTTTTGGAGTCGTTTCCATGCTCAGGAGTCCAACCTGGGCAGCAATCATCTCCACTGCACTTGAAA
The DNA here is from genome assembly GCF_012275295.1 of Melopsittacus undulatus. Lineage (NCBI taxonomy): Eukaryota > Metazoa > Chordata > Aves > Psittaciformes > Psittaculidae > Melopsittacus > Melopsittacus undulatus. The sequence goes on from NC_047530.1 coordinate 47,684,020, forward strand.
CCAAGAGGACATGGGGCAGCTGGTCCGTGTCGTTCTTTGTTGGGTGCCTCTTCAATGCACTCCCAACCATGGCTCAGTGTGCAGACAGCACCAGGGCTTAAGGCACAGAAAACCCAGAAAAGAAAAATCCAATTGTACAAAGCAAGCTGGAAAACTGACAGAGGCAGTACCCCAGGTGTGGTGGCCAGAAGGCTTAGGGAAGTCTGAATGAGCAGCAGCACCAGTGCAAGAAGAATCAGCAGCCCCCATCCTCACCTGAAAGCAAGTGCATTACTTGTCTGTCCTCCTTGACACTTATCTTAATATTCCATTGTGTGACAGAAAAGTGCATCACTCGTGCATGAAAATCAGTCTGCAGTGAGGGTGCTGGCAACCTCAGAAGTGACCTTGGTTCAGTCACCTGCCTGCAAGTCAGCCTGGAGGCTTGCTGTCATGAACATGTGTCTGTAGGCACTTTGAAATACATCTTGAGCAACATTTCTTGGGTGTGATGGAAGACTGTTCTCTGTGGTCAATGTTTTCATTGGGTCTAATGCCAGTCACAGATCCCAGGATTAGTCCTCAGTAGATTTGTCCTCCGGGTGGACAGAAGAGGAGCTGGGGAACCAGGTTGTGAGGTGCCCAAATGCACTGGGAGGTCCTTGACTTCAGTGATCTCACTGCGCATCTCCTGTCCCTTTATGGGAGCAGCAGCCCCAGCAGCACCCCGGAGACTCACTACACCAGAGCACCCACATTGGTCCTTGGGACAGAGGGGCTGCAGTCCTCAGACCCAAGCCAAGAAGGCAGCAGACCAGACATAGGCTAATGTTACTCTTCCCAGGGGTTCAGTAGGTCAGTGCTTCATCCTGTGAACAGCTCCAAATTTCAGGGCAGTGAGAGAATTGTTTATATTGGCTACTTGTATGAATGCTGGGGGGGAAAAAAAAGAAAAGGGTATTATGAGACTTCTGTTCTTTAATTCCAAGAAGAAATCAAACATGTCTAGACTGCTGCATGCATGTGGCTCTCTTCCAGGCTTCTCCCACCTGGAGCAATAAGCAGGCTGGGAATTCTCCACAAAAGAGTTTTCAACACCCATTTAAAAGTGCTCTAACCCCATGCACACCAGCTGGTATCGAACAGCCAAATCCTATTAGAGGCAACATCAGATAGGGAAAACTCTTTCAGGCAGAGGTCACAGACAGCCTCTGTGGTTTCCTTGCTCCCTTCCCACAGCAGGAGATGGAGGAAGCAGCTGGCAGCTCACCCATGGCCGGGGCAGGGGCAGCACAGTGGATGTGGCTGCCTGCATTCCTGCAGGAGCAGCACCCACCCCAGCAGCAGGTCCATGCCCAGGGGTGCACCCCTGCACCAGAGCAGATGAAACAGGGATGTAGTTCAGGAGAGGGGGGGATTTTTGCTGTAATCTGGTGAATTTGGAATTGCTGCTGACAAGAGATATCAGAGCTGGCTGTGGAGAAAGGCATTTTCCCTTTAGCTGGGAAACTGCCCAAGTTCAGACTTCATTTGTATCAGCCCACCGAGGAGCCAAAGGTGGGCAAGACCAGCAGCCAGGGAAAGCTCTGCTCTTGCAGCCTATCCAGCCTGTCCTCTGTGATGAGGCTGACAGCCAGGGAGGTAGGAGGCTGTGGGAAACAATTAGCAGAAGGGATAGGGGAATTGCCATGCTGATTGAAGCTGAGGTCTACCTTGTCTGGAGCAGCCCCAGCAAGGCAGTTCAGAGGGAAGTGGAGAACTGTATGATCTGGCAATCATGGGACTGTCATGTACCAATAAGTCAGTCTTGGCCTTTTGGCCTCACAAACACTGAAGCTCAACCTACCATGACTTATGTTGTGTTCAGCCTTCCTGCCAGGGTTACCAGTCCCAGACTTGTCATTCTTTCCCCTCGCATTGCAGGCAAGATCCTTCCTAAAACCCAGACCAGTAGACACATGTCCAGCAGAGGCTGAGGTGAAACTCTGAAGTACCTCCATAACCAGTCGGAGATGGGAACAACCACAGGAACTGGCTCCAGAGCACATCAGGGCTCAGTTCCCTCCCTTTTCTTAGCAGATGTGTAGAGCTACCTTTAGCTGGTTTCCATGCATGTCTTTACTCACAAAGCCTCAGCACTGTCATCTCATCACCATCATTCAGACTATCCAGAGCTGCCAGGGAAATGGGATTAGTGCCCTATGGAAAACAGGGCCAGGGAAACAGGCAGTGGCTTTCACACTTCTCTAGTGCCAACAAGTCCATACCATGAAATTTTTTGGACACAAAGCAGAAGACAGGTATTTGAGAGAGGTTTTGAGATAACTGTACCCACAATGGTGAGGAGCTTCTGAACGCAGACAGGAGGTTTGGTCTCTGTATGAAATACTGCTTAGTGCTGGTGGAATGTTACTACACAGCAGTAGGGTGGAAGTAGATCTAGATAGGAATCATTCTAAAGCTATAAAACCTGAAATGAACAGAGAGCTGGGGTCAGGCTGGATCAGTTCCCAAGGGCTGGGCACTACAAAGGAAGAGCTCCCTGCTTGGGAAGGGGTGCTGAGCTCCTCTGCTGGCAATGTGCTCTGCCTCACCCCACGTGGAGCTGGGGTTGGTCTTCAAGGCTGAGGGCACCAGCCCACAGGTAGGTTGGGCAGCCCTAGTCCTGCATGTGCACCCCATGGACCTGCAGCTTTTCACAGAGAATAAAGGTAGAGGAGATCTCTGGTGGTTCCCACTGGCACAGCTCCCTGCTGCTCTGGGGAGCATGCCTGCCCCAAGGCCAGTGTGTTACTGAACACACGGGGAGGCTGGCCAGAGCAGATGGGAGGGACAGGAGCCCTTTGTCCCTGTGGGATGCTCATACCCAGGCTTTTCCTCCTCCTTCAGCAGGGCCAATTCCTCTGCTGGGATGGAGGCCACCCCAGTTTGGCAGCAACTGGGCTCTCTGACACAGGAGGAAGACACAGACTGCAGATGGGCTGTGCAGGAGCAGACATTTCCCATCTGGTGGAGCTGACAGCTCTTGGGAGGATGGATAACACTGTGGTTACACAGATATGCTGTGTCCAATCAGCTATTCATATATAATTTAAGATGTACGTGATGACATGCTTCAAGCCCTCTGGAAGAATCCAAGATATGTATGAGATTACCAAGTATTTACTTTGACAGGTTATCCCAGCTCACTGCCTCAGCACTAACCATATCCCACCTTCCTTTCAGCATCACTTCACCACCACTGTGATTTTCCATGGTTAGGAACAACCTGCACAGAACAAGGCAAAGAGTGTGCAATTATCATCATCATCTGAAACAGATTTCTTCAGGAAGCTGAGTAATTTCATCAGACACTGCCATCTTCTTCTACTGACTGCCCAGGGCCATGCACCAGCAGGTCATTGTCTTGTTAATATTACATGAGTTATAAAAGGATGAATGAATGATACCTATAATTTGATTCCATTTCCTGCATGGAAAAAATAATTAGATTTACTTAAGAAAATAAGAACTGAGGTATTATTCATCATAGAGAGCTCCGCTGGGAAATGTTACAGAGAAAAGGAGGAAAAGCCGAGCCCCAGAGTCAGCTCTTGGAGTTAAAGCAATAACATTTCTCCAGGAACATTTGTAGATCTCTCACTAACGCTAATTCAGCCTGTTCTTCTGTTTATGCAACACTGGAAACTCTGAGCGATTAAATCAACTCCCCCATCTCATTTTCATGAGAAGGGGACTTAAATCACTTCGGTTTGCAGCAGGTAATCAAGCACCACCTTAAACAAAATCCGCATTTTTGGAGGAAAACCCTTAAGCTGCTGCATTTCAGAGATGAACACATAACAGTGCATAACAAACTTAGCAAACATTACCAGAACAGTTTAGTGAATTAGTTTACTATTTCTCAAAGAGTTTGAGTGCTATAGTGGAAGTATAAAACAGAACAGTCAAAATACCTGCATATCCCATCCTTCCTTAGTCTGCCACCATGTAGAACCGGACACCAGCATGGGTTGTTCTCCAGGGAACTGTCTGTGTTCATAGATCTGAAAACACCAGTTGAAGACTGGACTAACAAGAAACAGCATGGGTTCAGTGCAGTGCCCCTCAGAGACAGGTTTCAATGATGTTACGACCAAATTCACACTGTTACTCAGTTCTTTCCTACCTCCTTGTCTGGTCATCATTTAGCACCGGTGAAACTCCTGTTGCCACCTGGCTCAGCTGCCCACAGAGCATGGGCTGAACAGCACAAGGGGTGAAGGAAACCATAAAAGAAACTGTAAAAGAGGAAGTATCACAGCCTGCCTTAGTGAGAAAATGCACTGAAAGGAGCTTTTGTCTTTGTACACTAGGTAAATGCGGCTTTCACAGTAACCTAAAAAGCAGGTAACTGGACCAGCCAGCTGCAGTGCATTAGGAATGGTGCTTTGTGGACTTAATGTAGCTTCTGATGAATGCACTCAGCCTAGTTACCTGACATGACATTTGAAATGCTTTTTCAGGAGTTCCTCCTCTGCTTGCCTCTCCAGTACATCAGGCACGGGGAGGCTCACCTCTGCAGAGCATTATACACTGCACCATTAACCTGCAGCAGGAAATGGAGCTGTTTAATACAAGATGTACAGGGATGAATGCCTGTACTGCTAATGTCTCTGTGGTACACCCACAGGGGAGTCAGCATCATGCAGCCACTCAGCCACAGCACTACAAGCTGACTTTGCTCTGTGTGAGAAACCCCCGTGTCTTAATGGGCTGAATTGAGGTGTGGTGCTCCCATGAGCAGTTCCCAGCAGCCAGGGCCATCCCAGGGCTTGGTTAAGAAGCCAGCACAAGAGACAAGTGAGCACAAAGACATAAAACCTTGTGATTTGTCTTTTACTCTACTGCTATTCTTTTTCCTAAGAAATAGGCATAGGTTTGGCCTAAATGAGCACTTATGTGGTCCTTGGTAACAAACAATATCCAGATTCTTCATCACCAAAGACACTTTCCTTCACCAGCATCAGCCCTGCCTTCCCTTCCTCCATCCTGCCCAATCCACCAAGAGGCTGCTCCCGTTTGTGCTGCCTCAAGAGTCACTGCCATGTTGTATAAATCAGCTGTTTAATCTTTGACAGGCCAAGTTCTTCCAAATACCAGCTCCTTTTATCATGTCTAGGATATAAAGATACAGGTTCCTGCATCCCATGGGACAACATGCAAGCACAGCAATAAAGCTTTTCCATACACTTTAGTTTCGAGTGCGAAGACACCTCTGTTCTTGTCACTGTAAGCAGGCAGCAGCTTTGGGCTTTAACCAATGCTGCCACAGTAAGTGCGTTTAAACGGAGTGGCATGTGTGTGGAAACATACAACTATACATTTGCATAGATATACACATGTACAGGCAGATGAAAACACCCCAATCCAGTAAAATGGCTTTCCACTTGTGCCTGCTTTCCAGAGAGCTGAAGCCTGTATTGTCTTCAGTTCCCTCAAAACAGGCATGGTCCTGGAGGACCTCAGCAAGGACACAACTCCTGGCACAATGCCTCAAGCACAGTTGGTCCCTGCACCCTGCTCTCAGCATCCAGCCCAGCGCCCTGGCAGTGACCTGAAACCTAGCCTGGACATGAGGACGATGGTGGAGGGGGCACCCCGGCAGCCTTGTGGGGTACCATGAGATCTATGTGTGGTGGTGGCTTCACTTGAGGGTTGGGACTAATGAGACCAAAGCTTTGCAAGGCTGAGCCTGGTTGCTGATGGCATCTCTGGGTGTTCAGCACTGGTTCACCACCCCACGTGATGCTCTTGGGCTGTTAACATCTGTGCCCAAGCAGTATGTAGAGATGCCCAGGTCTTTTGTCAAGTTCTCATATAGACCCATGCATGTCAAGATGGGCTGGGGTGACCCATGCAACAGAGGCTGCAGAGCCCTGTCCTCACTGTGTATCTTTCCTGCTTGTGCTACAGGCTGCAAAGGATATAGCTATGCTTGTGTGTGTTCCCTATTAATAAAGATATTAACAGATACATCAGTACCCCTTTCAGGCTCCGCTATCCACTAAAAGTGTCTCTAATGATTCCCTGCTTGAGGTTAATGTTGGCTAATACTGCATCCACTGAACAGACTAGTTTGCTCTAGTTTAGTAGATAATGCTTGGCCCTTTCAACACTTAAAAAACTCTCCAGGAGTCCAGGCACGACTGTGACCTCTACATTTATCAGCCAAACTTGAAATTTCGTACAATATGCTTAGCTCAACACAGTCCATTTTTTGCCATTCCCTATCAGTTCACACTATTAGCCATTATAATATTTTCCTGCTTCTTTTTTAGCTCTTGTCCCCTATTAAGCCTTTTATCATTTTGCCAGTGCTGAAAGCAAGCCAATGGGACCAGAATTAGGTCATCCCATTTCCACAACTACTTCCCAGTCCCCTAGAGCTCCTCTGAGCTCCAAGGCTTATTAATAACATCCCTCCCCCTGCACGCACACTGTATTAGCAGTTCAGAGACCTCTCTATGTGGTTAGCTGAAAACGAACCACACACAGCAAGGGCAGCTGCTGCCTGCCGGCTTCCCTGTGGCGGGGGCACCTCACTGAGGGACCCTGCGCTCTGCTGCCCACCCTTTTGCAATGTTACTGCAAACGCCACTTCCACTTCGTCCTAGGCAAACAACAGGTTCCTTCTGGCCTGGGTTAACTGAACACCTCTCCTTCCCTTCACTGCAAGTTTTTCCTTAAGACCTTTTTTCACCCGCTCATTATTTGTCCACATTTCCTCATTTCTAATTCGTATCTATTGCAGTGAACTTCCCCTTTTCACTGTTTGCTAACAATAAATATGTCTTATACTACTGCATTTACTATCCCTGAACCCAAGCTCATTTACAAACCACCAGTACCCAGCTCTCTTGGTGTGGCTTTTGGACTTTCTAGGAAAGTACCTTAAATCACTTCAAGTCAGGGCTGGAGGGAAAGAAGCCACAGCTGCCCTGACAGCTGCATTATTATGCCGCTGCCAGCAGCAGTGAAATGGGGTTTTCACATCCTGAAACCAAAAGCAAGGCTGCCGTACCAAGCAGTATCAGTGAGGGAAGGAAATGGAGTCCTCTTGGCTCCCTTCCACTCCCCCCCTCAAGGAACCACTCCTCCATAAGGCAACGCTGTTCGGGAAGAGCCTCCCCACTTCCCCAGATAACAGGAGACAGAGCACCCCCGTTCCAGCCTGGCTCCCACCACACACTCTGCTGCTCCTTGTGAGTGAACAAGCACACTAACCCACGAGAAACTTGACAGCATTCCATCAGCTTTGGAAATTGAACCAGTTCCCAGCAGTGTGGACTGCCTGCCTCCATCCCAGGCAAGAGGTTTCCCTGAAGCAGCAGTTTGATGCTCGCAGATCTCAGCTGCTCATGAAACCATCAGCATCCTTCTTACTCAGAGTTTGCAGTTGGAAATGTTGCTTTGGATTTCTTCGCCCACCTGCACACAGATGAAACACGTCCTTTTGGGCAGTATGATTGTTGTCTAGCATGATCAGCTGAGGATTTCACTGGGTTTAATCTTCACAACTGTAATCAGCTAAGCAGTACTCCAAGTTCTGTAATAATTTTCATCTGGCAAGAGGAAAAGTAAAGCAGACTTGCCCTGGGGCTGGAAACAAGCACTGACTTTGGAAACTACAGTGTAAAACTGTAGAAACATCAAAGGTATTTCAGGCTCGGCAGCAGGAGACTTCAAGATGTGTCACTCAGGTTGAAACTCCCAATGTTTGTGCAGAATTTCAATTTAAGAGCATAGGGAAGTGATTAATGGGCCATTACTCCTGCTGTCTGCTGCAATTTGTGTGTCTCTAGCAAGGTGATCTACTGTCCCAACATGTTCATTAACTGCTGGGATGTCAGAGTACAAAAGATCTGTATCTTTAGCATCTATATCATTAGTGGAGGGAATGAGAAAGTAGACCCAGCCTGGCCAAGTAGAGGGGAGATGAAAGGTGAAGGAGCCCTGGTGTTGGATGACAAACGGCAAAAGTTTTGACTTTAAAAGTATGTGTAAGTAAATAAAAATCTCCATCTAAGGCTGTAAATTGCCTCCAGTGTTCCTCAGATTATCCTAGCTGGTCAGCCATTTAGGAATTCAAAACATTGCTACAGACATTCCCAGCTTAAAAATAAGTTTTCCACATCATCAGAAACATGTATGTGCTAAAAAAAGCCTCTTGATGGAAAAACTAGAGATCTGCCTCATCGGACATACTGAATCACCTCAGTTCTCACCCCAAGTTACAGGAAAATCGGGACTGGTGCTGTTGCCATCCCTGTTCTTAGGCGAGCATTGCATGGCAGTGCTAGCGTGTGTGAAAGGCAAACCTGGGAGTACTGAGGGTTTAAAGAGCACTTATGAACAGCTTGAAGCATATACTTCCTCTCATTCCAAGACTGTTGAAGCCTAGATTGTCTTTCCTTTCTCTCCCTCCAAAGCTTAGGTAAGTGAGAAGCAGATGTTCCTCATCTTTTGGAGAAAACTGTATTTCAGGATATAATCCAAGCCAGGAAACACCAGATCTGGCCGTCACATACTGGCAATGTCACTAAAGCAAGGAGCATTGTGACACCCTCAGCTAGGGACAGTTTCATGGTTGCTTTCTAGCCACCCAATACTGCAAGTCTCTCTAGGTCCTAGAGAGTAGAAAAATGTACAGGGCTTCTCAAGGAGACCTAGAAACCTCAGAAAGAGGAGGAGTGAGTTCGAGGAGGCTCCTGCCTTGTACTGCTCTGTTCCTCCTGCAAGGATCCATTCATTTTCTTTCCTCATTTTAATAGGCTGCATAAAGATCACCCTGAAACATACCCCCAAAGCCTCCCTCCAAGGTCCAAAGGCAAACATGAACTAAAACCAAAATGCCTTCCTCTAGGGATCTTTCTTCAGCAATCACAGACAGTATGAAGCTAAACCAGACAGCTGTACAAAAGAAAAGGAAGAACCAGCTGGTTGGAGTCAGGGACAATCTTGCTGCTGACAGCCCTTTATGTTGTTCCCTGCAGGCTGCAGATGAAGAAGTGATCCCTGACGGGTAACACATCCATGGTTGGGCTGTTCATAGCATGCTGTGAGACCAGGGATTTCTCGGCTTTACAAATCAGTGACCTTCCCTGCCCAAGCTACAGTGTGGTAAGTCACTAACTCAGTGATTAGGCTTTTAGGGGCCACATTTAGAAGCTGGTGATGAACCTAATTGGTGTGTAGGGTATGGAAGGTTTGTTTCAGCTCCTTTCCCCTTCCCTGACAGAATTCAGTTCTGAAGCTCCAACTGTTTCTCTTTCTGCCGTACATCCACATTCTCAAGAGTTCAAAATGTACCTCACAATTATTTAACCTTAAATGGCAAGCTAAAAAATGAAAATATGCATCAGGTTTTCCTTGAAGCAAGTTTTTGTAGTCTGTTCTGGAAGCAGAACACTTAGACATGAGACTTTCACACAGAGCACATAGTTTGACCTCTTTGAAACGACCAGACTGCAAACCCTGCAAGTATGTAGGAGCTGGTGGTTTCAGCTGTGGTTTGTGGAGTAAACTGCTGCAGACCACTGGCTCATAGCAATGTGGTCCTGGAGGGGAATGAGGAATTCCTGTAGCATCTGGTCATAAGAGCACTACATCTATAGCCATAGGCATCATCTGGCTGCGAAGTACCTGGTCCCTCACCAAAAGTTCAACTTCAGGCAGTGTTTTGCCTGTTTCTAGGAACATATAAAATGTTTTTACTCATTCACACCACCTACTTCCAAACAGCCAGTGTGCAAACGGCAGCTTCAGCAAAGGGGCAGCTCTGATCAGCTCCAAAAGCAGTGACAATGCCAACCTACATCTGTGCAGCAACTCCAGAGTTGCTTCCCAATACTCGAGACCACATCTGAACAGAAAAAGACTCATGAGAGACAAAAGCTGAGCCTGCCAGTCACATCCCAGAACAGACAGCTCACTGTACATCCTTGGCTTGAGTCAGGCAGAATATGAACATCAAATTCAGATTGCTTATTTCCTACAACACTGACATCTCTCTTGAGCTTTCACTGCTTTTGATCTGCACAACCACTGAAGTAAACTTTGGCAAACCTAGAACCTGCCATAGCCAGTGGGGTTGTTTTTCATTGAGGTTTTGGTGTGTTTCCCCCCACCAAGAACTGACATTTTGTCAGTAGGTGTCTGAAAGAGCTCATGTTCATATTAGCAGAGCACTAGGTAGGCTCAGTAGCGCACCCCAGCACAGCTGCAGGAGTGCACTATGGTTTATGAATTATGTATGTGTTAGAATTAGCTGATTAAAGAATTCCTGAGGAACTATGTGCATATGCACATAGCAATTCAGTTCTTGCAGCTATTTGCATTACTCTTTAGTACTCTGCAGATGCTGCAGCAGCACCACACTGAGTTTCCCAGGTCTGGTAGATACTTGGAGAATCTGAGTGGGTGAAAATGAGAGAAAGCATTGGATGCATAAGGTACCTCTCTCAGTAGCAGTGACTGTAAAAAGAGATCAAGACTCACTAACATGGGGCATTTTAATTCAACAAAGCAGTAACAAAAATACTGCTCTTGTCCACAAATAGCAAAATAAATTGTAACTACAAATGAAAGCATCCCAAGCCACATCAGCTTCTGAAGGCCACAGTGAGGAAGAGACCTCCATCTGTTCACTGGGCTAAGACAGGAAAGTACAAGACCTCAGAAGCAGACCTAACTGAACAGATATTTAAATATTTGAGGAAGTCATTTTCTACATACCAAGTGACGTGGCTTAAAACAGGAACAGGTTTCAATCACTTATTCTACTATTAAACTTATGGGGGAAAAAATCCACTGCAATCCACTTTTGAAGAAAAGGTTCTAAAATAAGTTGTCCTTTGAACCATAGAATAGTTAGGATTGGAAAGGACCTGAAGATCATCTAGTTCCAACCCCCCTGCCATGGGCAGGGACACCTCACACTAAACCATATCACCCAAGGCTTCATCCAACCTGGCCTTGAACACTGCCAGGGATGGAGCATTCACAACCTCCCTGGGCAACCCATTCCAGTGCCTCACCACCCTAACAGTGAAGAATTTCTTCCTTATAGCCAATCTAAACCTCCCCTGTTTAAGTTTTAACCCGTTACCCCTTGTCCTGTCACTACAGTCCCTAATGAAGAGTCCCTTCCCAGCATCCCTATAGGCCCCCTGCAGATACTGGAAGGCTGCTATGAGGTCTCCACGCAGCCTTCTCTTCTCCAGGCTGAACAGCCCCAACTTTCTCAGCCTGTCTTCATACAGGAGGTGCTCCAGTCCCCTGATCATCCTCGTGGCCCTCCTCTGGACTTGTTCCAACAGTTCCATGTCCCTCTTATGTTGAGGACACCAGAACTGCACACAATACTCCAAGTGAGGTCTCACGAGAGTAGAGCAGAAGGGCAGGATCACCTCCTTTGACCTGCTGGTCATGCTTCTTTTGTTGCAGCCCAGAATACAGGCTGGATTTCTGTCAATCAACTGGTATTTCCAAGGTCAAAGCTCTGTGCTCTTTCCTTCTCAAGGCAGCTAAATCTTTCTGCATGTGCTCTGCCTGCAAGAGCAAGCTGCTCTTCAAGAGCAAAGCATGATCACCATTGAGCCACTCACCCTGGAGAAGACTCACCAGCTTTGGCAAGAGGATCACTTGAAAGCTAGAAGGAAAACAGTAGAACCTTGGCTGGTAGATCTCATGTCCTCCTGCACATTTGAAAGCAGTTAATACCCCAGGCTCAGAAAAGCCTCACTCTGCCCTGCTTCAGTGAAGAGTCAGCTTTGACTATCTCACAAACTCAGGCTGGTTTAACATTAATGCTTTACACAGGGACAGCTGAAATAAGCAAATACACAGCTTGTGAGCTTGCAGGAATATAATAGTGTCTTTGAAGATCAATCTTTCTCTGTCCGAAGTGTTAGGATGACATGTTAAGGCAGAATTTTCCTTTCCCACTGATGGTTTTCTGGAGATACACTGTACAACCTGGCCTAGCAAATTTCCTGCTGTAACAAGCTGAAAACGTAAATAGAGGCTAATGAACAAGGTAGTTGAGTATTTACACAACCTTTTCATATCTAAGTACATGGCAAAGATTATTAGGAAAGGGGAAATCTCGTCATATAAACTTGTAAGACTTCCCACTGAAGAGATGATTTCCTTTCCCTGAAACAAGGGGTGACAATCCCAAGCATACAGCAACACTCAGATCTGGCAGCCAAGGAAGCTGCCAGCACATAGCACAGCTAACAAAAGAAAGCAGATGTACAGGATCAACAGTGAAGCAGAGCAGTCTACAAAGCATGGCTCTTCTCATGGCTGTCTACCTGCAGCAGACATGCTGCTGCTTGCTTGCCTTTTTTTCCTGGTCTTTACCAGATAATGCAGCTTCCTACTGCTGCTAAAAGTTACTTATGTGAGAAGGTGAAACCACTGATTTGGAAGCTACAGTTCTTGTGTGCACTGAAATTTCCTGTGAACGAAAGGTTAAGATCACAACCAACCTTCCTCCTCCTGCTTGATATAACAAGCACGCAGGCAGCACGGGAGGCTGCCACTGGGAAAACCATGGCAAACCTTTATGCCCAGAGCCTGTAGAGGAGCATTAACTCCAAACCTAGGAGCTGTTATTCTGCTTTTGAAAATAAAAGAAGAACCAGAAAGTGAGACCACAAGACACTTGAGGAAAAACTGAGAAAAGATGAGTGTGTCACAGGAGAGTGGAGATGGCCACTCACCTGCAATCTGGGCATTCTTCAGAGCAGGGCAGATGTGACAGCTGGGAATATTTCACAATGTAAAGAACTTTAACAAATAATAATGATAATGAAAGTATTTTGACTTGGCAACCTCAATTTTTTGGCTAAATGAGCATTCACAGTAAGGTGATTATACAACCAAGGAGAACTCTTCCATAGTGATCTTGATTGCAGTGATCTAAAATAAAATCAGTACAGAACAATCTTCTCAGTAAGGTAACAATGTATCAGCTTGTTGTTACTGCCACTTTCACCTGTTTGAAAACATCCCTTTTCCTTTTAGCCATCTTATTTGCTTCTTAAATACTCTGTCATGTGCTTACCCCAAGTTCTCACATAGCAAGGCTGACCAGGCATGAGCAAAGAGCCTATGGCACACAGCAGCTGTAAGGAAATTTTTGAGCTTATGTTCTTCATTCCCCTTCCCATGAATCCCTTCTGAAGCCCTTCCTTACTTTCATCATGTCTTAACAGAGCATCTTCCTTCTTCCCCAGGTACCAGGTAGATGAGCACATGAAATTATTATTCTGAGATCAATGCTGTACAGCAGTGTACTGCTAGAGTCATATAGAAAGCAAGAATCTCCTGTTCCTTAAAACAATCTAGCCCTTCCTCAGCACTGTGCTTGAAAGCCTGTGACAATCACTAGGGCCAAAAGAAGCCTCTTGTCAGCACTGCAAGGCACACACAGGTTTTGTGTCCTTTATAGGTGGTTTCTTTTCCCTTTGCACAGATTCCTCTTACCTTGTTCCTAGGGAAGCAAGTACAATTCCACCACTTCTGAGGGCTCACTAGATACTCCACAAAAAACAGGGCCCAGGACAGAAAGGACTCTGTCCACCTGAACAGTATGTCAGTTCATAGTAGCTGGCAGCCAGAGTTACACTCTTGCTAGGTTCTGACTGCCAGACTTGAGAGTCCTGGTGTCCTAACACATGGGGATGTTTCTCTGAAGCTCTCCCTTACACACACAACTCTATAGAATCCATCTACCTACCCATCTGCAGTTTTAAGTATTTGCAGCAGTGGTGTAAAAGCAATCCTGTCTCCAATGACAGGCTTTTGAGCTTTGGGCTAAGAAAACCATTAAAAAAGCAATTTTCAGACTTTACCAAGTGTTGCTGTTAACATGCATCAGTTACATTATCCATCTTTCCGCTCTTTTCGATTTGGCCTCCTGCCTCCTCCAAGTAAGCACACAGGGGAAGGGGAAGGCACAGTCAAGATCCCAACACTCAGAGCCATATTCCTGATAACAGTAATGATGTATTAAGTTCACAGAAAGGCATGTTTCAATGCCTGATTTTTAACAGCCCATGGTTAGAGTGAGGCCTACAGCATAATACCTTCCTCTCATCAAACAATCACATTTTAATATCATGATGGCACTGTGTTATTCAGCTCTTTTCCTTAAAAAACCAAAAAACCTACAAAACTGAATGTCACCATGGGAACAGTCTAAAGGTGATTTTTGGAAAGAGGCTTACTTCCTACAGCTTTTCTGTTGGCATAGAAATAATGTCACCGAGCTGTATCAGAAGCAAGCACTTCATGAAGTATCATCTCTAAAGACACCAGTCAGTTCTGAAAACATCCTCTCTAATGGCTGCATTTCTTTAGTTTCTGAAGCAGAATAAAGGGCCCAGAAAAGTTTCCTCCCTGTTTTCCTCAACGAGAAACACAACTCCAGCTACCACCAGTGTGATTTAATTCAATCACTCTTGAGCCTGAAATGTGAAGTAAGTGTCAGTACTTAAGGAAAAATTCCTTCTTAGAAGAACACTTAAACCTTAAAGCAGTCATCCTGGTTGGCTGGCTGAACAAACGACACATGTTCACACAAGAATAAGTCAGTCAACCGTCTTAATAAGAATTTACTTTAAACAGAACCTTGTATGGGTACACTAGACTCAGTCTCATTAAGGAGTAAGTTGGAATTTTATACAGCATGAACCACTGGCAATCTAAAACAGACCCACTGCAGAATGGAATGGAGAATCAAACGCAATGTTTCAGACCCAAGCTCTATGTGCCTTTAATACTTTCTTTTTCCTTTTTTTTTTTTGAGAGTGCACACTACGACAGACATTTGCATTTATCATGTTTTTAACTTCTTTTCTAAGGATGAACTTTCTGAATCTGCATCTTCCAACTCTGCTCTGTGTCTTTTCAGTCCTCCGAGAGATTCAGTGCTCTCACTGCCTGTAGGATGCAAGTCAGCAGTATCCTCTCTTGTGCTCACACTGTAGCTGTTGGAGTCCATTTCAGACAGGCAGCAGTCTTTGAGCAAGGTCCCACCTACTTGTACAAGGTTGCCATTATCAGCATTCGAGTGCACCTGTAGTCCTTGCGTCACAGCCTCCTGCTCTCCGAAACTTTGTCCATTGCTGAAGCATGAAGGGTGAAGATGCAAGTGGCCATTACTGTGGTTAACACAGGAGGTGTCGAGGCTCCTCTCCTCATGGTCATCAGTCTGGTTTCTGGGGCAGTGACCTGACATACTACAGATGGCAACAGCAGAGAACGGAGGGACCACTGAGTGATGGCTTGATGCTGGTTGACAGTTCTGACTATTTTTCTGTTCTGCAAGTCCTGCAGCCTGAATTTCTTCAGTACAACTGTTTAGCCCTTTACATTTAGCTTTTCCATTGAGCTTTTTAGTCTCAAAAGTATGCTCTATACCTCCACTGCTTATGTCTTCAGATGCGTTTTCTTGACCCTCCATCCATCGCTGATTGTCGCGTTCATGAGCTTGACCATTACTAGAGTTTTCTATTAAGCCACATTCTTTCAAAGTTTCTCTGTTGTGGCTTCCAGTAGAAAGAGCTGGGGAACCCTGAGGAACTACCGAACTCAAGTTCCTAGCATCTTCCTTACTTAGCAAGTGTGCTGCACTGTGCCTTCCACTAGTTCCTGGTTTCCCTTCGTCATTCTCTCCATCTCCTCGGGAGGATTCACCATCTTTATTAGCTGAATATGATATATAAGAATAATGAAGCCATTTGTAAGCTTTATAAATTTTTCTCTCTACTGACTCACTGTCTGAACAAGGTGATGTCCTTTCTTTGAGAACTTCTTTGTTGGCTGAACTCCTTTCTGGTGAAGAAGCTGGGGAAGAAGAAAGATCATCTACTTTGATCTGGGGGTAATCATAGATGTCCTCACCTATACAGGGGGTCACATTCTCTGTGTTAGTGCTAGTCCTTTCCTCCTTTTGCACCTTCTGTCGGCGCCTCAGTGCATTACGTTGCCTCATAGATGTACGTCGTTCATTCAGTTCCTCTTCCTCTTCTGTACTGCTGCTGCTGCTGGAACTGCTGGATTCATTCTCCTCAGGACTTGGGGACCGTGGCCGTGGGAAAAGGTCTGTATCTAGTTCTGCCTCACAGCCGTTGTCATCAGAGTCAGACTCATTGGAAAGGGCCAGGAGACGTTTATCTTGATACTTTCTTAGTGCAGAGAGCCTCTGCTGACGGGAAGCCATGTCTTCTCTGGCTGAGGGGGATGCAGTTGATCTTAAGGCCCTTAAGTTATAGGCAGTTTCATCAGACTCTTCAGCCACATGTGGTGGGGAGTGATGCAAAGAGGCGGAGGACTCCGACTCACTGTAAGCAGAGCGTTCACTTACTCCTGCATGGAGCTGCAGGATTGTGCTCTCACTGAGGTCGCTGTCTGAGTCAGAACTCCAGCCCTCAATCTCCCGGCGCACCAGGGAGTCAAAAAAGGCCATCATCCGTGGATCTTCCTGGACTGACTGGTTGGCATAATCATGGGACAAACCACTACCACTGTTCAACACAAGACTGATATACTCTTCATGAGTGTAGAGGCAACGTGAATCATCCTCAATTCTACCATCCAGATCCCCTGTGCAATCAGGCTGCTTGTAAGGGCTCCAGATCTGTAACAGAAAGAAGAAGAAAAATCATGTGATGTTGAATTCATAAACTATTATAAGCACTTGAAATAGAACAGAAGCATAAATATCCAAAACAACTGCAAGTTGCAGATTGTTTTTATTATTATTTTTAACCCCTCAGACCAACACTTCGAAGTATTCCAGAGATGTGGGTTTTTTTATTCCACTTTTACAAATGTGTTTTTCCTGAATCTACTTCACACATCCAGAATTTAAAAGCTCTCACACGGCAGATTATCCATCAATATTTCATTGTGTAGCAATTTCTCTGAAATTGCAGGGCTCTATTTTTATATAATAGGACATGCTTACTCACTAACAGTAAGAATAGTTTGTTGCCTACAATACAGTCTTGGCACTAATGAAGGCACTTGTTTCCCAGGAAACTACAGTTGCTTGTGCCAGTGATGTAGAGTAACATTTCATCCAGCTTCATTATCAGTCACACCTGATCAGCCCACAGGGAGCTGGGTGTATGGAGGTGAAAAGCAGCGCTGCAGTACTCCCTTTAGGGAACAGTTGTGAAGGAAAGAAAGCACCCAACTTGCTCTCAGGATACAGCAGCAATTTTAGGTGAAAGAGAAGAGCTTTACTGAAAGCTACTTTTGAAGCAGAGAGAGGTTAGTAACATTGCAAAGTGTAACAATTTCGCCAATAGCAACAGCCTTGACCATGCTGTCCATTTAGCCTTCCCTCCTTTTTAATGGTGTGGGAGGGAAAAGGAAATAAAAAAAGCCCAAAGAAGATACACCAATATCACAAAGAAACTGGTAATCCATAGCAAATATAACAGTTGGATCTACTTACCCTTCTCAGTTTTACACGCAGATTTGGGGGCAGTAAAATTAAGGCATTCACTGGACAACCACTACCATGTTATTCTTTATTTGGTGGTTAATGTGATGCACACCACTTAATGTAAGCAGAGCTAGTATGTAGCTTATCCACCATAGTTCCCTAGTGTTCTGCTTATAAAGTATCTGATTTCAATCATGCTTTGGTTTTACCATGCTAACAAGCTCAGGGAAAAAAACCTCTATGCCAGCTGTCTATAACAGGTTGGCCTTTTTGGATAGACTTTGGCAAAAACATCTAATTCTTTTCCCAACATAAATTAGTCAAATTTTGTTCCAAGTAGACAAAACCACTAACAAAAAGTGTTTTGCCTGTGTAAATGGCATAATCAGCACTCATTTCACAGATGCATAGTTAACACATGCAGCATAATCTGATACTACCATGACAAGCACTATAAAAAGAACTCAAGAGAATGACAGTAATTCTGAATTCACAGACATTTTCAGCAGTGTACAGTAAGATCTTACACCTTTAATATCGGAAGTAAAATGTAATAAATTGTCTTGCAGCTACATGTTCAGTACAGCCAAATTTAAGATATACAGGTAACCTTTATTCTGGAATTCTCCCAAACTTGAATGCCTTTATTTTACATCCTCTGTAATTTATGGTGAACAGAGCTTCTGTGTATGATCTGGCTATGTAGATAAAAGAGACACTATTCCAAAATTAAAGTGGGCTGCAGATATATCCTTGTATGGCAACCATCAAGCTGCCTTTCAGAGCAAAGGCAAAAGTATTTTACATTGTGTTACAGTACATTAGTCTGCTCCTAGGAGCATGCTTTAATGTCACGGCATATTGGCTATTTGTACTTAATTGCTATTTTTATTTGCAATACTCATGCAAATTTTCTTCTAGTAGAGTTCATTAATCTAATACTTGAAACCAGACTGTCTCTGTTGCTTTGTTTAAGTACTGCACTTACTAGACACATAGCTCAAGGGATAAGCACAAAGTTTAGATAAAGATAACAAAACCCAACCTAAGCCCACTATATATAGTTTCATCAACCATACTTAACTTTTTTGAATTATTCAAGAGAACAGAAAGAATCTCTTCTTATTCTCTAATTATTTCCCATGCTCCACTTCCTAAGGACAACATAGGAAAGAGTCCTCTCTCAGTGGATGCATGAGATTGTTGATCTGGGAATATACCACGTTTTTAAATGAAAAAACAAGAACTCTATTTGCCCAACAGACTATTCTGCCTTGCAGCTTTCTTGCCAATTTTACTAGCAAACGTTCAGTACCTTCTCCCAAAATGTTTGCTCTTTTCTCCTCTTTGTTCCACTACTGAGCAGTCAACAAGTGGATCAGATCTTTTTGCATTTAAGCAGCATATACTTTTTTGTAAATGCTTCATACTGCATGCCTGGACAAGCAGGCTGGCATGCCCCTTTCTCAAAGAGCCTCAGGAGTATCAGATCGATTCATTAAGTTTTAAAACTACTTTCATTTTAAGCAAGAGACTTAGAAAACTCTTAGATTCTGTATAAGCCAACATAAATGGAGGAGAGGTAGTCTGCTCTGAAGTCCCTCTGAGAAAGGCCTGGTTTTCAATGAAATGTCATCTACAAAGGTACATAAAGTATGCACAGAGAAATTCCACATGCTTACTAGCCTACCAGATCTTCTCACTCTGCAAGCATCAGAGAAAATACAGCTGTGTTTTATATTTTGAAGATAGCTACAAAGAGTCCATAGTGAGGCTTCTCCCTTCCAAGACAGATTTGTTCACAGAGAAGGAGTAAATAATAGAGAAGTCAAGGGAATTCAGGATGACTCAGTTTGTATAGTATTAGATGTCTCTGGAGATTGATATTCCTACTTCTTAGACATTTTGCTATGAAGGAGTACAAGGGCCTGCCAGAAAGAAATCAGGCTAAAAATCTGTCCTTGCCTTTAAACTGGCAGTAGCTGGTCCAGCACACTGTAGCATCTGAAAGGTGCTTCTTTGTAAATGGAATGACTTGACCTTTTTATCATCCTCTGACTGATACCATGTTGGGGAAGAATGCAAGCAAACTGGAGAAAATAAGTTGGCAAATCATCCCACTGAAGCAACAAACTATCAAGAAGTTCTTTCTCTGTCAGAGGATTAAGGAGCTAGGTATCACTCACTGATGCCCTGGATATGGATATAAAAGTAGGAACAAAACCAGAGGAGTACAAAACTGGTTCTCTGCTTCAGCAGAGACGCTTCAGAGAGTGTGTCTTGAATTGCTTGTATTCCATGGTAGCAACCCCCCAGAATTTAAAACAAAAAAAGTAGTTATGCCTGTAGCATGAGAATAATTAAACCCAGCTATATTAGATGATCTGATTCGGAAGAGGCAGTTAGCCACAATGACATTAATCTGTCACCATAGCAACACTGGCAAATAGACTTTGCTGTCTTTGATACAATGATGGTTTCTGAACAAATAGGACCTTCAACAGTGGTGCCTAGATACACAGTATTCCATTGCCAATTAAAATCACTATTTCTTTCTGAAAATCCTTATGCACTTTTCTCTATCTCTTCTGGAACTTTCCTCTAACTCCATAATTCTCCATGGTCCTCCTGTAAGCCCCACACATCAGAGGGAATGCCTCATTTATTTTTTCTGCAATTAGTTTTCCTGCCAGCGCATCCCAATGTCTCACACAGTTAACTGAGGGGAAAGTGCTATTTTTCTGTTTTACATAGCTTTAGCCCTCATGGTGAATGCTTACTGCAAATGATAATTTTAGTTCACAGCTGTGCTTTTCTGTTTTACTGAAGTTCAGGTTTCTGAAATGCAGGGCAATGAGCAATTCATGTGGGTTGCATCACACACTATCTGGAGTCAAGGCTTCGAGTATTCTTTATTAATGAGCTTGTTGAGTCTTACTTTAGGTTTCTGAAACCTCCTCACTTGAATATTCATGTACACACCCTCATCTTATCCACTGTATTCTTAGTCTTAGCAGAAATCAAACCCTAAACCACTGAGTTACTGAATTATGTTTCTGCAGGTTCTTTACAACAAAATAAAACTAAAGCAAAAGAAATCATAACCACAAAGGTCAAAATAATTTTTGTCAACACTATTCATTTCAGCAGGGCTAGGCCTGAGATGAATTTGTATCTCATTTGCAATCAGCATTAAAATAGAAAGTGTGTTGGCAGAAGCACGTGGAAATACTGAATGGCTTGTCTGTATCATGCTTTGATGCTGGTGCTATCAGTTCTTCACTTCTGGAAGTACTAAATTTAGGCCAGTTAGTCTAAAAATTCAAGGCTCAGACAAACAGTTACTAGCATCCACATTTTTAATTCATCACAGAGTTTCTGTGATTGAAGGAATGGAATATACCAGCCAGCCACAGTGAAGTCATCTTCGGTGATTTAATTCCAGAAAGATTTTTTGGAGACACTTGAAGGACAGTAAAAGGAAGGCCACTGCTTAAGGAACTAATTAAAACAAACAAAACTCAACAAAAACTGGAAATCATAGAAGAGCCTAAGTATATTTTTTATTTATGCCTCTTCCTCTTGTCATCTCCACTTCTCCAAGCAAGCATATTAAGCATTAGTATGGGGGAAAGAAAGGTAGCCATGCAAGGGAATGACTTGTGTTCCCAGCTGGTTTTAATGTGTTAAATAGTCCCTAAGAATGGCTGATGCTGTGTTTCCTGTTTTGCCCTTCTGCTGGTGGCAGTTACTAGCCCCCAGCTTATCTGTAGGAGTAGCTGGAATGAAGAAGAAACCACCATTGTATGGTCACTCACAAACCACTGTTCACTCAGACAATACCTTTAAAGAGCAAAGTCATGAAGTTCAGACAAGGTATGAGCCTTAAAACAACCTGATCCCCAAAGAAGGCACATTAAAAGCTGAGGCAAAATGACATACAACACAAAAGGGTAGGAAGTTCTTGCTTGCTAACAAATTTAATATATTAAGCACCTTTCCGTTAATTTATTTCTAGTTTGCAATGTTTGTGGAATCCAGTTCCTTCAAAGCAGCTACACAAGTTCCATTGCACATACTGCGACACAACAGGAATTCTCTTCTAAGGAAGCACTCAAGCAGAGGTGTCTTTGGAAGAGTTACACAACCTGGGACTGAAGCCTTAATCGAACTAACCTTTTAATCACTAGGCAAAAAAACCCCCAGCAAAATCCCAGTAGAAGTACACAAAAGCAACACAGGGGATGTTTATACCAATGCTAATCCAACAGTCTAAGCACACTCATGCAGGAAGGATTCTTAGGGTGAAGGGTCAGCAGATCTAAAATCCAAAAGGCAGAATTCAGGCTGTGTGAACCAAGTTCCCAAAGAAAAAAAAAATAGCCTCTGGCAAAACTGTTGTTAAACAGTGTCAGTTTGAGTGCTTGGAAATTAGAAAATCAGTGAGCTGCTAACACTGCTCAGTACACTTCTGTTCAAACCTGTCAAGAGGGACACAGATGAAAAAAAAAGTAGAAAAGTAAACTAAAGGACCACCAGAACATAGAAGATAAGGAAAGCCCAGCTACAGCCAGAACCCAAATGCTGATAGCAGCTGTAATGCAGGTGATTCAGCACGTCACTGGGCCATGGTCCAAGAGTTTTAGGCCAATGCTGGACTGTAAGTTGCAGACTAATAAATAGTTCTTTGCAGAACCAGTTAATTCAGTCAACTTGTAGCTAACTGAAGCATTTACTAATATTCAAATAACCTTATTTATAGCCACATGCAGGTAAGATTTTTATGAAGTCATTCAAAAAATAGATGCAGCATCGGTTCTCATTATCCTACTGAAAAATTAAATGGTTCTGGTTTCTTTCAACTTTTTTATAGACATACATTATAGCAAAATTTCTATGGCAGCAGAATACAAAGAGCATTAGAGTAGTATAATCCTCTCCCTCCCCATCCTCAACCTTTGTGATTAGAAATGACAATAAAGTTTTTGCCTTGCTTCCACAATATTGGCTGTCTTTAAGGAAAGAAAGTTTCAGAACCTAATCACATTTGTTATCTCTTTACATTCCACATAAGAAAGCACACACTTTCTAGAAATACAGTACATTGTTAAAGGATCCACAAATGAGACACTGTGGAAGGTATGAAGAGTCCTGTTTCCTCTGGAAGCCACATAGAAGTATGTTGAATTGATTCAATGCAGAAGCATGTATAAAAATTTTAGAAGGGCTTCTGAGGCAGTATTAGGCTAAATTCAGCTAGGTCAGGCTAGGCTAAGGCTCAACAATACTCTTTGGAGAGATTTTTATTAAATTTCAGCTCAAAGTACCAGAAGTTTTAGGAGATCATGTTACAGCTGTGACCAAACTCTCTTGAGAAAGACTGTTCACATGATACTTCAGTTATGTGCAGAATGAAACATTATAAAAATAGTTCATTTTTCAAAATACAAACCCAGGAAATTCTAACGGTATCCTTAGCTATAAAACTCTTAAACCTGAAATGGAGTTTGAAGTTGAAATGCTCAATTAAAAATTTTTATCAGTTTAGCCATCAAGTGAGACTTGACAAAAGGATAAGATGAGAAGACAGGATGGATGTGGAAAAGAACGATGATGAGCAAAACAAAGCATTTCTTCCTGAAATACTAAAAGAACACATTTCCTCATAATTTATCTTACCTTTATAATCTTTTCAACACCAGAAGAACAGATCATGTAAGTGTGAGGATTAAACCGGACTTGGTTTACAATTGACCGATGACCTTTCAATACCATAAAAGCACCATTGACGACCCTGCCAATGCCACCTAGGGGAAAAACAAGCACACATTGGAACGAATTATTAAGTCTTCATATTGCTTTCATTCACAATCATTTAAAGCCATATTATATTTAACAATGCACTCCAGCTTTATTTTGCAATATTTTAAGGACTGTGCTGGCTGCAAAATTCCAATTTTATGAGCAATGCTTCTATGAAAAGCATCCTTCCTGCAAATTACGGGTTGGAGGCTAGCTTTGATTCAACTATCTAAACAAACAATGAAGTTTTTTGACCTAATATGACAAGTATGTGAATAAGAACAACATACATACTTAATGAAATCACCAGTGAAACCATAGTGCCTAAGGCATGACACTACTCAATTTGTAAATTTGAAGCAGAGACAAATAAAGAGCTTGACTTTTAAAAATAGTTATACCCTTTTTTGTTTAGGTTTTTGGTTTTTTTTTTAATCTGCAATTCATTACTGTCACAGTTGACTCTGGTCTGGCAGGTAGGTATCTAAAGATGGCAATCTTCGAGGCTACTAACACGAGTCACTACATTACAGCTACACTTAGCATAGCATTCCCTAGACTAGGATCTACAATGACTCTTATTTCTGTGAATCAAGCTTAGAGAGGGACATGAAACAACATATCTGACCAGAGGGTTATAGCATTCACAAGGCAGGGAATTAGCTGAAGTGGAATGCTTTTGTGTTAATGGTAAAACCCAAAACAAGCCAGACAACTCTTCTGCTTGGTCACTGACTCTCACTAGGTCTTGCCAAAGCAAGAAACTCCCACAGTAATTTTTTATACTCATAGATTCACTATTAAAACCACCAGAAAGCACACCTGTGCATCTGAATGAACAAGGGTCACTCAAGATGTTACAATTAACATCTTTGGTGAAAGAACACAAAACTTTTAAAACAGGGGAAGTAAAAACTGAAAAGCACTTCAGAGAAAAACAATATTTCTATTTACAACTTCAAAGGTCATAAGCACACCTTACAGAAAGTTAAAATAATTTCATTAGCTTCTGTGCTACTTACAATTATCTTAACACTAAACAAGTACACTTTATGTTCTCTAGGCAACTAGTGAGCATGTGTTCAGCCCCTCACCTCTTTAAAAAGGAAAAAGCACTCTATCCCTTCCACTCATTATAGGTACACTCTGAAGACCAGACTGAAGTGTAATGTGGTGTATAAGCCACAATTAACATTTAGAAATGAGAAGTCAGTCATCCAGCTCCTAAAAAGCCTCAGACAGATATTCTTACTGCTTCTGGAAAGTGTTCTGTTTGCACAAATCAATTTCTGCAGACCAAACTGCACTCTCATGGCACTTTGGGACAGAAAGATAACATGCCTGAAGAGAAAAGAGACAGTGAATAACTCCAAAGACCAAAAACATGGCCACTGTAAAGACTTCGTATACAGAATGAAGTCTCATTTAAAATTAAGAAAACTTGAAGAATATCACTCCAGTTAAGTTCTAAATATGTGCATCAAAGCTGCACTGTGTCTGAGCTACTTGGAACAGCTCTCTTACTTGGGTAGACTTGTATTTTCTGTAAAGGTTCAGAGGTAAGTTCTACAACTGGAGCAAGATTTCACCAGTGTAAGCAAACTTGACCAAGAACTGGCTGAGACCGAGAAGTACTGACTGGAAAGCAACATCATTATATGTCAATTGGGCTCTTTTGATTTCCATTTTATGAAACTCTTCATGTCCTTTCATTCTGCTCACCCTGCTAGACATACATGACCACATTTATGGCTGATGGCAAGTTGCCTTACTCCCACAACATTCCTTCCAGCCAAATCACAGCTGTCAATCTCATTGCATCTACCAAGTCAGCAGTAGACGGTTACATCAAGGCCAGCTCTCAACACATTTATCTTGACCTAGCAGACAAATGCTCCAGGAAAGACGGCCTCAGGAATGACAAGACAATTTGCTTAGAGAATGTTTCCAAGTCTGTAAGTTATGCCTAAACCAAGTTTTAGCTGTCCATGGACTCTAGCTGCCAATACAAAACAAGAAATATGCCCTATGTACAAGACACAAAAGAGACAGAAATTAGACACTGAGCAAAAAAACAGTTATAAGGAAAATTAAATACAAATTTAGGGCACCAATATCTTGGGCTGCATTTCCAAGTCAGTCATTGACTTCTTGTGGTACTGCTACCAGGGTGAATGAACCCATGGTCATTTACCTAGTAAAACAATGAAAACAGTTATTTAATACCAGAACTGTCTTCTGGCATTAAACTTGAAGCATTTATTGATACACTAAGAGCACTGGATAAAATGTGCAGAGCATGCCATGTCTAGAATGCAGCTGTCCCTAGAATGCAGTCAAATTCAGCCAGAGTCTGAAGCCCAGAAAGCCAATCAAATCCTGGGCTGCATCCAAACTAGCCTGGCCAGCAGGTCAAGGGAGGTGATTCTGCCCGTCTGCTGTGCTCTAGTGAGACCCCACCTGCAGTACTGCAGTACAGCTTTGGAGTCCCCAGGATCGGAAAGACATGGACCCATTGGAGAGTGTCCATAGGAGGGCCACAAAAAGAATGATCAGAGGGCTGGAACATCTCTCCTACAAGGAAAGGCTGAGAGAATTGGGGTTGTTCAGCCTGCAGAAGACAGGGCTCCAGGGAGACCTTACTACAGCTTTTTAATAAAGAAGAAAATGGTAAGAAATACACAGAGAGACTTTTACAACAGCCTGTAGTGAGAGGAGAAGGGGCCAACAGTTTTAAGCTGAAATATCAGATTTATACTGGATATAAGGAATAGTGGTGAGACACTGGAATGGGTTGCCCAGAGAAACTGTTGATGCCTCATCCCTGACAGTGCTCAAGGCCAAGCTAGATGGCCCTTTCAGCAACCTCATCTAGTGGAAGGTGTCCCTGCAATTCACAGGGGTGGTGGACTCAAAGATCTTTAAGGTCTCTTCCAACCCTAACTGTTCTGATTCTATAGAGGAACTCCAAAACTTTCTACTTTAACACTGAAGTTCCCTAAATTCCTTTTAAGCTATTAACAATAAAATCAGAGGGAGCATAGTAGTAGAACATACTTCTCTTCTTAGAGTGAAGCTGAACCTCCCTACAAAGCCCCTTAAAACATCTAACTGCCCAATTAAGAAAAGAATTAAGAAGCAGATTACTGAAATTACAAATCTTAGCAGTCAGCTTTTTCTAGTAGTACGTGAGGTTTTAATCATTTAAGCCAAAGAGTATTGACTCCATCAATACTCTGATAATCTTTGTGTCAAATATAATAGACTGCCCCAGAACCTCATTTTTGGACAATCCCTTGTCTGATTCAATTTTAGTCTACCAACTCCTGTGATCTTAAGCAGTGTCTCTAGTAAGTGCTTAACAGAGACCCTTCTACATCATTATCCTGACAGCGGTCCCTTCATTTTATAGTAGCCCAGCAAAGTCGGTATTAATAGTATTATATGAGTATCTGCATGGCAGACATATGCCTGTGTCCAGACTTGTCTGGAATCCCCCTGGTCTCTCAGCAGAGGCTTAGTTGCAGCCATAGAGCTTCTAGCCATCTCACAGTGTGAGTTAAATTCCCTCACGTCTGCTGGCAAAAAAAAGTGCATCTGTACCTTAAATGAAGGTTGGCCATAAACTGCTCAAATTCCTGAAGCCATCTTCCTTTTTCTGCATGCAATAATTTCTATTTCTTTTTTGCTGTCTTCACTTAAACTGGTATTTTTCTTCTATTGTTTCAGCAGAATTGACCCCTGCTATCCCAACAACACTCAAATTTTGCTATTGAGGTTTGGGAGGGTTTATTTAGGGAATGGGGAGGGGGTGTTGTTTGTTTGCCTTTGAATTTAGTGGCATGCACAGGTCCTACAACTGTTTCAGTTGGCAGCTTTTATGTTCTTAACACAGTTACCATGTGTATAAGCAGTGTTTATACAGAAGCCATTAGCTTACATATATGTTATTAATAATATATATCTTTTTTAAGTCTTAAAGTTTTCAGAGGCTGATTATGCTGATTTTAAAAGGGTTTTGTCTGTCTAACCTCTAACTACTGGAGCAAAGGAATGGAGGTATACTAGGTGGTTTTGCAATACATTCCAAAAATTGCTGTGCTTTGAGGCAGTTCTAAGTAGTGGTTTAGTGTTCCAGCTGTGCTGATCAGAGTTTGTTTGGTCTGCTTTTATTTGATACACAAAGTGACATGTCAAGAAAATCCTTCTTCCTCTACATCCTGCAATAAGTGCTCCAAAGAGGGCAATACAAAGTCTCAAAAATTTCTTTAAATAAAATTGTATTCCAATATCTGACCAGATGGAAGAAATAACTTATGAAAGCCTAAATCTGAAGTGTACATTTTTAAACAGACCTCCCCTACATGTGTTTGACAAGAATACCATGGTAACATGAGGCCTATATACAGGCTCCAACACAAACAGAAGGGAGAAATAATACAATGCTTTGAAGCAAAAGTAGATGCCCACTAAGTTGTCAAAGTGATTACTTCTCAGTTGGCTTTATTACTTTATGTTTTAAATATTATGCTAATGAAACCCTTGTTACTTATATGGTTTTGTAAATATTTATGCAAATGACTTGACATTTCACATACTGTGAACATTCTGGATGGTACATACCAATACATTTTAATAAAACACTAGTAAATCATAACGAAGGAGAGTGAGATCCTTGGACAGCAATCTGACTTCCGTGCCCAAGCTCCACAACATGTAGTAGTGTTAAAAAAAACCCAGAAGAATGAATTATTTGAAGGATAAGGTAAAAAGGGAGGTGATATATTATTAGGAAAAGAGCCTTAGAGGCAAAATCCTGTGAGAATATAGAACAGTCTCCAAACTAATAGAAGCAGTATTATTCCAAACATTTAAAAAACTGTCAAAGCACTGGAGAACCTGCTGGGATAAGGAACAATCCTCTACTGGCTCTGTAACAGAGGAATTAAATGACCTCATTAAGAAGAAGTCCTTTCTAAGTAGGACACTGAAAAAGAAGAAGCCTCACTGGTTGTTCATATAAGGTAGAAAGACGGTCAACAGACTAAAGCATAACTTCACACAAGCCTTGTGAATTAGTCAAAGTGCTGAAAACTCCTGAGAAGAACCAGCTGCCAGTGTGCCATGGCATACCATTCCAGTGTAGTACTTGGCACTACAGTAGAAAGCTCATTTAGAATTAATTTGGTTTTCATTAATAATAATCCAGGGCATATTTAGACTGTAGACAATTGCCCTGCATTTGAATCCTATGAGGTCAAGACGCACTAACGGAAGAGAGGTACCATATTTTGGAAAGCAAATGCACAACACAATGCAACAAATATGCACAGGACATAGGACCTCTGCTTTCAGTGCAATAGATTATGTTTAGACTCCCTAAAAAGTCTCTTTCTGGTCACTCACAGACCTGTATTTGTTTTGTACAATACAGATGCTTTGCTCCTCAGAGACCCATATGCAGAGAAACTAGATTTAAACACAAGCACTTTTGCCTGAGAGCCCAGAGCCCTGCAGCATCCCTTCTAGTGACATCAGAAATCTGACTCCAGCTCTGGCAGCAGTCAAAGCAACTTCAGGTCTTCTCAGCAGCACAGGCAAAACGGACTTTGGTTCCATCATATATGGAGCAAGAACAACAGGGGCTGGCCAACATTTTTTCTAAGGTCCTTTCCAATCCTAGCTATTCTATGATTCTATGCTAAGGGGAGACAGTTTGGAGGCGGCAGCAGGGGACTCCAGCCTAGTACTTCTATTACATGAGAAAGCAAAAAGGTAGTGTCTCCCCACAAGAAAGCAGCTCCAACTCACCTGCAGACTGCTTCCTTTGTCACCTTCAAACCCACCTTCCACCTCCCAGGTAAGGTAAAGCATCAGTGTGGCCCTGCAGAGCTTTAGCAAAAGTATAGGGAGCAATGGGCTGGCATTTGCTTCAGGCAACCTGCCTTTCCAGGCAATCACCCACTTCGTCTAGACTATGCCCAGAAGCAGCCCTGTGGTGGTCTCATACCTCTGAACAGGTTCCAAAAGCCAAAGTAAAAATTCTCATCAAAAGAATATGCAGAAAGCTGTAGTGGTAGTAGCTATTTTTGGATGTATATTTTCTCCCTTATTTTGTTGCTGCTAAGTATCTGCCATATCCATCTACAACTTATCTATACCAACTCTCCCACTGTTGTTATCAGCAGTAGAGCTGAACAACAATATAAAAGCTAAGACAAATTACTATAGAAATAAACTTTGGCACACCCTTTCCTCTTTGTCCTCTTTTCTGGTCTGAACAGATCACTTTTCTACTGTGTTTAATTGTATAGGTCACAATGATTTCTACATAGTTATTGGAACCACGCAAATTACCACCAACAGCTATGCTTTCTGAACAGAAAGGGAATAAATATGTGAA
Organism: Melopsittacus undulatus; assembly: GCF_012275295.1. Taxonomy (NCBI): domain Eukaryota; kingdom Metazoa; phylum Chordata; class Aves; order Psittaciformes; family Psittaculidae; genus Melopsittacus; species Melopsittacus undulatus. Next base: position 47,713,713 of record NC_047530.1, read on the forward strand.
ATTACTACACAACTGATAGAATTTTTATTTTTTTAAGGGAGGTGTGAAAATTACTTGCCTGCGCATTTATTTTGTACTGGTAGCTGCAAACATGTTCAATAAGAGAAAAGAGCTTTGGTACAATCAGGTGGCTAGTTGCTGGGGACTAAGGCTTCTCCAGCCACTCTCAGTGCTCAGTGTTATCTTCAGCTTTCTAGAGCTAGATTAGATATTAAATACACTAAGGCAGTGAGAGAAACTCCTGGATGCTGAATGTGGCTTCCATGTGGCTACAGCACTTCAAAGCACCCAACACTGACTTGTTTTCCAACAGACGCCATCTAGCTGGGACATTTCCACAGGATTCTGGTATTTCAATCCACATGGCATGGAAACCAGTCTGAATTCCACTGAATACAAAAACCTCTTTTACACTGTCCCATGACTTACTTGCTGTGATAATCAAACAACTGTTCATAGCACACTACATTGACCTGAAGGAAAAGACAAACTGCAGTCCTGAAAGTAAACCAGTTTAGATCCCAAGTCCATACCTCAGAAAAAAAATCAATTTTTTTAGAAATACAAGCCTTCCAGAGAATGCTCTCCATTCAGTCAGATGGCTTCCCTGCCCTAGCCTAAATGGTATGTATATATATACATGTCTGCCCACACATAAAAACCTCAGAAATAGCTAAAGGCATTAAGAAACACTTAATCATCTATTATTCATCTTCACCTCTCAGTCTGGAACTTTGAGAACTTAAACCACCAGCTGCCTCCAGTAAGATAACCCTGTTCAAAAGTCATGAAAAAATCCGCTGCTGAATTCTTCAGGCCTAAAGAGGTGTCTACATTTACAATGACCAATGAGAATTAAAAAAGGGAAGAAGAATTTCATCAGTTCTGCTGAAAATTGGTGCAATTAGTTTAGTAACCAGACCACAATGACAGGCCCTTTCTTGCTAGCAGCTATAGTCACAGCCAGAATTAAAGAGACTCTGAAATGCACTTTGCTGTTCTGATTTCGTGCAGTTTTCCTTAAGTTTGGCGACAGCCTGCTAACGTAAACTGAAGGATTCCCAACTGTCTTCTCAATCACAAATAAGTATCATACCCCTCACATAGCATCTTTGAGCAATATTTCAAAAGCAAGAGTCAAGCTCTGAGTTGCAAAGATGATTCAGAGTTGTGGGTGAGGAATGTAAATTCCATTTTGCAAAACATTTGGCCTACTAAGCCCTCTATTACCCCACAAGACATGTTAGGTTCTGTCTTGAACAGGGATTCTTTACCAGCTAAGAGACTCTGTTTATAGGAGTTAGGTTTAAATACTACCTGAAGTGCTTATTATTAACAGTCTTGCTGGGCAGGTCATGTAGGGCTGATTTCTCTTCTCACTTCTTGCTTTCCTTGGAGTCAAGTAAAAGCTGGGGAAACTCAGGACTGCCTCTGCCAGAATAATGTATTAATTTTTCTAGAAATTCTAACCCTGAAGAAAAATACGTATTTTTGTGTGTGTATATGTATACACTTTAAAGAGGAAACTGGCTAACAAATTCACCAAACAACTGGTAATTACTTCTGCAGCACAGTGGAAAATTGAGTAGTAGTACTTGGATGGAGAAGAAAGTGGAAAAAATGATCAAACTATTCCATCTTCAAAAAAAGACAAAAGGTGGTAAAAGAGCAACCATCCTTCTGGCATAGGAAATCCTGGCCTATTTAGAATAATCTAAGATTGTGGAGGGAGACAGCTAATGAAACTCTTCAACAGAATAGCTTCCTAAGCAATCTAGGAAATACCCTTTTTCATAGACCTTCCTGAAGTAAACCCTGTTTAATAACTGGACTGAACCATAACACTGGCAGAGTTTCCAACTGCAGAGGAGTGACTCAAGGCAACCTACTGGGAGGACACCTCTACTATATTATTTAGGGGGGAAAAAAACCCCAAACCCAAAACATAAAAACAAAACAAAACCAAACCAACCCAAAACCACCAACAAAACCCCCACCAAAACAAAAAAAAACCCAACCCACAAAAAATCCCTGCCAAAATCCGGCAGATTTTTTAGTTTTCTTGCCAAAATACCAACGTAAGTAACCACATTCCTCCAGCTTGAAAGATGTTTGCAATTGCCTGACTGGTGTTTCTTCCCACTTTACTTACCTTTTGTGTAGTAATGTTACTTACCACTAGATAGCTAGGTACTTACTGTACCTGTACTTAAGCAAACTATGTTCAGAGTTATTTTTAAGGATGCAGCTCTGTGAAGAGATTTAGGCTTGCAAAAATTTGCTATTTACAAACAGCTGATGTAATTTAAATATTTATAGCAACAAAATGTCTGAATTCAACTGGAAGGTAAAAATCAGATATTTTTACTTCAGATGCAAACCAACAGTACGGGACATTACATCATCCTCTCTAGTTTGTACAGTATTTTAAATGAAAGACCACATTCCACCCCCTTGGATCACATACCCAAAGACACTCCTATTTTAAGCAGGAACATGAGAACAAGGAGTGTTCCATTGAAGCATAAGCTTTTCAAGGTCTTCACATCCCTACAGAAAAACACTTTCCAAGAAGGAAGCACAGCAACCTCTCTAGCTGAACAACTATTCTGATCCACAGGATGAGATTTAAGAAAGTAAGTTTCATCACATCCAAAACAGGCACAACCCTTCAAGAAGTGAATGAAGAAGAGCTCCAATAAGCCTATCACAGGTGACTTGGATGGCCAATGAGTTACTTGCTGAATCTTCAGGTTTATCAAAACAAATCTTGCTAAGTTTCACTACAATGTTTCAGTAAGAGAACTGGTCAAATTACAAGAGACTAAGACATACAGGTTCCTACTACAGGATCTTCTGCTCTCATTAAGCAACCACTGAGAGCACTTGACAAAAAGTAACTCGTTTTGTAACTGAGATGTTGCAAGTTTGCTGACACCCTTCCTCAAGTTACCAGAACCAGAAACAAGAAAGCTGACCAAACCACATATGATGTTGTTTTGTGGTAATTCTAGCTACCACTCTTTGTGAGAGGGTCCCAGATAAAAGAGTTTGTCACCTGCAGCTGCCTGGGGAACAAGTTTTCACGTGCCCCACAGCCAGATAAACACAAAATCTCAAATCCATAATTTACAAATGGAGTCAGGACAAGTACAGAGACATGCATAAAATATAACCCCACAGTCCACACATAAAATCTTAAACATAAATAACTGATTTAAATGTATTGTAACCTTTGTTTTAACTAAGAGGAAAATCCATAAGTAGCAGTAAACCAGTGTCAACTGTAAAAGAGAATCATACAAATTCAAAAGGGAAGCAGGGAGAAGTCTCTGTAGACCCTATGCAAAAATAAAAGCCAAGGTACTGGTATACTTAGCATGACCATCTCCAGGACTTCTGGACTGTAACATCAAATATTGGTTAAATAAGCAATCCAAAATTATAACGGCATTTTCCTCAAAACCCTGCCACTAACCAAACCTTTCAGAGGCCAGTCATCCTCTCAGCTGTGGATTACACAGCTATGATTAACAGCCTTTGAAAATGAAACAAAATATTTTCATTTTACCTCTAACACAACTTGTAATTTGCTCTCACTATTGCTAAAGCACCTGAGACCACAGGATAGCACTCAACTGTACTTAATACCTCTAAAATGTACAGTTTAAACTGTCAGAGCCATTAAAAATAGAATCGGTAGTACATTTCCTGAAGTCTTAAGTCTTTCAATCAAGATTCAACTCCCTTCTAAAAAGCCCAGCGGTTTGTTTCAACAGAAAAGATCTGCTGACATTGTGTGGCTTGGAGTGTCATACTGCCAAAACCTACACAATACTAAACTATATAAAATTAGGCACTGACCAGCTGTGCCATCTACAACACTACTATTACACCCCACACACATTGGTGCTTTTATTTAACAATCCTCTCCTACAGTTTCACACAGAGCTGAGCTAGTGCTATTTCCTTAGCATGTCTGCCCCAGCACTGGAAAGGGCTGGAAGTCAAAAGTGGTGATTTCCACCAGCTGATAGTGTTCTTCAACCCAGAGAGAGAAATAGCAAAACTGCTCTGCATTAGAAATCAGTGGGAGAGGTTTGGTGTAAGAGGAGAGAAAGAGGGGAAGAGAGGCAGGTTTCACAGGTTGCTCACCTGTGAAACCAGCACCATTTTACATTGCAAGCTTCATTATGAGATGAAATTTCTTAGCAACAGGTCCTAAGTTCCTTGATGAACTAGCTTAGATGAGCTTAGAAGCAGCAGAGCTGGTAGATGAGGTAAGAAAGACACACCCTGCTCCAGCCACAGCTCTTGCCCTTCATCAGCTCATCTAGAAGACTTAAATGATCATTAATGAGACAAGAAATATAATCAGTACAATAAAATATTCAAATGGCATCAGCCACTGTTATCCAGAGACTGGATTAGACATTTGTAAACTCTTCATCCACTTTTCCTCAGAATTACCCTGCATTCAGAAGCTAAAACCAGGTATTTTTCAAAAAAGCAAACCAGTATTTGTCAGACACCTGCCCCATCTCCCCCAAATTCCAAACCAACAAAACATACCTGCTTCTGGATCTGGAGGAATCCTCCACATATACAAATTGAAGTCATCAGAGCCCGAAAGGATATACTGTTAGGAACAAAAATAAAAGCAGTTTACCACAAAGCATCACCTGGATCATACTGCTGATTGAGTTTCTCCAAACCAAAAATGAGAAAAAGAAAATGATTTGTACATTCTTTGCACCTTTCTGAACAACTTACCCTTTAAGTAGGGGTGACATATGAGCACAAAAACATTGCATTCATACAAACAGACCAAAATTTAAAAGCATGTTTCATGTATTTAATGCCTACTTCCCCAAGTGAATGTTCTCTTTGCTAAATAAGGCTATGGATTTTGGCTGGCTTTAATACAAGCATGCCTAAATCAAACTCTCCTATCTTGCAGCCTTCAACTCCGCTCTTTTTTTAATGTAGATGTCCTTCATCCTTTTTTATCATCTCCTGAGCTACCAAGTAAAACTCCATCAAACACATACCTAGGAGTTACCATGTCCATTTATAAAAGCACAAGCACATCTGGTTCATCAGTCTACTAAGTCCATCAGAAGTCAGTAACTGAGGATAATCTTGAACACTGAACAAAACCAAAGTTAAACATTCACTGGCAGCAAGTCTCGAGTGGTTTAAAAAAACCCCACATTTATCATACTATTCATTTTTTTCCTGGTTATGGTTACTCTTCCAAGATGGAAGGCTGCCCTTTTTCAACTGTGCATGAATGATAAGCAATCTACTGTACAGAAGTTCAGGCAATATGCAATTTGAAGTAGCCCAGTATGCTACAAACATGCACTAGAATGACAGGTGACATTTGACATAAGTTTACGCTTCTCAGTTACAACACAAACACACTGCGCCTTGTCTCCAAATATCTCTTCTCCAATAAACTCTACTCCCTGGCATTTATTTCTTTCTCAAATCAGAGATTAAATGATACATTACAGAACCAAGGGCAGATTTCAATTCCAATTATATTCCAATTATAGATAGTGTAAATCTCTAGCCCTCAACTGACTTAAGGTTTATGCTTAATCAATAATTTTATTACTAGGGTAGATGAAAGGGAGAAGAAGAAAAAAAATAAATAGAGCAAGTTTGCTCCTTTCTAACCTTTGATATGAGACAGATTTTTTTTTGTTTGGCTCAAATATAACTGGTTTCTGTCTTTCATTCTCTGGGGATACATAAACTCATCAGGCAAAGTAACATAAAGCAGTGAGGAGCCAATTCTTGGAATAATACAGGACTGAGAAGCAAGCAAACAAAATAATATACACTAACACAGAGGAAATTGCTATAAATTTGCATATATTCTGTTTGCAATGCTAATTACATTACTGCAGTAGTTTTGGATTTTTCCAGCCACAAAAATGCAATAATCAACCATTAAAATAGCTTCCCTGGTTTCCTACTATCACAATCCAACCATTCTTTTTTCTCTTTTTTTTAAGGATGTAGGATATGAGCAAGCACTTATGAATGTACTCCTGCTCATTTTCTGACAGATAAGAAGCACTGATCAAACAAAAGTTCCTTTAAAAACTTGTGCACACTAGCTCTGCACCACTCACAGACCCATCCTTTCCAGCCAGAAAGTAATTTCTACAAGCCAACGTGTTCAAGCACTCAGGCAATTTACCTCTGCCAAACTGACCTGGCAGTGCCAGGAATATCTGCTTCCTTTTCATTTTACTGCTCATAAGAGTTAGTCCACTGCAGGCTGAGCCCCTGTGCCAAAACTACACAGATTAGGGCTCTGTCGTGGTTTAAGCTCATATAGGCAACCTCCCAGCAATCAGAAAGAACGTACCTCTAATACGTTTTGTTACAGAAGAAGTGTTACATGGAAAAAGGTCTTGTTTAAAGCCATACAGATGTTGCTAATTGTTAGTATTTATTACCAAATTGTGTGGCTGAAGCAGCAATTAATTTGCCTAGGACATGTGGGAAAAAAATGGAGACTCCTAAACTACCTAAAAAGCTCAGTATCTAGAATTATACCCGTAACACTCTTTTTTAACAAAGTTCTAACAGCTCCTCGATATGAGTCATTTAGCACTTTACATTATGAATCAAGCAAACCTACCAACAATGACAGGCCCTAAAGCAACAGATTTCAGATATCCTGCACCAGGCATGAACACAGAAAAAGCACATTATGTACATGCAGGGAATAAAGTGTCTGCAAGCTTCCAGACTCATCTGCAGAAAAACAATGTGTCCTGAAAGAATCAATGGCCAATTCTCTAGGAAACCTGGCATATCACTGCCCATGGAACTAGAACATAATACCTGCAAAGACCACTGACCTGAGTATACTCTGTCTTGCTTTGGAGATCACAGTGATCTGGACTAATGGCAATTTGACTGTATTATCAAGAGCGCAACCAGGGGGTCAAGGTAAGTGGTTATGCCCCTTACCTGGTGCTTTTTGTGGCCACATCAGGAATACTGTTTCCAGTTTAGGTCCCCTGATAAACTAGACACTAATAAATCAAAGAGAGAGTGGAGGAGAGCCGCTGGGCTGAAGGCATGTGACCTGTGAGGAAAAGCTAAGGGAACTGGTCTTATTTAGCCAGAGAGAAAGTCAAGGGACAGACCTCGAGAGTCTTCTACTGCCTGAAGGAATACAGAGCAGCTTGGGACAGACTCTTGTCAGTAGCATGCAGTGGATGCTCAGGAAGTCACAAGTCACAGCAAGGGAAATTCCAGCTGAACACAAAGGAACAGCATGTTCAGGAGAAGCATTAACAAACACTGCAACTTAGACCCAGAAAGGTGGTGGAATATCCACCATTACAAATCCAAAATTCACCTGGGCAATTCCCTAAGCAATCTGATCTGAACTTTGAGGACACTGTGCTCTGAGCACAGATCTCTCTTCTGATACATTTTTTCCAAAGATTATAAAAATAAAGAGGGAAATAATTGTCTTCGTGGATTGGGGTTGTTTTGGGGGCTGGGGGGCAGGACAGGAAGAGGTGGGAAGAGTCAGGAAAAGACCCATCCGAAACCTTTACACTCCATCACCCATCAGAGCTTCGTGAAGACTACAATGGGAAGACAGACGTAGGCCACATAAACAGAGGCATAAGCTGCAGTTCAGTACATGGACTTGCTTAAATTCAGGTTGTCACATGTGGGTGATTTGAAGAAATAAATCAGCAAAGTATCCTAAAGTAGTTCACAGAATCATAGAATGGCTGAGCCTGGAAGGGACCTCCAAAGGTCACCTGGTTCAGCCACCCTGCTCAAGCAGGGTCACCTACAGCCAACTGCCCAGCACCATGTCCAGATGACTTTTTGACATCTCCCATAGTGGAGATACTCAATCCAACTATCTCAAATTGAGAGAGCTGTTACTTACTTAAAAGCACCATGAAGTCCTTTTGCTTTATTACCATTTTCTAGCCTAATGACATCTGCACCAATCAAATACACTGCCAATGTATTCTGGAGTGAATTAAGAGAAAGTAAGTAGCGATGAATAAAGCATCCACACTGCAATTTATGTCTAGTCAAGGAATCAAGCTCAGTGCAGGATCTGAACTGTTCTGAAGAAGTACTTATGGGTTTAATCTTGTAACTGAGACAGCCACCACTAAGTGCCAAAAGCACTTACCAAATATTAGTTGATAAAAATCATCTACACAAGTTTGATATTGTAAGCAATGGGCTGCAAGCTGCAAACTTTTAATATATATTTAAATTTTATTTTGATAGTTAGCTCTGCCAATAATTATCAGAAATAGATCACACTGCACAAAATATCCACTATTTGGTAACCCTGCCATTCCACTATTGTTGTTGTAGTAGAGTTGTGTTCCACTCTTTCCCTGTCAGGATACCCCTAGGGTACATATTTTGCTACTGTTCTCACAATAAAGAACTGAATCCCCAAATGCATTTCTTTGATCCTTTTCTGTAAGATCAGGTGATAGGGTCTAAGAAGTAGAACATGGCTCTTCAGACAGACCAAGAGACTGCCAGAAACACAACTCCATGGCTGCAACTACTGCAAGAAAAAATGTGCCCACTGAACCTTCAAGAGCAGACACCCAAACTGCTGAAGTCAGGAACATCTCTTCCATGACATTGGAAAAAGAAACTCAATTCCAATTAGTATTCTTTGCACAAGACAATGGGAACCCAAGGCCTCTGGAGAGCACAGCTGGACTGACATTACTAGGACATTTACATGACCATCTGTTAAATTTTTCTTTGATGTATTATTACTATAACAATAGCCAACAGTTTTCCACATTAGTTGGAAACTGGAGAATAAGGATTAAGAAAACACAAAAGTCAGTCCTTACTACTGGACATTTTAAAGAAGTAATTGTTATGAAGTGCACCAAACCCTAGTTAATAGGGCTGAATTCCTGAGGTAGTGAAGTAGACTTTTTAAAAGGAAGGAACAGAAAGGAAAGAAAAAAGAAGGGGTTCAGGTAGGGCAAATGAAATAATGTCACACTGCCTATGCTCAGACTCCACTCCAATTGTGGCCAAGGATTTTTGGACCTGACTGGATGTGAAAAATGTAATTCCTAGAAGAATACCTTCTACGAATTTCACTTTCAGAACAAAAGCCCAGATAATGAAATCAGAGACAAGCCAGTAAGAGGCAAAACCATGCACATTCAGAGAGACAAGTAAATGGATAAGACAGTGTGTACTTCCATTCCTCCTGCCCTCCCCCTCAAAAGACAAACCCCAAGCAGAACATAACCTCAAGAACCAGTACAGTGCTGAACTCTAAATCAAGCCAGACACTGCGTGAGGAGCTCAGATGTCCAGGGGGAGAGAGACCAATATTGAAACCACCTGTTTCATTGTCTGCATTTTTTGCTGCTGTATCTGACCACAACTTCGGAAATGAACATTCATAATATTCACATGAACATCAGATTAGACAGAAAAACAGTTGCAAATAATTAATATTGGAGTATTTTTAGAAGGGAAAAATCAGCTTCTATGTCTAGCTGTTAGCAACAATGACAGGAAAAGGCTTCCAGATGACTCCAAGCTGCTGATTCAGAAGTTTGCCTTAGAAGGAAGAAAACTCTCAGGCGTGGTTAGTCTGCTGCTGGAGAAAACACAAATTCAGTCTGAGCTTCAAGTACGCATAAAATGCTTAAAATGAACTATCATCAGGAATCTGGCAGATTTACTTTGCTCCCCACTCTTCTCAATTTCTCTCTCACCAAGGAAATTATAACAGTTGATATAAATAAATGGAGATTAATCTGTTGCAGCTATAGGCTTGTAACAGTAGCATTAGCATTGTGTTTTGTAGAGTACTACCACTGGGGATTTTATTTTTGTTCTTACCAGTACTAGTTTGAAAGCTTTCAAAATCTCACAAGGTGTATTCCCTCAGATGCTACTAAATATGGAGTATTTCAATAAAATTCTATCCAAATCAAACCTTATTTTACAGTTTCCAACATCCACAATTCCTGTTTCCATAAAATTTCTTCTTGTGTATGACCTATATCAGAGACCTTTCAAGCTTTTGGCCCTAAACAATGGACCAGGAGATATGGATCATTTTTCCAAAAGTCTTCTGAACGGCCCTACTAATTTAGGAGAGAAGAAGAATGTAGGAGAATTTGTCTTAAAAGCTGAAACATAAAAGTTTTATCACCATATAATTACAAATGTATGAATGAGACAAGGGTAACAGTACAGAGGTGGTATAACCATTTGAAAACTGATTGCTGCTAAGCTACTAGCAGGACAATGAGACTCAAATTCCACAATGCTGCTTACCACTTCACTAACAAGTCAGCTCTGAAGGAGACTACACCTAAATCTCAGTTCCCACTCACTTGAGCATGTCTGTTCTTTCCTCAGAGGGGCCAATGAAAGTTGGGGCAGAAAGATCAGAGTAGACAGAATCTTTCTCAGGCTTTTAGCAAGCTGTCTCTTAGCTTCTTGAAGTAAAGCAAAATCCATATGCTGGGGAAGAAGCTCAAAGGCATCTAACTTTGGAACAGTTCTGCTGGTACTTTGCACAGCTTCTTAAAGAGACAGGATGTACAGTCCCTCCATATATTGCTTGTAATATAATGTAGCTCAATGGTGGGGTGCAGGATTTTACTTTTTTCTATGACAACAGATAAAGAATCTGGATTGGTGGCAGTGTGCTAGGTTGAAATCTTAGCTCCTCTTGAGCTCATGAGAAGAGCTGCCTTGCACATCTCTGTAGTGGGATATGCACTGAGGAAACCACAGTTTGACTTGAAGCACCGAGGAAATCTGAAAACATCGATTATTTGTGCAAAGGACACTGAAATTCATAGTAATCAGCACTTTGGAGAAGTAATCCATTTACACAAAGAATGTAAAAACTGAACATTTTTCCAAAGAGGAAAGGTTTCCTAAGGAAACAGGGCTTATGCTATTCTGTTCTTCGTGGCATTTGTCTCCCAGAACTTTCAAGCCTAAGGGCCAATTTCAAATCTGATAGAGGACCCGAGGGTTCCAGAATTATAGGCTGTCTAGAAATACTAATTTTACAAAAGGCAGCCATGCAGAGGAGAGAGAGAGACCCTGGTAAGTAGGCACTGAGACCAAAGCAGTACTATTATTTCAACCCCCTACTAAATACCAGGAAACCCAACTGGGACTTTGTTGGGCATCCTTGAATCCAACAAAATCCCAATGGCATCACCACAATCTGCTTCTCATAACGCTATTTCAAAGGGGATAAGAAAGGAAACTATAAATAAATAAAAACAAAAAGAAAGGCCACCTCATACACACATATATGCTTTGTGTGTATATGATATTACAATTGTGAACAAGGGTCTTGCTTTACATTACATATTTTGCATGAAAAATGTCTGATGGAACACAACCATATTTTTTTTATAGTTGCTTCTGAGCCTTTTGTGATGCCAAAATCGCCCTACACATCTTCACATCTTCCTTATAAATGAGATTTCCCTTGCTATAGTCTCAATTTTTAAAAATGACCAATATTTCATTTACCATTTGATGAGAATTTAGTGTTAAGGCTACAGGTAGAAACCCCACAGATTTGTTTCCAAACCAAATTTCTATTGTTAAGTCGAACCACTGACCAGAGGTGAAATGAGGTAAGGACACATCTGTTGAGGAGGTAAAGACTTCTTCCTATTCAAAAAGCAACAAGCAAACAAACACAGTGGCAGTCTGGTTCAGCAGCTAGAACAGTAAAATACCATACAAACTGCAATCAGACATTAAATATATTTCTTCTCGTTTATGTATTTCAACCTTTCACCTTCTATAGGAGTCTGGTGGGTGCCAGTACAGCTCAAGAAAGCCAATTCTGAAATGTGTTTTGGAAAATTTACGGTTAACAAAATCATTTGCCTACAAGAAAGGATACTTATATATTCTTTTATCCTCTGCTTTCTAATAAATTCTGGGTTGTAAATTGTGTGTTTTGTACAGTATTCAACATATTCAAAGAATAATCTACAACTAGAGATCATAGCACTGTGGCATTAAAAAAAATGTTTGCTTTGAAAACAGATGTCTTTTTTCATATTAGCCAGGACAGCAGCTTGCGACCTGTACTGTTCGAGACTGTTATTCAGGGAGATTGAAACTGGCATAAAAAAAGAACTTAAAAGTTTTCCTTCTCAGCCTGAGAATAAAGCAGGTATGTCCAAAAGCTTTTTATAACAGAAACTTTGCTCCTCACTAAGTAGCATGCCTATCTCATGAACTGGGAAAAGCTGTGACACAGCAGACTGGAAAAATGCTAATTGCTTGTAGTACATAAAATTCAAAGCCAAAAATCTGTATTCCCACTCCCTAAATCCCTAATCTCATAAGCAGCCAACTCTGTGTGGGGCAGTTTTAAATGCTTACAGAAGCATCATCGGGAACAATCCATCAACATTTTTACAGCTGCCTTATTGCCAGTCAGAAAGGCCATAACAGCAACTTTATTCATGAACAAAAGCAACTTAGAAACCATTACTGCAGATTTCTATGGCAGGAAAAATATTCCTGTTATGTTCCAAACAAAGCAACAAGTTTAGCTGAGTGCATGAAGGAGACTTTTCTGTACATGGCTGAAACTTCATGTACCCCAATTGCTCTCTTTTGTCTTCTTCAGCCAGAAGTTATTTTACTTTTTTAAACACACATTAAATCAAATATTCCCTTAGTTAAAATGCCTCAGAATTCAGGCCCTTTTTCAGTATCTAGGCAAGGCCTAGTTTTAACACCTCAACAAGAAGCACTGTCAAGTGCAGAACCTTTGTGTGTCATCTTCAGCAGTGCATTCCTGCTCACTCTTCCCTCTCCCCAGTTGTGCAAGGGATGCTACTGAACTGCAGACCTCCTGTGATACACTATGAGGAACATAAAGCCTGCAAGCTTCAGTCTTTTTAGTCAGGGTTTCACTCCAGCAGAATTCAGCTGCAGTATAGGACCCTTCAGGCTAATGCATTACTGTCCAGAGGTCTAAAAACATCCCCCAAGGGCTTACAGGAATGCAGAAGAGACAGGAAATGGGGCTGGCAGGATGTCCCAGGGAATGGGGGCAGAGGCAACCAGAATTAAGAAGGGTTAAAGAAAACTCCCAGCCCCTTCTGTCAAGACCCTGACTTCAAAGAGACATTTTCAGTATGACCCTCCCATGCCAATTAACAAAAGTAATGGGGAATAAATAAATAAATAAATAAATAAATTTCATAGCCAGGGAAATTACTCATGAATGTATATTTTAGATCTATGTAATGTTATGCATATAGCTGGGATTTAAAGTGCAATTTAGATAAAGTAAAAAAGCAAAATACAACCTCATCAGTAATTCTTAGAAGAAGCCAATTTAAGACAAAGTAAGACATTGATTTCCTTTTTATCCAAGCAGAGCAACAAATTTTTACTCTAAGTGCTTTTCATCTATTAAGAAATGCTGACTGCAGTAAGCTACTATTCATAAAGTCTTCTCTGTGCACAGGCAACTCACCATATATTCTTTAGAAGACTAATTTACTTTTTTCTGTTTAGTTTTTAAAGCTAGACATGGATATGTACGGCTTACTGAGATAAATGGCCTTTAAGTTAGATGACAAAAACCTAAGAACACAGAAGTTTCATTTCTTTACAAATGCAATCACAATCATTTAAAACTCCTGGTACCTACACAGCTAATTCTGTTGCGGGAAGGGTTACATTCATGTAGTAAGTCTGTCGCGCTAAAAACTGGGTTGTCCCTAACTGGGGCTATTTAGCACACAGACTTCAACATAATGAAGGCTGTAACTTTATAGGGAGATGGAGCAGTCTGCAGAGCGGTGCATTCCTATACCAGCATAATGTCAACAGAAAAGGCTGAGTGGTGATGTAATGTCTGAGGGCATGCCAGAGTCAAGAGACTTTTTGTTTGATTCACAGGGTACAAGTTATTTCTCCCCACCCCCACCTTTTTTCAAGGAGGCAATGGGAAGTTGATTTTACAGCTACAACAGTAGTTATAGAGCTTCACATTATCTGCACAGTGAAAAACAGGAATGAGTTGTTAACATTCATCATCATAACACAGGCAACAATTCTTCAGCAAGAAAAGCGTTTGGTCTATTTTAGTTTGGGGGGGGTGTGGTTGGTTTTTGCGGGTTTTTTTTTTGCTGCTGCCCATCACCATGGCCTCTGAGGCTCCTACACTTAAAAATGCATGTGGGTACCTGAGGTCCTTCAATACTTCCTGTATCCTCAGATCCAAGAAGATATTTTTCCATAAAAGTCTAGCAATTAAAAATCCTTAGTATGTAAATAACATTTCCCAAATTCTAACACTGACAAAAAGAATGGAAACTCCCCCAGTCCCCTGACACAACTAAAGATTTTCACACATTTTGATTTGTATGTAAACAAACATTTTTGCACACAAGGGTAAAGGCAGTGGGAGTCAGATGTGTAAATAAACTGCCTTTAAAATTCTGGGCCTGGATCCTTGTACCAGAAGGATGGGTAAAATACGCTCTCAAATAAACCTCTACAGCCAACAGGGAGGGAGTGGGCAGCTGAGAGTCACGCTTGATTCATCTAACCTATCTCACCCTTCCTTCCCTTCCACAGCTGTATAACTCAAGTGAACTCCTGGATAATGCACAATGCAAACAATTTTGAGTATGTTTATCCACCAGTACCAGAGCTCTCTTTAAGAGAAAAGAAAAATCAGTGTCATGTGAATGAGGTCATTAAACTCAAGCTATGTGCAAAAGAGAGGAGCAAATGGAGGTAACCATAAATGGGCGCAAATACACGAAAACCCAAACATTGCCTCTCAAGCTTTAATAGTTTTAAGAATCAGCAAAAGTCTGACTGTGGCATTCCTAGGAAAATTTCTTGCATGTACTATTCACTGATATCAGCTTCACACAGACTAGGGCAATAATGGTTCTAGAGGAAAATAATAGCAGGTGTTCATCCCTGCAATATTTCTGTCACTTAGCTTGTGCTACAACCCCTCACATCCAAAATACCTGCAACAACTCCAAACCACCTAAGCATTTCAGAATGTGTTCTTTTAAACTTAAAAAAGTTAAAATAATTTAATTTAACAGGTGAATCTTTCTGAGTTTTATTCCTTAAAGCATTAATGGTATTTCATTTTTCCTTAAGAGGTTTCAATCTACTTGCATCACAGACACTCCAATAAGATGACCTGCTATGCAGATTACTGCATACCTGCAAGTAGCAAGCTCCCCTCTAGAGTGAGGAGTTCTGGATACACATCCTGTTGAGTACCTATCACAATTCGTGGGTGCTAAAAAGACAATACTGAGAAAACGTTAGTATACGGAGCCTAACTGCCATCCACAGACAAACCAATCAAAGTGTTCTGCAACTAGTAGTCTGTGTTTTATTTGTGCAAAGAAATTGTATTAATTTAACACACATACTTTTGTCAAAGTAAGAATAACACATCTGATCATTATGGGAACTTACATATTTAATTCCTTAAAATATGAGGGTGAGAAAACTCATAGGCTGTGTGCTTGCAGCTTGTGATCTGTTAGTTTTTGCCATATGAAAATCCAGCAGCTCCATATGGAACATGGTGTTACTTACCTTCTATGTAAATTTTCACCACTATGTTACAGCAAACTTCCAAAGTCAAGTACTAAAACACTAACGGCTATTGTTTTTTAAACCCTGATGGTCTTGATTTACCAGAAAACTTCATGTGAGTAAACCATTTTCCTTGTACAAACTTTGTGGAAAGATTAGCAAAGGCTGTTGTTGTGAGGAGCTGAGTCTCACAGCAATGAAAAGCCATCTCTTGATCTCTCACCCACCCTCTGATCTCTTCCTTCTATTGCATTCAGACACTTGAGAGAACCCTCTGAGTATCATATAAGTCATTAAACCAGAAAA
This sequence comes from Melopsittacus undulatus, assembly GCF_012275295.1. Taxonomy (NCBI): domain Eukaryota; kingdom Metazoa; phylum Chordata; class Aves; order Psittaciformes; family Psittaculidae; genus Melopsittacus; species Melopsittacus undulatus. Next base: position 47,729,673 of record NC_047530.1, read on the forward strand.
AGAAGTAAATACTTCTGCAAGGCTGGAAAGTTGAATCAGTGAAAGGTCTTGCATCACCTCTAATGAGTGAGAAATGCCTCCCCCTTTCAGCAGTTCACTTTTTTCCTCAATGCAACTACATTCTTCCTCAATGCAACTACATTCTGAGGCACTGATGAGTTAAGGATTTCTAAGCATTGATAAATTAAGGACATCCCTTTTTTGTTAGGGTTAAAACATAGAATAGAAACCAACTTCATCAGATGAACTACCAGTGATACCACACATAATAGGTTTTGAACACAAGAGAGTCACACTTTTAAATTACTATACTCCGTATGAAGTATTAAAACCTAACTATTTAAGACAGTTTAAAAGGGGAAAAAAAACAAACCACTGAGACATCATTTTAATATAGATTAAAAGAAAAATTGAAGACAGAAGAAAATCAGAGGTACAGCGAGGGAAAATTTCTGAAGAAGCCTTCCTACCACAAGTGCCACTCATAATCTGAACACAATTTCCTTATCTTTAGATCCCTCCAAATGAGCCTTAGCCCACACAAAGTTTTGATCCTATAAGGAAATACAAGCAAGGAATTCTATGAAACTTACCTTGCATGGATCTCAAATGAAAGATATTCTTTATTAAGGCAAAGGACAGCACTATTAAATGTAAAAGGGGGCTAGAACCAGATTAAATTGGAACCAGATTTATTTCTTTTTCTGGTGAATTCTGATTTGCAGGGGGAGTCTTGTATACATTATTTCACACTCACAAAACTCACCGAAAAGCAAAAGTATTCTAGTTGTGTAGAGGGGTACAACTCAAATAATATTTTGAGGGTTTTTTTACTTATCTTCTGTATCTTACGGCAGGTTCCAACTCTAACCTTCTTTTCTAGATACACCTGGAATTGATTCTCTGTAAAAGACAGTCCCTAATTACTATCCCCAGTGTTGACAATCTTAGCTGAATTTGAGTGTCACTGCACAGTTACAGATGCAGACAGCTGGGCCACATGTTGGCATTTTCTGTTATTTCATTATCTTTTTCCTTTCGAGTTAGATGACAGGTACAAGCAAGTATCTAAATGACAACTTCCATCATGTCTAATATTCTGTATTAAACTTCACCTTCCATATTAGCTTCTTACAGCATTTATAAGGGTTTATAAATGCTTGCCTTTTCTTCCGATCTCCAACTGCCTAGTAGCATTATGTGTTGATACTTATCCAAACAGAAAGTCCATCAAGCCAAAAGAGTATCAAGGGGATTTTAAAAAAATGCAGTCTTCTGAAGCACTACAGCGACCTAATAGAGAACAGCCATAATCTTCCTATTAAAAAACACCATACTCATAAGAAAATGGCCTAGAAAGCACAACAACAGACACTTTTATCTTGACCTTCAGCAACAGATAAGAAGCTAAACTATGTGTCAGAATGTAAAGGGGCCTACTCTGACTTCCAAAAGAAGCGTATCATCTTTAGGCTAAATAATGGACCACAAATCATCAGCAGCTTTCTTCTTAAACAAGACATGTGTTTGCCTATTCTTTATAGTAAATCATTCTATTTTTTAAAGATAGTTTTATTATTACATTTTCACATTCCTCCTGCCAAAAACTATGTAAAACTCTGAAACTCTTCTCAAGTTCAGTGACGTAAATATATTTCCTACTTGCAAACTGAAAGAAGCTCAACTCTGCCTCCTGCAGCAGCAGCAATGGAATTAATGACCAAATTCTAATGCAGAAACTTTACTGATAACAGCTAATAAATTTTCAGATCTTAACTATACTATCATGGCTTAAAAATATTTTGTTTTGTCCTTACACAGACTTAGTTGTTATTAAATACAGCTGTCCAAAGACAATATCCAGTTCTAGAATCATACTGAAGGCTGTTAAGTCCCTTTATGTGACCTATTTACTTCTGATAAGTAGCAGAGACAGAGTCCCACTTCAGTCAAGTAACAAACTATTCCTTCCTAACCACCTGCCATCACCACTTACAAAACACTGAACTATAAAGATCTGTAACCTGATCAAGTAATATCGTATTAAAAGAGAAATTTAACAATTTGAAATAAGAATCAATAACTCTATAAATCCACAATAGCTATGTTTTGTGGGATTGCCTCTACTGCACTAAGCAGTAATGAAACGCAAGGAAGATGCTTGCTTGTTGTATGTAGATAATATTGTCTACCCATCCTTCTAAAATCACATTAATCTGACCTAAAAAGTCTCTGCAAATATTTTTCTTGTGATCATCACCTTCCAAGAAAGTACTGGATCATGTCAAATAGAAGTAAAATTTATCTCGTGCTATGGTGTATGTTTTCCTTCTTTCAGAGCCTACATTGCCAAACAGTTCTGAGGTAAGCCTACACGTATCTTGCCTTCTGTTTCATCTCCCAAGCAACTTACAGGTGTTTTCAAACACTAATGGAAACTCTGGAGACTGAGAACAGCATTGTTTGATTATTACCTGATCACGATCACCTGCAAAACAGCAGCTCTTCATAGTACATGAGTTGAAGTACCCTTGGTTGTCAAACTGGAAGACAGGCAGCCGACAGTGAATGTCGTAGAGGACTGGGGGAAGGCGCCGACGCAGTGCCAGCAGCTGGGTTCCATTGCTGTTGAACCGGACACTCATGGCACTCTGAAGGGAGAGGTTTCCACCGTAGCGGAGCAGTGAACTGGGAAAAGACAGCAGAAACAAGTGAGGTGGCATTAAAGACAAAAGAATCTCTCCAACCTTACTGTGTCATTTCAAACAAGCCCAGTAAACTATAATCTTACTTTGTGTGCATTTAATTTCTGCTTCAAGGCATCAATTCCCAAACAAAGTTTATTCAAAACCTGAATTGCAAACTATCAAAACACTAAAGTAACACTATAAGGTCTTCAGAAGAGTAAATATAAAGACTGTGAGTAGTTCTGTTAGTAACAACTACATTTCCCACATAGGGGCAAAGTTTTGCAGAGTAACCTTAGCCTTAAAAAGACTGTTCCTGTACTTCTGGGATGTCTGCATTTGAGACTGACCCTACCAGCACCCATCTGGTGCCTGAATCCAGCCAGCCCAAACTTTTTTTCCCCTGCTCTGGCACCAGATGGCATTTTCTCTGATTGCAGATACTCTGACCATTGTATCACTTCTGCTTCTATTTGCATTTCTACAGGCATAAGAGGATGTCTGAGTTCTACAATCAGTTCCAGGTGCTGCAAATAAAAGGCCATCTTGCTAACAAGTTATTGCAAGAAATGCTAAACCAAGTCACCCAGCTAATCTCAAACTTGCTTCATCAAAAATATTGCCAAGTAAGTAAGACAATGTGACTATTTGACACCTAAAACCCTCATAGTTGAGTTTGCTTGAATAAGGCTGTATGATCAGAGCTAGAGTATTTGTATCAGCTCTTATTGACATATACAAGACAAAACCAACGGGTCACAAATTTCCAGGCTTTCTCTTTAAAACTATAAAAGAGTATGGAATTTGTTCCATCCAGGTACCTAAAGGTAATCAAAGCATATCTGAAATTCAACTTGCATTGTGTGGGCTGTTTTTTTTCAAAGACTTAATTCTGAAATAACTGTGTGTATGGAAAGGGAGACAATGAAGGAAGAAGACATTTTATCCCTTTTTTTGTTGGGAAAAATCAATAAAACCTCCTTGAGCAGTACCAGAGCTTGACCTTTTGTTAACAGGTTTTGAGCAAACCACATCAAATATTGTTAAGTGCTGTGATTTTTATGCACCTTCTGGATCAGGAAAGGCACAAAAATTTGCAGATCCTACAGGGACATACATTCATTCATGGACTTTAATGCATTATACTTTCTGATGTAGCCCTCTGTCCCAACATTTGTGAGAAATGAGTCACTCAGCATGGATGTAAAGCCACATTCCATGCAGGTTGAAGCATGAATCCACTGCATGCGATACTGTAAAGTTAAAAACTATTGTTCCTAAGCCAGAGTTAAACAAACCCAAAAATAAAATAGAAAACTCTGCATAACAAGCACACTAGAAATACACTGCTCTCACACACACACACTTTGTGACCTGATCAATCAAAGCCAAGGTGCTGCAAAGAAATCAGAAGTCACAGCTACAAAACCATCTAGTAAGAGCTTTGAGATGGGCACCACAACTTATGAATGCCTTATCATTATGAAGAGTCCTGGTCTCTCACCCGTGTGTGCATTTTTCCAGGCAAAGCTGCTGAGCGTCTTAATAGTGCTCACAGCTTTTAATAAAACCCTGAGAAAATTTAATACTAGAATCTGTAGCCTTAGAGACAAGGATTTAGGATCCCCTCATCAGCCCTAGTTTCTGTTAATCAAGATCCAGGAAGGACTCAAGACATCTCAAAACAGTCAGGCACCAAAAAACAAACAAACAAACAAAAAAAACCCCAAAAAATTAAAAAGTCCAAACCCAAACAAAAATCAAACCACCTCCCCCCAGCCCACCCCAAACCAAAGCCACATAAAAAATAAACAAAAAAATCCAACCCAAACCCCCAAACCAACCAAAATCCCCCCCCCCAAAAAAACAGGCAGAAAAGAAAGGTAATTTTTTAATATAAAAATATAAAAGTTTTCCATCATGAATAAGAATACCTTAACATATATGCATCAACTAGAATTAATGTTAAGGTGCAGTCACTGCTGCAGCAAGATTAAAGCCCTTTTCCTTAGTATCAGTTCACCTCCTCAATGTAAACCACAACCTAGAATTCTTTTCTTCCTACAAGTGAGTGAGCCTACCAGATGCCCCATCTTTTCCACTCCTCAGGCAAAGTTTCTATGGTTACTATTACTATGCCCTGCCTGAAATATTCTGAGGTTATATTTTGCAATAATAATGGTGTAGTATCAAACTAGTTTCCATGCTGCTTACAGATGTTTTCATTCAACTCCTGTACCAGTCAAAGCTATCAAAGAAAACACCTCTTGGAGTTGAATGCTATATCGTGTTTCAGTAACTTTAATGCAAAGCTTTAAAAGAATATTTTATTTCAGAAATTAAATGAAGGCTCAAACTTCAGAAATTATGATCATACACACACATGAAAAGCCTAGAATTAAGGAGCTGCATAGTTATGACCCCTCAAAAGACCAACAGCTTTGCTTACCTCATACCCTCACTTCACACGACTCAGCCCCACATGTAATGGAAATATATAGTTTATGCTACAGTTCCTTGAATATTTGGCACAAAGGAAAAAGAAATAAACCAAATTAACCAAACAAATGGAAAAACCCAAACAAAAATCCTGAGACAAACAAATCTCAAACTAATAAAAAAAGGCAGTGGGCTAAGTTTGGGTATTAGAAAAGGAAATACTAAAATAGCCATTCCTCATTCATCAGACTCTGTAGCTACAAGTACAGCAAAATGCTGCACTAAATCAGAAGAGAGTGGTTTTCCCCACCATGCTGTGTCCTGCTTGCTTCTTCGGTGCCTCTTTGAAAGGGTTTATTAAATTAACTGCACAGTGTTTAACAAGCTATGGAAAGAGGCAGCAGGTACTCAGGTGGGGGTGAGGAGAGACAAACTGACACCAGTTTATTTCCTGACCTAGAGGAGGGAGTGCAGAGGAGGGAGTGCAGCTCATGGCTCCATCTTGGTGGAAAAGCTGGGAACTTAGTTCACAGCGGACATAAGCAGTCAGCTGTCTCCAAGAAAGAAGCTGGGGGAAGTGATGTTATTCTTTGTACAGTAGTATACCAGTACTACTACTCATTAGAACTAAAGAGAATGTCTGAATCAATAAGCTCTAAAGATCTGCAAACAAATCAGAACCAGTTTTGCTCTTTTTCCTTTTTTGGGGGTGGGGAGGGAAGAGGAAGGGGAGGGCTGTGTTTAAGCATGTTCAATGTTCAAATGACTACCTCCACTTTCTTGGTTGCATCATGGTGCTGCTCTATACCTTTCTTTAGTCAGTGCTACCTTTGGATTTTTTTCCACACAGGATTACGTGGGACAGTGTAGACATGCTTGGATACATTGCTCATGTTGCTTCTAACGGCTCCTTATTGCATGCTATAGCAAAGGAATTTCAGAGGCAACACCTTCTTGCAGTTACTAAAAAGTTTACTGATACATCTGACTAAGAGCAATACTCTCCTCTCAAAGACATAGGACATGACAGCTAGTGAGAAATCTGAAGACCATCTTAAAAGAACAACTATGAACAAGATGGATGCCCCTCCTGCCAAAATCCAGACCCAGATTACTCTGGGATTTAGTCTGCTTCCAAATTTGGCTCATCCAGCCAGCTGTGGAATGCTGGTATTGCCTACTAGCTCTGGAGGCAATACAGAGAGATACGTGCACTTCTGAGTTTTTAAAAAGGTCATCTTGGATGATTAAGAGAAATATTAAGTCCAGAGAAGGAACAGTAAAATCCAACCAAACATGCTGGAGCTGAAGGGAGGCTGAGGAGGGAGGGAAAGGGCAGTTATGTGCATTATGGTCATTTCTGTAGTTGAATATGCTGCAAGCAGGCAGCACTCAAGTGTTAACTAAATACCAGCTCAGGCAAACAATGGAAGGCTTTGAATCCAAGAGTAGCCCCACTAATGTAAATAAACACATTTCTACTGGCAGCTAGTGGGGTGAGAGAAGAAGTAAGTCTTGTTGCACTCAGAATGTGCACGAAAAGTCTATACCTGAAACAAGCGTTTCTCTCTCCTCCTTTCTTCCCTTTTCTGAACAAAAAAGCTTTTTCATCCTTTTTTGAAAAGTTGACTGCCTGACTGGTAAACACAAATGTAACCCAGGCTATTCAAAAGTTAACTTGGCAACAGACAGTGGCCATTAAAACCACGAGATCAGTGTCTTGGTAGAAATAAAATAAAAGCAGCATGAATGACAGCATAAAACAGAACCACTAAATAAAACCATTGAATAGCTTCTCTTGATAAGCTACAAATCTGACAACGAAAAGCAGCACAGAAACTGTCCCTGGGATATGAGTGCCATTTAAGAGGGAGAAGGAAGGAAGGAAGGGAGAAAGTGTTAGCATCAAATAGCAGTGTGTGAAACTAACTTAAAGAAAGAATGAACTTGAAAGGAAAAAATTAATTTAATGTTTGTAACTAATACACATCATTGCATACAACTGTTTTTGTCAGCATTTCTGTAACCACAAAATTGAGGAACTTCAAACTATGCAAAAAGAACTGGAATGAAACTTGGCAAACAGAATCTTGGCCTAGAAAACTGCAGAAAGGTTTGGGTTTTATTTGGAATAAAGGTAATCTCTGTGTGTAAAAAAAACCCACAATTCTTACTTAGTCTGGAGCAGACACTTAGAAAGAGCCAAATAACCAACTAACAAACTAACCAAGCAAGCACAGGATCAAATCAACATGGAAGGTTTTGGTTTTGAGGGTTTTTTAAAAGTAGGTTACAACTCTCACAGAAATCTCAAGATACCTGCTTTTCAAAGAAACTAAATCCTGTCAAAGTGTATGAAGTTTCTCTATATATATTCAGAAGTGTTAACAAATGCGAAGGAAGTCCATCAGTGTTCTTAAGATTGAAAAGGTACAGAAACCATGCTCAGGATTTTCTTATTTCTCAGTAGCATGCTCATTTTCAATTATATCATCAGTATTTCTGATCATTTCACTACCTATTCAAGAACTACATCCCCCAGAATCCTTAACAGGAAGTAGGGGATATTTGCCTGGACTTCAAAGAATAACAAAATAAAATAAAGGCTGTGCATTGTTAGCCTAACTGAACACCTTAACTTTCCTTCAAAGAGGACATACAAGTAGAATCAACTGCATGCACCAAAACTGGGAAAGTAGGGAATATGGGGTGAAGTTCTGCATGATCTAGATGTCATTCCTTCTGCTCTTTCCTGCTAGGGTCAGGACTATGTAACTTAGTATAAAAAGGAATCCCCCATCATTAATACATTTTCATGCATGGCAAGCTCTAAGGTGAACAGAAGCTTCACTTTCCCCTCCAAACCAGGAGGGCAATAATTTATTATTTTTTTTTTATAAGAAAGATTCTTATCTGATAACTTCAGAATCTGGTGCCTTAAGAACGTCAGACTTCACCAGATTTATGTACCCAGAGAAGTCAGACCACGTAACAGCAAAGGCTTGCGTGGTTTGGCCCTTATGGTCTAATTAAATCACTGAATGCTAATGTTGCTTCACCACTGATCTCAGGCAGCTCTCCAGAAAGCATTGTATTTTCCTTTATTTTGCCTTCATTCATGGGGAAAAAAAGTACAGAATTTCAGCATTTTGAAGAACATGACAAGAGCAAAGACATAAAGTAAACTAAATTCTCCCCCTCATCTCTATTACTTCTATCCTTCTATGACTTAAGGCTTTTCCACCATTATACCAATTAGACAGTAGCAAATGACAACAAACACACCACCTTATTTGTTTGAACGTTTCAAATCCTCCTCCAGATCTGTCTTAACATTTGTTTTGGTCTTATTACAGACCTGTTCCCAAACATTCTCACTGTTCTAGGCTTGCCCTCACTATAGATCTGTGAGTCAGCAGGCACAAGTGTCCTGTTCTCACTCTCTGATTGAATCATCCAGGTGTTACTGTAACCTGAGTAATAAATGAGATCTTGTAGACAGTAATTTTGCAGGAAAAGAAAAAAAAATAGCCAGGTTGAAAAAAATAAAAGTAGAGAATATGAAGTAAAAAGCAACTGTCCAACAACCACAAATAACCTAGCAAAATCACCTGATCATTTTCCTCCTTTTCTAATCTGAATTCTATAGCTGGAGCCCATTATTCAGCCTGTTCAGAAATAGTACCTTGTAGGATGGAGTACAGACTGTGATAGAACACTGCACAGATGAATCCAGCAAAACACAAAGGAGTAGCTTCCATCCATCAGATAAGCAGAGAAGATGCAAATACAGCCAAACATGGCATGAGAAGATGACCTTTACGTCAACTGAAGGAACAGAAATTGTTTCCAAAACGAAGCACAAAGACCAAAGATACCAGAGAACCTTACCTCAATAAAATAATCTGAGTGTGAAAGTTGGTAATTCCTCCTGAAAGGTATATCTATATTCACACCTTAGTGTCTCTGCAAAAGCAGCTACATATCAATACTGCAATCCTATGAAGCATTTTCTCCTACACACACTTCTGTGTTGAGATTCTTCTACTGCATTAGGAAAGCTGAGTAACGGCAGACACAGGTTTGTTCTTTCATTCAATAATATATATGCACTCACCACCCTTCCCTCCCCCAGCAAAGCTGCACAGAATTTTAATTTAACAAAGCTATAAAGGCTGAAATTAAAGAGCAGCAACAAGAAAGTAGGCCTTTCTTTTGACAGGGAAAGTGGCAAGATCCAAGATGCTCCTGCAGAAGCACAGTCCAGTCTTGAATCTATAAAGTTTTTGCCTCTAACAGGTACAAGATGAATAAAAATTATTACATAAAGCTAACTGAATGGAACTGTACACACAACTTTGGTCTCATCAAGTTGGTTCCATCAGTTTCCCATGGACTGATGTTTCAAAGTCTAATTCCTTTGTCTTACAAAACGCTTGAAGTAACACTTCACATGTTCTCTCATAAACACACTAAAAGGATGCCTCCCTTGTATTCAGTCACCAATAATTTATTTTACTTTTTAAAAGAAAAAAATGGCTTCTCTTAATTATCATTTTAATTCCCCTCTCATTGAAATGAAGCATAAAAGTGATTTGTATAAGGCTTGTATGATCACATGCCTATTTCCTCAGAAAAGCAGGCTACCAAAAAACCTTAAATCAGAGCTTCTTTTGAATGACAGATTAATATTTGATACTTATAAAATCTGCACTGCAAGGCCAATACTTTACATTTCATATTCTTGCTTTAGAAAGACTGCTGTGTTCAAGAAGTTCAAAACTAACAAAAAGATTAAGCATCATACGGCTTTTGAAGTAGGAAGTAACCCCATTCCTTGATACAGGAAAAAAATGAGGGCAAGAGAGGTCAATCAATAGATCTACCCAACACTGTGAAACAAAACCAGGCCTTCATTCATGCGGAAAAAAAGTACAGAATTTCAGCATTTTGAAGAACATCACAAGAGCAAAGGCATAAAAACTGAACTCTTCCCCTCATCTCTATTATTTTTATCCTTCTATGATTTAAGGCTTTTCTGCCATTACAGCAATTAGACAGTAGCAAATGAAGCTACTTATGTTCTTGAAAACTGCAAACCTGAACAGCACTGCTGCTTCTGGGAGCAAGCTAGATCCCACAGAGCAAAGAGACAGTACCTAGCTTAAAGTGCCTGTCCAGAACCAAACCAGGCTAGTTTGGGCATGATGGTAAGTGTGAAAAAGTTTAATCTTCTAATCAGAAAGTCCCCATGCATATGATGGAGGGCTATCTGCAATGGATAATGTGATTTTTTTTCTAGTGGTCTGAGAAAATTAGTAAATCAAGACAGGAAAAGCTGAACAGAAGAGTCGCTATAGCCCTATTTGAGGACAAAAAAGAATGAGAAGCTAAACTGCTAACAATACCCATTTTCATTATACAACTTGAACCTCAATAATCCAGATTTCATTTGTGTGTCTGATCAACAAATCTGTGGATGCTGCAGTAAAGACAAAAAAAAAATCTTCCATTCTGTCATTGAAAAAAAAAAACCCCAATTTCAAAGATCTTTAGTTTGCACATCACCAGATTAACCTGAATACACTCTACCTACAGGAAGGATACCGGCATAAGCATAAAAAAGGCTAAATTAAACCCTCTATCCCAAGAGAGGCTGAAAAGGTTAGGCATAAAGCAGGACTGCAAACGAGATAAGGAATGTGTAAATCTAAAACAGAAGAGAAGTGAGAATGCCCATCCTACAATACCATCTTAGTTAATTCTGTAATAAGACATAAAGGTGGGAAAAAGAGACTACAGCACCTGTTTCACACACTTAATACCAAGTAGTATTCAGCAGACTTGCACACTTAGTATTCACACCAGCAACAGAAAAGAGCACTTGCTTCAAAGTAAAAAGTATCTAGCAATTAATTCACTGATTTACATCTTTTGCAACTTTGGTACAACATTTCTGTCTTTCCAAGGGAAAAAGGAAAAAAAAAAAGCAAAAAGCATCAACTGGTTCAAAGTGGCAACCACAAAAAAGGAGGCCATATGCAGCAAAGTGCTCTTCCCAGCAGAAGTAACACTTAAGCCATCAGCATAACTGAAGGCTTAATGACTGTCACCATCTCTCTTTGCCCAAAGTAAAAAAGGTTTTTTTGTGAATGCATCCTTTTTTCTTCAGTGGCCCCCTACTAGAGACACAGAGGGGACTAGGCTCAGATGTTTCTAACACTGAAAAAGTAATTTGATTTTGGCTCAATCTGTGTCAAACAGTTTAGAGATTTATTTATGGTTACAATGAGGAAAACAAAAAAAATACTGTCACTCATCCAGATGCCATTAGCATTCAAAAGTTCCTTCAACACAACCCAAAGATTTCCAAAAAAGAGTAAGTCAAGCAACAATAAGCTCCCTTTTTATGACATTAAAGGGAACTTCAAAAAAATAATGGGAAACAAACGGTGGTGGTGGGGAGGGAATATCTAAGTTTGGGTTCTGTGTTATTTGTGGCAAATAAGCCAAGTTGGACTAGGTCAGGAAAGGTTCAAATTCTAGGTTGAGACACAGATCAGTTGAGCTGCCTCAATAGCATGGAAGCAAAACTGATGAGGATGGTACGTGTGTGGGATGAGTTGTATTTCCTGAATCGCAAGAGAAGACAAATAGTTATATAGACTATTTCAGGTGGTGTGGCTGACCCATACTGGTGAGTGCCTAAACAGCACTTAAAAATTTGTTATATTTTAACCTAACTAAATGAGTTGCTTTAATGAGCACAAAGTTAGTAAAAATTCACAACAAACAGTTCAACTGGGAAGGGAAGGGAAAGAAAACAAACTGATAAGCTTGACAATGAAAAAGTGGTTGCCAAGATACACATTTTTCCTGAGCTCATTAATACAGTGCTCTGCTCAGAGCAGGGCAGCATACTTTTATTGCACTGAAATAATTTGAACAGTTGGTTGCTAATTCAGTGATGTAGAGGACTCTTCCATTTGCAAGGGCTTTGGCAACCTCAAAGCACAAGCATTAGAAGTGGTTAGAATCACAAGGTTATTTCTTTTACATGCAGTGTCAAAATGCAAAACAGTCGAAGAAAAACCTTAAATCTCCACAAACTATTCCTTCCATCCCACTCCTGTCACCATCACATAACATCTTACTAAAAACCCGTAAATAAAAAGACAATTACAACCAAAGATGCTACTTGAAGAAAATTTCCAGTGCACCTGTTCTACCCTCTAAGGAGCTCTGAACCTCACTAAACTCACTGTCAAGAAGCAAACTGCGTAGTTATCCCCCCCAGTTCATATCCCCTGCTAACAATCATCAATACTGGATCCCACAGTTGTGCTTCCAGAAGCTCAGTATTTCACAGTATTTCAGCCAACTACTTTTTAGAGGAAGCTCAGGAAGGTAAGCTAGAAAGAATAAAACTCAGCATGTGCATGAGCATTTCTCAGAAAATAAATGTTGTCTCTGTTCTTCTGGTATGATCTTTAAGGATTAAATACCTTGAAGATTCAAGCTGGGAAACTAAAATCGGTAACAGCTGGAGACTTAAATCTGTGGCATTAGTTATAATGCTGGTTTTATGACTTTAGAATACCTTATGCATCACTTCACAGGTTTTCTAAAGTCCTCTCTATGCAACAGGCTATAAATATCACCTGTGGTACAGACAGAGCTGCAAATACTCATCATCTTCCTTTCCTCCCTTTCTCTTGCACTCTCATCAATCAGTAACAAAAAAAAAAAAAAAAAACAAACCAAACAAAATAAACCCTGCCTCTATTTACAGGTAATACTTAGCCCTTTCTTGCAAAGGTGGTCAATTTAACTTTTAACTAACTAAACTGTGAAGAGCTGTTCTCAAATTGCCTGTAGTAGTGACAGCTACCACTTCTATCTCAAAACCGACAAAGGACTTGTGAACCTGAAACCTAGGTTTTCCGGCTACATATCATCATGTCAATCTAACATAAGGCCCCTGTAAGACTTCTACATCCTTAGATTATTTTGAGTACAGATATTCCATACCCCTCCATAGAAAGAAGTCATGTAAACCACGTAATACATACAAGTGTTTTCCTCTTTCGATCAGAGACCACTGATCCACAAACAAGAAGGTAATACTCAAAGTATTAGCTTCTTTACAGGTCTTTCTTTAAAAGGCTGTAAACTAAGTGATATAAGTGAAGCTATAAAGCAAGGCAATCAGGAGCCAAGAACTGCATTTTCAGAAGCACTAAGTAACTGTGATTTCCAATAGATTTGGACCAGAAGTTTTGCATTCAGTACATTGTTTTAAGAGTTAGATTGTGTTTTCTTGCAGCACATGACTAAGCAGAACACCTAGTAATTAGCACTTGGCAGAAAAAGCTCTGTTCAAGACAAATACTTTAGAGAACAGCCAGCTGGAGGCCAGCAGCACAGTACAGCCACATCCTTCAAAGCCCTCCATATACCAGCAAGATCAACTTACCCTGACATTCACAAGCACTGAAAAGTCCTCCCTCAAGATCCTCATGAATCTAATTAGTCTGTTACAAGGAAAAAATTTCCATCTCTGTATTTTGCTTATTATTTAATGAGCTACTCACTAGTGATTCACTGATACCTACCTAACAACAGGTATTCCTCATCCACAGCTTGGGAGTTTGCTTCCTGAATTCTCAGTGCAGGAGGCAAATTTCTTGATGGGTGTTTTTTTTGAGAAACAAATATTCATTTAATGTAAGCTAAAGAAGTTTGCTTGAAAAGGCTCTGAACTGCAGTTACTCCTCAGCCGAGACAAATAAAGACATAAAAGTTGAATTAATGTTCTTGTTTGGCTTTGTCCGTAATATGTTGATGGAAAACACTGAAATTAACACTCCTTCAGCTTGGGCTTATGACTTGTATGGTCAAGTTAGCTTTAAAAATATGCCATGAAGTTTATGGTCACCAAGAGATACCAGGTTTGCCTGGGTAGTCAAGTATTGGTTTTTAATTCATCATTGGACTTTTTGAGTACACTGACCTGTGACTATGCAGACAGCTCAGGCCACCTGAACTTTCAGACCCTTAAAAAGGTCTATTGCACATAAGTATTTCTACCTCACTCAGAGCTTGAATGCAGTCCTTGAATTCTGGGGACAAAAGTGCTCCCAGAACTCAACACTCAAGACTGGTGTCCTAGAACAGTGTGTTGTACTGCAGAAACATAAAAAGTCAAGTGTCAAGTAGAAACACCCTCTGCTTATAATTTATTCTCATGTGACAGGCAGCCTTAGAAGGTAAATCACTCCCAACTTTGGTTATGTTTCATCTCTTCTACTTTATAAAAACCTATCAGGAATGCTTGTAAGGAACATGCTGATAACACAAAAAAGGGAAAAGTTAATGTAGCAAAAAAAACTGAAGCAAGTAAAACAGTAATGACACAAACATCTGAACATACCTAATAGTTCACTTGCTTCCTTCTCATCTCCTTATCTCCTATTCTCAGTCTTATTATAGTCCTCCCTCTCTCTTCTCCATCACCTATATTATTCACTGGATCCTCCATGAACACAGTTCAGCTTGCTAGGCCGTAAGAAAGCTACAAAGCTTTTCTAGGTTAGTTTTCTAACTTCTGAGCATGAGTTGGCACAAAAAAACAGGTCAATCACAGAGTTAGTGCAATGGACACAGCAGGAATGAGGGCCTGGGAGCTTTTAGATAAGTCCTCACAGACTCACAAAAATGCCTGAGATATGCATTTCTGATACTGACCCAAGACTTGGCATTTCAACCGCTGAACTGGATGCACAAATGGATCCCATCATGTAAAAAGCTCAGGCCCAGTACTCCCATGCAAGCAGAAAACACTTATGTGAACAGCTCATTAGTAGTGTGAAAAGCAGTTTAAATGACCAGTGATGGTCATTAGTAGGACAGACCAATAACCAATAATCATTTTGATCTCAAAAGCTTCCAGATTAGTTGATGAAAGGGGTGGAAGGGGGAGGGAGGTGGAGTGAGAGAGGGAGAACATAGAGAAAGAAATAATTAAGGGAACAATTATCCTATTTTCTTAGAGGGAAAAGTTGCCTTTTGATCTCAGTAAAAAGAAGGAGACTGGCATGGGGCTGTGTGGAAAAGGGAAAACATGACTTCCTAAAAATAGCTTGAGTTATACAGTCGTTGCTTGAAATATGTGTGTAAACCGACCCGCTGAGTTGCCCCCAGCAATTCCCTAACAGTAGATATTTTGTTGAAACAGTTTAAGATGAACAGACTTGCCTTGATTTTCTTTAGATAGGCACAGCTTCCAGGCCCCATCTAGTGGTGTGAGTGCCTTACAACAGCCTCACTAATCAAGACCACACTTAAGCTTTTCGATTCAGTTTTCAAAAAGAAACAATACAGTTGGTTTCAGTTTAACTTCCACCTGAAAGAATGGCAATAGTCATACGTTCTAAAAAACGAAAATAAGACTTCCAAAATCACTAGTTAACTTGCAGTCATGCTCAACTTCTTGGTTCTATTTTAACACTGCTTCATATGCTATTTTAGAGGACCCAACATACCATATTCAGATCTTACTAGTACATTGGGGGAGAACGAGGGAATTTTGCTGAACCAAGTCTGAGACAGAAAAGATATCAAGCTGTGAATGAACTCTGGGGAAAAGCAAAATGAATCCGCCTCTGTATCCTGACTCAGTCAGCAAGACTAATCAAATTATGACTATTTGAAGTGAGCTAAACTTTTCACAATTCAGAACTGTGCAACTGTGTCTAAATTTCCCCATGCATGCCAAGAAACACTGTTTTTCTCAATTATCTTTTTCACTGTAGTAGCCAAGCATAAAGCACTCCCAGGTTCCCATCAGAAAGTTAACCAATTTCACAGTATATGAATAAAACTCACTCATAATCAGGGCTCCTTTTTTAAACCCTAGAAATATTTTATTTTTAATTTGTAGAGGTGTTTAGTGTTGCCTGACTAAAGCAGCAGATAAAAGCAACTTTCCTGGCTGGAGGTGCGTAACTGCAAGCTGAAAGACAAATTCTCCTATGGCTCAACTGGAGGAGAGCCATATATTTTGGAGAAAAAACACTCATGTAAAAATCCTCAAATTTTCCAGGTAAGTAGATGCAGCTCATTTGTTTCTCACCAGCAATGAAATCTATATCTGAATTCCCTAATCCACAAGGATATCACAACTCCAGTCAAGATTTTGGAAATTTAGAGAAATTATTTTAAAACTGCACAGTTAGCCATGTTCCACTGCTAGACAAGTTTAGAAGTTAACAGCAGATCACCCACTTTCTAACAACGCATCACCAAGCTGAACAAAGTTAAACTGTACCTCACCTGAGGAACCTCTACTGATTAAAACCAGGAATTCAGCATCAAGCCTGATGCCCTTCAAATGAATAAAAGCCAGCTCAACACTGGGGGCTTATCAAACTATCAAACTATTTACAGATACAGCTGTAAATACTGTACCAGTGCTGCTGGCCAGAATACAAGTTATGTGAAGGCACTGCTAGCTACACTACTGCTGTTGGGCTAGTCTTCAGAATTCCAGGCTTTTCATTTGCTTTCTGGATTTTGCAGGGAAGCAGCAGCAGGATTCACCAGAACAGTCTCCAGTTATGAAGTAATCCAAGTAATGGCTGCATCAGTTTAACTCTGCTTCCACTGAGAGCTGACAGAGAACAGGACAGTTGGAACGAGTTTTACATAAAGTGTTATACTAGCCACAAAGTATTAACTATATATAACCATTTCACCTTTCCCGTATTGGAAGAGTGTTGTACCCCTTTAGTGTGCTTAACCCACTGGAAGTTATTGTTCTGGCGATCCACAGCGAACATCTAAAAGCATCTATTCTCCTTCTCATATATTCACATATAGAAGAATATTCACATATTCTTCTTTCATGGACATTCAATCTCTCATCAAAACTCTGCTACCACACATCATGATGGAATAGCTAAATTTAACCTGATCTAGTAATTTCTGCTAGCACCACAGGTGGAATGATACAAGTGAAAAACTTCCACGATGCCCACAATATTGTGAAGGATTATATAATACTGAAGGAAAGGAGGAATGTCTCTTGACAGCTTATGGCATAAAATAAAGTCCCTCAAAAGTGAAATTAATGTACAGCAATGGAAAAAAAAAGTAGATTAGGGAAGGAACAGACAGAACCAGCAATTTTACACTATAACTACATATTGTGTTATTCAACAATCCCAGCAAGTTAGTACTTCATGCCATCACCTCAAAAAGCCTCTGTGTAGATGGATAAGGAGCTGCTGAGAAAACTTAGAGGGGAAAAAAGAGACTTATAAAAGGTGGAAGCAAGGACAGGTGGCCTGGGATGAATACAGGGATGTTGTCTGTGAATCTAGGGACCAGGTTAGGAAAGCTATGGCCCAGTTAGAATTAAACTTGGCTAGGGATATTAAGGATAACAGGAAGGGATTCTATAGGTACGTAGCGGCTAAAAAACAGAGCAGGGACAACTCAGGCCACCTCCGGAAGCTATCGGGAGAACTGGCTACACAGGATTTGGAGAAGTCTGAGGTTCTGAATGACTTATTTGCCTCAGTCTTCATTGACAAAGGCTCTGACTGCAGCACTCAAGTCTTGGAAGGCAGACGCAGGGACTGTGAAAATCTAGACCTTGGGCCCACTGTAGGAAAGGATCTGGTTCGAGACCATCTTAAAAACCTGAACATGCACAAGTCCATGGGACCTGATGAAATCCATTCATGGGTCCTGAAGGAGAAGCAAATGAAGTTGTAAAGCCACTGGCCATCGTATTTGAAAAATCATGGCAGACAGGTGAAGTTCCCAATAACTGGAAAAAGAGAAATACAAGCCCCATTTTCAAGAAGGGGAAAATGGATGACCCAGGGAATTACAGACCAGTCAGTCTCACCTCTGTGCCTGGCAAAATCTGGGAGCAGATTCTCCTGGAAGGCATGCTAGGGCACATGAAAAACAACAAGGTGCTTGGTGACAGCCAGCATGGCTTCACTAAGGGGAAATCCTGCCTGACCAATTTGGTGGCCTTCTACGATGGGGCTGCGGAACTGATAGACGGGGTGGAGCAGCTGATGTAATCTACCGGACTTGTGCAAAGCATTCAACACTGTCCCACATGACATCCTTGTCTCTAAATTGGAGAGACATCAATTTGATAGGTGGACCACTTGGTGGTAAAGACCTGGCTGGA
Source organism: Melopsittacus undulatus (assembly GCF_012275295.1). Taxonomy (NCBI): domain Eukaryota; kingdom Metazoa; phylum Chordata; class Aves; order Psittaciformes; family Psittaculidae; genus Melopsittacus; species Melopsittacus undulatus. Next base: position 47,748,012 of record NC_047530.1, read on the forward strand.
TGGCCACATGCAAAGAGTTGTGGTCAATGGCTCAATGTCCAGCTGGAGACCAGTAACGAGTGGTGTCCCTCAGGGATCGGTGTTGGTACCAGTCTTGTTCAACATCTTTGTCAATGACATGGACAGTGGGATTGAGTGTGCCCTCAGCAAGTTTGCCGATGACACTAAGCTGTGTGGTTCGGTTGATATGCTGGAGGGAAGGAATGCCATCCAGAGGGACCTTGACATGCTTGTGAGGTGGATTAATGCCAAACTCATGAAGTTTAACCATGCCAAGTGCAAGGTCCTACACCTGGGTCAGAGCAATCCCAGGCACAGCTACAGGTTGGGCAGAGAAGAGATTCAGAGCAGCCCTGTGGAGAAGGACTTGGGGGTGTTGGTTGCTGAGAAAATGAACATGAGCCAGCTTCAGTGTGCACTTGCAGCCCAGAAAGCCAACTGTATTCTGGGCTGCAACAAAAGAAGCATGACCAGCAGCTCAAAGGTGGTGATCCTGCCCCTCTACTCTGCTATTGTGAGACCTCAATTGGAGTATTGTGTGCAGTTCTGGTGTCCTCAACATAAGAGGGACATGGAACTGTTACAACAAGTCCAGAGAAGGGCCACGAGGATGATCAAGGGACTGGAGCACCTCCCATATGAAGAGAGGGTGAGAAAGTTGTAGCTGTTCAGCCTGGAGAAGAGAAGGCTGCATGGAGACCTCATAGCAGCCTTCCAGTATCTGAAGGGGGCCTACAGGGATGCTGGGGAGGGACTCTTCATTAGGGACTGTAGTGACAGGACAAGGGGTAACGGGTTAAAACTTAAACAGGGGAGGTTTAGATTGGATATAAGGAAGAAGTTCTTTACTGTTAGGGTAGTGAGGCACTGGAATGGGTTGCCCAGGGAGGTTGTGAATGCTCCATCCCTGGCAGTGTTCAAGGCCAGGTTGGACTAAGCCTTGTGTGGCATGCTTTAGTGTGAGGTGTCCCTGCCCATGGCAAGGGGTTGGAACTAGATGATAGTCAGGTCCTTTCTAACCCTAAATATTCTATGATTCTATGATCCCCTCATCCTTCCTACAACTCATGTACTGTTACATTTTCTTGGATACTGATGAGAGTATAAGAGAGAGCTACAAACCTGTAGAGAAGGAAGGATTTCCACCATTAGCAGACGTTTTTGACAGTGAGGAAAGAGCTGATGAAGTAGCCCTTCTTTGCTGTGACAGCAGTTCTGACACACAAGTTACACCGGCAGCTTCCTGTTTATCCCAAGACTATAGAGAGCTTCAAGGCTGTTTATCCCATTCTGCCTATAAAATTGATCAGCCAAAATGGTTTTGACACACATCTTACCTGCAACTACACTTCGTGTCCTTTAATAAGGATACAGAAAATATGCACAAACTCCCTCACATACCAACTTCAGTTCTAAGTGAAGTCTATCACAACTACTTCAGCATCGTGTGGATTACTTCATCCTTAAAAAAACTCCCACTTCCCCCCTTCCTTCCCCTGATAACTAAGTTCATACTGCATTTTCCCCAGAAGAGACTTTAACAAACTGAAACCCACAAATGAAAATCTAAATTCTGGCTTGCAGTTCCTCACTGCAGTGAGGATTGTACTTTAACTGATCTACAAATTCATAAAATTGTTTCCTCATAAGACAAAGTGAATCACCCAAAATACATTAACAAATCAAGTTCTGTATTTCTAGATTAGCAAACCAGATCTGCAGAGACCAGTAACAGTTTTGGCAAATGCCCTGTTACTTTATTAAAGACTAAAAATCCAGTCTAGTTTACTTAAATATGAGGGACTCTGGCTTTGGCAGCTCACTAGCAGGACATAGCTCATTCTTCCCTGATTGTTTCCTGGGAACAAACCGCAGTGGCAGCAGAGTACTTCAAGCTATTTTCTTTCCCTCAGCCAAACACCCCCTTCTCACCATGTTTTTGGGCACTTCTCTCATCAAGCAAAGAAGGAAAGCTGATGACTAATCCAGAAAAATGGCAGCTGAAATTAGACTTACTACCTGCATTCATTTAAGTCACAGCTTGCTCAGCCGAAATCTGAGGCTGCAAGCATCAGCCAACAGCATTTACTCCTCAAGGAGCAGCCTATCTCTTCCTATTCACTTTCCTCTTTCTGAGTGCTCTGGAAGAATCAGGCTGCAGGCAGGAAGCATGTGCCTATTTTATGAAATGCACCACACCTAGTAGGTGCAAATGCTTTAAATTCAGTGCTTATGGGAATAGCTGCATGTTAGTCCAGCTGCACAATAAGGGTGTTGCACACACTCCCCTAAGCAGAGAAAAGGGGTGTGACCTATCCCCCTTAGGATTTCAGCACTATAGTTGCAAGGTATGGTATTTGACTATGGCCATTGAGCCTTTTAACTGGAAAGATTTACTTTGACACGAAAAAGGTAACACTTGTCCATCAGATCTAAGTATACAAGCTTCCACCAATTTAATTTATTCAAGGCCTTCAAGACAACCCAGAGGTTATAACATAAGGAACCCTTGTTCCTCTCACCAGCCAAAAAAAAAAAAATTTGTTTCAGTTGGAAGGGACCTTAAAGGTCATGCAGTTCCAACCCCATCCAACATCTTCCACTAGTTCAGGTTGCTCAAAGACCTGTCCAACCTGGCCTTGAACACTGCCAGGGATGGGGAAGCACAGCTTCTCTGGGCAACCTGTGCTGCTGTCTCACCACCCTCATGGTTAAGAATTGTTTCCTAGTATCTAATCTAAATCTATGTCTTTCATACTGGTGTTAAACCTGGAGAAATATGAATTACTTACCAAGAGGCATTACAATTCTGTTCTAACTATTTTGTATTTGGCATTAGAAAAAACAATTCCACAATACAGCTAAAAATGCGCGTCCTTCAGCGTGTGAGCACAATTATCCCATACACATATAGCAGCAGCTCAACAAGCTCACAGGAAGCACTCTGCCATGTGGTTAAGACTCGGGAAGAAGGCAGGATATCATTTAGGCTGGAGATCTTCTGAGTTTCCATGACCCTGCCACCCCAAGCAATAGCTCATCAATGTTTTTACATATAAACTGTAAAAGTTTTGGAGATCAAAGTCTTAAGGACTAAAAAAAGGTGCAAATGCTATTAGAAAGCTTGTGTTAAAATTTAAGGGGAGAATTCCTTAGTCAAGTAATCTGCTCCTGTATTTATCAGTGTTAATGCTTGTATCCTTAGTGATACTTAGAATAGAATAATAGAATTGTTTAGGTTGGAAAAGTCTCTTAAGATCATTGAATCCAACCTTCAACAGAGCATTGCCAAGCCCACCACTAAAGCATGTCCCTAAGCACCACATTTACACCTCTGAAATACCTCCGGGGATGGTGATTCAACCACTTCCCTGGACAGCCCATTCCAATGCTTGACAATCTTTTTGGTGAAGAAATCTTTTCTAATATCCAATCTCAAGCTCTCTTGGTGCAACCTGAAGCAGTTTCCTCTGCTTCTTATGCTATGGAAGATTTTTACATCGCAGAGGCTACTGCAGTGTAAAACAAGTACTACCTATCTTCCCTTAAGTTTTTTGAAATTATCCTTTCTATGCTTAGACTTGTAACCAGAAACTTATAAACACAAATGGAGGGGGACAGGACAGAGAGATGGGACAGGGGCAGAACATTTACTTGAAGTGCTCTATTTGTTTTTTCTGATTATTACAATAAAAAAAACGAAATTACTTCCAAAATCTGAGAGACTAAAAATACTTCAGCAGAAGCTCAATCTCTCATGCATGCCAAACTCCGGTATCAGAAATTGCACACTTCCACTTTAGACCCAGTCAAATCACACTTCACGAGCAAACTTATTTTCTTCTTTTTATTTGTTTAAAAACCTGTGCAAATCTGGAAGCACATTATGCAGCTGTACTGATTTTCTAGGTTATATGAAGTCATATAAAACCCTTAAGCACTGAGTAAAAAACTGCCTTGACCACAATCTCAAATCAGCCACTGAAAACAGAGCTGGGTAGAAAAAAAAACAGACTGTAAACCAGGCAGTGCCCATCACAGTTTATTCCAGTATCAGCAAGCCACGGCTAAATATAATGATGAGAACTTGACACAACAATCCAAGTTAATCTGGAGTGGTGAGGCCAGGTAGGCTTCCAAAAACTCACTTACCTTAACATTGAAGACCTAGTCCCATTTTAAATGAAATTAGGGCTTATGTATGAAAAAGAGTCTTAATTATGCAAAGTAATTCAATTCAGCTCTACTAACATTGCTGCTAACTTTGGTCTGCATCTTTTCTTACCATCACATGTTCTGACTTTAAGGAGAAAAAAAAATAAAAAAGAGAAAGAGAGAAAGAGACAGAGAGTAGTATGCTATCACCTCTCATGGGAAAGAAATAGAACAGCATAAGACAAAGACAGCCAGATCATACCTCTGTGGTTTACGAATATCCCAGAGTCCTACACCTTCCTTAGAGTTTGCAGTAGCCAGTAATCTGGGTTCTACTGGATTAAACATCACACTGTGAAACGCTGACGGGTAGTGTGCCAAGCAGAAGGGCTCTGTTGAAAAAATTGAGATTTCATACATATGAAGAATAGATACAACTGTTCAATGTAATGAGTTTGGCAGCTTAATATGGAAACAGTGTAATGAGATCTGAAGATATGGAGACATGTTCAAACCATTTCTCAAGCTGACACATCCAAAGCAATATAAAACCTGAGGTTTTAAAATCCACCTGCATACATTAACTTTGTCTAAATACAGAAAAGGACATACACTGTATTTCAAGAACCATTTTAAACCTAACCACTCAAAGACTAAGTATTTGAATCTTCTTAAGGTTCATGACTAAGGATCATCTAATAAGGACTATGCACATGGGGGGTTTTGACAGCTTCCTAGCAATATATGTATGTCTGGAAGCTTCCACAGCCATCGATGATCACCCAAACTGTAAATGTAACAGCAATCACTTATATGGGAGAAAAGTTTTACAAAAAGGTAAGCAAGTTTGTATGGAACTCAGCTCAGAGCAAGCTGCTAACCTTGGGGTAAAAGAGGCCTGCCACCTCTTAAACACTCCATAAAGAATGGAAAAAAGCCTCAAATCCATCATCCTTCTCTGTATCTTTCTGCTATTTTTAAGGCTTTAGACACAGTCTAATTCTCTTTGCTATGTATATATCGTTTGGTGTGCTACTACCTTTCACTCAACTAAGAAACCAGAATTGATGCCTACTTTGAGCCAGGGATTAGGTCAGACTTTTCAATTCAGTTTGCTTTGATGCAACCACTGTGTTGCTCAAGTGTTTGGGAGACTCTTACTGCCCTTATTTGAGCCACTGTGCCCAGGCACCTTTGGCCCCACAAACACTTCCATTAGTACTTCATTTTCTTTCCTTGTATCCCTTATTAAAACATAAATATGATTAAAACAGACAACCCTCACAGATTCCCTTCTGAAACTATGCCCATCAAGCAACTGAGACAGAATTAACATTCACTTGTCCTGCCCTATCTGTACTCTCCTCTCATGCTCTATTACCAGCTTTTTGACACAGGGACTTTTGCTTTTTAGTGTTCATTTGACAGTGATCAAAACAAAGGTTGTCTGACCAGGGCTGAAGGTCCCTTGTGCTCTCAATTGTCACGGGAAGCAAAGGTACAAGAAAATACAGGAGTAAACTTTTGTTCTGCCAGCCTGGCCAAAGGCTTCAAGATCGTTGTTGGTTTGCCAGCAGTTCCAAATTGAGTTTAGCACCAAAACTGACCTACATTTGCATCATCAAATCAAATCTCTGCTGGTACATTAAAGGCTGTGTTATTAAAATGGCAGCCCCCACTGAGAAGCAATGGCCTGCATTAGCTGAGTGGAAAGACAAGCATCAGAATCCCAAATAAAGGAGTTAGTTTTTAAAACAAACTTAATTTGTGTATTTATGTTTAGTTAAATCAATGTCACTAATTACCGCTGTTTTCCTTCACACTTTTAGTATAAATAGCCTGGTCTGGTACCACAGTTTTCCTCTAAGATATCAAAAGTTGCCATTCAGCTTGTCAAACACAGATTACAGGAGCTAAACTAATGAGGCACTCAGACACTTTAATGAAAGATACTGGGATTACTTTTTTATTGCTCTTTATGCTCATTCACAATTATAGCTCTATAGAGTATGAAAATGTTTATCAATGGAGAAGCTCAACACCATCTCTAGTAGAAATTAAAAATGAGTTTACAAAAATTACTGCATAGAACCAATCAGCAATGAAAGCCAGGGAGAAACAGAAGGGGAACAGAACCTCCCTTTTCCAGCTTCTTTTAATGCACTATTTTGAAAGTAACTAGGAGGTTATTTGCAAGATTTTAACGAGCTGGCCAGTCAGGGTAACTAACTATACTCACACAAGTAGGCATAATGCCTATTCCCATGAAAATACCATTGCAGGCTACAGGATTACCCCAGTGATAGCATTACCCTGTCGTAAACACTGGCAGAGCTCACATATAAATGCTGACACAGGACCCCTACATTCTCTGATAAAGTAACCAACCTTTTATACAGAGGAAAAGTAGTAATTCAAATGATGACTAAATTCATATCTGGTGTAGTATCAAGTTTAGCTACAAGCAGTTGGGATTAGCAAAGAGAGTTGCATGGGTAAGAAACTGGCCAAAGGGAAGATGACAGTTTACTGTGCTAGTGACTTCCGAGCAAGAAGGGGGTTATTAATGAGTTTCTCAAAGGAAGAGACATTATAGATATTTTTATTAAAATCTGTGATATACACGTACTATACGCATTATTTTTCAGAATGTTTCAACACTGTGAAACAAAATTTAACAAAATTATCAGATAGGAAAGAGATATCACAATTGCACAAGAAAATCAGACTCAGATTAAGAACCAGACTACTGAAAACTGAATGCAGTGGTAGTGCATTTCATTTTTAGTTTTACAAAGGCAATATGCCTGGTGTAGGAAGGGCATCAGTAAACAATCTACCAGAGTATTCTGGTGGGGCTTATCAAGAAAGACCTAATTCTGGTTACTCACATTCAATAAAGCCCTCATGATACAAGTGGGTCTAAAAGACTCTTGTGAGACTATAAAGTATGTCTTGTTTCAGCTTTCATTTCCTAATCAAAAAGGGAAAGAATCACAGCCTAGAAAAGTTATGAAATTCACGAGGTATGGAAAAAGCTAATTCAGTTAAACAGCAACTCTGACCCAACAACAAATGTGTACAAATTACCACAATATACATAAACTGGATTTCAGTGCTGTAAACAATTTTCTTGTAAGACCAGTAGAAACTATGAGTTGAGGCAATTGCATTTAATCAGTTTAGAAGGAAAAAAAAAACCCAACAACAAAAATCCCAAGCAAACAGAAATATTTTACCTATGAGGGTAACAAATTCTGTACTCCTGCAGAGTGCTCAGTTTTAAATTCTCAGCTTTGTGTTCTTTAGGATGGGGTAAACTCACTACTTCATTTTCTGAACTGTTACTGAAGTATTCATATACTAAAATTCAATTACAGAAGTATTCCTGTCCAAATTTATGTAGTTACAATTCTAAATAAAGATTATTCAACCTTAAAACTGCAGCTGTAAAAACAGATTGCAGTGTTTTGAGAAGCTGCAGGTTTGTTATATAAATCAACAGTATTCTATTCTGGTTTAGAAAACAAAGATTGAAGAAATAATTCAACTTCCCTGTTATCACCTAAGGGCTCCAAGTTCCATACAACCAATCATACATAAGAACAATTTCAGTGTCACAGGGAAGTATATAAATAGCCTTGGAAAATTATTCAGATCAAAATAACTTCTTTTTAAACATCCAAAATTTTTTATCCCAAGCTATATATAGCCAAAACAAACAAAAAAATACACATTCATAATTCAAGGTTAGCAAGATGTTTTTTTTCTGAAGAAACATATCCTCTACTGCATCTTTATTCAAATTAAAACTTATTTATACCAAGTTCTATGCTAGCCTGCTAGTTCTATGCTGGTACTTCATGAAGTCAGTTAACGCATTTAACACAAAACTGTAAAAACCAGGGCTTGCTTACAGCTGGCCACAAGAATTATGCCTCACTTTCACTCTTCTCCAACACTCCCCATCTCGATTGTCCCAGAAAAATATCAACTTTTCCCTTTGCCCAAATTCTTCCTAAATCAGTAATATTTTCCATCTAGATATCTCACCTCCATGGGAAGACTCTCGGATGTCCCAGATAAGAACCCGGCCATCATCTGATGAACTAGCAAAGATGTTATCATTTACTGGGCTTACTGAAAGACCATACACTGCATCTTCATGGGCGAACACATCCAAGGTCTCAGTGCTGGAGAAGAGACACACAATATTGTAATTCTTCCTTCTTTTGCTGTTGTTTTAAAAAGCAAAGTATTTACAGTTGTATTTACCCAGTAATACCAAGACAGATGATTCTGGGATTGCTTTATTTCTTGAGAATACATCTTGTATAGAATTTCTCATGGAAACTCTACAAAGACATTCTACCTAAAATCAGTGTTTTCCTCATTCAGCAACTGATGTACTTAGTGACAAACCTACTTCTGTCTCATGGACCAACTAACAGAAAGGCCAAAAAAGCAGTTAACAGAAAAAGTCATTAAAAAGTATGAAAAACCAGTTCCTTTACCAAGTGTTATCATTCAAGAATTCAGAGTAACTTTCTTCCATAGAAATTAATCAGAATTCAGCATGTCAGACTAGTAAGGTTTCTTTCAGAAGATCACACATAGAGCCTTAGAGGAATGAATTCTGTATGCATTACAACTGGACTTAACACAACTGAAAAAACCCCCCACCCTGATAACAAAAGCACATTAAAAATACATACAAATAAAAAAGACTTGTTAAAACATCTAAGCAAGACACAGCAGTAACCAAACATAATATTCCTAAGAAAGCATTAGAAGATTAAGACGAAGTTACTTTTCTCAGCTTTCGTGTACACTTTATACAAGTAGATATAAGCTATGATGGAAGGCATATGGTACGCTGTACGCACAATTCCATGCAAAAGGCTTTGCACAAATTTAACAATAAATTAATCTAAATTATGTTAAGTAATTATTCAGGCCACTCAGAAACACCTCAGGCTTTATATTTCTCTGTTCTTACATATAGCTCTTCCTCCATCTTTCACGCTTTTTCTTTATCCTGGATTTTGTTGAGTTCATGTTATTTAAATGGTCATTGCTTAAATACGTTGAAGTTACTAATACAGAGCAAAATTTTTTTATAGTTTTTCCACTTCGAAAGCAGTAAGCACAAAACACATGATATCCAGAGAACTCCAGTCTAGTACATTACCACTACTGTATTAATTACATTTTGACTAAAAGCCTAATTTTGATGTAGCACCACAAAGCCTAATTCCCAACTGCTTTTTAGTTTCAGTAAAAAGTATCAAAATAAATATGCTTCACAATAGCATGGAGAATCAGGCAGCTTTTAAAAGTTACACAGGCTAAATCATTTTCTCCAACAATACAAATCTTAAATACAAGTCATGTGAGTGTTTTGAAAAACAAAATAAAAAACCCGTATGTGCCACAATACTTGCACATGTGCCAGAATAATTTGGCTCTGTATCTACTCAGAAGCTACTATGATGCCTGTAGGAGAGCATATGTATTTAATAACCATTCTCTATACAGAGGTCAAAATGAAGCAGAAACCAAATGCTGACAAAAAAACCCAAACCAACAAAGGGGTGAGAGGGAATAGTTCATTCCAGATATAAATTCAGATAAATAAAAAGCATGTTTCAGGATTAAAACACTGCTCCTCTCCCAGAACATTAATTTAAGAAGTGCCTCCAATGAGTTGACATTAAGAGAGCACTTGAAGCAGTGGAAATATAAACTGTGTATTTACCTTTCAACATCATGGAGTATAACTTGCTCATCGTTGCCTAAAAACAGAAATATAAACACTTAACATCATGTTTCAATGGTTAAAAGCATTACAGTTAAAAACAAAACAAACACAATGCATACTTTTTGTTATTTTCTATTTCAAAAAACAAAACTGAAGCAGAGAGAAGACCAGTTCACTTGCCAAGCTGTCAGCCCCTTTGCTCGGTTATGTGAAAGGCTCCATGTGACACTTCCAGTCATGATCAAATGCACCAATTCATTACATCTGCTACTACTCAACAAATAATTCTGCTTAACTGTGTTACTGACCATTCTTTGTTCAGCTTGAGCTTGAGGTTTGGGACATTTACAGTAAATAGAGTATCATATCAAGCAGCAGAACACCTTTAACTTTCATGTGAATACATCTTTCTTCCTGCTCAGAGGATGCTCCATGAAAAGATAATGGCAAAAAGAGATGCAATAAGAAAAATGCACTGGGTTCCCAAGCGCAAATGCCACCAATACACACTGTCAGCATTCAGGGTTTTGCAACCATTAAGAAGGCACGAACGTGACTGCCAACATAATTTCTTTTATACTAACAAAAAAACGAGCCAAGTAACTAGACAATCATGTCACTTTTCTTTGATCACATCCATTGAATTCAATGGAAATTAACCACATGCATGTAGACTAAGAAGGTCACAGCTACAAAGTAATTTTATTGGCTCATGCAGTGTTTTTCAAACTTTAGCAATATTTTTTTAGTCTCTGTGCTGAATATTAATTTATCTGATTTGGCACCTCCTCTTTAGAAATATTTAAGGAGACACACATTTATATTTAAATCGGAAGGGAAAAAAAGAAAAACAAACCAGAAAGCCACAAAATCGTATTTTTATGTTCAGTATGTCTTTGTAGTTGTGATATCAAGTCGTGAAGCCTTAACATACACCAAAACCAGAGGTTCAAAAAGAGCAAGATTTCATGTTATGATTCTTAAGTGCTCAGTTGACACAGTTTTCATGCATATCATACACATTTCAACCATATTCTGTCCCAACAGAAAAAACATGAGAAAGTTTGTCTTTGACTAATGAGATGTGAGATTCTTCTACATACACTTGCTCTTTGCACAGGGTCCTAATTAAATTGTGTCAGCCTTATATTTCTGCAGTAGCTCATCTTTTCCATGGTGCAATAAACAAGTCACTTATGTGCAAGTGTCTTTTCATCATTAATTGCAATGGGAACTGCCAATTATGCATTACAGACAAGGCTTATACCTAGTAAAACTACTCTAGTGCCTACATATTTCACCAGGGAAAAATGTAGTCTAGTTTCTTCAGTGACAAAATTTCCTCCAGCTGAGGAAACTGTATAGAGAGTGAAGAACTCCTGTTCCTCACTGTCTATACAGTATGAACACAAGAATCATTCTTGACGGCTGGCTTCAGGGCTCTCATCATCATGGGATCAACCTTCCCTTCTATTGCAACCTCCAAAATGGAAAAGAAAGAATGAAAGGAGGGGGTGTGTGGAATAACCACTGCTTCTCTCTGTTTTGTGTGTGGGAGAAGGTGGTGGCAAAAACCTAACCACAAACTGCTTGGTTGCTTCTGGTAAGGATTTATCCTTGCAGAAAATGTCACTGCTCCTCAGCATAGTAGGGTTCCCACTTAACAGTGTTTAACATAGGAGAGAGCATTCTTCACTGAGAATAACTGTAATTGTACATGTGACTCCATTTATAATCTCTCTTGTTTTTGTAACTGCAGTTTCAATGACCAGAAAGAACAATTATCTGTCATTCCCTTCTATTATATCTGTGAGGATGAAATACTACAGAACATAGGGAGAGGAACACAGTTAAGGTGGCCTAAACCCTCTATCTGTCTCATCAGGCCTCCACAGAAACACAGTCAGTCCCCTGTAGGTTTCTTTCAGCTTTTCATACACTTAACATTAAATGCAAAAACAAGAACAAAGTCCATGAAGTTTACTAAGAGGGGATAGAAGAGATCTTTCATTTCAAATGCTGCCCTACTCTGTAAGTTGTGTGTAGACAGAGAAGGGCAACACTGTTCTTCAGGAACGGTAAGTCCTTTGGTATCTTGAGACAGGTTTTTCTCCAGAAATTACACGCATTATCCACTCAGTACCTTTCGTTTCCATAATGGCTACATGTGGTACATGCTACACATGTGTTCCTTCAAATCAAAGAGCTTTGAAATTCCTTGGATGCAATCCAATATGTACTGAAGTGGAAAATCCTCTCTCCTCTGCTATCAAGAGCTGCTTTAGGGAAAGGTCATCAGATCCTGTCATTAGTTGTTGGCAGCTTTATTTAAAGAATTAATTGAGTTCTGTTTGCCTTGTGCTACTTTCCATACTCTTAACACTCAGGGATTTTTTAAAGTATTCTAACTTCCATGATTCGAATACAACTCAAATTTCAATACAGAGTGGCAGTGACAACCAGCAGATCTTAGGACCCACAATTCTTTCAGACCTTTTAAGAATCTCCCAGAACACCGCTGAGTGAATAAATATAGTTAGTCCCATTTTACTGACAGAGATAAAACAGATGGTACATCTAGGCCATGCAGCAAAATGACTCTTTACATGGGATCCAAGAGTCAGACTCACAGCCCTTGTAGATGAGCTCTGTGAATCTTGGTGGAGCAGCTGAAAGAGTTCCTGACTCCTCCAGTGGAAATAATTTCTGGCAGAGGCATAGTGTATTTATGCAGACTGGAGGAGGAAGAAGAGATGAGAACGGCCAGTCTGTCTGTGCATCAGCTGTCACAGCTCATCTAACCTGGCATGTTAGCAAAAATCCACCATAATCAATGATGTACATCTTTCACTGCAGTGGCAAGGTACAATCAAACCACACTACTGCCCTCCCTGTGAAAACAGTAGCCACTGATAGCAGAGCCCAATATTAGAGGGTTAAGTTAGAAATAAGAAAATACCATTACAGTGGGTGCAGCAAAACTTGGCACAGTTCATTCTCTGAATATTCATGTAAGGTTCCATTTGTCTGAATTCAAACTAAAGTAAAACAGACTCCAGGCCAAAATTTCATTGGAATCACCCATGCAGATACATTCATTCTGAAGAACTGTGGATTGCCGTCTTTCTCATAAAAGGAACAGCAACCCGTAAAATCAGATGATAGGCATCACTATTTTACATTTTTGGGGTTTTCTCCACTTGAGAAGTGCATCTCTATCATTTAATCCTTAAAATCTGACACCATCTTAAGCTGTCATGCCTTTTTTTCGAAGGGATGTTACAGTTTTAACACAACACTGAAAATCAAGCAACAAAATGAACTGAATAAGGTTTTCTGGTAAAAAGTGGGTTTATATTTAAAAAGATAAATAACAAGGCCAATCACAGCTCAATGTGCCAAAAGTTCTAAAAGACAGACACTTATCTAGTGAGGACTGAAATGAGGTCTGAGAAAAAACGATCTACTAATAGATGGCAACAGCCCTTCATTAGCCATCTATGGGTGCATTAAAATCAGCTAAAGCAGCAGAGATTTTTAAGCATCATGCCTGATTGCCAGAAAGGATGCAAGGGTCTGTTCTCAGCACAGCTAAGACAGAATATTCAAGACAATGTTTCACAGTCTGTAGCACAAGTAAGAGCAGACTGGACCCAATATTCTCATGATAACTCAAGACATGAGGCACTTACATCAGGGTTTGGGAAAGGGAAGCATGACAAAGTTGCAAATGTGCTAGCTAAAGAATTCTCTGTTCCCAAAGAGCCTTCAGCTGCTGATTAAGGACACCTTCCAGATCCTTAGGGGACTATGGACCTTTCACATGAGACAGGATCTCGCTCACAGCTTATACTCTAGGGCATTCAAAATGCAAACACTTTTGAAATCAGGGTGCTCTTTCTTCCTTACCTCCAGAGAACACTTTTGTATTGCCACTGTTGAAAGCCAGGCAGAAGATGTTAGAGTGATGCTCCCCTTTCAGCTGGACTGGCTTGACTCTTGAGTGGATGGCTTCTTCCATATGCCAAAGTAAGACTCGGCGGTCATCCCCTCCTAGAAGAAAGAAAGGAAATGCACATTACCGCCTGAACCATGTGTAAATTGATGACAGACAAGCTACTTTGCCATTATTCATAAAAGGCTTTGCTGAAACCCTACTTAGCATTTAAAAAATTTACATCTCACAAGGGTTTGAGCATTCAGATGGGCATTTACATCAAGGTGCCATGCAGTCAGGTATTCAATTAATATTAACCAAAACAGAGGAATCGCCAGGCCAAGTCTGGATTAAACAGTTGCCATTTTTGCCAACACAGAGTGATAACCTGTAGCAACCTGGATATTTTACTGGTCTGTACAATTCTGTGGCAAGCTGTACATGAATTACACGCCAAATTAACATATGCATGTTGGCAAAATGCTTCTACACCAAATCGTTGTAGCCAGCATTTCCTATGTTACTCATAAAACAGGAACTTTTTCTCCCCCTCTCACTGACAACTGTATTTCCTCTAGCAATCTACAAAGCCGTCATAGCATATGTTGGCTACATGACTGACATGTGGCCATAAAAAGATTTTACTTAAGCATTCAGAAGTTGTCAGTGTGCAGTTGTCATACTTCCAGATCTGTAAAGGTTAAGGCAGACATTTCTGAGGTGAACTCCCAACAAAGCAAATAACTGAAAAGAAGTTCAGTTCTCTCTTGCTTTACAACTTGCTGTACTACTTCTAGTTGCTTGCCTAGGCACAGTTCTCAGTTCAGAGCTCTATGCACAAATATATTTAAATGCCTCATTATGTCTGGTAAACAATCAGATATAAAATAAATATTAGACTCTGTTCATGCTTCAATTGTATTAAGCACTTTTTATTATAAAGACAAAAACCAAGATACTATTGTACTGGACAGCATTCAACATCAATTTGGATGCCTATAAAAATCTGAGTAAAGCTTCTTCAAGCCAGACTCAAAATATTTTTTGTATCTGTGTTTAATTAGAAACTAAAGAGAGTGGCATCAGAAGTTGAAAGAGTCACTAGAAACATACTGATTTCAGTGAAAACATTTTACTGGCTCTATGCAAAACTGAAAGCATAAACTCGGCACCTTCCGAGCTGCTATCAAGAAGGAAAAGAGACATGAAACAGAGACAAAAAGAACCTGAAATTAATTGCTCTGAGGTTTACTTCAAGAAGAGGTAAATGCATAAGAAAGAAAAAAAAAATTACTGTTAATCAGATTTCTTAAAACTTTTCACATCATGTGATGCTATGAAGAAGTTTTCCCATAGAACTGAGTTATGTCAAACACCCTTAAAGTTAACAGTTTCCCAGCCTTTAAGTCTCCTAACAGATTTTATGACAATCACTTTGATAGCCAGTACAGCTGCATGCTATGCCTACCCATGCTCCATGAAATTGTGTATTCCTCCTCCTGATTTTGTGCTTTACAGAGCAAACAAGAGTACATGATAAGAAGATTTGTGATGCATTTGATAACTGCTGGGACTAAGAGTCAAATGCGATGGATCCAGAAAAACACACAGTAATTTATAGTCAATTAAACTGATGGGAGCTTTGATTCCTTTCTGTCCAGAAACAGGGAAGCTGTATTTGCACCACAGCAATGCAGTAATAAGACATGGAAATGCATGACTGCTGAAACATACGGCCATGTTTGTCATGCTAAAATCAAGAAAGGATTGTCATGCTTAAAGCAGTTTCTTTCTAAAGCCGTCAATAGCCACGTCTTAAAGTTACCATTACCTGGCAAACAACTTAAGCAACATTCAAGGCTGGCAAACACCAACAATGCAGCTACAGGCTACATTTATTGTTCTTCAAGACTTCTGTAAAAGACACTTCGGGGCAAAACATAGTATTATACTGTTGTTACTTATTACCATATCAAACCAATCTGCAAAACCAATGTAGTAAGTCTACACAACCTCCTACCTGATAGCACAGCCATTTAGGTGTCTGACTTTGACAGCAAACTTACTCACTTCCACTACCCACCTAGTCCAGATATGAACAAAAATAATGAAGATATCCAAAGACAACAAACATTACTGTAACTTCCAGAACACATACAGTATGGTAGGAACAAGACAAATTGCCACCTGTCCAGAAAAGCCTTTGATAGCATCAAGTTTTGCAACTCTTCCTGCTGAATCTATATGTCCCTCTCTTCCCAGACATGTAGATCTCCATAAGACTTTGGTAGAAAGGGCCCCACTATTGCATACCCAACACTACAGAAGTCTGAGAAGTATGCTTGCCTTTTTAGGTCTTTTAAATGCTCCCCACACTTATACAATTCTGTCCTTCTCAATCTATGTATTGTCTCGCACATACTTGTCTTTGGGAACTTCTACACCCCCATTTCATGCCTTAGTTTTCTTCTTATACTCCACTGAGACAGAGAAGTTTAATAAAACTCTAATGTTAACAGGGATGGTAGTGTGTCCCCTTCTAACTCCAATTCAGCTTCTCCAGAAATATTTGACTTAAGGGCCAGATCCATAAGAAATAAGAAGTCTTACCAATGAGTCCAGTCACAAAGGAGGATTTGTGGTGGAAACAATCTACCACTTCTACATCCTCACACAAGAGAACAAGAAGTGTTAAGTCACAGGCAAATAATACCTAAGAAAAGGCAAGTCTTATGTGATTGAAACCAGGAGAGGTGCAAAAAGGCAAATGCACCTTCCCCTACCAAAACCTGACTCTTGGAGTAAGAAGGAAGAAAGAAAGGAGGCAGACATGTATGGACAGGTACACAGGGAGACAGCAACGAAAATGTGAATATACAGAGGTTTTACACTCTGTAAAAAGGTACCATGACTCATCAGACACAAAGAGCATGCGCATTATGCAATGTAAGTTACAAGTCTGAGAATTATAGGAAACTCTAGGCCTATTTGTATTTGTTTTGTACAGATGATCAGTGAACATAGTTTAAGATGCTTTGAATTTATGCTGGATTTATTGTGCTACAACATGTGAAGCTGAAACTAATTGATACTTTTCAAAAAGCACTATACCCACTGCACAAACTTGTGATGACTTCACAATGCTCCTGAAAAGAGAATAACTGTGTACGGTAAGGGTATGTTCCTGACATGATAGAGTATATACTTACAGCAACAGGTTTACTATGCATCTGGTAAACCTAGAATTATGGCCTCATATGAAAATACCTCAGCCACCAAGGCTCCATATGTGGGTTTTCTAGAAATTGAAGCCCCACAAAGTCTTAAATTTGTAATTTTGCAGTTCATGGTGTCAGAAGTAATAGATTTGACATCTACAAAGTGGAAACAGCTTCATTCCATCTAATTTTGCCGATTCTGACAATTTGAAAAGCAAAAGTTTGTGTGACTCATCTAAGAATCACACAATGCCATTCTCTGGTTACTTTTCAGAAGAGAACCACACTTTATATAAGATTAGTCAAGTACTTCAGTGCTCATTACAGGTCAAACCTGCTTTTATGTTCAAAATCAAAGTTAGACAGGAAAAGAAGTTAGGCCAAAGAAGTATCTGTGGTCAGAGAGGCTGGAAATTTTATCACCATCACAATCCCATGTGGCTCTTGGTGTACGTACAGAAGAGCACTATTCCAATTCTCTGTTTGATTTTGTAGGGAGTTTTGTTTGGTTTGGGTTTTGTTTGCTTGAGGGTTTTTTTGTTTGGTTTGGTTGTTGTTTGATTTGGTCTTGTTTTTGGGGTTTTTTTTTGTTTTTTTTTTTTTCACAAGCGCACATGGACAAAATTACTTAAAAATACATTTCTTCCCTTCCCCATGTTACTGGAATACTTTGTTAATGCTTTGGGTCTTCTGCCTAATTTTGATGAGAGACAGAGGAAGATTAAGGAATTCTACACAGAAGATATATAACAGCTAAAAAGAAAACCTGCATTTCAAATCTTGGGATAGCTATCCTGAAACAGATTCTTAAGTAGACAAACACTTTGTGTTCACCCTTGACAACCTTCTAGCTCCCGTGGTCGCAAAGTGGATCTCCCAGAAGAAATAAAATGCCTCATCTTCTTTACGGTTTGCCCACTTCAGAATGGTTTGTGCATACCCCAACATGGGTGGGAAGGGGAGAGCGTGTTAAAAAAAAGGGGAGGCTGCCCCCCCCATACTTTCTTTTGTTTTGTTTGGGGTTTTGTTTGTTTTAAAGGAGTGTAGACAAACACTATAGGTAGAACGTGCCTGTTCTAGAAAACTGAAAAGGTCCCAAATGACTCAGCATAGCATATTTCAGCACAAATAGTTCACTGCCTCCACAGTTCCTGAACTAAAGCATTCTAGTTTTGCCCAGTTTTGGATGAGTTCTTCAAAAAACAAACAAACAACAACAAAAGTTTCCTGATCTGCGTACCTTCTAAACAGGTAACTACTAAATTTACAAACAATTTAATTTGGAAGAAGAGTCTACCTCACAGTAACAGTGCCCTACCTGTAGTTAAGAACTGTCCTTATTAGTCCTAAAATGATTCAAAGGGGGCCAGAACATACCCTTGCAAAACCAAATCTAGTCTAAACAGTGTCTGCATAGCTCACAAAATGCACTTGAGCTCTTATGTGCTAACAGAAGCACTTCAATGTCATACCAGTCAGGACTTTAAAACCTCAGTTTTAAAGTGCATTAACCTTGCTGATCATGGAAAATGCTAAGACCACTACTCTTCTTTGTCTCCCATATATGAGGCCCAGTCACTGAAGAACCTACATGGCAAGTGGCCAACACTTCTACATCGTATCATAAAAGATTAATCTTGCTGCTTGTATCTTTTCAAGAAGTTGCACAGAATACAGAAAGTGGGATTGGACAGTATTTCAACATGTTGATCACTTAGCTGACACGGGCTAAAGGCCACACCGTGGCCAAATTATTCCCAGTAGGTATGTATCTAGCTGTTCTTCTTTAAAAAAGGAAATCACTACACTCTCCTTAGGCAGCCTATTTCAGTGCTTTGTTATCCTTTCCAATAGGCAGATTAGCCTAATACGTAGCCTGAAGGTGCAGTTTGATGTTATATATAATCCCACTCCCCCTTGCCATGTGCTCCTGCTACTTCTCCTCCCACTGAATTCAGTGGTGAAGCAGCCAGCGGGCAAGTAGGTTGAAGCTGACCTGACAGAAAATCAACTGTCAAAGGACCTCTCCCTCCCTATTCCATCATACCCTCTTCTGAACTTCCTCAAGTTTGGCCACATCTTTCTCAAAGTGACCAAAATCAAGCACAATGCCCCATCTGAGGCCCTGACAGCACCAAATAAACCAGATTTTATCACACTGGATGATACTTACATTGTGATCTACTATCACATTTGAATACTCTTCTACATGACTATGGTCTCTAGTCTCCATAGTGTAAGTGTAGAGTCGTCCACTTTCACTCATGTGCTGTAGTTTGCACTTGTTCCTAGCAAATCACATGACTTTTTTTTCCAAATAATGTTTCTTAGTTAACTTTAAACCCTGGTATCACCTTTAGATATTATAATTTCCTCAGGCACTAATGAAAACATTGTGTAATAACTGGACCCAAGATCCCTCCTCACACAGAATTCTGCTTGCTACAAAAAGACCAAAATCAAGACTGCCCCTCTTTAAAACACTTGATACACAATCCCTTTACTTTAGAAGTAAGTATTCCACCACCTTTGCTAAATTCCCCTGTTTTAAGCTCATACTCCTTCAGATTTACATGGCAACCAAATGGCAGATGAATTTCCAGTACTTTGCTGCATCCCTACAAATTTATGATCATAGAAGAGCTATTAATTTTGGCATTATCTGGTGAGGGAAAAAACATATGCATGGATTAAGTAAGTCTCAGATTACGGTACTTCCCAGAAGTTATCTTGAAAGCGCAGTTTAAAGTAGGGGAAAAAAAGTGGGAGGTTCTGATAAAGATACTTATGTTTGTAAGAGATAGCAGGCATGAACAGTGACAGTCAGATAAACAAATAGGAAAACATACCTACCAAACTTGAGGATGGGAGAAAGCCTGTTACACAGACTAAGTAATGATGATTTTTAAGAATTTAAATTGCAAAAGGAGATGCTTGGCATATCTGAGGGAAGAAGTCAGTTGCATATCATTGCATGGTGAATTTAATTTCCAGTCAGGAAAAGTCACATGTTTCTCAAACTGTTAACAGGAAAATAGCATCACCTAGTATACAGTGCTACAAAAACAACAAAATCTTTCAACTCCATCCAGAAGCTGGTTTTCACTAATTTCAGCCCACTTACATATTTCTTGTATGTTAAGCTTTCCTCTTTCCCTGTGTCAATTCTATAGATTGGTCTTCTCTGCTTCTCACATTGCATCTTCTCCCAAGTACCCACCTCCTCCTTTAATTTCTCTCAATTTTCTTTAATTCTTGTCCATATTCCTGTTCCTTCTTCCAGCACTCCTGCCCCAAAATATTGTCTGTCTCTTCTCCCCTCTCCAAAGTGACACTGCTGAGTTCCACACTGGTCTACAAACTGGCCCCCAACCTATTGACCTCAACTTTTTACTTGAAAACATGGTCAGAAGCAAAATGACTCTCTCTTAAATGTGTGCTCTCCAATACAAGATTTAAAGAAGATAGTAAAAAGTTTCAAACATGATTTCAAAAGGCCTGCTGAGGCTTGTCTATACTGAAATGCTTTCCAAAATCCTAACAGGAAGACTATCTGGAACTGTAATATAAACCCTGTTTAAGCAGTTTGAAATGTTTACTGAAACAGTAATCATTAGTCTTACAGACCTGCTTCTGGAAGACACATCCAAAAAAAAAAAAAGTGGGACACATACCTAAGGAAAGCATTCTGCCAATACTGATGAAAACAGCACTAGCACGTTGAAATGCAGGCTAGCATTTAAACAGCATCAGTATAGCCACTCCAAATGCACTGCATCAGCTGTATTTAAAAGAGCTCTAACAAGGTCTAAGTTGTTAACAAGTCAATTAGCTGAAGCAGACTTCTCTAGGTTAAGAATATACATATTACTTAAGACTGAACAACTGAGAAAGACTGCTTGCACTCTCCCTTTTCACACACTCCAATATCCCTGTTAACTTGCTTAGCTGCTACAAGCGCAGATGGAAGCATCTAACATCTCATCCTTACCTCAGCACACTGACTATTTTGAGGGAGGAGAGACCCACATGCCATCTATTCTAAGGCTTTATCTGCATTTGGAAGAGTCTGAAGCAACTCTTCGGGAAACTTCGGATTAGAAGCAATTTAGACCCTTGCTGTATCTTTCACCTGAGCTCTCCTTTTCACTGTTTTTTTTCCTGCTTTTACTATTTCTCAAAGTTTCAGGATTAAGAATGACCTAAAAAAAAAAGTTGTTGGAGTGTAATTTAATGAAACCTAGGCTTATAATGACATTAAATTTAACAGAGCATCCATAAACATTTCACATTTTCTTATTCTTGACTGAATAAGCACCTGCCTGCTACTGCTATCACAGAAAGCATTCTAGATCTTATGGTCACAGATAATGTAAAACATTGTTAAGAACAGTTACCATAATTACAGCTCTTCCTTTTCTAACAGCATCAGCACAAGGTCAGACTTAAGATAGTTTGCTCTTAATTATCCCAAATTTGTGCACTGTTAACACATGTAACTTAAGCATCCTTATCCCACTGCTGCGTTGTTTTCTTTTTTACTTGCTCCCTAATAATTTCACAACATTTAGGACGATAGAACTCTAGAACCACATATCTCCTACATGTGGGAAAAAAAGCTTACCCCCTAAACATTCTATAGCTTTATGAGAAGTTACTAAATTGAAAACTGGACATAGTTGAAAAACTTTCCTTTTACCTACGCTTCTTCAGATGTGCACTTGATGGGGCATCTGCCTCCATTTCCCGCACCTACCTGACTCAGGCAGACTGGACAGAATTAATTCTTAAAAGTCTGTTCCAGCCCTCAACTTCTGATGCTTCTACCTATAGAATGGACATCAACATAAGTCCGTCAATGATACAACAAAGCCTGGAGTGTCTCCTGAGCATTCCTGAGCAAGAAGAACAGAAAATACTGATGGCTTTTCCATTACTTATGGAAAATAAAAAAGCAACAGCAGATGTACTTGAGCTCTCTGTAGCAGTTTTTAAGTGGAAATATATAGCTCTGCTTACTACTGGAGAAGGACCAGCACAAACCAGCATGCCAACATTAGCACAACTGAGAACTTTAGAAGACATGAATCAGTGTTCTCTTCCACACACGTGTATATGCATGTATATGTACATTCACAAGATAAATGGATGTGCATCTCAAAAGTTGCATGTGTATATAAAGAATCCCTGACAGTAATACCAAGATCCCTCATGGACACACTCTAGAAATCACTGGACTTACACTTTCATGCTTCTTCAGGTAAGAAAGTTAAATTTAGGAAGGTCTCAGTGTATCAGCTTCCACTCTATGTTTATGTGGTGTTTTTATTCTGCCCCTGCTTAAAGGCAATCAAACACCCTTAATAACTTTTTATTGAATTCCATTATTTCTGGAGTTACAATAGATAGTTTTGTGCAACAGAGCCCGCCTCTGCCCAGACACCATGGCAAAGAAATAAGCAACCCACTCAGCCGTACCCTATCATCTCCTCAGTAGCCCCAGTCGCTATTTACAGCCCAACAGAGGGTGGCCAAGCAAACTCGAGACCCTCTCGGCCCCTCTCCACGCCCTGGCTGCTAAGCAGGTCATTACCCTCCTGCACGCGGAGAGAGCACTCTCAACAAAGCTGCCACTGCCTTATTGCCACGAGCTCTGGATTTCCCCGAGGGCCCACCCGACACGGAGGGGGCCGGCTCCGCGGCAGCCCGGCCCCGTGGGACAGCCCGCGGAAAGGCGGCCGTTCCCTCCACCCCGCTTCCCCCGAGGGCCTGGGGCGGCAGGGACGCGACCCCCACGCCCGCGGCCTGCAATGGGCACGGCTCGCCGCGGCCTGGCAGTCCCCGGGGCGGCTAGGCAGGGGCAGCCCCTCTCGGGCTGCCAGCCCCCTGCCCACCGCCCCGAAGGGCTCAGGCCCCTCACAGCGCAGCGCGGGGATCCCAAGCTGGGCGGGAGCGGAGTGCCGCGGCCCCTCGGGGCCCGGGGCGCCGCGCTGTGCCCCGCCGCGGGCGGGATAGGCCCTCGATTCCCCGGCCTGTCGCTAAGAGCCGCCCGAGGAGAGCGCGGCCTGCAGCGCCCGGCCAGGCCGCGGCCTGAAGTTGCCTCCTTCCCCCACCACCCCTCCAAGCCCGGAGGCGGGGAAGGAGGAAGAGGCACCTGCGCCAAGCGCTGCCGGGCTGGGGGGAGGCAGGCAGCCGGCCACCGGGCCCCACAGCCCCTCCCCGGCTGGAAGGGATGCTGAGCCTTTCCCCGTCTTCAGTGTCGCTGCTGATGTCAAGCCCTCGCCTCCCTCCTACCTGACAGCATCCCCCTGCCATGACTCCCTCAGCCCCGGGCAGGCAACAGGGAGAACCTGAACCCCAAAACCATCTCTACGGAAGTACCCCCCTCTCCAAATGCGCCCTGCGAGGGAAGGAAGGAGGAACAAAACAAACCCCTATTCCCCTCCCGCAGAACAAGACGCAGGGATGGTCCCAAAGTGACCAGGCCCTCAGTTAACCGGATCCGGTTCCCTGCCCGACGCCGAGAGGGACCGCAGCCCACCTTCCTTCCCCCCCTCATTCCCCCGGGTGAACTCCGTCCCGCCGCCCGCCCCCCGGCAGCCGCTGCTGACCCTCCCAGTCCCCGGTGCGCAGGCCCGGGGCACGGCGCGGACAAATGTCACCCGCCACCGACAGTGCCCGCCGCGGAGCTGATCCCTTCGGTCGCTGTGTCGTATCCCCCAGAATAACAAAATTCCCTTCTAAGGGGCAAAACACGCGAGCCGTCAAATAAAAGGGCACCCCCGGCTCCCGCCCCTGGCGCCCTGTACACACTCTCCTAAAAACTTTGTCCAGGGCTTCCCAATAACAGTAGAATTTAAAACCTGTCAACCATTTTAGATCCCTACTTGGGAAATACTATTCCCGGGCACCGGTGGGGTTGAGGAACGACTCTGAGCTGCGCCGCGGCTCGGCTCCCCTCCCCCCGGGCAGCGGGGGGGCGGCAGAGGAGGAAGATTCTTTCTGGGGAAGGGATGGCGGGAGGGGGCGAAGGACGGGAAGCGTTCGCTTTACCTGAGACCAGCCACTGGCCTCCATTGTTGGAGAATTCAATGGCATTGACACAGCCGAAGTGGCCCAGGAGGTCCTTCTTGTAGAGGTTCCTGCAGCCCCGCAGGCGTCTCCGCTGGAAGTCCTGGGTGAGCAGGGGGTCCCCCTCCAAGCCCCGCTGGGACAGGAACCCCACCACCGACCGCATGCTGCCCCCCCGGCCGCCTCTCCTCTTCATGCTGCCGCCTGCGCCGCTCCCCGCCGCTCCTTCCCCCGCCGCCCCTTCCCCTGCCGCCGCCTCCCCTCCCCCGCTTCCCCCCTTGTTATGGTTATGATGATTTTTCTTTAGCCAGCCATGGCAGAGAGGTGTTAGACACTCCGCCGCTTCCTGATCCCGCTGGCTCCTCCCCGCTCCCCTCAGCAGCTGATCCTCAGCTGCAGCCCGCGCCTGCTAGCCCGGCTCTAACGTGGCGCCGCCGCTTTTTAACTCGCCCCTGTGTTGGCGCGGGGGGGGACGGGTACATTTGCTGCCCCGAGGACCCGCGGGAGGACCCTTCCCACCGCCCCTGCCTGGGGGGGGGGGGTGCCCCGGCTGAGGGGCCCGCCGCCGTTAACGGCCCTGCGGCCGGAGGGCAGGTGCTGCCGCGGGCGGCGTCCCCGGTGGAGGGGATCAGAACTCTGCAGAGCCGCTGCCGGCCCGCCGGGAGTGCGGGGTTCCCACGGGCCCTGCGCACTGCTCACCGGAGGGAGGACGGGAAACACCTCAAGTGCGTGTGGTTTGTCCGCCATAAATGCTGAGAGGTTTGTGTGGGGCTTCCGAAAATTAGGTCTTTAGATGTTTTCTTTTTTCTTTTTAAGATAGTTTTCGTGAAGGTTTTATTACTTGTTCTCGTCTGCGCCCACCCGACTAACACTGAAAACAGGGGAGCTGCCCCTTCTCTGCAGCTTCAGGAGACTGTTGGAAATACAGATGAGTTTTACTCTCTTACCCTGCAGTATCCACAAAACCCGAAAAGGCAATCGTCTAAACAGGTGGAACTGATCTGTGTTGTCCTTCACTGCTTTAACACACCATAACCTGTGTCTGTGGAAAATCGTCTCTTGTCTTTCACAGGACACTGTCCCTCACAGGTAACATCAGATGCCATGTAAAGACAAATGTAGTGCCACTCAAAGAGTGGCATCCATTAGGTGCAGCCTGGAGCCCGCAGTCCTTGCAGTGCCCAACTGCATACTCCCTGCACACAAGGTGAATTGTCCCCGACCTGCAGCTTGAAACTTTCAGGCCTGTATTTCCCCACTGGCACCAGTACCTGGGGAAGACAGTTTTTGGAAAGTGAGGAATAGCCTGACAGTCCTGACCTGTGTGTGAAACTGCACCTGCTGGGAATTAGGAATCTCCAAACTTTAAAATAAACAAGCAGAAAAACCTCCCTGACATGAACCATGGTGCAGCAACATGACTGAGTACTGTTAGACCGTTGCCATGTTCCAGTGGCAGTTTTTCAGTAGAAATTGGCATTGCATTATAGAGAATCAGTTAAGTGCTTTGGGATTTTTCTTGGTTAAGATTATAGAACGAAAGTGGAATCCTATAAACCGTGCTTTTTAGTTTACAATGCTAACTTTCAGCATGTAATAACAACAAATGATAAACTTTTCCAATTAAAATTGCATTAATTTAAATTCCAATTGAAAATTGGAAAAAAACAGAACACTTGTTACATTTAAATTTTTTATATAACTCTTTTCTATGTGATATTAACAGGTATAAATATCAGAACTTAATTACAGGTATACTAATAATTTGAGAGGAATATCCAGACACACTCTATTAACTTTTCTATTAGAATGATAATTAACAATGTTAAATAAAGTGAAAACAAAGAGCAGTTAAATCTCTTCTGTGTCTGAGCTATATGATGTTCTTTTTCTAGTTGCAGTTGCTGATGGCCAAATATTGCAATGTAACACGTCTAGCAAGCTTCAGTATAGAGAGGCAAAGACCCTGTCCATCGTGATTTGTGTTTATTACCCTAGCTTCAGACACAGGTAAATTGCATTGGTATAAAATCACATAGCTCTTCTGCTTTCATACCATGAAATTCTGCACCATTACAATTATAACTGAAACTGTTGCTCACTTCTGAATTCCCAGCATAGGTAAGTGGCATTGCTTTTTCTACCTGTAGACTCTGAACTGTCTCCATCAATTTTGCATTCCATTTTCTTCTTTCATTTTCATGCAGCACACATCACCATATGTGATTTAAGAACTGTCCAGAAATACGTTAAGAGTTGTAAAATCATAGAATGGTTTGGGTTGGGAAGAACCTCAAAGATCATCTAGTTCCAATCCCTCTTCCTCCTTCCACTAGACCAGGTTGCTCACAGCCCCATCCAACCTGGCCTTGAACACTGTGGCTGTCACTTTTATTACATGTGGTTCTTTTTTTTTTTTTCTTCCTTCCTAAAGTATTGTTCATATTGGAGAACTTTGGTTTCTGTGTTGAAATAAACAGGTGTAGGAGCCTTCCGTTTGAAATGCAGCACAATAAAATCTTTGGTGCTTTTTTTCCACGTCCCAGATCCGATCTCTAGGAAAGCTGTGTACTTACGTGGACAAATAGAAATAAAAATATTTCCTAAACCCCCAGTCTTAGGTTTTTTTTCTGGAAGGATTTAGCTGAGGGTTTTTTAAAATCACATTTGTAAGCAGTCAGAAAGAAGATGATATGTTGTCAGAATTTGAAGGAAAAATAATAGAAGGCTGCCAATCTGTTCTGCTAAATGCAGTATTTTCTCACATGACCATACAGGTTGTTTTTTTTTTTTTTTTAAAAGTGTTGGTAATTATTCTTTTCAGTGTCTGATTCTTTTGTTTCAATTAATTTTGAATATAAGAAAATTAGTATAATGACCTATACTGATAACATTTTCCTTTGAAAAGGATGTGTTGCTGTGTTAATAATGCCAGAGTGCTGTAATCTCTTCAAAACACACACACTTGGCCGGAGTCATGCTGAAGTAGTACCAGTGGAGTATCTTTTTCTGTTTTTAATAGGAACCTTCTGCAGCTTGGAGTGGACTTGAGGTGTAGACAGTACTTAGCCAAACAGGTTGGACTTCATCAAGTTATGTTCTGTTTGACATAGCACATGGGGTGCCGGAGTGAGACTGAATGTCACAAACCAAATTGAATTGAGCCTGGCCAGACTTAATGGGCAGAGGAAGTTGGGGTCTGTTTGGACTGCTTGAGCAGCTTAATTCTGTAGGATGCTTAGAAGCACAAACATATTTTGTCTGGAGTTTTAACAAGTGGGCAGTAGGGCAGAGAAGTCAGCCATAAAGGAAATGGGAGATAATGAACAGGGTGGTGACTTTCTATAGATGCTCTTGGAAAAGAGGCTAAGTAAATAATGTTTGATGCAACACAGAAGAGGAAACTAGCAGAATGCTTCAAACAGAGAAGTGATGTGGTCAGAGTAACCAATTTTGGCTTGTGGTTCCTAGTTGCCAAATAAGTTGCTAATTCTCAGGCTGTGCATAGCCCAGTCACCCCGCAGTACTAAATTGATTTTGATCAGGTATGGCCATGGTGTCACATTGCTCTCACATTAGCCTCTGCCCACTGTACAGAGTTGTTTTGCCTCTGGAAGGACTAACAGTACCTGATCTGGTTTTAATGTCTGCTGGGGTAAAAAATTATCCCTTCAACATTTTTTTCTGAACAAATTTGAATTGGCAGAATGAGTTAAATTGCATTAGTGGCTTCCATTGGATGGCTGTGGTGTATTTGATCATTAGTAGGAGGCCCACAGTCAACCTTGCTCTGTTGTCAGATCATGGCATTTACAGTAGTTGATGGCTGTTTTGTTACAAGCTGTGTTGGTTAATGATGGAGGGAGAGATACTGGGGCAGTCTAAGTATGCAAGCAGGAGATCAAAGTAAAGGTGTTTTAGTTGCATGGATGGATCAAAGTACTTTGTCTTAGACAAATGTAGAGCTATGTAGAAGAAGCCTAAAATTTAGGTGTACCCTGGGTGCTAGGATCTACAATGGGGTTTCAGTGAGAGCTGGCAGTTGACATACAAGGTTGAGTGGTAAGTAGACTGGTGATGATACACAAAAAACAGATAATAAGAGGGCTTTCAGGGAAGAGAAGGAACCATGTTCTAGTTTTGTTGAGCTTTAACTTCCTGCTAATCAACCACAGAAGAGAGAAAAAGGCTGTGATTTGAGTTTGGATAGACAGAGATAGCTCTGGGGAAAGACAGATCTGTAAATCATCTGCAGAGATGTTAGTTGTATTTGTATTTCAGATGAGATAACTCAGAGATAATGTGGGAGGATAAAAGAAGACTAAGGATACAGCCCTCTGAGAATTTGTCAAAGAATACTTGGAAGGAAGGTTTAAATAAGTAAAAAGAAAAGGTATCAAGTGAAGCATGGTTGATTGTCTTAGGTCAGAGAGGAGCTCTGTTGAACCACTGAATAGCTTTGGTTAATCTGTAGTGGAAGTGGGAAAGTTTGGATACTGATAGTTTGATGTCTGTGGGGTGAATCCAGGAAAGATAAAGTGAGCACAGTTATTAGGAAAGTGGGGCTGAGTCAAGGCTGGTATTCATTTATTTATTTTTTTTTTTTGAGAGGAAGTGGAGACAAAATGAGGGTAAACAGGGTAAACCAAGACAACTGTATCCTGGGTTCAGCAGTAGCAGTCATTTTTTCTCCTTCTTAGTAGCTGGTGCAGTGCTGTGGTTTTGACTTTCGGCCTGGGAACAGCACTGGTAACACCGATGTTTTTAGTTGCTGCTCAGTAATGTTTACTCTGACCAAGGACTTTCTGAGTCTCATGCTCTGCCAGGGAGGAGGGGAAGCCAGGAGGAAACAGAGACAGGACACCTGACCCAAACTAACCAAAGAGGTATTCCATGCCACAGCACATCATGCCCAGTATATAAACTGGGGGCAGTTACCTGGAAGTGTTAGATCACTGCTCGGGTTGGGCTGGGTTTCAGTCAGCGGGTGGTGAGCGCTTGTATTCTCGTCCCTTGTTATTTTCCTTATCATTATTATTATTGATGGTAGCAGTAGTGGTTTGTGTTATACCTTAGTTACTGGACTGTTCTTATCTCAATCTGTGGGAGTTACAGTCTTTTGATTCTCCTCCCCATCACCCCATCCCTCCGGGAGCATGGGAGGAGGAAGTGGGGGAGCGAGTGAGCGGCTACGTGGTTCTGAGTTACTGGCTGGGTTTAAACCACAACAAACTGTCATATTTTAGCCATATAATTTTTTAAAAAGAATTTTTCTTGTGGAATTTTTTGCCTCTAGTGGAAATTAGATGGCTTCTGATCTTACTTCTTTTTGCTTACTACTTTTAGGGACCAGAAAGTGGCAGAAGAACAAGCAATGGTCTCTCAAATGCCCTCCCTTGGAGCTGGTCAGCCAAAGATGTTGCTTTAACATGCAGCTGAGCCCATCTAATGACTTGTGGGCACTGAAGGGTGGCTTTATCTTTGTGGCTACTTGTTCTGTCCCTTTCTTTGTGCTGAAGTTGCTATTCTTTGGACTTGCTTGTCTGCTGGTTTTCTGAGTTCATTTGGCTCATGGAAATGTCCCAGCAAGTGCCAAAATCAGCACAGACTAGTCAGGAGTGCCCAGCTGGGAGTGGAGTTTTGGGAAATGGGGATATACCTTCTTAGCTGCCCAGGAACTGTGAGGCTTACTTAGTGTGCATTTTGGAACTGAACCACTAGGGTAAATTAAGCAGCTTTTCAAGAAGTGGAATTGTGAAATCCCTCTCTATTCCAGCATCACCAATGAAAGAGTTGTCAATTAATGAAGAAATACGTTGATGATGGTCAGTATTAATACAACTCATCTTCATGGGATCAGTCTGGCAGCTCAAACCTCTGAGCAGTTTTTTCAGATTCTTTGCAAAACCTGCAAACTCTGGCAGGTCCCCGCAATGAGTTACTGCTGATTCATCTTTTGGTTTAGAATGTAGTTTCGCTGAGATCTAGTTCAAGGAGTTAAAATAATAATAAAAAAAAAGCCTCCATTTATTTGCTGTGCTAGATTTCTGCTTGCTTAATTCCCTGAATCAAACTGGCACCAGTGTTTGCAGAAGTAAGGCAGTAGGAAAACGCCTACAGGTAGAAGGAGGAAGCAGAATGGCCTTTTCAATGGGAGTTGAATCTTCTATCTGCCTTGTTGCAGTATGAAATTCCACCTTTAGGATGTGGCTTCACAGTGGATTGAAACTGATCTCATTCTGACTTTTTGATGAAAGAAGCAGTCCTACTGTCTTGCTGGTATCAGCCCTGCTGAAACAAACCCTGCTCAGAATGACTTGCTTGAATATGTAGTCATGGGGTTCCTAGCGCAGACACAAGAATGATAAATCGCATTAGGACTCGAAATGTGAGTTTGGCTTTCTTCTGTAGCTTGGGATGGGGCCCCAAATAGAAGGTTATTAATGAGCTAGTAGGGACTACATGCAGCTCTCTGCTCATTGTCTGCTAACAGCAATTTGAGTCTTGACTGGAGTCTCTTTCCTTTGATATTCTATGATCATTGATTTTCCTTTGAACACTAAGTCATTTACCCTGGTCTTCTCCCTGTTAAAGGATGAGCTAATGCGATTATACATATTTTTTTTTCTTTTCTGTGATCAGCAGAATAAGTGAATCCTGGTTTCCTACGGACTTGTCCCGATGTGGCACTGCTGTGTAGATTCTCATATGTATATTAAGCAGCGTCTGCACATGCTTGCCACTTTATCTGTGACAGCTTTATTAGGATCTGTTTCATCAATTTGGCTTTGCATTTCACAGAAGTTACCTTTGTACAAATTTAGATGGAATTAGGCAACGGCTTAAACATGCTTTTTTTTGGCAAGGAAAGGGAAGAAAGGGGACCCACAGGCAGAAACATCAACAAAGACAGTATAATTGCAAAAGCTTTTCCTTGGGAAATCAGGCTAAAAATGAGTCTTTTGACAGAGGCCTCTGCAGAGATCTCAGATCAAGCTACAGAGGCAGAAATAAAAGTAATTCTTGCTGTTTACCACATCAAGGTTTCCAGTAACCTGCTGCAGCAGATTTCTCATAAGTCAGGCTATACCACCAGTTATTGTTTACTCACTTGGTTATCTTCTCATCTTTAGCAATGTCCTCATGAGGCTTTGGGTACACTCATACATCAGTTGCTTTAATTTATTTTTAATATAACCTTTATACTTGAATAAATTGCTATGTAGGTACTAAGACAAGCTGTTAAAGAGACTTGTGGTTCAAAGGACTCTGTCAGTGATGCCATGAAAAATAAAGGGTTTAAAGCAGCCAAGTATGCAATCCTGTTATTGTAGAAAAGCTAAACTTGGGGGTTCCATTATATAGCATCTTCTCTATCAAACTTTCACTGTGCAATAAATGCTTAAGTATTTAACTGTTTTCCTCTCTTGTAACCTTACACTTAAGCTCCTATTACCTTAGAAACTAAAATAAACAAGTTGTAAAAGGGAACACTGGCCTGTTTTTCTTGGTGGGTGCCAGTTTATTACAAATGGATCCAGCTATGAACAAACTTTGCAGGTTTGTTTGGATTTGGTTGCTATTCTGAGCTCATCTTGAGCTCTGATAAGAGTTCTTGTAAGAATGTCTTGCCTACCCCTGAACATGGCAGCTGGATCCTGGGGCCCAGTCATATTGGCTTCCTGGGTCTGCTTCCAGTCACCTGGGCCTTGAAATATGTCTGTTATATCCACGGATGTTGATTTTTTCCCCCCTTGAACTAGTTTACAGCTGCATCAGTTTGTAAACTAGTTGTAAACTGCATCAGTTCCCTGATTCTCTGGCCCTGTCATTACAGAAATGCTGGAACAAAAGAGCAGGGAGTGGTCAGTCAGGTTGAACAAGAAACATGGGACTACCCTTCCAAGTGGCCATCCAGGCTTATGCTAGGTTACAATGACCTTGTAGAACAAAGAATTATATGTTGGGAAGTGGTGAACGGAAGAAAGGAAGAACATGTCAATCTGACTGTGGGAACTCATTTTATAGCCAGACCCCTCCAGCTTTTTCTCCTGATAATGAAGGTGAAAAACTTTTCTTCAGAGCATGAGCCATGTGATGAGCTTTGGTGTAGCACTGGCTTCTGCTCAGTGATGTCCATTTCGGCTAATCAGCTGTCTGTGGTGGATTGGATCTAGAGAATGGATGGAGATGCTGTGGCCAAGTTGTGACCATAAGGCAGACGCAGACCTCCCCTGCGGAGAACGAACCAGAGATATGTGATTACTGCACTGTGTGAGATTGTAATGCTTTATAACCCCCAGGGGATAAATAAAACAAATGGATAATAATTTCTTTATTGTACAGCAAGATTGAGGGTCTTTGCAAAAAGACTTACTACCTGAAAGCTGTAACTTTCAGGTATAAAGCACTTATACATTCAAAGTACACACACAAGTCAATGGAAAACAAGCTTTCCCCACCACCAGTGAGACCTGGTTTAGACCAGGTCCTTAGAATAAGGAGCTGTTTAAGCTTTAATGGCCTGGTCAATTTATTTATGACAGGGAGAAGGTATTATTTTCTTATTCCAGAAAACTTAAGTTTTCTGAAAACCAGCCGTGTTCCTTATTTGGTACCAATTCGTCCCTACCTCATTCCTCAGATTTTTAGAAAAAAAAAAAGAGGGTGGGGGAGGAGAGAAAGCATTCACCTACAGACAGAAAAAAAATACTGCTGCTGTAGTGATTTTCCCTGAAGACAGCCATTAGCTGCTTTGTTGCACCCCTTGGACAATCTGTCTGCTAAATGCCAAGTCTCTGCTAGGGAGATGATTACTTCCAAGCAGTGAAGTTAAAACAAAATGAGATTTGATGCTGACAGTCGAATTGTCAAAGTAATTTAAAACAGTATTTCATGTGGTTTCAGTGTCTCATCAGATGCATCCAGCTAGGATTCTAACAGCACAAACATTGGGAAATAATGGGAATTGGAAAGAAATTAGGTGCTCAGATCCTTTTCAGTTGCAATGGAATTTGGGATGGAAATTGTTTGGTTTACAACAATCTTGACCCCAAGACTTGGTGATGATAACCCTGAAGATGGCAGCTGGCTGTATACCCGTGGTCCATGTGTTGTGGTGTCGTGGTTCTTCCACCCCGACACGAGCTTTGCCACTCTTATTCCTCTGTTAAACTCTTAGTTTTTCCCACTTGATTCCCCCCCCCCCCTTTTTTTTCCCTTCTAGTTTGCTGCTTCAGAGACGGATATGATTTGCTTTTCATTTTCTGCTCTGCCTTTGTTCTTCGCTGCCTTTTCCCTGGCTCAGGCTGTGCTTCCCGGCTCTGGCTGCACTGCGGACCCGCTCCTGGGGGGGTCAGTGCTGGTTCCAGCGGCAGACAGCCCCCCGCCGGCGCCGCAGCTTTCGCTTCGCCCATCTATCTGACGGTGCTCCCTGGGCCTTGGTGGCTCACAGAGCTCCTCAACCCGCGGGTGTGAGCGCGGGCCCTCAGTGACCGAGGCTGCAGCCCGCTCGGCACCGGGGGGTGCTCTGGTGCTGCGGGACACGCCGCACCGGAACCGTGCCGGCACAGGTACCCCGCCCCGCCTCCGCCACCCGGCCCGCAGTTGCCGTACAGCATGGCGGCGCCCATACCCAGTGGCACCGCGGGGAAAGAGGAAGCTTCCGCTTCTCTAAGCCTCCCGGTGGGCGCGGCGACTGCCCCGCGAAAGGTTCCTGCTGCCGGAGACGGCCGTTCCGCACACACGCAGGTACCGGGCGGACGGGTGCCGGGCGGAGAGGGGAGAGGGTGCTGTGCGCATCCCGAGGGCGCGTCGTGCCGGCAGGTGCCCCTGCCGAGCAGGCCGGAGGGCTTACCGCCGGCTTGCAGCGCACCGAGGCCTCTCTCCTGTAAAGCCCCGGCTACGGCTGGAACGGGGGTGTCTTCGCCCCGGTGCTGAGGGCAATTGTGGCCCGCCCGCACCTGCCCGCAACCAGAGGAGCCCTTTGCTCGTTCCGGGGGCGCTCCGGCCCTGCTCCCCGGCTGTCCCCCGCATCTCGTACTCGGCACGCCGCTGGTTCCGGAGCCGCGTCCCTCCATCCCCACAGCTGGCGGCCTGAGCCCGGCCTGCACCCCACGCAGGGGCTCAGGAACCAGTGGGTTGTTATATAGAGGCTTCACCTGGCGAGACGGGCTGGGGGATCCGCGTAAGCGGGCGGTCGTAGGGCCGCGGTCTACACCTGCATTCCCCCCCTTTCCCAAGAAGTAGCTGTTGTTGAACCTGCGGAGGGGGAGGCCGGCCATAGGTGCGGGTGGGCTTCATTACTTTCGGTCTTTTCACTCGCTTTGAGAAGTGAGTAAATTACCCATCACTTCGCGAGCATTCAGGCAGGTGTCTGTGCCCATGCTCTGAAAGCTGATGGTGGTTGTGCAGGGCTGTAGTAGTATCGTTACCGCAGCTTCTGTTTCTGTCGAACAGCACGCAAGGGCAGACCTTTAGAAATAACGTGGTGGGTTGGGAAGGTGGGGATGCAGGGGCAGGACTGATTCCAGTTTACTGAAGGGGAACTAAGCTTCTGTATGATAGAGGGAAAGCTATGTTATAAATAGATGCTGCTTCTTGAGGGCTTTTCAATGTCTGAAGAGCCATTTGACCTTAGTATGGATGTGAATGCAATGGACAATGCCTATTATTACTAATGCATGAATGGACATGCTTATGCTGCAGTAATTTTGCCAGGTTTATGTTTAGGTTGATCTGGTCTCAAACAGAGCTAAAAGACGTTGATAAATCTCTGGCTAGCTTAGTTTCAGAATGTCAATCTGTGGAAGCATCCAGTTGCACCAGTATAAATCAGTAGATTCCTATGAAGGTTGTTGGAGCTGTGATCAACAGCAGCATTCAGTCTCATGGTACTGCTCAACCCAGTGCCACAGCAGTCTGTCTCCTTACCCCCAGTCTATCAATGTGGGGCCAGGTCCTTTTCCTGTCAGGATTGCAAGTTGTGGCTAGAACGTTATGATACCAGCAGGTGTGTTTAGTATCTCTAAACACATTACGTTGTTTTTAATTTCCACCTCTCTCATTTTTCTTTGCAGGCTGTGATAAAATCCTACAATGCCGCTTTGAGTAGCTGAACTGAAGGGGACAAAAGGAGGTTAAAGAAAATGCCCCAGCAAACAGCAGTGACAATTACTTTGGCAACCCTGCTGGGTGTTGCTGTGGGGGGGCTGGTTTTGTGGAAAGCAGCCCAGCGTCGAAAAGGAAAAGCATGCTGTAGTAGTCAGCGAGAGGAAGCATTTATAAACTCAGGAGACAAGAAACTGATTAAGACAGAGGGTAAGGAGGTGCTTTCCTTCTTCAGATCTTCCACATTTTCCTGGGTAGAGAGGATCCTTGGTGCAGACGTAATGATAGTTTCAGAGCAGGAGGAGTGGGATCATGCTGAACCTTTGCTGAAGAAGGAGCTGGAGAAGTGGCCAGTGCTTGGAATTGATTGTGAGTGGGTGAGTGATCAAGAATCGCCTCTCCTTTGGATTGCAAATTGCAATGGGAAATCATTGAGGGTGGAGTGATTCCTTTCCTTAAATGGATACAGCAGGACTAACTGTTGAAATTGCCTGTGGGATGATCTATCATGACAGCAGTGAAGTAGCTGCTGATTTTGATTGTTCTTACGTTCAGGTGTGCTGGCTGCAATTTATTGATTCACTAGTTGTATTCTTTTCCTGCGCTCCTGTGATAAATTAACTACTAAACATAGTGATAATTGTATGGCATTATGTGTTTTATATAAGATCTCTTTAGAGAGACTTGGGTTTACACTATTTTAAATTCAGCTATATACTTAAGAAACAATTTCTAAAGAGTAATAAATCCAAAAAGGAGGATAATATTGAAATGTAGGTATAACTCACTGGGACTGCCAGAAGGCAAAGTTCCTCTTCTGCGTGTACATTTGCCTGTGTGAACTCTCAAAACAGGCTCTCAGTCATTTATAATCCTGACTTTGCCATTATTTTGGCTGGAAATTTATTCACCCCACAGTCATTAAGTATAAGCCACAGCTAAACAATGTGTTTGCCATTAAACATTTATGTAGTGGGTGCCTTTGTGCTGATGTGGATTAAGAAATGTGTCTGATGTCTCCTACCAGCTCAGCTATGAGGGGGAAGGGTGAAAGTTGGAAAGTTTCTTTTGTAGGAGTGTGGCAAGAAGTACCTTGATAGCAATAATACTGTGAAACAGATCACATAATTTGCAGTAAAATTTTAGAGGTGTGTAACAACACGTGACTATAAACTGATAGGTATTGCCCATCTTCAGTGGCCTGTTTTGCAATTTGTTCCAGCTCCAACATTGCTAATCATACTGTAGCCCAGACCCTGATTTTCGTCTTTATTTCAGGTATCTGTGGAGGGAAAAGCAAATCCTGTATCCCTCCTGCAGATGGCTTCTTCCAGCGGCCTCTGCATTCTTGTTCGATTGCCCAGGCTTGTTGCCAGTGGACAGACTATCCCAAAGACCCTGTTGGACATCATGGCAGATAGTGCTGTGTTGAAAGTTGGAGTAGGATGCTGGGAAGATGCTTGCAAGTTACTTCATGATTATGGTCTTCCAGTCAAAGGGAGCGTGGATCTCCGTTATTTAGCCATGAGACAGTGGTGAGTGAATGAAAACAGAAGCAGCTCCTCTTGAGCCATCATCTGAGTTGGAAATATTTGTAAATAAATGTGCGTATGCTGGATGATAGCAGGCAGGTAGGTCTGGAGTTCTCAGAGTGGTTTTAGAGAGTGGACACTGACAGCTGCAGCCCAAGAACATGTCATGGTTCTGTTCTATGGTATTAATGGAAATGAAATCTTCACAAAGATTTCTTATGTTCATTGTGTCTGTTAGTCTTCTCATTGAATATCCTTATGGGCTTTCTGAGTATCATGCTTCAGCTTTTAAGAAGACCAGATGCAGTGATGTAGCACAGTGAGAGTCATCACCATGTCAACAAATGTTTGAATACATGGCCTGGAAGTATGGGGTAGATGTGCCAGGGCACGTAGGTGTAACTGCTCAATTACAGGATTTCTTGAAAAATAGCTAAATAAACCAGCTCAAATTTTCTCTTAGTAACAATGTCTCCATTGCTAGATTATAATAAGGATGCCATTTTCTCATCCTTTATTCTTTCTTAAATAAAATATTTTAGTTGGGAATATTCTTCACATACAGTATATGTATGCCTGGGTGTGCTGGGGCATGGTTTGCTGACCTGATGGTGCCTTTTTAGCACTGAGGATGGACTTTCTCTAGCAGCCAGGATTCCTCTGAATTTTTCTTGGCAGTTACATTCCTTATGAATCCTTGGGGCAGGTGGTCCATCACTCTACA
This sequence comes from Melopsittacus undulatus, assembly GCF_012275295.1. Classification (NCBI taxonomy): domain Eukaryota; kingdom Metazoa; phylum Chordata; class Aves; order Psittaciformes; family Psittaculidae; genus Melopsittacus; species Melopsittacus undulatus. The sequence continues at coordinate 47,785,519 of NC_047530.1, forward strand.
TCAGACCTCCTTAGTTCAGAAGTGGGTAGTTGAAAGACAACTACTTCAGCCTTAAATGTTACCAACTAACTCCCAGCCTTGCCCATTTTGCATGTAGCAAGCAGTAGATAATTACTAAAGGAAAGGATGGAGGGGAGAGAGAGGGCCTGTGGATCTTACAGCCAGCTGTGTGCTGTTTCAGTGGGAGTCATGCGTTATGTGCATTGTGTTCTGGCAGGTTGAGGGTGTATGAGGCAATGTGCATTTGCATGGATGTATATTTTTGGTTTTAATATGTGTGTTTCACTTTCTTTGTTAAACTCAAGGAAGGATCTACCTCACTGCCTTAGCCTAAAGTCTTTAGCTGAAGAAGTCCTGAACTGTCCACTTGACAAGTCTCCTCATGTACGTTGCAGCAACTGGGAGGCAGAAGAACTGACACAAGATCAGGTGTGTCTTCCAGTTCAACTGAGTGTTCTGGGAGAAAAAGCAACCTTCTTAGTAGAAAAGAGGCATTACAACGGGAAGATCCAAGCCTTCTTTAAGTTCTGCCTCAAAACCTTATGTGTGGCTATGGTCTGAAGTTAAATTCCAGACTATGCCTTGCATTTTGCATTTTCCTCCTTTTCCATTAAGATAATTTTCTGCTGTTTTGTGATTCTTGACCCTTGTTTTCCTTTAGTCCTGAAAGATCTATAAGGGAAGATCCCTTGAAGAAGTGTTCAAGCACCCAAAACCTCACCTTTTTATTATTTTCTTTCCTTTGATCTATAGGAGTCAGTGCAATATCAGAGACTGGAAACCTTGTTTACCATTTCTAGTCCGTTATGCTTTCCCTGATCGCCAGTTTTCTTTGCAGTCAAGTTGCAGATGTGTACAAAATCAGTGACCGGTAGAGGGAGTGACAGGATAAATAACCACACTGATGATTCTTAGACAGCAAGTCAAAAGGGAGCTTTTTATTCTTTAGAAAGGGCTTGATGGAGTGGGAGAGTGTATAAGGCGTGGCTGACCTTAACTTTTATTAGTCCTTTGCAGTTTCTTGAGCCACCCATGAGTACTTCAAGTCTGACTGACCCTAAAAATGTGGGTTGTGGTGATGTTATGAAAGTGTCACTCAACTGCTAGAACTTGTGTGAAAATAAATCCAGCTTCTGGATTTTCTGTACTAAGTGCTAAAGACTGGTAATGTTTTGGAGCATTCGGTGTTAGTCAGTATCTTAATATCTACACTTTCCTGCAGGTTCTCTATGCTGCTAGAGATGCTCAGATCTCAGTGGCTCTGTTCCTCCATTTGCTGGGATTTGCCAGCCTCCCTGCTATATCTCAAGGTGAAAACTGTCTTGCTGCTTGGGAAAAAGCAGTGAGTAAATGCCGGGGCTTGGTGGATATTCCTTTTAGAGGAAGAAAGAGTGTCAGCACAGGAGAGGAGAAGAATGGAGAGGGATGTTCCCCTCAGAAAACAAAGAATCGGAAGTCTGCTGTGAATGGCCAACCTGCTGGCAGTCAGCAAGTGAGAGATCCACGAAGGCAGAAAAGAAAGCCTCTGGGTGTGGGATATTCTGCACGGTAAGTGTGTGACCTCATTTTACTCTTTGCACTGCAGATGGAAAACTTTGAATGATGTATCATGCTCTATTAGTTAAACAGAAGTGGATAATAGCAGCTAGGAAAGCAAACACGGGACCTAACAGTTATGGGACCCAGATCCTGTTTCTGTTTTTCTCATTTCCCTCTAGAGGTGGTATTGAAGGTGGAGGCAGGACTTCGATCTGTACTAGATCAGGAGCAGGTTGAAGGATTGTCTTCAGCTTTTGCCCTTTCTTCTGCTATGGAGGCAGTAGCTGGAGAGCAGAGTCTCAGCAGGAGGTGGTTGGCAGTCTGGGTGGCAATTACTGCCCAAACAGTTGTACCTTGTCTCCTTCAGGGAGAAAGCTAAGGTTAAGAGGAGTGAGACACATTACTTGAGGTGCTAGGGGGCCCAGGAAGGAACAGTCTGTGGCAATATAAAACCATTGCATTGCTGTGTTGGCCAAGAAGATGGAGAAGGGAAAGCTATTACTTTGGCCTTGCAGAGGCAGCTGTTGCTGGATTCAGCATCCCTGGCCTGCAGGCAATTTTGTGGAACGAATCCTAAATTTTTATGGCCTTTTGGTAATGAGTTCAGTCACTATTAAATTAAAACAAGTTGGAGAAGTCTCTTTAAGCTCAATGTAGTGGAAGATGCAGAGAGCTACCATGTTTGGTTTTGTTTGGATACAGTCTGTAATAAAATTTATCACTGGATGTGGGAACTAAAATTGTAATTACCATTTGGAAAGAAAACCAATCATTTTAGTATTTGTTTTCTCCTTTTCCAGTTTATTGGATTGTCAATGGAGACATTTTGATGCAGTCAATAATATTGCTTTCATTAGCAGTCATTAATGGTATTGTGTTATATACAGCAAGTCTGTCCAGATTTATTTATTTTTTAAGTTGGAGCCTGTGTCAAACAGAACAGAAGGACTGCACTTCATGGGAGGATTAAAATTTAAACAAAATTGCATTCCAGCCTGCACTGAGATCTCCTCATGTTTACTTGTTGATTGTTTTTAACCATGCTTGACTTCATGAGAGATCTGTAGACTCACTGGTTTTTATAGCATCTCCACCAGTGTGGCTCTGGTCTGTAGTACAACTGGATGTGATTTCAAAAGTCCTTTTCCACTCTTCCTGTCTATAATCCTGTTCAGTTTTAATGATGTTTCATTTTGAGTTGGGAAATACTTAAGTTATCATGGTGATTGAGCTGATTGATGTTCAGTGGAAGGAGATGTCCTGTACTGTTGTTTTGTTGGGTTTTTTATCCCCATGGACCTCAGAAGAAATCCTTTTGTCTCATTACATAGCTTGTGAATCAAGCCTTTTAGCTGGTGGTGCACTGCTGAGTAGTTACTTCTACAGTGTTGCTGAAGAGAAGAAAGGAAACTTCCACAGTGTGCTGTGACCTGTCTGTATCCCTGGACAGTTCCGCCCAGGGGTCCCGGAGCCCAGCCAGCTCGCTATTCCATTTTTGTTTGAAAGAGGTTGCTAGAGTAAGGAAATACTTTCTGCAAAATGTAACCCTTCCACACACTGCCACAAATCACCAGAGGCTGCCCAAGCAGGGCTTTTCACCACTAACGATAGGCGTATGTGTTTCAGAGGGCCTCAGCTCAGCTTAGTTGTTAGCAAGGACATGTGTGTTTGAGTTTCCAGTGCTGCAAGAGCCTTTTTGGAGCATTTCTCCTGGATGAAGTAATTGCTGTTCACACTAAGTTTTGGAAAAGTCATCTTAATGAAATATTTAAATATGGGCTAAGGCAGCTGATCCTTGAAACTGCCTTGCCTATAATTTGACATAGTTTGAGCTCACTGTTAGGTCACTGTCCTTCTTGACTTCAATTCTGTTTTGTTTTCTAATGTACTTTTTTTTGGTTGATTGGTTGGGTTTTTTTGCCTTTTTTTTCTTTTAAATGCTGTCATTATTAAGGGCAGCTCTTGAAAACTGGGATTCAGAGTTGCAATTCTGTTGTTAGCAGGAGAGCAAAGGCAGCTCACAGTCATTTGGTGAACCCCAGGTAAGTTTTTAGGTGTTCTGCTTCCCTCACCAGCAGCCTGTTATCATGGATGGAGTCCTGCTTTGGACTCAAAAGAGAGAAGCAGCAATTATTGATATAAAACAGCTAACAAAGGTCGGTGGTAAATGCAACAGTGATTTAACAAGTTTCAACGTCAAGGTACACTTGATTATTTCTGGCAGAGAGGACAGGGTCAGACAAAACTGCAACAAGGCCCTCATTGAGTGATGAGGTTTGAAAAGGATCCCTTTACTTTCTAAACTCTTTTTCAGAGAGGAATGTAGATGTGATGGCTGCATCCAGTCCTAGTCCCAGACTTGATCCATGGTTGCATCTAAAAGATATGCATGTTCAATCAATCCTTTATATCACAGCTAAAATTCCAAGTTTAGTATGCTATTCATCACTTACTGAGAATCTGCTGGTGCAAGGAATCTCTCAACCTCAGGGAGTAACCTTGAGGGGCATCCCTACTCAAGGGGAGATGGTGTTGTGCAGCCTGCTGCCAGGCCCCTGGGCTGTCCACTATAAAGTAAGAGGATTGACTTTATTTGCATACCAGCAAGAGGTCTGGGTGACTGATCCAGACAGCCTTTGGCTACCATGTTGCCATCCATCTCCCAGTGTCCTGGATAAGCTGGATGCAGCCACCACATCTCCTACTGATGGTTATGGGTTGGTGGGGAGGATACTGCCATACCTGTGTGGTGCTCAACAGCCTTGAGTGTGTGTTTAGGGGCACTCCTGTGATTTGGAGAAACCTGCAGGAATTGCAGTGTGGAACACATGGCTATAGAGAGCTGTGGTTTTTTTTGGCATGCTATTATAGTTGCTGTAATGCTGCTTTTGTTTCATAGGAAATCTCCACTGTATGACAACTGTTTCTTGCATGCACCAGATGGACAGCCCCTCTGCACTTGTGATCGCAAGAAGGCTCAGTGGTATCTGAACAAGGGGATTGGAGGTGGGCATACCAGTTTTCCCATTGGTATTTGAAATACAGCTGCTTCTTGTTGTTGTTTCTTAGGTAACTGGGCATAATTTTTTTATATCCTTTCTTATTGGAAATACTGCTGGGGATTCACTAGGATGACTCTTATGTTTTAGCATCTTTATTTTAGCTCTTAAGTATGAATTTGTCTGAATATTCTACGTTTGCCTTTACCCTTTCAGAGCTAGTTAGCACAGACCCATTTATTGTGAAGCTGCGGTTTGAGCCTTCGGGGCGTCCTGAGTCTCAAGTTGATTATTATCTGACAGTGAAAGAGAACCTGTGTGTTGTATGCGGCAAGAGAGAATCCTATATCCGGTGAGTTGTTTAGTGGGAAAGGAAAAAAATGCATCTTTTAAAGCAGGACTGAGGTCTGTACCTCATTTGGCACCCAGAACCTTGATTAGCACCTGAAACATCATGCTTGTACACATCCTGGATAGGCTATCGCTACTTGAATGCTCTCTAGTTGTATGTGTCCGGGTAAGTTTGATGGTGAACAAGCCAACCTTTCCTCTTATGGAGGCAGGAAGTATCAGTCCTTCTCCAGTATCAGGACAGAGCAGAGTATATGGAACATATACATGCTGCAGTCTGAATGATAGAGGGCAGCAGTATGCCAACACCCACTGTTTTGATGGCATCCCCTTCTGAAAATAGCTGTAGTATTCCTTCCACTACTTAATCCTTAACTTTTGAAAGGTTTAGGTGAACCTGAAGCCCATGAGGTCACAAAGGGTGACATTTTGTCTTTGCAGCTACTGCTGTTTAGGTGGGAGGTATGCTTCTTATAGAACATTGCTTTATTTTATTTTTTTACAGTATGAATCTTTTAAAAAATTGAAAATGGTGAATTTTTGGAGGAACAAAAAAGAAAGAGAAGTGCAGAAAACTTGTAGAGAAAAGTGCAGATCAAAAGAAGTTGCAGAGCTGCACTGAGGGTCCTGGCCCTGATGATCTTAGTTTTCCAGACTTCTAGTATTAGTTGACCTGTTGTGGGCCAGGATGGGAAGTAACAGGTCCAAGCAAATGTGATGAACTGGCTGGTTTGTCTTCCCTAGGAAGAACATTGTTCCTCACGAATACAGAAGACACTTCCCTATCCAGATGAAGGACCACAACTCCCATGACGTGCTCCTTCTCTGCACATCCTGCCATGCCATCTCCAATTACTATGATAACCATCTCAAGCAGCAGCTAGCTGAGGAGTTTGGTGCACCCATTGGCTCTGAGGAAGGTGTGCGTCTGATGGAGGACCCTCTGCGCAGGCAAGTACGCTCCGGGGCCCGAGCCCTGCTGAATGCAGATAGCTTGCCTGACCCCCGAAGGGCAGAACTTTTGCAGACCATCAAGGACTTCTTTAACACAGAGAGAGTCACCCCAGAGATGCTCCAGGAAGCAGCCGGTCTGGAAACCAGGTACAAGAAGCCCATCAGTAGAAGTAACACATTAGTCATTTATGTTGGCATGTAGGTTCAACAAGAAGTTATCTACATACAGAGCCTTGGGTAAATATTACTTAGCAGCAAAACAAAAGAAAATTCAGCAGGATGTGCAGAGCTGAGGATCACACATGCTGACTTCCTTCCTCTCCCCCAGGCTTTTTAATGAAAACAGGATAAAACCCAGTGCTGGTCTGCTTGGGATATTGGTATTGGGATATCTTCCCTAAAATAATGGTGTCGGCTTATAGAGTGTCTGAATTTGAGACTAGTAGGAGTTTTATCTGCACATGAAAAACGAACCTTTAAAAGCATAACTTTATTTCTGGATTTATAGTACTTTGATACATTTAACTAGAAAGCAAGGATAAGAAAAAGGTAATTGTGCTGTAGCCTAAGGCTCTAAGCAAACAAGAACATTTTGCATTTCTTACTATATATTTGTTTTCCCCCCTTCTCTCCTCAACCCAACAATGGTCTGTGAACTGCAGCTCTTGTTTATTCTCCTCTTTCCCCTTCTCTTCCAGCTATCTCCTTGCATTCTTGCTCTCCATCTTCCCTTCCACTGTTTCTACTTCTTCTGAAGCACAGGTACCAGGGAGGGAAACTGAAAGACAGTCATATGAGAAGTCTCTCTTTCTCAAAGCCTCTCCAAATATGTTTTCTTAACTAGTACCTTGTCTCTGCATGAAGTCTGTGTTTTCTCTTCATTATGCTCACTGTTGTTTTTAATGTGCCAATGTTGCAACTCAGAACCTATCCAGTCAGGGAATTCAGTGGTGGAATCAGGGCTCTGGAGTGTCATATGGTTCTTCACTTGAGAAATTTGCAGTCCGTCTCCTGAGGAGTTTGTAATGGACCTAAAGAGCTTTGTTTAGTTTTGCTATAAAAGAGGAACGCTTTCTCAGTTCAAAGAAGCCAGCTTCCCAATGTAACAGTGTTCCAGAAAGCAGTCTGGCATTGAAGCAAAGCTTGAAACTCTCCCCCTTGGTTTGCTTACCATGTGTCTGTAATTAAACTCCACAGCTGAAAGTATCTTCAGTGTCTTGCTGTTCACTGGAGACAGGTCTAGAGTCTGACAGTGGGCTTTGTATGAAAATAAACTCTGCTTGTGTCCTGGCAGGATCTGCAATGAGAGCTACATGCCACATGGACTGAAGGTGGTGCAGTGTTTTGCTAAAGGAGGCCTGCGCTCCCTTATCCAGTTGGAGAGACGCTGGCGGCAACACTTCTTGGACAACATGCAGCCCAAGCACCTCCCAGAGCAGTGGTCAGTGGACCATAACCACATGAAGCTGATCCGAAAGTATGGGGAGGATCTTCAGATTGAGCTGTCATGAATCTAACTTCATGGACTCTAGATAGTATCTAATGGACATATGTAACTGAAGGTGGAAGAACTGTTTTTATTTCTATGTCTCCACTAACATCTGGGCCTGGGTTTGCAAACTGGCAGCAGTATGCCTGCCAGATTTGATATCTTATAGAGTTAAATCCATTGACTTGAATTTTCAGCTGGCTGAGATTTTTTTAATCCTGGTCTGTCACTGACTAGTTCAGTGCAAGAATGATATGCTTAAGGGAACTTGTCTTCTCAAAGTTACTATGGAGAGTTATTTTCTAGCCCCCAGGATATCTGATGCCTCCAGACCATTTCTCCTGACACAGAACACAATATATGAACATTTCCCAGGTTTTCTGACAGGTATATCTGCTCCCTTGAAGCCCTTGAGACCTTGAGAGTCTCCTGATTTAAAAGCCTCTCTTTGCTTTCAGTGCAGTTGTACTCATATGAGGAGTTATTGGAGGAGACTACCTGCCATAGAGAGGTTCCTGTTTGGAAGTGGCAAAGAAACTTTACCTTTTTTTGCACATTCTGAGCTGTATCAGAACTGCAGATATAGGCCTCAGTGAGTTTCGTGGTGACAGGTGCCTGATGAGAAGAGACATTCCGACCACGCATATCAAGTGTTTTCTTAAATAGCTTCCAGCAACACACAATGTATAGAAAAAATGTTCTTTCCTAATTCCACTTGTCTATCACAAATGGGTCTTGATGGGTACCTTTTCGTATCAGACTGAAGTCAAGGGTCTTAAAAAGGATGTGAGGAAACAAATTTCATTTAAATACCAGCATCTTTTAAGAGGTCAGACCGTGTGTGGCAGAAAACTCGAGAATCTGGTGTTCTGTTCCTGGGTTTGCTGTGTGTGGTGGTGAGCAAGTCATCTGCTCTCCATGCCTGATTCCCTGTCTCTAAAATGGGACTAGTAATACTTACCAATCTCACAAGATTGTTGTGGGGCTTAAGGAGTTAATGTTTTTATAAAATGCTTTGAAAATATAAGCTAGTGTGTGCTAATTATTACTGTAATTTTTAAAATGTGCTGTTGTCTGACTTTCTTAAATACTCATGTTTTTTAAATAGTACTAGACTTTAATTATATATAACTTTTAAAAAATACATACACTTTTCTGTGATGATTTTGATTGCATGCAGTGAGTGTTCTTCCCTGACTGATGAAGCTATGCTCAACTTTTATAGGTCTCTTTAAAGAAGTTTCAGGAAAACCCATGTCATTCTTGATGCTACTGCATATAGCACAGTTGATCCATATTTTAGTATAATTTTGAGCAGAATCCTGGACTTGCAGTGATTGTAGCTGAAACTCTCCCTTATCAGATAATTCAAGAAATTTTACAGGCCAAGGTGAAAAACCTGTTTGTAACAGAGACCTTTTGAGATAAGTAGGAGCTGTAAAGAAACGGTACATTAATGCCATCCCAGAGGAGCTGCAGTAGCAGCCTGAGCACAAGGAATCAAAGATTCATGATAAGTACTACTTATCACAGAGCTGCAAATAAGACCATTTTCATTATAAGGGCAATTTTATTCCTTTCCTGTACCACTGGCAGTTCTTAACGAAAACTGATCTAACTGAATGTGTTCTGTCTCTGTGCTCATTCAGACAGCTGATTATAATCTCAGCAAGAGCCTCCTGTCTACAACAGCAGCTTGAATAAAACTATTTCTCTCCAATGCAATTTGAGAAGTGTTCAGATAGTGCTATCTCCTGTCTTCAGTGCCATTTCAGTGGTAGGAGCTTGTTGCATGGCTCAGAAGAACTCCTTTTCAACAATCAAGGGTACAAAGTGTCCATCTCACTTTTTCATTCTGCTTGGTTTTTCTCTTTTTGCTCCAATGCCGAAACTTCTGATAAAGCTGTCCTTGTTTAATGGAAGTGATGGGCTGACCACAGGGCTGCTGTTTTTTCTGTTTGTTGAGACAATTATTGGAATAGAGGTCCTCTAAATTTAAAGGAATCAGTGGTATCATTCTAGGGTTTTGTGGTTTATTTTTTCCAAGTCACTTGTTCAGAATTAGAAATTAATAGAAATTTGCAAGGAAAACTTCCTTTATAAATATTTTGTTAACTAAGTTTATTTTTTTTTTGTAAGGTATCCTTAAATTTGCATCATTTTAAGTCAACCTGGAAGAGGAGGTGAAGTGATACATTTATTGTGCAGGAATAGATTATTTTTATATGATTGTGATTTAAAATTTTCTGCTGGTCTATAGATAAAACTTTCTTGTATGTCTTCATCACTAATTATTGCATTCAGTAAAAATTTGTTCTTTTAACCAGACTTACCACGGTTGAAGCTCTTTTTTTCTTCTTCACATACCCGTCTTTTCCTGTGTCTCACCCTGTCCTTATGAGTCCGTTGTTTCGTACAGTAACACCTGGATTTCACCCTCTGGGTTTCTCTTTCCAGTGCCTTCCCTGATCTGCCTGTCAGAGGTCAGCTGTGGAAGAGCCCATGCTGACAACAATACTGTACTTCTAAGCAATGTGATAACAAGTTTGCTCAGATATGTTTCAATTGTGTTTCTGAGGCTTTCAGTGGATTCAGGTGCTGGCCTGGCCTGGTCATGCTGGTCAGTCATGATGACTACAGATCTACAATTTTGAAATAAAAAACTTAGATTTTGCTCAGCCTGAGCATTCACAGAATAGAATCATAGGTTGCCCCAGCTATCTTACCTCCTGCCCTAAACCATGCACATCTGTCTGCGGAGGGAGAGAAGTGCCATGGCTCTTTGTGTGGACTAGCTTTCACAACATGGAGTTTTTCTTTCTGTTACTTATCTAAGTTTGCCCAAATTAGGAATTCCCTGCAGCACTTACCTCTATCCTTTTTTTTTTCCCAGTGTTTTGCCCATGTGAAACATGTGCTTTTCTAAGAATATGGCTGGGTATGTATTTCCAGAGGCACTCCTTTGTAGTGGGACTACCAAGATGTACTGTAGTAGGTTAGCTTGCCTTCCCCCATGGCCTACAAACTTGGTTTCTGCCTTCCCAACACTGTGGTTTGCCTTTTTGTTTTTTGCTTTGTAGTAACTTTGATATTATTGGATGGTGCAGGAATTACCAGCTGAGCAGCATTTTTGATAGTCTGGCAGTTGGAGGTGCAGTAAGCTGGTGCTGCATTTCTGAGCAGACCATCTATGACATGTTAATTATGCTGCTGACAGACTTGGCATTTGGAGTGCCTTGGTTTCCTCCTTTGACAGTCTTTAAAGGTCCCTGCTGTCACATCTATGACTGATGGGACTGAAGACAACATACCCCTGTGGGCTTCTTGCATTTTCACTGTTTGGTATGCACTAATGGCAGCTATCTTCCTGTTGCATTTCAATTGCTCTGGCTTCCTAGGAAATATCTGAACTCCACACTATCTGTAACATGGTTTTGGTGTCTTTTTTCAGTGAAGACAATGTGGTTAGCCTTGAGTGGGTACCTCATTGCCTCAGCCCTGTGCCTAAATGGCTTTGAGGAGCTGGGCCTTTTGCATGTGCAGAGGGAGCCTCTGAAATAAGGAATCAGCAGGAGCCATTGCCAGTGTTCAGTGTTTTGTACTGATTTAGGGGCACCTCCAATCTGAACCAGTAGGTCAGTTCCCATCACTGCTTCTTGATCTCCTTTCAGAACTCCACAGTATATATACTTCATTCCCACAATCTGACACAAACTCATCCCCTCAATGTTCTCTGGGAATAAGGGCCATTTTCAAGGCCTTTCTCTCATTTCTGCATAGTGCTGTGTTAGTGACATAAGGGCTTTCCCTACCTTCAGGGGTACATTGTTCTAGAGGAAGGGAGAGGCAGTTTGAGTTAAGTGCAAGCAACATATCCTAGCTTTCTCTGTGAGCTTTCAAGGGAGTCACAGTGTGCCCTCTTGTATTAGCCCAGCATCAAGGGAGTTTTGTTGAATGCTTTTACAGATAGAGAAGGTAATACAAGAGAACCACCATGGTTAAGCTTAATTAAGGGGAAAATACCCCAAACCAAAACAAGAGAAAGCCAAACAGATGTGCAGGAACATAATTTCACATATTCAAAACAGATTATCACTGTGAATTCCATCATGAAGAGCAGGCACCTGTGGCGGAGATTTTCTGATCCAAGGTTAGTGATGCATCTTCCCACTGAACTATCACAGTGCTTGTTTCTGTCTTGAATTAGCCAGCATGATACTAGCCGGAGTCTCAGCGGTGTTAGTCGCCAGGAAACAGAGCAAAACCACATTTCCCTTATTTTCCTTTGCAAGCTATTGGATAAGTTCAGTTTCTGAGATGGGGGGAGTAAAGAGAACTGGGGAAAAAAAAAGAATGGATGGAAACTTTTACTGTAAAATAGAGGTGTTGTCTTCAGATAACAAGAAACCATTTCCTTGTGCAGGGAAAAACTCCAGCTTCAGCTATAGATGATGTAAAATATGTCTTCTATCTTTCTTTGCTTAAAAAAAGGAAAGATTGTGCAGTGGCTAAGGAGCAAAAAAGATAAGACATTTATATATCTCAGCACAAATGTGGCAAGTCTGGGAAAAAGATACTAGGCAGCTCTCAGAAATGCAGGCTTAAGAGAAAAACTGCCTGTCCAAACTCCCTCCACAAAAACTTGCTGCTCTAAGGAGCTGTTTCACCCTGTAGTATGCTCTGTGGCTATCTGGCATGTATCTCTTTCACACTGATTAACAGCAAGTCTTTTACAATTGATTGTCCTTTGAAAAATGACAAATAGTACTTTGCAACAGCTGAGATCTGCCAGTTGCTCTTCCCTTTTTCCTCTGTGCCCTGTCCAGGACTTTTAGCCATAAATAAAAGCAGAGAGACTGATAGCTGGTGGCATGTGAAGGAGAGTGGAACCCCTGTCAATGCACTATGAATAAAGAAATATTTATCCCTACTTCTCTAGCAAAGGCTACAGAGTCCAAATCTGAGCTGTAAGTATGGTGTGTATAATTTTATGTCAGATTTTTGCTATTTGAATAATGTTTTCCATATGTTTTAAAAACATTACACAGTCTTCTGTCCCCTTCTGTTTCTCCAGTGAAATATGGGTAGTGATGCTAGATGTTGTTCAGCTGCACATCTCAAAGCACTGTGCTGATGTCTTAAAAGACCAGCTCTATTTTACAGATATTTACCCCACATTAGAAGAACAGTTGGTCCAAGCAGTAAAACTGGAACAGAAGAAATACTTACGGAACCGTGGGAAAATCAGACCAGACTACTTGTCTCTTGACACATTGGTTACAGGAGGGAAAACTGCCTTCAAGTGCATGTTCTGTGCATGACAGCCAGAAGTGGTGCTGAGTATTAGACCCTCAAGAATACACAAGTATTTTTTTCCCTTTGCCTTATAAATGGGCGTTAGGACTCTTAATGCCACTCTCCACTAGCTCTGTGCCTTCAGCTCTGCTCTGAATGTTACTGGTGTAACAGTGAAATATTAGAGGGTGCTCTTGCTACAGGGGTGTGGAAGCCCCCCTCCTCCAACTTTGCATGAAGAAGCCAAGAGGTGGGGTAAATACAGGTAGATAAATATAAGGGCTAAATAAGGTGGGTTATCTTTATTTCACCTACTTGGCTAGCAGGAAGTCCTTCTGGATTTAACTGGTGATTATGCTATCACCTTTTAGTTGGATATGTTTCACTGCCAGCTGTAGCTAGTCAGTGGGTTCATAGCAAAAGCTGTTTTCTTATGACGGGTTGCAGTAGGGGACAAAAAAAAGTAATTGCCATAGCTACAGGTTTGCACTTGGGTAACAACCTCAACCGTCTCTCAGCCTGCCCTGCCATAGGCCTGGAGGGAAAAGACCTGGGGGAAGCCTAGGTAGGTCCTTATCCTCTTTGCTGCCTATTTTGCTCAGGACCTGCCACTGTGGAAGCTGAGTCCTGTGCTCTGCTGAGAACACCAGCATGGAAATGTGGCTCATGAGTAGAGGCCAGAAGAACTGAGTTTGTCTGGATCAGGGGAAACAAAGAACTGAGGGACAAGGAGATAAATAAGAAAACTATTGTGATGAAGAGGGGGAGATTTTTGTGGACTGTTTTCTAATCTAGCTATGACAGGGGGTTATGGACTTAAAGCTCAACAAAGGAGATTTGGGCTAGTCATGAAGAAACACTTCCTTATGGTATACACTGCTTCATGACACAGGTCACATCGCTTCCTTACAAGCACAGTGGCTGTGCTCCTCAGCCGCAAACCATCTGTGCTGCCCACTGACAAACCTGAAGGTGATAAACCTGAAATATTTTAGCTAACTCTGTCCATGGACATTCTGCTCCCATATGCGCTATGTGCCCTTCAGTCACCTGCTGCCAAGACTGACAGGCAGTGCTTCTCTCTGAACTGCTTTAATTAGTGTGTGCCTGCTCTCGATTTTTATAGCTCTTAAAAAGTAGCTGTGAGTGGTATCAATTATCAGAGGGAGGTTTTATATCACTGCTGTGAAGGCTGCCATTGCTACTGCTGGGGAGGTGACCTTGGCGTGTGTTCCCCCCCCTTCGCTCCTCGCACGATGTGTTCGTGCCACCCTTTGCTCTTCCTGTCAAATGTTTCAAAAAAGGACACATGAGCCAAATGAGTTTTTTCTTGGAAAATGTATCTTAGTAGCTTTCCAAAATTCCCTGCTCCCTCAAGAAGAAATACAAAACCAGATCTCCCAACCTGAACAAACTTTCTCTAGCTGGTTAAACACTCATTGTTTTAAAATCTGAGGGGATTCTTCACTTAGAGGAGACAATGGAGTCAGTACCCTCACCAGCCTTCTTTTTCTATAAATCCCTGTGAGTTTGCTGGGGAGAATTTTTTGTTTGGTTGGTTGTTATTTCTTTTTCCTAGGAAGTGGAACTGCTGTACAAAGAAACAAATGGTGCTGGAATTAAGATGGGAAATGCATGCCAGTAAAACCAGCATGATCTCACTTCTGTCCTTCCTATACTTCTATCCTGAACAAAGATGAAGGGGGAAGCCTGGAAAATGCAATCAACTTGAAGGTGATTTCAAAAGCTATGGGGTGCTGTGTCTTAGGCACACTGCAAAAAAAATACCCTAAATGGTCCACGAGGACAAGGATGGGGATGTAACAGTTGCTGTAGTGGACTGAATGCAAAGTCTAGTTCAAGACAATTTCTCTGACTTTAGTGGTCAGTAGTGAGAGCATGATTCTCCCTCAATAGCTTGTTTTTCACACTTCATATTTTCAGGGTGAAAACTGGTTGATATTTCTTATGGTAGTTTGAGGAGAGCTAGGCAGAATTTTACTAGCAAGTATCCTATCAGCAAGATGTGCCTGCCTTGCTGGGGATGAGCTCTGTGGTCAGCAGGATTTAACTTCACCTTCCTTTCTCTAAATACCTGCCAGTGAGTAAACTTTCAATGAGTTGGCTGCCTGAAAAATGTCAAAGTGGCCACACATGTTCCTACCAACACGAATTCCCAAAGTGCATTTAGGGGTTGAAGAGGGAGGAAAAAGACCCTGATTGAGACAACACCACTTCAGCTAGCTTCAGAAAGGCTCCTGTCAGTTAACAGCATTTTACAAGGAAAAACTTCAAAGTCTTCATGTGGATTGATCTTCAAAGTACTCTGTTCTCTAGCTGACTCTTTATTTCTCTTAAGGATGAGAGATGCAGGTAGTTAATGGTGAAGGTAGTAATGGGAGTCTATGGAATGAAGCACTGGTGTTCAGGCAGATTTGGTGGTAAGCTACACAAGCTATTTTGCGTGTTTTAACCCTAAAGGCTTCTATGCTCTATGTGTGCTGGTTTGTAAGAGAACTTCATGATGATCCAGTTGGGGAGATGGAAAATAGTGGCAAGAAGACAGAGGAGCAGATATCATCTGTTCAGGCTTGAAGAACACCATGCTGTGCCTTCAACAGTGAGGTACTTAAATGTCAGTGGTCCTTACTAGCTATGCCAATGCATGCCCACAGAGATGCATCAGGTGAACTGTTTTCTAAGCTATTACAGACTGCCTGAAGAGGTCCCTCTGCCCTCTGGATGCATCTGTCTCTGTCATGATAGCTGGAAATTTAGACCTCACTTAGATGGTGTTAATTATTATTTTGGTTGGTGGTGGATTTTTTGATGGTCCTTTTGTTTATCTAATTGAATTTGATCTGCTGCTGTCAAGGGAGGTGCGGAGGCCTGTTGTGTGGTTATAGCTCATTCCCCTGGCAATGCAGTGCTGTAAACACCTCTGATCTGGCAGCTGGTCCATCCTAAGGGACCTGCACTGATTTAATGCTGTCAGTGTATTTAAGCAGTGTTGTGAATCAACAAGCCGCTCTTTCTTTTAACAGTGAGAAAATGTAGTGAGCAAATGACATATTTTCTAGCAACAGAGAATAAAAGGCATTAAATCTGCGCGTCTCAGCCTCAGGCTCCTGGTTAGGGGCATTTATGTACTGCTGGCAGTCTGGACCCCTCTGTGACCCAGCAGACTTGTACAAAGGAGCCTGCTGAGGAACTGGGCACTGGAACATCACTGAACTGATGTGGGAGGTTGTCACAGCACAGGGGACCAGCCTGCCTCGGGAGCAAAGGAGTAAGTGGTGGTCCTGGGGAATGGAGCTCCTTTGCTTCTCACTGCAGTCATTACAGACCTTACAGTTGCACCTTGTGCTTCTGTTCCTGTACATTTCACATCAAGGAGACCCAAAACATACACAATGAATGTAAATGGCTCACTGCTCCTCCCTCAGACAGCTCCCATGGGGAAGACTGTTCTTGTCATTTCTAAAACCTCCAGTCCCTAGAAGTAGCTGCGGGTGTCCCAGTAGGTGCATGCTTCAGCAGCTGAGGTAGTGGCAGGGCAGTGCACCTCCAGAACAGTGTAGCTAGAAACGGTGTAACACTGCTAGAAAAGGTAGTTCCCAAATGCAGCAAGAGGAGAAGGAATGCACAGAAACAGAGTTTGGGGCAGTTTAAGGAGATCAAGCTGCTGCACAGGATTTTCAGAGCCGCAGCTGGTTGGTTTCCAGATAGAGAAAGAAAATGCTTCCCTTAAGTTATGTCTGCCTTTCCCACTTCTTCATTTCTGACCTCCCTGGCATGCATAAACTGTATTCTGAGTCTCACTCAAAGCTGTGAAGCCCTGACTTCAATAAATCCACAGCAAGGCATGATGCGTGGGCTGAGGTCAAGAAATGGCAATATCAGTGGGAGCACAAAATCAGAAGTACCTGCAAACCCTTCCAAATCTTGGTGTGCTGCTTGTAGCTCATTTATTGACTTCTGCTCAGTCTGAGAGCAAAAAAATGGGCACCTGGATGAAAGTGCACAGTCTGCCTCCATTCAGCTCATAGAAGGCAATATGAGGTCACTGGTTCCAGTGTTTTATTAGTGAAAGAAATGCATCTGAGCCAAAAATGAACTGCAAGTTTTGTAATTTATACTGTAGTGGCTGGTGGCCTAACTGTGCAGGGAAATTTGGGTGTGCCCCAGTTCATGATGAATGGGCAATGTCTTAACAGTCTGATACCATTACAAATCTTTTCTGTTGCACATGATTTAAGACAGCTTCAGATTTAGATGGATATGGTGCTAGTTGCACACCAGATAATAGCCAGATCTTCTATCATCCTTATTCCTCTCCCCTGGTAGCCCAGATTCACCAACCCTCAGTTTTGTCCTGCCTCATCTTCAGTAACAGCAATCCATCTTCTCTTCTCCCCCTTCTTCCCTACCATACACCTAGTGTTCACTTGCCCTGGTAACTTGACTTCTTTCTCTTCCCAGGAGGCTTGTCTGAAGCAGCCAGGGCAGGGTTGAGTGTGCCCATGAGAAGAACATCCTCCCAGCTTTTCCTTACAATGCATAGGTCACTTGGCTGAGGAATTCCTGGCTTTCCCCCAAATTAGTCATCCGATGAGCAGTCTCTTGTTGTGGCTCCCTCTGAGACTCTGGGAGTTTGGACTTTAATTTCCAGATCCATCAGACATATTTCATTGTAATTCCCATTTGCCATTCTCAGCTTTACTGATTCAGACCTTTCATTTCCCACTTCCTCACATCATAGAAGGTTGTCAACCTGTGTTATTTAATGACAGGGCTAGTTTTCTGCCAGTGAGTAGAAAACGCTTCTCTTCCTTCACTGTTGATTACACTCTGCTTTTTCTTAGCTCTGTTTTTTTTTGATCCAGGCCCTATGAAGGAAGAGAAGGCAGGAGAAGGGAGGAGATAGAAATAAACGGAGCATTTGCTTCTCCTTGCCCATTAGGGATTGTGGTTTTTTCCTTTCCTGACTGTGGTGATTGTTCCCCATCTTCTGTAAATCTCCATCCTTCTCCATCTGTTTCTTTTTAACTCAGTCCATCTTCCCTTGCTGTGTTGCACTTCCTCCTCACTGCTCTCCTAGCTCTGGTGCACATACAACCTGCTGAAGAAAACCCATGTGTTTCTGACAATGTCTCAAGTCTGCTCTGTAGGGGGATGCACAGATGGATTTGTCCCATAGCTATCACATAATTCTGCACTTTACCACGTGTGAGCTGGTCACAGGCTGATGAGGGACACCTCCTCCAGGTTCAGGTGAATGGGAAGGCTGCAAGGGCCATGGTGAGATCATGGCTGCACAAATCTGTACTCGTTTCAGTCATGAGGCAGCCTTTAAGCTGGTCTTATCTGATGCTTTCAAATCAATTTAAGACACAGCTCAAAGCAAGAGGCTTGAACTCATTTAAATTACCCTTTAAGCTGCTGTGATAAAAATGGCATTCAGGCCAGGTCTGGAGGAGCAAAGTCAGACACACAGGAGCTGACACGTCCACGCTGGACCAAGTCACTGGCTGTGCACAAGGGGCATCTGGCGGCTGTCACCAGGCTGCCTGCAGTGTCCCACCAGCTCTGGTTTTCCTCTTGGTGCACCATTTACAGTGATGTGTCCTCAAAGGCAGCTAAAGACAGGGCACCATGCAGGGGCCACCTCCTGAAGTGCCGCTGGAGCACATGAAAAATACTTGAGGATGCTCCTGGCAAATGAATCTGGCTGGGAGCTGCTGAGAAAGGATCCTGGTCCAGGCCAGGGGGAGAACTGCTACCCTTGTCCTTCACAGTGACCCTCTGCTCTGTGCCCTGGGCTCATCCTGCTCCACCCTGGGGACGTGGTTTCCTCTGATGGAGGGGAGAGCACCAGGTGGTGGTGGCAGAACCCCTGGGCTGCTCTCAGGGGCCTGCCTGTGTTAACTGGATAGCTTTCACCTGCCAGTGGTTGGCAGTGTCCTTTTACTTATTTACAAGCCATTAAGGCATGCTTGCCTATTTGAGGTCTGATTTCTCTCAGTGAAAAGAGAGGCTGAGGCTGGCCAGGGATGAAGCATATGTTTTCAAGCTCTTTTGTGTGTTATACTGAAGTAATCACAGTCCTTCCCTGATTTGTCATTGTGCAAGCATTTTCCATCCATTTGGGTACATACAGACCCAGGCCTGGGAGGGTTCACAATGAACTTGCGTATGGGATGTATTGAATGGGCTAAAATATAGGGATAGGTCTGCCTAGGTATCCCTGGCTACAGCAGACTAAGCTTCTCCTTTCCAGTAAGTTAAAGTCCATGGGAAGGGTGTAGGTACACTCCCAAACCAGAGTCCTCAATGATGCCAGCACCTCGGTTTTGACCATATCTCTCCTCATCCCTCACACAGAGGAAACTTTGTCTCTGAAATCTCAGTTTTGCCTTCACATCTGACCCTGCTTCTATATTGAGTGAAACCCTACCCTCTCCAGTCCCAAATCCAAACCACCACAGTAAGTCTGTACCTGGCAGGCCTGGCTTTAGTGTATTAGCTGCTCTGCAAGAAAAAGAAGAGCTGGTAAAGGAGGGGAGAGTAACTGGCTTTCTGATTTACGGATGCTTTTGTTGTAAAGCACCTCAAAAATGACAATTTACAAGGTTAGTTTGTGAGAAACAGAATGAGCCTCCACTGGAAATTTTCACTCCACTTTTCTCCATGTCTTACAAATTTTTCCTGTTTGACAAGCATTGCTATTTATATGCTGTAAGAATGAGAAGTAGGATTTTCCTTGCACATACCAGAAGAGCTTAATCTCAGGCCATTCCTTGAAAATAATTAGCTGCAGCAAGCTCTGTCTCATCTGAGAGGTATGGAATGTGGCTCTTCTCCTTGGCACCCCTGCTTAGAGTGCAATCTAATAAAATTGGATCTTTGCTCTTGAACAATAAGCCATCTTAAATCTGGATCTTGGTCACACTGTGAAGGCTGGAAGGGAAAGAAATGCCCTGGGAGATTCTGTAAAGGCTAGACGTGGGAGATGGATTTTTAAGTTAGGCTTCAAAGCTGAATTTCACAAGGGTGACAATAGTGACTTCGGGTGGGTCAGAGCTGGGAGGGCACAGCCACCATCTTCGAACAGGGCAAATCCCAAACACTGCTTGTATGACAGCCTTCAGAGACAAATGAGAATGTGATGTTTGGAAGGCAGGAGAGATAACATAAAATATAAAATAGATAATATCTACTTGAAATGTGTTTTGTCCTGGATTATCCTGGGAAGGTTGCAGAAGTCCCTGAGGGCTGGAAACCTGTCAAACCAAATATCTCCTTTAAAGCTTGGCAGGGACCAAATGGCCCTATGAGACACAGCTGTCCTCCTATTGAGCTCCTCCTTGTGTCTGATGATAAAGGAAAGCTGGTGTTTTTTTTCCTCCGTGCCTGCTGCCCTCAGCTGCCCTGTTAGGAATAAGGTAGGGAAAAGCTGCTTCCACATCCCTGAAGACAAGGATATAGTGGGTGTTGCTACCCAGCCTGGGCAGGAATGTGGCATGCAAGAGCCCAGTGGATGTTTGAGGTGCTGTGATGGTGGGGCCTGGGCTTGCTCTGTGCTGGAGCTGGGACAGAAACTGGCTAGTGGGCTGCTTAGTAGCAGGAACAAGCCAGGTTACAGAGCAGGGAAGACTAGTATCATCTTGATGCATAACTGTCTGCAGGCTGAGATTGTGCACAGCTGTACATGGGGCTTTAAAACTTGGCCCTATTGATATGGTTATTTTTGTCTACATGGAGTTTACTGTGCTAAAACGACCTGTAAGTAGACTTCAGCAATATGATTATAATTGCTGCATAGAGCCTTTTTCATCCCTTCTTTCTGTGAGGAAAGGTACATTGCAGCAGATGCATTTGTAGAGGAATTACAAGGGTGAGCAGCTATATATTTGTTAGAGACAGTACATTTCTTTGATCTTCCTGTGACCTTCACACAGAAATGGTCAAGCTTGCAATGGCTTTTAAATCCTGTGAGAGGTATTTTCCTCTTCTTCAGACAGCACCAGAGAATGGAGCGTCTGCTGCAAACTTGAAATGGATCTAAAACTGTGAAACACATGTGCATGCATGTGATGATATATCTCTGCATCTGAAAATGCTGCAGTGATGTGCTGAGCATCTCTGCAGGCATGCAAGCATTCAAATGAAGGAGTACCACTTCTACTCACAGTGGCTTAAGGAGTTTCTGCCATTTCTCATTCCTTTTTCTGGATGCTGTGCTCCCACAGTGGGAGCTCCTCACTGCCAAGCCCTATATTCAGGTACTGGAGACAATTATGAGGAGTTACTTTTTAAATCATGATTTTTCTTACTTCACATTTCCTATCCCACTCCTATGCAATAGAGCTGGAATTAACTTTGTTCAGCCCTTCCAAAGCATTCACCTTTAGGGAGAAAAAAATGTTTGCCCTAAAATGTGGATGTTTGAAGAATATGAATCTGACCTTCGCTATTATTATTACAAATGTACTCTGTTACATTCTTTTATTATACAGTGCATGTTAGAAAGATGTCTTCCTAATGAGGAAGTACCTTGCTTTTCAAGGGGAGACAAAAAGTCTCCATTTGGGGAAGATAAGGCTGGTTGATAGGGCAAAAATCATGGAGTCAGTGGATAGAGGATGGATGAATGGGTGAAGTGCCATGCACCAAATACCACTGTCGGAGGACCAGAATGCACCTGGTGACACAAGTAGAAGGT
Source organism: Melopsittacus undulatus (assembly GCF_012275295.1). NCBI lineage: Eukaryota > Metazoa > Chordata > Aves > Psittaciformes > Psittaculidae > Melopsittacus > Melopsittacus undulatus. The sequence goes on from NC_047530.1 coordinate 47,806,871, forward strand.
TCTTTTACAACGTATTAAAGATAGTGTTGTTGCACAATGTGTAGTGAAATGTTGGACCTTGCTGGTGGCAAAAGACTCTACTAAGAGGTTAAGAAGATGACATTTTCTGGCAGTCCTTCACTGGCTATCTGTCAAAAAACATACTGGTATTGGATGTGCTCATGGTGAGGCTGTCAGCTTGAGCATGAGCACTGGTGAGATTTGGAGGAAAACTCTGTCCTCAGGTTTGCATCTCCAAATCTCCTTCCATTCTGTGGGACCCAATCTGGAGATCAGGGATCCCCATGTGCCTGCTTGCAGGACTCAGGGCTGGAAAGGGTCTGCAAGAGTGGAGATACCAAACAGGGATAATGTGAACTCAGTTCCCTAAAGTAATGTCCTCAAACAGTCGTCACCTTCAGCTGGAGCCAAGTGCTCACAACACCTTACAGCATCAAAGTCAAGCCATGTGTACCTGTGCTGAGATGCCAGCTGCCTTCAGGGAGGTGGTTTCTGCCAGCACTTCTCTTGCCATCCTCACTGTCAGTGTACTTTTTGTGCTTCATTAATTCTGGGTTGTGATATGGCATGGGTTAGCCTGGCTTTCCTGTCCTCCTGCACTGCCTCGAGACTTAACCCCAGTGTGGGAGAGAAACACTGAATGCTAATACTGAAACCCCAACAAAACAAATTAGATGGGCTGAGCAAAGAGGGGTTGGGATGTCACACACAGGCAGCTGACTGACTCACTGCTATCAGAGGCTGGGGACTGGAGGTGTGCAGGGATTTAATCACCAACTCTTGCCAGGCAGAGCTGTTACTGCTGAGGGTTTCTCATCCAAAATGACCAGACCTGTATGATTCCAGTGCAAGGGGTTTCTATGGTGGATGACTTTATAACATCATGAGAGGACACTAGTTCTGTTTCTACAGAGCTTCAAAATAAGTGGCATGTTTGTGGAAGCTTAGCGATACCTGGATTATTGTTGAAGTAGTGGGAAGGAAATTGAAAGGGATGCTGCCAGCTCATACTGTGTACCCTATTCTTCAATCTGAAATGGTGTTGTATTGATGGAGTTGTCTGTGTGCTGCCCCATGGAGTGCCCTGGTGTCTTCCAGACTGACATAACCACTTGCTGGTCTGCTGCAGGTCAGCAGTTTCTATTGGTTGCAGTTCCCCTGGGGCTATAAATTCAATAAATACTCTTGCCATCCTTGAAGCCCCTTCACCCACATCCCTTGGAGTAAAGATGTTCCAATATAAAGCAGATGGAAAAGGCAGAAACTAATGAATCTTTAATACAGTGTTCATCTGCCTGGATCTTGCACCTAATGTTACGGTGATGCCTGATGTCCTCTGGACTCTAGTCTTTTCCCTGTTTTTTTTTATATTCCTCAGTTTCCACCTGGAGATGGATCTCAATCCCTGCAGGCAGAGGTTCTAGGATCAGGACTGCTGCATGAGCACTGCAGTGCCTCTGGAGTTGACTGATTCATGGCTCCTATTTCTGGCCTCCCCTCAGCCTGGAGTTTCTCACACTTAGTGCCAGGGCTGGAATGTTTTGGAAAGTTTTCCATTAATTGTCTAGGCTATTTTGAGCATTAAAGCTTCAAAAAAAAGTACATTGCTGTGACTTTTAGGAAAGTTGAGTGTTTTTCATTGTGCTCAGCTCAAACGCAGCCTGTTGTAGGGTGCAAGCCCCTTTTATGGGATGTGTGAGAAACTGGGTAGGATATTTTTCACAGGTTATTTTCCAGATTGGCATGTTTTCATGTGCAATTCCTCTGTAGTGAAAGACAGGATTTTCATCATTTGCCGGATGAGCATTTCAAGCTGCTTCTGCTTTGCAGCCAACAGGACTGTTATGAGCATTAACCTGGTAGCTACACTGAGCTGTAAAAGCTTTGAATTTCTATGAGGATTAAATTGCAGTTCAGGTCACAGTCAGAGCTATGATGGGCTGCCAGTAAAGGAGAGCAAATTGTTGTCAGATTATAATAAAAAGATTTTATTGTTAATTAATTCTGAACACCAGAAAAAGTGCTGCGTGCTTTACCACAAAGATGGGAAATAAATCCTTGTCCTGGAAAGGATGCAGTAAGGAAGAGAAGCAAATGATTTGGGGTGACAAATGGAGGTAAGAAAAGTGGTAGGAAAGAGAGTGAAAAATTATATCAGGCTGATTATAAGTGGATATTCTAGTTAAGAAATTGTATTAATATGCAATTATTGCTACTTAAATATTTATTCTGTTTCTGAGTTTTTAAAAGATTGCACACTGGGTCCATGAATTGTTTCTGTGTTGTTGATAGCTCCTGCCTGATTCTGCCATAACGCCACTCCTTCATCTGGTCTTGCAGTGACAGACAGGCAGGTTACCTGGCTCAGAGATGGTTAATGGCACCATCTCCCAGAGGGAAGAAGGGATGTCCTGAATTCCTGCTAGCCATCTCTGAAGATTTTCCTGGCTCCTCTGCACTATCAAAGGAGATTCATCTTGCACTGTTAGCCTTTCAGCAGATGTTTTTTTCTTTGTACTTGAAGAGCACGAGTGCAGTGTGGAACTGTTAATTACAGCTTATTGGGAATTCTTCTCTATGCTCTCATTTTCATTAAGAAACATGCTCATGAAGATAACGTTAAGGTTACAGTGACCTTAAGCAGCACTTAAGACAAAGTTGTTTAACTATACAGCCAAAAGCAGCTAGAATCCTGGTTCCCAGTTCACCATGAGCTGTTTTCCTTAACTTGCCCCTGAGTTCCTCCCCTGCACCACTTCAGTGTTCACACACTGGCCTATTCCGATTGGGCACAAGGATAAGTTAAGGATGGAGCTGCTCTCAGGGGAGGGATTTGTCTGTCTGGCCTTTCTACAGTGCCTGTGGCTATGGCATTGGTGGTGAAGGGCTGTAGATTACCTGTACAGTATCAAGCTCTAGGCAGAGCATGATCAACAGAAGCTGTTGGGCTTCTGGTGTACCTTGTAGTTTCCCTGTCGTGACTGAGGCCAAAGATGTGGAGGGTGATATATGACCTGAGGCACAGCCACATGGATTTTCAGGAGTCCACACACATGCCCATGCCCTCTGACCAGCATGAGAAAGTTTCTTCAGCCAAGGAGTATTTCAGGCAGCTTAGGAATTTGGACCATGAAGATGAGTAATGCAGAAAATGCTTCTTTTTCTTACCACAGCCATGTGGTGGAGGATGATGACATGACCCACCTTGGGAATGCCAATGCCATCTCGGCATTATGGTATGTGTCAGAGGTCTAGAGGAGTATGATTTGGGTCTGTATAAAGAACATTGTGAGGTGTTATGACCAGACCACCAGAGTGGCCTTTCATCTGTTATGGGCAAAAGACTTCAACTCTTTCTGCCTATTCGGATAAACATTTTCTCTTCTCCCTCATTTTCCTGGAGTTTTCCTGAATTGAAATAATGGATGAGCTCTGAGTCCTTTCCCTTCAACAGGCAAATTGCTTTCACTGAGTCCTACTCACCACTCCTGATCGGGAAGCAGATCATTGATACTACTTGGGAAAAGACCAGGAGCTTCACCAGGGAGGGTGTGTCCAGACCAGGGATGACCCAGAGGAGGAGGAAGGTGCCACTTGGTTCAGAGCAAACCACCCTGAAATGTCTCACCTTCTCCCAGGCACCCTGCTCTGCCTATGCAGAAAGAGCTCCCTGAGGAGTGGTCTCTTGTGGAATATGCCTGAACCAAGGCTGCTCTTCCCTTGCACACCTTGCCTAGGAGCCACCACAGAAGCTTAGCTAAGAAAAGTAACAGAGCTGTCTCAGCTGTGTGTGTGTGGATAGGCTTTGGGGTGAGCATTAAAACAGGGCACTTCTGTGGCTGGAGGACTATGGGGAGCTAAGCTGTGTTCATGTCCTTGTTCCTTTTGGCTTCAAAATACATGACTTTCTTGATCTTCTGTCTGTAGCACTTGCAGAAAATAGGCAGAAGCCCAGCTGGGTGCACAGTGCTTTATGCAAGGTGGAGCTCAGAATGGCGGTGGGCAAGAAGAGCAAGTCCTCTCATCCCAGCAGGATAATGTGCCACTCTCATTTCTCTCTGAAGCATGACCTGCTCCAGCCCCTGAATCCTAATGCTATTTTCTTTAAGTGTTCTTAGCTGAACTCTGGATGACTTCATTCAGACTGTTTCCAGGGTCTAGACAGATCTTATGTTGCTGTTTCAGATGGCACTTCCGTGCCTTGAGGCTACAAATATAGCAGACCTGATTTCTCAGATCAGAGTAGTGCTAAGAAAAACTTTTTGGTGTTCTCCAGATGTTTCATAGTTGAAAGCTCAGTTACATTTTCTGTCAGATGACTGCAGAAACAGTCACTGTCTCACCATAACTGCAAAGCAGCCACACTTCACTTTTTCTGATGACAAGTCTGGATGATGCTTGTCTTTTCCCCTGAAACAAAGATGGTCTCAATTTTATCTGGGGAATTTTGGACACCAGACCTGTTATCCTAGATGTTGTTATCAAGGCTCTCAGCCAAAGACACTAAAATGGCTTCTCGAGAGCACTGTTCAATATTCATGGCCCCAGGAGATCTCTTTCCTTTGGAGGTGATGCTGACTAGGGCCTTAGTGATTATGAATTAAACAAGGTTCTCAAACCCTACATAAACTTCATCCATGTAGCCAGCCATATTTCTCCCTCCCCATTCCATATCTAGATTACTCACCAAATACTAAGCCTATGCTTCTGTTAAAGAATCAGCTGCCTGGATTGTCAAGGGGTCCCTTATATTATTCCACTGTACAAAGCTTATCACAGAATAAGAAAATACTTAGTAGCTCTAACATGGAACAGCTGTAAAGGAAACTGAACACAGAGCAAGTGTGGTGGTGATGGTAAGACCCCATAATTCTGCTGTGAGGTTTGTATGATCTTGATTTGTCCAGTTTATTTTATTATGGTTCTCAGGTCACTTAGGGCATTTATGGAATTATCTGATGCTTTTGGAAAGGTCAGCAGTGAAGTAATATCACTCTTAATATTCATTGTGTGTCTACATTGCAGTTTGTGTTGAGTAGAGATGTCCATGACAGACTGCTTCTGGTACTCTTTGTTACCTGTAATGGGTCTGGCTCTAATATCTGTACGCAACATCACAGCTTACAGTATAGCTGTACTTGAACAATTTATATTGTCAGAGATTCCTGTAGAAACCATAAGGCTAGAAGTGTATCATATTTTAAAAAGAAAGATGAGATTCTGGAGCAAAGCTCTGTGGTCAGAAGTGAAATAATTGCAAATTCTAGCTGCAGAACATGGGATCTTGGGTACCAATAGTTTGGACCTGTGAGCTAGTCATCTTCTGGTGAGATATTTGGATCCTGAAGGTGGAACATCACTGTAGAGACACTTTCAAAGCATGTGGAAGCTTAGTGCTGCAAAATACTTGTCTTTCCTGCTGTGGATGTGCTGAAGGTCCTGCCGCCTTCTGATCAGCTAGAGCTTCGTCAGCACTCCCTGTCCCTTTCCAGCTCAAACAGGTCCCAAAGCTTAGGCAATATAAATAATGAGTCTCTGCAAATGTGTCTTCCCTGTGCTGAACTGGGAACCTGTGGGCAAGTGTGAGCTGCTGTGTCAACAGCTCTGAGTGTCAGTAACTCGGTGCTTTTGCTGTGCCCTTCACTGGGGTCCTCGACTAGAGCCTCTGCTTCACCTGAGCTTCACCATCCCTTGCTCTGGCTGTGTTTCTGCAGGAACAATGCATGCAGAAACATGGAAGAGCAGAGAGTAACAGCAACTTTCTCCTATGAGAAAGACTCCTTGAACTTCAGCTTGTCCTTCCTACATCAGAGCTGACTTCTGTTTGGGGCTCTGCTGAGGCTTGCCTGCAGAGTTCTGCACTTGTTTCTGACACCCATAGGCCATCCCTTGAAAGGGACTTGGGGTCTTCAAATGAGAGGGTTAAATGATCTCAGCTGTATTTTTCTTGTTATTAATGACTTGTGTTACTGAAGGAAAGCAGTGATTCTGCACAAGGAGGTTCCTGTCACTTGCCTAAGCTGTCAGCAGCCCACATTACCCAGGTAGTACAAGTAAACTCAGTTTTGGTGGGTTTTTTCTTTTTTTTTTTCTGTGCTGTTTTCTGAACTACTGGCAATCCTCTGGGAATAACAGGATGTGATGGGGACAGAATAGCAAAAAGGGCTTTGGCAGTATGTTTTGCAGGCATAAGAAAGTGCTGCTGAGAGCTTGGGAGCCTCTTCCCCAGGACCATGAGCACATTAATGACAGAGCACCCACCAGTATGCAGTCAGCTTTCGAAGTTTGAGTGTAAGGTGCTTCCAGGAATGAGGGCCAGCTGGGGCAGGTATCTGCCTGCTGAGCTCTGCCATGTACAGCTCCCTGCACGTGTGTAGGTCAAGCGCAACACAACCCCATCTCTCTGCTGACACGTTCCCCTGGGCAGTGACTGCAGCTCTGAAGCACAGCGGGACCAGATCACTCTGCTCCCTTGCTCACATGGCAGTGCTTTGCACCCACTTAGCTTTGGGGTTGATGGCTGCTCCAGGCAAGCAGAGGCTTGGGGTCGGCCCTAAGAGTATGAGCCTGTACTGTAGTGGTAGCAAATGCTGGGATTTACTAGCAGATGGCACATGTTAGACTGCGCTTGCAAAACTGGAGTGGTGATGCTGTGAAAATAGAGGGCTCCTCCAGCCCTTGTCCTGCATAGGGAATAAAGTGTGAGGTGTCTGCCCTGAAGGTGGTGTCTGCTGTGGAAAGGGAAAAGTCCCTTTCACTGTACCTGGCAAATCTGAGGAGCTGGGTTTCTGCTGAGCTGCTGATGCTGGGATCACCTTGCAGGGGACTTCTCAGCTGTTAGAGACTTGGCTGAAGCTGAGATACTTGTGGGGTGAACGTCACCACCAGAATGATTGAAAGTGATGAAGTGTGGGGTAGGGAGGCAATGGTGACAGCATGGCAGCTTGTAGGGTGCATTAGCAGGAGGGCAGCCAAGGAAGAAAAAAATGGCTGTGGTGGAAATCAGAGTACTTGGGAAGGCAGGAGAAGGTGGTCTTTTCAGTTCAAGCGTTGGGGCAGAGGGTTTTCTCCATCACTGAGTGATTTGCTTTTCTATAGTGAATTTCACAGAATGGTGAAAAAAGACTAAGAAGGAATCAAGCAAAGTCTGTTATGATCTGCACAGTGGTGAAAGAGAAGGCAGTGTATGGGGCTGGCTCTGCTGTCACAGGGACTTGGTCATATCCTTCTCCCATCTCCTTCCCTTTTCTGAATCCTGGAGGCAGCTCCTCTGCCTTTCTTCATGTCCCTCTGCAACCCAGGCAGTGAAAGAGACAGAGAACAGTGGGAGCTCAGCTTCCACAGGTCACTCATACCAGTGGGTCAGACATGAGCTGAGGAAGCTTGGGTTAGTTATGTTTTTGTTGGCCACTTACAGGACTCTGTTTTTGCCTGGAATGTCTCCAACTTCCCCTTGCTGCTGGCTGTGATCAGATGGCCTGGGAAGCTGCAGGTGGTTGATGAGTTATTGGGGAAGATACCTTGGAGGATGTAAGATGCTTTGAAACACCTTTCTGTGTTGGGAGTGTAGTGTGCTGTGTAGGGAGGCTGGTGTGGAGCTACAATGCAGCCCTTGGAGGTGGTGGTCCTAGCAACAGCTCTCTGTCCCAAGTGCTAGCACAGTACAAGTCTGACAGAGTATTGTGCTTCATGAAACAAGCAGTGTGCAGGCACTCCTGGAAGGGCAATTTAGCAGGGCAAGTTATAGTTACATTTAGAGGGATTTGGCCAGGAAAAGAAAAAAAAAATAAATAAGAAGAAAGTAATTTAGAAGCCCTGCTCCCATTTTCTGTACAGTAATTCAAACCGTCTCACCCCCTGGTCAGGTGCCTTGGGGGCACTCACATTTTCTAAGTATGTGTCTTTGCTGGTAGTTTTCTTGGTACCTCTTCCTGCCCTCTCTAACCCTTAAGCCCCAGTTGCACAGCAGCTGTACTGTGCCTGAAAGTGACTTGGTTTCATGAGCTGGATGGTCTGTTGCTTAAACTGCCCCCAGGGCTGGATTCAATGAGCTTTTTAACACTACAGCGTTGGCAATGCCTTGTAATGCAGAATTGTATCATCCTTGTCCCTCTGCTGCTTCCTTTCCTGCAGGGCTCCAAAGATCTTGTGGATGTAGTGCTCACCCAGACACCCAGCCCTTGTGCCCATGTGTAATTCTGGGTGGTTGCTTGTCCGTTGTCAGCCCAGGAGCTTTCCTTCTGTGAACCACTACGGCTTCAGAGTGAGATGCTGCTGCGGATGTGCCCATCTCTATGGAGTGGGCATCTAGATCCCGTATGCTATGGGGTGCACGTGTGCTCGCTGGTCACCAACCTTATGGCACAAAGTACCCTGCGGCGGGGGCCACCGAGGGCAGGGGCCTGGGCTATCGGTACGGGAGGGTAGCTCGCCGTGTCACCGCGTCCCAGTAGCTGCCTCGTGGGGCTGAGCCGTGGCACCCGCCGGCCCCCGAAGCACTCGGTTTCCCAGAGCTGCCCCGCTCCAGCTGTAGCGCAGAGCGCATCCTCAGAGGCGCCGGAGCCGGCCGGCAGGCAGCGCACAGCCCCGGCGCCCATTGCCGGCCGGGGGCTCCCCCGCCGGCCAGGCCGGGAGGAGGAGGAGGAGGCGGAGGAGGCGGTGGCGCGGAGCCCTCCGCCCCCTGCGGCGGAGCCGGGGGGGGGGGGGGGGGGCGAGGCATTAGGACCAGGCGGCGGCAGCGGCGGCTGGGCGGTGCGGGGCTGGAGCGGTGCGGGGGGAGCCGTTCCGCCGCCTCTCGCCTCTCCCGTCGTTCTTCCCGCAGCCGCCGCTGCCCGTCGAGGCAGCGCTCCCAGGCTCCCCCGGGCCGCTCGGCATGAGGAGGATCAGGGCCAATGCTATCGCCATCCTGACAGTCGCATGGATCCTGGGCACTTTCTACTACTTATGGCAGGACAACAAGCCCCGTTCGGTGGCCTCCGGCAGGTCCGCCGGCAGCGGTAGCGGCAGCGCCCGCGGCGGGCAGAGGGCGGCCGGCAGGCTGGAGCTCCGCCGGGAGGAGAGGACCATCCCCCTCATCGTGAGTGAACCGCGGCCGCATAGCATCCCGCCCTGCCGCGGAGGGGAGCGGGCAGCGCTTCAGGCTGCTCTGCCTTTGTGGCAGCACCCGTGCTTGTCACCATGGCAGCCGCGACAAGCGGGGAAGCAGGGTGGGCAAACCTCAGGGGAGGCGAGCAGCGTCGTGGGTAAAGTATCTGCGAGTTGTCTCCTGTCCGCCGGCTCGCCGGGAGCTGCTGCTCCGGCTGCGTGGCTGTCCTTGGTAGGGAAAAAGGGAGGGTGAAACGCCTGGAAGGGTTTTGGTTAGCGTTCAAGAGGCACTTACTTTATATATATGTATGTGTGGTGTATATATGTGTGTGATAACAGGTTTTCCCGTCAGACCAGATCAGAGCCCTGACCTCTTGCAAGCCTTTCCCTGGCACTGGGCATCAGACGAGGGATGCAGCCAGCATCACACACACACACTGTGCAGCTGATACCAGCCTCTGCCTTGGCTCCCTCTGTTTTGCTGCCAAACGGGGACCGGGGAGCAGCTCACAAGCTGGGTCAGTTTTAAGCCAGAGACAGCAGCCTGTGAGTGGGGCTCAGGCCAGGTTTTGGGCAAAGTGGGAGATGGGGGAGCCCCTGGGGCTCCTTCTTAACCCACAGAGTGTTAGTGATGACCTGATGTGCTACTTCAGATTTGCTTTGAAAGCCCCATGCTCTGCCCTTACTGGGTGTCTGTGGACTCAGGAGGGTGACAAAATCGAGCTCCTGACTTAAGGATGTTGAGGACCTTACTGCTCTGTCCATGGAGGAGGTTTGTCCTCCTTCAGCCTGTGTAACAGCAGCAGTAAAGCTCTCCCAACTCTAGGCAATAGCTTCATAAGAATAAACCAGCCCTTGGAGCAAAAGTGCCTCAGCAATACCATTCCCAGGAGTGATCCAGCTGAAGCAGTTCGGGAGCCGCACTGTGTGTCACTCTTTGGCTGCAAATCCATTAATCAGCTGGTTACGCACACATGGAAGGGAACAAAAGCAGCAACAGCCTGGTCGGGGTTGGAGCAGGGGCCGGGTGCCGGGGCTCTCTGCTTCCTCCTTGACTGGCACTGGGGGTTATTGGCCTGTTGTCTCTCTTTTCTCCCCCTGTGAAGTGGGGTGGCAGGTGGGGGGGTGGGTTTGGGAAGCCTCATGAATATCTGGGAAATGCTGTGAGAGCATCCCTAGCCCTTGGGATACAGGGTGGAAACCTTTCAGCTGAGATCCTCGGCCATGTCTCACAGCTGCCAAAACTCAAAAGTCAAAACTGAAGCTTTTGGGCAGAGCAAGGATGTTGTTTGCTGCTCACTAGGGCTGGGGGCTGCCAGCAGTTGTGGCTGCTCTGCTGAGAGTCTCTCTACAGAGCAGGGCTATGGAAACGAACACAGTACCTCTCAGACAAGGGGTTCTGTGTGGGTGCTGTTATTGCCATAGCTCTTTGGGTGTGCTGGGAAATGTTTTTGAACCGGCCGGGGCTGAGTTGAACAAACGGAGGATTTGGAGCACTGCTGACTGTTGGATTCCACCTTAGCAATGGGGGAAGCTGCCCCTGAGCCCGTGATTTCTTATGCATGCTTGAACATGCTGCTCTGGCAGTTTTATGTCTCTGTTCTCCTGCTTATCCCATCCTTTTTTTTTCTTTTTCTTTTTTTTTTGGCATTTATTTTACTCCCTCTCAGAGGGCTTGTGAGGTTACATGAATCCATATCGTCTGCTAAGTATATTAAAACCCTTGGGAGGAGGATGCTGTGGCAGTGCCGCACGTTGTTATGTTGCTGCTGTTGGTGGGAGGCGGTATGTGCTCATGGCTAACCACAAAGCCTCTCATTACAAGCAATAGTGCTGTGTGACAGCTGCTCCAAAGCTGATCCTGCTTCCAGAACAATGTAAAGCATCCCAGCTCTGCTCCACACCTGAAATCCCTTTGTGGGGAAAGATACTCATCCTTTGCCTCTTCTGTCCTTCTGTCACTGGAGTATGCCAGCTCTCCTTCCCCTTAAGTCTTGGTCTGCTTGGCTGGCAGTAGCTGGGACAAAGGAGGAACCTCTCCTCATGCACCTGACAGTGGGGCACGATGGAAATATCACAATCTGACCTGCTACAGTCTGTTTGCATGAAGAAGGGAAACAGCGGATTCTGGTGTTTGGGCTTCCCCTCCTGCATGCAGAGTGGTTTCCCAGGGGTTTGGTGGGTTGCCATAACATACAAGCTGGTAAAACGCAATGTATGCGCTGTTGTAGCTGTGCAGTGGAACGGCTGTTGGAGAGCCTGGAGGGCTTCACTGCGATGGGAGGTAAATACCAAGCTGTCCCAGCACGGCCTCTGCCTGTGCTGCTGGGTGGAAGCAGGGAAGTGACTGCAGGCGGGCATGGGGCAGAAAGGTTGGCAGGGGTGCGGGGAAATCACCCCTTGCAGGGGATGGTACCTGGCTGGGGTCTGAGCAGTTGGTCTTGTGAGCTGAGTTGATCGTGTGTGCCTGTGGGGCTATAGCTGTGCAAGTGGTCCTCAGCACGCATCCTTCTCCAGTTCCTGGGTGCACAGCTGCGGCTGAGGCACTGCCCACTGCCCTCTCCCAGCTAGCAGCAAAATGTGCTGTTTCAACTGCCCTGCTGCAGAAGTGTGGAGCAGCAGCTGGCCTTTTGCAGTGCAGAGCCCTCAGCCCTGAGTTCATTCCCCGCAAAGTTGGATTCCTTGACTTAATATATAATGGCAGTCTTGTGTAAGAGGAGGCGTGCCTGTGCTCCGCCTGCTTCTCCTGTCCTCGGCCTCCTGCAGAGCCACGGAGACAAGCTGCCCATTTTGATCCAGCTTTTGGTTTCCTCTGCTCTGCGTGAGTGATGATGTTGGAGTTCAGGTTTGGGCTCATCTGCGAATAAGGGTGACTCATGTGACTTATGGGTCTCTGGAAAATATTTTCTCAGTTTTCTAAAGTTGGCTGCTTTTCTGTCTGGGAAAAAGAAAAAATCTTGTCTTTTGGGTGAGTCCAAGAGTTCTGCTCTTGTGTCTGTGCTGGGACACTTCAAATCCTGGGCAAATGATGGTGAATGACGTGGCTTCTAAAACTTGAATTGCTAGCTGGCCTTGTGGGTTTCTTCATTATCCTTTCCCAATGCAAAGAATAAAAATAATCTCTGGTACAAACTACAGGCAATTGTGAGTCTCAGTTTGAAACTGGTTTCTTGTTGTTGACCTCGTGTTTATTAGCACAACTCTAAACTTATGATCCGGATGTCTGCCTTCTGGAGTCAGCAAGGGAAGTCTTTGACTACTGAAGTTGGGGCAGAAGGGCTGTCAGAGATCCATGTTCCAGAAATAGCTTGTGCATTAATAGTAATTCTCCAGATCCCTGCTTTATATCCAGAAATCTTGACACGTGCTCTCTGCAGCAGCATCTCCCAAATGGGTCCTATAGATGCATGAAAGAAACATGCAGAAATTGATAAAGGGCATGGCTGACTACGTGGCACACTGAGCCCCTGCGTGCTTCCCCTTCCACCTGGGGTGGAAGCACAAGTGAGTACCACAGCCCTAGGAATACATTTTTTCTCTGGGTCACAGCATAGCTTAATTTCAATTAGGAGGAGGACCCCTGGACCCTCTAATAGTTGGTTTGTATTGAGTGTTCTGGAGGGTGGACTTCTTCCCTGGGCTCTTCCCTGCCCCTCCCAGGCAGCAAGTTGCCTCTGCTCCTTGGACATTTCCTGGAGGCAGAAGCTGTGCAACACGTCTTTTGGAAGGACATTGGCATCGCTGGCTTGATTTCTACACGGCATACAGGCACTTAATCATTCATCACGTGCTGCTTGTCTGCTTTAGCATGGTGCAGACATGGGCTGAGCCCAGGGCTCCTGCCTCTGAATATTGCATGACCAGATTTTCCTCTTGCCTTTTCTAGCAGGAAAGCAGCAATGTGGCTGGAAGATGGTGATAGAAGAGTATCATTAGCTAAATGCTCTGAATCATGTCAGGCTGGTGCCCAGTTGCTCTTTGGAGCAAGCATGCTGTCTCTTATCTTTGTCCTGCCAACTTGTGTGACCTGTGTAGCTCCTCTGTGACCCTGTTTGGCAGCTGAGAGACCTTGTATTGTAATACTGGCTCAGACTGCCTGGGTTCAGCTCTCCTGGCTCCTCTCTACCATGTGCTCAGCTGTATAAAATGAGCACAGGGGAGATGAGATCAAGACGTTCTTTTCCCTTATAGCAAAGGGTTTCCAAATGCTCTGCAAACACTGCTGAACTGAGGGTCACCTGCCTGTGGCGAGACAGTGAGTGGGAGAATCCTCTGGGATGTGCTGCTGATAACTGAAAGTGTCTGTGGGCATTGAGTATCTGTGGGGATAAAGTTGGTGAGGAAAGATGTCAATCGTTTGTTTCTCACTCTTGTTTAGCCACAAGATAGGCAGTGGCTGGGGTTTCCCTGCTTCTCTGAGTAGTCAAACTGTCAAGTTTACCCACAGTTGTATTTGCCACTGTGTAAAGTTACCTTGGTGTGTATAGCCTTCAGACTGATGCATTTGTTTTCTGTTGCATTTGGCTGTGGGTACCTGAATCCCATGGAGCAGGTGCAGCTGATGTTCACTGTTTGTTTGTGAATTATTTTATTCACACTCCTCCATCACATTCCCTCTGTGTGCAGATTTCAGGGATGCTCTTTCCATCACAAGTGGGATAAGCTGCTTATCATGGATCATTAAGTGATACCACTTTTCAGGGACTTGTATCCCACAGGGCTCCTGCATGTGTGCCTGCCCGAGGCAGGTCTTGCAGGCTCAGAGGTCCTAAATAATAACAAAAAGAGGGGAAAGAGCACTAATTCCTTGCATTGGCATATTGTCAAGTTTGTGAAGTACAGGTTTGATTTCATGGCCTGCTGTGCTGTGGAGAGAGAAGGCCTAATATTTAATGAGATGCCACAGCTCACTTCAGCAGCCTCCTTACTGTTTGACTCTTACCAGGTTGCTCACTCTGGAGTCTCCTGCCTTTTGGGGCAAAGATCAGCAACGTGGCTATATGGGTTTCTTTCTGCTCTTATGCTGGGTGGTTGTGTGTTGGGGGGTGGGGAGTGGCCCTTAATACTTGGGGGTTTATGGCAGCTGCTCCTGCTGTGATCAGACACCTGCAACACTGAATGTGTTGGATCTCTGTGGATCGCTGTTACGGCAGATGAGAGGCTGGTGCCAGCTCCCTGGGAAAGGATGACTTGCTAACTATTTCTCCAGAGGTATTACTGCAAGAGGAAGATTCAGTGGCAGTTTGACAGCTTAATATTTTATTTACACTGTTTATGTTTTAAAAATGTGGGAACGAATGCTGTTTGTTTAAATGGCAGAAAACTATTTCATATTTAATTCGTGCTGGTGGCCCATGTGGTGTATTAAAAAGTAAAATAAAAGAAATTATTCACAATAATGATGTTAATAAAATCCAGTTGGCAGCTTTGGCTCTAATTGTTAATCACAGTGACAAGGTAGCTGCAGCGAGGTAGCTGGGGCTTGGGCAGCATGGTGATCTGGGCAGCCCAGGGTGGTGTGTAGGGCAGGTCTCCTGAAGATGACTCCTTTGTTTTTACCAATTTGTTCCCATTAAATAAGTGGGTGAAGCAGCTGCACACTGTAGCAAGCTGAAGCGTTCTGTCAGTGTGCAGCTGCTTCCCCAGTTAGATTTGTTTTTGCGTGCACAAAACTGCCCTAAGATTTCAAGGCTAAAAATTTAGCAGTGTTTGCAGGAAACAGAATCCTTTGACAGACATCTCGGGTCGCTGTTTGCTGTGGTTGAAACTTGGCCAAGAGCTTCATCCCAGGGTCAGGAGTCACTTGAAAGGCAAGGGGAGAAGATGCAGTTTTGTTTCAGCAGCAACGAGCTGGGGCTGCTGTGTTGGAGTGTTGAAAAATGACTTAATTATTCCTAGTAGAAGAACATGCAGCCTAGCACAAAGGCAGTGAAATAAACAGGCAAACCTGCTGGGGATAAAGCGCGTGGGTCAGTGGGGGACCCTGGCTCGCCTGTGCCATACATCATCTCCCTTCTGCAGGGAAGGCCCCAGGGCAGAACATGGCAGTGGTGTATCTCTTGCTCTTCCTTGGCTCTCCATATGATGCCAGATGGTTGGTCTTATCCCATTGCATCCCAGTGTCAGTCATAGAACCACCTTCTCTCTTTCCTGCTTCAGTGGCACATGCAGCTCCCTTTTGCTCCTCCAGCCTTATCTGCTAACTCCTGTAGTAAGGCTGTAGGCTCTCTGGGGCTCGTCATGTCAGTTATCACTGCTGTTCTGTCTGTACGGTGGCTAGTGCAGAGACTGTGATCCACAACACATGCTATACCACCGTGTTAAGATAAAGACATAACTAAAGTGAGACCCTGGGAGTCAAGCTGGCTTACGGACTGAGCTGCAAGCTCATCCTCCTTACAGGCTGCTGTGTCTCAGTTTCCCCAGAGTCTAAAATGGAGATTTTATCTGCTTCGCAGGGCTTCTGGGAGACTCAGCTTGCAAGTCTTCAAGCTTAAACAGGAGAGACTTAGGTTAGATATAAGGAAGAAATTCTTTACTATGAGGATGGTGAGACACTGGCACAGGTTGCCCAAGGTAATTTGTGGATGCCCCATTCCTGCTGTTCAAGACCAAATTGGATGGGGCTTTGAGCAAGCTGGTCTAGTGGGAGGTGTCCCTGCCCATAGTAGGGGGTTTAGAATTAGATGATCGTAAGGTTCTTTCCAACCCAGATAATTCTATGAGTCTGTGTTGTGCTTTGAGCATGTAGGTAATTTCTTAACGTTGGTAGAGCCTGAGCTTTTGATAGACAGTTCATGCTTTCTTTGGAGCCACTTTCCTTCAGCTATTTCAGGGACATCGTCCCTGCAGAGACTCAACCTCTGCAGTGGCAATGCAGGTCCCACAGCACTGTTGGTGTCTAAGCCTCCTGCTACTCTGGAATGTGAATGAAGCTGCCACGTGGGGCTATCCCTGAGCAGGGAAGCTGTTTTGGCTCGTCAGATGATGCTTGGTTGGTTGTTCTGCCATGATGGAGCAGTAGGGTTGACTTTGCAGTTCAGGCTTCAAGGTGTCGTGATCAGGACTCTGTTACAGCATGGGCACTGATGACATTTGGCTAAAGCTGTAGAAAATTATCGACTTTAACCTTCTGTTTTTTTCTCTTACTTCCCAAATTTTTCATCTTGTGAGCTGAAATGTGGTACTTGGGAGGAGGCTTTGTTTTAAAGTAGCATGGAGAGGGAAAACAACTGTGCTGAAACCTGCATCAGCCCTTTGATGAGCCTGGAAGGGGAAAAAGAAAGGAGAATTTTCCTTGCATTTTTATTTTGGATAAGCTGAATCCTGAAACAGCCGTGGCCTGGCTGCAGAAGTGCTCCTGCCCAGTGAAGGTGCCTTCAGAGCTTCTCTGGAAAAGTCTTCCTGCAGGACAAAATTAGAAAACCCTGATGCTTTCCATCTGCTCTCATGCTGAGTGTCCTGAATGAAGTATTCAGTGCCAGAGAGGCATGCTCAGTAGTGCCATGCTGTACTTTTGTGCCTTTCGGTATCAAGTATGCAGTAAAAAGCCTAACAAATGAGGAAGCGCACATAAAAGCTGCAGAAAGCAGTGCAGCTCCTTGGGTAACTGGTGAGTTAGTCTCCGAGCATGGATACAGTGGCAGTGCGAATGGGAGCCACCTCATCCACACAGGGAAGTTTAAAAATTCCTGTGCTGCTTATGTAGTTTCCCAAAGTATCAGAGTTAGGAAATGTGACTGTTTCAAGTCTGCTTGCTGCAGACTCCTGGTGATCAGTGATGTGATCATGCTGTATTTCCCAAGTGCTATAATATGTATGTGTGTGTTTGTTTGCTTTCTTTATACCTTTCTGGGAGATTTTTGGGGGGTCTGTTTGTGTGGTAGGCATTATCAGCTACACCAGGCTGCTGATGGAGTAGGGTATATGTGTTACAGAACCTTCTGAGATGTCTCAGTTTGGCTGAAGTACCAGTTTTTTGCCCAACTATAGGGCACAGCTTCTCAAAGGGATCTCTGGGTGGGTTGATGCAAGCAGTGACAAGCAGGTAGAGCATAACCCTATTCCTGGCACAGAGATGCTGAGTCCCCATGTCCCTGCTGATGCTACACTTGCTTCTCTAATGTAAAGGCTTCTGGTTTTGTGTTCAGGAACTGCAGAGCTGGCTCCCCTGGCAGTACCAAATGCAGCTTGGGGTGAGCACAGTTATGTTTCTCCCATTGCTTAGAGTGCAATGTGGTGTTTATACTGAGGTTGAGTTCGCAGCAGACGGATGGATGTTCTGCAATGAGGTAACCCTTTCCAAAAATGTGTTGGAGCAAATCTGAGCTAACTTGGAGTCTCTTTTTATCCTCTCTGCATTTGGGTGGTCTAAGTCTGGCTGTACTGTGCCATGGAATGCCAGATTGCTATGCCGTGCCTGATAGCTGGAGTGTTTCCAGTCTGTGCTGGAAAAACTGGACCACACTGGCAGGGCAACCCCAGAGGAATCTTGGGAAGAGCTAGGAAATCAGTGCTCTTTCAGGATTAGCTGTGTATCCATTGAGTCAGGCAATGATGAGGTCAAGTGGGTTCTAGCTTTGGAGAGGCTGCCCAAACACCTATCAAATCCTCCCTTTGGCTGAGCACGAAAGGATTATAAATCAGTGGTTGGACTCCTGGCTTGGATCAGGTTCTTGAACAGACACAAATCTCGTGCTACATGTTAGGTGAGCCATGAAGAGGTGGCTTACAGTGAAAATAAACACTGTCCTTGTAGTGCAGGATGAAGACTGAGTCACATTGTGTAGCAGGAAAAATGTGCTGATCTGCTTGCATCCCTCAGCTTACAGCATTATTAACAATTGTTATTAATTGTGAATTATTTATTCATTAATTTTCTTGGGCCCAAAGCCTCACCTTCAGGAAGGATGAGCTGGAGCTGAAGGGAAACACAGTGAGGTGATACAAATGATTGTGCTTGGCAGGGTTAATATGAAAGGTAGGGCATTTCCTGCATTCTTCTTTCTGCTGCCCTTAAGCTGTTAATTGTGCAGCTCTGCCCTTTGGGGTTGGTACCAGTCTGACCTTTGCTGCTCCTTGTACCTCTGAATCAAGGGGGATACCTGAGTGCTTCTTGAATTTGAATGGAAAGTACTCCTATTGAGATCAGGATTTGCTTTAAGTTACTGGTTCAATATTTTTCTTCCCAAGATATATTCCCATATCACTGTCCCATATCTGATGGGGGGTAAATTGGGATGCATTTTGGTCATTGCCTGTCAGTTTGTGCCATTAGAGAGTCAGCTGGCTGTATCTCTGTTTGCTGGGGGAGTGCATAGCCCAGCTCACAGGTGGATGTGCATCTCTGTAGCTGGCTCTCTGTATGTGAGAGCTTTGTTTTGTGGCTCTTCAGGGTTAGGAGAAAGAAGCGGTGAGATCTGTTGAATAATGAATTTAAGATGATGGGTTGGGGGTAGAAAGCATTTTTCCCTCCATTTCCCTGAGGTACAGCTGAGATTAAGATCAATCTCTGCTGAAAGGAAGAAAAGAAAGTGGTGGGGGGAAGGTATGTTCATTACCAAGACCTGCTAACTTTTGGTTATTAACCAGGGAAGCCAAGACTGCTTGGGTATTAACTGTGTACCAGCATGAATTCAAAGAATTTGGTACTGGATTCCAGCTACTACCTAGAGATGATTAAAACACAGTTGGTCTCATGGTAGCTGCTGCCGTAACTGGCTGTACCTCATTCTTGTTAGGGTTTTACACTTTGCCTTGGTAATTCATTTGGACCACCTCCTCCCTCACCCCTTGTAATTTCAGTGTCAGTGATGAGTTGGTCGCCTAAACCTGCTTTGGCACTTAGTGTAACCAGAGGGGGCTGGAACAGCTTGGCAGGAATTAACTTGGCTTGTGGCTGGGGGGTGTGTGTTGGGACAATCCACCTTCCCTTAATTTCCCCAAGTGCCAATAAGGTTTTACTGTGCATTTCTTTCTGCATGTTCATTTGGAGAAAGAAGAAGGATCTGGGGCTAAGCTGATGGTAGCAAGAGTGGGGAGATGGGTTATAAAAAGCTTCCAAATGATTCCTCTATGTGCAAATGTTAATCATTAAACCTGTTACTGCTTAACAGCATGACTTCTTGCCATGATGAGCTGCCCTCCAGGCTGAACTGGAATAAACCTTTGGCTGTTTGCTGAGCTCTGGGAGCTGGACTTCAGCCTCTCCCACCTCAGACCTAATACTGAATGGTGTTTGAACACTCCTTTTGTGGGCTGTAGTGGAAATCCACACAGCAGTGGAGCTCCTTGGGGCTGCTGCTGCTTCTTCAGTCTTAATTCTGCCTTTGGAGAGTTAAATTCTCAATCAGGGTAAAGTGAGGTTCCCTGTGTTATGTTGTTTTCAATGCTGAGTGACATCTGTAACCAGTGTCTGGATTCTAGTTCTGTGCTCAGAGCAGCAGTAGTTGCTCTTCTGGGGAAAAAATACACTGTAGGCACTTCAATAATTCTCTCTGGAGAAGAAAGAATGATCTCATCTGGGAATACACTTCCTGGTATCTGTAGTGTAGCAAATGTTTTTCATCTTGCTACCAAGTTCTTTAAGCAGATAAATAACAGCAACATCAGTACCTGTGTGCTGAAACACTTCCATGCCTGTCTGGTGACACAAGTTGTATGAGGCAATACCATCTGGTTGAGTCCTTTTTGCCGGAAGTTACTAATAGTCAAATGAAAGCACAAACAGCAGCATCTACTCTTGTAGAAGCAGAATTTCACAAGGGTGAATTCAGCTGGTTATACTAATTTACCTCCGAATAAGAATCTGTATGCAGACTTGGTATTGTTTCTTGAATGTCTCCATGCAGCACTGCGGGATCAGGACAGAACTGGTTCTTCAGAATGGCTCTGCGCTGTAAGCAAAAATGGGCTTTTTGGAGTTACTTGAGGAGAAAAAACATCCAAGATAGATTGAACCCCCTGATGTTCTAGAGTAAATGCCTTTGCTCTTGAGAAGGGTGAGTGGAAAATACTCTCCTGTTTGGTAGGGTTACTCATGCTCCCCATAGGCTGTGCTTCCAGAAGAGCGTTTGCAATTCTCCTGCCAGGTCAGTACCTCGGGTATTACCAGAGCACATGTGAAAAAAACTGCATGGAATGTCTTCAGCGTTATTTAGAGGGAAGCTCAGCTATCTGTTCCCCAGACAGACACCAAGCCTAGCAAGGAGAAAGGTATTTATGCTGTGCTTTAGTAAGTGTTGACCTAAAAGAACTTGTCATTGTGCACAGCTCAAAAACCTCTTAGTTTTAAAAAACCTCTCTTAGCTTTTAATTAAATTGATTTGGTGCCTTCCTGAGAGTGTGAAGGTGGTTGGCAGTGCTCTCCTTGGTTTGCTGAACTAGCTTGCATCAACTTGGAAGCGGTTTGGAAGGCATATGAAGAAGCATGGGGTGCAAGGACTTTTGTCTTTAGTTTGTGCTTCTAGTGTAGGGCGAGATGAGTAGCATTAAAATACATTTAAAACGCTTGCTTGTTTGTTGAAGTGTGGATTTTTAATATTGTCTTTCTTACCTTGTCACTTCAGCTCTTTGAGTTTATTAGCAAAGAACAAGGGCTGTAGTTGGTTGTGGTTTTCTGCTGTTTTAGAGGTTTTATTTTATTTATTTTTTTATTTCCTTTTTACACATGTGGTGGTGTTTGCATCAGTGACAGAAAGTGAAGGTGTTAAAATAACTGTATCATCCCAGCAGCCTTCCTGCAGATGCTGCCTGCCTCCTGTAGTAATGGCCCACACTATCTTTTGGAGCCTCTTGTTTGACTGGGGAGGAGCAGAAATCATCCAATAGTTCTTCCTTCCCTCCATCCCATTAAATAGATTGACAATATGATATGCAGGATGCACAACACTGTGGTTTTAGCTTGTATTGAGATAGATTGAGTTCTCAAGGTCTGAAAACAGAAGGAAATATTATCTAAGGATGCAGGGATTATAGAATAAGATTCAGTGTCATTGGGCTGGAGGTGGCTGCTTCTTGCCGCAAAAAGAGCTCCTCCTTTAAAGATGTGTGATTTAGGAAGACTGCTGTTAGAGGGGCCTATCTGCTCCTTCAGAGATAATTTAACAGTCTCCCTTCCATTCAGGTAAGGGAAATGCCATTGGTAGAATTCTTCCTTTTACATTAAATGGCCTGGCTATATGTCATAGCCTAATGATGTTAACACAGAGCAGCGGATAGAGGATGGGTTTCCTTGAATGTTTTCTTTGCTGTGTGGAAAGGGGCTGCTCCCATTTGATCCAGCTGCTAGGCAGCCAGATTTCTCTATGCTGGTCAATAAAAAGAAACTGCTGTTTTATGCACCAGAAACTGGGATACTGGCCGCTGTAGTCACAACAGTTTCTAGGGTCAGATTAGTTAGGATTTAGATACTGCACCAAACCAATAATCTATTTACTAAAGATGTACAGGCTGAGCATGAGTTTGTATTTCTAAGTTAAACAGATCTGTAGTAGCATCTGCTCTGCCCAATGGTTTCTACAGTCCAGAGGAGTGGAGTCCATATGGAGAACAGTCCAGAGACAGTACGATTGAGACACTTCAACTGGTACTTTTATTAATAAACGTTTTTCGCATTGACATGTCTGGTGCACTTGACTCTTTAGAAATGTGGTAAGAGCTTAAGCATCTTCTTTTACAGATCAGCAGTCTGAGAGAGGCTTGGGAAGGTTAAAGCCTTGATTTACACCGATTGCTCAGCCTCATTGACTTTCTCTTTGAATGTCTTTCTTACTGGGCATTTGACTGACAACCCCTTCCCTAGAGCTTCAGTGCATGTGCAGATAGTCATGGCTCTTTTGCGGGGGGTGAGGTGCATTAAGGAAGAGCAAGATCAATATACACTGCTGATGCAGAGTGCCAGCATGCTTTGCCCCCAGGGATGGCACTTCTCTTTTTGGGGTGTCTTTGGAATGCAGCATTGAGAGTGCTCAGGTCTCTGTTTGCAAGTGTGACATATTGCAGTGCTGTAGGCATTTGTCATGAGTGACTTGAATGAGGCAAAGAGTAATGAGTTGTCCAGGGACGGTTCATTGGCTCCTGCCCAGCAGAAGGAAAAGTGTCTCTGTGATCTGTGCTTACCTTAGCTATACAGCTGAATTTTATCCTTGAACTGGGTTCATGGTTTGGACAAAATATCTCAGGTGAGGTGCATGCCATTTGCCCAGGGTTCTTTATTAGAAGAATTCATAATTGGCCAAGCTGGAGAGGTGGGTCCATGCAAACCTCATGAGGTTCAACAGGACCTGGGTTGGAGCAGCCCCCTGGTATCAATACAGGTTGGGGATGAAGGGATTGAGAGTACCCCAGAGGAGAAGGACTTGGGGGTACTGGTGGATGAAAGACTGGGTATGAGCCAGCAATGTGTGCTTGCAGCACAGAAGGCCAATTGTATCTTTGGCTGCATTCAAAGGAGCATGACCAGCAGGTCAAAGGAGGTGATTCTGCCCCTCTACTCTGCTCCTGGGAGATCCCACCTACAGTACTGCATTCAGCTCTGAAATCCTCAGTACAGGAAAGACATGGGCTTGCTGAAGAGGGTTGAGAGGAGGGATAATGATCAGAGGTCTGGAATACCTCTCCTAAGAGGAAAGGCTGAGAGAGTTGAGGTTGTTCAGCCTGGAGAAGAGAGGGCTCTGGGGAGACCTTATTGAGGCCTTTCAGTTCTTAAAAGGGACCTATAAGAAAGATGAGAAAAGACTTTTTAGCAAGGCCTGTTGCTACAGGATTGGGGGTGATGGTTTTAAACTAAAAGACGAGAGATTCAGGTGTGATTAAAGGAACAAATTCTTTACAATGAGGGTGGTAAAACACTGGCACAGATTGCCCAGAAAGGTGGGGGGACTCACCATCCCTGGAGACATTCAAAGCCAGGCTGGATGTGGTTCTGGGTTGAAGATGTCCCTGCTCACTGTGGGGGATTGGACTAGATGACCAGTGTTGTAGCAGTTGGGTGTACCTACACCATATAGAGCTAAATCCAACTCCATCTCTTTCAGAATGTAAAAGTTGTGATTTTTCAGCTGCTTCTGTCCTCTGAGGACAAAAGCTCAGTGATTAGTGGTATTACTAAAGAGGAGATGAGAGTTTGTCCATGTGTTTAATTAAGAACTGCCCTTCAGTGAGTGCTCTATTGTAGATGCTCTCTGCACAATTCTTGCATTTTTCTTCTGGGACTAAACTGCTAAGCAACCTTCTTTACCCCCTTGTCTTCTGTGCTTTCATGTCATGAGTTAGGGATGAAAGTGCCTCTTCTGCCAAATACTATCTGATGGAAGGTCTCGCCTGGAAGATTTATTCATGAGAGTATGACATTTTTCAAGTTTAAGTGGGCATTAACTTGGAATTTAAAGGAATATTTCAAAATTAGGGAGGGTGGAACAAGCATTTCTGTCTGTCCTTGTTCTCAAATGTGCAGTGCCTGTCAGTCTCAGAAGAGGAGCAAACTGTTGTGGAATTGTTAAGAACCTCATGAAAGAAAAGTGCAAGGTCCTACACCTGGGTCAGAGCAATCCCAGGCACAGCTACAGGTTGGGCAGAGAAGAGATTCAGAGCAACCCTGCAGAGAAGGACTTGGGGGTGTTGGTCAATGAGAAACATGAGCCAGCTTCAGTGTGCACTCACAGCCCAGAAAGCCAACTGTATTCTGGGCTGCATCAAGAGGAGCGTGACCAGCAGGACGAAGGAGGTGGTCCTGCCCCTCTACTCTGCTCTTGTGAGACCTCACTTGGAGTATTGTGTGCAGTTCTGGTGTCCTCAACATAAAAAGGACATGGAACTGTTGGAACAAGTCCAGAAGAGGCCACAAGGATGATCAGGGGACTGGAGCACCTCCCGTATGAAGACAGGCTGAGAAAGTTGGGGCTGTTCAGCCTGGAGAAGAGAAGGCTGCGTGGAGACCTCATAGCAGCCTTCCAGTATCTGAAGGGGGTCTATAAGGGTGCTGGTGAAGGACTATTCATTGGGGACTGTAATGATAGGACAAGGGGTAATGAGCTAAAACTTAAATGGGGAAGTTCAAGTTAGATATAAGGAAGAACTTCTTTACTGTGAGGGTGGTGAGGCACTGAAACATGTTGCCCAAAGAAGTGGCAAATGCTCCATCCTTGGCAGTGTTCAAGGCTGGGTTAGACAGAGCCTTGGGCAATATGGTCTAGGGTGAAGCATCCCCGGAGTTTGGAACTTGATGATCTTAAGGTCCTTCCCAACCCTAACTATTCTATGATTCTATGCTTGAAGAGTCACTGACTTGTGGGGCTGTGATGCCTTCTCTGTCCACAAAAAAAAGTTAACACTCCCTTTTCCTCTCCAACAGTACTGCAAAAGAATAGTTTCTGTGCAGTTTTTCAAATGTCTAGCTTGCAGTTTGGGGACCCAGACATGAATGATTTTAGAATCTGTTGTGTGTCTTAATACAAGTTACAGACCCTTAGAAGAGATTTTAGCTGAAATAGGCAAGAATTTACTGACAATCCATAGCTTATTGGATTCCTGCTTGTAAGATCTCATGTACAGCACTGAGGGTTAATTATTTAATTATTTGATTCAACTCTTCTCTAGAAAAGTTTATTCCTTAAGATGTGAGTAATGTAAAATTGCCTCACTGGCTCAAAAAAGCATAAAACCTGGTGTTTAAAGTGGGTATTGCCAGGCAGAGAATGTTGTTACTGGATTTTAATTATAGCGCAATATTTGTCTTAGAAAAAACCAAAAAAGGTGCATTCAAACATTTAGTATCTGATGGAGAATGGAAGCAGTTAATTAAGATAAACACTTTGGGTTTGAGATTTGTAAGGCTTTTCAAATGAAGGACTTACGCAGACCTGGAAGTAGGTGTTTTATGAAGCTGTTTCCTGTCTTGCAGTTCTCCCTTGAGCTGAGAGGGAAAGGGGGTGTTAATCACTTCTCAGGGGCTCTGCAAGACATTGTTGCTGTCTTGTGAGCATCAGTTATTGTGTCCTTCAAAACATCTGGATGGGACCATGCAACTGTGGTAGCTTGCAGAAAGAAGCAAGAATATTTAAGAGCCTATAGGCACTTATTTTACTGCTCCTCTTGCTCTGCTAAGGCACTAATCTTACTTTGCTCTGCAGATTACTATGCCGCTCCTCCAGATTTTGCCAGCTGCTACCAGGCACAGTGCTTGGGAGGTCAAGACTCACAGGAAAGCCCAGTCTTAGCAAAATGTCCTTCTGTCTGTCTGCAAATGATGTTTGTATTTCCTTGCTCCTGAGGACTGCCCCCCTTTTGGGCTGTGAAAGAAGCAGGGGCTGGGCCAGTACAGCCCCATACCAGAAGGAGACAAGAGCCCCGCTACATCATGAGAGACTTGGGGGTAGAGGTGTCGTCTTCCAGTAGCAGGACTGAGAAGACAATGAGGGGTGCAAGCTGTATTTGGAAGGAGTGTAGGGAGAAACAGGAGGAATGGAGCCAGGCTGGCCTGCACCAGTCACTCATTGTGGTCCCTGAGGAAAAGCATTTTTCCTGTTTCTCACTGATATTTGTACTCAAGGTTGAGGCACTTGGGTGGAGGTGATTGGTTTACTGCAAAGAGAATTCCCATTGTTAACCTGATATTAACCAGGGGCTGTGAGAGGGATGATGACTGTCACTTTCCTGGTAAGAAGGAAGTGTGCCGTGGAGGGTGATATCATCAACTAAAAGAAGCTGAGGGAGTTCCTTCCCCTCTTGGTTTAAAACTTGTTGCTTCACACAGGTTAAAACAGCTCTCTGGGAAGAGATTGAAGGGATGAATGAATGTGTAAGAAAACAGAGGATGGGGATGAATATTCTACATGTGCTTTTCCAACTTGCTGCTTCCCTCCAAAATTTATTAGTCATCTGGGGAACTGGTTCTGCATATTGCTTTTTATTATCTTAGGCATATCTGATGAATGATGCAGTGCTTGTTTGAGCTTCCATCTGTTAAGATGGTATCAGGCTAAAGATGGTCATTTACCGCGGAGATGTTGCACTCAGTTCAGCGCTGAATTGGGGGACTGGGTGTAAAGGACTGGTGTAAAGGATTGGGGGACTGGGTGTAAAGGATTTGGACTATCAGCTCTCAATTCAGCTCCAAGGGCTCCTGGAGCAGCCTTGCAGGAAATATCCTTGCAGTTTGAGCCATTGGCCTACATGCTGGCTCCATAACCCAGAGGGTGAATATTAACCTGGAGATAGGAAAGCCTTACAGCCTCTGATTCAGTGCATCTATGTGAAATGGAATGGGGAGAGCTTGCAGGGTGCCAGGCAGGATGGATAAAAAGAGTCAGTTTGGAGGGGAAGTATACTGCAATATGGCAAGATAGGACCAACTTTGTTTCCTTGTGCTTCTTCTTCTGCACTTTCGACTGCAGAGAACAGCAGCTCTTTAAACATCCCTGCAGATTTTCCTTACTTTCAGATGAGGAAAGAAAGGAACAATCAATTTTTCTTTAGGAAACCTGAGGTGTGGTTATTTGCGGTTTCTGAACAGAGTTGTCTGGGAGATGTGTGTGTGTTACTTGTGTGGGTGTATACTGACAGCCTTGAGGTTCATGTTGCAGCCCAGCTATGAGTGCATGCTGTAATGATATTTTAATTGCTATAACTTAGGGAGATTTTTTTTTTGTACAGAAGATTTTCATCATATTTGTAATTATTTTCTTGTTTTGTTTAAAATAGTGATTCACATCTATAGTGTTTTTCCTGCTGCTGTGAAGTATAAATGAAAATAGTGACAAGCCATTTAACCTGAGCAAAACCATTGGAGGTCAGAGGGATGCCTCCCTGTATATACCAAGGGAGCTGACATACCTACCTAATAAGAGACCAAGCCTGATCAGTTTAGCTAGTGCACTTCTGTCCCTGCCAAGCAAAGGTCCATCTCGGACACCTTTTAAAAGCCCCACAGCTATTCTGCAGAAAGGGCTGGTGGCAGGTGGCTCCAGAACACAGCTGCCCCTCTTCCTCTGGGGTTTCTCTTGTCTGGGGCATCCCTCAGCAGGACTTTGGCATCCAAGAGTGGGGATGAGCCAGGTTACAGTCCCTTCTTGTGTGAGGGTGGGCTTATTGAGGATGGGATGACTCCTGTGTGCATCCTCTGATGCACCAGGGCAGCAGTGACTTGCAGCCTGTAGAGCTCTCTTTAGTGGGAGGTGATCTGTGAGCATTGCAGCTGAGGCTCCACCAGCTAAAACTAGTGAAGCACTTTCAACTCCATCGAGTAAAATAGCAATAAATGAGCATTTGCTTGTGGCGGTGAAGTGAAGTTGTAGTACCTCAACCCATGAGATTGTTAGATGTTCCCATATTCCCATGTTAATGCACCTCCTTGAGATAGGTATCTCTTTTCTCTTGACACCTATCATCATGTTTCAGATCTGTCACAGCAGGATTTGAATTGTGTGACACTGGTTAATGTAGAGATATAAATTGCTACTGCATTGCCTTCACCAGGGTGCATAGTCTGTGTCAATTGCTCTCTCCAAGGCAACCATTTCTGAAGCAGTCCATCACACACTACAATTTTGCTTTCGGTGAGGAAGGTCACTTACTTTTCTGCAGAGAAACATGATGCCTTCCTTAATCTATAATTAAAGATCAGTGGACTTTTGAACAATAGGTTTCTGATTTTCTTTAATAAAATTATTCATTCTGTGGTTTGGCATGACTGACAGATACATATCATCTCCAGGCCTTTAGCTTTGCTGTACAATCCTCTACTGCTTGCGCTGCAGGACTGACTGTTCATTTGCAGGAACAGTACTGGACAGTTATCCTCTGTGAGCCAGCATACAGAGATGGGTGGCGTGCAGGCCTAGCAAATCAGTGCAAAATCACTCCAGCTTATGATGTACACACCTGACAAAGATTTGATGCTGTGAGACAGTTTTCTGTTGTTTAACCTAACTGCTGGTTTCTAATGAGGAGTGTGCTGCTAAGCTCTTCTTCTGCTCCATCTAGTTAAGGCATTGGTTGATAAAGGGTCAGCTTTCCCAAATTATTCCTTTTTAAAAATAAAAGTAAAAGCTTGTGGCAAAAGGGTACCCTTCTTCCTGCTTCTGGAAGGATTCTCCCTTGGGTGTTCTTGACAGAACATGACCACACTTAGTGCTATTTGGAGCAGTAAATGTCTGGGAGTCAACTTGTTTCATCTTTTTCAGATTCTTTGGAATAACCTATGAGTGACAGGCTGAAACACAAGCTGTTGACCAATGTATGTTGATATGGAAGGTCTGGAAAACACCCTTATTATACTTGTAGGCTTCTGTAGATCATTACCAGACCCTGGAAGTAGACTATAGCACTAAAGGAAAAGTTGGATTTACCTTATTTGTTCTTGTCTTGTAAGCTACTTTTGGCTGAGCTGTTTAGGGAAGAAGCTGAAAGTGGATACTCATCTGATGCTTGTTCTGAGAAAAGCTAATCACAAGAGCTCCCGAGGAG
The DNA here is from genome assembly GCF_012275295.1 of Melopsittacus undulatus. NCBI lineage: Eukaryota > Metazoa > Chordata > Aves > Psittaciformes > Psittaculidae > Melopsittacus > Melopsittacus undulatus. Next base: position 47,835,419 of record NC_047530.1, read on the forward strand.
GTAAGGAGGCACAGTAATGTGGTACTCAACAGCGTGGGTAGATAGCAACACCGTGCTGTGTGCAGGCATCAGAAATGGCTTTGGTGAATGAAGTGGGCTGTGTCCCGTAATCACAGTAGGGCATGAGGCAGGAGCTGAACATCTCCTCTCAGTGTCCTGCTTCCAGGCAGCAGGCCCTGTTGCTTGTGCAGTACACTGCAAGTGTTGATTTCCTTCTCACATAACTGGGAACTGGCTCTGTTTGCACTGGATAAAAACCTAGTATTAAAAAAACAAAAGCATCAAAACAAACTAAAAATTACTATGGTATTGCTATGGTAACAAACATCTAGAAATGTAGACATATCTCTGTATCAGCTGCAGGCTTGGGCTTTATAGCCTGTGCCCTGGTGGTTGCATATGCAGTCAGAGACAGAAATGGCGCTGTAAAAGGAAGCAACAGTGGGTTTATGACACCACGGGATCTTTCCAAATATGACACCTACTGCTGCCTCTGCTTGAGGCAGGCTAGGAGCAGTTAGTGTGTGTCTGTCATTGCTTGTTTGCTAGACATCCAGGCAATGAAAGGTGAGGGGCCAACACTATTATGGCTGATCAGAAATTGTTGATTATGGGATTACCGCTGGAATATCCTGCTTTTTGAGTTCAAGAATGTCTTGGCCTCTTATCAGGTTTTGGGAGGACTTTGACTAATTGTAGAGGACAAGTTCATTTTGCATATAATGTGTCATTTGCAGCTTCCAGCAGCATGTTCAATGACAGCTCAGCTTCCTCCCTGGCATGGAGTTTAGCTGTGTGTGCAGTGGCTCTAGGTTTTGCTTTGTTTTCACTCTTGTTCTCCATTTTCACTCTGTTATGGGCAGTGTTAAAATCAGTGAAGTAGGAGTGGAGGTACCAGCAGCAGAGAGCTTTGAGTTTTTGGCTGAGATGGACCAGGTTCTTTCAAAGGCCTTCTAAATCATGGGGTGTCTTGGTAACTCTGCCACCTTCCCTTCCACAAGCATCTCCCAAAAAACACAACAGTACTGGGCAATAGGACAGGAGAAAAAAGGTAGGAGCTTCCACCAGGACAGTTACAGAGGTGTAGGGCACCTTGCTATGACCATGAGGTCTATGAAGACCTTGGCTTCCTGAGAGAAGACCTGTCCTGAGAAGGCATGAATTTGAAGAGGAGAAAAAACCTCAAAATGCCTTCTCCTAAAAGAGGTCTTGTTTCTCTGCAGCCCTCAGAGGGATGATCCTGAAAAGGAAGCTGCTTCTTGTAATGAAGGAATTTCTGGCTTGCTGCTGCTTTGACTCCCATGGGTACCAACTTGCAGGCTGATTCTTCCTGACTGCCACTTCAAGCTTCAAATTTGTTGAAGCTGCTGAGTGTGAGATATCACTAGTGACTTGATCTGGGTACTTTTGGAATGCTGCTTGTTTCTGTTCTACTTCACATGTGGTTCAGAGAAGCCAGGGAAGAACTCCAAGGACCTCAGTCTCCTGTGTCAGGGTGCTTGTTGGCATGTAATTATGTGCAGTCTTGCCATTTAATGCTTGTAGTGGACATGCATGCACATAGCTTTGCTGTGTGCTTGACTCTACAACCTTAAATATTCCTTTTAATATTGGTTTGAGGGGGAAGGGGCAAAAGCTGTATAAAGTGATATATCCATTGGCAGATAGTGAAGAGCCTCTTCATCAGCTCATGTTGCTTAAGCATCTGTTAATTAGGGAGAAAGAAAGACAAATTCTGTCCTGGCCTCTGACTGGATCCTGAGCCATGAACATGACTCTGCGGGCAGGAGAGCTGCTGTGCGTGCTCTGGCTCACACCCTGTGGCTGCAGAGATCTCCCCAGCAGCTGCCTTTGTGCTGGTCAAAAACCAGATTTGAACTGTTAAACCCTTTTCTCTTTCGTTTGTTTGTGGTTTCAGTAGGAGGTGCTGCTCTGCTGAAGAGTGCTGCTCTTCATTAGCATTGGGTGTGCTGCTGGTCAGACCTACTGCAGCATGGCAGGGAAAGACTTGCCTGCAGTACGGTGTGCAGGTGAATACAATGCCTGGGAGCTGTTGGTCCATAGTTCTATCATGTTCAGAGTCATTATAGAGAATACCTTTTACATCCAACCAGCTACAATATGAAATGCTTATTCCATACATACTCTGTAATGCAGAACTAGAGGCTAATTCCTGTTCCACATTTACCTTTCACTTCATGTAAGGGTAGGCCTCCTGCATCTTGTTCCCTGTCTATAACAGTTCCTTCAAGTTTTTGGGTGGCTGGTTTTCTGTTTTGGGGTGTGTGTTTTGTCTGTTCTGTGATATCTTTGGTGCTGTCTGTCCCCACTCTTGCAACCACAGCTCTGCTTTTAGTTTTATGAAATATTTTTAAACCTACTTAGAACAAGCCTCTCAGCATATTTCCTTTGTTCATGTTCACTCATATCTGAGTTCCCTTCTGGAGCCAGAAATGCTAAAGCCCAACAAGAGTGAGCCAGAAATGTGAAGAATGTCTCAACATCTTTTTCTGTTTGGGAGAAAATGAATTGTTTAACAGACCCCATGTCTCCAACAAGCTGTATTACATTTAATCTTTATCTTGCCACTGCAACGTCCAGCTACAAATGTATATATTATTTGTCTTCTGGGTAATGATGGCTTTTTAACAACATATTAGTTAAAACTGTTTCTAAACATAAGCTATTTTCCAGGGCAAATAGAGATCTGGAAGAAGGAGAAGGTCGGTATGTTAAGCAGTTTGATTTTACCAATAGCTCATAATAAAATCATGAGTGTGAAAAACTGAAAGACAGAGGAAAACTGGGGCCTCAATGAGTGCTCTCTGTGTGCTTGTTTCTCTCTGTTTATATTTTTGTTGTGGCTGAAATCCTGTCCTGCTGATGTCACTGGGAATTTTGCCACTGGATTTCACTAGTAATTTACAGCACATTTAGACTTTTACATTGTGTTCTTCTAAACACAAACAAAGGCTCTGGGCTTCATGCAGCTCTTGGCAGAGAAGAGAACAGCAGATCTCACTGAGCAGAGCTCATCCTCGTGAGCAACCCTATGGTTTTCATGGAGCTGGGACAGGACTGAATGTGTTTAGTTTAGCTTTCATTGATATGCTGAAGGCCCAGGCAAGATTCTTTGACCATCAGGGCACTGATGTCCTCTTGGAGTTGTGCTATGGGAAGCAAAAGGTTAGCATCACAGCCCCAGCTGTCAGAAATGGGCGCCCATGTTTTTGTTACCAGCATTGCATGAGCTTTGAGTTTGAAAACTTGCTCACAGAGTGGCAACTGCTGAGCTGGTGGCTGGGTTGTGAGCCAGACAGGTGTGATGAGGTAAGCTATCAGGAGTACAGTCTTCATGTGGTGTGAGGAAAAGGAGACCAGGCTACAGGGCTCTGGGAGCTTTCTGAAAATGAAATTTGGGCAAAACCTGACTAGATATGGAAAAAAATGTCAGGCATGTCATTTAAAAAATGAACTCAAAACCAGCAGCTCACATAATCTGCCTGATCAGACCTATGGTTTACCCAGGCCAAAAATCTAAGGTTTCTGTGGCAGTGTTATTGCTGACCACAAACATTCAGACATTTGAAAATCAAGTTTTATGTCCTTTACTTTCACCTTATGGGTTTTGAATTTCTAGGTATCCAGGTTTCTCTTCTGCAACCATGAAGGCAAAAATTATCCTTTCAAAAGAAACGCTGTGAGTTCTCCTAACAGTGGAACCTAAAAGCTGCATCCTCATGCGACTCACAACAGGACTGTGAGCACTGCGTGCGTGGAGTCAGGTGATGGCTGCCTTTTGTATTGGATGGGGATTGATAGAGTAATCTATTTTAAAGATTCTTGCTGCTCATCACAATCATTGACTTTGTTTTGCCGCAGCTTGCACCTGCAGAATGAGCCAAGGGATCACGGTGCTTTGTGCATGGGGAGAACTGTGTTTCCTTGAGCAGTGTTTCTGACCATACCTGTCCTGAATGTGTTCTTGTGATGCCCACTTCAGTGGTTCTGCTCTTCTGTATGAGCCCAGCTCTTTCCTTGTTGACAGTGACTAAATGGCAGAGCAGAGAGGCTGTTGTGGTGGCCTCTGTTAATAATGTGATTAAAGTCTACAATGAAAGAGGCCCATGTAGCATAACACAGGTTTTTTTCTTATTTGACAGGCATATATGAGCCCGTTGCATGATTCTTCATTGGTACGCATCCTTGATTAAATTTGCTATCGGGAAGTGAATTTAATGCCTTTGCAAATGGAGACCCAAGCAGGAGCAGAGCGTGGCTCTGAGGGTCTTGTCAGTTCAAATTGATTGCTGAGTTCTGGAATTGGAGCAATGCAGTAACTGAAAAATTAATCCATTAAAATGGAACATTGTTTGGCTCCTAAAAAAATGCCAACAGCCTGATACTCTCAAATCTTTACTGACAAATAGACAATGAGTTTTTTCTCTATTAGAAGACAATGTTGCATGCCTCAGGGCTGAATGCGCAGAGAATGAACAAGGTCTTGTGCAGAAGGACTCATTTTTGTAATAAATCATGGATCCATCACTATCGCCACTACAGAACGCTTAGAACCTCCAAAATACAAGTCTGCATTGTAAGCTGAAGGTCATTCTTGAACTTCTCTAAAAAACCAGGTCAGGCTTCAACAGCAGCATGAGGAGTTACATATAAGTCACCCTGTTAAATGTTAGTTTGGTTGTTGGTTTACAGACAAGTGGCATTTTTGGACTGGAACAGGCTAACTCTCAACCAGCAAGTCCTGTCAAGAGCCTTTCTATGTGATGTTCCAAAGCTAGTGTGAGGAAGAGCTCCAGGAGCAGCATGGTATCCCAGCTGGCACAAAGGCAGGAGTGTGGCTTCCTGAGGCCAGTCTGCCACCTGGCTCTGTCTGCAGGATGTGCTGTGCTTCCCACCTGCGTGGTGCAGCCATCTGTGAGAAGCTGTAGCTGCATCTATCTGGTAATTAACATGGGGAGAGAGAAGAGAGTTGATGAGGAATTGGGTAATATTCAAAATCCTTTCTGCCTGAGCAAGATCTACTTACAGAAGCATGTTGGGGAAAAATCTTTCCTTGCTGGAAAGTGGGGAGAGATTCCTGCCTCCTGCTGTGGGGCTGGGTTTGTCCTTGGTGGCAGTGTGAAATGTCCCCTTGTCTTCCTGGCTCAGCTGCACACGTGCACAGTATTTCTGCAGAATGTGAATGTTGGCTCGTGGCAAACCCACACTATTTTATTCTTAATCTTCTAATCCTGGTTTAAAGCTCTAACTCTCGAGGATGAATGATTAAAAAGGCAATCCAACTTCCTTTCTCTAGCCTTAGCAAAAAGCCCTTGCAGCATGATCTTGAAGGCAAAGAAAATGAGCCCCAATCTTAATATAATTAAGCATTTTAATGCTTTGGGTGAGCAGTGCCCAGTCCTCAGTGCTACCTGACCTCTGCGCACCTCTTGGGTAACTAGTCCACTGGGTAACTCGGGTAACTGCTGACTATGTTAGCAGCTTATGAGGTTTAAAGTTGCTTTCTCCTCCGTGAAATTATCTGTGGCAGCATCTGTCACTCTAGACAGTTGTGATTCACTGGGAGAAAAAGGCTGAATGTAGGTCACTTGAGTTCAGAGGGAATAGATTAGCACATCAGAACAGGAGGCGCATATGTTGCATCTGTTCAGACAGTGTAAGTGGAGGAGTGGGAATAGAGGTACAATTTATGTGACCGATATGTTTAATGAAGACTTAGACCACCCTCATCCGAACTGTTTTACTGGCTTCATAGCTCTACCAGGCAATCAGGAGGATATTATTTGTCTTAATTCAGAATACTATATGTCAGTATGTCATGATACAGGTACTATAAATCAAGGTTCAGGTAATGCCAAATACTGCATGTCAGTCTGTCATGATACAGGTGCTATAAATCAAGGTTTAGGAAATGCCTAAATGACCACTGAGCATCTAGCACTTAGAAGACAAATAACAAAACATTGCTCATTTTTCTTCTTTATTTTAACAATTCAAAATCACTTGGAGACCAGGGCATACAAAGACTAGGATATTTTTCCCCAGGAAAAAAAAAATGCAGCTTCCCATAGTGCCTTTTTTATTCTAAAGGACCTCAAAACACACTTTTACAAACTGTGTATATATAATCTTTAGCAGAGCAGTATTCCTATATACAGCAACTAACCTAGATGGCTTTTGCTAAGGAGGTTTGCCGTGTGATACTAAACAGATGTCTGAATGCAGACAGCTTCATGTCCATGTGACCATCATTTCTCTGTACAAATCCTTCATTTCCAGAGGCTACCCTTTGGGATCTCTTTCTGACAATGCTGCTGTTTTGGTGTGGGTACAAGCACGAATTGCCTAGTCCCTTAGGTATTCAAATAGTGTACTGTCATGTCTGTCTTCTTCTTGATGCCAGATGTTATCATGCATATTTACGGATGGAGAGAGGTGTGCTTGGAAAACAAGTACTGTTTCAGGAACAACCAATCCCCACAGGCCTCACACTCCTCTCTCAAGCTGGTATTCAGTAATTTTGAAAACCATTCCATCACTGTTTTCCAGGGTTTTCCTCCACATTGTTTTTCTCCTGGAGAAAAATATGAAAGAGTAAAGGTTTCTATCAACAAAAATGGCAGTGTTCCTGTCACAACAAAATTTGTCAAATAGGGTATAAATAGCTCAAACTCCAGGGTATGAGATGAAGATCAAATGAATGTAGAAGCCAGATGTATATGTATCTGGACATGCGGATGTTTATACAAAATCAATGTATATGCATGTCATAAATATATTAAAACCAAGAATGTTCATAGTTTTCCAGTTCTGTATAACGGACATCTGTGTGCATTAGACTTCAAACTGAGGAAAGGAATAGGCCTTGTCAACTGCTTCACTTCAGCTAGGGTCTAGATTTCCTCAGAGCTGTTTGTAAGAAAATGCCCTCAGGCATCTATCTTTGAAATCCTTTTGGCTTCCACTGCTTTGCTTTACTCAAGACTCCCCAAAACAAAAGACTAGAAGGATGCTCCAGGGCGTCATGTCCCCTCCCTGTAGTTATGGGCAATGTCTTCCTGCCTCTGGGCTGCTGAGCTAGAGAACTTTGTAGGATCCAGCCTTTGCTAACTGCTCAAGGTCTGTTCAGGATTAAATAGCTGGGTCAAAGATGGACATACTTTATAGAAGTCATCTGCTATATGTTATATCTATATATACTATATGTGTCTTGGCCAGCAGTAAAGCATGATAACTGCTAGTATTCTACACCTGTCACACATGAGGTTGTATAATAAATTCCAGCTTCTCAGGTTATTATTCTACAATTAGTATACACCAGGACTGTACTCAGAGGGAAATCCAAGTTGGCATGATTTATGTATGGATTGCTAATCTGCATGGGGGTGGAGAGAGTTTAGTTCGTACTAAAGCCAGTCACTGCATGTGGAAGTGACTTGTTTGCATGCAGTCTGATGTTGAGCTCATATAACCTGCATGGCAGCCTGTACCCCATACTCCCCAGGGCTGCTGTCTGCAAAATGAATGCAACTGATGTGTGCTGTGGTGCTGGTGCTTGTGCACTGTGTGCTACTTACTTTTGGCTGTTCCCCAGCTGTCAGCCCATGTTCCTATACATAGACCTGGGTATAGTGATCCAGATGTGCTTCCTGGAAGCATCTCTTCCCTCCTGTAGACAAGGACATGCAGGATAAGGGTAAATATAACAAGAAGGAAGCTTCTTCATTAGCTTCACTAAAAAGATGGCTAAGTAGCATCATTAAGCAGAGGCCACTTGGCTTCCTCAGAAGCAAGGCTGTAATTCTTACATGTGAAAGCAAGGAGCTGGGACTGTGGCAGGACAGACACCACCTTTCTGTATGCTGAGAAATTGGATGTGGGGAGTGGTGTGTGAAGCTATCAGAGAACCGCTGTTCAAGAGGTACTAACTTAATTGCTTTTGGGTTTGGGTTTGTTTTTCTTTTTGCTGCTCCCCCTTGTAAAGTTCCATCACACGGTTCTCCTCTCCTGCGTTGCCTGCTTTCCTCCCCAAAACTTCCGAAATACCAGCTTGTCAAACCACGGCAAGTCTACTTGAAACTTACCGGTCAAGCCTTGTCTGTCAACACTCTGCTGTGACCTATAAGTCAGGAATATCCTGTTTCTAAACTCTCCACACTAACAATCCATGTCTGTTTGTGACAGACATCATAAGAGAGTGTGATGTTCACCTCATCCGGGATGTAAGCAGTAATATGGAAAATGCTGTGCCACCTTCCATGTCTCTTGGAAGAGGCTCTGAAAGTAGCATCCAAAATTGATGAGTAGGGGGAGAACATTGCTGTGGAAACCAGACACAGAAAAATAATTGCATCTCCTTTCTTGCCTTATGCAGAATTTCTACCTTTTCAGGCCAGATGCTTGAGAACATTCTCCCTGTCAACAGCTCAATGCCTGGAAAAACTGAGGAAGGAAGAGAAGAACAAAATAAAGTATTTGGTGAAATCCTGTGATTTCCCAGCCATGAGGCAGGGATAGAGAGAAAGTTTCTTGGGCCTAAAACAAAAGAGAGCAGAGATGCAGTCTTGCAGAGCTGGCGGTTATCTCCGCATGCACAGAAGACAATAAATGCCAGGAGACAGTGGAAAAGAATAGGGAGGTGTCGAGGCACCTTGGGCAAGCAGCAGGCTTTCCCTGCTTCTCACTCCCACCATCCCCTGCAAACACAGCTCTTTCACAGGGCCTGGAGGAACCCTGAGCTGGTAACCATGGCCTTTTCCCAGAGGACATTGAAAATAGCCTCTGCTGGGGGCTCACCACTGGTCTCTCCTGCTCAGTTTGGAACTGGCAGCATGTCTCGAGATTGTCCAGTGTTGATGGCAGTAGAAAAACTCTTATGCCCTGTTAGCTGCTTGTGGGAGCTGATCAATTCAAGTAGCTTTACTGCTTCCATTGTGTTACTCCAGTTTGTGCAAGATACAAACCAAACATTCAGAGCGGCCTCTGAGCTCCTCTGTCAGCACTTGCACTTCTTGAAGAACAGATATGGTTCTATTTAACTGTGGTAGTTTTTATTAACATTTCATAGCAGAAGTTCCATAAGAGCATGGTTCCTAAACCACATTTACAATTAATTTACACAGTTAAACAAAGCATGAATAAAATAAGCCCTGTGCTGTCAGGCACAGCTTTTCTATTAAAGTCTTTTGAGTAGTTTTCCAGAGAAGTATACAGACTATTTCATGAGACATAACAAGAGCTTTGTGTGCACTGGGATTCCTAAACCCAACTGGAAATGCAACACACCCTCTAAAACAAATCCTCTTGGCAACAGGCCTTCAAGAAATGCTATCTTGCATATTCAACCCATCAAGAACAGCTTGCTCCTTGGGAGTTGTTGCTGCTCTCAGCTGTGCTCTGTGCCATGCATAGCCCATCCATGTACCAGCATATGGGTCACAGAGCTGAGCAGCACCTATCTCTTAACATTCCCAAGCACTGCCCCACTGCACAGCACCACCACATCTGATTGTTAGTAATGATGCTGTGTGTTCTTGTCTTCTCTGGGACTTGCCTTCATGTCTCTGGAACAGCACTGTGGAGCAAGTGGAGTGAGCCCATGGAGCAAAATGTCATAGGGTGCAGCCCCAGTGGCTCCCCTGTGTTTTACAGAGGTGACTGAGCCCTGATCTTTGCTATGAGGGAAGAGGATTTGCTCAGTCAGCAATCCAATGGGCTGAAGCTGGCATTAAACCAGTTCAGTAGGGAAATGTCTGCTGAGAGCAGGGTGGACTTGAAGGACTGGTGGGAGGGAGGTGCTAGCAGGGCTGGGGTGATGGCACTGGCAGTATTTGTGGCTGTGGCAGCAGGATGAATTGAAGATGGCCTTAACAGGGAGGAAGGTTTGGCAAGGTTGTTACTCCCTGGCTTGTTTTGTGTCTATATTCATCAATTAGACCTTCCTGGTTGGTCAGTTCTTCCAGCTAAAGATACTCACTGAGGATGGTTTGTGATTGCATATCTGTTCTGGAGTTTGACAGAGCTGACATGATCATGAAAAGGAGCTTAAACCAAAAGAGAAGCTTGGCAGTCCCCTGCTCCATTTGTTGTATTAGCTCTAAACTTTTGTGAGAAAGATATGCCAGAGCTGCAAAGTATATGTCCTGTCATACAAAACTGCTGTTGGACTAATTTTACAGTGAGTGTAAAATGGTTAATTACACTTGCCTTTGGAAGTTTTGCACACCTTACTCCAGTAAGTAATGATTCCTCCTGACCCCTGCAGTATGGCTATCCCTTTTTCACTTGCCCAGGCCTGCTGCTACAAAAAGGTATCTTAGGACCCTAAAGTCCCCAGCTGCTCTGGTTTAGTGTGGCTGTTTGCAAGATACTGGAGCTGGGTGCCTGTGTCCAATGACAGACAGTGAAAATGCACAGAGGTGAGTGGCACTGTCGGTATTATAGCCTTGCTATTTCACAAGTGATAAGGACTGGAGGAGTATCACAGTGCTAGTTGAAAAATGAGGCCCTCAAGTTTTCATAGATGTGCGTGGCATTAGTTCCTTTCTGTTAATCCCTTGCTTACACAGTTAATTTCACTACTTGAGTTGTTTCTGGTCTCTTGAACCATGTCAAAACACAAATAAGAAGGTGCTTTCAACAGCAGAAGAGGATCTTAGTCCATTCTGTTACTGAAAAGGAGTTTTAGACACTCACATTTCTAGTGCCTATTTATTTCTGCTTTCATGTAGCAATTTTCTTTTTGGTCTATCACAGTGCATCAGTCAGAAGGAACTGGGCTTTTCTGTTCCCATAACTCCCACTTGTAGTTCCAGCCTCAGGCATGGAGGTATATGGTGTGTAGCTAAATGAAGAATTTATGGGTATGGACTGTCCCGCTCATGTGATAAAAGACTTGACCCTGCATTCAGCTATACATGCTGTGTCTTTAATATGCCTGAAGGTCATATGTGTTTATATTGACCTCCTCCTGAAGTGACAGGTGTCAATGTGAAAGGAGAGGAGAAAGGGGGTGGATGTCAGTCTCCCTCCTCAGAGGATTTGGCAGGGGACTGACTACTTATTTCTTAGAGAACCTGTGCTGCTTCTGTCAAGTATGTTTTGAATTAATAATGATAGATGTCCCATAGCCGACCATCTATATTCTAGGAAAAGAATCTGATAAAGCAAGTCAGTCCTTAAAGGTAAGTTTTATATTCGCTTTGCCAGGCTTGTTTCTCTCTGGGCTCCATTCGTGATGCTGTTTGCTCTCTTCCCTTAATCTGGCATTGCTGTTGTGTGGTTTATAATGAGCTATAGTATCTAGGACTTTTCTGAGGAGCTGCTACCTTGCTGTTCCTGCCATGCTTTGTATTAACACCGACATGATGAACTGTAGAGGTCTATGGTGCCCTTACTAAAATGGTATTTATTGTTTTCAGATGTGGGGTTTTTTTTCTGTGTGTTAGATAATTTTGAATTCTAATGCTGTTTCCAAACATGTCTGACATTTTTGCTGAATTTCTGATGGATATGACAAGCATGCTGTCTCAATATCCAAAGTACTTATGAAAATACTATATAACACTGGATCTAGAAGAGCAAAACCCTAAGGCCGGCTCTCACGATAGCCCTTCTGTTCTGACAGTGAACAGCTAGCAATTCTGCCCTGACAGTGACTTTCCAACCAGTTACACTCATTCTGCAGTAGTTTCATCTAGACTACTATTTCTCCACCTTGCTAATGATAATATCTTACCAGTCTCTATCAAAAACCTTGCCAAAGTCCTGATGTGTTTGTCTCCTGCTCCTCCACACCCTTAAGACTGATTACTCCATGGCAGGAGAAAATTAGGTTGGTCTGACATGATGTGCTCTTTGACAAATCTCAGTTGGCTCCTATTTATTACCTTGTTATCTTCTTGGTGCTCACAGATTGATATTTGATTGCTTGCTGATTAGCTGTCTTTCTGGAAGCTGAAGCTAGGCTCTCTGAGCTATCATCCCCTGAATCCTCCCTTCTCCCTGTTTGAACAGAGCACAAATTGATACTGGCTGAGATAAAAGTGAGAATTGTTCTTAACTGGCAATTAATTTCCAATGCTCTTTCCACTTTATAAATCTGATGTAGAAATAACGTGTGAACTGTAGCATCTAGAGAAATTACCCCTAAAAGTTCAAGTTTAGGTGTGTCATGGCCCTGAGGACCCTAATAGACCTTCCTGTCCCTGCCCACTCCTTGAGGCTCCCCCAGCCCTGCCCAGGACCCCAGGGGCTCTCAGCTCTCCACAACCCTGTGCTGCCCAGCCATGTGCCCTGCCCTGATGCCTCCCCAGCTGCCCTACTCCTGTCTGGTGTGTAGGATGATCCCTGGCTGCCAAGTCCTGCCCTGAGCCCTGCTGTGGGGAGGTACAAAAGTAATTATTTTCCTCCTTGTACTGAAAACTAGACTTTCGAGGGAGAGTCTAGGCAGCAGGCTGTGAAATCAGCTGTATGGGGTAAACCCGTATGCAGCAGCTTGGCTGTGCAGCAGTTGAATAAACTTCTTTGTGTTGAAAGTAGTGGTGCACTTTTTCTTTTTTAACTGTGAAAGGTCATTTCCCTCATTCTTGTATGCAGGAAAGGGACACCTGAGAGTCAATCGGACCTTGGCTGCATCAGGCATAATGTTATGGGCCACTTTTTTTTCTGCCTCACTGTATTAATCTTCTCTCCAAATGGAATAGTCCTAACCTTTACTTCGTCTTCACTCTCCAGTAGCTTCCTTCCAAAGACCAGCTTGGCAAAACTTGCACTCTGGCCGTGGCTGCTGAGCTGTCATTAATTTTTGTATCAAAGTGTTTGCAGCGTTTCTGCAGGAGTTCTCTGCTTTCAGGTTGCTGTTTCCCATCTCGGCAGACTGAGTTCAGAGCTTCATTGAGATGTCCATGGGGACAGTCAGATCTGTAACCCAAGAGGTCACGGTTCGTTTGAAATCCATCAGTATACATGAGTAATTGAATTTGTATCTTCTAATGTTCATTATCTTGCACTTCTCTACACTGAATTCATTTGCCATAATCTTACTCAACTGCCTGGCTCTCCTATGCCTGTCTGCACTGCAGGGTAGCCCTTCCTGAAAAAAGGTGCAGAGATGTTTCTTCTTCTAAGCTTTCTTCTGCTTAAGGAATTTCCCATGGTGCTGGATCTCTTGAATTGTTTCCTAACCCACTGAGGTGGCTCATCCAAAACCCTGTGTGATACTGGGGACCACTGCCTGGTCTCTTGCCCTCTAAAATTCCTAAAAGGAGCCTTATAGTAGAAGGAGAAATGTGATTGAGTCTAGTATTAGAGGGCTATTTTACAGAGAATGATCTCAAGATCTGGGGATTATCCAGTGCTTTGGATGAGATGTGAATGTACCAGAATCCATCTTTCCCAGCAGTTTTAGGGAGTTCCATCCAGCACTTCGTTGTACAAAAAGCTGGTAGCACTTTATGGCTTCTTCGTGATTTGGTTTATCAAATAAACCATAGACAATATGTTATACTTTTACTATAGAAACAATCATGATTGCTTTAGAAGCCAGTATTTTGCAGTTTCTAGTTTCTTTCCAGCCAGAATCTTGTATCTAAGAGTTCAGCATGGGCTACAGCTGTGCCTGTCCTCCCTGCTGGTGGCCCTAGTGAATGGTCTTCAGGGGCTGGCATTGCACTGAGTCTGTGGCCTAGGGAAGCTAACAGAAAATTAGGAGAAAAGAGAGATGGCTCAAGTGGTTTAGCTCTTGTGTGGGACTGGGGACAGTCACATGCAGCTTCCAGCTTTATCATGGACTTCTGTGGGAGTGGACAAAGCTGGGCAAGGCACAGCAGAGAACCTGTGAAATCAGCTCTCTATATGTTTGTATGTGATAGTGATTGCCGAAAGAGATGTTTCTTCTGAGAAAGACTGAAGCTGTTTTTCTTCAAAATACCATGTTTCTGCCACATTGGCTGAAAGTTGCTTTCAAACCTGTGCTGCCTGGAAGGGTTTCCAAGTGGCTGCGATCTTGCACATTCTGTGCGACAAGTGCTAAAGTGAATTTGGCTCTACCTACATTATCAGGAGCAGCAGGTTTCATCCCAAGCTCAGTCAGTAAGGATAGTGAGGCCTGTGATTTTCCTTGGAGAGGGCAATTATAGCACTACATCTATAGTGCTTATTTCCTGCTTTCCTTCCCAAGCTTTTGCCTGTCCTGCCTTCCCTTTTACCTTAGCCACTTCCAGAGGTGTGGAAAACAAGCTGCTTTAGTGTCTGTGTGTCTGAATATATTACCTGTGTCTAAACATGAGTTGGGTGTTCTCCCTAATGCTCTGATGGTTGTTTCTGCTCTAGATGACAAGGGCTCCCCAGAGAGAGAAGAACAGCAAGAGAGGTTTTGATGAGAAGGCTTACTTGTCTTCAAAGCTGCTGAAGGCTGGAGAAGACCCCTACCGCCAGCATGCTTTTAATCAGCTAGAGAGTGACAAACTTGGCAGTGATCGGCCCATTAGGGACACCAGGCACTACAGGTACCGTGCAACCCTTGCTCCAGGCAGTGGCTGCTGCTTGGTGTGGGGAGGCCACTGCCCCCTCCCATATTGTTCTGCAATGTTGACAAAGGATGGTTGGGGGTTTTCTTCATCAGTATTGATCTGTTTCTTTCCTGGATTTCATGGTTTAACCATGCCAAGTGCAAGGTCCTACACCTGGGTCAGAGCAATCCCAGGCAAAAAGGAAATTCAGAGCAGCCCTGTGGAGAAGGACTTGGGGGTGTTGGTCGATGAGTAACTGAACATGAGCTGGCCTCAGTGTGCGCTCACAGCCCAGAAAGCAAACCGTATCTTGGGCTGCATCAAAAGGAGCATGACCAGAAGGTCAAAGGAGGTGATTCTGCTCCTCTACTCTGCTCTCGTGAGACCTCACTTGGAGTATTGTGTGCAGTTCTGGTGTCCTCAACATAAAAAGGACATGGAACTGTTGGAACAAGTCCAGAGGAGGGCCATGAGGATGATCAGGGGACTGGAGCACCTCCCATCTGAAGACAGGCTGAGAAAGTTGGGGCTGTTGAGCGTGGAGAAGAGAAGGCTGCGTGGAGACCTTCAGCTGAAAGAGATTCATAGGACTAGGGTGGAAAAGACCTCTGTGATCAACAAGTCCATCGTTTACCCCAGGACTGCTAAGTCCACCACTAAACCAGGGCCTCACCTACATGTTTTTTGAACACTGCCATGGATGGTGATTCTACCACTTGCCTAGGAGGGAAGCCTGTTCCGGGGAAGTGGTGGAATCACTGTCCCTGGAAGTGTTAGACTGGTTTGAGGAAACGCCATCTATGTGTCACGGATAGACCTGGCTCTCCATTTAAGGAGTGGGTGGATCAATAGGTCCCTAATATGTCACTTTTTCTTCAGGCACCTAAGCAAAGGTTGGCATACTTTACTACACATCCTACAAGCTCCTCTGACCTAGCACGTAGCTAGGTTTTGATCCAAAGCAAAGAAAGGGTCCACTTTCAAGCACAAACTTTGTCCTTGTCCTCTGTGATGCTGTAATAATGCTGAGTTTTTCAGAAGACTTCCCCAAATAACATATACACCAGCCTTTTCTGCTTTTCCACTTCCTGATGCCTAACACATTTTATATGCATTACCTCATGGAGCTGTTTTAAAACAATAATAATAAATGTGGTATGTCTCCTGTCTGGTCTCAGGTTTTCCACTTTATTCTTCATCAAGGTTTCTTTATATGTGTTAAAATTGCTGAAAGACACTGCAGTCCACTTAAAATCTTGCAATGAAAGAGTCATAAGCCAGTAGGATTGAATGTGATGATAAGAATAGTAACAGGTTAGTAATAGCCGTAAAAGAAGAGTAAGCAAATGTGAAAGTACAGGTAGCGGTTGTAAGAACTAAATTGTATTTCCCCCAAGGATGGGTTCAGTCTATGCTATGCGTGGCCTTAAGCTGTTAAACACATTAGGCCACAATTTCAGTTGCTCTTCATTGGGCAGACAATTAGTGCACACTGACGTCTGTCTGACAGTGGCTTGAAGCTAAGAAGACAGACACTCTGTCTTCTTAGAGAGGACAGAGGAGCAGATCTCTGTCTGGAGAGAGAGATCTGGAGGAGCAGATCAGCCCAAATCTGCCATTCTTAGTATCTGCCACAGCTGGGTCCAGGGTTCACATCTGTGAGATGTTCTCCCCAAGTGTTTGTTCTCTACAGGGTATATGCAGCCCTGGTGCAACCAATCCTTGATTCTGAGTATGGGAATGAGTGTAGGCACCTAACATTACACTGTCAGATGAAAAGGTGAGAGGAATTGCTTTCCATTGCCAGCTGAGGTATTAGTGTTGAACTTCTACAACTTCTTGATGCAAATCACAGCACTAGACAGTGTTTACCTTTCTGTTAAGCCCAATGTCCAAAGAATTTGAAGTGCTTTATACAGTGATGCCTTTGTGTGCTAGCTCCATGCATCCTTAGCGTGTACATGCCCTATGCATGAATAAACAAGATTTTACATGAATTGCAGATGAATCCAGGGACTAGAGCCCAAGATGTAGAAACTTTGTTCCCCACAAAACCCCATATGCCCCCCTAAGCATGCAGCATTTGAGTTTAGGTATCACAGACTCCAAACTTTGACTTTCATCAAGTACAGTTCTTTTAAAGTTCTGCCAGCCTTGGTGCAGGAGCTGCTAAGGCCTCCCTTGCTGCAGCTCGACTGTGCTGTTTCTGATTTTAGCATACTACACTCTTCTCCGTTAGAAGCTCTAGGTACATTGCTGCATTGGCTGCATTTGGCTGATGTCTTACACTTCTGCTCCTCTGTGTTGCAGGTGCACTTCTGTACGTTATGACACAGACTTGCCAGCTACCAGTCTCATCATCACCTTCCACAATGAGGCGCGCTCTACCCTGCTCCGCACAGTGAAGAGGTGAGTTCAGCAAGGGTGCTGGGCACAAATGATGGTGTCTGGAAGGGCACTGGTAGAGGGCTAGGATTTTTACAGCAGTTAGCCAAGCAGGGTGGCTGCAGTTCCCCAAGTGCATGTGGTCTGCCTTAGAGTTGGCCTACTAGGACAGGTCAGGGGCTTGGATTGGCACTGTGGGTGTATCTTCAAAGACAGGATATCTGCAGTTAGCCACTATATAGCCTCTATGGGGAGAACCGTTGGTAGCAGAAAAGGGGCTGCTGGGCCTGCATCCACAGGTGGAAATAGAGCTTGGATTGGAAGAGTGAGGGGGAGCCAAAGGGGACACAGTGTGTTGCTAGTTGTAGCTAAGGAATGGGGCTTGGTAGGGAGTGTGTTCCATAAACAGGAATAAGCAGCCTGCTCCCTGCTAGGGCACATGTTACAGGAGCTGGGGCTGGCTCAGTGAGGCAGCTCACAAGTCTTTCAGGCAGAAGGTGATGAACTTCAAGTCTCATGGGGACTGAGCCCTTGTTGTCTGAGCAGTTGCTGCTAAGCGGTTGCTGCAACTCATGGTCCACCAGATGCTCCCTGGGCTTTGCACACAGACTTTGCCGAACCTGAAAGACACTTGCTATCTTGTACCTGTGTCTCCTCATATCTGAGGCGAATCTAACCGAGTAAATAGGTGGCATAGGGCATGTCAGCATCCCCAGGTAGACAGAAGAATGCAGTTATCTGTACCAGAAAGCAATGTCCCAGGTGCTCCTTCACCCTCCCCCACTTCCATCATCCCTGCAGAACCTGTGAAGGTTCTTTTCATTTTAGTTTTTACAGACAAAAATGCTATCTGCCCTCTCTGACTTTTTAGATCATTTCTCAAAGGGTCTCTAAAGCCTGCAAGTGGGCCCAGAACAGCCTGTGGAGGCTGAAGGAAGAGTGAATTGTCCTGGTAGAAGGTTGAGCTGACGCTATCACTAACAAATGCATTATTCATCATCACTACTTCTTCCCCTGACATATCCTGTGGGCTTAGAGAAATGTGCTTCGTGAATAAATAACAGGTTTTTCCAAGTTGGCCTTATGGCTACAAGGCTGGGTTTCTGTCTGCCGCGTTTGGTGCTGCTGTGCTTCCAGAGACCTCTATATACTGCATTAACACATTTTGCCTTTTTACCTCTATCATTTCCTTTTCATTTGAACCGTAAAATGAGTTCTACAGAGCCAATGATCAGAAAATGAACAGATTTGTTTGGAACCACAGTGCTGCTAGGGCAACGGGAGGAGATTTCTGCCAATGACAGCAAAGGTCAGACAGTAAACAGGTGTTCAGAAACCATGGTAGTAGGATCCTTAAGAAAATCTCAGGGCACCCAATCAAATAGTCAGATGCCAGTTAAGATGATATTCAGAGCAGCAGTAATGCATAGAGAGAGAGACTGATACCCGGATCCTATGGAGGTGAGGTGTACTAATGAGCAGATGAGTGTTGCTGATGCATTAAGATATTGCTTGCTCAAAGTAAGGTCAACTAGAGTAGGTTGCCTTTGCCTATGCCTGATCATTTTTTAGTATCTGCAAGAATGGAGACTCTGCAATCTCTCTGAGCATTCTCTTCTCAAGGCTAAACAACCCCATTTCTCTCAACTTCACCTCATGCATCTGATGCTCCAGACTCTTGTCTTAGTGGTTGCTCACTGGACCTGCTTCAGCATGTCCCACTTTTTCTTGTCCTGGGAAGCCCTGAATGGACGCAGCTTTCAAGATGTGCTATTACCAGTTTCTCAGATGTGGTCTCCTGCAACCCAGAGCCCCCCAAAAAGACCTTGAAAAATGGATGACCCATCTTTCCAGATTGGTCCCTGCAGTCCTGCTGCCACTGAAGGAGTGCTGTTGGGAGGAACTGGCTGCATTCTGCTGTGAATGGTGGGGTGGATGGCATTTCCTCCCAGGCCTCTGGTTACAGCTGGACTCCTCTTTACAAGATGGTTTATAGCCAGTGCATGTGA
Source organism: Melopsittacus undulatus (assembly GCF_012275295.1). NCBI lineage: Eukaryota > Metazoa > Chordata > Aves > Psittaciformes > Psittaculidae > Melopsittacus > Melopsittacus undulatus. The sequence continues at coordinate 47,854,344 of NC_047530.1, forward strand.
TTGTTTTACTCCTTGATTACATCAAATGTCAGAAGTATCTATGATTTATCCCTGCCTGACAAGGGATCCCAAAGGATGAATTCTTCTTGGGCTTTAGAGTATTTTCAGTGTCACACAACCAAGCCTCAGCTAGCAGCCTTGTCTTTGAGGCACCATGCAGAGGTGAAGGCTCAGGTCATGGCTGTAGTGATAGAAGAGGCATAAAACTAAGTCTCCCTTGTATGTTGACACCGATGTTACAGAGGGAGCTGAAGATTTCACGGTAGTCTTCAAGACCTCTTCTGTAACCTGAGAGTCCTGTCTTTCAGCAAAACACATTTGAATGCCAGGCTGAGTTACTGTTGTGTATGTAATTACTGCTCAATTCACATACACAGACAATGCACCAAATACTGTGTAATTAGTTTGGGGTAAGACAGCTATCAAAGGGACTGTTCTGTTCTATTTGGTTTTATGACCTGGCTGTGTGTCTGCAGAGAACCATAGTGATATTAAGCAACAGGAGGCATAAAATTGCACTGCCTTCTTACCTGCTGACTAGTCAGGCTTGCAGCTAGTCATTATTTCTATATCCATAAGAGGTTTCTTAAACCAGGTAGGGCATGATTACTTAGATAATTAGAATTGAACATTTGAGATGCATCTGGTGAAAGTTAAATATGATTCCTGTTGTTATGGGCCTCTTCCCAAGTTTGGTTATCGTAATTATGCTAAGGGAATGCTGTAAGAAGTGGGGGTGGAAGAGGCCAACTGAAGGAAATAAGCAGCACTAAGAGCAAAATATTCTATGGCTGAAAACCTTTAAGAGGCCCAATCTTTAGAGGTGAGCAGAATATGTACTACCAGTTGAAGTTTTCATATCTGAGATCTTTGCAAGCATGGCTATTGAGTGCCTAAATTTTGGCATTCAAACATCATCGGTAAAACACTGGGAAGTTCTTAGAAGAAATATATGAAAAGGGTACTGTTATTGAACTTATGTAAAATTAAAACTCTGAGAGCCTGTATGTGCTCCCCTGAGTCAGATACTGTCTTACTGTGTTATTCTGACAGCTCTGCAAGGTAACTCAGCTAAGTGGTAATGCTGGTCTTGGGAAGTGACTCATGGGTGAGACTTCTGCATCACTGTTCATTTCAGTATGATCTAAACACAGCAGCTGTAGGGGCCAGACCCTGATCTGCAGACCCTTCTTGCTAACCCCCACCTGCTTGTATGCACACAAAGGCTCACATAAGCACCTCTGGCAGCTCAGCAGTTGCCAAGCTCTCCCTTCTGCCCCTGAGATCTCTGCTGCTGGATAGAAGGAATAGGAGTGATGTGCTGCTGTTGCTACTTGAGGATGGGAGAGATGTTTGTGTATGAGGGAGAGGGAAAAAATAGAGTAGTGACTCTGTGGAGAAATAAATCCTTCTTCCAGCATCCTGTCACTTGTCTCTCCTGGTCTCCAGAGGCAGCATGTGCTGCGTGCCTGCCTGCTGCTGTGGGCTCCAGCCCTCTTCCTCCTCTGCCCTAGGCAAGGGCATCAGGACCTGCTGCCCAGCCTGAAAGCTGCCAAAGGACCAGGCCAGCACACCAATAGGCCATGCTGACCCAGATCCTATGGCCCCATGCAGGGAGTCATTCAGACTATTCATTTATTTTCAGTGTAGTGGGAGACAACTGGTTAAATATATCCAGCAAGAGAGTAAGAAGGAGAGTAGGGAAAAACAAAAAGGAATGGGCTATCCACCAGAACCTGTAAATATGCCAGTTCAAATGGCTTGTTGCTGGCATCTTTGGTCCTGCAGGAGAAGTGTGTCAGTCAAGAGCTGCTTGCCTGCATGATAACTTTTCCTCAGCAGGACATCTGTCACTATTAACACCAGTTACTCGCTTGGCATCCTGCTCTTCTTCAGAAATAACTGTCAATCAAAAGGCATTTTGTGTGATTGATGTTTGTCTGATTAGTTATTAAGCAATACAATCACTTCTGCTGCAGTGACTATTGTTGCAGAAGGGAAAATCAACTGCTTTGTTGTATGGTCCCTTTCTTCTTGTTATTTTTTATTTCAGTAAGTATTGCAGGGACTGTTTGGTTTTGGTGCAAATGCGAAGGTGAATAATTAGGCTTTAGGTCAATGGACTTGAACAGCTGTCAGTGTCTATGCAGGCAGCCTGTACAAATTCTAATTAAAAGGATGCTGTCATAGTGCTAGAGCATTTGGTATAGCAACTCATTACAATCACAACTTAAATAATGGCAAAAGAGGAGATTATTATAGAGCAAGGGAAAAAAAAGGTGCTTCTCTGCTAACATTGGAATGTAGGAGATTATCTGTGAGCTGATGAGGAATGGACGTATTAGCAGAGGAGAGAAACTCATTGGCAATGCTGACATGGTGTCATGCAACAGTGTAAGGACACTGATACTGTGAGAAAAGGCAAGGAGTAGGGAATCCATGGGATCAGGGGAGAACAATCTGTTTCTGCTGTAAAAGGCAATTGTCATTTGGACTTTTGAATTCTAATAGCATTCTGTGCCTAATAGTAATGGATTGTCATGCCAGTCTCTGCATCTCACTGAAGTGAGATGCTAGGATTACTATGTTCCTTGTTAAAAAGACAAGCAAGACAAAGTGGGAAGAAGATTAAGTACCTTTCCCTGGGATCCACAGCAAATTATTGCAGAGCTGAGAGAAGAGCTGGGCATTGAACAATTAGCTGTGAACTCCTTGAGGAGTGTTTTCTCTCTACTGGGGACTTGGTGGACAGGTGAGGAAGAGAGAATGAAGTGTTTGCTTTCTTTTCTTCCCTGGTTATGTTGGGTTGGAAGACCTGCAACTTGTGGAGAGAATGTGAGCATTGCCAATAGTCAAGTTAGTGGGAGAAGGTGTAGAACACTGTTTTACAGCCATAATGCTGCAGGATGCAGCCTGTCTGGATTGGTTATGTTTTGTATTGAGTTTGCACAGACAAGCATTTCAGTGCAGGCCAGCCTTGTCTGTAAAATATGTAGATGATGGCTATGCTGGGGGAAGCTGCAGTTATATCTGCAAAGAGGGATAGCACCCACTTTCCACCCCACCATGCTGGAATAACCAGAAAAGCATGAGCCAAGAGAAACAAATGAGGTTCAGCTTTGAAAAATGCAAGTTCAGTCATCTGCGGACATACAAACCCAAAATACAAATACTCTCAGAGATGTATGAAGCAGCAGAAATCTGAAATAGAGTGGGATGTGATACTGAGCAGTCAGGATTTTGCTGTATGAAACAGCAGAAAACTCATCCAAACTGAAGAAACTTTTGTATGCAAAGCCATCAATGATGCATCTTAGCAAGATGGTAATTTATTTCTCTACAGCTCCATTCCTGGGAGTATGGCATTATTCTTTTTGTCTGTTTCCTGTGGAAAACAAAACATGCAAAAAGCCAACAAGTTTTCTCCAGAATTGCTCAAAATTAGAAGAGCAGTTGCCACTGAAATGAGATGGGTTGCTAGGACTAGGAGGACAATGTTTACCTCTGTTTTTCATATTAAAGTTTGAATAGCTGTTGCCTTGGGGTGCCTAAGTGTTACTGAGCAGTCCTGTTGAAGGTAATGAGGACTTGCCTGTGCATAGAGGCATTGGAGGAGGTTTGAATGGGAATATTCTGTGTGACTGTGGTAAAGCCAGAGGACGGACTTGAAGAAGGTAATGGAAAATTAGTTCAAGCATTTTAAAGAAATGAGAGGTACAAAAAGGTCAGGGTCAAATCGCTCTGACTCCAGGGTACCAGAGCGGGTTAACCTCTGAGGATGTGTAGAACTCTGTGCAGAGCCTGGCAGGTGGGAGTTCTATCAGTCCTACATTGTCATTATGGCAGCTCACAAAGATAGTCTTTTTCCTCCCTGGGTCCTGCAGCGTCCTGAACCGCACCCCTCCCAGCCTCATCCAGGAGATCATCTTGGTAGATGACTTCAGCTCAGATCGTAAGTATGGACCTATTTCTGTCACACTTATTTCTTACCTTCTGTTTTTCCTGGTTTTGCTCTGTTCAGTCCTCCACCTACACAGAGATTCCCTCTTGTCTGTATGCAAGAGAAAAAGAGCAGGAAGTTTTTCTGTGTTCAGTTTACATCCATGCATGGCAGAGGCCAGAGCTTCTTCACCTTTTTTTCTTTCCATTGGGTCTGTCCTTTCTTTCAGCTTGGCAGTTTTGACCAGGTTGCCAGAGATCTTTGTGTAGTTTCAGTATGCATCATTCTATGAGCTGTGTAGTGCAGATATGTATATAACAATGGTGTACATGAGCAGAGTGGGTAATTACAAACCAAGAGTGAGCAAGTGTAGGCAATGGAGCCTACAGAAAATTGCTGCCTGTAGTTCTGTAGGCAAACTGGGGTGAGACTGCCTGCCTCTGTGATACTAGCTGTCCCTATGGGAGGCCATGGAAGCATTAATGCTTTTGACAGCACCATACCTTCTCCTGCAGTTTGGATCAGGGATGGAGTGTCATCTGCATGAATCCCACCAGACCTGCAGACTGGAGGCTATGGACTCTTTCCATCTGTACAGTTGCTCTTGCTCCCAACTGTTGTGTAGTAGTGGTGAGGTGGTGGGGACAGAAGACTTCTTGCTTCTATCATGGTATGCGCTAGACTCAAAGACAATCTAGTTGTGTGCTACTTATAATAATTGATAATTACTCCTTCAGAACACTTTACAGATAGCTGAGAATGCCCACCTTGACCTGCTGAGGTAAGGAAGCATTGCTCTTACTAAATGCTTATGTAGCTTTGGCAGATTAAAAAATAAACAAAATCTAAAGTGGATGCTGACATTATGGATTTAAGTTTCTGAGGGCCTGGAAGTGTGACTTGGGGAATGGCTGAGCTGTGCCCAGCTGTTGGATGTTCCTGAGCACTTCCAACAAATAACCACAAGTGTTCCACATTTAGTACCTAAAAACTCAGTTCTCAATGGCCAAAGGTTCCAGATCAACACTGATGGATTTTTGGTACCAGAAACTCCAATTTAGGCTTGTAGGAAAATAGAAGGGTTTTCAAAAAGCTTTATCCCATGACAACTCTCATTTTTTCACTAGCAGCTGGATGTGTGTGGATGCAGCTACTCCTCTGAGGTACCTGCATGGAGGTACTTTAGAACATATTTGAGGTCTGACACCTTGCTTTAATACTCATCTCAGTCTCTCCAAAGATGCAGAGAGTCTGTCAGCTCTGGCAAGTAGTTACAGTTAGAGTGATGTGCTCCCTTAGAGTCATTCACCAGTTAGAGGTGAATGACTTAATATGGATTCTCATACCTGAAGCTGTGACTTGGCCAAGATGAGTGTTTTGCCTTCCCTTGTAGCAGATATCCAGCAAAATCTTCATGCTCTGTAATTAAAGCACCTTCCACTTCACTTGGATGATGCAGCGGCTGCCAAGGTGCCCACAAAGAACAGTTTTTCAGATTGCACATATCCTTGAGAGTGGAAATGCTTGTGCAGGAACATGCCAAGAGATGCAATTTGCATTCAGTCTGCAGGAGAATGACAGTGGGAAAGGGGGGTTAGTGAGATATGAAAGGAACACAGAATAAATATGGAAGCTGGGGTGAACTTGGTGGGATAAGAAAAAAGAGCAAGTTAGAAATTGTTATTCCTATGACCTCTGCTAGGGCAGGAATAGAGAGAGGATATTAGAGAACTAAAGACTCAGAGTTCATTGGTAAGCTGGGCCAGAGCCAGGAGCTGTTCCTTCCCATCATCTTTCCTGGGCAATATAAATGTGGGATGCCGCAAGCTGCCATCACAGCCCTTGGTTAGGCATCCATGTATTAAAGTAATGGTGTCTCCAAGGAAGTGGGTCACATCTCTGTGGTCTTTATCAAATAAATTCAAGCAGAAACTGCCCCCAGAATAAATGGTGGGAAATGCCCCAGTGAGCTGTTGAAGGCAGAGAGCAGCTGAGATAACTTGATATGACAGGACATTCTTTTACTTAGCACTTTGGCGATTTGCAGCCCAGGCTCCCTGCAGTCCCTCCACTTTATCAGTGCTTGGTGCCATGTTGCCAGCACATGTCCCATTGTTCTTGTGAAATGCTGAGTGCAGGAGGGCAAAAGCCTGGCTGCTCAGAGTATCTGGAAGCACGGGCTCAGCTGTCCAAGGAGGGCAGCAAGCAAGCAGTGCTCTTCTGTGTGCTCTTTAGACAACAGGATTAAGGACATCAGGCTGATTAATGTGATGTTAAGTGAAAGCAGAATTTCCCCTCCTGCAGAGAAGCAGGAGAACAGTTAATCTGAGCTCTCTGTTGAAGCTAAATAATTCATGTATGTGTGCCAAATGTGGGTTTTTTTGCCTTCCTTAAGCTGAGGACTGCCAGCTCCTTACCAAGATCCCAAAGGTCAAGTGTCTACGAAACACCCGGCGAGAAGGTGAGTGTGGAAAGCTTTGTAAGTACGAAGATTGTGCAGGTTCTCCCACATGGCCCCATTTGCTTGCCCACTGCTTATATGTTGTTTCTTATGGTTACAGCTTGTTTTTTCAGTATAAGGATTTGTTATTCTAGTTTGGAGGCTCTGTGGAGGGAGAACCTGGCTTATCAACTCGCAGGCTTCAGGGCTGTCATTTCATACTTCAAGTAATAAGAAGTGGTGTCCAGAGGCCATGGCTAGAACAACAACTACATTTTCAGATCTTTATAAATTTAGATGCAGATATAAATCTTGTCCTTTCAAACTCAGAATTTAACAAGCCATCTAGGAGATGTGGGAAAAGGAAAAACAATCATATATATGTCATAAAGAGATACAGTTACAGGGATTTATTTCTCTTGTATCTCCTATGTGCATATATGATAACTCTGACTTTCTGAGCTGCTCTTTAGTTTGACTCACATGTTCCTGTGTGATGTACTCTAGGTTACCCTGCTCTTGCAGGGGGGTTGGACTAGATGATCTTTTGAGGTCCCTTCCAACCCTTGAGATTCTATGATTTTGTGATTCTGTGCTGACTTATGTCTAAAATTGTCGGTGCACAGCAGGCCTGGAGCAAGGATCTGGAAGGGGAGACAGGAATCGTTGTTTAGTTCACAAAGAACATCTCAGGTAGTGGGATGGCCTGTAAGAAAGTAAGAAGACATCTGAGAGCCAAGTTGACATCTCTGACTCCAGGGCAGAATAAATGGGAAAAACAAATGGGAATAAAGCAGATAAACAGTAAGAAAGGCAACAGAATAGAGCTTGGTCCTATGGAAGTGGTGAGAGAAACAGTAGGGTGTTCTAATGGGAGAGACACTGAGAGGGCAGCAACAAGGTACCAGTGGTGAGGACTGGAAGGGGGTTATCGTCACAGGAGGAACCAGATGGAAACTCAGTGACATGGACAGAAGTGACAGGCGAAGTCATTGTTGGTGTGCTGCTCTTCCCCTGTGATGGCTGCACACAATATTTTCTCTGAAGGACTCTCAGCTGTTTCCCTTCCTAACCCTCCTGCTCCTCTATGTCCTTTAATTACTGTAGGGCTGATTCGTTCTCGTGTGCGAGGAGCTGAAGTGGCTACTGCTGACATCCTCACCTTCTTGGACAGTCACTGTGAAGTCAACAGTGAGTGGCTGCAGCCGATGCTTCAAAGAGTAAAAGAGGTGAGGACCATGTCCCTCCCTGGGATGGATGGAACTGGCCTGCCTTGTGCTGGTGGATCCTCTGCCCTCACATGCCACCAGCAGTACTGGTGAAGAGGAAAGCTTGCCCAGATATTCCTCAGGCAGGCTTTTGCAGAGTAAGGTACAGCCTGAGCTAGATGGGCAAGAGATCCCGGGTGGGCTTCTGTATTCATCTGCCAGTGTGGCAGGGCAGGAGGTGCTGAGTGATGGGATGCAATGGTGAATGCTTGAACCACTGCAGTGCACCAGCAGGTGACATGAGGTACTGTGCTTCCCAGTCCTGTTAACCTGTACATAGGATAGCCACTTTGGCAGCACATACTGTGCAACTTTTCCATGGTTGCCATCTTCCCCCTTGCTCCTGGACCTTCCCCTCTGCCTTGTCACTGCCAAAATCTTTCTTCCATTAATGCTTCCACTGAGCTGCCAACACATCCCACCTGCATGTAGGCAGCTTTCTATCACAGAGGAGCTGCCTATGAGTGCAGGGATGTCCCTTTGCTGGTTCACTTCGCAAAGGATTGATGGGAGGCTGGAAGACTAAATAGGAGACAGGAATGTTGACAGCTGTCACCCTGACTGCACTGAGAGCTGGAGGGGCAGGCATACAGTTCTGCTGTAAGAGCAGACCGGGGAGAGATGATGGGAGAAGTCACAGCCATGCTTGCAAATGGCTGAGATTTATCCCCTCCTCTGAAAGGAAAATGACATGGGTTAATATGCTCCAGGATAAGAGGTGGAGGCTTTAATGCCTTGTATTCATGTCTGGTTGGTGTAATATGAAAGAGTGGAAGAAGGTGAAACTTCAGGATTGAAGACTTAAAAGCTTCTGCTTTTTAATCCTGCTCAATAAATCCTCCATGTCAGAAGCCCATAAATGTTTATTTTACTACTGCTCTTTAAGTCAAGCTGCAGAAAGAGCAGTGTAGGGGTCCCTAAGCAGAAAGGACCTCTTTAGTTTCTTCAGGGAAGGATCTGAGATGCAAAAGCTTGGGTGCTAACTCCAGTATTATTTAGCGAGTAAATTTCAAGTCAGGCTATTTTTGACCTACTTCCTATATTTCTGCCATGCACCTTAATTCAGCTTTCAGTCTTGTGCTACTCAGTCCTTGTGTCAGCTGTTTGGATCGGTGTCTGGAGCACAGGGTGGGTGCTCAGGTTGGGCAGACTAGAGGGAATGGAGCACCAGGGGGGCCCAGGCTGGGCAGACATACTCCAGCTGTACAGCCATCCCAACATAGAGGGGAAGAAGCTGTGACCTAGGATGTGCCATACTGGCCAAATGTGCTATAGCAGGAAGAACCAAAGCAAAGCACAAAGTGAAGGTTTAATAGGAAAGACACAGAGCTGGCAGCTGCCTGATAACAAGATGCTGTTTCTGGCATTGCCAGCTCTCTGTTTTGTCGCATATATGAGTTATCACAAGACTGTCTTTAATGCCCTGTCTCATGATGTTGAAAAATTGTTATAATCTCAACTCCTACTTACTAAAAGGATTGCAAAGGAAAACTGTAAATTTCTATACACCTAATGGCAATAAAGTATTCCAAATATCTTAATATTAAAATAACTTTTTCAATGTGCATTATGATTCTTATGTATGAGGTCTTGATTCATAATACTTGTTCAGAAGATGCTTTATTAGGGGCTTAATAATTTCGAGGCTTATTATAATTTTATTATCATTATAATAATTTATTAACATTTATTTATCATTACTTTATTATTACTCATTATTGATGATACTTCAAGGATGGCTGACCAGAAGATATGCTGTCAGTAGATATCAAAAGCAAACACAAGACATTTGGGACAATTATTCATGCCCTGTGACTTGGGCAAGAAATAGCTGTTTCTTAGCAGCAGTCCTGGCTGTTGGTGTCCCAGGCTCCATTCCCCACATCCATGGCATGCAGTTGGCTAGTACTGCCACGTTTGGATATCGTGGTCATGGATCCCTTGCTCAGCTACCAGAACTGTACTGGAGAAGCCAGACAGAGATTTACATGTGCAGCTTTGTGTTTTCTGATCTCTTGCAGCTTTGCTAGACATTCAAGGAAAAACAGATTCAGTTTTTTTCCCTTTCTTTCTCTCCCTCAGGATTATACCCGGGTGGTGAGTCCGATCATTGATGTTATCAGCCTGGATAATTTTGCCTACCTGGCAGCATCAGCGGACCTAAGGGGAGGTGGGTACCATGAGTGGCTTCTGTAAGTTAGGCCTGAGGGATGGTGCCTGAAAACTAATTGATGTTCTCTTCAGCTTTCCAATAAAACAGAGTGATGGTCTTTCCTTGTGGATTCTCTGTCCTCTTTTACCTGCCACTGCAACAGCCTTGCAGTTGTTCCTGTGGTCACCCACACTAACTGGTACATTTCTTCCTCTTCTATGGCTGAGGATAGCTGCTACGCTGCTTGCCTGATAAAGGCTACGCATTCTGTGACTACTCTTAGCACCAGTATAGTGTTAGTGACTGTGCTGTGCTCAACTATCCACCACAGGCCAACTATAAATAAACTGTAATCTTGAAAGATGTGGTGCATACAGTGATCTGCAGGCCTTTCTTTGCAGAACACATAATGTCCCACATTGAAGGAGGCTTTGATTAAAGCCTCATGACTTTGGCAAACAGAGAGGTGTTAAGACAGATTGGCCAAAATGCAATTGCATCTCACACTGACAACACCCTCCTGAAGATGTGAAGTGCAATTGAGCAGAGATTTATAATGCTAAGGGGTGCTAAGACAGAAGCTGGTGAATTCTATGTTAGGGTAAACTCTTGCCATTTTGAGTATACTGTGAGGGAGGTCAGGAAAGCAAAGTAGAGATGGCCTGTGATGTAAAGGTGGGGACTATTGCTGGAGCTAGTAGAAAAACAATAATAAAAATCTATTTGATGTGTTTTTTGATTCTCAGGGTTTGACTGGAGCCTTCACTTTAAGTGGGAGCAGATTCCTATAGAGCAGAAGATGTCCAGAACAGACCCAACTCAGTCTATAAGGTAGCTGATGCTGGACAGTGTGCAGTCCTCCAAATGCCTTTACTGAGTCTTCCTCTGCATGGCAAGGAGTACACCCCTGTGCCTTGCTGAGGACAAAATGCCACAGTGCTCTCTTGATGTCGACAAACTCTTCATGTTATTTTCTGAATGTATTGAGGTCTACATCCCAATTCTGAGAGTATTACTCTCTGAATATTGTAAGAATAGCAATTATATACTATCCTAGGCTTGTAGGTGTGCCAGCTCTTCAAGACACCACTTCTATATGTTGGGTTTTGTGGTCTCATTCACTCAACAGTCTGAATGCCTCAGAAATCCCTTGGGGACTTTTAATTACCTCCATCTTCCAGGTGAAGAATTAAGGAATGAAGCAGCTAAACAATCACCCAGCAAGTGTAAAGCAGACCTGGCAACTGAATCTTGCCTAGTAACTTGGGTACAAAATTTTTCCCTTCCTCCCCTAAAATATGCATGTCCATGGACAAAAGAGATTCTGTTGGCTGAACAGTTATTTCCATCTTGGCTGTGGCATATGTGGCTCTCAGGAATGTAGAACGTGACAAATCTTGACATAAAAGGTCACAGTGTTTGTCTGTGTAGGCAGACAGATCCCTGTTTATAGCATAAAAGTATCATTCCTCTGTGTAATTTGCGAGCCTTTGTTTTGTACTCCAGAAGCAACCAGCACGCTAACAGCAGAGCAGTAGCATGCAGCAGCGACTCTCACACTGTGTCTAGTAGGCAAACACAGCCATGAAACAGTGCTGCTGCCATTTCTTCACACTGTGCATATCTGTACAAATGCACTCCTGTAGTGCTTGTAGGACCATGCAGCAAAGGCAGGAAAGTGAGGGGGGTCTCAGAAGCCTGCTGCAGGTTCAGGTGCCAGCTCTACTATTTTCCTTTTTTAAATGAGATATGATTTGTCAGGCCTGAACAAATTGCCCCCTCTCAAATGAATATGGTGGTGCCACATATATGTGTGATTATTTTGTATGGGCTTTTGTTTTCTTTTCCAGAACCCCTGTCATAGCAGGAGGAATCTTTGTGATTGACAAGTCCTGGTTTAACCACCTGGGAAAATATGATACTCAAATGGACATCTGGGGAGGAGAAAATTTTGGTAAGTTTAGGATGTTTCAGGGGAATGACACACTAATGCAGAACCACTTCCCAGTCTTCATCGCCTACCAGAACCTTCCTTTTGAGTGATCTGGTCTGTATGTCAGTGTAAGGCTAGGGACATGGCCAGGTAACCCCTATGTTGGTCAGAATTGTATCGCTGTCAGCTTCAACCAAAGTGAACGGGACATAGCTTTTTGTTATTAGGGCTATCACTCTCCTACAGGCATATGCACTGGTGTTTCCACAGTAAGGGTAAGAAACAGGAACCTCCTGTTATTTAAATTGTTACTTGTTTTTGGAGAGTATTCCTCCAGTCCTGCACTTGACAGTCTGTGTTGTCTCAGCTCTGAAGCATACGGTCACTCATACGCTCTTCTTACTCCTGTTCCTCTTTCCCACATAAGTCTGGGTTGCTCTTCCAGCTTGATAGGTCAGAAGGACACTTTTTCCTAGTAAAACAAGACTTTCTGTAAGTGGAATTCGGGTACAAACAGATTCAAAATGCAAATGTTTAGAAGCAGGCTAGGGTGTCACAGACATCTGAGGAATTCAGAGGCCCAAGGTAGTCTGTACAGTGAAGTGCTGTTATCTTAGATGCCACGGTGCTTTAGCCCATCTCCTTGCACTTAATTCCAAGCACAGGTATTCCATTTATCTTTCTTTGCCTGGTGTGAAGGGATGCTGCAATGTCACTAGGTATTAGCATCAAAAGGAAGAAGAGTATCGAAAAGAAGTTCATGGATACTTCAAGTATTCTGTGCATTCATTTAGAAATGATGCAAGTGGAGCTGAAGAGATAAAAGCCTGTTGACTGTTTTGCAGTCAACTTAAATAGAAATTTCTGTAGCTAACACTGTCCCCCAAAAAACCTGTTTTTACAACTTCCGTAAATGTCACAGACTTGTAAATAAAACCCTTTAAAGGAGAATAATATGCTGTTTCCTAGCACCTGAAGGACCAATTAGAAAGAAAGAAATAGTCAAGAAGAGGAAACTCTAGTGTCTCTGAATACAGCTGCGGGAGCTGCCTCTTTCTGAAATCCTCTCTGAAACCAGGAATGTTTTTGTCATAACAGAATATCAAGGCACTACTTTTTAAAAACAAAATATAATGAGTGGCTGTGTTCTCTGCTTTCTGAGGTCTTACTTCAGGTTATGATAGTCATGATTTTTAACAGAGATATGAAATGGGGCTGGCATTGGGATCTCAGCAGTGCTGGTAGCATCAGCTAAGCACTGTTGGCAGAAGTCAAAGGCATCCTTTACCAACAATGAAGATCCTCTCTCCTGTGACCCTCAGACTCCTCTGCACAGCCAAACTCAGCTTCATGCTGCCACTAGTCCTACTGCAGCTGCAGAGCCAGACATTGACCATCGTGCCAGCCTCTGAGCTGCAACTGTGTAAAAGCTGTAAAGAATGGAGAAGAATATTTCTTTATGCTTCTGACTGTATGCTTCTGCCCACCTGGGAGCCCAGCATTGTTGTTTGGTGTGCTTGTCAGTATCTTGATGCTAAGCAGAGCTCTCTGCCGTGACAGTAAATTACCTGCACACCCACAGCCCTTCTTGCAGGTAGAGCTGATTAAAACCTCCACAGAATTGCTTTGTTCTCCCTCAGATTGCTCTTTCAAAGCCTGGCAGTGGCAGGGCCAGGCTGTGTGGGACTGGCTTGCCAGTTTTGCTTTGAGAGGTTTCCTTGTAAATTTGTTGTCCCCTATCACTCCTATCCTGCACCTCCACTCTTCACTTAAGGAGGGCAAAGCTAAGTTCACAATGGTGTTTCATGTGGCCTGTCCATGAGGTGCGTTGCCACATCAACACTGTGATGAGGGATATGGGAAAGTATTTTAAAAGCAAAACAGACGACTTTTTAAAGCTAACTTTTGTTCAGCTCTTCAGCATAATGTGAGGCAACAAATCAACCAGTGGCTTTTACATCAAGCCTATTGCTGTTGCACATAAGAGGAGTAGAAACCAACCTGTATTTAACAACAAAAAGTACGAATCTTTGTAGTATTCAGAATGATTAATTGACCCTTTGGAAAAAAAAGGCCAGTTTTCCGTATTTAACTGAAAACTAGGTTTTGTTATGAAGGAAAAATGTTGATCATGCTCTGAAACAGTTTTGCTACAAATTACAATTTTGAGGGGAAAGAAAATGTTTGGATAAGGTCACCATTTGCGAATGAGGTGGGAGGGTGGTTCTGACTAATTTGGGTGGGTGAGATGGGCCACTCCCTGCCCACAAAGGCTATTTTTTAATCAGCTTCTTCTTTGAAACTTTTTTCACTGAGGAAACAGGATAATCATCACCATCATCATCATGATAAGAGATTGTACAGCTAGGGCACAGAGCCCCACAAGCTCTGCACATACTGCAGATACACAGAAATGATCTGGCCGCAATTACCAGATGCTTAAATGTCCTTCCAGCTGGGTGTGAGCTGATAAACCCCTTTTTTTCCACTGTGATGGGGAAAAGCCACAGTGATTAAGTCATTTAAAGCACATATGGACTGGGTCATGTCCTGGAAAATACACAGCAAGAAGTTCTCCTATGCTTTCCATCAGTGGATAGATGAAAGTCTTCAATAAGCCATGTTTGATTTCCGTTTTCTCTTCTGTGCCCAAAATCTGCATTCTTTTGCCCCTTCTTTAAAGATTTCCATAATTTGCAAACCTGGACATGTGATCTGTCCATGTGCCTGAGATGCCAACATGGCATGAGGAATCCTCCCTTGAGAAATGGACTCACTTTAAGTTACAGATGCTAGATTGAGAGTTTTGTTTTTGTTTTAGGCTGGAGTGAGTCAGAACCTCATTCCAGGAGAGCAGATGCCAGCTGGACACACTACCAGACAGAAACTCATATCTTGGCCTTTTTTTGTTGTTTTTAAAGCCCTTCCTCTCTCTGAAGCCTGAACTCTCTGTTGAAAAGAGGCTGAAAATAATAAGCTCTAGGAAAGAGAAAGAGACTGACTAGTAAGAGCTAGTATGAAATGACACAAAATAGTCTAATAAAATGGGTTTTTTCCTTAGAAGCTATCTTAAATACACCATCTTCCCCCCCCCCAAAAAAAGAAATGCACTGTTTAAACAACCTTTCCCAAGAGTTAGAGAGGAAAGCTATGGGGAAAGATGAAGGTTGGGAAGATGTGAGTGTGTGTACATGCTTTGAAACAGTCATTAGAGCTGGATGCATAATTTCTTTTTAATTTTGAAACATCAGAGTGCCATAATTCAGGCATTACTGCAGGGAGATCCCAACTGAGTGAAGTTTTTGAAGTAATCAGTTTACACAATCTGAAACCATTTTGGTAAGGACTAGAAAACTACACAGCTAATTTTCATTTTCCTTCTTTCTTCTCACCACCACATGAAACACAAAGTGGAAAGCCCCTCTGGTGTGGCAGTGATTAAACTTGCAATGACAGACATGTAAGCTTGAGCAGGTCACATCTCTTCTGTGATGCAAATAAGCACCTGTACATCAAAGTTCTAATCATTTAACAAAACCTTACATTTAGCTTCAGGACCAGCTGGATTTCTTCAAGTAGCAGGGTTCTCTTTGTATTTTTATAGTCACACTATTATTAGAATGATTTCTGCTCTTAGCTCCCCCAGGAGAGTCAAGTGGTGACAGACTATAACCCAGTCATGCACTTGATTTTGGGTTGAGGTTTTATTGGTGTTGTTTTTGTTTGTTTGATTTTTTGTTTTGGTTTGGTGTTGTTTGGGGGTTTTTGTATGGTTTTGTTTTGTTTTTTAATTAAGAAACAAGAAGGACAAGAACAGCAAGCTACTGTAGGGTGGATAACATGGAGGTATGAGGGAGAGGTCTCTGCTCTAGACATTGGCTCACTGCCTATGCCCTGATATTGTTCTCTTCTTTCTCCTTGACTCCTAAACTACCTTTCTTCCTCACATGATTTGCTTTACACAGGAAGTTCTTCCTTTTTTCTTCCATCCACGTGCAGGGCTGGAGAGTTACAGAACTCCAAAACGAGGTGGGTGTGATCTCAGCCTGTTGCCAAATGCCATCCCACAGGCCTGACAGCAACAGCAAGCACCTGGTCTCACTGAAATGTCCAGGGGACCAAATTGAAGAGTGGGACTGGAGAAGGCTAGGAAGTGTCTGAGCCACAAGGGTTGCCTCCATTTGAACAAAGGGAGGACAGCTTTTTCCATTCTCACCATGCCCTTGATTTTCCTGGTTTTTGCTGTTGGAGGGGATACGTCTAGATCAGAGGGGCAAGGTTTTCAGGCATGCTACTGAAGTTGCTCTTCTTGGAAATGCTGCCCATCTGCAGCTGTATGATTCTTGGGATTTCTTCCAGAGCTATCTTTCCGAGTGTGGATGTGTGGTGGCAGCTTGGAGATTGTTCCCTGCAGTCGAGTGGGACACGTGTTCAGGAAGCGCCATCCCTATGACTTCCCAGAGGGAAATGCACTGACTTACATCAAGTAGGTGTTGCATAGTTCCTGGTAGCAGCCAGGTTGTCTTAATGTTGGTCATGTCTAAATAAGCCTGAGTTCTTTGTTGTCTTTCTGCCTGATGACAGAGGGGAGCAGCTCATGGCTGAGCATCTCAAGGGAAGGATGAGTTGCTGTTTTCTGTGAACAAAACTTGTTCCCTTCTCTGTTGTTTGCATTAGTGCATCTGGCTCTTCCTCAGCCTGCAATGGAGGCGGGGGAGCAGTAGCTCAGAGAGAGAACCTTGCCATTTGTAGATATTGCCCTATGATATGTCCCTGTGTATCAGCAATCATCTCTGTTGTCTCTGAGGTGCTTTTGAGTCCAGGGATCTTACTGAGCTGCAAGTGCTCTGAGACAAGCCCTAAGGACAACTTCCACTGCAGGACAGGTGGGAAAAGAAAAAAGATGAGACAAAGTGCTTCAGAATGAGAGCCGCTGAGCACTGGTGTAGAGGGTGGTGAAATCTGCATTCTTGGAGATTTCAGAAGTTGACCTGACAAGTCTGCTTTGGGCAGGAGGCTGGACCAAGTGATACCTAAAGGTGCTTTCCAGGCTGAATTATTCTATAGCATTATGCTAATCTGAGGAAAAGGGTACTGTAAAGCAGGGTGATGGTGACCTTCAGTCCAGGTGTCTCTGCAGAGGAAGTATGTGTGAAAAAATCATGATAAACTATGACTTAAAATTTTAACTTCTGAAACAAAGCAGCCTTACAAGGCTTTGTGGACTCAACACATTCAGCCTATATCCATCTGTACTGCCTGCTGGTTTTCCTATGGGACTATCCCACACTCCCTCCTGACAGACAGGCCTTGGTTCTGCCCACCCAGTGCTTGCCCGCAGGGAGGACAGGTTCTCCAACAGCACTCAGCAAAGCATCTCCTCATCCCCATGCAGGAACACCAAGCGCACAGCAGAGGTATGGATGGATGAATACAAGCAGTACTACTATGAGGCTCGGCCATCTGCCATCGGGAAGGCATTTGGAAGGTAAGCTGCCCCCAAATCTTGGTTGGAGGGCTCTGGTAAGCCCCATTGCTAGCAAGAAATAATGTTTGGATCTTCTCTGGGGCTAAGTGTGGAGAATAGAGATGCTCTGGATGGCTAGATTGCCAGGGAGATTGCAGCTTGAGTGTCTGGCTAACAAGGTTTGCTTCTAATTCACTTTATTTTCCCCCCACTGACCCTGCATAAATCATTTGTTAGTAGAAGGCCAAAGGGATCTGTAATGAAATTAAAAGGCCAGACATTTTAAGTAGATAAGAATATTTTCTAACACAGCATGCAGCTGCCCTACAAATGTGAGATATGCAGTTACTGGAGCTTGATCCAAAGTTCGTACCTGTGCAGATGCAGAATCCCAAGGCAAGGATGGCAAGCTGTAACACGGAGCAGGTTGCACTTGGCACACTCCCCTCTTTCCTGATAAGCAAATGGGTGGTTTGTAGGGCAGGAGAGAACATGGCCCATAGTGGGACATCTCATTTAGGAGCACAATCTGGCTGTGACTTGTCTTCATCACCTTCTGAATCCACTTCTGTATAGAATTGTATTCCTTACAGCACCTTCGCTATAGCTGTCTCCAGGCCACGTGGGATTTGCTGTTATAAGCTTAAGCATTCTTTGTGACACTCATTGTATCAATCAGCAATTGACACCAAGACCTGGGATGAGGGGAGAGCTTACCCTCTGTGCTAACAAACCCCTGTGACTCTCAAATCAATGTAAAAAGTCCCAGAAGTGGTCTGTATCTGTGGGTTCTATCTGTCAATGAGTGACTATTTTGTCAGTGTAAGGACTTGGCAAATGTGGTTGTATGTCAAATGTGTAGCTATGTGCATTGGGTAATGATGCATCTCCTACTTATTTGATGACAAGCAGGTTTGGTCTGACCTACACACTTTTTTTGCACATTGTGCTTTATTATCACGACGCATTACATACTTTTGTACAAATAGCTTTGCCTACCTAATTTATCTGTCCTTGAGCTGACTGCAGCAGCTGGACTGGGGCCAAAATACAAGTAACCCTGCTGCTTGTGAAGGAAATATTGTATATTGGACATGGAAATATTTCTCATGTGTTTTAGTGCCAAAACCCAAAGATATTGTTCACACAGCCAGCAGTAACAGCCTTGTGAACCTGCATTAAATCTAGGTTTTAGAAATCAGATGCCTCTGACACTATCACTGTCAACTGGGCCTAAAGTGGATCCTCCTTCCCCACAATTTTTATGTGTATATTCACACATTCTAAGAACATTCTTCTGAGGTATGGGCAGCACAGTGGCCTCTCTGGGCTGAGGATGACAAGGAGCATGGGTACAGTTGAAAGTCCTTCCAAACACACAAATGTAGTGTTATAGTTTGAAAAGGAGAGTCCCTAGTGTCACTGCTCAGTAGGACGGCTTGTGGGAAGTCTTTGTCAGCCAACTAAAGCCAAGCAAATCAGCAGTGGGAGGGCTGCTGCAGCACTTCCTGAGATGTTAATTTCCATTTATACTCCTCCCTTTTCCCAAAACTGCTTAGGAGCAAATAACGATGTTCTTTAGGTCTAAAACCCAACCTGAGCCTAGAGTTGCTGCCATGACCTAGAGATGTGCTCTAACATACATAGACACACTGTTGGTATATACCTGAGCACAAGCACTTTCTAAGCCTTTTCAGGAACTAATTATGGTGCAAGTTTCATGGTGTACCTACCACTCAGAGGCAGAAACACTTTCCTGGTCCTACAGTAGTTTTGTAGGACCTGGGGCCTACCATCATTCTGAGCCAATGAAAGTGCAAGAATTGTTCTCTGAAGGTGTTTGTCTTCCGTTTCTATTTCCTGCCATTTGCCTCTCTCCTCCTTTTCACCTCAGGTCACTGCTAGTGCTCTGAACCCAGCAACAGCAACGTGGGAGAATGAGTAATGGGAAAAAGTTGTATAGCCTCCCTCAAACCTCCTGGCCAATCTTCATTGTTCCCCTCCCTCGTGTTCACTACCTTTATCCTCAACAACCTGCCTGTGTTTCCAGTGTTGCAGACCGAGTGGAGCAGCGTCGCAAACTGAACTGTAAATCCTTCCAGTGGTATCTGGAGAACGTCTACCCAGAGCTCAAGTGAGTCAGTTCTCTGCTTGTAGAAATCTCTGAAGGAACTGGGAGGTGGGTCACAGCGAGAAGATGAACCTTGGTGGCAGCGCACAAAAGAGAGAATTATGCTTGGAAAAGGTTTTCATCTGTTATTCCTTTTGGTGAGAAACCTGTGATTTTATGGCTTGTATCATCTCAACAACTCTGCAAAAGGTTTGTTGATCCTTACTGTTGGGAGCCCTCTGCTCTGCCCCACGCAGCTGTCCCCAAAAGATGTGCAACAGTGATGTTTTCAGAGATGTGGGGTATAGACAAGTACCAGAGCACTACATCCCTCTCAGATAAGGCTTGGTCTCTGCCTTTTGAGTGCTCTGCCTGGAGGTAGTTGAGCCAAGTAGAGCTGGACAGCCTCAGTGCAGAGGTGAAGGTGGCTCAGAGAACACTGTGGTGAATGCCAGAACCAGCTGGGCTTCCCCTGCCCCAGGTCATGATGCAGTAGTGTTGTGTCATTGCTCCACTGGGAAGTAGCCTGGGTAGAGCTGTGTTGTTAGCACCTGCTAGTTAACACACCCTGGAAACGCATCTTTACATCTCAGTCTGTAGCTAACATGGGTTGAGGCTAAAACATCCAGCTGTAGTCTGGCCAAGATGGATCTTTCCTCTATTGCTACCAATGAGACAGTGAATATGTGCTAACTCTGGGGGTGATGGGTGGGGGTAAGACTCTGGAAGGAGGCAAAAGCAGAATAAAGCAGTGTGGATATGCTTTTTACTGGCAATGGATTCTACCAGAAGAGACATCACACAAAATTGCTTGGGGTATACCTAAAGATCCTGTTATGCTTTCTAAAACAAAAGGGTACCAGTCCTCTGACCAAGCTGTCTCTTGACTTTTGCCTCCTCCAGACATTTCCAGGGAACAATTTGATATAGTTCATTTTCTGTCAAACAAAGGGGACTGTGTTTCAGTCAGGGGCAAATCACACCCTTCTAAATGTGAAAGTGCTTTGAACATTTCTGTTTATGAAGTGCCATGCAACCATCATTTTACTTCAAGGATTCCTGAAAAGGAGTTAATTCCAGGAATAATTAAACAAGGAGGAAACTGCCTGGAGTCTTGGGCACAGGATACCACAGGAAATATGCTGGCTGGCATGGGAAACTGCAAAGGGACAGTGAACAATCCACCTGTCTCTCAGGTAAGGCAGGCTTCAGTTTGGTGTTTTGCTGCTGCTTCTGATCTTGTTATTACCTGGAAATGAAAAGGCATATCTGGCCATGGTGGGCTCATGCAGAGGTGAATGAAGGAAGAATTTGGACCTGTTAGTGATTTTAATAGTAAGCAGAAAAAGAAATTGTGCACAACTCTGAGCTCTTCTGGCTCAACAGACCCAGCTGTCAGGCTTAGAATAGGAAGGTTTTCATCACTCAAAGGCTAGCTCTTGACAAAGGTAGCTCTTGAATACTCAGGGTCATCACTAGTCTGTTCAGTAGGCATGCGACCAGGGTTGGAGTCATGTAGCTGAGTCCACTCAGAATGTTGCTTGTGTGTGCTCTGCTTCATCATACAACCCATGAGAAAGGGTCTTGGGGTATGGCTAGTACCCTGGCACATGGGCAAGAGATTTTCCCAGGATCAGAAACTTTTCTTGGACTATCAGCTCAGCTGCAGCTGCAGATGGCTGGCATTGTGCTGTTTTACAGATGTGTTCCAGTATAAAGCCCAAATAGAGTTTGAATAGCCAAGACCCTGTGTGCAGTAATTTGGTGCAGCTCTCCTAACTGCAGTGGAGCTGTGCTGGTTTATATCAGATGAAGATCAGCACTCAGCCTCTTTTGCTGACTGAAAGCAGCAGGGAAGCAGCTTGAGAAAGTTAAAGGTCACAGTAGGATATCTCATGCCAGAAAATACATATTCACATCTGGTAACTGTTGGAAACCAGTTTGCAGCTGAATTCAATACGCCATTCAATCTGACTCGTTCTATGCCATTACCGTTTGAAACCTCTGAAACTTATTGCATTTTTTATTTCTTCCTTGGGGAAAGTATGATATTATTAGTTGATTGGGTTGGGTATCCATCTAGTGAGAGGAGGTAAAAATGAAGTGGTTTGTGCTTTGTGTGTGCCAGTGATATATATTAGCCCATGGATACGCTTGCACATGTTTTGCTTTGCTTGATAATCTGCAGGTCCCAGATACCTGTTACAGAGCATTTCTGCTATGTAAAATATGCAGAAGTAGTTGCAAGTCATGTAAATCTGGCTCAGAGTACTCCCTGCTTTGTAGGTGGGGAGTTGCATGGGGTCCAAGGTTAATCAGGCAGCTCAGGTGGTCATGAGAGCCAGCTGCAGGCTTTGAAATAGTCATGATGCACCAAGCCTGAGCATAAACTTCTGATCAGGTGAAGACTGCTGCTGGGAGTCTTTGGTGAGAGCTGAACAAAGGATACAGGTTTTGAAATATCTGATAGATCATGCTCTTCCTTCCATATCTGATCACCATTATGGTCCTAATAGAACCTTTCTTTTTCTTATGCCAAAGGAGTGGGTATTCAGTGACCCTTTAATTAGACAGCAGGACAAGTGTCTTTCCATTACCTCCTTCTCTACTGGCTCTCAAATCACATTGGAAGCCTGCAATCAAAAAGATGGCAGACAGGTACGTAACTGCACCGGTTTTTAATCCCTTCACCAGTGCTCCTACATCAGTGCAGCCTGCAGGGGCAAACCTGGTACTATCAAAGTATATAAAAGTCCCTTCTAACTTCTGCATCTCCCTCTTTTGTGTGTTTTATAAGCTCAGATGTATGAGATTGCCTGTGACCAAAGTGGGGAACACAGATCATATTAGTGTGGATATCTGCTCTGCCTGGGCATTCAGCAGCATGGGTAGCTCCAGCTCTGTTGTACCCCAGCCTCACTCTTGGATACATTTATGTTCAGCCAGACTAATGTATCAGAGCATCAGAGATAGGTAGATAAGATGCAAATGCTTGAAATACCCAAGGGAAGGGTGATGTGTGGTGTCATCTGTTTACTTATTTAGAAGTGAGAGAAATGTGTTCTTTGTGCTGTCTTTGGGCATGTGAACAGGCAATTAAAACTGTATGTGTGTAACTCACTTGAGAAATACTGACTGACAGAGCACCATATATTCCACCCTAACTGCTCCCTGAGGGGAAAATACACAGCAGCACTCATTCCAACAAAATGCAGTTCTGTGACTCTTATGCTGTTTCCAAGATGTCCATCCCTGGTCTGTCAGGACATATCAGTGATTTTTGCCTTACAACACTAGGTAAGAGATGGCCTCTGTGATGGCCAGGGTGCCCTTACAGAGATGTGATGTGCCTTTTTGTCAGAATTGGGCTAAACAGAACAGGTGACAAAGCAAAACTGGGGTTGTTTCATCCCTAGTTCCTGTGCTTCCCTCTGCAACAAGAGAGAGCATTTTTTCTGTCACCTGAGGCTATACTGACTCTGTGTTTTCTGATACATCTATTGCTTTGGTAACCCAAAGGTAGGAGACTACTCAGCTTGTTGCCGGTTCTCAGCAGCATCTTCTTTTGTCAGTCCTTCTTAATGCTACAGGAATCTCTAAATCAGTTCTTTTTGAAAGAAAGCACTGAAATCCATTCTTGCCCATTTATGGAAAGGCTGTATAGACATTCCTCTGGAGGGCTGGTTAATGCAGAAATGTCTTGAAAAGTTGTCACCATGAGCACGCCGGGAAAACTCTTGAGTTTGGATTAGCCTTGCAAGGAATATCCAAGTGGGCTGTGCTTGCCTGCTCTCTTTTCTTGTTGGCAATCACTCACCCCCTTGCTAAGTAATTAGGTCACTTAGCCCCCCTTTTGGTGCCTTGCAGCATTTTCTTCCCTGGCAGCAGAGAGGACTTCAGTAGCTGCCAAAATCAGTTGTCTTTCCCCACCTCCTCTCGCATGGAAGGACAAGAGTCTCCTGAAGGGGGATGGAGTCCAAGCACTATTAGCCAGAAGAGAGATTAATCCACACTTACACAAGCAGGCTCATTCTCCTGCTGGAATAGGATTTATTGAGCCTTGATGTGTTGATTATATACAGGCTCATTATAAAGACATGCACACACGCTTAAGGATGTGAGCTGTTGTTTTCCATTACCTTATGTGAACAAACTGCACTTAAATCAAGGACTTGACCTAGCAGATGATTTAGCCAACTGACTGTAAGCAAAGATTTTGTTTAAGCGTTCCCAGTAATTACAGACTGATTTTAATCACAGCTGCCATTCCAAACTGCCTTGTGGCTGAAAGGGTGAGGTGGGAGAAGTGCATTTGAATTTTCCTTCTAATTTGGGTTGAAATGCTCTGAAATGTGTTTTTTTTCTGGGAGTCGCAAACCACCATTTCAGATTTCTACTTATAAAGCCTATTCTACTTGCAATGCTTAAGTTTGTTGTGATCTTAGGGAATGCTGTTATGGTCCCTCCCTTCTGTAAATACAACATTAATTGTTGTTAGTACTGAAATTGTATTTTAATCAGCTAAAAGTTTGTCATCTTTGCAAACTATCCTATTCTCTCTCCTGATATTCAAGAGGTTGACATTCAAGGAGACAGCCACTGCTGCAAACGCTTTATAGTGTAAAATGAAAGAGAGAATCGGGAGGGAGTAAATTCCTCAGTTACCCTGCAACTTGCCTGTCTGAGTGGAAGGGAAGCCTGTCAATGTGCATCACACATACAGTATCCTAAGAGGAGATGGTGACATGATGAAAGCGCAGCTTTGATCATCTCTGGGGTCACTGTCATCAGAGGTCTGTGGTGAGAGACATTTGGACTTTTTTGGATCTAGATTTCACGTCTATGTCTGACTGATGTAAAAGCAAGATTCCTGACAAAAGATGGGGCACATGATGGCTTTGTTCTTCAGTGTCACCAGAATAGGTGGGTTAGATCTTCATAACAGCACCATACAGCTCCTCAAGTTGCTTTCTGCTTTCAAACATACCGAATCTGTGAACGTGCTACAAAGCTGTTTTGCATTAAGCATGTCCACAGGGCAGATAATTTTGTTGTTATTTTTTGAGTACTAACTACAGTCCATATATGTAATAGTCTAGTGGAGGCTTTGAAGTATTATGAGTTTTATCTGGAGTATTGCCTCAAAATAAGTCTAAAACTTTGCAAGCAAGAAGATACAACACAACAGTCAAAATTTAGGTGGCTTTTGGTTCTGCCAGACTATTCTCCCTTGGGTTGAAAGGAACCAGGAGCAAAATCTATTTGGCACCACAATCCCCTTGATCATTCAACAGCAACAGCTGGCACTTCTAGCAGAAGACCAGCCAAGAGCTATTCTACATAATCACAACTAGATTTCAAAACAGATGGATGTTATCCATAATGTTATTTGGAGAATAGCATTTTTTAGTTGAATGCACAATAAATTATTGCCTTTAGCCTTGGTTTTGGCTCTGGCAGTGGGAGTGGTGTTTTAATTTTTATTATAATGAGGACAAATAGCAGGCAAAGTGAGAGTCAGACACTTAAACAAGAGAATGGAAATGAGAAACATCGGCACGGTATTTCCCAATAGAATAAGAAACATGCTGAGAAATCCTATTAAACAGCCATACTTCATTAAGATGTGCTGAATGAAGGAATGTGACCCCAGCCTGAAAATGAGGACATCAAGTTTTCTTCTGAGACAAACAGTATTTGAACTCCTGTGTGCCTTTGGATGTGATTGGGGAATTTTTCCCACCTTGCTTCTCAGTGTATCTTATTACCCAAAGTGCAGAGAAGTGTGGCTTTATATAGACTATCAGAAAAGCAAAGTGAAAATATGGCTGTTTTGGAAGTGCCTGGCTCAGTGTCTTCATGGTAATAAGTAGGTAAACCAATACTGGCAGTATGCCATAGCTTGAAAGCAGTTTTCAGGAGACAAGCATTTCCCTCCATTGTGATTCTTAGTTTTACAAAGTGAAGTGCTCAAAGGGAGACAGTACTTGCTGGATGCTGGGGTAAGCTTTTCCATGCTCTGTCTGCTCCTCTATTTAAATTTTAGTGTTTGTCATCTTCAGCACCGGATTCAGGCTGCCCATGGCTCTGCAAATACATTCAATTCCAAATTGCAGCATTCTTATCTGTTCCAGTTATCAGCTCTCCTTACATTTCCATGTGAAGCTTCTCAGTCCTAATCAACAAAATCTGCTCTTTTCAGCTGTGTTTCATGAGCTTGACTAACTCCACCGCATTTTCAGGGGTACAAGGCTATTGATGGAATCTGGAGAGAAAATTTGGACTGACTGACTTAACTGCTGGGGGTTAAAATAAAACTTTTGATTACCCTGAAAAATTACACTAGTGTAAACATCTTCAGCTCTTGTATATTTTGGGTGGAAGGGGACTGGCTATTTCTGACTTTTCTCTTGGTAATTGCACATGGAATGCTTCTATCCAGCCACCTCAAAATACTTTACAATGGTACAGAAAAAGATGGAGAGAGAGAGGTTTACAGAAAAGCGGAGGAATTTTTGGTTGACACTGGGGAAGAGGATCAAGACACAATATTTCAAAGAAAATACGGTTGGATGTTTTTCCCCATCTCTACTCCAGGTCTGCTGTGACTGATTAATTGTATTATCCCTATCTGCACAAGAAAGGGAAAACGAGGAGGATTTTCAAGCCAAAATTTTTCAGATTGTGCAGTGCTTATATCTTCCAAAAGCTTTTCTTCCAAGTGCAGGCCAGCCGTAATGTCTGGGTATAGGAGAGGATTGCCTGAAATGTTTGGTTGTGTATTCAGGAAATGTCTTCTCTGTTTGTTTGTTTTCCCTAAGGATGGCCATCATCAGTGTCATTCAAAAATTCACTGTCAGTATGCTTTATAATAGCTCCATGTATTGCACCTTCCCGCAGCCCAGATGAGCCTTATATTCATCTTTCTGTCACTTCTCAGTTTTCCTCCTCCCCCTTTCCCATCTTTGACCAACTTTCTTTCAAACATAGGGGTATGGGATGACTTGAAATGCTGGACTTTTCAGTGGTGTGATTCACTGAGGAGTGGATTGATTTGGTATACTTTGTTAGCAGCAGCAAACGTGCTCTGGTGAGTGTTTGCAGGTGTCCTGCTGTGTCTCTTGCTGTTGACTCTCCCTACAAACATCACAGAGGGTACCTGCTTAGCATGAAAAGATGATATGGCAGCAGGTCTCTGATCTGATTCCTCTGATCTGGATGAATAACATGAGCAAGCCTCCCAGTGGCACTAATATTCTCCTGAGGAGCCATGGGGAAGAAAACCAGTGTCTCTTAGTAACTGCCTTTGTCCTCTATCTCAAATCTTGTAACAGCATACTCCTTTGCAGCAAGGACTTCTGGTGAGCCCTATAGCTCACCAGAATGTGTATGGGACAGTTGGTTGGCAGGCATTTTTTAGCACATGCACAGGGGAGGGTGAAGGAGAAGGTAAGGAATTCACAAATACAGAGAGGCAGGGAGAGGGTGGAAGGTAAGGAAAAGCTTTCCTTTGCACAGCAAGAAACTGTCAAGAGGCTCTTCATGGAAGTGTCTATGATCCTGGGAAGCAGTGGTGGGGAGGTCATTGTGCAGAGATCGTACCAGTTAGGCAGCTTTCCAGAGGAAAAGACCTCCTGCTTTCCACTCCATCCTTACAGCTTCTACTTTATGGTATTAACTCTTCCTCAGCTCTTTGCGGGGAGATTTCTGCCAGATGAGAGCCAGATGGCTCTGGGATCTGTGTAGGCAGGGGGTTCCAGCAGCTGGTGAGGGCATTGCAGTGCACAGATTGCATTGTATCTTCCTCTCAATCCTCTTTACATTCCTTTGCTCCTTTGCGTATTAAACCCAGCTTCTTGCTGCGCAAACAGCTCTCTTTCAGTGGTATCCTGTCAGATAGGGCTAGCAGTGCTGGCAAAGTGATCCTGCTGCTGATACTTAGTCTTGAAAGAATATGTGATACAGGAGCAACAGATTACTCTGGGCTTTGCAACTGCCCTTGACCTCCAAGAAACATGACCAGCACACAGATTTAGAGAAGAGCTGCCAGCAATAGCTGAACATAACTGGATATCTTAAACCACACAGCATGTGGCAACCTGTTTGCTATGTTACCCAAGAATTAAAATGTTTGCTGGTTTTGACATTGCCTGGATATTGCAGGGTTTTTCCCCCCTTTGTATATAATTTCTTCAACAGCCTTGAGGTACATCAGTGTTGTCAAGCTATTTCTTTTTCTTAATCAGCTCCAGGGGTGAGCCAAAATATCTTCATAATATTCCTAAGCTGTTTACTGACTGAGGGCCCAGACCCTGATCCTAGCTGAGTCATCTGTGTGACTGGAAGGAGTGATGGGAAAATCTCTGGAGCCTGAAACACTCAGTCAAAAGACCTGCTGATCTTGTCCCCACAGGAGGGAAATGGCCTAGCCTCACCTGGGAGATCCCAAGTCTACAGATTCGTTTCTGCTTTTTTATTCTTCACTGTCAGCCATGGTGGTCCAAGTTCTTTCCAGCAGGGATGGAAGCTATAGCCCTTTCCCAGCAGAATTAGCAATTCAAGAGTAGGACATATGTTTTGTCCTAGAAAGCAGCATGACCAAAGTGGACTTTCAGGAAAGGGTTGCATGTGGAGCCAGGTGGATATCCTCTGAGAGGAAAAGACCCAGAGGACAGCACTGCAGAAAGTAGAGCACTGTGTTCAGAAAAGCTGTCAAATGTACAGTTATAAACTGAAATGTTGGCAAGGCAGATAAGATTATGAAGCCAGACAAAAAGAGTACAGAGCTATGAAGAGCTTTAAGTGCAGGGCTGATAAAAATCTTGACTTGAGAGATAAGGTGACATGCAGGGGAGATAGATACAATTTAGTCAAGCAGCAAGAAGCGTGATTTTCGCTTTCTGTGGATAGATTGCTTTTCATGTTGGATGAGCTTTCAGTGCTTTGCTTTCTATGGATTGGAAAGAAGTCATAGAAGGAATTTAGGTTTTGACAGGTATCTGGGTGCTTAGAGACACAGGACAAAGAATGGCAGGGAAACTGTGGATCTTAGATGCTTTTGAAAACACCTCTACTTGCTGATTTTTGTGTTGTCTGCCTTCTAGATTCTTCTGAATATCTAGCCCTATAATTCATCTAAACTCAAACTCCAGGTGTTTTAGACCAGCATCTTTTAGAGATGCTGCCTATGCTTAGATTTTCAGTGTCCCCAGTTGCTGGGATTTACCTGAGGTTTATGCTCAACATTTCTCCTGCTGCTTGGAGGTACAGTTCTGTGGTGAAATTGAAGGAACAGCATGTCTCTTCTCATTCTTCTTGCAGAAATGGAAGATGAAAGGCAGTTTCATTCAACACTTTGTCAGTGGTCTCTGCCTGGAAAACCAGACTGGGAGAGTGGTGACCAACCCTTGCCAAGCAGGTGTACCTGGCCAACAGTGGGAGCTGCTACAAGCAACATGATGGTAGCACAGAGATCTCCTTTTTTCTTTGTGCATGAGACTTTGGAAACAGAGCGGGATCAGAAAGGAGGAATGGTTTTGTATGTCTGACCCTAAATGTTTTCATTGTGCCCATCAGCAAGCCACCATTTCAGCTGAATACTTCTTGTTTCTGAGCTTTTCAGAGAAGTGAGAGGGATGAGGAGAGTTGTTGAAATCTTCCCATCTGTTGTCTTAAGTTCTCCTTCGTAGCTGATATCCACACACAGCTGCACCCAGAATGGGGGGAGGACCCAGCCAAACACTCGGAGTGACCAGAACTGCCTTGCAGCTCTCCCCATCCATTCCTTCCTCTGCATGCAGAGTCCGTGACCTTCAGATTAGACAACGCTTGTACAAACATTGGTACCTCATTGGCTTCCCTGGCTTTTTGCTCTAACATTGTGCATCATTCGTGCATGTGTGTCCCTCAGTGACGACTGGCCAGAAAAGTCATGATGATAAGTGGAGGGCTGGGGAGGAACTAGAAGACCTTGGGGGCATGTTTGTAACTTCTTTTTGGGGGGGCCTGTTCCTTCTTCTGCCTGTAGTGCGTGCTCGACAGCCAAATGAGCTGAGGTTGGCAGAATGCTGAGGAGAGCTGCAAAAGGGACGATCTGTTTTAGCAGCATAATAAACAGGGGTTGTTTTGGGGTCTATTCCCTTTTGAATTCTTGCTTCCATTCTTTTATGGGTGGAAGGCCAGCCCTGCCTCCATGAGTTATCCAAACCTGCAGGCAGCCTGATGGACCTGTGTTCGTGTAACACATTCCTGCAGAGCTGGTCAGAGATGGGTGCTGATGCTATTGGATGCCAGGGAAGCTGGGACTGTTCTCTGGCTGCTTCTCTTGATGCTAATGGACACTGCCTGCTGCACCCCACGATGAAGGTGATGCACAGAGTTCTGTGTGCAGCACTCACTGACGGTGCCATTGCACTTGGCTCAGGCCTATGGCAGGAGCCCACCCAGTTCCCTAAGGCATGAGGCAGAAAGGACAGCCCCTAGATCATTGCAGGCATCCTGCTGCTGTTGGGGCAGGAGCACAGCCTCCTCACTGGCTCTTTAGCTCTGCATGGAACAGAGCCCAGCATGACAAGCCACCCAAACCCTCTCTTTTTTCCCTCTCTCTCTGAGAAAGAGGAGGTGAAAAGGCCTGGGGCTGCTCAACTTGGGAGACCCAGCTCTCCTTCCAATGGGAACCATGGACAGGTTAGTTGGTGAAGCTGAAAATGCCCCCTGCACAAATGTTTCCATAGCACAGGTCTGCCCAAGAGATCTCTCCTTTGTGTTCTGGAAATACCAAAGACAACTGGTGGCTCTAGCTAGCGTCCCAGTCCTGCTACCAGTTACCAGTCAGCTGTAGTTGAGTGTGGATTTTCAGACCTGCCAGGGGAAGTTTACCTATTCCAGTGAAAGAATCCCCACAACTACAAGATCTGTAAATCTTCCTCTTGGAGCTAGGTTTTGTAAACCAGCCCTCCTCTCCAAGAACCTGGCAGGGGAACCAGATAGCCAGGCGACCTTCAGTAAGCAATTGCTTGCCTGGATCCTTTCTGATCTGGTGTAGAAGAAATAGGATATTCATTTGGATTCTGAACAGCTGTCTGCTTTTGATCATGTTTGTATCCCTTTATGGTTCTTTCTCCTAGCTTGGCATTAGCCTCAGCAGTTGACAAAAGAACAGATACTGTTCTTCATATGTTGTATGTGCACAGCAGTGCTTGTGTGAGAACTGGACAATTCGTTTTCTGTTCTCAGTTCTTTTATTTAAAAAATTAAATGTGTCATGTGGCCAGAGCTTTTTTCCTGTTTCCCCCTTCACTTTGACATCAGTTCACCATCTCGACACCGATTAACCAGATGAATGAACTTCCCAGACTGTGAAAGTTCAGGAGGCAGCTCCCTTTGGTCCCAAGCTTACTGCATTGTGCAGCTGCATTTCTGTGGGGGAATGGGGGCACCGACTCTGCAGAGATTTCTCTTTCCCTGTGTAGAGACGTTTTGGGCCTGAGCCACTAGGGCCAGGAAAGCGTAGAGAAGAAAAGGAAATAATCTATGAATAGAAAGAGGGCAGAACAGACAAGACACATCAGTGGGGAGAGATGCCATCCTACTAGAAACTGCTTTTTAAAGCAAGAATATGAAGGAGATGCTACTTCCAAAACAGCATCGTTAAGCACCAGGAGACAGAGAAGTTCTCACATACCTAGCTTGAAAAGATGAAAGGCTATTGAGCAGGTACTGTACTAAAGGTCTCTATAAAATGCATCCTAAGTGGACCATCTGAGCTTCTCCTATTTCACCCTCCAGCAGCTCAAGGGTTGCAGCTAACAGCATATTCGCTCCTCCACCAGGTACTGCTTTCTTCCTCCTTGCTTCCACTCTGTGTGTGCAGCTTTTTTGCAGTTCCTTCTTCATAACCATACTGGGACCAGGACCCAGCTCCTCTACAAACAATTCTGATGCTGCAGACCACAGAAGCTCTACTTACATACAGTCTCCAAGCTCTGGGCCAGCTCTTGTCCAAAGGGCTCTTGTCAGCACACTGGCTACTGCCCTTGACTTTGTGCTTAGCTCCAATGTTGGAGGCTACTGACAGCTCCTGGAGCAGAAGTACCCAAACTAGCTGTGTTGATTTGTGCCTCTCTTTCTACTCCTCACCACCTGGCAGAGTGTGAACTGGCATTATCTGGGGCTGTGAGCTGGGGCAGCTAAAGATTGGACACTGTCCTCCTTCAGGTGTCCTGGCCTCGGGATGAAAAGGGAAAGGTGGGCATATGCAGGATGTCAGTAACTTGTATTGCTCCTGGTGTTAGAGACTGCCAGAGCCCTAACTCTTCCTGGTTTTGGACAAGTTCTGTTGAGGTCACCTCTATACGGTTTACTTGTCTGTCATCTAAAGCACTGCTCACAGGACATTCCTGTAGGCTCAGTGCAGACCCCTGACCTTGCCCCACACCATTTTGTAGCCATTGGTTTCCATGGCTTTTAGCAATTGCTAAAAAGGTGGTGGATTACAAATGGCTGCTTTCAAGTGTGGGCAAGTTAACTTCTCAGAATACACAAAGTCTTGTCCAAAATCAGTGTTGGTATATTTTCCATTTTCCTTGCTCTGAAGGAAAAGAGGAACGATGTTATCTGTGCTCTTTTCCCCAAGGTGCATGCAGTGCCATGTTTTAGAATAGGATTCTCTTGGGTTTTTTGAAAGCAAACTGACTGAGCCCTCAGATTTGGCCAAGTGATTTGTTTCTTTAAGTCAGAACAAACAGCTGCTCACCCTTGTTTTCCTGTTTACTTTAAACAGCCCCCCCAGACTGTCAAGACAGAGCATTTGCATTGTTAACATCTCTCAAGAAAGCTGTTGTTGTATCAGATCATCCAATGTAATTTCATGTGCTGTGAACCAATGCGGGTTTATTTAAGAGGAGCTGAAACTGCTGTTGTACAGAAATCAATTCCAAAGGGTTTATTTTCCCTGCTCAGTTGTAAGATACACTTTGCCAGATGTAATTTATGTGGAGCCCAGATTTGTTTTCCCTTTTCTTGAAGAAAGCATGTACCAGAATCTGTTTAATGCCTGGAATAAAATCCACTTTGAAACAAGTGTTTCAGCCTATTCTTATCCCCCCTTACTTCCCATCAGAAAAAACCCTCCACCCTTTCTTGCCTGGTCCTGCCTCTGTCTCTCACTTGGTTTGTGTCCCCAGGCATGCATGCCACAGTTCTTTGCATAGGTTTCGGGGTGGCTTCTAGAGTGATACTGCAGGAGCTGGCAGAGGTATTTCTAGTATACAATGGTGTATCAGGTGAAAACAGTGAGGAAGTTCTCTTCCGCTGGCTAGGCAGGCAAGTATCCTTTCTTGTTAAAGTTAAGAGCAGGTAATGGACTGGCTTTCACATGCTGAAAGAAATAGCTGGAGGTGGAGGGAATTAATTCTTCCTGTTACTCCCTCCTCAGTCTTTTCCTTAAGCTATAGGAGAAGATTAGTAAGGCTGCCTGTTCCTTACTAAGCCTCCCTAAGGTCTGTCTTCTGCCTCTAGCTTGAGGGCAGGGAAGCATCACCACCCACAGATGCCTCCTAGCACATTGACTAAGGCATTGCTAAACCTTGAATACTGTGACTCCCCATGCAGGCTGGTAAACCTTCCTAATCTCACTTTATTAATGAAAAAAGACCAGTCAGCAATGTCAGTGTGGAGGCTTTGTGTTTAGAATCAGGGCTTAACTGCCTTAGTTCACCCCAGAGGCTTTTTCAAATGGATCAGCTGCATCTGCCTCTACAGTTGTGTCAGAGCCTCTGTCTAGGGAAAGAGGCTGAAGGTGCATTTGGACTTTATGAGGTGTGGAGGGAGCCAATGCTTCCCCATGCTGCCTGGTAATGTATCTGATGTTGGAATGCTGTGGGTACTTGATAAAAAAGACAAGAGATGGGGCTTTCTGTTTTCCTGCTGCTTCTGGAGCAGGACATCAGCTGGGCTCTATCTCTGGAGTCCTGCTATGCATGCCTTGAGTGATGACCATCAAAGTGCCAGGAGGTTTCTCAGGCTGGGAAGACTTTAACTAGTTCTGTCTAGGCAAATAAAATACTGCTCCTGTGAAGAGCCAAACGGGGGGCGGGAGGGGGCTGTGGTTGAAGAAGTGAGTGAGGGATGGGTTATCCTCTGAAGATGCAGTGATCTGGCATGGGAATGAGGTAGGAGAGTTTGGAGTAGAAACAGTTGCATCAAAATGAACTAGGGCCAAGTGTGGGGGGGAATTATAGGGGAATAATTTCTTTGTAGTAGGTTAAAGCCACAGGAGTACTATATACACAGCAGTCAATCAGTTGGGTAAAATGCAGTAAATGCTTTGTCTCGAAAGGCAAATGAAGTGTTTGGATTTGTTATGTTTGGTTGTTGTGGTTTTGTTTATTGTTTGTTTGGGTGTTGTTTTTTAAGTTTTTTGTTTGTTTGGTTGGTTTGCTGTTGGTTGTTTGTTGTTTTTTTAATACTCAAATAGTTAATTTCAGCACTCACAAAGCAAGTTATTTTCCAAGAAACAGAGATGTTCTCCAGACTATGCACAATAATAAAGTTAGGTGCTAGGAGATCTGAGAGCTTTTTCTG
The DNA here is from genome assembly GCF_012275295.1 of Melopsittacus undulatus. Classification (NCBI taxonomy): domain Eukaryota; kingdom Metazoa; phylum Chordata; class Aves; order Psittaciformes; family Psittaculidae; genus Melopsittacus; species Melopsittacus undulatus. Next base: position 47,888,237 of record NC_047530.1, read on the forward strand.
CAGTCTGATAAAAGGAACTTGCTTGATACAGAGACCTTACTCAAATGCCTCCATTCTCAAAACCCTCTGCAGTTGGGCTGCAGGGTGTGGGGAGGTTGGTATCTCCAATCCCTCTGATGTGAGCTCATCAGCATTTTAAAAGTACATGCTGACTGTGGAAGCACCTGGAAACCTGACTGCTGCTCCTCCCTCAGGCATCCTTTCTGTCTCTCATACTGCTTGGCCAACACAGCTGAACAGCTCCTGTATCCTTCCCTCTTATGGGTCCTGAGAGTCATTCCTTTGTTGTGACTTGTGAGCATTTTCAGCAGAAGCAAAGAAGCGCTGGAGAGCTGCAAATGTTGACATCGGATGTTTAGGTACACCTAAACCAAATCTTGGTTCCAGTGGTTATTTTGCTGCTATGGTAGCAAAAACTCAGCAGCGTGCTGCCCTTTGAGAATAAGTGGAGTGTTTGCATCATGCTGAGCTTCTGTCTCTGTTTCTCTGTACCCATTTGTGGGAAGGAGGTATTGCCCCTCCACCACTCAGGTGCAAGGTAGCGGGGTTGTCGTCCGCAGTTCTAGAGCTTTCTTTCTGTAAGGTGTTTTGCAAGCACCTGTGACACAGTCCAGAGCTCTGTCAGAAATGCTTCTGTGCTGCACCATGTTCCAAAGGCACTGCTGGGCAATGGGAGGCGAATTAACTTTTGCTTTTTTGACTGTTCTGCACCTGTTTGAGAAACACTGCTTAAATCTCACCAGTGACTGACCAGTAATTAAAACCAGGCAAAAAGCAGGTGGTATTTCTGTGCTGGAAATGACACTGGGTAAGTGTTCAGACCTGCCTATTTCTGAGTCAGGGACAGCCCATTCAAATGGAGAAATGGAGATAGCAGCTTCTGCTTGACATTGTCAATGAAACTTGTGTTTTACAAGTGTGAGTCATTAAAATAAAGCCAGCTTCATCTATACTGCATGGTGCAGTAAGGAGAATGAGAACAAACAACAAAATAATCTACTTGGGAAAAAAATGTGTTGTTTTAATGAGATTTTGGTAGAAACCAGCTTCTCTGGTTTTGATTTCCATGGAAACTAATACGACAATGCTCTTTACCACTGCCTGCAGTGGGGCTGGGTGTAGCAGTAGTAACAGTAGTGTGCACTGGGTGATGAGCTGGCCAGTGCCTGTGGGATGCTCAAATTCATGAGCATGAACTGATCTAAGTGGGTTCACTGACCCAAAAAGCCACCCATGGGTCCTGGTATGTCTCAACTTTCATCTCCCAAGGGCTCTTCTCCCTCAATCTCCTGGTCAGAGCCCAGGGCTCTTTCACCTTCTCCCTGCCGCAGTCTCAACTGACGGGTAGATCTCAGCCTCAGCTTCCTGTAAGTGTGGGGTAGTCCTGAGCTCTCACAGGCTTCACCCCAGCTCTCAAGATCCCTCTTCACCTTATGTCCTTGCATGTTGTGTCACAGCCCCATGGGACAGCCATGGGGTCTCCTGATGGTTATTTGGTTTTAACCTGTAGACATGCTGCTGTTTGCTGTTGATTTCCCTTCAGCAGCTGGGTGACAAGAACTGGCCCTGTAGGACAGCTGGATTTTGGAAGCAACCACAAAGGTTGCAAAGAAGTGGGGCAGCTGAATACAAAGTAGAGAAAACAGTTTATTTGAAAAGGCTATTTGAAATATTATTTGAAAATTCTTTTTACAGTTCACTAATGTTTGTGTGAAATTCTTTACCCATGAAAACACCTTGTTTCCCAGTCCTCTGAACATATAATTAGGGCAAATCAGAAATCATGTCAACGCTGGTATATTTTGAGAGTGATGGTTGGTATTTTGGCTTTGCTAAAGAGAAACAGTGTTGTTCCCAGTGCTGTGGCAAGCAGAAAAGCAGTGGAAGGGGAAATGCTAAAATAGGTATGAAGGCACCCGAATGTGGCCATAGTTTCCACAGTAGAAAGAATGGGAAGATGGCTGATGAGTGCCCTTCAGCCCCATCAGTAGCAGAACAACAGGGTAGAGAAGAAAGGGTGTGAAAGGAATAGGGGTCTTCCTGTGGTGGCTGGGATGTTTCTAGGACAAGAAGACTGTGGGTCAGGCTCTGAAGACAATGTAGACCTGCCTCTTGTTTCCAGTCCCTGCTGCCCTCAGCCCTTCTGCAAGCTATCCCCCTCCTGTTTCAGGGGACAGCTTGGCCTGTGCTGGGCAGCCAGTAGGACTTGGAAGACCAGTGTTCAGGCTGGGACTTCCAAGCTTGGCTCCCACTGGAGAGACATTACACAGCCAGCAGGAGGGCTGCACTGATATGCAGGTGTCTGTGCCCCAGGCTGCAGCAGAACATGGGGCTGTTGAACCCCATTGTACCCACCTTCACAGATCCGATTGTCCAAGGTTGGCCATACCTGAACTAGAAGGTCTTTTCCATTCATCATTGCAGTGATTTCTTCCCTTTTAAAACAAACACAAGTCATCAGTGCTACAGCTGGAAATTCAGTGGAGAACACATAATGAAGACATTAATTCTGAGTTTTGCCTCTGCCTTCCAAGGGACAGAGCAAAAAGGATGTGTTTTACTGTCAGCTCTGATTCTCAGTGACTGCAGAATGGTCACATCAGCTCCCAGTACTCCTTTCCCTTCTCCAAACTGGGAACGGTTCCATCTGGCTGCCACATGAAGTGAACTTTAATACAGCCACCTCAGAAAACACTTTCCCATGGCAAAGAGGAAACATTTTTATTATTGGTTTTTCCTAATCGATTTTCTCCTGCGAGTTAATTCTTTGTTGGGTTTTTTCTTTGCTCCATCAATCTCTGAGTTTGCTGCACTCACAGCGGAGTGTGAGAAAAGCAAACCCTTCCTCTGGCACAGCACTTGCAATGCAGCCGGTGCTGCCTGCAGCTCAGTCAGGGTGGGCTACACAAGCTGCCTGGACCACTGTGCCACTGCTGGGGCAGTTTGTTCATGCTGATCCCCTCTCTGTGCTGACCACAGCAGTGACTGCATCTGGTGTGTGCACCTACACATCCTGCCTTGCATGCCCAGCCAGGCAGGAAGAGTGCAATTCTTGCTTTGTTTAGTCTCCAAGTGTTTCAACATCATCCACTTACATCTGCTTTTCTCCTTTGTGGTCTTAAAACAGACTTTATGGGCAAGGAGACAGAACAGAGAAACATTTTTCTCAGCAGACATTGATGGTTGGCTTTCTCCTCACTACTGCATTTTTACGTCTTTTTTGGCAGGGTTGTGGGAGCGTTATTCATTAGTGCATACACTTGTCAAATTTGGGAAACAGACTCAGTCTAAATCATTGTTCCTGCTTGCATTAGATTTCTTGCTGTGCATTTTCATAGAATCATAGGATCAACTAGGTTGGAAAAGACCTTTAAGATCAACCATTATTTTAATACTATTGGCTTTAAGAAATGCAAGGGGCTGGGAGAACGCTGCTGGTCAGCAGTCACTGGCTTTGTGGCAGAAGCGGCAGTAGAGAGCTGTCCCAAGGCAAGTGTGACTGAGGGCTCCCCTAGAGAGCTTGGTGCTTATCCTGATTGGTTTTTCTTCAGCAACTGACACAGGGAAAATGGTAATATAACACTTAAATCTTGAAGTGGCTACAAGGATGGAGAGAAATACAGCTAATGCTTGAAGCGGGTCTACCTTCTGCATTAGCAGTGTTCAAGGGATGCTCTGTACAGGTCCTCCCTTGGTGTCCAACATCGCGTCTCTTCCCCTTTGAAACACCCTACCTATCTCACGTTGTTCATTTGCAACGCTGTTCAATATGCTGATATGTTTTCCTACTAAAATCAGCTTAATGACAGCTGCTGTGTAGATGAAGAGTTGACTATGTGGGCTTTAAAACAACATCTGGACTGCCTTTGCCATTGAACAAGCTGCAGTGCAGGAAGCATCCGAACAGTGTTTCAGCAGCTCGGGGATGGACGGACCTCTTTGAGGAAGAAGTAATTTTTCTTTAGGTAATCTCTCAGATTTTTGAACAAAAGTAGCAAATCATAGCAGAGACTTAATTCCAAATTGCTGGATTTGCTCACCTCGATGTGTCAGGCTTGCAGGCCGCTTTGTCCTTTTGTCCAGCTCTGAATAGTTTTAAGCCATCAAACCAGGCTTACAGGCACAGGCTAGCGCAGGGCAGCCTGGCTGTGAGCTGGGAGATTCAGCTGCCACAGGAGTTCAGTCTCTTGCTCAGCAATTGCTTTTACCTCCTGCCATATCTGGGATTTTCATGGAAAACTTCACCTCCAAGAGTTTTGTTTAGTCTAAAACACTCAGTCTGTGAAAGCTGATAATGATGCTGCAGCCATAAATATCTGTTGCTGAAAACGAGCATTGAAGATGCAACAGATACAGCTAAGTCTAAGCACACCAGAAGGTCTTCTGCTTGGGGTTAAACTGTGGAGTGCAAATGTTTAGGCTGGGTCTTGCAGGGCTCCTCTCAAGGCTTCAGTGCAGCATGTTTCCAGTATTTGTACTTTAACTCTCTTAAATGTTCTTGTGCAAAGTACGTTGTGTGTGAAATATACAGGAATGATTCGTGTCAGGAATTTAGGCGTCCTTGTCGCCATTGCACTTTGTGTGAAACCAGCCCTCCTTTGTGACCGTGATTATCATAAGTACTCCTGTCAATAAGGAGAAACAAAGGGGATAATCTCTCCTAATCAATCGCTTTGTTTTTAAAAGGGGGACTTCCGTTTAACGGTTTGACTGGCCTAAGGAGATTAGATAACCAAGAGATACATTTTGTTACAGGATGTTGCAAACTTGGATACTAGGCAAATAACCATATAAGGTATAGAACAAAATGTTAAGACTACGTTAAGCTTGTAAGCATTTTTCTGTTAATACATTACTAAGAAAATTCAACAACGTCTTCACCGGAGAAAGACCCCAGCAAACAAGAAAAGAACAAAGGAAAAGGGCCACGTCGACATTCGGGTAAAGAAGACAACAGGATTGGCTAAAACCCAAGACTGAGAAGTACAAGAGACTGTACTCCAAAGATCCCGGTGTGCGTTGCTGGTGGAGCGGAGACTCCCGTGCGCACCCAGCGATGTTTTGCTTATTGCCTCTCTTAAATTTCTAATCAATTGTGAATAAAATCAATTGGACAAAACCCGGTTTGCGGTAAATTTTTATAACATTGTGGGTTTTTAAAGTAGAGGCTGCCTGTTATAATGCTGTTGACAAGGACAACCAAATGATGTCAAAGTCCCTCTAATTATCCCAAGCTGAAGTGTCACCTCTGCTTTCTGCCTGAGTAGATGAAAGCAGTGTTCAAAGAGATGCACTTAATACCGAAGCATTTTTTGAGGCAATCAAGAGCTCCAAGTTCTTTCCCCCTTAAGCAATCTAAATGCTAAATAGATCTTTAAAATAATTACCATATCTAAGTCGAGGAGCCATTTTCCCCTGCAAACACCTGATGTTCATTAGCAATATTTAAGGTGTCACACATCACCTCTGTTTACTCTAAGCTCTGTTGGCAGGAGTTTGTCAGCTGCCTGCCAGTGCTGAGCTGATGCTGAAGAGCTCAGGGAAACTCTTGAGCACAAATCATTTGGCCTGAGAGCAGCAGTCTGGATTTCTGTGAAACTCTTCTCTTTTCCCCCTCTCAGCTTAATTCTGGTCTCATTAAAAAGAGTGTCAGTGAACAACACCAACCTGGCACCAGCCTAAGCCAGGTCCCCAAATCAAAGATGAGCTTAGCACTGACGAGCAGTGCTCTGCCTGCTAAAGCTGCTCTACTTTATACCTCACATGATAATAAAGCTTCATTTAGACACAGGATGTATGGTTCTACCCTAGTGTTGAACCACTCCTGAATGAGTTTTCTGTCTCTGGACAAGGCCTGGAGCCTGAGACTGCTTCAGGAATCACTTTGTATTTTTATTCTGTAACTGTTTAATTTCAAGTTCATGAACAGCATTTGGAGCAGTGCCTGGCATGCAGGACCTTCCTGCCATGCCTACGCCCCAGCTGCTGCTATAAAACCCTAATTACTTTCCTTCTGGTGCAGGTCATCCTCAGATATTCCTACCAAGGATTTCAAGAGAGCTTCTCCATAAGCCTCTCTGTTTTGCCCTCTACTCCCTCCTGCCAGCCCCAGGGAAGCCTATACAGCTTGGTGAAACAGAGAAAGCAGTGACTGTTCTTTTGTTTCTGTGTTGATTCACAATGGCTGTGCTCTCAGAAGGCTTACCAAACCAAGGGCAATGGAGGAACACCTTGGTTAAGAGTTCCCTTAGCACCTACTCACAGAGATGGTCTGAATACAGCTGAGACTAAAGCACTTCTGGTAGGTGTTGAAGCAGATCCTGAGTTGTGAAGACTGAGATGTACATGTCTGAGGTGAAAACAGCTTTGGACAACAGCTGAATAGAAACTTTTTGGATTCCAGTGTGAGAGCTAATGATTCAAATCCACCTACACCATTTGGATCTGGGCTGTATGGACCCCATACATCATCTGGGGTACAGCCTGGAAAAGAGTCTGAAATCATCTGACTTTGAGACCTATGTTTCGGCTAGGATTCCATACATCCTTCTGAATGCACTCTTCTCAAAGTTCTTATTCAAATGTCTCATTTAAATAATGTGTGCTTCATTACCATGGGGATTCTTTATACTGTAATATACTGCCAAAAAGTCTGAAGGTCTTGAGTTGCTGGAGTTACTGGCACCCTTAAATGGGAGTGCTGTGCATGATAATGCTATCACCAGTGACCTCTGTGAACTCAGAACCCCCAGACATCATGCCCATTAGTAAAACAGATTATAAAATCTCAAAGGGCTTTTTTGGTGTTGCTCAGAGGAAAAGCAAGCACTGCTGTAGAAATTTCCTCTGAAACAGAGAGTAATGAATCCTGACCCAGAGGACTTCGAGCAGGTGTGAGAAGGGTTATTTGGGGGCAGCCCTTCATACCCCAGGGCTCCCACCAGCTGATCCTTTCAATCGAGTCTTAATCTGACCATAATCCCAGCAAGCTAATGAAGGGAACTGTCAGGAAAGGCTTAGTGTTGGCTGTAGTGATGAGTGACCAAGCAGACCCTGAAAGCTGTAAAAGGCTTTAAGGGGATCAATATTCTCTGTGCTCTCATTTCTAATTGGGCTTTATTGCAGGGCTCTAATTCATGTAGTTCATTAAAGGGTCTCAGATGGAGTTTCTGCAACTGAGTTTATACTCCTAGGGCATAGGATCAAAATAGCAGCAGCAAGCAATTGCCAAGGCCCCTAGAACTCATCTGGAGAGTAATTGCAAGAGGGGCGAAGCATTACACTTCAAAGAAACATGGATATGGCTAAATCAGTATTATTCATTGCATTTAAGTTTACAAAAGAAGTTATCTACCACATTAGGAGTCACTTTAAAAAACATTCCGTGCCATGAAGTAGATATTTCAAGTGCATTTCCAGTGCATGCATTTTCTGGGCCTTCATGAAGCCCATGAGTAAACAGCTCCTAAACAATAACTACACCAGCCAGAGCTCCATCATCTCCACTTCTCTCATTCTCATGACACCATGCCCAAAACACTGAACTTGTGAAAACAATGAGGAAAATATGTGGAAAATATATGGGAAAGTTGCTATTGCAACTCCTTACCTACCTTAGGTCTGCAGGGACACTTTCATCTTCCCTGCAAAACAACTGTGGAAAGCTTTGGTTGGAAATCCAACACAGAATGCTTATGTGTGTTGGATCAGATAAAAGTGCCATCCAGTCCATTAGCCTGTTTCTGTCAATGACCCACACCAAGTGCCTAGGAGAAAATGTAAGAAAAGGGCAATTGCATTGTGCTGCTCTCCCAAAACACTCACAGGGCCCCCAGAAACTTTTCATACTTTGATGTCCTTGGCAAGGAATGGCATTCGTGCATTAAACAACCATTGATGGACTTCTCTTTATGGGGCTTATCTAAGTAAATAGGAAGAGGGGTGTGTTGCAGTTCTCAGAGGATCTTCTGCATTGACTAATTAGCACTACCTGTTACTAGTTAGGGTGGGTGTCAGGTTTTGATGGAAGGTAGGGCAGGAAATAACAGGTCAATGCCTGTGTAAGGAGGGAAAGGGGGAATTGAACCAAAGTGCTCAGCATTAAGCTGTTCAGCTGGTATTAGCCTGGAACTAATATTTTATGTTATTCCAGGAGCCAAAAGAGAGCTTGGACAAAGTCACACTGGTAGTTTTTCCAATCTGAATTATGTGCCAAACACTTCTGAGGCTGGACCTCCACTCTCCCCACAACTAGATGTAAGTGATGTCTAACTTCTAATGACTATGTGCCTGGAGGTAGTCATGAATTTTTACAGAAACAGTTGAAACTATAAAATCGGATTTATGGAGTTTAAAATGTTTTATTTGAGGTATGCTGAGGGCAGGAGGTTGATAAAAATTCTGTTGGCTCCTGTTTCCCCACAGGTGGAATCTGGGGCTCCAAGTGAGATGCCTATGCTTCCTCTACATAGGGAGAATGGGGTCTGAGGAGGAAGGCAGAAGCCATCATGCTGAACAGGTTGCTCTCTAGATTATGCAACATGCTAACAAGATGATTAGCCCATTAATTATAAGATGGAGGTAGGCCTCCATTTTTCTTTGGTGTTTTCAGAAGGGAAATACTTTCTGAAGCTATGGCTGACCTGATTTGGGTGCCTTTCTGTCAAGAAACAGAGCAACGCAGTTTTGTGGTTAATGCAGCCCCTGCTCTGCTCATTTCAGACAGGGCTTGAGCTCTCCAGAATATCCGAGATGTCTTCGGTAAGATCAAATGCTTGGTTATTCTCATGTCTCTTTCTCAAGCTTTCTAGTTGAAGTTATTTCATTTTGTGTGAATAATGAGTGCTTTTACTTGAAGATGATAGAGGAAAGGGATAGAGGGTGCACTACATGATCACTAACAATTGTGTTGTAAACATGAAAAAACTACATGCTATTTTAGGAGGCATTAAATGATTCATTCCTGGTTAAGACAAAGGAGATATCATTACTACAGTATGAAGCATTGGTAAACTTAATTTAGCGCTGAAGCTGCCCAGAATGAAAACTATGTTCAATCAAAGACAAACTTAAGATAGGAAATGCTGAAGAAAACTGCTAGGATGAGGAGAGAGCAATTTGTACAGGAAGAAACTACCAAACACAAGTTACTAATCTAGCAAAACTGAGATGGGCAATGATTGCTTTTCCTGCGAGATGAGAGGAGAAGTACTTGGAGAAAATATAAGAAGATGCTACTAGCACAAAGTGGTTAGAAATTGGAATTAAACTCACTTGGCCTAGGATTTAGAAGGATACTAATTAGCTGAAAAGTGTGCTCTGGAAGAGCAGTACAAGCCAGGCAATGAAAGCACTGGCTTAGAACTGGGTAAAATTTTAGAGATGATGAACATGGAGAAGAAAAAATTCTGTATTTGAAAAATACAGAATTTTAATAATAATTCTCTTCTCCAAAGAGGAGACTTGCATGCTGACTCTGCTTCCTATACTCTGGTTGTTTCGGTGCTTCTGCTACACTCCAGTGTTACAGTGGAATAGATGTACAAGCTAAGAATTCCCTTGGAGACCAAGTTAATTTATTGAGAGATTTCTTTCCCCCTCCCCTCTTCCTGCTCAGAACCTGAGAGCAGGCATGGATAAAAATGAAATGTGGAGCAAGGTTTATTTCTCGTCCTAGTAGTGCTGACTTTCCCCTGCAAGTACAAGGTAGATACTGCATTAGAATGATTTTGCCTCCCAGTGAGATTAGGAAGCACTGGGGTGGAGGCAGGGGCACAGATGTGATTGCTTTTCCCTCCATTGTCATGCATGGCCTGTTTCTTACCTTCCCCTAGTATTTTGCGATGTCCTTGAGCTTTCCCTATCAGTACAGCACAGATTGCTGAGGCCTTTTATCTCTTATACAGATTACTTTTTTTTATGTTGAGGGCTGGAAAGGGTGGGCACAGGAGCTGCTTCTGGGTGCCAGGTCTGATGACCCCTCAGGACTAAACCTCTATGGCAAGGCATTATTCTTAGTAAGAGTACCAGAACAGTATCACATCTGACAATTCTGCACCCTGTCTCTGTCACTGGGGATTAGTTGCACTTTCCGTAGCCTGGTGAGTAAGAATGTTGTGTCATGCAAGCCCACTCATGAGTACTTGATAGCCTGCCATTTGCAGCACTATTCTAGGTGGCCTGGGGAACACTGAGTTTAAATGCCTGTATGGAATTAGAGCAGGGATTCAAAGCTCAGGTTTCCCATTTTTCATAATATGAGATGTATAGGTAGTGAGTCCAATAGAATGATGGATAGTTTGGGTTGGAAAAGAACTCCAGAAGTCATCTAATCCAGTCCTGCTCAAAGCAGGTCATTCAGTCTGGTGTCTAGTCTGGTCTTGGACACCTCTAAGGATGGGTATTCCCCAACCTCTCAGGGCCAGCAGACTTCTGTTGGGAGTGTGTGAAACCCAATGCCATTAGTAACTAAGAAGGTAATAATTTAAACTTAGGAGCCTGTTTCCTGCACAATCAACAGGATGATGCAGGAGCTCCCTGAACAGGAATTATACACACTAGATTAGATAGAAGCAGTGGTGCATTAGAGATCTGGGCCATACAAGTGTCATATTTAGCCAGTGGCAGTCCAGAAACACAGCCTCTTAAGTACACAGCCCAATTTTTTCCCTTCTCCAGATCTTGATGACATACATGGCACAAACACAAGGCATGCAACAGGCACACATGATTCCAGAAGCTGTGTGTATGTCACTGAAGGCTGATGCAAAGATGACAGCATGTAGGAACAGTCTTAGTTGGAAGGACTATGGAGACAGTGCAGGGGTTGCAAGGGCAGGTCAACTAGGGTGTGTAAGACTGGTAGCAAGATCCTTGCTAATACTCCAGCAAGGATGGCACTGAGCTGGGATATGCAAGTTTTACTTGTGTGCAGTATGCAAACTCAGCACAAACAGTAAGAATAAAACCTATAAATTGGAGCTGTGCTCAAACATCATCCAGATAAACTGTTTGTACATGCATAGTTCAGATTACAGTAATGAGAAAACTAATTGCTAGAATCCGATGTTTCCCTGTAATGAATCCAGATGGGTCTTTACTTTTCTGACACAGTGAGAATGAACCATTTATTAATGGTCAGAATAGAGAGCTGCCTTGTACTACACAAATCCAAACATCTCCATTCAGTGTATTTTAGTGTCAAATTCACTCCCCTGCTGTTTCAGTGAACGGTTATATCCAGCCAACACTAGGTCAGACTGTAGCAGGCAATATTCAGTGTAGAAAACCTGAGAAAATTGACTTATATGGCAGAGCTCAAAAGTATTCTTTTATTTCAACAGATTTACTCTTGCAGTTTATGCAGAGGTAGTACAAGTTATCTGTCATTTTATTGAGAAATGCTCAAGTCAATACTCTTGGATTTCAGTGGAGAAAGTACCAAAGGTAAGCAACTCAGATGCTCAGTCTCAGAGAAGCTGAGACTGTTACTAGCCTTAGCCATCCCCCATCTCCTGCTGGAAAATTGATAAGATTATGTTCCCTGGCTTCCCAAATACTCCTCCTCTCCCATGATAATGGTAAGACAAAGAATGTGTATTTTATTTGTTTCAGTACTCCCCATGGTCTAGCATGGTCTATGAAACTTAACGGTTTCATAGCAGTTGAAAAACAGGAGCTTGAAATTACTTCCTACTTGTTATACAGCTGCCCTGGATTTTTCTGTTTATTAGCTTTCTTGATGGGTTGTTTCGAGTTTTCAGCATAGCTGAGTTTCAGTACAATCGGGCCATTACCCAGTGGGAATTGCAAATGTATGTAACTGTTTATGTACTCTAAAGCAAAGTAGCTGGAGCATTCCCCTCCTACCTCCTGAGAGCAAATCATCTTAAGAAGCATCCTTGCTTTCAGTGCATCACAAGCTAGCACATTGCTTGGCATATGGGAATGATATCACAACCAGCAATACTGCAACTTTCTTACCGATTTCTAATGCAAGTGAAAAATCTTCTGGTTCTTCCAAGTACATGTATTAGTTACTAAGAAATATAACAAGGTGGTCTTGGTACTATTTATGCTTTTGCTTTTCCCCACTGTATGCGCCAGTGGTATTGAGCATGAAAACAGGCTGATGTAGCAATGGGAACACTGCTTTCTTGCTGTGCTTATGATGTACTGTGATGGATGTCATGATTTCAGTCTATTTTAAAAGAATGTGATGATGGAAGAAGCTGTAGACAAGTATTTTAACTCCCTAGCTTATTTCACCCTCAAAGCTGGAATGCAAACTCAATTTTTGCTTTTCACAATCCCACTACAGCATACTGAAAGAGGCTGCAGAGTGGGATTCCTATGAGAAACTAATCCTGTTATTACTGTTGTGTCAAATACAATGCAAAACCTAATCCTATTGTGGTTACCCCCTGCCACAGTACATTATTGATGGGCACAAGCATGTAACAGTAGACAAACTGGCCCCTTATATATAACAATTTATCTACCATTCTCTACAGCAGCACCTAACATGCTTGACCTTATTCTCAAAGCCTTTGCTTATTGGTGCTGCTTGGCAGTCTTATTCTCTTCTTCCCCAACACTCAGGGTCTTCTTTGTACATAGTGTAAAGTAGCATTATGGCTTTCAATAGCACTGAACTGTTAGATCAGCTCAGCCAGCTCACAAAACTTCACCTTACTATTTACATAGTGAGTAGCCATGCGAAGAAATGAGTTGTACCATTCTGGTCATGCCCCAACTTGAAATCAGTTGCATTTATCCCCATTTACAATACTGTAGAGAATGTTACCCTGTTAATCCTGCAACTGGTTAATTCTAGTTGAGTATACCTTTACAGTCCAAGACTCCAATCTGTACCTTTAGCAGGAAAACTCTGAACTAATGCAAAGGCACAAAGTACCAAGTCAGCCTTGCTTTTCTACCTGCTGTGGTGTTTCGGTCTAACGTGTCCTCCAATCCAAGCTTTTTCAGTACAACAAAACTATAAAGACATCAGCATTCAAGGTACCAAGTGTAAGACATAATTTTGCAGTGCATGCAAATTTTGCATGCAAACAGTTAAGTCCTTATCCTTCCTGAAGAGAAAATGCAGTCTGAGGCAGATCCCCATCAAAACAATTTGCCTATTCTTTTCTCAGAGGAAGGTTGGAAGTAGACTAGTTTATGGGGTCTGTGGTGTGATACATTCAGCCTGCTCTTATGCGTCACCTATCCCATAGCAGACACACTTACCTGACTACAAATGCCTCTTTTAAAGATCAAGCTTAGAGTGCAAGCAGGTTGCTGTGCTTCCCAAAACCCCTCAGGAAAGACAGTAGTCAAGATTAGGCCAGAGAAGTTAACTTGGCAGGACAGACTTTGAGCCATTCTGTAATAGAGCAAACAACTGCTGGTTCAGCCCACCATAACCTTGTGAGCACTGTTCCCTGGCAGACAGGCAAGAAAGATTTAATTTGTTGTTCACCAAAACCCACAAAATTCAGCACTCAAGTTTAACGAAAGGGTATTTTTTTATTCCTAATTAAGACTGTCTCGAGGACATAAGTGAATGTTGGAAAACCCACCCGAAGGGCACATACAGTGAACGTGGCAAAGTACAATGTGAACAGCCCTCGGGGTTCAAATAAGGTAGGACCATCAGCTAGTGAGGAAAAAGCCAAATTAAAACTCTACTGAAGATGTTACACTTTCTTCTCCATTTACACTGAAAAAAAAAGTCAAGCCCAACAAAATCCTTGCATCTTTAACAATACATTCAGTCCTGGCTAAAGAGTTTTATAAGATGGCAACAGGATGACTATAATACAAAACGTTCACTACTACACTCTGTACACGCCTGTTGTCCAAGCCCTCCCCTGAACCCAGATAATGATGGTGCCCCCATTATTTGCTGGCTTGCTGGGCCTGCCGGCGGAGGAGGACGTAGATCTTCTCCTTTATCCAGTCTTTATTGTACGGCTGGTATGTCTGAGTATCAGCACGGTAACTAAAGAGGAAAAAAAAACCACTTATAGTATTAATCTGCTCTGTAGTACATTTACCAGAAGAACTTCACAAAACAATTACGCATCCTCAAGTGTATGAAGCAGAAAGCTGTGTGCAGAACACAAGTAATATCAGAAGAAGATGGGAATTGTGGGTTATCAAACAGATTTATCCTGTTAGCTAAAAACCAGTCACCCAGCAAATCAGTAAAAACCTGAAATAAAACTAGATGCCCCAAGGACTACTGAGTGCCTGGTTCTCAGCATGTTCACATTTTAATTCCTGACTATAACTGCTTGTGGGAGACAACAAATAGAGAACCTTGGTATTTCTGAGCTCAGAATGAAGAATAGTTCCACCAGGAAATGATCCAATTTGTTTCAACAAGCCAAGCAATTTTCCAATACTACTTCACCCAAGTGTTCATGTAAGCTTTCAAGTGTTCCACTAGCACTTGGAATTTTGTGAAAACTACAATCTTTCAGGAGCAAAGATAGACTCATGGATGGATGACAAAGGATTCTTACCAGCTGCAGTGATGGCAAGCTTACCTCTACCAAACAAGGACACTTCATAAAAAGCAAATTGAAAACAAGAACCCACAGACTCATTTTCTTTGCTACTCAGGATAGTTGGTAAGAGCAGTTCACCAGCAAGATTTCTTGCCAGTGCCAGAGAACTCAGTTACTCACAACACTGTTGAAGCATAATTAGACCAAAAGTGAAAGCAAACTGTGTGAAGTTATCTGTGTAGATTCATGCCCTCCTTTTCCCCTTAGCTGTTGAAGTTGAATGTTTTTTTATGAAGGTGGTATTTTCACTGCAGACTTCAAGAACTACTCAAGTTCTACTCAGTTTTTAAATCTTGGTACATACATTTCTAACCAGATAAGAAGGTTGAGATTTCATTGGTAAGAAGCTAAACAAAAATCCAGAGTTAACTCAAATTACAGTTCAACAAATTACAGTTCTTGTCTAAAGATAAAATCCCTAAGCATACTGTTTCTAAGAAAACCTTGTTACTTAAAACCCAGCATGACTGGTTCAAGGACATAGAAAGTTTCAGTATATATTGATATAGTAATAGTAGCATTTCCAGTGCAGCATAAGAAATGTTAGTTTCAGAAAAGTGACTGATTTATGTCCCCATATCAATCCATTCATAATGCTACACCACAAGAACAGATAGCAGGTACTTTAGGAATCTTCATGAACACAAGACACATCTGGTACGCTATGTGCTATGTGTGCCATCTGGTGGAAAACTATGAGCTGAAGTAGAATTGGCAAGATAATGAGTTTACAAGCCTGATTAAGAAAGGCAGAATATTGCTAGGAAACAGTTACTACTTCCTGAAGAAAGCAGCTAGCTTCAGTCTGTTAGATAAATTAAAACAAAGTGTCTTTCAAACTGTGTCAGCCTAGTGCTTTGAAACCTGAAGATCAAACATGTCAGAACGTCTAGGGAAAACTAACTGCAGAAACTAATCCTGTTTTACTTATTCTACTGAAAACATTGTTAAATGCCATTTATAAGTCACTACCAGTAACATAAGGTTCTATACATCAGAAAGCAATCTGATGCTCAGTTCTGGTGCTTTTCAATAGCCTTTTATTTTAAATGTATTAACTGGCAAAGGCTGTTCACTGTGCATCTACATGAGTACTTGCACTGGGGTTTCAAATGGAGCAGTAATTCTAGAATTCTTATATTCAAAAGCCTAACACTATGGTCTTTTGTTACTTAAATATGAAATCTGTATCATTATTCCTATGGAATTTTTGTGGTTAGTATCACTGTCATATCAAACTGTCACCTTGAAATGTATAGTGTGGAAAGTACTCATGATCTGGATTAAGTGATTTTTTTTTTTACAATGTTGTGTTTTGACGAGTGAAATTTAACATCTGGTTTTACAGTGCAGTCAGAATTGAAAGCACACAAGACCACCTTTACTCATAACTTTAAAATGCAGATGAGAACTGGAGATAATATATTCATAAGAATAGTTAAAATAATTAGCTAGGGCTCTCTGAAGGACTGATCTCTCAGGAACAGATCACTTCACTAGGATTTACAAAACCTTTCATCTTGCTGTATCTTGACCGAAATAAAGAGCTGGCCACATGCACTTCTTGTAGACTTCTACCATACCACTAGTACAGCCCTCAGCTGAGTAAAATTCTGTAATCATTCTGCTTCTCTAAGAATTGGACCAACTGCAGATACAGCCCAAATTTAAACAGATTCTAGCATAAATAAATAACGCATGTGGTTGTATTCAACTGCTGGATTTCAGTATTTGAAATGCAGGAAGCTTCAATGTGACTAAAATCCAAGTGGAACTGTCAGTTTCTAAGCTTTCTCTACAGGTGCTGCATTCCAATGTAGTTAACTGATGTGGTCAACATGGCATGCCAGCTGCAACACTGCTGCCTTACAGTTATTGCATACACCACCCAGAACCCCGCCAGATTTCACACAGAACATGTAAGAGTTTAGATGTGAGATTTCTGACTTCTTTAAGCCACTGAAATGGACTTATATAAGTCAACTTACACAAGACAGCTGAGGTCTGCCAAATCATCAATGAAGTCAAACAACTGGCTGATATCATATGTAATGGATGGACTGTTTGGGTTCATTCTCTTCAGATGCTCTTCATACATTTTACAGACTCCTACAGAGAAACAAGAGCAATGTTAAACACAACTGTTATTTGCTGAAACTTCTTCAGCTACTGAACCACAAATATCAGGAAAGTTTAGAGATGATTACCATGAAAACAGAGACATAACCATCTTACTCAGATTCTGAGGATTTGAAATGCTTTTGCTTTAGCTATTTGCACGGAAACATAATACTATAAAATCAGGTAAGAGGCATAGAAAGAAACACTGTCATCATCAAGAGGGAAAGTTTTAGTTCTGTCAAAGATGTAACTTTCCATGCAGTAAGCTCCAATGGAAACAGGAAATTCCTTCTGATAAATTTAAGACAGCAATTGCATCATATATTCCTACTGTAGAAACACCTGAGAGAAAAACTAGTATCACATACAGCTACTCAAATCTCAGAAGAAAGATAATTCTTGATGAAAGAATCAAATAGGGATTCTGATGTAAAAGTGACAGCACAAGTGTGCAGATGAATTTAAATCAGTTTTATTTAAGCTAACCCATAAATAATTCAGATATATTTCAGAAGAATATATAATGGAAGTGAGCACAGAGGCTTTACATGGTCTTTATTAAGCTTTTGTTTGCCTGGCAAAACTTCCTGAACTAGAATTTTTAATGTTAAGTGAATGTCCACATTTAAATCATACAGCTGTAATATCTCAATCTTTTTTCCTAGCTCACTGTGTGTCTCAAAGTCACACAGGACTTTTTCTCTGGCATATATGCTACAAGCCCGCAAATTATGTAGCAATTGCACACACACTTTTATTTCATACATTATTTCCAGTATCAACCTTTCCTTTACATGGCTAGCACAAAAATTAGCAAGAGTTGCATTCAGGCAAGACTGCTGCATGCGAATATTGCCTGCTGTCACAAAATGTATGTAGTTCCATCTAGTTTAATCAAACAGAGACATTTAATGTAAAAATGAAGTTTTAGAAATTAATAATAACTAATTTTTAGTTTGCTAAAACATAAGTAAACTAAAATAAGGGGACATTTTTACTTTTTTTTTTTTTGCAATTACCTTGGGAGAACATAAACAGCAACTTATTTTCTTACTAAGTCTGGGAATATGTCAGAATGGGGCTTTAACAACAGTTTTGACTACCATGTCTGCACCCACCTTCCATGCACTCATTCACCGATTCATAATCGGCATATGTTCTGCCTTCTGGCCTCTTGGTAGGCTGGACAAGTAGAATTGTGTGAGACTGAAAAACAAAAGAAACACCAAGAAAACAGGTTACTTGCAAAATCTGAATGATTTTTTTTTAAGTGATTTATCTGGATGAAGCATTAAGGAGAAACATAATATTAGAACACTGAACTGGCAATCAAGGACACAGGCATTTTCCAAAAGCACTTACTGTTCATATAAACGGTGTTAAAAATTTTTGGTTCCTATCAATCTCTACAGAACTTTAAAATGTCTAAAATCACCAAGAAAGCAGCTACTGTGCTCAAAAAGGTATCACAGAAATGGTAATTTCTATTTAAATGCAAAAGCGAAGCAATAAAGTCAATCCATAAAAGCCATGCCATTAGTGCACTTACTTATTCCATTCTAAATGCAAGCTATTAGTAAGATTTAAAATACCCCAATTAAAGAGCAAGGAAGGAATCCAACTTCATCATCACTCTCTCCTTAAAGATTTTAACAGAAATGACTATTTTGAGTTATTCATTTCACTTCAGCAGAACACAAATTATACAACAATACCACACTTAGTATTCAAGATGATTTCCTGCAAAACAGATGCACTGATTTTTCATACTTCAGTAAGTCTACTGAAACAGCAATTATGGCACAGATAATAGTTCCAAATGTCAGGATCTGTAGGCTTGTTCTTCTGCTGGAAAGACTTAGATGGTTGTACAGTCTGTGGCTTGCTTTATTTCTGTAATAATTTTCACTTGGCTACAGCAAATAATCTGAGCAAACAAGAAAGACTTTTGAAGTGTACACAATCTGTGATCTAATTAACAGGTTACACAGCATGGAAAGTTTGCAAGCACATTACAAAACACCATTTCCAGTGCTGCTAATTGAATCCAACATTTTCAATGCTAATATATGAAGTGAGCACACAACATGCAATATTCATGGAGGTAACTGCGGAGTAAGACACACTGGAAACAAGTGCCTTAGTGTATTATTTAGCTTAAATTAATTCTGACCCACACTTTGGATGTACTGGTGAGGATACCAGTTCAGTGTTCAAGTAGAGTGACAGAAAAATGGCAAATACTAGGATTTACCAGGAACATACATGAAAACACTACATTTTTGTACCATGATAGCGTTCCCACACTTGGAATAGAGTTTTCAGCTCTTTAAATTCTGTCTTACATAACATGATAGAAAGACACTTGGAGAAACTCAGTAAAAAGTTACAGAGTGTTACATAGCAAGACTTTTCCCAATCAGAAATGGAAAAAGAGGGGAACTCAGAGCTACAAACTGCAACAAAAATCACACAAAGGAGACTAGATCATGAAAGGCAGTTCACTTTCATGTATGCCAGAAGATGCCAGATTTGAAAGGAATTTCCCAAGGGGGGCTGGTATCTGGCTATTCCTAAGTGCATTGTGCTTGAATAGGTGTGTCTTATCAGAGAGTTCGAATGATTGCCAAATTTTATTATAAAATACTTTTCCACACTATCATTTTCACTTGCTGGTCACTGATGACAAGGCTTGGTTCCAGCACTTGCAACTCTGACTTCTTGGGAGCATATGACTAAGAATCTCTGATTAACTAACAACAATTGGATGAGATGTCAGGTGCCAGTTTGGTCAGTGTGTCTTGCAAACTATATTTTGGGTGTCTGATTACAAACACATACTCATCTCTTTTAACAAAACTCAGTATTAAGAAAAAGTTCTACTTGCTGACAAAACCTAAGAGAGCACAGCTAAAACTGAACTGTTTGATAACTGAGTAAATTTTGTACTTTGTCTCTCAGTATTTTGCTGTGGAATAAATTTAGGTTTTCTGGCTATAAATATCCAGACTATTCCTCCCAATCTTTGAGTGTTGAATGAACGTACATATTCTGAGATTATCCCAATAATCAGATTACAGGAAAATTTTAAAAAAAAGGTGAGCCAGACATGTAAGACAGTTTTTTCAGAAATTTACAGCAGAAATTATTTGTGTTTCTGGCTTTTTTATCACTTCAGACAGTTACAATATCCCTATCTGATACTGGTGTGGAAATTACTGAAATGAACACCACTGGGGCCATCATACTATATAATTAATGCATTACATCTCAAACATTTATTTGGGAACTTTGTATTAGTTCACTTATGGGAGGGGAAAAATAAAAACGTTTTGATCAAATTTCTCCTTCTCTCCTAAAAGTAAAAAAAAAGTGACTTGTTCAGAAGTCTGAGAGAAGTTTTCTCCAACTATTACCTGTCCTACTGAATATGTAGCTAGATGACAGGGCAAAAATGAATGTAACTAATAACTATTATGTCTTCCTTTAGGTATAAGAAAACTAAAAGAAGGGGAAGATCCATAAAACTTTAGGTGCTAGGACCAGGTTGTCTGGAACAGCCCAGTACAGACTCTTATTATTCTGATGGCATATGTTGGGCATTCTTGCATTTTCTTTAAAAGCAGATCTGTGCTGGCTCTTGTTAAGCAGATCACTGAATGCGATACCACATGGTTTATACCACAATAATCCCAAACCTCTAAAGAGTACGTTAGAAAGTGCTCCAGTTACTGAAGATACAAATGTGTACAAATGGTTAAGGCACTGTTGACAGTCAAACCAGCAGGAGCTAGGCAGCATCTGCACAAAGAGGCTTCCACCAATTGTAATTTATTCAACAATAAAGTAGGAAAAAAAACAAAAACCCCTCCCCCAAAAAAAGCCAAACAAAAAACCCAAAACAAAGGAATATAAGCAAGTGTTATAAGATATGCAATGATGCAAAAACAAGTAGTATATTGCATGCAAATAAATGCCTTTCAGTTACTTCTGCAAGGCAGAAAAAGTGGTTTAAGGTTTGAGTGTCCATAATTCCACGCTGGACAACAGGGGCGAGAGCTTGTGGCTGCTCTCCCTAGTAGAAGCTAACCGCTTATGAGCGGGTACCAGACAGATGCAGAAGTTTGCTGCAAACCTAGAAGCAGCCGCCCTTCCACTGCAGGGCAACAACTTGCTTCAACACTTTCAAATTTATTAGATGAATGTACTAGTAGGCCTTTGTGCTTTAGTGTGCTATTCAAGCAGCCCACCAGCGCAAGTTACCGCCTTTCCCCCCTCCAAGCGCTGGGAAGGAGCCAGGAAAGCAGCACGGGCAGAACCCTCCCCAGTTCACGCCGATCAGCCATTTAAGGTAGGCATTTGCGAGGACAACGCTCGCCGGGAAGAGCTGCGCTCCCAGAACCGCCCTGGGACGGGGCTGAGGCTCCTGGCCAAGCCCGCTCCACGCCAGGACGGCCATTCCCCCCACCCCCTCCTTGCCGAGAGCAGCGGGCCGTTGTGCCGGAGAAACCCTGCCAGCGGCGGGGCACTCTCGGCTCGGGCCCGGAGAGGCGGTCGCAGCCTCCCCCATTGCCTTCCGCGCCTTCCCGCCCATGGCGCCGGCGGCCCCCCTTGCCCTAGGCGGGGTAAGGAACCCCGTGGGCGGCCAGGCAGGGCTCCGCTGGGCCGACATGCCCCGCTCACCATCACGGCTCCCGCTCCTCAGCACCGCCGCAGACAAGAAGCGCGCGACGATCCCCCCACAATCCCCCGCGCCCGCCGGAAATGCCGCGCTAACGGCTGACCGCGGCAGCTTGCGCACGCGCACGCAGACAGCTCATCCGGCGGGGGTGGCGCTGAGGATGCCGGGAGTGGCCGGCTGAGCCAGGCTGGAGGGGGAGAAACCGTCTGGGCAGCCATCTTTGATGAGGGAACCGCTCCTTCCCGCCGCGGCCCCAGCGAGGTGCTGGGCGGGCTCGGCTTCGGCAGCCATGTTGAAGTCGGGAAGCGGGGTGGAGTGTGCCCTGGAAGGGGAAGTGCTGGGTTGCGGAGGTGCCACTTGGCGTCTGAGGCAGCGGCCGGGCTGAGGCATCGGTTCCGCGACTCCTTGTGCCTTCTTCTCGCTTTCCGCCACCCCCTGTACCCTTTACGCCGTCTTTCCGCCCGCTGTAGCCCCGTGTCCCCTCGGGGGCGGTAGGTGCAGGGGAAGGTCTCGCTGCCTCAGGTGAGGGCCGGGCCTGCCTGCCCCGGGGTTCCCCAGCAGCGGTGTTGGGCGGCCCCGGCGGCATTGCGGTTGCCGTACGCCCCGCCCGGAGGCGCTTCTGCCGGGGTCCGAGCCGGACGGAACCGTCGGGCAAGAGAGCCATGGCTGGCAGCCCTTCTTGGGAGCTTGGTGTCTGCACGGGTTAAGGCGTGCGGACGAGGTGGAAAAGTTGCTCTCGAATTTCACTTTAAGGGACCGGACAGAACGCAGCGAAATGGATGACTTCCGCTCCATCTGCCTGCTCTCTCTGGCTATGCTGGTGGCCTGCTATGTGGCAGGAATCATCCCTTTGGCAGTTAATTTTTCCGAGGTAAGACAGCTTCGCTGAAATGCGCTTTGGTTGCTAAGGGCGAAACTACAGTTAATGCTGTCCCTTTGCAAGTGTGGAAACGCTATTAGGGGTGGTGTCGTGATTTAAAGCGTTTTAGGGAAGTTGTGAATGTGGTGCTTATTCAGAATCGCAGCGTAGAATTATGCTTATCTTTTACAATGTCTGTAAAAGCCATTTAAATGTGCCCGATTTGAGCCAAATTGTCTCAGCCACAGGTGAAGCAAAGTCATAGCATGTATTGGAAAGACATGCTAGAAGCTGCACATTCTTGGAAGCTTTGTGTCAGAAACTACTGAGCTCAGAGGTTAACTTATTATGTGTCTATGGGGTACTCAAATTAGGACTTTTTAAAACGATTCTGACAACGATTGCTGAAGCAGGTGATGATGATTGTTAGTCTCTGTAAGTTTTCTAATGTGCTCTGCTGCCCGAGGGGTTCTTCTCTTTCTGATTGATGATTGCTGTTTAGAGGTATATGGTAGTGAGAGCCTAGTTGCTCTAAGGCAGTAAGAGCTCTCTTATGAGAGACTTTCCATTTCTACTAAGAGCAGCGGTTTGGAAAGCAAGAAGAAAAGTTTGGATAGTGCTGGAGGAGAGATGTGATTTGTGCTGACGTCAAGTCACAGAGCTAGTTGCACTTGGCCTTTGAGCCCTTTATTACCAGGAGGCTTTGGGAGCAGTACACCATCAGCAGCATGGAAGGAAAGGCAGTCCTGTTTGGTAACAGTACAGTTCAGCTAAATGATTGAAACATGACTTCCTTCTGATGTTTTTACGTAAACATTAGCATAGTTCTGTTTTGCCATTGCTTTGATGGACCTTCTCTTATGTGTCTTCAGTGGTGTTGCTTCTGTTGTCTCTTCAAAACTCACTTTTGTGCTGAAGCCTAGGAAGTGTTTTCTTGGAATTTTACTGAGGGCACTGCCTAGCAGAATTGTTTCTTTTTTATTTAGTTTTGAATTTTCTCATGTATTTGCTTGATAGTCACCTGTTGCATCAGACTTTATCTTCAGTGGTGTTTGAAGATAGTATTCTTGACCTGTGTTTATGTGGTTCTTATATATTTTTATAGCTGAATCATGGGGCTTCTAAGCCTTTTGGGGCTCCCAGCAGCTATAGAAAGACAGTTCTATTGTGGATCCAAAACCAACACTGTATAAGTAGTAATCAAGTACTTAATAGTCTTCTGTGTGTGTAGCATTTTACTAACAGTACCTGCATATGCTGTCATGTTCATTGTGGTATTTTGAACTCTCAGAAATCCTTGACTGAGTTTACACTTGACTCAGATCAGTATAAAACTTCAGCAAAGTCAGGTATGACTTTACTGGTGGTAAAAAGGTACAGACTGCATAGAGCTTCACTGTATTTGTGTATGCAGATATACCCTTTCTGCTTAATGCTAATTTGTAGTAAGTACTGTGTTGGACTATTTTGTACTGAAAAGGACATGGAGACTTCTCTTGAAATAATAACTTGTTAGTTTGCATTGTTTTAATGGATCTTTAGAATTCACAGATGCTCAAATAAAAGCAAGCAATTGTAATAAACCAGTATTACTTCTAAAGCTTATTTCCCCTGTGTTTATATACATATGTGAAATAGATTATGGTGCTGCAGTATTAAGATAATCCTGGTTTTCCTTGTAAGATACTATATTTTATTTTTTTTTCAAAATTACTTTATGAACAGTGGGTATTGAAGATTATCTTTTCATGTGCATTGCCACCATATAACAATTTACTTTGTATAGTTGTTATATATGCCATGTGCATCTCTTGCATATTACTATTTGAATATTCCCCAGTAATGCTGCATTTGTGCCCTTTTTGTCACATTGGCTTGTTTTCAGAAAGTTAGCTGTGCATTTTTCTAGAGCTTCCTATGTCTCCTAGGCAAGTGTTGCCTCTTTGGGTGAGACTAAACAGCTTGTGTCATCGTGGTGCACGAAGGAGAACTGATGGCATAATAAGGATATGCAACAAGTGTTTTCCTGTTAGTTAAACAGTGACCTCTGTCTCCAGGTCCTTGGTATTGAACATTAGTATTTTGGTAGCACCCAGACATCTCACTATGCATGGAAGATGATAATAGTTCTGCCACAGAATGTGTGCTGCACAGTTGTTATGAAGATCTAAACTCTCATGATTGCTATGTGTGATATGTCTTACAGACATGATGGGAAACAGCCTCTGCAAGTTGTGTTTCAGAATCTTTTAGATGTTTATATAATTGCATTTTCAGTACATGGCTTTACCCTGTGACTACAGCATTGACAGGCTAAAGTCAAACTGTTCTGATATTGGTAAATCAGAATATAGTCAGTTTGGAAGGGGTGTGGGAGGGGTGATGTTTCTATAAGCTTTTTTCCCCCCTGATTAGAATATAATTAGGAAGATAATCCTTACTAACAGTAGCAAGTACTTTTAAACTCTTTGCATGTTTTTTAATCATGTTGTACAAATTCTTAATGAAATACAAATTAAGCTATAAAAACCATTAAGTTTATGTACTTTTTGTTATGGTTTAATTGCAAATTTGCAATACCTGTGTAAAAAATCTATTTTAAAACCTGCCTTTGCATAGGGAAAGGGGAATTACCATGCTCTTTAATGACATGAAGAGCGGAATATGATTTTATATTGCCTCAAGTGCCTTTAAAAACTTTATTACATTTTAAAATGCTACTGGAAGGCTTAGAAGTGGTTATAAACCCAGGCACATTGCTCTGCATTTATGCATCTCCAGTCAGATTAGAAAAAGAAAAAAGACTGACACGAAATATGCCCCATTATCAGTTTGGTGCAGTTCCATTATTCAAAGTCTCATTTGAGTAAGCCTTTTTAAATTATTTTTTTATAATTCTGCTTTTGGAGCTCTTTCTCTTAAATTACTTTTCTGTCCACAGTATTATGTTTTTAAAGGAAGTCTGTTCTTTTCTTTGTTGTATAAATCTAGCTGACTTACCAGTTTACACTCCTAATTGCCCAGTGTGTTCGTAGGCGCATTTACATTGTTGGTTCTCTTGTCTTAATGTTTTTGCTTTGGCAATTTATTTTTTTTCTTGTATTTTATTATTTAGTTTGGCTTTTTTTTTGGAACAGGCAATTTATCTTGTGCTGTGCCATACCTAACAGTGTTTTTAAGGGACCCGCATGTTAAAGTATAATTTCTAGTAGGAAGAATATACTGAAAACAGACCTAGAATGAAGATGAAATGTAGAGTTGCAGACATGCTTCAAAATTCATCCAGTTTCAGTCTGTGTTTGTCTCTACAGACCTTACATTTTGAGGCCCCAGTGGGTAAATTAGACCCAAATAATCATCAGTGCCAAATATAACAATTCTTGCTGTTTTCAAGTATGCTAGTTTTCATTTCTTGTCTGATATAAGCAATGGGTCATCTTTAATTTTCATTTCCTGCTTCACATGGTTGTGTTGGATACTGGATATGTTTGCTTCTAGAAAGTTCTTAGAAATATGGGACTATGTAACTGGTGCTCTTGAATTGAAATAAGCAAGAGGTTTAATGGATAATTCCCCTCTCTGCCCCCAACCTCTGGAGAGTAAAGAAAGTATTTTTATTCTTAAAGGTAATACTTCTTTTGTACTTGCTTGCAGGAAAGATTAAAGTTGGTGACTGTTCTGGGTGCTGGGCTGCTGTGTGGAACTGCCTTGGCAGTCATTGTGCCAGAAGGAGTACATGCACTTTATGAAGACATTTTGGAAGGTAAGAGCCGAACTCAGCCACCCTTGTTCAAGATAACTTAGGTCGTGGTGTTAGGCTATACTGAATATTGTTTCTAGGGCTTTTAACATGAGATTGATGGAAGGGTTTCACAGCAGCATGGTACAAAGCCATCACAGGATCACAAAATTGCATTAGGCATGAAATTGCATGTTTATGGTGATTTGACAGAAGGATGTGATCGGGCAGTGGACTGATGACTTGCTGAGTGATCCAGTCATTTGCCAGTCCAGGTAGTGTACTGTTCATGGGACCACAGCTATTTATACCAGGTCATTTGTAGTGCCCCTTTTTCTGGGATAAGATAAACTTCAATTTTGATGGAACTTCAAAGGAAGTGTAGGGTTGCCTTTGGCAGAGAATGAAACTGGATAATTTGCTGTTGCTTTCTGCAGTTTAGACTGCTTCTCAATTAAAGCAGTTGTAGAAAGTGTTTTATGGATCTTTATGTACTTTCCCTCATGAAAATTTCTGCCTTTGAAGCTGAAGAATTTATTGGAATTAAGTGACCTTAATATACCTGACTGAAAATTATTATTATATAGGGCTAATTTACAGAGTAGGAGGCATTTCCTTCTTGGGTGAAGGTATTCATTATAATGAAGCAGATATCCATGCATGGTTCCATATTCAAGCATCCTGTTCTAGTCTGCTATCACCATTCTTCAAAACCTCATAGCCTTTAATGAATAGCTCAAAGCTAATGCTGATTGTGTCATGTAGGCACAGGAGTGTGGAGCACATCTTATACCCCAAAGTCTTAGTAAACCGCAATCTGAGGTTATGACATTATTTGAAATAGTCAGGGATCATTGCCTCTGAATGTGCTTTAAAGCTTGCTTTAGCTTGTGCTATTATATTACTGTTGCATGTATGAGATTTTTCCAGTATGCTAAGAATCAGAAATTTGTCTGCAGATAAATAACAACTACTTAGTGGTTACAGGAGAAAGGACTAAAGAGTTGAGGCTGCACAGAACTTTGCAAGTGCCTGTACCATTATTGCTTTTCTGGGTTTGAGAGATAATTGTAATGCTGTGCTTTTCTTGTACTACTCTTTTTTTTATATATATATTTCTTGTTTCTGCACTGTTTTAAATTTCATTTTAAATACGCTATAATTTATCTTGTTTTAGTTTCCACTGAATTTGTTCTTCTACTTAGATTTAAAGTAAATAGAAGAATAATATGAAATCATCCTTTATCAAGAAGTGAAAGAACCCCTGATTATGCTTTTATACTGTACTGTAATTTGTGCACTCTAATGTAGGATGTCTCTAATGAGCTGTAGTTACATGTTTGCTCTCCATTCAATTCTAATTTGAAGTACACTAAACTTTCCTTGTAATGATGTGGCTAGCAGTAAAAACAATTGCTGTGAATGTTTGCTTTTTTCCCCCCCCCACTAAATGGGGCATACTGTTCATGTATGAAATGTACAGCCTGCTGTCTAGAGCTATTATGCTCTATAACTTAAGGTTTAGTACATGGAGAAAAAAGATACTTCCCATTACTGCAGTAGTAATATCAGAAGTATTCACCTAGGAAAAAAATAATTTGTTCTGTGAATGAATTCAGACTCAATTCTAACTCTCAGTATTGTGTCTGAAGCCTGTCTGTAAAGATTTTTTGTATTGCAGAGGCAAGATTTATGGGTATTACAGATTTAACTGCAAAAAATATTTCCAATATTTTTCTTATAAACTTAGGATAATCAAAGCTAAGCTTAAGATCGTGAGAACTTGACAGCTTTCAGTGCATTTTTGTTTTAATTCACACATTAACATAATGGAGCCTAGAAAAGGTGCCTAAAGGAACACTGAGTTATATTCATGTAACTTCAGCAGGGGGATGTAGGAGGGAAGAGAGAGGCCTTTATTTTCCCAGTTTCAACTGTAATTTAACTCTGAGCCTGGTTGCTTGTTACCAGAACAGGTGTTTGTCACTGATACAAAAGTAATTTACTTCTGTATTTTTCCACAGAATAAATAGCTTTTAGTTTTTGACCTTATAGGCTGAAAGCAAATAGCGTATCATGGTTCAGATTATTATTTTATCATAAGCCTATGTGTATGTGTAGTGAAACCTTGTTTTGAGTATTACCAGCAAATAAAATTCCTCTGACAATGAACACTGTCACAGAGATTGTCCTGAGTCACCCACTATGTCATATGGCTTGACGGGATCTGAAGCAAAGTTTACTTTTTAATATAGCTGTCAACGGTCCTGTATGGTATTGTTATTTTATTGCACAAATAAGTTAGTGAAAGCTCTCAAGGGCTACCAAGCCTATTCTGATGTGCTTTGTCTGTGGTAATGGCACTGGGCAGCACTGTGTAGAGTTGGATGGATATTACAATTGTGTCTCATTCATAAAGGCATATGAATACTCCAGCAAGAAAATAAGTTACTAGAATAAGTCAAGTTTTTGCTCCTAATGTCTAAAACCTCTGAAGAGTATTTGCCAACCGAAAGACCTCCCCAGACTGACAAAAGCTTTACTTCTGTCACTTAAGCCACAGATGCTGGGGGAGCCCTAGTTTATGCTCTGCTTCATTTTGTTTGTTGCCATAAAGGTATGTACGTGAAAGTTGTACTGTTACTCACTTTAAATAAAATAGAGTGAACTTTAAAACTGTAAGGTTGAAACAGGAATGATGTCTGAATTGATTGTAATTGTAGTTCAACACAGACTATTATTACCTTGGTTCAAGGTAGTTTCAGGGTAGCTCAGTGAGACAAAGTAAAGGACTTGGGGTAGGGCATGGAATTAAAACTTGTGTAGGGAAAGGAAATAACCACACAATATTCAACCCCAGGGCTTGGACTTCCTAGGTTTCTAGGATGGTACTGACATTTGTAGGATAGTGTGCTGACTTAATTGTTCTAGTCTGTATCAATGCTAACTTATTTAACTAGAGACTGATGCTTTGAGATAAGAAGTTGATCTTAAAAAGTTGCATTAGGTCTCAGTGGATTCAACCTATTTTATTTCTTCACTCTACATTTTCTTACTTAAATAAAGATTATGACTTAATCTGCTTGACAGTATCTCTCAATACTGACAAAATTGGCAACTTCAGTTAAAAAATGAATTATTCAGCAATTTTTATCAATCAATTTGCATTTAAAATGCAGACTTTAAACAAAGTAGCCTGGCCATGTTTAGTCCTGTCTCCTAATCTGTTTGCTTATGTGCCACAGGGAAGCATCACCCGGTGAGTGAGATGCAGCATGTGATGGAGTCTGAGAAGGTGGCAGAAATCCCGGTTGCACATGAGTATGGCCATGACCATTCCAGGTTACATGCCTACATTGGTGTATCCCTTGTCCTTGGCTTTGTCTTCATGCTGTTGGTGGATCAGATAGGCAGCTCTCATGTGCACTCTACAGATGGTAAGTAAAGATTTACTTCATTTAGACTTGCTGATTGATTGACTTAGTCTTAATTAGCAAGTTTCAATTTTTTTAATGCTACTGGGATTGTATTTGACCAGTCATGTTGAGAGTTTTAGTAGGTGCTTTACAAACAAAAAGCAAGGTCTGTGGTGAAGTGTTCGTGCTAAAAATCTGTCCTGGAATTCAGCATAATCTGAGAGCTTCCTTGCTAACATGAAATAACTATACGAGCACATATAATGACACTCTAGTCTGTTTTACAGTATCACCCATAGGTGATTCTTTTGGCTTTCCAAAAACCTTCAAGTTAGTCTTGTCTTATCTTTGTTTGGTTTTCCTATGTAATTTTCATACATGTAGGTAAAATTTGCAAAGAACAGCAAGTTACCTTCAGTAAGACTCCAGAAATGACTAGATGTAAACACTGGTACTTTTCTGTAACTGCACAGCCGCACTCCCCTACTGGTCTAGAGCCTCACTTAGTTCCACATGCTTTCTGCTTAGAGCAAAGGTATCTCAACATTATTGAAGACTGTTAAGATGCCTGCGGTTGCCTTTGTTTTCTGCCTATGGCTTCACGCTCAGGCTGAGTGCACCAGGGGTGTTTTACCTTCTGAAAAGATATTTTATTGCCTTTGGCTGCTCTTTTTCTCCTACATAATCTCCTCTGATGATGGAAATTGTCCCTCAAAAATTAAGGATTTTGTCTTGAAGGAAGCATAAAATGTGTGCACACACACAGATATTTTGGTTGGATCCTCCGAAGTTCGCAGTGCAGCTCTTGAAATGCCTCTATGGGGTTAGTGTTGTGGGACAGATGGGAAGCCAGTGCAGGGGCTGTGACACCTCTCTGCTCCTGGAGAAGCATAAATGGAGCCACAATTATGTCTAGCTGATTTTCAGAGCTTTTCAAAGGAAACAGTAGCACTAAGGATGACAAGGCCAGCAACTGACAGGAGAATCTTTGGTTTGTACAGTTTATGACCCTTTTCTGTGTCTTTGATCAGAGCAAATACCAGGAAAAAATTGTTTTGTGTTAGAGATAACGTGCTATAAAATAGAATATTAAGTAAAGCGTTATCTAGTCTGTACCTCTGTCAGAAGAAATGTAGTAGTGTTTTTGTAGTGTTTTTTAAAATTACCATAGAAGAATGTTTTTCTCATTTGAACCAACATCTGGTAGTTTTGTTGTCTTATAGGTGGCTGGATTTTATTATCATAGAATAGTTCGGGTTGGAAAGGACCTTAAGATCATCTAGTTCGAACCCACCTGCCCTGGTCAGGGATGCCTCACACTAGACCCTGCCGCCCAAGATTCTGTCCAGCTTGGCCTTGAACACTGCCAGGGATGATTTACCACTTCCGTGGGTAACCTGGTCCAGTGCACCCCCCTCACAGTAAAAATTCTGTTGGCCAGAATGGAATATGAAACCAAATGTAGCTCTCTTTGGGTTGTTGTTTTTTGTTGGTTTTTTTTTGTTGTTGTTGTTCTGGTCAATCTAAAATTCAGAGGAAAAAATCTCTGTGAATATCTCCTCCTATTTGATAGGAGCATTCCATCACAGTCGCACAAATGCAGCTTACACAATGAATTGCTCAAATAGGCTCCCTTAGCTTCAGAGGATCAATCTGACTGAAGAGAATACATTACTTGTTAGCCAGCTCCCTTCCCTGATCTGACTCACTGGGCAACTGTGTGGGTGCCTGGGCACTGGGGAGAAACTGGAGGTGGGGAACAGGAGAGAAGGAATAGGACTGGACTCTGTTTCAGTTACAGTGCAGACTTATAAAGTAGCTGTGTAAGTGTGCCTGCATCAGTATACTGACCACTAGTATAGTGAAGTAACAGCTGTTCAACTGCTTGGAATTAGACAGTTGAACAGTAAGAGGTTTCTATACCTGTGTAGGACTTGCCTGCTCTGTTCATTGCAGTGATCCTTTGTACATCTTCGGTGCTGATTGCATAGTGGTGGACATTGCCCTCTTGTGCTGTGTAACGAGCTGACCTGCAAATGTCTTCAGAGTGGTTGTCAAACATTTGCAGTCAAAACACTGGATCTCAAGCAACACTAGCTGCATTCCTTCTCTATGATCACTAACGTTGGAGGGAAGTCTTTGCAACTGCTGCCATGACAAGTAGAATTTATTGCTTATTAGGAATTGTCATAGGATCAGTGCAGCAGAGACTGCCGCAGACTGTCACCTGAAGGAAAATGCCAACATTGGGCTATGCGGGAAAAAATCATCCTGACTCTTCAAGCACCTCTGGATTCTGGGCATGCCAAAACTAGCTATTCTTCCCCTTGGTAGCACAGAACTCTGACATTTGGTTTCAGGAGGTTAAGAAAAACAACTGCTGCTGCCTGTATTAATGATCCTGTAAATTGCAAAGCATTATCCATGATTCTGTCAGTTGTTAACAGAACTTCAGGTGATTTGGAGGTGTTAGGTACCATACTATTTTACAGTAAATGTCATGCAGAAATACAAAGGCTGGTAGTTTTGAATATAACTGCTTAAGCAGCTGGTAGACACATATGCAGTGATACATATTTCTCCAGCATAATTTATGTGTTTGTTCTCTTAACTTTCCTCATTATCATTTCAGATCCAGAAGCTGCAAGATCTGGCAATTCCAAAATCACAACAACACTGGGACTAGTAGTCCATGCTGCAGGTAATCTGGGACCTATTGCTAGGACTTGGACTTCTGTTGCTGTGCAGCTTATCCTTAGATGTGATGAAAACACTTGTTTTTTTTTTTCTGGAAGGTGGCTTTTTATTTAAAAACAACCCCCAGAAAAACCCAAAACAAAAACCACCCACCAAAACCAACCAACAACAAAAACACAGGGTGGGGAGAAGTAAGGATCTTTCCTAACACTCACTGGGAAAGCATACTACAGTGCTCAGAATGTTCCATGGAGTTTTGTTTGGGTACAGTATTGTAACTTTATTTTTCCCAGTGATGCTCACTGTGCCTCTTCAATTCCTTTGCTGGCTGATTTAGCTGCTAAATTTCAGTACATGCCAACACATTTGCGAAGTAGTATGAAACACCTTTGGGTTTGCTTGTCAGTTGACCTGTGTATTAAAAAAACTGTTAAGTTCAAAACATGTATTTTGTGGGAAAAAAGGACATAATAGGGTGGAGCACAAAGATTTGACAGACATTTGGGCTGACTTGCAAGGGCTTAAAAAGTTACATGTGTGTTTCAGCCAACCCATGTTTGTGTTGTAATTCTTCACTATATATGTGTAGTATAAATACGCTCTTGAATCTCTTCTACTAATTGTTATTGTCTAGATAAGTTATAAGATGTTGGTAAAAAGATTTCTTCATTAATGAAATGTCTATATATTAAGGATTTCCTATTTCATATAGACAATATATTTATGTTAAATGGTAAAAAAAATAGTATTTACAAGTTTATTTAAAAATTCATTTAAAGAGTAGTAATTAAAATTCTTTCTTGGAATGTAAAGCAGATTTTTTTCTAATTCAGAGAGAAACCACTTCTACTACAGAAGACTAAAATAACTAAACTTCTTGCCTGATTCTAATTTGTCAGAATGTGTCAGTACTCAATAGATTTCTCTGTATGATTTTTATAGTTTTGGGAAATTAGACACAGCTCCTGTTGAAGGTTGTCTAATACTTTGTAATTATTGTGACTTAACAAACAAAGGAGAGTGAATCATGTTGGATTGGTATTGTTAATGGCATTTTGAGTAACAGGACTTCTTGAATCAACATGTTTTGTGCCATCACCTGTTGAGGGGATGGGAAAGCTGAAATTAATGTGGAGGAATAATGATGAATTTGCACTCCTGTTTCAGCTGATGGTGTTGCATTGGGTGCAGCAGCTTCAACCTCTCAGACTAGTGTCCAGTTGATAGTGTTTGTTGCAATTATGTTGCACAAGGTAAGTCATCACCCAGAAAAATCTTTTTGGCTCTTTAAAAGACTGTTAAAGTATACAGAAATTACTAAAGATCTAAAGTTTCCTTAGTGATGTGATATGGAAATGTGTAACACCATCAACATTGACAGGTTAGTGATACAGCTTCAAGGACCAAAAAGCACTGATACAATGTGTGACAGAGCAGCAAATGATGAGTACTAAGTGTGAAGGGAATATGAATGAGAGAGAATTCTGACTGCCTACTGCCTGCTTTGGTTGCAGTGGTTGAGAAGTGACCCAGAAGAAGGGAGAGAATAGCTCATGAAAACATGTGGGAGCTTCACTTGACTTTTTCTGAAGCTAGTGTGGTGGTGTTTTGTTTCTTCCAAACAACCCCTCTCTCAGATTCCTACTACTGTAAGAGCTGTATTCAAAGAAGTTCTAGAGGATGGAGCACAGAAGTTCATGGTAGTGTATTCAAGGAGACAGAGTAGTTTTATGCTGATCACAGCGGGTTCTTTATTCTGTAATATTAAGAAAATGGGAAGTGTATTTGTTAGGGTTATCCTGTTTAAAGGGTTAGTTTTTTGAAACCACTTAATAACAGTACTAAACTGTAACTTCTGGCTACCTATGTTATTGTAGTAGCTTCAACATCAGTCATATGCCAAAAACAAAAATTGCTTTTTCCGATGGTAACAAGCAAACAGTGGGTCTTTGAGATTGGAAAATCTTTCTCCTTAATGTTTGTGCAAAGATACCTATTAGCTACACAGGTTCTAAACACGTGTGTGCAGATGCATATTTGACTTATGGTGGCATATACATATGTTACAGTAGTAAGTCATACATTCCCCCAAAAACCTTGCTTGTATAATTGCATGTTCAAAATGTTAGGAAAGCTGGATCTAGTATATCTTTCATACATATCTTAGGTTCATCGTGTATCTGTTCATACAAAATTTGTGCCTTCAGAGGTGGCAACATCAGTGTCACGTCTTGCTGTGAATCTTTGTTTATGGCTGTTGCCACATGAAACCTGTTATTCTTACTGTTCAAGTTAACTGACTTTTGAAATTGTATAACTTTAGAAGAGGGAGATTTCTTCTATGAAAGATTATAAAGAAATTTTTGGTATTGAAAGATAAATGCATTTCTTCTCTGGTGTCTTTTTTTTTTTTATTTTTCTGGTCTTCTGATCCTGATTGCTGCTTTTGTCTTTCTCAGTTTTTTTCCTTCACTCGTGATTTCCTTCTTCCAGGTTAAAAAAAAAATAATCTGTGTATTAAACTGCTCAATATATTTTTAGCTTGTCTTACCTGAAAAGTGTCAGGGTGGATTGCTGTTGTCCTTATGCAGGTGAAAATGTAGTAAATTCCATGAGTGCAGGACAGCTATGACTTGTGGGTAAGAAACTGAATGCCAGCAGAGGGAGAAGGAAATGTTTATTTGCTTCCCAGTGGGAACAGAAATGAAACTGAATGGTGAAGTAGTCAAAGAGCTCTTAGGTCTTTGTTCATGTGAAGGTTGACAGTTATCTATCTTGGGGGATTTTGTAGAGTTTTTTTTTCTGTAGATAAAGAAACTGTCCATCTAAGGTTGTGTAGTAGTATCAGGATGGAAAAAAATCACAGAAGTTTATGGAGATTTGGGGATTACAGCAATGGCTCAAGTAAGAGTGAGCATTTTAATATTTTTAATGACTACACAAATATATGTACTCTGATAGCCAGACCATGAGTTTCCATTAGGCATGATTGTTAAGGTAGGGCTGTCTGCAGCCTACTGTTGTATTTGGATTAATTGCAACATGCTAGTGCTCTCCCTGAATTTCTTCCAATTCTGTACACTTCAGTGTAGCAAGTCATATTTCAACTTTATGTCAGTTTTCAGAGGGTTTTAGAAAGTATTGTATTACAAGTGAATATTGTTTTCTTGCAGGCACCAGCTGCCTTTGGCCTGGTTTCCTTCCTGATGCATGCTGGGCTGGAGCGGAATCGAATTAGAAAACACTTGCTGGTCTTTGCGTTAGCAGCACCTGTTATGTCAATGGTGACATACTTAGGGCTTAGCAAGGTAGGTCTGCGATTTGTTCTACCTAAAATGTAGCTTAGTGGTGGAGTTTGGGGAAAGGAATGAATGAGTTTCATAGAACATTATTCCAAGCTGCTTGAAAAATTTAGCAGAATGGAGATGATAAAATAAGTAGATGAAAAGGTAGCAGTATGAATGCGTGAAATAAAAAATAACCCTCGCTTTCCATCAGAACCAGTGACATCACTCCTATAGAGTTTTGTATAGCTTTCTGTAGAAGGCTGGTTTCTGACTCTTTTTTCAGCTGCTCCCCACTGTGAAAAACATATTCATATACCAGCTTTTGTCTGGTGATTATAACTGAGGAATTTTCAGTGTTGCTGCATGCATTTTAATGTACAGGTAAAAAAATCATAGAACAGTTTGGGTTGGAAAGGACTTTAAAAGTGTCTAGTTCCAACCACCCTGCCATAGGCAGGGACACCTCACACTAGACCGTATCACCCAAGACTGTCCAACCTGGCCTTGAACACTGCCAGGGATGGAGCATTTACCACTTCTTTGGGCAACCCATTCCACTGCCTCACTACCCTCACAGTAAAAATCTTCCTTATATCTAACCTGAACTTCCTCTGTTTAAGTCTGAACCTGTTACCTCTTGTCCTCTCACTACAGTCCCTTATGAAGAGTCCCCCTTCAGCATCCTCATACGCCCCCAGTAATATTTGTTAGTTTCTCCCACCATCCCAGAACTGTTCCTGTATGTTCAAAGTCTTTCTTGTGCTACGTCAGAGGTTGAATCATCAGCTAGAACAGCCTTTTTGCCTCTTGCACTCCTTAAAACCATAGTCTTGTCTTGGCTTTATACAACAAAAGGCCTGTGAAGTGGGCCACTGCATATGACTCTATATCTCTATCCAAATTAAATGCTTCTGTTTCTCATAGCATTTCCTATGACACTCCTATATTTTTAATTGCTGTGGGCCATGCTGGTTGTAAAGAATCTTAATGTGATCTCATGAAAGTCAAGGCATAAGAGGAAAGGTTAAGTAAATCGTCTGGGCTAACCTCTACTTGATGAGAAGGACTTATATTTGATACTGCAGTACAGGAGACAGTAGAAGGGGTTGGGTTTGTAAATAGAAATAAGAATGCTCTTTGACTATTCTTTTGATGTAGGCTTACTAGGAGTTGGGTTTGCATTTTGCAAACAGAGAATTAATAAGGCATAAGGGCTGTCACAGTGGTTTTATAGCTCTAGAGTAGAAGATGCATCTCCAGTCTGGAAGAATAACCTTAGGACTAATGCCACATTTGACTTGGAAATTGTTCAAGAAGCGTTTTGAAACTGACCCGAGTGGGTTTGCATTTCATTACTTTTAAAGATGTGTCCTATGATCTTAATCATAGAATCATAGAATAGTTAGGGTTGGGAAGGACCTTAAGAACATCTAGTTCCAACCCCCCTGCCATGGGCAGGGACACCTCACACTAAACCATACCACCCAAGGCTTGATCCACCCTGGTCTTGAACACTGCCAGGGTTGGAGCATTCACAACCTCCCTGGGCAACCCATTCCAGTACCTCACCACCCTTACAGTAAAGAATTTCTTCCTTATATCCAGTCTAAACCTCTGCTGTTTAAGTTTCAACCCATTACCCCTTGTCCTATCACTACAGTCCCTAATGAATAGTCCCTCCCCAGCATCCCTATAGGCCCCCTTCAGATACAAGAAGGCTGCTATGAGGTCTCCACGCAGCCTTCTCTTTTCCAGGCTGAACAGCCCCAACTTTCTCAACCTGTCATCATACAGGAAGTGCTCCAGTCCCCTGATCATCCTCATGGCCCTCCTCTGGACTTGTTCTAACAGTTCCATGTCCTTTTTATGTTGAGGACACCATAGAATCATAGAATAGTTAGGATTGGAAAGGACCTCAAGATCATCTAGTTCCAACCCCCCTGCCATGGGCAGGGACACCTTACACTAAACCATACCACCCAAGGCTTCATCCAACCTGGTCTTGAACACTGCCAGGGATGGAGCATTCACAACCTCCCTGAGCAACCCATTCCAGTACCTCACCACCCTCACAGTAAAGAATTTCTTCCTTATATCAAGTCTAAACCTCTGCTGTTTAAGTTTCACCCCATTACACCTTGTCCTATCACTACAGTCCCTAATGAATAGTCCCTCACCAGCATCCCTGTAGGCCCCCTTCAGATACTGGAAGGCTGCTATGAGGTCTCCACGCAGCCTTCTCTTCTCCAGGCTGAACAGCCCCAACTTTCTCAGCCTGTCTTCATACGGGAGGTGCTCCAGTCCCCTGATCATCCTCGTGGCCCTTCTCTGGACTTGTTCTAACAGTTCCATGTCCTTTTTATGTTGAGGACACCAGAACTGAACACAGTACTCCAAGTGAGGTCTCACGAGAGCAGAGTAGAGGGGCAGGATCACCTCCTTTGACCTGCTGGTCATGCTCCTCTTGATGCAGCCCAGGACATGGTTGGCTTTCTGGGCTGTGAGTGCACACTGAAGCTGGCTCATGTTCATTTTCTCATTGACCAACACCCCCAAGTCCTTCTCCACAGGACTACCATGAATTTCCTTTTTGCCCAACCTGTAGCTGTGCCTGGGATTGCTCCCACCCAGGTGTAGGACCTTGCACTTGTCATGGTTAAACTTCATGAGGCTGGCATCAGCCCACCTCACAAGTGTATCAAGGTCCCTCTGGATGGCATTCCTTCCCTCCAGCGTATCAACAGAACCACACAGCTTGGTGTCATCAGCAAACTTACTGAGGGCACACTCAATTCCATTGTCCATGTCAGCGACAAAAATATTAAACAAGACCAGTCCCAACACTGATCCCTGAGGGACACCACTTGTTACTGGTCTCCAGCAGGACATTGAACCGTTGACCACAACTCTTTGAGTGTGACTATCCAGCCAGTTCTTTATCCATTGAGTGGTCCTCCTATGAAATTGATGACACTCCAATTTAGGGACAAGGATGTCATGTGGGACAGTGTTGAACGCTTTGCACAAGTCCAGGTAGATGATGTCAACTGCTCCACCCCTGTCCATCACTTTTGTAGCCCCGTCATGGAAGGCCACCAAATTGGTCAGGCAGGATTTCCCCCTAGTGAAGCCATGCTGGCTCTCACCAAGCACCTTGTTGTTTTTCATGTGCCCTAGCATGCCTTCCAGGAGAATCTGCTCCCAGATTTTGCCAGGCACAGAGGTGAGACTGACTGGTCTGTAATTCCCTGGGTCATCCATTTTCCCCTTCTTGAAAATGGGGGTTATATTTCCCTTTTTCCAGTGATTGGGAACTTCACCTGACTGCCATGATTTTTCAAATATGATGGCCAGTGGCTTTGCAACTTCATTCGCCAGCTCCTTCAGGACCCGCAGATGGATTTCATCAGGTCCCATGGACTTGTGTACATTCAGGTTCTTAAGATGGTCTTGAACCAGATTGTCATGTACAGTGGGCCCAAGGTCTAGGTTTTCACAGTCCCTGCATCCGCCTTCCAAGACTTGGGTGCTGCAGTCAGAGCCTTTGCCAGTGAAGACCGTGGCAAAGAAGCCATTCAGAACCTCAGCCTTTTCCAAGTCCTGTGTAGCCAGTTCTCCTGAAAGTTTCTGGAGGGGGGCTGTGTTGTCCTTAGTCTGTTTTTTAGCCGCTACATACCTATAAAATCCCTTCCTATTATCTTTAACATCCCTTGCCAATTTTAGCTCCAATTGGGCCTTAGCTTTCCTAACTTGGTCCCTAACTACCCTGACAACATCCCTGTATTCATCCCAGGCCACCTGTCCTTGTTCCCACCTTTTATAAGCCTCTTTTTTCTTGTGAATTTTTCTCAGCAGCTCCTTATCCATCCAAGGAGGTCTCCTGGCCCTCCTGCTGCACTTCCTTCTGAAGTCTGAAGTTCTGAATTTCTGAAGTCTGAAGTTCTGAATGCTGCACTTCCTTCCACCAGAACTGCACACAATACTCCAAGTGAGGTCTCACAAGAGCAGAGTATAGAGGGGCAGAATCACCTCCCTTGACCTGCTGGTCATGCTCCTTTTGATGCAGCCCAGGATACTTTTGGCTTTCTGGGCTGCAAGCACACACTGAAGCCAGCTCATGTTCTTTTTCTCATCGACCAACACCCCCAGCTCCTTCTCCGCAGGGCTGCTCTGAATCTCTTCTCTGCCCAACCTGTAGCTGTGCCTGGGATTGCTCCCACCCAGGTGTAGGACCTTGCACTTGTCATGGTTAAACTTCATGAGGTTGGCATCAGCCCACCTCACAAGCGTGTCAAGGTCCCTCTGGATGGCATTCCTTCCCTCCAGCGTATCAACCGAACCATACAGCTTGGTGTCATTGGCAAACTTGCTGAGGGCATACTCAATCCCACTGTCCATGTCAAATCCTGGTATGAACCTGAAGAGGTGCTCAGTTTTGATCCAGAAGATGCATTTCTTTATCAAGTTTGCATAGAAATTCTCAAGGATTTGGGTGTTCACTTGTACATACAAATGAAATATTGGATGAGTGATGTTTTGGGACTTAAATCTAGTAAATATTGCTCTGACCAGCAGGGGACCCAATATTTAAAGGCTACTACCTGATCTGAACAATTTGTTTAGAAAAAGTGGGGAAAAAAAAGTCTTCGGAGTCCTTCCTAAAATATGTGGATTAACGATAATAATAAGCGATAACGATAAAAATAAGCGATATAAACGTTTTTAAGTCCACTTTGTCATTTTGGCATCTTGTATGTTGCTGTGAGATGGTCAAACAAGATGTTTCATTTGGCACAGACTATAACTCTTCTTCTGTTAAGGATTCCTAGATGTCCAAAGTGAACTAACTAGGATGAGAGGTACCTTTCTGACATGTTAACTTTAGCATGTCATGGTTAGTTGCTACATATAAGGTACAAGACACAAAGTAGCACATTGAACCATTGTCTCTGAGAGAAAAAGAGTTGATAGCAGTCCTACTGTGTCTGGCTGCTTACAGAATTTTATTATTGGTTGAAGAACATCTGCGTATCTTTATTTTTGTTCTTTCTGTTTTTTTTTTCCATTTCAGAGCAGCAAAGAAGCCCTTTCAGAAGTTAATGCCACCGGAGTTGCTATGCTGTTTTCTGCAGGGACTTTTCTTTATGTTGCCACAGTTCATGTCCTCCCAGAAGTAGGAGGAATTGCTCATAGCCACAAACCTGAATCAAATGGAGGAAAAGGACTCAGTCGTCTGGAGGTGGCAGCCCTAGTAATAGGATGCCTTATTCCACTAGTTTTGTCCATTGGACACCATCACTAAATGCTCGAATTTCATCGTTCTCCTCGATCTGACATGAGCAGTAACTGTTGGCTGCTCCCTTTATCATTGTCTCTTACCTGTCATCCATCCCATCCACTTTATGGAGTTCAGAGGAAACACTGATTGCAAAATGAGGAATACTGGGAAAGCTTTTAGTGTAGCAAAATGTACTTTGGTAGCCGGACGTAATTCTGTGTAACTTTCTTTTCTGAAGACATTTGCTATTTTAATTGTTACTTCTGGCCCTATTCTCAGGGAAGATGGAATTTGGAGATTAAGAAAAGTGAGCGGGGAAGAACATAGCGACTCATCATGAAATTTCTATCACCAAAATATCCTGCAGTTCAGCTTTCACAGCTGAGAGTAAAAACAAAGGAAGGCTGCTGTGTGAGAGGCTGAAGTCTTACTAATGAAGAAGAAGATTTCCCCTCATTGGTTCTGTATTGTCCTGACAGTACAACTGATCCATGTGATGTTTGTCAGTAACTGTATGGCAAAAGTGGGCTGCACTCGGAGCTCTGGACAGCTGCAATTGTCACAGAAGTGTCACTGATAGGAAAGAATTGATATAATCAAAGTGTAGGATTAGAGTAGGGATCAGCTGATGAAGAAAGTGCAAACAAATTTTGTGGTGAATTCCAGTAAGACAAAGAATAGAAGCAAGGAGAGTAGTGTTTTGATTGTTTATGCAAGCGTTAATAAACTTTTAAAAGGCACTATTTCTTGGGAGATGGTCTTCTGCCAAGTCCGGAAAGCAAAGGCACCAAAAACATTAGTAGGAATTAAGTACTGGGTGCTGTGATTACACTACTGCTACTGTTAAGAGAGATACCCATAGTTTCCATCGAAACTGAGCTGCTCTGGGCTCTGAAGAGTAGAAATCTGATGGAGACAGCTGTTGAGGGACCAGAGAACTTTATTAGCTCATTTTCAGAAGTCTGAACTGCTGAAATTGGTAAGGGTGCAGGGGTTTATATCATTAAATAAAAGGTGTTAAGGCTAACAAAAGATGTTTAACTAAATATTTATGTTACATATAGAGTACAAAGCATAACTAAAGCAGTTCTGAACAAAAACCCCCAAACAAAATACCCAAATTGGTGGGTTCCCAGTGGACCGGTTAGGCATTTTGTTTTTCCTTCGGGAACTCTGCGTTTGCCTTTTACTCTGGTAAGCGTTAGTTCTGGTGAATCTACTAGAGGACTTATTGCCAACTGCTGATGCCTGTTACTGCAGAAGAGTGATAGAAGATCTCTCCTTTCCAAGGCACAGCCTTCTCTTGTCAGACACCATTTCTCTTATGCAAAATACATTATACTCTAATAACTGAGGTGCATTGAAAAGTCAGGAAAGCTTGACATGAGCAGACTCAATATAAAATTATTTCTTTAGGGGAAAACTTTTTAATTCTATACCCTTTTTAAGCTGTAATGTCTGCACTTTTTAAAGATAACATTGCCAAATATATTTTTCTTTTTTTTTGTTTGTTTGTTTGTTTGTTTCAAATGGATTTTTCAAGGCTTGAAATATCGTCTTAACTGAAGTGCTTCTTGTTTCCATCTGAATGAGTGTGTCTGTTTCTCATGCTGTTTATTGCGTGTACAACACAGGCCATTGTGCCACTTGAACTTCTTTACATTTTTGTCATTGTCCTCTGTCTAGTAATTCAGTAATGGTTATGGCCTGGTTCTTGGACTAGTGATTGTTTTGTCTGTTGGCTTTGTAACAATACACATGTATCCCAAGATTGAACCTAGTATTGATCTCTGGGAGTGCTTGTTCATTCGTGTGTTTTACTGTATAAAATCAATGCAAAATTCTTAGAAATATTTTTTTCCCACGAGACAGTATTTTCAGATAGAATTAATGTATCAGGCCTAAACAGGCATTTTTGACATTAGACCTTCAAAAGTTCAAAAAGCCACTGCAAAATTACTGGCATAGATGAGATCCTCTCCTGCACTTTATTTTACAACATACATACATGACTCCTAAGTTGGCTGTTTAAAAAAGGTCAGTGATACAGGTTACTGACACATGCGAATGATGCACAGTGATGTTTTCACCAGAGCTCCCAGTGTTCTTCCTGATTTCCCCCTAAATAGCTTCTTCCTTGATAATCTCAGTGTTTTACCTTGCTTAATCTTCCCATGTAACTGTTTCCAGAAGCTGGAGAGTTTGCAAGATCTGCAGCAGAAGCAGGAGATAGTGTAGTGCAGCACCAGCTGCTTACATTTCATAAAACAGTAAGCTTTTTTCTTTAAATTATCATCTGTCACTTGCACTTCTACCCTAGTAGTTAAATGGCATCCTGACTGGGTTCCACTTCTGCCTATGTATAACAATAGCAACAGTTTTGGGAGGTATATATAGGTAAGGTCTCATTTTATGCCTTTTTGCTCTAGTGTTGGAGAATGTCGATAGTACTTTCTTACAAGCACCAGTGTGCACTGATGAGGATGTGGCAGCCGGCCTTTTCACTTTGATGTAACTTCTGGAGCATTAATCATTGGAGGTGCTGCTGCAGAGGGATCTTGTTGTCTTTCTTTTCCCCTGGCCTTCAGATCCTATTCCCAATTTGTGGGGCAGCCACCAAAAAGGGTAATATTTAGTTTAATGATTCATGAACTAGAGAGGCTGAGTTATAGCAGCAGGTGAGAGATTTTAAATTAAAACACTGGCACTTTAAAATTAGCACAAAAATTCTGATGATGCATACTTTTCATTTTGGAACTTTATTAAG
Source organism: Melopsittacus undulatus (assembly GCF_012275295.1). Classification (NCBI taxonomy): domain Eukaryota; kingdom Metazoa; phylum Chordata; class Aves; order Psittaciformes; family Psittaculidae; genus Melopsittacus; species Melopsittacus undulatus. The sequence goes on from NC_047530.1 coordinate 47,931,655, forward strand.
TGGTAGAAGACTTCTATTTTTTCCTACCCATTTAGAAGCAGCAATAGCATTTTCTTTTGGCTGCTTCTGTTATCTGTGTGTTGAACTACCATTTTCAATTCTGTAGCTGAAACTGCAGTGACTAAGGAAGCTTTTGGTTATGTGATAAGGAGAATGTAAAGTTTTAAATGATAAAAATTGTCCAAATTATTAGAGGATTATTTTCTTGAAGCAGAGTATTTTAGTGAGTTAAATAAAATGGTCCATTTTATCATAGCTATGTTTTTACCTTTTTCCCCATCTGTCACAGTAAATCCAGGCGCTACATGTAGTCAGTGCCATCTGGTACCATTTTCTATTCCTCAGGGGACCTTGGTCCAAACAAATTCCTCTAACTCTCTGTAATAGCCATCTTTGCCCATGTTCTCCACTGTGAGGTAGGTGGCAGCAAGTCTAGGAGGTAATGCTTTAACCAAGTGCATTTCCTTCTGTAAATTCCTCTAGGAAATCTATAATCTTCTCATCAGCTGTATTTTCTGTTAGTGATTCTTATTTGACAATAGGAATTAGATTAAAGCTGTTTGTTGATCCTGTTGTGTTCAGCTACTTTCCTTACTGTTCTAATTCTGCTATTGTTCCTTACATAAAGAAGGGAAATACACTTTTTCAGCACCTGATGACAGATGCAGAAGCTGCACTGACATTAACTTAAGTGAGGGTGGCAGAGCTGTCACACCAGGATAGGAATTCTTCATAGTTGTGGCATGTCAAATGACTGGGTGTTGAAGAGAGAACCCACTCTTGACTTCACATAACTATTTCAAGGTGCATGGTGTAAAAGGCTAATGCTATCCAAGAGATCCAGGAAAACAGCTGTGTTTTTCAGGAACTAGTTCAGAGACTTCAAGGGGCTTTTGACAGTAGCATGTGTGTCCTTGTGGTATTAGCTGTATGCAGATTGAGAGAGATGCTGTGGAATAAATGGTGCTGCTGCTCCCACTCCCTTCCCTTTCTGTGCTGGGGCTTGGGAAGAATATAAAGGAAGTGTATTTGTATTCTTTTGGGGGCGGTGGGGGAAGGAATGGTTGCTGTATGGTGGGGAAGTATATGATGAATTTCAGATTCCTGTTCACGTCTTTTAAAAATAAAATACTTCTTTTTTTCTTACTGTCCTTTTAGTACATCCCTTAGCAGCCCTGGCGTTCTAGGGGAAAACATTGCTTGGTCATAGCTGTTTACCTGACTCCATGTATGGAACTGTGATTTTAATGTCTCTTTTTCAGAACCATTTGTACACGAAATCATTCCATGAATGGCTGCCTTATAATTTTTCCACTTTAATTGTGAACGGTTAAAATAATGTTGCCATTTTCAATTTGTTTTATTATATTAAATTTTTACTAGGTGCAGTGCTTTGGAGTTGGCCTGTCATTTATTGCATGGGGTTTTGTGACAGCTCCATCAAGAACAGTGACAATCTTCAGTGGGGTGTGCGCAATGCAGGCAGTACATTTTGTTTAAGCTTATGCTAGTTTTCTTCACAACATCTGAGTGTCCCCTGGAAGCCTGAAGAGTGAAACTGCTGGGAGATGTTGGGAGCCAGTCTAGCAGGGTGATTTGGACGTGAGTACGAATGGGTTTAGTTATAAATACAGAAATAATTTGACAGCTCCACTTGAGAGCAGCATTTGACAGCTTCTGTCTCCCACAGAGAGTTTAGGAGTTGGCATTGCCCTGGAGCTGCCTCTTCCTCCATCCCACCCCCCAGGGAGATCTGAAGCTTGCAAGGCAGAGACCTCTTCGGAGGGCCATGATAAGATGACAGGCTCAAGATTGCTCCAGGCCACTGTTAAAAAGCTGGAAGACCATGGGCTAAAGAAAATTGAGAGCTCAGTATAGAGTGAAAACAATCTTGTCAGCACCAAGCCCAAAATGCAAATACTGTGTCCCTCCATTCCTTTTGGAAACTTTGTGACAAAGTAGTTTTTCTTGTATGCGAAATATGAATGCAAAGATGTGAAGAAAACTTTAACCTGCTTCTTGTCCTTATGTTGAGAGGCAAAACTGCTGGTAAAATCCTTCATGCTCCTGTTCTGTGCGGTTTTGGTGGGGTTTTGTATTTTCCCCATCCATCTTTCTGCTCTTTCCAGGCACTGAATCAAAGCTCAGCTTTCCTTTTGGCTGCCCTGCTTACCTGTTCACAGTTCTCTAGAGCTGCTCTCACTCTTTGCTATTGACAGTTTTTCCTGTAAGGCAGCTTACCTTCTTCCTGTGGTATACAATGAAATGAAAGCCTTTATTAAGCTATAGCTACCTAAATGTTCTCTCTAATGCTCTTCATGGTAGTCATTGTAACTGAAAGTGGATTGTGTCCTTGCTGTGAAGAACAATTGTTTTCTCAGGCTCCTGAATTTCTCTGGAAGGGTTTTATTTGCCTCCAACATACCTTTGAATTCCAAAGAATAGCTGGAAATTAAATGTTAGTAGTGGTGCTCAGGCAGGGCATATGAGGAGAAGTTTGAAAATTAATTCTGTTATCTGAGCAAAAACATTCGGGCACAGTTGTGGAGTTATTTGGTTGGAAAAAAAGATTAAGACATTTCAGGCTCTTTCAGGTTTGCAGTGTCACACAGTGTTTTAGCTACTTCACTCAAGCGATAAGCAGCCTTCTCAGCTAATAGCTTTTTATTTTTCTGATAGGAAAAAGTGTAGTGTTTCTCTATACTGTCTTAAGAGTATACAATTAATGTAAAGTCAGTAGAAGAACTGAAACAAATGAGTGTTGCTATTATAGGTAGTACAGGCAGATGCAAGAACGTAAGGATGGGAAGGTGGTATTTTCCCAGATAGGCTCTTGGTTTTTAGGCAAGTAAAATTCAGTTTTTATGATGAAGTGTTATTAGGTATATTAACTTCTTTTTTCAACGTATTTAATAAAAGTGTCACCTCAGTAACTGGAGACTTAACCACCGTAATCCATTGTCAATCCTTTTGGAGATGTGAGGAAGTGCTTTCAGTACATTAATGTTACAAAAGTTACCACTAAAAACTTAAGATCAGGGAGTTGTGGTTCAGGCTTCCTGGTGATGGCTGTAGAGTGTTCCTTCATTTGTTAAGGAAAAAAAATTCATCAGCATTTTTATCAGACTCATTAGGGATGAGCACAGCTGCAAGAGGATGAGCTGTCATCTATTGTTCTAGCTTACAAATTAAGCCATTCTTCTACTGCAAGCCTTACCCAAGTATCCCTGCAGCCAGAATTGCACAACATTCCACCCTCTTTATCACAGCACTTCTCCCTCTTGTCTGAGCTGTCTAGAGATTAACAAACCTTTACGGTGAATGGAAAAAATGGATGGAAAAAGGCCTCATTCAGGAAGCTTGTAGAGCTAATTAAAAGTAAACTGTATTATGCTGACTGACACCAAAGGGACACGGTATTTAAGAAAGTCTAAAAGCAGAGGTGAAATTCTTAGAAAGAGGAAAATGCTTGTTCCGTATCTGTATGTTCACCGAGTGACTGGAATGGTAATTATGATACATGATCACATTTATGTTGGGGTCTGCAGAAGTTAATGGGCTTCTGCTGTCTGAAGAAACATGTTAAATGAGATACTTGTGGTTATACTGGGCTGAAGAGGATTGCTAAAAACACTGCTTAGAAGCCTTGCTAGTCTCATACACCTAGCCTTACTGTACCTTTTAGTCAAAGCTTTTCTTGCTTGCCTCCAGAGGGTGAAGCTGTAAGTAGAACAAGTTATGGTTTATGACTGCAATGGGTAACCCATGTTCTGTTTTCTATTTTGACAGAGAAACTGAGGGACCACTGGTCTTGAATGAAACTGCTCCTGGTATCTGCTCTGTGTGGATGCTTCACATAAGCATGACTTGATCCCTGCAGCTTCCCCTACTGAATGAAGATCTACTGAGTGATGTTAAAACAGCTTAGGAGTGTGCATCTCTGGTGGGCAGACAGTAGCCCTGGCTCTCATTTACTTCTTGCTGGACTGTTGTGTCAGATCCTAAAAATGTTGATGGTGCCCCAGTTGTTTACTTGTGTTAATGTGTAGAGGTATTATGTTTTCCCCCTCCATTATTCTGCCAAGGAAACTAACAAATACTTTTTGCAGGATTGTTTTTGGCTGGCTGCTGTACCCAAACTACTGCATGCACATGGGTATTCTTGTGATACTCTGGATTTAGTTAGTACGAGTGTCAGAGGTGAGGAATGGTGGGTGAGAGAAATCAAGATACATACTTCAGTTGGGTAGGGACATTACCAGGCTGGACACTAAGCCCCAGTGTGCTAAACTCTGTTTCTGTGCCCTTGTTACAAAGGCAGTGCTTCTTCTGTGCTCAATTAATAGAACTGAGTAAGCAATTGCACCTTGAAATATTGTGCCATCCCCCAGAATAACTGCTCTAAACCTGGTCTCTGATCTACTTGCTAGATCTTGTGTCATGGTACCACAGGGTGTAAAGGGTAAGGAAATCCTTCAAAAGTGCTGCACTGGCATTTATGTAATCTGTGCTACTCAGCTGTGTGTCATAAGTAGTCCTTGACTTGACTTCAGTGTTTTCTGTGCAGGAGGCTGCCAGCAGAGCTGGCTTAGCCATCGCTGCTGAGCTGTGTCACCTAGTCAAATTATGTCCTTGGTAACTCTCTGCTGTTACCTTTGAGATAAGGCTGAATAATGTTGATCGCAAGCAGGTAAGACACAAGTAAAATGAAATAGTCTAGGAAAGGTAAACAGAAATGCAGCTGGTGTGCATGCTAAGCAGCTCTGAACATTGTTATAAAAGCTCTCTGGGGAAAGGTTTGTTCTTCCTCATCCCTGTGCATGGAGATTCAGCTGCTCCCAGTGAGGAGGAGTGCTCCCATGGCCGTTGTGCCCACCACAGCTTCAGGATCAGTGTGGATGATTGGGCACCAGTCACCATAGACATGCAGGAAGGGAAGGGAGCATGTGCTGGTGTGTTCAGAATATAAAGACAGAAACAAAGCAGACAGAGCGGTATTTATTTACTGCTCTTGAAGAGGCTGTTGGTTGGAAACAGCCTCTTTCACTATTCCAGCATTTGTGTAAGCTGTGTGATCACTTCATGTCATTTAGGCATGATGAGGGGGAAAAAAGGTGTATTGCTGGAAGCTTATGGGCTAGCTTCTGCAGGAAGCTTTTTCAAATGCAGCTGATCACTCTGGTGTATTCTGACTTCTCTGGTGTATTCTAAAGTCCCTAAAAATGGCTATTAAGGAGAAACCTTAAAAACCGAAAAACAAAAACCCCAACCAAACAAAACCCCAAAACAAACCAAAGAAACACCCCTCAAAAAACCCAAACAACCAAAAAGCCCAAACCACCACCAGCAAAACCCCAGAATGAATAATGAATGAGTCTTGTTCCAGAAGAGAGCTCTTAGTAGGATTAACCCCCTTCCCCCAAAAAAATATCTCCTTTGTTTGCTGAAATGATTACTGACTGTGGTGTCAGCCCCCTGATCAAGCCAACCCCCAAAAGCCAGGCTCTGAGTGTTTACTGTCCACAAGGCTATGGGCTGGCTGCATGCTATCAAATCCTTTTGCTTCAGTTAACTGACATTTTATTTTCTGTCTTCCTGTAAGCCTCCTGAGGAGGTGCTATATCCACAGCTATAGTTTGATTAATATGACTCATGAGCCATCCAGCGTGGATCTGGGTAGATTTGAAGGTCTGGGGGCTGGTGGGGGGCTTTGTCTGGAATGGGATGCTAGGAGCACGTGATTCCTACCAAGGGATGATGTCAGATGGGGTTATATATCTACAAAGGCTCTTTAATGCCTATTTGCTGAATAACTCTTTTCTTTGAGCTCTGCAGGACAGCTCTGAATTCCCATCTGATAATAAAAATGTAATCATATGTAAGAGAAACTGTCAATCTATCACACTAGACATGGATTGATGGTGGCTGCATTTGTTCTATTTAAAATAGCATCCGCACACAACTGTGCATCTGGGAAGCTGGAACATCATTTTTATAGGTACATATGGTATTTTATCTTCACAAGAATGATATACCATAACCGAAACCTGAGCTGGGAATTCTTTTTATTTCTCCACATTGTTCTACTATAAAGTACTACTGTAAGGCTGCCCAGAACATAAAGGTATAACTTTTCACTTAAAAAAAACCCATGAATACATGCCTGCTCCTCAGCTGCAGTTAGCCATATGTATATGCTTAAACTGAAAGGTGGCATCTTCCAGCTGGAGGGTGGCCTGTGATGATGGAGCGTTATTCTGTACTACCTTGTACTGCCTGCTGCTTTGAAGGTGATTTTGACCAAAATTGTTTTGGTTTGATGTGTAGCAAAAGTGGGGACAACACATTAGCAAAATAATTCCTGTATCAGTGCAACCTGTCTCTCTGCAGGAAGGTTTTCTGAGTAAAGCTCCAGTGTTTTCTCTCCAGGATGTACAGCTCTGCTCCCCCTGCAAGCCATCAAGAATGACACATCCATCTAAAATCTTTATTATTCTGGAACAAAAAATGTTTCGAAGAAAACAGGTGAGCTTAATCTGTATACTTGGAGTTTGGCCACCTCGGGTTGCTATGCATGTGATACAACCAAGTAATGGCTTTTTTCCTCTGCTGCTCTCATTGCAAGGCAATTCCACAACCCTCTCCCTGTGATGGCTACACAGCTTCTTATTTATTCATGGCCAATTTAGGCTAATTTGTTTTATTGGAAGCATCAGCCTTTACCAATACATTAAGAGGGGAAAGAATGTCTGAAACTAGACAGCAGTCAGATTTTCTCCTTTGGTCTCATTTAAGCAAGTGAAATCCTTTTAGTGTCCTGCCATACTATGGATTAGCTATACCTGTGGTCATCCCTCGAGTCCTTTTCTGCATCTCTTCAGGGCCAGGGAATCAGTTTGGCCAGAACTGTACAGAAAGGATTGCATGCAAGTCTGGTACAAGGATTTGTATCTGCCTTCACTTCTAATGCAGACCACAACTGCACTTTTCTTTTTGCACTGGTGTCACAGGATTGTCTTACTAAGGTCTTGTATACTCGGGTCTCCCTCCTCTGTTCTTATTAAATAAGCTCCCAGATTAAATACCAGTTGATTATCTCTGTATAAATGTATTTGTGCTTTTGGACTGCTAGGTTTCACCAGAGCTTCACCAAGTCTGCCTGAGCTTTCCTAAGGATTTGTTTTTTTCAGAGAATTCAGAGTAGGCACTTCTGCAGAACCCTACCCACCCTGTGGTGGACCCTTTTCTCCTGGGTGCATTTGTGACACTCTTTTCTTGATCCTGAAATTCCTGGCTATTGAGGGAAGTTTTGCATCTGGCAGAAGTAACATTGAAGAACCTTTAAGCTGGCTCTTAATGCCATTACCTTCTATATGTGAGAGGCAAGTTGCTTAGACCTGCTGTGCTGCTCTCGTGCTCTTTCCCTCAAACAGGCTTTCGGTTTATTTAGACTATGACACACATAAAGGAAATGTTAATAACCACTGTTATTGCAAATTACTTTGTCCAGTTACAGAATTCACCCTGCTGCTACTTACTGCCCTAACATTGCTGGCTCCTGATATATTTAACTTTTGGTCACTCAACAAAAGAAAGTTGCTCTTTCCCTCCCCTGGAGCTGCTCATTCTAAAGAATTTGCTGTGAAAGCACAGTCCCTTGCTTGTCCTAGAGGTCTCCAGAGGAAACAATACCTTTGAACATTAAAAAAAACTGAGATAAAGACCTCTCTTTTCTCTTGGTCTGCACAGAATAAAAATAAGTAAAGAATCAAAGAGAAGAATCTGCTTTTCCTCACTGCAGGTCACTGCAATCAGATCTTTGAATCACTGGTGCAGTATAATGACAGGGGCATTGGATCATCCTATACAGGGGCTCTGTGGTTTTTCACTGCACATTGTTATCCTTTGTGCAAGATAATTCCAGGGAACTTTTCCCTCTCCTGGTTATGGTTAATATTTTCTTTTCAGTGCAATATGTTGAATAGTCACTTCAGCATTAATGCTTCTTCTCTTCTGCAATTGTTGTGTTTGAAAGTTGGGGCTCAGGTGAGAGGGAGGCAGTATCTGCTGCTCTCCCCTATTCACCTTCTCCCTTAAAGACACTCTGAGATGGGCCTTGATGCTGCTCAGGACATATCCTATCTGGGACCAAAGGCCAGTCAAAGCCAGGGTAAGAGTTAAGTAACAAAGCACTAAATTTGCTGACTCTGCAATCTAGCGATCAATGGTGGCTTTTATCAGGGACCTGCATCTATAATCTCTCTAAGACCAAATGCAGTCTGTGAGCTTGAGGCAGGCTGTCTGTGTTTCCTCTATTTAAGATGCTTTGCAAGTGCCTGTGACCATACAAAATGAAGTGAGCCTATGACCTGTGCTATGATCTAGCCTGTGGCAAGTTCCCAGGCTTCTAATCTCTAGGAATAAGAAAGGACTGTGTGGCTGCACTGTGTCACTTCTGAATAACTGCATTGGGAAGAGCTGACCGTACAGCATCGAAATTGATACACGTAGGATGGCACAGGTTAAAACACAAGCAGATGCTGCACAGCATGCCCGTGTCTTTATTGGTTATATAATACCCCCAAACTCCAGATGCTTTACCAGGTATAATGCAAGCAGTTTCTCCCCATATCCTAATCATGGAGGGAAGGCAGGGTGCAGGAAGGAACAATATGATGCTAATGTATCTTCCTGTGGGCATTACAAAAGACAGGGTTCTTTTGGAGGACTGTTTGTGTTTCTGCAGGGTTGGATGGTTTCAAGAGAGGAGCAAGAACCTAAGGAACCAGAATAAAAAGCTTACAGTGGGAGTACTAAACAGACAAATGGAGACTTGTGTGAGCTGTGTGATATATTCCTATGTCCTTGTTCTGTGGCCAAGAAGGAGCTAGTAACAAAGACGCAGGGCAGAGGCTGTGCTTGCCACATCTCCAAGATGTAGCAAGGCATGGAGGCAAGCAGAATTCTATGTTCTGTCTTTGATCAGCAATGGCCCTTTAAGGCTGAGCAGGACGTGCAGCATGGACACTGCCCAGTTGAGCCCAGCAGCCACGTGAACTGTGTATGATAGGCAGTGCCAGGCTGGCACAGCAAGAGACTCCCAATGGCAGAGGGAATCTGACAGAACTTGTTGGCTCCCACCCTATCTGCTCCTCTTTTCCTTGGGACAAATGAGAAGAACCTATCTCCCAGTGCAAGATTTTGAGGGTACATATCAGGGTAAGAGATGCCTGATAGTAAAACTTCCAACTTGCCCTGATTTCTGCCTGGGATGCTGCAATGTCAAATAACCTTCCAAGCTGGCTTTGGTGCAGAGGTATTTTGCTTTATGTTATTGCTAGGAGCTTTCTCTCTGAGCTCTCTCTGCTTCTCTGTGTTCCTGATCTCTGGCTCTTAGCTCCTTTTTTTTTCCTTGGGCTGGGATGCGTGCTGTCTGCAATGCATCAGGAAGTAATACACAATGAGGAAACTCTCATCATCTGTGCATCAGGGGGAGATTTACTGACTGAGTGCTGAGCAGTCAAGTTATTGATTCAAACCATAGCCCGGTCTCTCCGTCTGCCGCTTGGAGTGGCTGGTTACGTCCTTCTGGTTCACTGCATTTAATCGGATTCCCTGAGCTGCCACACAGAGGGGGAGAGTTAGAATCATATCCATCTATGATGTTTGCTTCAAAATCCAGTTCTGTATCCCCTTCTCCATCCATGGAGCAGGCAGATTCCGATGCTCTGGACATCAGCACCAAAGTGCAGCTTTACGGCGTGCTCTGGAAGAGACCCTTTGGGAGGCAGTCGGCCAAATGGTCCAGGAGGTAAGCCACTGTTGCTGAGGGATGCTCAGCTGAAAAACAAAGCCTAAGGGCACTGCAGTAAGTTAGAGCCTGAGTGCTTGGCTCTTTAAGTGCAGCTAGCCAGGCAAAGACTAGGGGTAAAACTTTGGGCATAGCTTCCCTGCTTTTGTGATGCTTTTCACACATGGTACCCCATTGTGCTTTACTTTATCTGCCCAAACCCTGTGCTACATGCACCTTGGGGTGGGAATAGGGACTAGCTGCCTCCTCTAGATACTTATCTTATGATCGTTTAATGAGAAAAAGGGTCAGCTCATGTATTTTGCCCCCAAACTGCTTGACTTTTTTCACTAGCACTTGTTAAAGCTCTTTAAGTCCTTTGGGTGTGAGACAGCTAGGCTGAACTGACAGTGCATGTGGGACTGTATGTGCATGTGTACAGTCTGCTGGGGCTTGTGGACCGGTGTCAGTATTGCTGTGCTGTCTGATGGTGATGGCATGCTTGGAACAGCAAAAGCAGACTCACTTCCCTGCGGAGAAGGTGGCTCCAAATCCTGTCCCATCTGGTGTTAGGGAGTTGTAAGCTGCTGTGTGTTGTCTCTCAGAGTCAGGAGGTTTGGAGCTGGAAAGCATTTGCTATAACCTTTTACTGAGGATGGAAGTACATTCTGTAGTGTTGAAATGATGGGTCACTTTGAGGTTAAAGTTGGTGTAGTTTGTTCAAATCACTGAATCTCATGGGAGAGTTTTCCATTGGCTATCAAAAGGTGAGAGATGACTGTTTATGGATGGTACCCACAAAGAAACATTCTACAGCTCTTTCTGGAAGTACACAATCTAATGGATTAAGCCTTCCAGCACTCCTGGATGGCAGATTAATGTCACTGCTGGTAGACATCATTGGCAAATGATTCAGTTAAAAGACTAGTAGCCAAGAACTTGCATTTTCACACTACCACTGCCAGAGATGAGTTTTGTGATCCAAAACTTGTTGTTGCAATCTATTAAACAATGATAGCAGGACTCACCCACCTTCAGCAGTTTGATATCTGCAGATGAAAAAGGCTGTGACAAAAGCAATGTTGTTTTTTCCCCCTCCTCACCTTTCCACTGGGGAAAGGCACAAATGAGTCATTAACAAATGACAGCACAGGAAGCCTGAGCTACTTCTGGACCTGAAAGGTGGTTTTGTAGCCTTGGTAGTAAAGTGTGTCTCAAGGCTTTTTGGAAGAATAAATGAACCTGCACGTGAGCAATGTCTGTTGGCTGCCTCTGGTACTTATCTTTGGTGGGTACCTTTTTGCTGCAGGCTGCATAGTAAACACAATACATCAAATCCTTTCCAGCCCCAGCTTTCCCAGTTTTGCTCTGTGTGGCAATGACAATGCTGCCCAGTTTGAACCTGTGAAGATGGCATAGCCTGAAAAATAATCAAATGTCTTTTGGGAAGCAGTTTTGTGTTTGTAGCCACCTTTGACTTGTGCGCAGGTTTTGTTCTATACTTCCCCCCATAGTGTCCTTTTTTACCCCAGACAGAATTTGTGCTGATGCTCCCTACTCAGCTCCCAGCATTGATATTTAAATGAATTATATCTGGAAGCTAATGTGGCTGGGTTACGGAAAACAAGTGGACAGTAAGAGAGGGGAAGGTAATTTGCTATGGAGGAGACATTCTTAAAAGGCTTTCTTCTTCCTAATAAAAATTTCTTGCAGGCAAATGGCTCATGTCTGCTCTCTCTATCATTACTTATTTAGTGCTGTTCTATTCCTAGAAGTCACCCCCATCTTCATCAAGTGGTAAATATTTTAGTGCTAGCAGGTGGGAAGAGGCCATGGGGCAAGAATGAAGTGGACGGTTAGCTTGCAAGCACAGCAGCTGGGGGTTCTGGAGACCAGAGATGGGTCTGTGGGAGATGAGCACAGGGGGTCTGTAGGGTTTGGAAGGAAGGGATTTCTGAAGTAAAATCACTGGAAGAGGAGGAGCAATAAGTTGGGTTTTTTTACCACAGGAGATATTTTCTTTGCAGTAAAAAGCTTATATGTTATTATAAGTTATTTGTGAAGGAGAATAAGGAGTAATTAATCCATTCCCTGGCCTATCCCCCCCCCTCCCCCCCACCCCCCCCCCCCCATGCCCAGCAAGACACAGCTGGTCAGTGCATTGTTTCATGAAAAGGAGAAGTTTCCCACTCCCGTTAAATTAAGAGGAAAAAATGGACTATTTCTAGATGCAGCTGAGGATCTGATCTCTCAGCAATGTAGATTTTGTCCTGACATCTTGGACTGAACAACAGAGCTACTCCTTGTTCTAAGGAAAGTCTTTCCAAGCTATGGGAAATAAACCAGCATGTAACAGGAGGATTGACCACATCAGGCTGTCAGCCATGAAGATGTGGCTGTTGAGATGCATGATACTGCTTGATCCCGTTCATTTGGCTGTAGCAGCAGTGCTGCTGGAGACACAGAGGAAAAAAGTGAGTGTTTAAGGGAAAGATGGAGCCTAACTGGATAATGGATCAAGGAAAAAAGTCCAGGCATGGTGTCCAGTGCTTTGGAAATCAAAATCCCAGGTCTGGGGATTTTGCAGCTTTGAACAGTCGAAGCTTGGGTCACTGCTGGAGTAGCTTTGGAAAGTCATATTCTTGGCCCTTGACTTATGGTTCTCCTCTCTCCACCAACTGCCTTCTATTCTTCCTTTGAATTTATAACAAGCAGTTTAGTCAATTCAAATACAAAAGTTGCACTGGTACTGGCATCAGCCTGGCATGGAATGAAATGCACAAAGTACAAACCTGCTCTGGATGTTGCATGAACAGGGCACTGTACCTTTGTAGGTAGGAAGTAACACATCCTCCTCTCCTGTGAATAACCCCAGCTCTGTATAGGAATGACAGGTTCTAAGCTGACTGTCACCATTCAGGTGTGAGACTCTGGAGCTAAGGGGAGCAACTCCAGGAAGGCATCTGCCCAGTGGTCAGCCAGAGTCAGAAAAGCAAGGTTGGGGCATCAGGAATTGAAAGGAGTAGAGAAAAAGTACCACAAAATATGGTGCTACCTCTGAGCAAACCCGTCAGAGATGCCAGGTTACTGCTGGAAGGAGGGAATGCAGCACAGTCGAGAGAAATCTCATCTTCTCTGTGACCAGTCCTGGCTGTGGCACTGCAACACAGGCACATAACCTTGTTTTCCAGCAGACTGGTTACCAACAGTCGCTAGATGTGGTCACAGGACAGATGGAAAGGGTGACTGGTTTGGACTGTTTTCTGCTCTAAAAAACCCTAGAAAGCACATGGCTGCAGAGCAGTGTGTGCATGAGCAGCACATGGGGAGCAGGAGCTGCTGAGGCAGCAGTGCTGTGAGTCAAGCTTCCCTCATCCTTCTCAGCTTCCCACTTGGCTGGTTGCTGTCAGGAAGCATCCACCTCTTCCCGCTCCTTGCCTGGCTGCCTGCCTCTCCAGCTGCCAGGCGCCAGGAGGCAGACAGGAAAGCCTGGAGCTGTCAGGAGAGGAACAGTGAGGGACAGGTATGTCTCTGAGCTGGCATGCCGATAAACATCATTTGCCCATCGTTTTCCTGAGCTGTCCCTAGGGAGAGAGAACTGGGCTGTTTTAGTAACTTGGATTCACTGCCTGTGCTCCCGGACTGGTGCCTGGAAAACCACCATTGGAAGGAAGGACCAGTGAGACTGCTGCAGTTTTATAATGTAAATACTTAACTTGGGCCGTTGTCACTTCAAACACTTTTAGGAAGGTTAGCTAGTTAACCTTGTTAGTCCTGTGTGACACAAAGCAAGCACTTTGTCCCCAGAGATCAGGTATCTCTACTTGTCCAGTATGGAGTTGTTCTGCCTAATCCTGGCAGACCAGGCCTCTGGCTTTAGATCCAAGTGACTCAAGACTGTTACTGCTCCTCTGCTGATTTTGTTTCATTACACTGTGGTTTCAGTGGTTTATTAGTGCAGGATCTAGCGACAGGAGATGGATGACCCAAAGAAATAGACCACGCATGAATAGCTCCTGTATTGCTTGAGCTGCGTGTGGAAGTGTGTGCACCAGGTCTTCCCACCTTCATTGCTGCTCTCTAGGCTTTTCGCTGCTTTGCTTTTAAATATCTTTTTTTGGTTCTTTGTCTGTGTTCTGAAAGCTTCCCCTGTCTCTCCAGTACTCCCTTTAATTCTGCTGGCTCATCTGTGCCAAATACAAGTGTGTTCAGTGTCTCCTGTCTTAACTGGCTGTATCTCCCCATTCGCCCTTGGCCATCTTTTCCCTTTCTGCTGTTCCTCACCTGGCTGCTGCTTCAGTCTTCAACTTGCCCTTGAGTCTTGTACCTCTTCCTCCTTCACTCTGTCGCTTCATCCCTCTTTTCATCATGCTGCATCCATTTCCTTGTATTGTTGTATGTAGACTTTGTCCTGAGAGTCAAAGTAGTGATCTTGGTTTCTTGGGTGTTGCCTTCCCAGTAGGGATAGATGAGGGAATAAGTTCTGAGCGTAAACACGTACTGTTTATCAGTTAGCCAGTTTTTCAGTGTTTTTCCTTCATTATTTGCTGTGTAATTTTGTTGTTTTAACTCTTAGTTTGTACGTTTTAATTCCCAATCCCCACAGATTCTCTCCACATCTGTAAGATCAGGGATCTAAAAGCTCATTAATCTGTGAGAGGTACATCAATTCTCAGAGATCTGTGCTAGGCTTTACTCTTGGTTTTGTTTTGGTTTTCCACTGGAGCATACATACTAGGGGGATATTGGGAGCACTGAGTAGACAAAAAATATGTAACAGCCTGGCTTTAAATGGGATCAACAGTTTAGAAATCATACATAATTAAAGATCTTTATGCCTTGCAAATGTTTCTCAAGGTTGTTCATCCTGAAAAGACTATTGAAAGTCTTTACCAACAGACTTTCTCCATTTCATGTGGTGTGTTGGTTTTCATACTTTAGTTTGTATTTACAGCCACAGTATCTGATTCACTCTGACCCACTGAACCAAGCACAGGCCAGGCAGAATTGATCTTAAAAGGTATTATTTCTGTATTTATTATGCTGACGAGGTAACATTTGCCTCTAAAAATCAAGTTCTCATTGAACTGAGCACTCGAAACATAACATGAAGATGTAGCTACTCATAAGAAAACTTTTGAATGGAGTTAATGATCAGAGGTGTGAATTAAAATGAAACAGGAAGGCTTCTGCTGCTCACACAAGTGATGAGGACAGGAGGAACCAGCAACCTGCCTGCTCTGTGGAGGTCTCTCTGATATCTGCCTTGGCCAGGGTCAGCTCTGAGCCTGCTGCAGGGGTCATGGCTGCCTTTGCCATGAAGGCAAATATGTCTGAAAATACCAATCCTTGTTTCACACTGAGGTGAGACCTTGATGAGTGCACCCTCTCAGCACTGTGTCACACAGAGATGTGCCTGATGCATCTGCTAAATGGGCTGGTGCCTCAAAGTTGCGTGGTCAGTTCAGCCACCACCTTCTCTGGGATGCTCCTTCGCAACCCTGCCTAGTGTCTTGAAGAAACTGTTCTAGTCCATGTTCTGTGACAATGGCAAGAGATTTAGCATGGAGATTTCCATCACAGGGAAAGAAAGTAATGCCCCATGGGCAGTCCATCTCCATGTCCATCTTAGGCACCTCGTACAAAGAGAGTATGGACAGCCACTGCAGGTAGGGTCATGCTGCTTTCCCAGCTGAGGGGGCATCACAGGCAGCTCTTCTGGAGATGCAGTGGCACATGAGCTTGTGCTGGCAGGGAGGTGTTCCCTGGGTGAAAGGTCAATAGTAAGTCCTCTTACAAGTTACCTGGTCAGGTAACTTGCTGGACAGGCTGCACTGTGAATGAGCACTTTTTCAGTCCTCTGCCAACTAAATAGCTCTGTGCAAAAGGATGATTTTTGCACTGACTTGTGCTGTTCTGTTTGGAGAGATTTTGCCAGGCTGTGGTCAGGAGCAAGAGGTGAGATTAGGCAGTCAACCATGATGTTTTTGGAGTAGCAAATGAGAAGACAATGTGTCCTGCTGAGAAAGCAAGCTGGAGGCTTCTCCCCACCTTTGATGTCAATGTGAATAGATATAGATAAGTAAGCAAGGAGAAGAAAAAAAACTGGGGCACAATAATTGTTGCTGGTGTTTGTACATTCTGAACATTTCTGGATATAAATATGCACAAGTTCAATCATTGCCACTCTTAAATGTTTTGGAGCAAGTGCACAACAGCTCCAGAGCCTGAGAGCCTTGAGCTTTCTGCAGGCATTCAGAAGCTTCACTTTGTTCTGTGTCTTTTGGTCCCCCTGTGAGCCCATGGCTCATATTTCCATGGCATTTGTCAGTTTCATCTGTGCCAGAGCCCTGGCAGAAGAGCAAGAGATGGAAGCTGGTGGAAGTGGTAAAGCTTTCCCCTCAGTGTAATAATGAGAACTATTATTAATAATGTATTATATTATAATTATATATATTAGTTTGCTATTGTAATGATAATTTTCTGCCAGCTTCCGCTTCTTTAGCTTTAGGAGCTAAAATGGTACTAAATTGCTGTGCTCGTCTGTCCTGGAGGCAGCGCTTGGCTCCATCTGACAGGTCCTCTGCTTCCAGAGAGGACTGCGGTGAGATGGGCATGCGGAGGTATTAGAATTGCCCTTGTGGATCAGACCTCTTGCCCAGTAGCCCATCACTAACGGAGGCTTCAGCAGAAGGTACAGGAATCCTCAGGCTGCACAACTGGAAAGCTCTGCCTGGAGAAGTCTCTTCCAGATCCCATCCAGTGGAGGCTTTCTGCCCAGAAAGAGGAGGTTTCCTTGGGGCTGTTCTCATTGCTCACAGAAAAGCTTTATCCTTTCCAGATTCCTCATGAGCTCTTGTCCTCAGGACCACATGAAAGTGACTTAAACAGCAGTGCTTTGTGCAGTGTAAAAGGACATTCTGTATTAATCTTCAGCTTACTGCCTTTCGCTTTGTTTCCAAATCCCTCTTTTCTCATATTAGAAAACATGAACAGTGCAACACATTTCCTTTGTCATTTAATCTTTTGAAACTTCTGTACTAAACGTGTCCCCATTTTTTTTTTCAGCTGTTCTTCAGCATTTTTGAGAGCTGCAGAGATTTAGACCAAACTGAAGCTAAGTCAGATATCTCCCCCCTCTACCACTGCCTGCAGGGTAAATGCAACCTCAGTTTTCAAAGAGAAGAGGGACTCTCCCTGGGGCATTTTGGACATGCAAATAAGCTAAAAGTGGCACTCCTTTAACCACGATTTTGAGGACACACTCCAGCAAATTAGCGACTTGGTTTACAGAAGCTGTGATATTTTGTGGCTACTACAGAGTGCTCCTCAGAGCATGCGTAGGGCTGAGGAGAACAAGGCACATTAAAATGTGATGTGTGTGAGGAAAAAAAAATTCAATTTACTTTGTATTTGCAAAGGTCAATGAAGGGAAACTTTGCCAGGAGCTCTATTAAAATAGCTCTGAAATTTATTTCTCCTCCCGAGTACTCTTGTGGCTCTTCTTTTGCCTCAAGTTGCCTGAGGATGCAGATCTGTGACTCTTCCTGCCATAGACTCAGTTACAGTGAGAAGACTTCCCTTCTGGCTTATGCATAATGGGGAGGAAGAGGGTGGCAGGGAATAGATTGAAATAATAAGTTTTTAGCTGTTCTTAGCCCACGTGAGAGAGGCTCTTAAAAAAAAGAAGCAGCTTTCTTCCAAGAAGTTGAATGCAACACGTGGGCTTGATAAAACATGCACAGGTCAAGATGTCAAAAGGTTTTTGCTATGCTTTTGTCTTGGACACAGACCACCATCCCATTCCCTTGTGAGTAAACTGTGCTGTGGTTTGCCTTCAGCACTGCTGTGTGCATGCTGTGGCAAACTGCAAGCACAAAACACTTGAGCTTGGCACTTTGTGTTAAGCACTAGCTCTTGGCTACAAGCGCAAGTAAGACACCTCACCTTAGGCATAGATGGGAACAGTAAACTCTTCTGCTCAGAAAGCAGCCTTAGTTACGTGGTGATTTTCTTGAGCTGTGGAACCATGACCACTGTTCTAGCAGTGTTTGTTTCCTTTCTCTGTCTTAAAGGTTCTTCATCATTAAGGAAAGTTTCCTGCTCTACTATGCTGAGAGTGAGAAGAAGAGTTTTGAAAGCAATAAATACTTCAATATCCATCCCAAGGTGAGCAGTGTTTGCACGGGAAAGGGGGTTATTCTCTTTCTAGCTTCCTCCCCCTCCACAGGCCCAGCAAGTGAAGAGGTAAGCCAGACCCAGAGAAGCTCCCAGAAATGCAAGAATCATGTCAGTACCTTGTTAGGTTCCTCAATGATTCAACATGACTTCAATGTTTTTTTACCTAACAGTAGAGGTATTCCCTTTTTTTCCCTGATCAAGTGATCTTGAGGATATGAGAATGCTGTTAGCAACGCCAGTGGTGGGTCTAACGGTTTTGGTTGCTGCTTATTTCTAACTTGTACTTGCACTTGTAAGCAGTCACAGCCATCCCCTGCTATCCCCTCATCCCTGAGCAGCAGCCTCTATCAGGAGGCTGTGTGGTCTGAGTCTGCTTTCATCCTCTGTAGTCTCTGGGGCTGATGAAGCACATGTGCTCCCAGAAGTGTAGATTTCACCCAGCCTGGTTAGGGACAGCAGGGCACCCATCCATCCCCATACAGCATGTGTGGGGTGTTGACCTACTGATGGGGTGGTGACTGTAACGGATGGACAGCTTCTCTCATGGTACCACGCTGTGAAACTGCAATGTCTGGCCCTGCTGGGCAATTACCTCCTCCTTGATAAGAGCTCCCACTTCCATGTCCTACCTAGCAGCCTTCCCTCCAGCCGTATGAAGGAGAGCCATCTTTACCCCTGCTCCGATGCTACGGGGAGGTCTGCTGAGAGTGGTGGGAGTCCCTGTGGTTTTCAGGAGCTGTGTGTATTGTCCCTCCTGGGATAGGCAAGGCAGGGCAGGGGCCCACAAGTGGTGAAGGGTGAAAGTTCAGCTCCTGGCTGGTTAATGGCTGTACTTGATTTTGACAACTGATTGGAGCACTCTGGTTTGTCCCCAGGGTGTCATACCCTTGGGAGGCTGCATTGTGGAGCCCAAAGAGGAGCCCAACATGCCTTATGCCATAAAGATCTCTCATGAAGACTTCCATGTAAGTAGACTTCTTTTCTTCTCAGAAAAACCCCATAAACACCACAAAACATGTTACTGCTGATGAGCAGAGCTGAATTGGCAGCCTTTCCCACCCCACCAAGTTATCCTACCCTCTCTGGGCACACTACCCTGAGAGAGGGTGGCTTAGCATCCCAAGTCTCCTCAAAGCTTTGCTGATGCTCTTATCTTGACAACCAATGAGGAAACTTGCTCTTTCTGACAGCAGGTCTTACGATACTAGAGGACCAGTAGACAGATATTCAGGAGCCCTAGAGCTCACATTGTCCTATCATTTTATTCCTGCCATGACCGCTTGCTGTTCACATCTCTTCCCAACCTGTGGTAGATCTGGGTTATATTTGCTCCCATGTGATGCCTCCATGGAGGTGGAAGCCTGAAGTGAGCTTTCCTCCCACTGTAGCTGTGGTACCTGTGTCCTGATCATGCCCTGGGTGTGCAGAGGTGTGTAAGGCACTAACCTCTCTAATCCAGGTTTTTTTCCCCTCCCCTCCCCTCTTCTAGGGTAACATTGTTCTAGCAGCCGAATCAGAGTTTGAGCAGGCTCAGTGGCTGGAGATGCTACAGGAGTCTGGAAAAGTGTAAGCTTCTTTCTATTCCTTATTCTCTTTGATCTGCTCTGTAGATGTGTAAAGGATAAAGGGGAAGAAGCCTGACTAGAAGGAGCATGAAAAGCTCCCCTAGACTAGCGAGACCTTCACTTGCCTCCTGGACCCATTCTTTCCTACACAAGAATGCTCTAAAACTGACCCAAATCTTCCTGTCTGGGTGTGGTATGCAGTATGGCTCCTTGCTACCAACCCCAGGCCGTCATATGTAGAACACTGATACACCGGGTGTTATCTGCTGTCCCTCTCTCTTTCTTAGAGAGGTGGGAGCTCCCTGGACCATTTTGTGTGGGAAGGAAGATCCACGGGCTTGACAAAGGTGTGGGTCAGAAAACCTCCCTGCAATGAAGGTGTATGAATTTGGGGTAAGGTAAGAGCAGAACAGGCAAGGTGCAAAGCTTGTGAGCAGCTATCTGTGTGGCTCTGCACCTCACTGGTGAGCAGGGACCTCACTGGCACATCCCTGTTCTCCTTAGCTGCCCTGGTCACACTGAGATGTCAGTAACAGCCATAAAGCAGCTGCATGACCATGGATGTGCATTCCTTCTGCTCAGATCCTAGGGCACTCAGGCCATGCAGCAGCAGGATTTGGCTTTTCAGGACAGTTTAATTCTGAACTGTGGAGGCAGGCTAAATCCCATGGAGGAGATATTAGCAAAGCATATCCAGCCCATCTACAGGGGTTAGAGAGTTTGATTGCTGTGTGCGTACAGCACTGAGTCCATAGTCCACTGAGAATACTGGAGAGATCTGCAGTTTGTTGGCACCAGCTCTGCAATCCCTCAGTACCCAGGTGCCTGACAGTGCAGTGAGCAGCTCTCCTGCAAACCCAAAGCAGGCTCTTCCTAAATCTCAGCAGATGCAGGAAGAAATAACACTTAAAGAGAGACTTGACTTTCCCAAGCCAGGCAGAAGCTTGCAGAGCCTACTATCCAGCCATGAGGTCTGAAGCAGTGAGAACTTTGTCCTTCCTGGCTGCACTGCAATGTGCGTATGTGGTCTCTTGTGACTGCAGGGACAAAAGCTGCTCTTTCAAGCAAGTTGAACTTGTAATACCAGTGTGTGCATGCATGTGTGCATGGCAAAGGTAGTATCTCAGTTAATTCCAATGTTATGATGCTGAAAATGATCATTTCTAATTAATGGGGAACACAGTATTATGGTGGATCAGCCCAAGCCAAGCTCTGAGCTGCTGCAGTGAGCCTGGCTTTGGCACTGGAGCAAGATGTAACCTCCATGGTATCATATAAACAGTAAATGCAAAGCTGTTCATTAGAGCTTTATGGGAGCATGTGCCCTATGGGACACAAGACCCAAGGCAGAGATCTGTCACCCACTCGGCAGAAGCAGGCTTGGGCATAGCAGAGGAGGAGGGACACAGACTCAGCCCTAGAGCAATTTTGAGTTGTTTCTTTAATAGCACAGGTCTGCACTTGCCTTCAACCAATGTTATACTCAACTATTGCCGAGGACAGTAATTTGGGGGCCAAATTAATCTTCCAGGAGTGTACGGGAGGGAAGGAACACGGCTGCACAGTGCAGGAAGGGGTCTTACAAACAACTCATGTGTACCTGCTTATTTCACAGGGCCAGCATTTTGTCTAGTCCTTGCTTCAGTATTCCAGCACTAATGTTTAAAACAAAGATCTAGACTATGGCTCCTATCATACAGCAGACCACCTGCACCCAGCTGACCATCTGCCTGAGACACCCCCTCCCCTCCCCTCTCTGCTTCTGTTCTTCCATCAAAGGAGGGGAGTGATGCAGCTCCAGTGCCTGCCTAATTGGTGCTGATGATAGCCTGCACGTGAGGGAAAGCAGAGATTATGTGATTTATGCTAGCAGGGTCAGGCTGGGAGCTAAGCGGCAGCCAGAAAGGCACAGCGTGGGCCAGTAAATTGATCTGCAATGAATAGGAAAGCTAAAAGGACACAGCTGAGATCTTCTAGGCAACCTGTTTTAGTGTCCTGCTGTTCCTAGATGGAGATTGTAATGCCAATGGCACTGCAGCACTTAATTTATCATCCTGTTCCCTCATTATAAAACCAACCAAATTATAAAAAAAAAAAAAAGCCCCACCAACACAAAAGCAAAACCAACACCCTCAGAAAACACCACATCCAGAGGCTGAGATTTTGATAAATAGAGGAAAGAAAAAAAATGAACCCAGGACAGAAAGCATCCGTTTCCTCTCCTTTGTTTCAATTTCTGTGCTGCCTCTTTACATCTCGGGCTGGCTGGTGTGTGTGTGCCTCCACAGCTGCCTAGTACCTCCACCATCACAATCTGCCTAGTGATGCCTTCAGCTCCTCACTCCTTTTCCAGCCTCCTGATTTGACAGGGAGACCCCTTACTCAGTGCGGAGGGGAGCTGGTGGTCTCCTCAGCCTCCTGACGTGGTGTGCTTGGACTTATCACACTTGGCTAGATTTTGAGAACTCCTCAGAAATGCCAAAGCCCTGACTGCCAGCTGGCTGGGCTCCCTTCCCACCCAGAGAGGCTTCTGCTGCTCCTAGCAGGAGACATGGGCACAGGTACACTCTCTATGTCCATAGCAGCATTCGCTGCATTGGTTGAAAGCAGACTTCAGTGGGCAATGGGGAAAAAACCAAAACAAAACAGGTAACATAGTATGTATGTCCCATGGAACAAAAAAACCTGAGTGTGAATGCTCTTGAGAAAGGTAAAATGCAGGCAAAGCTAGAGAGATGTTCCGAATGCTGCAAAAGGACTGGGATAAATGATCTTTGAGCTGAAGAGTAAATGGAACTACTACACACCTTCGGGGTGTAGTTTCACAAGTATATTATAGGGGTGCTTTCTACTTGTCCCAGGAACCTTCCTGACCCTGTGCTTCCCAGTACCTCAAGCAATGCATCTTTTTCTGATGGAAACTCACTTGGTAAGAAATACAGAATTGCTCTCCCTTCAGTTGAAGTCATGGCCTGAACCTCCCTGTGGCTGCAGTTACACGCTGGTAATGGTTCCAGCAGATAAAAGGAATAATAGCTTACATGCTGCGCAGTGATACAAGTGCATCTTCTGAGTTATACAGCAGTGGGTGTAGTAACCTTTGAGTTACAAACAGGAAGACATCTTGTTAGGCTGAGAAAGGGAGTTTGCACTGAAAAGGTGAATCTAATAAACTGACACCTTGAAGGCTGCAGCAGTTTTGGAACCTTCCAAGTAATCATAAAATAAGCTCTGTCATGCTTCCCACCCCACTCTTGCCATGTTTGCTCTTGATTTCTCTGGGGTTAGATTCATCCTGTATTAGAGAGTATTAGTGGAAAAACACATTCACACTCACATGTTCTCACTCAAGACAAAGATGTCTACCTGCAGGCAAAACATCACCTTTTTAATTAGCATTCTAATTTCTTCTGCACTTCAGAATATCCTAGATGCTCATTAGCTGAAAAGAAACCCAGCTGTCTGCAAAGAGCAGAAGGCAGTGCTTGGGCTGCTGGAGCTGTGAGCTGCCTAGTCCCTGGGGTGATGTGTTTTTAGTGTAATTGTCTGGCTTTTGTAAGAGATGAAGTACAGGTTGCCTTGACACTGCTTTATAAGAGGTTGCCAACCTAACAGGTTCTGAAGAACTGTAATTTCAAATGGCTCACAAAGAGGCCTGCTACCAGAATGCTTAACAGGTATTTAATATTAATAAGCTCCCTTAGGATTTAATGAAGATGGCAGAATTTCTGGGCAGCAATTGCTGTTCCTGTATGTATGTCTATATAAATAGATTGGGATGAATTTTAAGTGCACATTTTATGTGTTTAGGAATTTCTTTTCTAATGGAACATTAATAGAAGTGAGCAGCGAATTCCATTCCTGGTTCTGTTTTTGATTTGTGTGTCCTTGTCCTTGGTATTTAATATCCGTATTAAACTCGGTCCCATCAGCTCAATCAGTAATGGGCATCTGCTCCACAGGCCTTGTTTTAGCAGCTTAGTTTCCTAGTATATTCAAGAGACCTTGAGATCCTTAGGCCAAAGTCCTACAAAAACTCAGGGTACTCTTTGAATGTGCCTGCTTCCTTTAACTCTCCCTACTTACTAGCATCTTGTCAGGCTTTTATCTCAGGTTCTTCATTGTTTTTACAGGGAAAGGCACTTAACAGATGGTGTAGGGCTAGACACCAAATCCTAGCGGCTTGCAAGTTTGGCAGAGGAGAAATTGATTGGTTCCAGGATGGCTAATGAATACCAGAAAGGCTGAAGGTAGATGACTGTGTGAAGGAGTCAATAACCAGTTAATAACAGTTTGAAGGGGAAGAGTGGCTATAGCAGCAAACTATTGGAAATGGTGAAGACAGTGTCACTGTCTTGGCAGACTGCTAGGCTGAGTCCCCTGCCATGCTCTGTGGGAGCCTTGGCTCTCTCTTACATTGTCTGCTTTGTGTCTGCTTTCACTAGGACCTGGAAGAATGCTCAGCTGGGAGAAGCCATGATTGAGAGCCTGGAAGCACAAGGACTGCAGCTGGCCAAGGAGAAACAGGAATATTTAGGTAGGAAACTCTTACTTCCAAAAGCCATAAATCCGGAAATAGCCATTTTGCTTTTTTGGAGTTGTCAGTGTGACCAAGCCAAGGATTTACAGGTTTCCTGTTACTGGATGAAGCTTTGCAGTAGTCAGCTGAAATTCAGGTTTGAAGGGAGTTAAAACATGAAAATGTAAAGGTAGGATCTGGACATCTGTGCAGAGCATGAAAGGAACGTGCTTTGGCCAGCACGCTGCAGTCCTGCAGCTCCCAGTGGTTAGACTGCACAAATGTTTGCTGCCCCTGGGAAGTTTGGATGTGCTGATTTCAGCTGCTCACCAGAAAAGAGCCAGTACCTTTGTCTCCCTGAATCACGTAGGACTGGTATTTCTGCGGCTAACAACAGCTGTTCTGGCATGAGTTTTCCTCTTTTCGCTGTTAGGGTTTTTTCGATCGAGTCTTTACATTTGCTCACATTGATCATATTGGAAGGGATAGCTTTTACATGGGCTTGTTTAAGGTGGCTGATGTTAGTGGTTAATTTGCCATTGCTCTCTCCATGGGCAATGGATACAGAGCAGTTGCTCCAGATGAACATAGAATAATTTAGGTTGGAAGAGACTTCTGAACATTATCTAGTTCAATCCCCTACTTGGAAACCAGCCTCTGGATGGCAGTACCTTGGGTGCTCTGATTGCTTTGGGTGGTCCAGCTGTCTGTTCCCCCCATTGCCTATAGCAAGAGCCAAGGGAGGGGAGCCTTTTTAACCCAGACACCTCCTAAGTTAGACCATTCTCTAAGGTGTAAGAGCCCTTCTGACCTGGGAGCTGCTGGTCACATGTGAGAACTCAGTGACTTGTCTGGACAGTCATCTGCTTTAAACAAGCTAGCAGCAATTTTGGGTGCTTTCAGGTTGGTGATGCCTTGAGCAGCGATTCATGGTATCTCCTCCTAATGATCAAGCCATTGGAGGGATCTTGAAAAACCTTCTCTATTTCTGCATTCATGCTGATCAGGGGTGATCTCAGTATGTGGTCCCACATTTAACAGTGATCATAATTCAAGTATCAAGGCATGTTCATTCTCACCACCTAAGTGTTATTAACACATGTGAGTGGAGGTATGGCCTCATACATGAGGCAAGCAGATTCCACACCTGACAAAGGGATAACAGGGAGTGCTGTGAGGAGAGACAGGAGGAAAGCTAGAAACAGGAAATTTTTGTCAAAACATTATTTTACAAACACCAGAGCAGACTAAAAAGCCTAAGAGACTGAAGGGTGCCACAGTATAAGACAAGGTGATAGAGGAATAGAACAGTACACCTTCTATGACAAACAGGAGATCATTTGGAGTATAAAATACATGTTTCTCTGGGTTCTTTGGTCCATGACAAGAACATTCAGAGCTGGCAAATTGTCACAGCTGGTTACTTTCTCTTGACATCTATTGTCTATTTATTCCTATATAACTGCTGAGGCTTCTGCCTCAATAACCTTACCTTCAGTGAGCTGTGTGCATTCTGTAGTTAAGCTTTGAGGTCAGGTGCTGCTCCTGGCAGCAGGTCAAGGCTCTCTGGGGGAAGCAAACACTGTTCCAGGAAATTCCCTGGATTCCCCAAGTTGCCTCTCAGCTGTCCCCACACAGCTGTAAGCACGATTAACAACTGCTCAAGGCAGAGCCTGTTAGAGCATAGGTGCATCAGGTCACAGTGTAAGGTTCAGGGCAGAGTCCCAGGTGGGCATGTGTCTTTAGTAGGCAGAGAAACTACTATTAACAAGAATAGTTAAGAATGGTTAAGGAGTTTTGTGGCTAAGTTAGGGGGTTGATTTCTGGGCTTGGCTGGGACATGCCAAGATCACAAACAGGAACTGGCAGGTGCCTGAAGGAGAGCGAGATGTGTCAGGAGGGTAGGGATGGGGCACAGAGCTGCAGGAGAACTAACTGTCTCTATGCAGTGGTGCGTGATTCTGTGCACCTACCTTCTGGGCATTTGCTTCCTTATGTGAAAAGCAGAGATAAGAGTATTTTCCTGATTCAGAGGATTGCAGAGGTTTGTTTGTTCATGCTCTTTAAGAACACTGACAGAAAACCTTAGAAGGAGTACACAGCAATATGGTTGCTTAGTTTATTAAGTCATTTGGCAAGCTGGAAATTACAGAACATCCCATTACTGTCATCTCATCCTTCGGATTCTCCCAGACAGATACACATAGAGCAATAGGCATTTTCATGCCCATAAATATTCCCAGGATATCAACTGCTTTTCTCTGCATTTGGCCTTTGTGTGTGTGTTTGCAGATAAGCTAATGGAAGAAACAGAAGAGCTGTGCCTGCAGAGGGAGCAAAAAGAGGTGAGTACTCATCACAAGCCAATTTCCTTCAACTTCCATTTGCAGGACTGGGGAGCCTGGGAGTTGTTGGTTTGAAGGCGTATCAAGGTTCAGGGAGGGAGGCTTTGAGCCAGAAAATCTCTCCAGCCAACCTCTGGCTCCTGTGGATAAAGAAGGGAGTAAAAGCTGTGCCGTGAGATCAGTCCTGGAGGTGTAACCCTGTTGCCCTTCCCAGGCACTTTCCGTGCAGTGTTCTTGTGATACATCTCAGGAGGGCAAGGGAGGAAGATCACATTAAATTAATATTCCCCGGATTGAATGATACACTTGTTTTTTGGCAGATTTAAGACAACTGTGGCAATCAACTTGTTCGTCTCCACAGTTAGAAAGCAAAGGAACAGACCTGACACTGTTCTAGTGTAGAGATACTGTTGTGAGAAGCAAGCAGCAGCAAAACCCAACATCATTTGTTCTCTGGACACACAAGAGATGGGGAGAATAATAAACATTGCACTGAGGAAAACTCAAGAGAGCACTCCCTTAGATGTGACTATTGCATCATAATTAAACAAGGTTATTGTTTCCCAAACTATTCTTAACTTTTATTTGCTTAATACAATAAAAGCAGTTAATTTTCATGTTTTTACCACATCTATACCAGTTTTTATAGCACTATCATAAAGTTATTTTACGATATCTTTGAAAGTGGGTTGTCCTATTACATGGTAGGAAAGTCTGCATGGATGTAGACCACCACATTGCAATCTTGCAAACCACTACATGCTCTTTTCCAGTTAATCCAAAATGGCTGTGTCCCCTCTTTAGCAAAAGACAGCAATGCTGACCTAGGCTTCTCAGGCTTATGTTTAGTCCAAAAGTGGCTTGATCACTCCTTTAGAACTAAGTTACTTCTCCCTTTGCAGGGAGACATCCCTTTCTGGAAAGAT
This sequence comes from Melopsittacus undulatus, assembly GCF_012275295.1. Classification (NCBI taxonomy): domain Eukaryota; kingdom Metazoa; phylum Chordata; class Aves; order Psittaciformes; family Psittaculidae; genus Melopsittacus; species Melopsittacus undulatus. The sequence goes on from NC_047530.1 coordinate 47,958,981, forward strand.
AACCTGCTGCCAACTCATGGCTGTAGGAAGGGAAATGCCTTTGTTTAAGGGTCCTGGAACAAATCTCTGCTGTTACGAACCCATGCATGGTATCTTTGTTGTCCACAAAGAGCAGATACCACCAGGTTCGCTTACAGGAGTTTGGTACTGATGAAGGAATGAATATATAGCTCACGGAGCTGCACTAGTGGTGACCTGCTGCAAGCCTGTAGGCTTCAAAGCACTATGCTGGGAACGCAGCTTGAACCATGTATCTGCATCATGGAGCAAGAGTCTTATTATAGACTTACCTGGTGTCAGTGGTGTTTTGTGACCTTCCTGGGCTTGCAGGAGGAGTTCTGCCTACAGCTAAGGCTGCAAGGGGACTTTTGTCCCTTTGTCCCTTCATTTGCAGTAGGTCTCTGTAAAGCTGCTCCCTAGATTAGGGTAAGAGACTGTTTCACTGCTTGAGGATAGCTTGTGGTATTCAGTGCTCTTCAGGCGTAATTTTTTTATCACTAATGTAGTGATGGGCTGATTAAACTGTGCAAAGCTGTAACTGTGCAGTTTGTGTTTTCCTATCCCAGTGGGGATGTGAGACAAAGCTGAGATAGCAGAAATATCACACATCAGGCACTGCAGTGCTGAGGGTGTCACATTCCTGTGTCCAGGCTTTCTGTACCTGCATATGTGGGTGCCTGGAAATGGTACATGCATGTTGAGTCCAGCTTTCCAGGGCCTTTGGACCTTCTGTATTTTGCAGCAGAACTTATCTGTGCAGGGAGCATATCCAGGACTTCCAGGTGCCTGGTAACATGGCAGGGACTTCTGGATGTATGTAAATGCTCAATCAGCCTTCAATCCATTCTAACTGCTCCTGGATGAAAGGGTGCTGGGATTGGACACCCTGTGGCTCTGCATAGCTCAGGTTAAAAGTCACAGGCATTAGTATCAGGGAAGCCTTTCCTAATTTTATGTGTGTCAGCAGAGTACATTCCTTGCCTTCTCTTTCTGTCCAGGAGCTCGAGCGTCTGAACCAGGTGCTGGAAGCAGAGAAGCACCAGTTTGAAGAGGTGGTACGGGAGCTGCGGCTGGAGCAGGAACAGATCAGACGGTAAGGTGGAAACAGCACAGGACAGGAAAAGGACATGACCTCCCACACTGGGCAGGAGTGCTGCTGTGGTGGTGAATCCAAACTGTTTGTAAAATCCACCTATTTCATACATGCTATATTGACCAAACCAGGAATGGCTGAGATCTGTTTACCTGGATTTGCTATCACTTGTGTGACCAATGGAGTCCAGCTTAGCTTCATTTTGCATTCAGGGCTCCAGCAGCTTCATTTTCAGAGGGCTGGGACATGGATGAACCCCAGATTAGTCAGAGTAACATGGCAATAGACAGGTCCTAAAGGATTTCAGAGAGGGAATTAGTTTGATTGAAGGTCCTGCCATGTGGGCTCCAGACATCTGAATCTGGTTTTCCACTGTCAGCTGAATGATGAAGTTGCCTCACCAAGAATAACTTTTTCATTTTAATAGTTTTGCTAGCCAATATATGAACAGTGAATGTATTTAGAAAGGGAAGGATCCAAGTGCTTTTCCCTGAGTGTTTGAAAGGGTATGTTTTGCCATTGCCCTCTTATTCACTTTTTTCTCCCTAAATAACATCTCAGAAAAGACAGTGTGAATTTGCAAACCATTTTTGTTTTCATAGATCTGTATCTGTTTAGCCATGTCTGAGCTCTTCCCATTGCAACCTGGAGGCACAGTAAAGTTCCTGGAGGCCCAGAGCATGTTTAAGCTGTGATGATTCCTAGCCAGCTCCAGACTCTCCGGGGCTGCCTGTATCAACCACTGGTTGCAGGTCGTGTGCTAAGAGATTCAGTTTGTGCTGTCTCACCGTGGTCTGTGGGGCTACTGTTCCTCTGCAATAGCTGTCACCCTTTTTGCTTCTTTAGGGAGCTAGAGCTCACAGCCCGCTCCCTTAAAGGAGTGGAGGAAGAAAAGAAAGAGTTGCGAAGCCTGACACAGTCCTTACAGAAAACTCTAGAGGTGAGTGGCCACTTCCCCCCTCTGAGTGACAGCATTCTGGGGATGATCCATGAGAACTGACCAGGGCTGAAAGCAACGCTGTCCTGTGGAATGAATCTAACATGCACTAGTGCCAGGGTTAAGTCCTGTGTGGATGAACAGATTCATTTGGTAGATGATATGAAAGCCAAAATCCCCTGCAGAAAAAAGTTATGAGTGACACAGAGCCCAGCAGTACCAAGCGATGTGGTGCAGGACAATAACCACAAATTGCACTTTGGTTGAAGAGTAGGGAGAGACTTTTCACCACACAGGGAGGCTGGTGGTGGGAGAGGCTAAAGAACCTACATGAAGGAAGGTTTTCACCACTTGACTCTAGAAGGCCACAGCTGACCAGGACTTGCTGTGTTGACATGCCAGTTCTGAACAGGAGGCTGGGCAAGAGGCTACCAGATAGTCCCTTCCAGCCAACATGGCTTTAAATCTGTGATTGTGTTTTGACATATATATAGCAATGCATATATATCTTTTATATTTTTTTATTTTTTTACTGCAACTAAGTTCTGGTGGAAATTGGAACAGTAGAAAGACATTCCTTGTTCACAGAAGGGATCATGGTTCCTAGACAATTGTGTACCACATGGGAATTCAGGAAACAGTGTTGATGTATTAAACCCTTTCCTTCCTTAGTATCTCTCTTGGTGGAAAGTGGCTTTTCTAAATGTATATGATTTATGAAATTTCCACACAGTTTGCCTTCTGAAGCCCATAAAGTTCATGTCAGATCATGCAAGTTTGTCCAAAAATCTGTTGTTGATGGTCCTTTGAGCTCATCTCCTTGCCCACAGTTATGGGTATGAAAGAACTGGAAAGCTAGGGAAGGAGCATTCAAGCCCTCTTTGCCCACCAGACTGGACACCTCACAGGAAAGCAGCATGGTATGTCCTAGAAGTACCATGCAATGGATGCCTCTAGTTAACACTAAGGAGCAAGGGAAGGCAGGGTAGCTGCCTGCATCAGCGATGCACTAGGAAAGCACAAGGCTCCAGTTCCTGAGCTTGGTTCTTACAGCAGATCATGTCAAAGGAGCCTGCCAGTTCTCATCCCCTTCCATAGCAAAGGCTATGGTGGACACTTGTTCCTCATAAGAGAGGTCCAAAATGAAAATCAGATTTTGTTATTCCTGTTTTTAACCTGAATGAAGCATGTGGATATAAGGATGGAGGGACTTAATAGGGAAACACAGGCAGGAACAGGAGCAGAAATGTTAGACTTGGCTGACACTCACAACCTCTGCGCTTCTTCAAGGAGCTATCCCTAGAAAAGCAGCAAATGCTGGAGATGCTGGAAGAAAATGAGAGCCATCTCCCACCTCCAACCAGCCCCAGGAAGGAGCAAAACCCCATCTGGGGACTGCACTGCAGCCTGCAACAGATTGAAGAGAAGATGCAGCAACTTCTAGAGGAGAAACTCTTGGCAGAGAAGAGGTGAAGTGGGGATCTTATGGTGGTGCCAGAGACAGGGATGTGGGAGAAGATACAATCCAGTGTGAAGAGGGTGGTGGGAAAAGAGGTAATTTTCCTCCTTGCAGGTGGGAGGTAATCAGAAAGGGTATGGTTAAATATTCCCAGGTTTAAAATTAGGGTCACATCAAAACTGTTTCCTTGTTTATCCTGACCTGCAGAGAAGCAAGGTTCTTTTTAATTTCCATTCTTGGGTTCAGTGAAAGGAAGAGGACACTTGTGCCCTGCACAGGCTTAGTGCTCCCAAATGTTGTGACTATCTGATGAACTGCTTTTCAGTTGCCAGCGCAAGACAAGTCTGGAAGCTTGGTTGGTTCCCATGGCAGAAGTTGACATTATAAACACTTCAGATGGAAGAGAGTGAGGCAGGCAGTTGGACTCCTTGTTGCTGCTTGGGCCTGCTCCTTTCAAATCAGGATTTGGGCATATGAATCCAACTGGTGTTCTCGGACTTGTCCATAAGAAGTGTTTAGTGCTTCTGAACCTTGTCTAGGGGTTGAGAATGTTCCATTCAAGAACTTTACAGGTTGCCAAAGGAAGCTGTGAATGCTCCATTGCTGGCAGTGTTCAAGGCCAGGTTGGATGAAGCCTTGGGTGATATGGTTTAGTGTGAGGTGTCCCTGCCCATGGCAGGGGGGTTGGCACTAGGTGATCTTAAGGTCCTTTCCAACCCTAACTATTCTATGATCCTATGGTCCACCCAGCTTTCTCCAACAATGCCTGTGTTATTGAAGTGAAACACAGACAGCACTCCTGTTAGCACCCCTTTGCTAGGGGCAGCCAGGTAGTTAAGCATGCCCCATCACAATACTAAGCCCCTTCCTTCCTGTGAGTTGTGCTGCGGTGGGAATGCTCATCTTCCTTTGCTGTGCCATGGACCAGGATGAAGGAGAATGAGGAGAGGTCCCGAGCACTGGAGGAGGAGCGGGAGTTTTACTCGTCCCAGTCACAAGCATTGCAGAACTCACTCACAGAGCTGACTGCAGAGAAGCAGCAGACAGAGCGAGACCTCAAGGTATCCCCTGTGCATGTTGCATATTGCTGTCCCTGGGCCCAGAGTCCTCTAATTTTCCCTTTCACTTTATCCCCTATTAAGTGGAAGACTTGGTTTTGTTTTCATTTTGTGGTCACAAATCTTCACATGGTGGTAACAGGTGAAGTTGACATGTTGTGTCTTTGTAACACTACTGTTAATTTCTCATTCTGAGGCCTGATTAACCCATTCAGTAAAAGTCTTCAATTGCTCCTGTGAAAGCATCATCTAAAGATGGAGGGGAGGAGAAAACAAGTAAAAGAGGAAAGTAGACACAATCTAGAATAAATATTATTTCAAACAAATGGACATTGCAAAACTGAGCAGAAATCTCTAGTCCTCACTTGTGCTCAGAGAATCAATCTTAAGATTTGTAAATCTCCAGGAACATCTGCATGAACTTGAGTTCAAAAGCAGAGGAATGCAGGTGAGGTACCAGCCCTCCTTCATTAATCCCAGTAGTGGAAGGTACCTTAATTTACACAAAGGTAATTGGACAAAGTACGCTATAATATTTTAATCTAAATAATTTAAAGGTTATACTTATTATTGGCTGTTTGACACTCAACCTCCTGCTACAAATATTTTGTCTAAACCCCCCTCCCTTAATTCTTCTTTTTCCTTGGCCTCCAAGATTTTGTTATGCTGTAACCTTCCATGTGGCCAAACTAAAGCTATGTTGACCTAAACTATATTAGTTATTCTCATTTGCTAAGTTACTACTGATAAAATCCTTTATTTCTAAATTTTCCTGTGTGTTGTTTCTGAAACTAAAGTACTGTGCACCCCTTTGTGGGAATTGATTGCTTTTATCTCAAGTCTGTCTCAGCTGGAAAGATGTGTTCCTGCTCCTCCTCAGCTGCAAGTACTTGAACTCCCATAGTGAAATTCCACCTCTGATTCCACATACAGTGAGAGAGAAGCAGTGAAAACGAAAGTCAGAGTAAGGGAGAAGTACTAAAATAATGTGTATTTCAATTTCAGATTCTGGAGACACGAGGAACAACTTTTGTATTGTCTTACAATATTTCTGTTGGTTTTCCTGACTGTTGTCTTTTCATTTCATTTGCCGGGTGGGCTCCTCACAGACCTTGTGAGTTGGCAGGGTGGTTATTGAGACACAGGTTGGTTTTCAGCAATGCTCACTCTCTTCCTCAGGCTGAGGTGAAAGTGCGCATGGATCTGGAGAAGAGGCTGAGAGAAGCTGAGGAAGCATTGCAGAGCTTGGAGCAAGGTTTAGATTCCCTGGATTGCAACAAGGAGAAAGAGGAGAAGATGAAAGCAGATGTCAGTAACTTGAGAAGTAAGTCAGTCATCCATCATCCTACTGATCAGCAAGTTCTGAAAGAGGAAATATTTCTATCCATCTTCCCAGACAGAAAAAGAACTTCCCAAGCTAGTGAAGCTGTACATAACATGCTCTCCCAACCCCTTGTACCTCAACCACACGTCCTTTTGAGAAGCCAGAACATGCTGTGCCGGCACTTGGTGTTTCTCCATCAAAGGACAGCAAAATTATTCCAGCCTTCCTTGTTGTGTGGAAGACAAACCTAGGGGCAGAGGTGAGCAAATGTTTCCCAGAATGTCAAACAGGAAAACTGTGGCAGAGCTGTAAAGACTGACTAGGTCCAGTTCCCCTCAGGATAATCTTTTCTCAGCCTTGGTTACGGGAACAAAATCAGTCTAAGGAGGACTGTGGTTGCTGTAGCAACGTGCTGGTAGGTGACCCAGCAGGCGAAGTTTGGATCCTTACTCAGATCTAAAAGACAGCATCAGCTGAGCACTGCTGTGCTTAGATGACTGCAGTCCACAGGTCAGGTTTAAGACTCCTCGCAGCTTATCCCTTTCTTTGCCGTTTTGTTTATTTTTCTGGTAAGATGGGGCATGATCCTAGCATCTGGCTTGAGTCAGGTTTGGGAACTGACACTTTCAGCTTCAACTGTGTTGAAGTCTTGCTTGTTTTCCACCCTCAAGTATAGTGAGGGGGAAGGCTGTTATGAAGATCATGTATCTGTGGTTTGTTTCAGTAAAAGGTGGATATATTGGGCCAATATAGAAAAGTCAAAAAGGCCTATGACATTCTGAACACTATTACATATACAAGTATAAATACATGTATAAATAGTTAATATACAATATTTATAATTGATATATGTAAAAACAATAAGTATTATTCGGTAGTTTCTACATCATTTTTCTAAACTGAGACAAAAGGGCATGATTCTGAACTTCATTCTACTGGCTCAGAGCCATGGTAAAAGAAAACAGAGCTAAAGTGGATGTGTTGAGCTCAGCATTCGCCTTGAGCTGAGCTACCTGCACAGGATGTAAACGAGTAACCTCTGGCACTGAGTGTCTCCTGACACTCGTTTCCAATCTTAAGTTTTGGGGGATGTTTTCTTCAAAAGTATAAAAAGGGTGTCGTGGTTTAAACCCTGTCAGCAGGGCAGCCAAGCAGTCTACTCCTCCCCAACCCCCTTTCTTCCCTCCCACCCACTCCTGGAGGGATGGGGAGGAGAATCAAAAGACTGTAACTCCCACAGGTTGAGACAAGAACAGTCCAGTAACTAAGGTATAACACAAATCACTGCTGCTGCCACCAATAATAATAATGATAAGGGAAATAACAAGGGAAGAGAATATGATACCACCCACCAACTGAGCCTGACCGAGCAGCACGTGCCCTTCCGGGTAACTCCCAGTTATGTCCCCAGGCATAATGTGCTGTGGCATGGAATACCTCTTTGGCTAGTTTGGGTCAGGTGTCCTGTCTCTGCTTCCTCCTGGCTTCCCCTCCTTCCCGGCAGAGCATGAGACTCAGAAAGTCCTTGGTCAGTCTAAACATTTGAGCAGTAACTACAAACATCAGTGTTATCAGCACTGTTCCCACACTGAAAGTCAAAACCACAGCACTGCACCAACTACTAAGAAGGAGAAAAATTACTGCTACTGCTGAACCCGGGACAATGTTCTCATGAGCAAGACACTGGAGAAAGTGAGGGACCAGCATCATTTTAATGTTGCTCCCACCGCAGATTGCCTCAGTCCTTCCAAGTGATTTCTGTAGCTCTACTCTGCTCTTTCATGTAAGAGTTGGGGCACATTAGTGCATGAGCCCTATGAAGAGCAGAGCACCAGTGACAGGCAGGAGGGACAGCAAGACTGGAATGTCAGAAGATATGCTGGTTAGACCATACAAGCAGAAATGGATCAGGAAAAGCAGCTTCTGGAACAGATCAGGACAGAGTAACATTGTTAGTTTGTACATGGGGCTTTGCAAGGAGCCTGAAGCCTGTAATATGTGTATGTAAGTGCCAGTATTTGCTATGCTATTAAGAAATCCCTGGCCATGTATGCCAACACCTCCCTTTCTGCAGTTAGACTTGCCTAGTTTTACACCCCATTCCTTCAAAAACAGTTCAGTGAGCAAAGCTTCAGACCCCTCTGTTGCAAGAGAGTTGAGAAGTTTTTTCATAACAGAAGCTGAATCATGAGTGGTTTTGGGAATGATTGATGGGGAATAGATGGTTGCAGTTCTTTCTATAATTTGAGTATGTACTTGTTGGGGACTGGAAGGTTTTGTCACTAACTTTTTTCATTCTGATAATATTCTGGAGCTTCATGGACTGCTGTTTATGAAGATCTAGGGAGGTGTTGAATGTCATTACCTGACTCAGCCCATCAGCATGTGCAGTGCCTTGTGACTGGTTCATTGCTTGAAGTGTCTCTCCCATCACTGCTCACAGTGATGTCTTCTCCCCTCCTCAGAGTTCTTTGAAGAGTGCATCCGCAATGCTGAGCTGGAAGCCAAGATGCCTGTGATCATGAAGAACTCTGTGTACATCCATAAGGCTGCCACTCGTCGCATAAAGAGCTGCCGCTTCCACCGCCGAAGAGCTAGTACTTCGTGGAATGACTGTAGGTTTTGGGCAGCTTCTTACTCTATATCCTGCAGGAGCAGATATGTGCAGGTGGGGCTGACAGAGCAGTAAGGTCATGTGGTTCATCTTTCATATTCTCTAGTAGCAGCACAGAGCTACAGAGAAATGTGGGGCTTCCCATCTGTGTACTGATTGTCTCTTCAGGTGTATTGAAAGGTAACTGCTGTGATGGTCCTGGGCCCCTAAAAATCCATTCTCAAAGCCAGCTTCATCTGAATGCTTAATGATAGACTGATTTAGGTTGGAAGAGACACCTGGACATTGTCCAGTCAAGTACTCAGGGTGGCTACCTGAAAGGTTAGATCAGGTTCTATGTAGAACCCTAAATGAGAGACAGCTGTAAAACCAGGAAAGTATCTTTTCATGCCATCAGCGTTTTCCTCCTCTGAAAACAGTACAGTGAAGCTGTTTCAGTGCAATGTTTAGCTTATCCCTTGCTAGGTTCTCAGTCATGTTGATCGCATTGCTGGTGTGCTCTAGTGAAGCTTTGTCTTCAGTTTGTGTCCCTGATGATGGTGCTGACCTTTCTGTGCTGCTCTTGTTTCAGTGAAGCAGTCCCAGTCCTTCATCTTCTCGCATGCAGAAGCTGAAAACATTGAGGAGCTGAAAGAAGCAGCCAAAAGACTGAGCCGGGACCAGCACTTCAGGCAAACTCTCTATCAAATAATGAGGTCGCAAAAGGATTCTGCTTCAGGGGATGAAAAGTGACTCTTGCTGGGAGGGGTCTTCTGATCTCAATTTGCCATTCAGCTCTGCAGAAGTCATGCCATTGGGTACTAGGGTCAGAGGGGAGATTTGCCTTTTGGTGGGGAAGGTGAGGGAAAGTTGTGAGTAGGCAATTCCCTCAGGTAGTGGCTTTGCTTTAGTTTGAATGCTCCCTGTAGCCTGGCAGACCTCTGCTGGTCACTCCAGATCTGTTTGCTTCAGCCACTTATGTTAAGCCATGACTTGCCAAGACACCACGGTCGGTGTTACACTGAACCACAGACCGTCGGTTAGGAAGTGCCTCTTCTTTCCTTTCCTGTCTAGTCTGTCTGCCAAACACAAGTGCTTCTGAGAAAGTCCTTTATCAGCCAACACTCCAACTAGTGTAACCGCCCCAGCCAGACACCGCTTACCCTGTTCAGCCTGATCCTGCCTAGGAAATGGCTCCCGGCACACCCCCAGTCAACCAGCACCTTGGTGAGGCACATTTCCTGGCAAATTTCCTGAACACCGCAGCAGTCCCAGCTTCCCAAGCACAGGCAATAATATCACACACAGGGCAGCCTCTTGATGCTACACCCTTTCAAGCAAACTGTTGCAACACAAGGTGGAGACAACCTGAGGATGCTGAGGATTTGGCTCTGAGGAGGATCATGTGCAGATTTTATAGGTAACCCATTGGCATCACTGCAAGCTGGAGGGGGGTTATGTTGTGTTGACTCTGGGCAGAACATCCTGGGGCCACCTTTGCACTTGTTTTGTACTGGGATGTGTGGCTGTGTCACTGCTGGAAGGAGGAACAAAGGTATGTGCTGCAGAAGGTGTTGTCTGTGGGCAGGTTCAGTGTGGAGGAGGCTTTGACTTGGCTCCGCTGTCTTCCTCACCACTTCTGTAAAACAAGCTGGAGGACAGGCAGGTGAAGAGTGTCCAGCAACAAACCCCATCACTGCTTGGAGAATTAATCACTGTGAGCAGAGAGCTGTCAGGGCTATGGAGGTGGGGAAAATTATCTCTGTATGTGCTTCAGTGAATAGCCAGTGTCCAAGGCATTGTATTGCTCTCTACCAGCCTTCTTGATTGCAATTTAGGCTATCTTGGTCAAACTGGGATCTCTGGCAAGCCAAGGCTGCACTGGGAGAAGAGCTGTGGACAGCCTATTCAGAGGTGGGCCTCTGGCTGGCCTGTGTTCTCCTTCTGAGTGCTCACTATGTGGTTATTGCAGGGAAGGATTTGCCCTCAATGTGGTCATTCTGTATGTTACAAGAGAGGTATCACTTTGTGGTGGAAACCCTGCAGCCTCTCCCACCTATTTTAAGGAAGCAGCTGACTAATAATTACCCTTGCTGTAGTAACAGCACTGCCTGGTGCTTACAGAGCACTTGACAAGCACAGTCAGAGTGATGCTGTTATCCCCATAGTATAAATCTGAAAACAAATAAACAATTCAAATGTGAATAAAGTTAGCAGCAGAGGTACAGTTGGGACTCAAGGGGTTTTGCGTGCAGATTTTCTGTGGCTTTCAGGACTGTGCCCCTCATCAGTACTACTGGGTATTACATATGTCCAGTAACACTGGCATAGCTACTTGCCTCTCCCATGCAGGCTGGGACACTGTCCAGTCCCGGGCTTTGTATTCTGTCTGCCTAAGTTCTTTCCCTAAAGGTTCACTGCTGTTTCTAGGGAGAAGTCAGAGATGAGGCTGAAGGGAGGGGAGCCCTGGCTTGCCAGCCAGAGGAGAAGCTTGGTGCTGAGTGGAGGAGCATATTGAGATGATGTGATGCTCCTGGAGGGCATCACTCTGGTATGATCAGAGGAAAAGCACTGAAAGCACAGCCTATACTTTCCATTTCAGGCAGTTAGAGAACAGTATCCTTCTGTGAGGCAATGGGAGGTTTTATACAATCAGAGGGTCCAGCACTGAAAGCTGACATTTTTGTGATGGCAGGTAATGCGATAGGAAAAGAGAATTTTTATCCCTCCTTAACACACCTGATCCTTCTGTGATTTTTTGCCACTCGTGCTTGCTCGTTAGAAAACCACAAATGAATTCGTGCTCCTACAAGGCTGAAGGGCTCAGAGAAAGCAATACAGAGATGGTTTTCCCTTTTACACTGTCATCACATTATCTCTGGCTGTTTTCCAGTTACAAGGTCTATATTACGTGATGCTGGAAGGGACAGAGGAAAGGACAGCCAGGGAGTGTATCTGTAATTCAGGCAGTTAGGAAAATCACCCTGTGGCTTGTCAATGCAGCACCATTGATCTATTATCATCAAAAGCCACAATATCAGTCTTTACAAAAGTATTGTACTCAGGAGGTAGCCACATCAGGTCTTCCTTTACTGTGCATATTGACAGCAATAAATAAATAAAAGTTATGCTGACACTAGAGTGAATTCCTGTGTGTTCTTGACAGACTGTCACTGAAATGATGTTAAATTGCCTCTGCACGAGTTGAAACAAATCATTGTGACACACTCATTTACTGCCAGTACTCTTCCTCTGCTTCACTGAGTTGTTGTGTTATGTGTCTAACATCACCTCTCAAAAGGAGTGGGTGTATGTAAAATGCTTTTACCCTGCTTACCCACCACTATACACTTTTAAAATATGTATAAAGTTAAAGACAGAATGTATCAAATCTAAACAAGAAATCTCCCACTTTCTTACCTGAAGCTAGTGAGCAGCTCTCTGTGTAGCCAGCAAAGCATACCCTAAGTCACATGCAGCAAGGTGCTTGCCATCAGTTGTTTCTTGCTGCAGATACCAGTCCTGCAGGGAGACCTACCCCGTAAGCTCAGAGTCAGTATAGAGCTTGGTCTATGCACTATAGCATCTTAATTAAGTGATTGTCTCCTTATTCTGTTTGAAAGGACAGAGTTACTGATTTCTATGTTATCTACATATTTTTAATGCAGTGCAGTAACAGGAAGATGTCTTAGGGAGTGACCTGCCTCTGTTCAAATAGCCTCCACTAGTAATCTTGGGCCACATCACTTTTGCCTATTGGGAAAACAGGGAATGAGATGAGCACTCTCTCCACTGAGGAGAGTTCCCTAAAATGTTCCCTCATGTCCAAGGATAGAAGATCCAGGATGGTTTGCACCTCCAAGATTTCTTCTCAGACATGGCAGAAAAACTAGATTGGCTTGTGATAATTATTCCACCATTGTCCATTTTCTGGCTATCATCTGGGAACTTGTCTCCCTCTGAAGACTTTTCCTGTTGTCACCTTTGGAGACACTTTAAAATATGGTTTCATTTGCAGACAGTGTCAAAGATGAAGCCTACTGATTCTCCTCTGCATTGTCTTGCCTACTTTTCACAGCGTGAATGGTGGCTCCTGCTAAGGTAAATTCCAGGGTTAATTTCATCCTCCACATAAGACCTCCAAAGCCTCCCAGCTGTTTTAGTCCCCAGTGTAGAAGAGTGGTTCCTGCTTAAGGACAGGGTGCTTGCAGTCTCAAGGCTTTGCTCTTGCACAGAAGTAAATGGCAGAGAAAGGAATGCAGCACGAGCTCTGCTGCCTGCAGTACATGCTGCTTCTTAAAGCAGAGAAAGTGGACAAGAAATGGAAACTGCCCTTAGGGTCAGAAGTCAATAATAAAGGATAAAGGGTTGCTGGTGCGTGTTATGCACTGCTGTGCTTGGCACACAAATGACATAGGCTGGTAGCAATTTTCAGTTACAGAATATGGCTTTGTTTTTTAGTTCAGGATGGTAGGCAGGCTTTCTGCTTATGACATTAGTGTATGCCTTTGAAAATAAAATTATAGATTTTCACAGAAATAGTCTGTTTTGAATGTTTTTCAGTGCACTTGATTTTTGTGGCTGCTAGAGGAACAGAAGATGGTTCATGTTGTGCCTAGTAAGTTTGTGCTCAGGAAGGAGGCCATGCTCTGATAGTTTTGTCCAAGGCTTAGCTTCAGGCAGGTCCTGGGCATTGCCTGAACACTCAGTGCTCCTTTGTGCTGGTGTGACTGAAGGATGCTGTTATTTCTGGCATCTTCCACCTGATGTACTTGGTGCAAGGACAATTCTGCAGTTTTTCACACAGTCCGTGACAATTTGTGATCCACCTAGTTTGATGTGTGGTCATGAATGGGAGACATGGTCAAGCCAGATGAACTGGCTATAATCAGTCACCTGGTTGTCTGTCAGGGTGACAGTCATGATGAGTGAGCTCAGTGAGCTTGGCAGCCATATGTGGTTTGTGGAACAACTTGCAGTGCCTTTCTGTCTACTGAGGTAACATCCATCTTCTATACAAGTAACATTTATTTCTTCCTGCAGGCTAAATTCCAAAATGGAGAAAGATCCAACTGAGTACTCAGTCAGGCCTGTGAGTCCTTCCTGCTCCTTTCTGCCACCAGTACTAAGTACAGTGTACACCATAGTGCTAGAACCAACATCTTTTTTTGCATGTGGCACTTCAGAGGAAGAAAAATTATGAAGGTCATTTTGTGGGAGTAGCAAAGGCATCTTTTGCTAACTCAGAGGTGTTGCAATAAATAAATTGGCAGGATCGTTTGTTCTTATTTTGGTGTATCATGAAAAATGCAAACTTTGCATTGCTTTAAATGATAACCGAACTCTGCTTACCCTTGAGTTCTTCTTGACTGCACTCCTGCCTCAAACCTCTCTGTGGAAATGACTTGAGAGTGGATAAGGTCCTCTCCCAGAACTGCTGCTCCCATTGGTTTCTTCATCATTAATTCTGGGGGCAGGTGAGAGCTCCAGTGTTTCTCCATACATCAGTGGCTGCCTGTTCCTCTGGCATGAGGGAAACAAGCTCTGGGTTTTGTTGTTTCTGTTTTGTTCTAAACTCTGCAAAGTAGAAGTAAATATAGTTAGCATCTCCATTTCAATAAGGAAGCTTGAAAACAAGATGTTTATGCTGGGTGTGAGAAAACTGGTTTGCTGCAAGGGGATTAGGCCCTGTTTAAAAAGAGTGCTGGGTTTCTCAGCCTTCATGGAGTATGGCTGGAGGCTTGTGTTAGATTCAGTGCTGAAAGCATAGTGTGTATGCAGACCTTGGTCTGAGATGCTTCACAAACACACAATGACCTTGGGTTACAGAGTTAGGCTGTGCTCTCATGTGCACTCATCTCAGTAGCATTCAAGGCTGTAAGAAGAATTTAAGTAACAGGGGAAGAAGGTGGGAATGCTGTGTCTTCTGTAGCAAGATACTTACCACAAAGATTGCCAGAGAGAATGGAATAGCCATTGCTTGCCTTTCTCCTTTCCTTTCCTGATTCTGCTGGAAGCATGACACTTGTGATTGCTGCAGGCGAGGAGAAGGTGAGGAGGCTTTGACAGGAATGAGATTAAAAGTCAGGAGTGCAGCAGGTGCTACTGAAAACTAGAGCACTGATGATAAAAGGTTGATGTGTTTAAAAAGCAAACAAACAAAAATGTGTTCTGGCAAGTGCATCTCAATAAGCAAAAGAGAGCTGTCCTTCTCCTCAGTAAGCAAAAACCACCTCAGGTCCCAACCGGAGTCCAGTTCCAGGTGCTCAGAGAAAAGAGGTCTGCAGCTCAGGCCCTCTTTACCTCCCTGAGATTTACTGCTGCTAAGCAAGACATGGTGAGAAAACACAGCTGAGCTTGCACTGGCATGACCCAGCTGGGTGACGTGGGGACATGGCTTATGGCTGATCTCTGCAGGCAGCAGCGGCTGCGCAGGGATCACAAGTCAGTCATTTGATGCTGGGAAAGTTTTGGGTATCTAAACATTGACTGGCAGAGTCTGGAAATTCATGTAGCTCTCAAGGCATTTAGGTGTTCAGAAACTCCTCTAGCTCTCTAGATCCCTCTCTGTTCAAGTGTGCAGTACTTCAGGCAGATGCTCTGATCCATGAAGGGATGCAGGGAATAGCAATGAAGCAAGGTGTTCTCTCTTTTTTTTGTGCTCCTGCCCTTAAATTTCTTTTCCTGTTTCTCCCCCCACACAAATACAGAGCTGGTGAGGCTTAATGTGGAACTTATTATAGATTACAAGAAGAAACGTGCAGGCAGAGCTGGTTTTCCTCCTTACAGAGGGGGAACGTGGGCTTCATAATGAGGTTAGAAAATTTCCAACCATTCAAAGTTACCATAGATGGGTGGAAGAAGTGTGCTTATGACATGTGCTGAAATTGGATGAGGAGGAGTTGCAGGACACACTATATTCAAAGTTTGAAGGCAGAGAGAAAACGAGTTTGCTTGGAGGAGATGCTTTAGCCCCTTGGTTTGGCTGATGCTGAAGGAGCTTGAAAACAGTGCCCATGTTCTTCTTTTAGGTTGTGGCTGGCTCTTAGTTCTGGAATGAGATTAGGTTTGGTGGCTGCTTACTACACAGAAAATCCATCTGGCTGTGGCCAAGTGCTGCTGAGTAACAGCCATGTTCAAAGCAGTGATAGCCGTGTGGCTCCAGGAGCACCCTCAGCAAAGGATGTGCATGACACCCTTCCCAGCTAAACTCAGAGGAGCTCAATGTCATGGGAGCCTTTGGCTTCCCCTTGCAAGCAAGCAGGAGCTCAGCTGCAGCTCTGCTGCCACACAGGAGCAAAGACCCCTGTGCCAACTGCTGATCCTGCACCCCAGGCTCCCCACTGCCTGCTGCATCCCAGCGCACCAGGGCAGGCATTTGAAACCCAGCTTCCAGCCACAGGGTGGAAGGAAGAGGGGATTTAATACGCCAGCCTTAGGAAAGGCCATTGTGAGCAGGCACGGAAGTTCTTCTCCCATTCACTTCCTGAAGGGAGAATATCTCCTTGTCCTTGCCCCTGTAGCTATAAGCACCCAGTCTGGCTCCGAAGTGCAGTGCACTGAGGATCCAGAGGCTGCTGACAGAGGAGCTGCACTGGGCTCTGTTTTTTCCCAGACCAGGACAGAGGAGAAGGGGAAGGGAGAACAGTTTCTTTCCGGGTGTTTTGGAAGGAAAGAGCAGACCTGGCAGGGAAACAAAGAGCTTTAGGATAGCAACCTACAAAGGAATAAAGTGTCTGATAATCCTTTTCGTGTACAGATGTTTCTGGTCCTTGGTTCTGCTGCATTCCCTGTAACACAGGTTTTGGTTCTGTTTGTACCTGAAGAGGGTCACAAAGTTAGAAAACAAATACTGCTTTATACAAGGAACATCCTCTCACCCCCTGCACACCCGGCTCCCCCGCAGCTCTGGGCAAGCTGGATTCTCCCTGCATTTCTCTCCATTCTGTTCCCTCTGCTTTCTGTTTGTTCTTCCATGGCTAATTGTGGCTATCTCTGCAAAGTGGAACTTAGCATCACCCCAGCAGGCTCCTCAGCACCCAGGAAGGATGGTGCTGTCCCAGGCAGAGAGGAAGCCCATGCTGCTATGGTGGAGCTGGGTAGATGCTCCCCTTGGAGAGTGCAAAGGAGGTGAGAGATTGCCTGCAGATGATCATAGCTGCTCATGCCTTTTGCATAACGCTGGCTTACTGTCTAAAAAACATTATTCATTCTGCTCACAAAGTCTTTCTGATTTAAGTGTTTCATGCAGAAAATGCACAGCGATGGCAGTGAACACCCCAGGCTGTTAACCAGGCACCTTCCTTCCCAGCTTCGTAGCCCACCTCACATGTGGCTTGGGCTATAGGTGTTGAGGTGGGCAGGAAGCTGACTGGTCCCCCCTTGCCTCACACCCTGCAGTGTGGACCCTTTCAGCGTCTGTGTGCCAGGTCCTGTCCGAGTGTGCTGCCCAGGGGCAAGAGGCAGGCTGAGGAACCAGTGCCTGCACCAATCTGGTCTGAGCCTTTGCTGGGAGGAGCAGTGGGCCTGTACTCTAGGAAGGTGACTAGCATCCTGTGTCCCTTGCAAGCTGCTAATGAGCACTGAATCCAACTTGCCTCTCCTCCAACAGGTATTCACACACATATACATACATATGCATGCATGCATGCATATATGTATACACACACATACATATAAAGAACATGTATTAAATACATACCTCAAATATATGTCATCTATCAAAATGAATATTTCCTAATAAGCTCTTGTTTTGGGGTTTTTTTTCTTGTTTTGCCTGAAAGTAATTTCTGATCTTCATTCCTCATAGGTGGAGTACAGATGGGAAAGTTTTACTTGCAGGTGAAACATGCTGCGCTCTATAACTGAAGGTCACCCTGGAGGCTGTCTCTACTGTAGCTGCCCTTGGCATCCACAGAGATAGCTGCACGTGGGCAAACAACCCTGGCAAGGACAGCACCCTGTTAATCCTGCCCATAGGGACATTCCGGCTCCTCCACCCTGCAGCAACCATGACAACCATAGCCTCAGTTTTCCCAGTCTTTCAGCAACCCGCTCAAGACACGTAGCTGAGGGCAGGGGCTGGGGCATGAGGCTCTGGGCTAAGGTAGGTTTTGAAGTTAGTGTGTAGTTAACCTGATGTGCCCTCCTCCTTGCTGCTGCCTTTGTGCTCTGGATAAATGGTCTGAAATCATGAGAGCTGTGAAACTAGTGCATTTCCCAGCGCTAGCATCATGTAAATAAACCAGGTCAGACAGCTGGCAGGACACAAATTTCCTCAGCATTTTCCTATCTGCATGATTAACCAAAATGCAACTATATCCTAAGAGCCCTGGAAACACATCCCTCTTACATGCATTAGGATGTTCTAAGTATTTCTGAATGTTGTGGAAAAGAGAACAGTAACTGTTTCCTTGGAGGAGATGGTGTGTGTCCCACATGGCAGGCTTGTGGGAAAGATGAAGGGAGGGAGCTGTTGAGTTCCTGTAGCTGCAGTGCAGCAAGAAGAGGTGGTGTAATGAAGAAAGCTTTCCTGGTCTGAGACAGTGAATACATTTGAATTGTTTTGCAGAATAACTGGCTTGCACTTACTACTGCTGTAATGGGATAGCCAGAGAAGCAGAAGCTGTGGCTGATTCTGCAGCAGGAGGCATCAATTATAGAGGAAGGAGGACATGCTGCATGAGGTCAGGAGACAATAGGACAGACAGGTCTATATTCTGTTCTTTTGCCTGTCCAGGTGATGTTTGCTGTGGTAGGGTGTGAGTTCCCAAGGTAACATGAAATTAATCCTGTTTCCTTTCTGAGGAGAAATGGGTCAGTGTTTGCAATCCCCACAGTCTTGATACCACAGCCTGACATGTTATAGATGCTAATTACGGTAGTAATATCACTTACTGAGTCACTTCAGCTCACTTTCTGGAGGCTGTGTGTGGAGAAATGTGAATTATACAGCAGAGGGAGGTGGGTTCTCATCTTTGCATGGACAGCTGCACCAAAGGCAAATCAGATTTTATTTGATGGAATCTCCTCTCTCCTTAATCTTTAGAAATTTAATGAGAAGCTTAACATTAGGAAAGACCACCACAGCCTCTAATCTCTTCTTCTGTATGCCACAGACAAGTACATTTCACCTGTTTATCACCAGCTGAATTTTAGTGTTGTTCTAATCTATGGCGAGAAAGAAAGGCTTGGGAACAGGATCTGCAGTACATCATCTCTGGCACTTACTGGGGACTTCTCCACCTGCATTAATGCTGCTTGGACCAACACACACCTAAACAGACCCCAGCAGGAATCTTGCAGGAGGTGTTTAGGAGCAGCAGCCAGTTGGGGAGTGCACAGCCTGGCAGGCTCTGTGGTTTGGCTGTGCACAGAGAGCTAGAAGGCAGAGGGGTCCCCAAGGGAAACCTGCAGATCCAGTTGGCAGTACTGGGGGAAAGAGGAACTAAGGTGCTGGTGCAAGCGAGCCCATCTCATGCAACAGGATGGATCTTCAGGCCGCACCACTTTTCATGGAGCTGGTACCTCTAATAGGGAAAAGGAAAGCAGTGACTGTCCTGAACTCTTCACACTCACTTCTGGAGGGGTTGTGTTTCATTACATTTATTTTCCAGGGGCTGTTTGTATCTGAACATACACAGACCATTTTTTTTTGGGAAAGGTTTATTGGTGTGTTGTTACTCATTCTAGATATTGTAGCCTTTGTAGGCTTGGGGCTGAGAAACCCACTGGAAGAAATGATCCTGCCCTTGGTGGCCAGGCTGTCAGCTGGAACACAGTGGAGATGTAGGGAAGTCATGGGTAAAGTCTACTTGTAGGGAAGAGGTGAAGCTCAATGAAATGTGAAAGCCAGTCTAAGCAGAGGTGCCAGGCTGGACTTTGTGGAAGGAGAAGGCAGCTCATGCCATCCCCCAGCTGACCTGTGAACTTGTGTAGCCATTGTCCTTCCTGGGGAGCAGCTTGTAACTTGGCCAGAACAAGTTCTGGCGTATGTACCCAGGCACAGCCTGCAGCAGCATCCCTGTGGAGAGAAGCACCACACAAAGAGGTAAAGCAGTGCTTGACTTCCACACGGTTAAGAGTTCCTTGCACATCTGTGCTCTAGGTGTAGTCTGTTTTAAAGGGCTTGTCCAGCTTTCTGCTATGGACAAGGTGACTTTGAGGTTTGGGTTGGGGTGGCTGTGGGGACAGCAGCTATGGGAGGGACACAGGGCCCCTGGCAGGCTGCAAGGCAGACAGCTCTCAAATGCATGTTTCCCCATCTCTGCTCCTGAGAGTCACTTACGGGAGAGATGGAACTTTTATCCTAATTAAGAACAATATAGAAATACATGTAATGTCAGGCTTCCCCAAAAGTGCAGAGATAAAAGGAAGGGGAGCTGAGAAGCAGCAGCTGCCAAGTGGAAAACCCAAAGCCTTATTAGCACTCTGTTTTCCACATGGAGCACCATGGAGTTTTGTCTTCTTCAACTGAGATGAAACTGCAAAAAGGACTTTTATTTGTGGGTATCTCACCCAGGCCGCTTACAAGGCAGGCAGGTTATTTATCCTACCTGCCAATCCTGCCTGTAGCTTGTTTAAATGTCTCTATGTCTTGTCAGTGCCTTTGCTGTTGGGCTGGAGCTGTTGGAAGTGGGTATGTTCATCCAGAAGGGTGGACAGCACACACATAACCTCACAGAGCCCCTCTCTGGGAGACATGTGTTCTTCAAAAAGCTTCAAGTATTAACCTGCCCATCTACCTTGCTTTCTTAAGAAAATGAAGTGTCAGGAGCTGTTCTGTCCCTCCCATATCCCCACAGTTGTGACCTCTATCCACTGAGCTTAATAGAGACACAGAGCTCTCAATGTTTATCTTGACCCTTCATGTTGCAGAGCTGAAAGTAATAAAAACATTTTTGCTCTGATTTATAGCTGAAGAATAGTGGAATCTGCCTAGCAGGCTCTGGCCTAATCTTGTACCTTAAAGTGGGAACTGCTTATCTCACATCCCACACTAGTGCTGCAGGAATGATCTCTTGGTGGGAAACCAAAGGAGAGTTGTGCTTCTGGCTTCAGGATGTCCCTTGCTGTTCACAGGCGAGGCATACATAGTCAGCAGGGTTTGGGTATTTCATAGACAAGCAATAATAACTATGGTCTTTAGGGAGCAGCTGGACTGCAAAAGGTGAGATGTACTGAGGGAGGTGGGAAAATGTCTTTTGATTGCTTAGCTGCTTTTGAAAGGTGCAACAAGGAAGATTTAGCATGTGAATAATTTCAACAGAGTCCTGGGGACCTGTCCTCTTGGCTGAAGCTGAGACATGAGCGTTCCTCCTCTGCAGTTACTGACATGTATGTGACCTCCAAGGAGTCACCTGGAGAACTGGGAGCTATTTGTATCCTCCATCTCCAGGTAGGGAGCCTCACCTTCTCAGCTTGCACCTTCCCCATTGATGAAGCAGTGCTGATCTCAGGCAGCCATCAGGCAAGGGACTGTGGCTCATCCTGCCTGGATGTGCACAGAAGGTCCCAAGCAAAGCTGCACAAGCTGATGCCCAGTGTTAGTCCCTATTAAGAACCTGGTTCCCTAGCTTTCTGTGTCAAAAGTTCTCCTCACTCTTTTATGGTGGCAGCAGATCTCAATTCTTTACATTTAAATCTCAATTAAAGAGTTTTTTCACTGATGCCTTCAGCTGCCATCTCACAGCTCAGTGGGGCTTCCCCTGTATGTGGTGAGCTGTGGGGCTGGCAGGCCCTGCAGCTCTGCCCAGTGGTCTAGCTGTCATGGGAACAAGCCTTCCTACCTTATGCTGAAACTAATGCATAGGACCTATGCCCTCTGAAACCATATTTCTAGATATACGTGTTTCCCCCGAGGTCATTTATCTTCTGGCCCAGACTTAGTGCTCGGTTAGTACCTCACGGTCTATTAAAAGCTCTTCCTGCATAATGTTCTCTCTTTAGTACACAGTGCCAAATATATCCAACCACCAAAACCTTCTGCTCCCAGAGGGACAGGTTTGGCATAGGGGGTGTTTATGGGAGGGGGAATGTGTGTGTGCACAAAACCCAGTACCATTTTTCCCGTGTTCATCTTCCACCAAGAGGCCTCTCAGGGCAGGTGGGAAAAGTTAAACTGCACTTCTGTAGCATCTTAGTGGTGTTGCTCTCCCAGAAACAGCAATAAAACTGTGGCTTATGGGCTTGCAATGACAGTTCAGTTCCTCATTTTGTTCCAAGCCCTGGCTGTACTATCTGTTAGGAAGATAATTCCCTGACCTTGTGGTCAGGGGATAAGCACTTTGCTTAGTGATTAAGCCACTGCAGTATATAACACAGCATGTTTAATCCCTTTGGTAGCTGGTCCTGGGGAGGGGGGCAGGAGTGGCTGCAAAAATACCATGGCTTGTGATAGGTCTGGAGACCTCAGAAACGGTGGCTGTATATGCCCATCCTCCTAAGTTAATTTGATGGCAGACTGGAAATCAACCAGCATATCTAGGGCACTATTTTATCAAGTGATAGAGCCATATGGTGCAAAACCTTCTGATTGTGGCTTAGGCATGTCAGAAATCAGGGAGTCCCTTTGCAAGTTGATCCTGTCTGCTGGCTGGCACACGTAAAAAAGGAAGGTTTATAACTATTTTCCCTTCACTCTGTCAATGGGGGAAGGGACTCCTGAATAACCAACTAATCCTGCTGACTTGAGCTGGGGAAGGATGAGATGCAAACTGTTCTGCTGCTTCAAAGCTGTGGCTCAGATATGGCTGTGAAACATCTGGCTGGCATGCTGGAAAGACCCACAAGCCTGCCTTAATGTCTAAACAAGCGAAGCCAATGCATCAGGGTGTGGATGCATGACAGGTTTCAGGGCTGTACAAGTCACTGAGGGTTGAAGCCCAGTCCCACTGGTGATACTTAGGGTCCTGTCTGCAAATGAAATCAGGGAGAAAGCATTGACTGACAAGGTCTAACCTAAGAGGTTTCATTCTCCCAACCAGCCTTCTGTCTACCCCTTTTTGCTGAGAGTCTGATTCCTGCCACTTCCAGTGATGGAGAACATGGGGACATGAGCCCACATCCAGCCTGCCAGTGATGAGACACTTACTTGGCTTGAGGGAGGACCCCTTCTTTTTTCTTGAGAAATCCTCCCTTCCCATGCTGTCACTGCATAGCTGAGGACTATAATTCCTCCTTTAGTCTAGCGTTTGCCTTTCAGAAGGTCCCTGTCCTCCTTGGAAACAGCCTGAGCTCCAGGTTTCCATTGGCTGTGGTGTCATCTCTGCTTGGACACAGGAATGTGCTAGTTGTCGCCATGTGTTTGCCTTTGGGCTATTGATGTTACCAGGCAAAAACCCGCCATGTGTTTGCCTTTGGGCTATTGATGTTACCAGGCAAAAACCCAGCCCCACAGTCTGGTGACCAAAATCGTTGCTTAAAAATAAAGCCATGCATGGATCTGACCTTTGTGTGACACTGCCAGACAGCTCTCCAGTTCCCTAATGAGAACTGGGCTATGGGCATGTTGTGGGTCTCTACCAGCCCCTGGCAGTTTGACATTAAATTTGGTCTTTAAGATAAAAAGAAAAAGCAGATTTAAAGCAAACTTCAGCAGAAATGTGCTGCTTTAACCTGTGCTCTTGAGCTAGATACCTCTTCTGCAGCTCATCCTCCTGATCCTAGACAGTAAAATCTTTTTACTACCAGCTCATAATGAAACACTAACGGAAGTGGTCCTCATCACCTTCTGAATCACAAGACCAACCTGGGCACCCATGTCCACTGCTCTAGAGCCCAAAGTGCAGTAGGTTTGCTCAGGCTCCCTGCTAAAGATATGAGATGCTGCCTGCCAACCCCCTGGAGCAGCACCCACAAAAGCCTAGGATCAAGGAAGCAACCAGGTTGGAGTGCTCCCACCATTCCTCATTCCCTGAGGGTATCCAAAATGTGTGAAAGGAGCTGTTTGGCCATGCACATCTGTTGCATGAGACTTAGAAACCATGCCTCCTATGATCTGAAGGTTGTTTAAATCTCCCATGTTGCCATTTCTTTCTTTTCTCTCATGTGCAGCAATTCTTTCCTCCAGGGAGACATTTTGTTCCTTGCATTTGTGCCTCCAACTTCCCCATAAAAAAGACTTATGCTAAAATGATACATCTAATACACTGAGTCCCTGGACAGCCTTGCCTGCTTGCAGGATGCCTCTCTGTACCAGAGGACATTACAGTGTGTTGTCATGGAGAGGATTCAGACCGTATTGCTAGGTCAGCAGGTACTGGACAGCACGTGTGCTTATACAGCACTGGCATCAGGATGGATGAAAATGACCCATGTGGATTCCAGGAGACTTTGCAGAAATTCCCCTGGTAGCTTACGGTAAATGTTCTGTGCATGTGGGGACTCGCAGGCTGTGACTGGATCATGTGGCACCTGCACTACTGTACTGTTCCTTTGCAGGGAGGGATCTGCAGGTTCACAGAGACTGCAGGAGCCGCAAGAAATCTAGAGTAACACAGTGCAGTCTGATCAGAGACACTTAGAGAGGACAATAGCTCTGGGAGTGAACATCGCTGCCTTCAGGAATCTCTACTTCCACAATTTTTTATGGAACCATAAGCAAAATACATTGAAGTACCTGACTGTAAGGACATAAGTGCAGGTGCTTTGAAATGTTGTAGGAATCACAGAATATTTCTGTTACAAGACAGAGTGCCTTCTACCTGGAAAATATTAGTACTCACAGCTCCCAAGAGATGTGAGTTGGAGTGACAGCTACCATGCAGAGTGACATAGAAACTAACTACAGCAAACCTAAGATGTCAGGTGCTCTCGTATTGCATTAAGCCCTGAAGAATCCCTTGGTTTACCTATCTGATACAGTTTTCTGAGAGCAGACAGGTCAGCTCTGGTTTACTGAAACAATCCTCACTGGCTTTACTTCCTTCTGTGCCTTCAGTAGGTGAAACTGCTAGCAGAAAAAGCAATGTCATGACTCAGAGCCTTTAAGATATGTCCAAAATTCCTTAGTGAGGACAGGTCATCAGGACTAAATAAGCTAATTAGGAATTTACCAGTAGAGCTGTGAATGAGTTGAAAAGCCCACAAAGAGAAGGTGGAGAATACTGGACAAGTTAGTCCATCCTAAGCTCTGCACTGCTGGAGTTAAACCGCTAGTGATGACTGAACTAGTCTGTTTAACCTTGGCTTGGTTATATCCACTCTTCACTGGCAGTCATGGCAATGGTGATAGGGTGGACGTATTTTAGATGGGATACCAGCCTGTCCCCAAAGCACAGGTGATGATGACTGAAGAAAGGAAAGCTTCCCTCTCAGGCAAGAAGGGGCACCACTTCCCATGTCACACACTGGTCTAATCATGGAGGGCAAACAGCTAATTGCTTCTTCTGGGGCTGCTAGTACTTGCCCCATTCATGGTACACTGCCTGAGAAAAGCAACTCAAGGGAAGCAAATCAGCAGCAATGCTGCTATTTGAAAATCAGTCGCACCCCTTTGCTACGCCCCAACATCCTAGGTCTTCTGTAGGTTTTCAATTTACACTGCCCAAAGCCTAGATTCAGACAGTTCCTATAGTTGCTCATGCACAGGTACGCCTTGGTTTAAGAAAGAGCAGAGCAAATTAGTTGGCTTGAGGCCTCTACAAGCAGGTGGAGATTTGGCTACACCCTTCAGTCAGCTCCCCAGGTACCTAGCTGCAGGCAATGGGAGTAGGAGCCTCAGGACCAAACTGACTAGGTAACAAGGGAAGCTTGAATCTGGTGGGAGATGAAAATGGGTGCAGAGGCTCCTAGACAGTGTCTGCATGAGGGCTGCAGAAATCCCTTAATGAGAGCAAAGCATCACTCCTCTGTCAGGCTTCATGTCAGATGTGGGCTGAGTCCACACAGGACAGCTGTGCAGTGGTCCCTCTACAGTGAAAATAATGCCTTTCTGTTCATGGATCTCACCTTTCCCTTGAAGTCTGAAGAAATCGCTGCGGTAAATGTGACGCCTGTCTCATTCAGCATGTACTGGAAAGAGGTGCACAGGTAGCAAACCCTGTGGACAGAACGGCTGCCCTCCTAGGGTCTAACAAAATGCATGCAACTTGGCATTTAGCAAAACTCTCAACTGCTGGCATGATGCTCAAGGCTTTATTCAGGAGGGAAAGGAAAACGGCTTTCTGCTTTACCTACACGTCTGTGTTTTGAGCTTCCTTCCTCCATTATTATCCCATCTCTTATAACTCATTAAACAATTGTTAAAAATAGCACAGCTTACTTTGGAGGTGATTAAAAAAGAGAAGAAATTATACCATCATTCTCTTACAAAACAAAACATTCCCGGTAGCACTGTACAGACACAGAGCCAAATCTCTTACTCCCCACTGTTTAGTTTGCTGTCTGACAAGGTATCTCTGTGCCAGCTGCTCTTCCCCTCAGCTGTGCTGAGCTGTTGTTTAAGCAGACATTGTTCTGCAGACACCCAGGAACACAGCATGCAGCACAGGGTATTGACAAACTTGTTCCCAGCCTAAAAATACCAACTGATATGTGACCCTGTCATCCTGTTGCTTGGGTACAGTGCAAGAAGGAGGAAATTTCCACCAAGCTCTCGGAAACATAACCTATCTCACTGTGATTTATACAAATCATAAAAAGTTTAATATATTCAGGTTGTATTCATTCCTGGAGTAATTCTGCTGGCTCTAGGGAGAAAACTAATGAGATGAACTGGATCTTCTAACTTTAATGTGCTGAAAGAGTTATTGTATGCTGTCATACATAGAGAGATATAAGCAATTCTAGCTAGCCAGGATGGTATAAGGGTTCTCAGCGAATGCTTGCTCTTTCATTTAACATTTCCATCTGTAGCTCCTGCCCATCTCTGCTAACGCACCCTCCTCCCACCTTGCCTCTGTCCCAGACTCTCAGAACAGCCTTATCTGTGATACTCATGTTCAGGCCCCTCATCTGAAAGTGTTTCAAAATTTGGGGGCAATGCCCAGAAGTGGAGGCTGGCAGCTTAAAATCTTCATCCAGTAAAGCACCAGCTTCAGAGCAAGAGCCAGAGAAGCTGTCACAGCAGGGGTACAGTGATATCCTTCACTTGCAACCAGGAACAGTTAATTAGAGGGCTGCTTAGGAACAGCGAGGACCAGAGAGCAAGCTCCAGCTACATCACAGAGGTCAGCATGGCCCGGGGCAAGTCACATCAGTTCATCAGTTCTTTCTGCTTCATTTTTCCTGTACTTAAGCTGGGGGTGATAATTAGTTTACCTCACAGTCAGATCCTGAGATTAGATGCAGGGAACTTTGTAAAGCACATACGAACAAAATTCCACTGGCAGTTTGGTTTTGTAGTACAGGGTATTTCTTACTGCCAGAGTGCTTTTGTAATGTGAGGGATTTTTGCTCAAGAGCATGGATGTAAGAGATGAGTGTGAAATTGCCAGAGAATTACTTTGGTCCTGCCAGACTAGAATCTTATAATAACAAGGTTGTGCTTCACAGCAAAGAGCCATGCTCAAAGAATAGGCTAAGGACAAAAAAGTCAGACCTATAACTGATTTTTTTATGCCCTAGCATTAAGAAGCATGTTGGATGTGAGGCATATCCCATTATGAAGGCTCTGAACACTGTCATTTCCCCAGAGTGCTGCTTGCTCTGCATAGAGAATACGCTTCTAGGTATCTTGTACAGAGGAGTTTTGCATTTTTTTTTCTTCCCAGTATTTTCTCTTCAAAACCTGATATATCTCACCAAAGAGAAGGGCAGAGCTGGCTCCTGCCTAAAAGCAGGATGATTTTCTTACCGTATCTCAGCATTGGCTCTTTACAGCATGTGCTACTTGCTAGCCAAGGGCTTGTAGGGCTGCACTCTCCCACAAGGAGTTGAATTAGGGCTCTGCAGGCTCACAGTAGAACATGCCTGCACTATGCTGCAAAGTAAGTGTCACGGGTCTCATTTCCAGAGGGGCTAGAATAAGCCAGTTTTCCTCTTCTTTGCCTATGACAGCTAAGTCGGATTCTAAGCAACTTAATTCCCTAGGACCTTGACTCGGCAAAGCATTAAATGAGCTTAAATTTGCACACTTTGAAGGGAGCCTGGCAGGTCCATCCCAGAGCACCTCAGCCCTCCTGGATCTTGGTGGTTGCTCTGCTAAAGAATAGCACAGTCCTAGGTCTGCAAAACAGAACTGTGTGCAAAGGGAGCCACTGTCATCACCTGTATTTAACTAGTTTTGTGTCTCATCCTTGTATCTCTCAGTATCTGCTTGAAGAAAAACCAGAAAAAGGTACAGCAACCCTCCTTTCAAAATGGCATTCTGAATATTACATTTTTGTCTTCACTACCCATGGAAGAACATCCACAGCTGAAAGCAAATCTCTGCAAGTTCTGGTGTAACAGTTGGGGGCTATGAGCTGTCCTCACATCAGATGGGGTTAGCCTGGCTCGCTCTGAGGTCAGGAATGGAGCAGAAAATGACACTTCCCTGAAGAAGTCATGTCCCTCATGACACCTAGGAGAGGTGGCTCTGGAGCTGTTCTTAGCAGATTGTCTGGAAAACTAGTGCTTGATAGACTTCGCATTGCAAATTCTGTTTCCCACGTCTCCCTGTCCAAGCTTGGCTTAGTAAAGACATGCACACCAAAATAAGTCTCCTCTCAGACCTGTGTGTGCTGCCTATTCAGCATTTGTTTAGTGAACAGAATTCCCCTGGCATCAGGAGAAATTTTAGCACAGAATGCACCTGGTGCCCTAGCATCATGAAAGAAACACAGTAAGTAACGAAGGTAAGAAATCTAACACACATCTCTCTTATCCATGTGGTGAAAGTATTTATGGTAAACTGGGTTAAAAAATACCTTGTGAAATATTAACCAGGGGTGGTGCAGCTGCTCCTCCTAGTAGTTTTTGAATGTGTTTGCCAAATTCAACCTTGACAGAGATCATGATTTAGTGATGAATTTCATGTGAAGAGGCTGCATGTAGAAGAGATTGCTGGCACTCTCAGTGGCAAGATGCTGTTGTCTCAAAATGCAAGACTCCAGCTTTAGCCTAGATGCTGTTAAACACTAGACAATCCACATAGAATCGCAGAATGGTTTAAGTTGGAAGGGACTTTAAAGATTATTCAGTTCCAACAACCTTGGTCTGTGAACACTCAAAATGTGTGAAGGATTCATCTGGAGCTCAGCTTTTTAGTCAATGTTTCCCACCATGTGTGAGCTCCCTGATGTCTTGATACAAGATGAATTTGTCCTGTAGCCTTGATTTCACAGAAGTGAGAATCACAGGGCACTTTGCTCAAGGAAACCAGGCTGCAGTGTTCTGGAGCCTCTGAAATGACTTGTCTTATTCTGTGATAGCCAACTGTGTGACAGACTCTTGCAATACTGTGTGCTTGGTCATGTTGTCTCTATGCAAAACATTACTATATTACGGGAGTTTTACCTGAAAATGAATCAAAGGACCTGGTTCTGTAATTCTTTTTAGAACATTTAAATGGTATTAGAAATTCTTCTCCCTAATGTTTCAATATCTAAACTTCAGAAAGCCTGTAAACATTCAGAGTAGTTTCTATCAGGTCAGCTTCTAGCAGTAGTCCCAGTCAATGGGCAATAGTAGGCAGTATAGTGGTTCTCAAATGGGGTTAGAGGTGCATCCACATGTCAGTGTTTGGCTGTAGAATTGAATGTTCAGTGTCATTTGATCCAGATTTTGGGTTCCAACATGAAACCTGGAGCTAGACTCCAAGCATTTAGGAACTGAAACCTGGGAATTTAATGCTAGCTGAATGTAAGATGTGTTGTCAGTCATTGAAGTTTCCAGGTAATTGTCCTTTTGTTACTGTTAAAGTGCAGGTATTACAAGGTCTAGTGGTCATTCTGTGGCATGCACACAAATGGCCAAGAAGCAAAGTCCTGATTATAATCTCATGATTGTAATACATCAGTAGCCTAAAATGTATTTACTAATCAGCTGCTCTTCTGCTCTAAATAAGCTGTGATCTACTTCTGAGCTGTGAGGTAATATGTTGCTTGCTTTGATTTTCAGTTCTCCCTGGCCTGTAGCTCAATATCAAAACCACCAATAAGCCTCATCCAAAAGGGTTTAATTTGTTCCCACAGAAATCCAGCAGCAGAATTCCTTCTCAATTAAACAGAAGCAGACCCAAGATATCTTTCATGCCTCCACCGAACTTGCTGACTTCATTTCCCATGCTGCAATTTTAAACAACTTAGGAACTCTGTTGGCTTTCACAGACTTCAAACTACAGAAATAAAAAAATATCCATACACATATTGATGTCTTTTGGAAAAAAAATATTTTTTCTTAGATTGCACATTCAAAACTTGAGCTGCACACTGCACAGTACAGGAACAGTAGTTTGTCGATCCAGTTACCACCATGTAGGTGTGTTTTGATTAGTTCAGCTCTAACCCCAGGTGTCAAACTCAGTCAGCAGCAGGAGATGGACTCCAGGGGTAATTATAGACAGTGGTCAAGACATGGCTCCTGTGCTGTGAAACTTTCCCACTTTACATTGGAAATGCCCCCTCTGGGGGAGGTTTGGACAAAACCTTCAGGTAGATTGCAGTAGACCTTTGGGGAAAAAAATGCTGTTCCAATCAAAGACTGTGTCTGCTCATTTGCCCACATTTTGCCTTCTTTCCACTGTTTCCCAGCTCTTCACATTTGCCCTCTGCTAAACGAACCAGGCAGTGAACTTCAGCCACAGCGCAATGATGCAGGGAGCAAGAGCCCTCACATCCGTGCTGGCAGGCTTTATCTGCAGCCCCTAGGGCTACAAACAAGATGGAATGTTGGCTATGCTAGAGTCACTGCAGATTTCAGCCCAACTGTAGTGCTGCCAGGAAGTAAAGAAAGTTTTGTGCAGGCTAGATTTGGACCATTGGGCATCTCTTTCCTACGTCCTTGCAGCAACAAGGGCACACATGGACCACTGTGCTATGAACAACACGTGAAGAAGACTGGGTTTTATCAGCATATTTTAAACAGTATGTGAAATAGCTGCCACGTTTTTGTGCGGTACC
Source organism: Melopsittacus undulatus (assembly GCF_012275295.1). Classification (NCBI taxonomy): domain Eukaryota; kingdom Metazoa; phylum Chordata; class Aves; order Psittaciformes; family Psittaculidae; genus Melopsittacus; species Melopsittacus undulatus. The sequence goes on from NC_047530.1 coordinate 47,989,488, forward strand.
CTGCCCCCCCCAAAATAAGAATTTAGGGTGGTTGTTGGTTGTGCTATTTTTTAAATGTTAGTGGGGAGGAGCTTTTTGATGCATTATGATGGACAACTGGTGATGTCTCCCCACTCATCCATGACAAGATCTTTCATTTCTTACTCAGGTGGGCATGCAGTTCTGCTTCCAGGGCCATCTTGTCAAAGGTGCGCACGTTTGTCTCCTCGCGCACCTTTTCCCGGACATGGAATGATGCCCGAGCGACAGACCTGGCATTTTCTAAGACAGTCTTCTTCTCCTTGAAGATCTGCTCACTCCTCTCCAGCTTCCTCTCTATAGAGAGGAGGGTCTCCCTGCGCCGTAAATCCTCATACTGTTCCACCTTCTGCTTGTTCATCTTCTGCACTTTCTCCTTCTCCAGACGGCTCAAGACCACCCTGCGGGCTTTTTCTTGGACAGCCTCTTCAGCCACCTGGGCAGCATGCTGGAGCTTTCTCTCTGTCTCTCTAGCAAGGGCCTCCAAGTGCTCCTTCTGCTCTCTTTCCCTCTTCTCTGCTGCCAGTTTGGCTCTCTGGATCTGCATGTCCTCCCTCCTGGCCTTCTCCTTTAGCTCCTGGTTCCTCTTCTCCACTAGTTGCTCATAGTTCTCCTGAGCCTTTGTCAAACTCATCTCCAGTGAGGCCTTCAGCATTTCCCTCTCCTCTGCCTTTTGCTTGGCCAGCTCCTTGAGCAAGGCCTCGTGCTTCAGCTTCTCTGCTTGGTTGAGCAGTTTCTTCTCCTTCTGCAGCTGTACCTCCTTCTTCAGCCTCTTCTGCACAGCTGCGGATAACTTCTCTTGAAGGAGCTGCTCCTCTCGCTCCTGGTGCTCCTTCTTGCCCTCCTCCTTCATCTTCAGGTTGTGCTCTTGATGAAGCTTCTTTTGCTTGTCCTCTTGGATGGCCCTCTGCAGCCTTTCCCTCCGCAGTCGCTCCTGCTTCTCTGCTTGCTCCCGCCACCTCTCCTCGTGCACCATGCGCTGCCTCTGCTTCAGCAGAGCTGCCTCCTCCTGCTCCTGGCTCAGCCTCCCCCGACGCTTCTGCACCTGGCTCTCCCACAACCGCTGGCCCTGCAGGAGGGCCTTCTGCTTCTCTTTCTCCTCCTGCTCCTTCCGCTGCTCCGCCCGGCGCCGCTGGCTGTCCCACTGCAGATGTGCCGCCTGCCGCTGCTCCCGCAGCAGGCTGGCCTCCTGGTGCTTGGCGATCATCAGCGCCGCGATCTTCTTGTCCCTCTCGGGCACCTCCGAGAGACCCTTCCTCCTCTTCACCTCCCTGACGATCCTCTCCACCTTCTGGGCGGTCTGCGGAGAGTGGCTGAGGTCGCCCAGGCTGAAGCTGCGCCCCAGCAGGGAGCTGCTTGCGGCGGCTGCTGCCCCCCGGCCCCGGCCGCCCACCTTGCCGCCGCGCTCCCGCAGGCTCTCCCCGCTGTAGGAGGACGAGGCCCCCGACTCGGACGAGGTCTTGCCCCAGCTGCCGTCACGGCGCTTCTGCAGCGAGTCCAGCGAGTGGCTCTTGGCCTTGGCACCCCCGGACGCCCCGGCCTTGCCCCCTCCATGTGGCCGAGGCCCGGCAGCTGTGGCAGCGGCAGCAGCAGCCCGGGGCGCACCACGGGCTGCGGGCGAGGGCGGCAGGCTGCCGAGGGGTGCGAGGATCCGCCTCTTCTCCTCCCGGATAATCCTCTCCCGCTCCTCGCGGCACTGCTGCAGCTTGCGGCGGCGCTCCCGCTCGTAGGCCTCGTAGAGGCCGGCGGCCACCCGCATGGAGCGCCCGGGGGCCTCCCGCAGCAGGTCCCCCAGCGCCCGCGGCAGCAGCTCCACCGGCCGCACGGCGCAGCGGGCGCAGGCCTCCAGTGACCGCGGGCTGGTCAGCACGTACCGGCTGCCCTCCGCCGCCGCGCAGTCGAAGTTGTACAAGTCCAGGTGCAGCAACGGCGACTGCTCCCCGGGCCGGGCCGGCTCTGCTGCCGCTGCCCCCCCGGGCGCCGGGCAGGGCGGCGGGGGCGGCTCAGCCGGCGGCTCCACCATGGCTCGGCCTGCAAGGGGAGAGAGCGGCGGGCGGTGAGCGGGGCGAACGGACCCCTTTGTCTCCCCGGGAAGGCGCCAGGGCCGGGCGGGCAGGAGGAGCTGTGTCGGGGCCGCCTGTGCCGGGGGAGGGCAGCCGTGGGGGTGTTCGTGGAGGGAGGGGGTCCGGTTACCTGCGGTGCTGGGTGGAGGGGGATACCTGGGGCGGGGAGGTGTGTTTGGGTGGTCGGGGGGAGTGCGTGGGGCGGTTTGGAGCGATAGGGGCTTTTGGGGTGACGTGGGGCGCGTTCAGAGTCCCTGCGGCATGTTTGGGCAGTGGGCGCAGGCTTGTTTGGCGATGAATGGGGGTGCACGGCGTGTGTCTGGGCCGGCGGCTGGGGACTCCGGTGTAGGGGATGCTGGAGAGATGAATGAGGATGCTTGCGGTGCACCGGCTTAGCAGTGCGGCGGACAGGGCTGCCTGGGCGTGAACGGGGATGGGGGTGCACGGAGGGGTCAGGCAGGGCTGGGAGCGGGACCGGGACCTCCCCCCCGGGGCCGGTACCCATGGCGCAGGACGGACACCCCCGGCCCCCGCGGTACTCACTCACTCACCGGGCGGGCTGCGCTTTGTCTCGGTGCTGGCAGCCCTGGGATCAGGCGGGTGGCGGCGGCTCCTCCATGGCAGCCCGGGCCCCGCGCGGAGCCCCCACCTCCGGGGCGGCGGGCACGGCGGCCGCCCTCAGCCTGAGGCGCCCCGCGCGGGGGGCGGGCGCAGGCGGCGCGGGGGGAACCGCACCGGGCTGGGGGCAGCGGTGATGCAGGGCGGGCGGCCCGCCCCCCGTCCGCTGCGGCGGGAGCGGCGCCGGGGCTGGCTCCGGCGGTGGGCAACGCGACCGGACGTGTGTGCCTCCTGCGGGCATCCTGCATCCCTGTGTGCGCATCCCTCCGTGCACCTGCCCCTCCGTGCGGACCGTCCCCTGCGAGCGGCACTTCTAGGGCTGTGCCCCCTGTTTTGTGCTGTGCCTGCACACAAACAAGCACACCTGTATTTACAGTTAATACGAACAAGGATAAAAGGGGGGTAAGAAGGAGGAGGGGATGCTAACCCAGTTTTACAGATGGCAAACTGAGGCACAGGGAGATGAAGGTGCCTGCCTTGGGCTACCTAGGGAATTCGTGCCAAGGCACAGTTCTCAAATTTCAGTTCAAAGCCATTTCCAGCCTTGTAACACTATTCCCTTTAGTGCTAATTCAAGCTATTGCTTGCTGCTGGGTTATGTCAGGATTGACAAAAGGGGGAACTTTGAACATTCTGATTGCAGTTACTTTGATATTCCCGTTTCTACAGGGATCCTGGGCTCAACAGCCTCAGTAGGGTTGAGGAATACCCTGCTCTTAAAACACCATTCAGCAAAAAGAGGATTTTATGTGGTTGTGGAGTTGCAGAGCATCTGTGCCACATAGTGGAGCAACTCTGATTTTGTCAGGCAGAGGACAGTGGTAGCAAATGCACCATTAGCTACTGTGTTATGACTTCAATGCTTTTCAGCAATTTCTCGTTTAACCTCTACAGGAGCAGCTTAATCTGCTTTGCTATAATAAGGAAGGACTTGGCACTCACTAAAGGACTTCCAGGATGGCCCAGGACAAGGATACAAAGCAACAGAAGAAGGACTCAAGAAAGGCCTAGGGAGTTCTTGCAAGACAGCTGGAAAGCTGCAGGTTAGTTGTGGTTTCATATTGTACAGGCAAAGACTTTGAATCATGCTCACCCCCATGCTGATGAATGCACACAGTAATGCATCCAGAGCAAGTGGACAAACTCCGCCAATAAACCATATTGGTCGATGAGAAACTGAACATGAGCTGACAGTGTCCACTCGCAGCCCAGAAAGCCAGCCATGTCCTGGGCTGCCGCAAAAAGAGTGTGGCCAGCAGGTTGAAGGAGCTGATTCTGCCCCTCTACTCTGCTCTCGTGAGACCTCACTTGGAGTATTGTGTGCAGTTCTGGTGTCCTCAACATAAAAAGGACACGGAACTGTTGGAACAAATCCTGAGGAGGGCCATGAGGATGATCAGGGGACTGCAGCATCTCCCATATGAAGACAGGTTGAGAAAGCTGGGGCTGCTCAGCCTGGAGAAGAGAAGGCTGCGTGGAGACCTCATAGCAGCCTTCCAGTATCTGAAGGGGGCCTACAGGGATGCTGGGGAGGGACTCTTCATTAGGGACTGTAGTGACAGGACAAAGGGTAACGGGTTAAACAGGGAAGGTTTAGATTGGATACAAGGAGGAATTTCTTTACTGTAAGGGTGGTGAGGCACTGGAATGGGTTGCCCAGGGAGGTTGTGAATGCTCTATCCCTGGCGGTGTTCAGGGCCAGGTTGGACAGAGCCTTGGATGACATGGTTTAGTGTGAGGTGTCCCAACCCTAACTATTCCGTGATTCTATGATATTGACTAATTTGATCTCATTTATTCATCAGCATTGTGGTCTGCAAGGGGATAGTTATAAAGCTTGGCAATTAGTTATGTGGAAAATCCTCAGGCTGGGAACAGGTCTCTGCTGTCTGAAAAGCCCAGCTCACTGACTGATGGAGTTAACCATTAACACTAGCTGCAGCACCGTAGCTGTCAAACTATGGCTGTGTTCCCTCCTCACAGGAAATACTAAGCTAGTAAGTATATATGCCAGGTAAGGTATGGGCTTCTCGGGGCCTTTAGCACATTACTCTTTCAGCCTCCAGCAGGGCTTTCATATGGGCCTTGATCTTTCAGGTTTCCTTATGGATCTTCAGGAGCCCTATAAATGGTCTCCTGAATGTAATTGGAAGGGTATTTACTGGGAGATTTCAGGAACAGCTGGATATGACTTTTATACATACTATCCAAACATGGAGTCTTATCCCTACCTCATCAAGACTCTAAAGGAGATTTGGGATGGGGCAGGAGGAGATCTCCAGAGGAGCTGAAGGGGATCACTGCTTGTGAGTCATTTTCTCCCACACAATTATAAAACCTAATTCTCTGTTGGCTGGAAATCTCTAGAAATTTAGGCACTCGGGCAGAGCAGTACTGTAAGATTACTTTCCTGCTTTAATACACATTTTCCTTCTTTGCATTGCGGTTAATCATAGCAAGAGATAGATGCAGGTCAGTTGGAAGTTGGGACCACAGATTGTGGAGGTGGAAGTATTTGTATCACTTCAATAAATTTGTATCACTTCAATAAATTCTTCTGTATGCTATTCATTGCAGATGTATTAATTACTTTCTTACCATGCAACTTTAAAACTGCCTGTGCCTGCATTTTTCTCTGCTTTCCTTGTAAGAACTGTTTCACACCCTACGATTTTACTCATTGGTAAGGTGTTGCTAGTTACTTTCAGCTTTGTTTTTGTTTTATCTTCCCTAGTAAGTATTATGCCCTGCTTGGGTTTATGCCTTACAAGTATTTGTAAACTGTTTCCATATCCCCTCAGAGCCAAGGAAAACATACTGTCATCGCAGATCAATCCCCTGTAGTTGCACAATGAGCTATCACCTTTCTTCTGACCTCCTCAGTGTATCAGGCTCTCCCAGTAGCTGCTGCCCTGAACTGAGCAGAGTGGGCTTTCACCCAGCACTTGCCTCAGTGCTGCCTGGCACGGGGTATCTGTGTGCACAGTCCTGGTGCTGGTATATTGCCTTCCTTCTTCCTAACATCTCCTAATGTCCCTTCTAATTTGCTAGCTGTCCTAAGGTTTGTTCAACACAGTTTGACTCTTCAGAACTGTTCCCCCTTCTGCCAGAGGGAATATTAGCTGGTGAATTATTTCCTCCTTGCTAAATAGCTTTTGTTTTGCAGGTTTAATCCTGCCTCCAGCTAGTTTGCAGTTTCTACTCTCTCCTTCTCAGGCTGTGTTTACATGGTTGTTGGGAGGATCCTGACCTAGCTATTGTGTAGCTTCTCCAGCTCTCAGCCTACTCTCTTTTGTTCAGAGCCCTCCTGGTTTTGCACCAGAATGTTCCTGCACCTTCCTGAGCCCTGGTAATAGGGGATGGTGACAGCCTTGGAGAGAAGAGAGTAACACAGCTTTTAGGTTACAGGCTCCTGGCATCTGCCAGGCATGGTGCTCTTCTATTCCTAGCTGCCAGTGGAGCACAGGCACCAACACCTTCCTGAGCATGTCCCTTCTCTGCCTAGAGGCAGCTCCTGCACCTCTTGCAGGACATACCAGAGCCTCTTCAGTACAATTTTCTGTCAGCTGGATGGTTTAAGCACTGGTTTAAAACTTTAATGAGGCACTCAGTCTGAGGTCTTGCTGATCCCATGATACTCACCCCCATGATACTCTTGGTCCCTTCCTTCTGAACAGCCCCTTGCAGCATGCCATAATTCTTTGTTTACAGTCCTGCAGCCCATGGACCTAAGTGATTCTGCAGCCTGCTCTTAGATGATGTTGAACATAAATTAGTCCCATGACATTTTCCACACTGGGCTTGCCTGGTAGCCAAAGGCTAAAACCTATCATGCCACAAAGTTGGTGTAACAAACTGACATAAGCCAAAGTTCTCATCCAGGAAATTTCAGTGTTGACTCCTTTTATCCATTTCCTATGCTTTGGCTTTGGCTTTTGTTATTCCCTCCTTCTGTTCTGCCCACAGCCCTTGCATGGCCTGCCTTTACCTTCCTACACAGTGGCAGGATGGGCTTTTGCCTTCCTCCATCTGCTGCCACAGTCTGCCTCTGGGGAGATGCAGGGAAAGCCTCCCTCCTCCTGGGCTTTAGGCATTGTTCTGTAGCCCCTCCCAGGCTGTTCCAGTGCAGTAATTGCCCCCAGCCAAGGAACCCTTCCCACCACTCACAGCCTAGAGGCTCTGCTAAACGTTGTCATCTGTGGCTGGGCCTCAGCCACTTCACGTGAGTCTCTTGGGAAATGGAGCTTCTGGCTAGAGCAGATGTGCAGAGCAGGGAAGCAGAGGAGATGGACATTAGGAGGTAGTTGGAGATGGCAACATATGGTAAGGGCAACGCAGAGGGCTGCTGCCAGAAGCAAAATGTTTGGCAGCCACTGGGGACACACTTGCACTACAAATAAGACATCCTTCACTAATTTAAAGCCAGAGTCTAAGGGCAGCATTTGAATTGTGCTGATAGTGAGTTGTTATTAGTATTCATCTTGATGGGTAACATTGGTGTGCGCTGTTTGCTCTCTCATCAAAACCACTTGGTCCTCGGTAACTAAAAGGTTTTGTTGGTGTCCAGCTGAAAGAATTTCCAGGCGGTTGGCACTCTCTGTATTAAGGACTGGCGGCAGTGTTGCTGCATGGGTGCTTTCTTGGGGTTATGGTGAACAGCTCTCTACTTGGCTCTGTGCAAGCTGGGCACATCCACAGTGGTCTCTGTATGTGGGTAAACCTATCCAGTTTCCAGGGCAGTCTGGAAAACATATGGCAGGTGGCAAAGAAAATTTGGAAGAAAAAGAGAGAAATTTGAAAGAAAAAGGGGAAAAAAAACTTTTCACTGCATATTTCCATGGCAACAACTGTAGATGTGAGAGCAGATTTTAGGCTGGATGGGCTTTGGGCAACCTGATCTAGTGAAGGTGTCCCTGTCCATGGCAGGAGGGTTGGAATGAGATGATCTTTAAGGTCCATTCCAACCCAAAGCATTCTATAATCCTGTAATACTCTGTTATCAGTGGTTATTTCTGGAGAAATTTGAATACTGGCATATTTTGACTCAACACAAATTTGAGATACAGCTGCTGAGCCTGATGCATTCAGCCCTCCTGGTCAGGCTTGGCTTCTTCCAGAGACCTCATGGGTCAGGAGGGTGTTACAGGGTGCACATGGTGAATCTTGAAGGACAGATTTGGCCCCAGGGTCATAGAGCAAATTTACGATAAGGCAAACAAATACATGAATCACTCGGAAATTAGTATGGGGACATCTTTGTCATATGTGGGGTCAGAGTACACTGTTGGAGTGATCTGTGCAGGACTACAAACTCATCTCCATGAGCTATTATTCGTATACAAATAGTGCAGTGACCCAGAATCATCTCTAATGAGCAAGTGCTATTGAGTGTAAACTCAACAGGAAGGTACATGCTAATGCTGGTTACATTTTCAAGCTGAAACTGAAATGCAATTACGTTCCATTCATTTACTTGAAAACTGTTGGTTTTGAGCAAATGATCAGCCTTGCATACCGCTTCAGTTTCCAAGCTGTGCTATTTATTCTAGCACAGCCTGGAAAGCACAATGTGAAGCTATTGAAGAACAGTGGGGAATATGACATTGTTGGTGATGCTCTTCAGGGCAAGTAAAATGCAAAGTGTAATCAAACAGAATAAACTGTTAGATTGAGTGGATATCTTAAATTATTTCAGCTTTAACTAATCTGGGGTGTTTATTAGCTGAATAGTAAGAGGCTCTTTCTCTTCCTGTATTATTTCTACCTGGAACATGGCATGGATTTTATTGCTTAGGTATTTTTAGGAGAAATGCAAAAATCTCACATCACTCTTTCTTCCCCTGTCAGAAGACTCACCAAAACAGTTTTCCAGGGTATAGTATTAAATGTTCCAGACTAAATATGAGCTGCTTTTCCATTCCTAGATTGTACTTAATCTTGCCTGATGGTGCAGTGCCAAGGAGCTTATAGATAGAACGGAAAGATTTGCTAATTGCTTCTGCTCTCATCAGGGAGTGAAGCACAGCAGGGAGCACAAGAGAGGGGTCAGGAATCAGGAGCTGGACCCCCCCCCCTTGCTTTGTTAGCCATACAACCGTGCTTATGAAGTATAAAAGAGGTATATGTGGGCTTTGCACTCAGCCTACATTGATGTACTTTACGGCCTGAGGAGAAAGGCAAAGACACGTTAAGACCATGACGCCTTCCTCCCAAATTCAGGAGAACTGAAAGGCAAATATCACACTTATGGAGGCAGAAGATCACACATGGGCAGAGTCACATGGCACCCACATTAGGCCTAGTGAGGTGGAGAGAGGTGATCGCCCAGGGCTGATTTGGCCCAGCTGTTTTAACACTGTTTAACAATAACCTGAGCTACCGAGTCTGTCTTGACAACAGCCAAACCCCCTTATGAATAATTCTGCTTAATTACAAATGAATGTCTGCAGCTGAAGCCTACTACTCATAATGATAGGATTACATTTAAATTCCTCAGAATTACACCTGTGTCTGTATGTTTAGACATTGGAGGGGATAAACTCTACTATTCTTCTATGGCATGAGCTGGGATTCCTAATTCCTTAGATGACAGAGCATTTGTCCTGAATCCCAGAGGCTATACCAGTTCCAGTGCATTTCAGATCCTGCCATCTGAATCCCATGTCATCAAAAACCTCCCCGGGAAGGGAAACTGTTCTACCTGAAGAGTGGGAGAGTACAACCAGTGATGGTGCCAAATAGATTTTTCTTTTCTGTTGGGCTGTTATCTGGGAATAAAGCCAGCTGGAAGATGGCTGGAAGGAAATCTTCCTAACTCTGATCATATTTGCAATCAGTTTTTAAGACAGATGTTGCCTCAGGAAATATGAAAGTCAGCAGACAGGAGTTTCAATGTGCAGCTTTGCAACTTGAAAAGGGCTGAGATTTTATAGAAAGGGAAGAAAATGAATGTTTACAGTTTCCTTGAGGTGTACAGAGTCACTGTATGCAGCCAAACAATGCAAAATTATGTGGAAAGAACAGGTGAGAATCCAAGAAGTTAACAAATGTCCTGTAGCAAAAACCTACTGTGTAATAGAAAGACTTTTACAACCTTTAATTTTGAAGAATAAGTCAAGAAATTACTTTCTGAATTAAATTTTCAAAATTGACAATGAAAGGAGAAGCTGAGAGTAAATCAGCTGCTTTTCACAGGAGATCCTGGAACATGAAGTTCTTGTTGGAAAGAAAGAAGAGTTGAGGACAGTGGGTGTTAGACAGGAATAGGTTCAGTTCTTTGCTTTGACACTTTGTAACCTAAATAAATGCTCTGAGTGGGTATCTTTGGGATCTGGGCCTCCCTCTTCTGTCTGTGAAGAGGAATAATAGCACCTTCCCTAAGCACTGCATAGCCAATGTGATAATGAAGCTGTGTATTACATATATTAGATAAATTTGGCAGCAGTAGGATCTCAAGATGGTTGGAAGGTAATTTAAATTAACAGCAGGATTTTACAGTGAAGGTGATTTTGTCCTTCAGCCTCTTGGAAACAATCCCATAGACCGGCAAGAGGAGGTCTCCTGTACCTCTTTATTGTAGCACATAGGCAATGATACAGCTACTGTATTGTTGAGCAGGTACTAAAGGGGGCAGGATGGATATTTTCCCCTAACAGTTTTGTAGAACTGGTGTTTCATATGTGTATGTATATAGGTCAGATTCTGCAGTTTCTTTGCTCACACAAAGTCTCACTGGACTCAGTGATTTGGGTTTTGTTGCACCTTTTTTCCTCCAGCTCCCCTGCTTTTTAGCACAGTGTAGGATGAGATACATGAGATGGTGCTGAACAAGGTAGTACAGGTCCATGACACTGTGGAACACCACATAGGTGAGATACCTGGGCAGGATGGCATATGCACAATGGTGCTGTGCCCAGGTGAGTCGTTCAGCTGGGATTTGGGTGCAGTTCTCTTGAACAAGGGTAGAGGCTGATTTCAGGGTGGCTCTGAGCCACCCCTAGGAAGCAAAAGCTAAGAAGGCCAATGTGATCTTCTGGTTACTTGGGCAAAGTGTCTCAAGTAGAGGTGAGGGAGTGCAACACCAGTTTGAGAGGTACCAAGGAGACCCTGCCCAGAATGCTGTGTGTTATTCCAATGTCAGGAAATCCTGCAGGCAGGACTTGGGTGCTAATTACTTTTGAGACAGCAGGGCTAGTTAGGATGATCAGCAGACCCATATGCCAGCCTTAGGAACAGGACACCAAAAGGGCGTCCATCTTTGAGACTGTAAAATGAAGTTTGAGGCAGGATGTTGCAGACCTTTAAAAAAAGGCAAGGAACCAGGCAACTTGCTCAGCCACTGCCTTCCATATATTCTACATTTTGCTTTGCTAACCCAGGGGCATGTCAGAGCCAACCTCAGAAATGCAGGCTCTGAAGAAACTGCTCCTGTGAAAGCCAGGGTGTTGTTGACTTCAACATGAGCAAGACCTACAGGAAACTCCCTTTTCCTTGCTCTGAACATTTACCCCGTAAGTGAAGTGGAATTAATACCATTGTGCTGTGTGACTTGAATCTAGCACAACTGGAGCAGAAGTCAATTTGCTGTGTTTGAATGAAAATTAATTAAGGCCTCGTTTGTTTCCCTCAGAGAGAAAAGCTCTGGGTAGTTTCCAGGAGATGTTTTTTTTCCCTGAGCTTCCTTGGTACAGGCCTATATGTACAGAGCAAATGTTGTACAGCTTCCAGCTCCGAAACCCTGTAAGCTCCAGCCTGTGAGCTAGGCTTTCTGGCTCCCATGGTGGTGTTGCAGCCCCAGTGGTTGCTCCACAACTGCACACTGCATTTGAAGTCACAGCAAGGAAAATTATCTTAGCACAGTGAATACTGGCAGTACTCCAAGAAGGGAAATGCCATGGGAGAGATGATACTCATGGTCTGATTTAGCCTCATGTATCCTTCATCAGCAGGTTATGAACTGTGCGGAGGGCTAAAGAGATTTAGAGACAAGGGGTTCAGCGTCATCCCCTTTGCTTCTGAAGTGCCCCAGCAAGGCAGGAGGATGGATGGTGTGCCAAGATTTCTATCTTTCCCTTGTTGCTTCAGGAGTGTTTTGGAGATGAGCTTCTCTATTTACATCTACTCTGAATGTTAATAAATGAGTAGTGCCCTGCTAAACATGAAAAATGTGTGTGCATTCCAGTGCATGATCCTGGAAGTGTAACCAAGGCTGGTGGAATAGGAGATGTGTGCAGAAGGAAGTGGGAGAAAAAGCAAAACAGGAGAGGTGAACTGTACAGGACACTAATGGGCTGTGGGGATTTCAGGAGCAAACTGATTTGCTGCTGCCCAAATCCCGCTTCAAACAAGTTGCCAATGAACAGGTCACATAGGTGTTATCAGCAAGAAGGTGAAGGAGCAAGAGTGTGCGTAGCTGTCATGTATGCCCAAGTGGGAGGTGCTGTTTGCCAGAATCATGCCTTGCATGCTGCCAGCTCCAAGGAACAAAAGGCACCTCTGGTGTGATGCCAGCTATCCACTTTTTCCACTGGAATCTGGACATGGGGGGGTTGATGGAAGCAACTCAACGTGAGTAGCACTCTTGCATCTTAGTAGTAAGAGTTTCAGAGCTATCTCACTATGAAGAAAAGGACTGTGAGGGAGCCCTCTGAAGCCAAAATGTCTTTGGTGACCGAGCTGGGTGATGCAGGGTCTCTGTAGCAGTTTGTTGCTGGAGTGAAGCTATCTCAGTCTTTTAGCTTGCCAGCTGGGCAGCTCTGCAGAGGAGGGAGCAGATGGCATGGAGCAGGTATAGTGTTCCCTCCTCATCTGCAGGAGCACATAATGCTGGGGAGGAGGACATTGCACTGGATGGTAACGTTACCAGGGCTTATGCGCAGGATGGATTGTGTCACAGCCTGTGGTAACATTATCTCTTAAGCTATTTTTTTTCTCCTCTGATAGTGCTTCAACTGTCATGAGACCTTTTCCAGCTGAACACTACCATCAGGCATTACATTTTATCTGTGGCTTCTCTCTCAAAAGTGAAATTAACTTGAAATGAGGGTCATGTCAGATATGTGGCACCTGCGCAAACATTGATAACTTGTGGAGTCCATCATGGGTTGGAAGAGATGGGCAGGTATGTGTGTGAGGGTGAAAGGTACCGTTTGTTTTCAGAAGGATTTGAAGGGCTTTCAGCAGTTTGAAGGAGAAGATAAGAATTTCATGGCTGGGATTAAAAAGATGTTGCTTTTATCTGAATAATCCAGTGGCAGGTCTGGATCTGGATGACAGGAACTGTCCCTGTGGGGATCTATCAAGGCATGCAGAATAGCTTGTGTTTGCTGCTCTAGGAGAGATGCTTTGTATTGCTGTAAAACAGAGCTTCTCCAGCCCAGCCTCCCCTACCACCCTACTGCTGTGTGTTTGCCAAGGGGGCTGGGGTGAAATGTGATGTGGGGCACCCCACTACCCCATGTATGAGCTGCTGTCTTCCATCAGCCCCCTGCCACAAGCTGCAGACTGACACAATGCCTGTAGGTATCTCTGCCAGGAGGGAATATATCAGTGGGCTAAGACTCATGTGATAGTAAAACTCCTCCTGTGGAATAAAAGCAACATCCTGGGTTCAGGAGTAGCAGTAATTTTTTCTCCTTCTGGAGCTGGTGCAGTGCTGTGTTTTTGACTTTCAGCCTGGGAGCAGCACTGATAACATCAATGTTTTTAGTTGTTGCTCAGTAATGTTTACTCTGACCAAAGACTTTCTGAGTCTCATGCTCTGCCGGGGAGGAGGGTACCAGCAGGAAGCAGAGACAGGGCACCTGACCCAAACTAGCCAAAGAGGTATTCTGTACCACAGCACGTCATGCCCAGGATGTAATGGAGAGTTACCTGGAAGGGCTAGGGCACTGCGGGGTTGGAGGAGGCGGTGAGTTATCAGTCAGCGGGTGATGAGGTGTTGTATTGTCTTCCCTTGCCTTGTTATTTCCTTTATCTTTATTATTATTGGTAGTAGCAGTAGTGATTTATGTTATACCTTAGTTACTAAACTGCTCTTATCTCAACCCCTGGGAGTTACATTCTTTTGATTCTCCCCCCCATCCCTTCGGGAGCAGGGGGAGGGCAAGAAGTGGGGGGTGTGAGAGAGAGACTGCGTGATTTATGGCTGACTGGGTTTAAACCACAACAATAAACAATAAGAAATTAATTGTTTAATCAGATGGGGCTGCACAAAATAAGCATGCTTTGACCTTCTGATGAAGTTTGGCAGCATTCATGCTTTAAAATTTATACTACCCAAAATTAAAAGTTTCAGTTCATTATTTCTTTTCATGTCTGTTCAAGCAACCTGAAAGCCTTTGACTATTGGGAAAATTGTGCCAAAATACCTGCACTGAGACCATAAACTTTTTGCCTGAGGGAGAGGCTCTCTGGTACTGGCACCTCCTGATTTTCCTTTATTGACATGTAATAAAGGGAAAATATTTCACATCCCTGTTCAGAACCTGAAGACTGAAAAGAATTGAACCAGGAGATCACAGGTTCTTGACTGTGAAGAGGGCAGTTCCTGTGCTGGGGGCAGTTGGTTGCATTTACTTCCTCTGAAACATCGTCTGTTGGCTAATGCCGGAATCAGAGTATTGGATTAGACAGATCAGTGGTCTGGTGCAGTATGGCAAATCCAATGTAAAAAGCATTACTTTATGTCTGTCCAATACTTTGGACATACAATCTGCAAATTCTGATTTTTGTGATTCCATGATAAAAAAATAGCAAGCCAGATACATGAGTGTATCTGAGGCCTCAAAGGGTCCTAATACAGTTATAAAGAGAAATAGATATGAATAATAATTAGGGAAATGAGATATAACATAGAAATTAAAAAGTACCTCTAAATATTTAAAGACTTTAAATAGTTGAACCCCAAAATGTGAACCAGCCCCTGTGAGAGATCAGTTTAGTGAGAATTTGCCAGGAATTGCACTTTTCTGTGTGCGTTTATGCCATGAGCAGAGGGAGCAGCGTGGCAGCCTCCTTTCAGAGGTGCGTGGGTTTCTGAACTTCTCTCCAGGTCCAGGAGAGCTGCACCAATGGATCAAACTGGAGCAAAACACAAAGGACAGAGGGAAAATATTGGCTCGTGTCCGAGGTTTCCCAAAGAGAGCAGCTGTGTGAATTGGTAGGTCTGTGTGCAGCTCTAACTCCCACTCTCTTCCTTCCTGCCTTCAGGCATGTTTTCCGGGTGACCATGTAGGTTTTTCCTGCTTTTTGTTTTTGAAGTGCTTTGCAAGAGGAGTGTTTATAGGAAATGTTTTGTCATGTACCATATTCATCTCCTACATCCGATCAAGTGGTAGTAAGACATTTCTATAGCCTATTATGGGCTTTTACTAGGAATGATCAGTGTGCTTTTGCAGAAAATAAGGAAAAGTAAACTTCACCTTTCCAGTAGAGCTACGTTTGCCTCCCCCAACTAAGAAGGAGAACAGCTCACTCTCCATAGTGAAATATGAATAATGTAGCAGATCTACAGAAGGTGTTAATTCAAAGAAGAGAAAGGAAAGCACAGATATGCTTCTTGGTTTCATGCGTGCTCTGTGGATACAGAAGTGTTGTCTTGAGAGGGGCTGTAAACAGATGTAGATGCAGAGAGAGGGGGTGTCAGAAGGTGTAGACCTTCCCACTATGCCTGTGTGCACCAAAGCCCTGAGAGCAATTTCTTCTCCTCCAGCCATGGACCTTCCATTGAAGCTCCTGTCTCTGCTGGTGCTGCACAGCAGGACAGAGCCAGCGTGGTCAATGTTTCCCCAGCCCTGCCACCAGTCTGGTACAGCTGGAGGAAAGCCAAAGGGGCTGCCAGCTTGGAGACAGGAGATGGGGCAAGGAGCAGGCCGGCAGATGGCTGTCTGCTCAAACAGCAGCTGCTGAGGGGGCTCTGCATGGCTTCTGTGTGCTGTGGGGTACTCACAGCAACACACCAGAAGTAAAGACTCTCCGCTGCCCAGGTTCTGCTGCAATTCACAGCCATGGACAAGGCAATGGGCACCTCACAGTAGGAAAAACCCCTGGGCCTGGCAACAGAGGCTTGAAAATACAGAATCACTGAATTATTATGGTTGGAAGGGGCCTCTGCAGATCATCTAGACCAGCCCTCCTGCCAAGGGGCTGACTGGCTGGTAGTTTCCTGGGTCCTTCTTGCCTTTTTTGAAGATGGGTGTAACATTTGCCTTCTTCCAACCGCTGGGTTTTGCAGCCGCGTTCTTGCCTCCTGCTATGATGGAGATGAGCAGTGGAAGGTCAGAGAGGGCTCCGGCCCCATTCACATCCATTGCTCCCAAGTGCCACGTTTCTGTGCAGCTCCACGGGAGGGGGTTTGACACAGGGCTCCCCTGATACCTGTGTCTGCAGTTTGCGCTGGGGCTCCCACCACTCACATGGTGGAGTGTTGTTCTGATGTCCTCAACATAAAAAGGACATGGAACTGTTGGAGCAAGTCCAGAGGAGGGCCACGAGGATGATCAGGGGACTGGAGCACCTTCTGTATGAAGACAGGCTGAGAAAGTTGGGGCTGTTCAGCCTCGAGAAGAGAAGGCTGCGTGGAGACCTCCTAGCAGCCTTCCAGTATCTGAAGGGGGCCTATAGGGATGCTGGGGAGGGATTCTTCATTAGGGACTGTAGTGACAGGACAAGGGGTAACGGGTTCAGACTATAACAGAGGAAATTTAGACTGGATGTACGGAAGAAATTCTTTACTGTGAGGGCAGTGAGGTGCTGGAATGGGTTGCCCAGGGAGGTTGTGAATGCTCCATCCCTGGCAGTGTTCAAGGCCAGGTTGGACAGAGCCTTGGATGACATGGTCTGGTGCGAGGTGTCCCTGCCCATTGCAGGGGATTTGGCACTGGATGTTCTCAAGGTCCTTTCCAACCCAAACCATTCTGTGATTCTCTGATCCCATCAGACCCGCCGCAGCAGCCGCTCGCAGCAGGCGGAACGGCAGCGCCCCGCAGCGCCCCCCACCGGCTGCGCCGGGAGCTGCCGCCGCGCGGTCACTTTAAGGCCCGCCCCGCCCCGCCCCGTCCCTGGTGCCCGGCCGGCGGTGCGCGGGGCGGGGCCTGGCGGGCGGCGGCGGCGGCCGGGGCGTTGCGCGGGTGAGACGCCGGGGCGGCCGGGGCGTGCGGCCGCCGACCTTCAGCCCCAGCGCTGCGGCAGCGCCGCCCCGCCGCCCCTGCAGCCGTGAACCACCGGTGAGCCGCCGCGGGGGGAGGGTGGTGCGGCTCGCACCCTCGGCTGCGCCGCTGAGGGCCGGCCCGGCGCTGGCAGCGGTAGCGTCCTGGCTCCGGCGGGGCTGCGAGCGGAGGAGCGCGTCTCGGGCGCCGAGTGAGGCCGAAGGTGTCTGCGACGCTTCCCCGGGCGTGGGGCGGAGCGGCCCCCGCCGGCTGAGGGAGAGACCCGCTAGGCGGCCGACCCCTGCCCGCGTGGCCGGGGGACGGCCCCCGCTTCCCTCGGGGCCGCGGCGGGGCTGTCCCGCCGGGGCTGTTGCATAACGTCACCGGCGGTAGCGGCGTCTCCCCCGCGTCACGGCTTCCTCTGAGGGCTGCGGGCTGTGAGGTGTGTAGTTAGGCGTGTGGGGAGAACCGCTGGGGCTTAAAACCCCCGGGAGTAACAGCCGGGAAGTGTGCCCTGCTCTGTGATACCTTTAGGACGGCTTATGGGTTCGTGGAGAGACGCGGAGTGTCCGGGAGCAAGGTACGGGTGAAGGCACTGCTGCAGATGGTCTAACGTGAGAAACTTTGTGTTCGTGAGGGCTTCATCTTTGCTTTCTTATTTATGGTACTCTGACAGCGCATGGAGGTCAGACCTCCCCTGGCAGCTGCCTTCAATGTGCAGTGCCCAGCCTGAACTCGTATGTGTGTAACGAATCCATCCTAAATCCCTCAGAGGATCTGGAACTCAAAAATAGCGGCGCCGGGCTTTTGAGAGCTGAAAAGCAGTAACTGTTGTAAGTACCCCTAAAATTGAGTAAAAGAAAAGGAGTAAAGGATGTGAGAAGGCTATAATAAGTAGCTCTCATTTCTAACTTTACTTAATGCAAGCAGTGACACGTTGGTTTTGTTTGTTGTTTTTTTTTCCATTTCTGTAGCATTCTTCTAAGCAGATTAATGCAAATACAGTAGTTTCAAGTGGGTTTATTCTCAAGGGGGTTACGTTGTTGGGAATGGACTTGGATCTCGGGGCAGTTACAGAAACAGGTTTTGTCGGGTGGAAGGAGGTGAGAGGAAGTAAACATATAAACTAAAAATATCCTGAAGCTGCCTTTGGAATGGTCCAGAGCTAAACTGAGCTGATGGGCACAGAGGATTTTGCACTTGTCAGGTTGCGCTTCCTAGTGGCTTTTTGTGCGTGTTCCCATAAATGCTATTATGTAATGGTGCTTCTCTTGGCAGGAGTCTATTGTCACCGTAATTCATGAGGTTTCTGGAGCAGTGCAGCTTGTTCGGGAGAGTCGTTGTCAGAATAATGGGAAGAAGGGTTCTTAATAGGAGGTTTTAACCTCTTTAATTTTTCATGCATTAGGGCTAAGCTCCTGACATCTGGATCTGATCCAGAGTATCTTTACTGTCCTCTGTTGTTCAGCTTGTCCTTCTCTTCTCCTAGGCTGCCCTATAGGTATCAGACACCAGCTTGCCTGCATCAGAGCTGGGAAGACATTGCCTCTTTCCTATAATAACAATTTTTATACTTATTTTTTATGCGTGTTCCTTCCCCCTTCCCCCCCCAACCAGAAGCAGAAGTGAGATAGTTCTTTTCAGAGTACTTAACTGTTGCTTGGAGAAAAATACTTGAGATAATGGGAAAAGGGGACTCTCCCCAGCCTGCATCTCCAGTTAGAACTTGTCTGTATACATCAAAGGGAGGCAAAATGCCTGAGCAGAGGGAGAATTTGCATATTAAATGCCAGTGCTCTAAGGATCAGTGCTTTTGTGTCTGCAGTTTGTCGTTTATTTCATCCACTGCCTTTTCTTCAGGTGTCTGTCATAAATCTCTTTGTAAGTCTGCCTCCTTTTCTTCTTTCCATGCCATGTTATTTCTGGGGGACATACATCTGTGCAGAGAGAATAATTCTTTCCAGTATTGTAATCTGGAGGTCAGTTGTGGCACTGGCAGTTTTACAGCTGTCACTTCTGTCTTTTTATAACTTGCATGTTATTTCTGGGAGTGATTCTGTAAGCAAAACTTGGAGAAGAAAATAACTTTTCTTGTTTGGAGTTCCATCTGCTCACTTAAATTGGCTTGTCCTGTTACATAAATGACTGGTTTATGGACCACTGGAAAAGAGAGTACAGTCGGAAAGTAGGAAGGCATGTTTCTTAAAGGGGCCACTGGGAGGAAGGAAGTGTGCCTGAAAGACCTGTAACCTAATCAAGCTTTTAAAACCAAAGATAACTGTTATCACTTAATGGTGTTGCATCTCATTGTAGAGCAGAGTAGCACATGACAATGACACCACAACCTGCTCATCGTAAAAACGCAGATGCCCTCATGTTCCTATTTGAAAGTCCTTTTTTATACTCAGATGCTTCAGTGAGATCTGTCTCCTGGAGGCTGTAATTTCCCAGCCACAATACTGCTGTAGCAGAAACTTTGGTTCTGTCACCTTCTCTCCGCTTGTCATGCAAATTGACCCCGTGTGGTGTGTGAGGAGGACCTGATGTCCTTGAGTTGTTCAGTGGCTGTCTCTGCTGAAACAGTTTCCAGACAGTTGTCAGCAGAGTTTATGTTTAGTGCAACATGTGGAGGTGCGCTGAAATGGCTGCTTGAGCTTATGAGCTGCTTGGGGAGTTGGCAAACAGCAGTTACTGAAGTCACTAAATGTGTGTCCTGCCTGTGGTGTAGTGATTTTTGATGGGATTAGTTCTGTCCTGTGATCGTGGTTGTTTTCAGCTACTTTATTCCTACCTGGAGAATTGTTTCAGCGCTCAGTAAGAGCAGTCTCAGTGGTCTTAACCTCAGCTCCTCAGCTGTGCAACCTTTTAGCTGGAGATTTGGGTTTCTGTGTCTGTGGCTGTTCCTGTTGCATCACTTCTGCTTTTTATCAGTGCTACTTGCTCTCACCACAGCCATCTACTGCAATACCGCCCAAATACGTCTTCTGCTTATTTTTGCATTTGTAAGAAAACAGCTGTAAGCTGCTGGCAGCTGTCAGTTCAGGAAGGTTTGATGCTGCACCCAGAGTCTGTCAGGCTACTGCTGTTTTCTACTATTCCTTTAAAAGCTGCATCTCTTCCTGCTAACTTGAGATCCTCCCAGAGAAGCTCATTGCCTGCTAATACCTGCTTGAAAGGTCAGTAGCTTGGAAGCCTTGGTCCTGCACTTCCAAGTCTGCACCCTGTTGTGTGCTCTGCTTAGTACAAGGACTCCCCGCAGCT
The DNA here is from genome assembly GCF_012275295.1 of Melopsittacus undulatus. NCBI lineage: Eukaryota > Metazoa > Chordata > Aves > Psittaciformes > Psittaculidae > Melopsittacus > Melopsittacus undulatus. Next base: position 48,009,595 of record NC_047530.1, read on the forward strand.
CCCCTACCCTCTGAGCCACTTGTTGGCTGCTATAACCAGCTGATCCCAGCTGATCAGGCTTAGCTGGGTGAGAGGCAGTCTTTCACTGGCAGGGTTGGGTTCCGGGGGTGGGGGGAATGCAGCAGGGATTGAATTCTGCTTTAGGAGTGTGTAAATAGAAACATGAAGGCGTTTCCTAAAACAGGAAAAGGGAAAACTTAACCTGTATGTAGCAAAGATGCTTGCTGATACTGTGGTATTGGTTACGGTAGATTCCTCTTGCCAAAAGTACAGTAGTCTGCAATTACGTTTATCTAGTTGTCATGACAAGTGTGATGTCTTTAGAAATGCCATCATACGTGTTTAATCTCTGTAAAGAAGCTATTCTGGGTACAAATTGAATTACTTCAGAGGTAACAATTTAACTCCTAGCACAGAGGGTAGTAGTTAGGGATAGGTAGATGACACTTCGCAAGTCTTTCTGTGTAATTCACCTGGTTTTGCTCTTCCATAGTTATGCAGACAGTATTTTCCTTGACTTTGCTAGCAGGAAATGGAAATGCTTCTATAAATTTCAGGAAGCAAACTTTTATATGTAGCAAGAAATATTTTCACCCACCATCCACATGCTTTAGTTTTGTTATTGGGTAGTGGCAGTTATTGCTCTCTCACAGGAAGCCTAGTATTCCTGCATGGCTTACTTTGTGATGCAGCCTGCAAACACGGTATTTTCAGACTGAGCCTAGTGATGCTATAAGAGACTAGAGGAAGCCTGGCCTGTTGTTTGCTTGATTATTAATTTATTTTAAACAATGATAATTCAAGACAGTTTATTGAAGAAGCTCACACTGTCAAAGAGCTGCAGGACCATAAGTTAGAGGTATGAAACCCCAACCTCTTTCGCACTGCTTTGGTTGTCTTTTTGCCTCAGTTTTCTCTTTCTTCACCTGTGCATTGAATGGTGGGCAGGCTGTGAAAGTGGAGTGTACGCTGAGAATCTTCTCCACTGTGCAGAGGATTGATGTGTCATGTCGCTCTGGTGATTCCCTGAGAGGAACTGCTATCCTGGCAACTAAGCCCACCTAGTAGTAAATGTGCTTCCTGGTATAGGTGAGTGTTAAGTGGAATGGGTTGGTCATCACCTCTGCAGCAGTAACCTTGTAGGTAAGGTAAAGTCCAACTTTTGGAGCTGGTAGAGCATGGTAGAAGCAAACTGACTTCTGGAGGCACTTTTGTGTTGTGAGTGAAACCCTGCATTGTATTTTACTGTAGACTAGAATGGCTTCCGTTCCAGCAGCATAAACTCACTTGCCATAGGAATGACTTCCTTGTAGATCCTTGAACTTTACTAGGCTGAAATGTGTACCATTTCAACCTCATGCTCAGAATTGAATCAGTAATCTACATGTCTGTTCATAGCTTCCTTAGCTTACACTTTAAAAACTCCAGAACCATTTTGAAAACCTTAAAGCTGTTCACATTTTCCCTCAACTCATTTTCCTCCTGGCCTGTAATTAAATGTTGCTGTGGTTTGCTGCTGTTCCTTGTGTTTCCTTGCATTGGTTTAGTAGGGTTTTGTAGTAAAATGGGTGGGAATTGAAAGAACGTCTAATCAAAACCAAGTTTGCATCTTGTTTGAAGACAAAGATAGATCAAAAGTTATGTTGGAGTATTGAATATGTTTCTGCAGGACTCTTAAGGGAGCACAAGTTTTAAGAGGGCAATCCTCTTGATACTTCATTCTTAAAAGCAAATCCAGAAAAAAAACCCCAAACCAAATAAAAATACACTCCCCAAATTCTGTAAGTGAGCTTGAGAGTGATGTTCTGCTGCTGCATAAAAATACAGATCTTTCAGTAGCTAAACTTGCAACTTGATTTTTCAACAGTAGTTGTTAAAGGCACCTTGCTTTGAAAAGAGCTTTAGTTTGTATGTGTAGTTTTAAATGCATAGATGAGTGAAATGCCTGACTGTCTCTGACCTATTTAACATGTTTGGATTGTTTTTGGTTGTTGGGTTGGTTTTTCTTCTTGGTAAATAACTTCTGGGAAGTCTTCAAGAAGTAGGATTGAAACAGCCCACACTAATACAATTACACTGTGGGGTATGCCAGATCTGCTTTGTTTATTGGATCCTTATTGTGCTAGTCACTCTCACAAGGCATTTTATTTGTTAGACCTAGTAAGGTGCTCTAATGTTAATTAAAACCCCTTTAAATGAGGGGTGGAGGGAAGGTGAAGATGCATACTGGGTATGTGTTGCTCTCTAATGAGCCAGAAGGCAAAAGGAAGTTGATGTGCAGTGAAGAAGACTTACCAGTAATGCATGGTTCTCTGCTTTGTGGGCATTCATTATATTTGAAAGTTAAGGCAGCAGCTGCCTTCAGAATAGCCTGTGTAGGTTATCTTTTGGTGTCGGTACACAGCCTGAGGAGGATCAGTTCTGTGCCAGAGCACCAGCCTGGAAGGGTGATGACATCTCTGCTTTTCAAGAGAAGTGTCAAAATTGCAGAGCATTGCTCAGAGGGTATGAAAGCTTCACTTCTCCATCTGCCACCACATATGCCACTGGCGACCCAGTGGCCACATGTGGGTTCATCCTGAAAGCTTTAAACCCAGCTCCTCTCTGAGGGCTCCTCACTCCTTTTGAAAGTCCAAAAAGGGCATGCTGCTTGCTTCAGGAGAGGGAGGCTCCTGTTTCCCCCCTAAGAAAATGTGGTAGTATGTCTTTATAAAACTAAAGCATTAATGTAAAGAGCTACATGATCCTGAAATGCTGAAAACTGGTTCTGTGGTGTGCAGCAAAAATATGCTGGAGACTCATTGCAAGCTTTGCCCTGGCTTTGTGAGCAGAGTCTAAAACAACCCAAGTCTGCTATCAAAGATCCATTAAACCCCACCTCATGGGTATAGGGAGCAGGGTTGTATGATCAGGGAGTTGTCTCTTTTGTTTAGCTTATGATTATTTAAGTTGAATGAGAGACACAAAGAGGAGTTGCTAGGTTTACTTCTAATTCAATTAGCTGTGAGAACCTCCATCTCAAATCTGTTTCTGGTGTGCTGTTTTGCAAGGGCTTGCACAAGTCTGAGACTGAAAAAGCTGACATTTAAATGTGACAATGAAGTGTTTAACAACAAAGGAGATCTCTAAGCAGGCTAGACAAAAATTCCTTTCAGCTGCACAGCTTTTACTTTCACTTTTGGATGACCAGTTTGCCCAGTTCTCTGTTGCTGTGCTTTCCAAAGGGGGAAGATTACCTTATTAGTAACATTATTTTCTTATTAAGTCTTGGAATTTTTAATATTAATGCTGAATAAAAAGGCTGTGTGGGGATAAGGTACAATAAAACGTACTCATGGTTCTTTTGGCACTATGGAAGTAAATTTCTACTCTCTTATGCTTGGAAATATGCAGTATTTGTTTTTTGTGATCACTAGATCTTTATTTGTAGAAGTGCAGGTGTGTATCAGATGGCTGGACTTACACAGATTAGAACTGCACGATTTTGGGTTGCATCTCAGAAGTTTCTATCCCGTTGAAAAGAAGAATCTACAAAGTTTGAGTTTTCAGTGTTTTTAATAACACTCTGCTGTGCTTGAAACTGTGACCTGTTCTTACACTTGGGTAGTTTTGAATATTCTTTGTTTTGTAGGAACTTGTGCAGTATATCTCAAACCCACATCTGAATTTTATGTGTAATGTCTGTGTCTGAAGCATAGCTGTGTCCTAAAAACATTGTGGAGCTGCTTCTACCTTTCAGCCTTGCAGCTCTTTCATGTGACAGGGTGACATTCTTATCCCCTGTGTATTCACAGCTAATACGTAATTTTTTTGGTGTTTTCCTAGGTGTGTGAATCAACCTATCGTCACTGAATCATCACTTTAATCATACTGACAACCATTGTATGCCAGCTTGTCTCAAACTGGGTAAGATGAAAACTAATACTTTTCCTGACGCTTTGCTTTAAACCCACATTTCATTCAAATGCCGTGACTTTTCTGTAGACTAAAGTCAAAATGTGCTGCCTTCCATGTTGTTCTGCAGCGAGACAGCCAGTTACTTTAACATTGCTTCCTGTTTTGAAAGCTGCTGTTCTAAAATGTTGTTAGGGTCTGACTCTTTTGTAGCCATGCCTTAGCATTTTTCCTGGCACCTCTGTTAACCTGTTTTTCTGTGGTGTTCAGATACCACAAGCTGTTTTTTACCTGGTGTTCTTTGCTCCCTTACCACTCCCTGCTTTTGCTGTAGAAACTGTTGCGCTCTTGCCTTACAGAGTTCAGCATGCAGGATAAGCCATCTTGAGCAGAAAACTGTTTTGATTCCTCCCTCTCCCAACACTCTACCTGCTCCCAGATGTTACCTTTGAAAACCTATCTTGCTAGTATATTTTGCTTTAGTGGCAAGAAACTACCTGGATATGTCTTCCAGGGAGCTAAACCTGCTTTTTGGTCCTCCTCCTTTTATCCTCCTTTAAAGAAGGAATGTAGATTGGGGGTGGGGAGGAAATCCCTCTAAGGCTTTCAACAAGGTTATTATCCAGTGCTCTAGGGGAGTCCTAGTGCTGACGAACTAATGTGAGCTTTTGTTCTGATGTTAATCAGGATAGGGATAATTCTTCTGACTATGCCCTCTTCCCCTCAGATCCCTCTAGCAGCCATAAGGCTTTAAGCTCCTTTGCTACCACTCTTCTTGCTGTGCTGGCCTGTTCTTGTTTACTGCAACTGCTACTTAGAGTACACAGGTTTGAGTTTTGAGAGGGTCTTGTTAGGAGAGCCCATTTAAATATTTTGAGATTTTTTGGGTGCTTCTGAGTGATCCTTGTACACTTCAGTTAAATAGGTATCTTAACTATTTCGGTGAATGTGTCTGTATTTTTTTGTGTTAAATAAAATGCTTTTTGATGCAAGACACGTTGGACTTGAATATATTGGTATCTTTTGTTTCATGTTGCGACATGCATTTGAAAGAATGCAAGTCAGCATGTAGCTGAAACTTAAGAGATATTTTCCCTTCTGTCTTTTCTTTCCTCCTTCCTTAGCTAAAGCAGACAAATACAGCTTCTCAAATGCTTTTAAATACTCTTAAAGAGACTAACTTCTGATCACTAGTCCAAAGAGCTCTGGAAGCTCTCTAGGATGAATGTGTATGCAGCCTGTATGTTGTTTTGGTTTATGCCAGTGATCTGCTCCCAGTCTAAAGGTGAACTGCACAGCAGTAGAGAGGTGCTTGAAGCCTAGGTACATAGGGAAATACAACTTTGCATGTAGTATGATACACACACACACAAAGCCCGTTAAAACTATAAACTTATTTGTGGCTGTGGGGAAGGGGTGGTGGTGAAGATATAGGTTGCATCTGATGTGAAATGATTGCATCAGAAAAAGCTGTTAATAATGTCTTGCAGATCAAAAAAGGAAGAGGAGAAATGTACTGAGTTAGCCTCTTTAGCCTTTTCTTGGCAGTACAAAGCTGATGAGAAGCTCATCCTTGTGCTTCTAAAATCAGGTCTTCTAGTACAGGCATTTGGTTTGTGAGAGCAGGCTCTCCGAGGATAGATTGTGGCAATCTTCCATGGATAATCTGTCCTGAGTCTGGCTGAGCTGGCCTTCTGGTGAATTTGTAAGTGAGTTTGCAGTCTTTCACTAGGGACTGTTCTCTGGGCAGGGTGGTTGAGACCCTGTTTAGTGTCAGTACAGAACAGAGGGATAGAAGGGATTTAGACAAGTTAAAATCTTCCCTAGAAGACAGAGAGTATCTGAGTGCATCCATGCAACTATCATCTGCATATCAGAGCAATGCTCTTGTAGTGTTTCATTTTGATGGAGAATGCTTTTTCCTTATGTGGAACTGAAAAAGGCCTAAGGGTGATGATATAAAAATCTGACCTTTTTGTAAACTACACAGTTTTTGGCTACGTAGACATAATGTCTAGATCAGGTGAGCTTGGAAACATCTGCAAAAAGGTATTGGGGCAGAGGGAGAAAGCATCCAGCAGAGGATGCCCATCTGAAGAGACTAATTTAAGATGCTTTTTTGTTAGTGACTGTGCAGAGCAGAGCACAAAGGTAGTCCAGCAGCTCCTTGATGCAGACCTGCATGGAAGCAGTAGCTGTGTAAATGGGTTTATCACTGCTTCCAAGCAGCAGTTGTTTTTTAAGGTTGATTCTGTTGACAGTATCCTGAAGAGGCATTACTAACAGGTGCATTGTGATGCATTTTACGTGGGTAAAATTATGGGCTAGGCATAACCGCTTTTGCCTAGCACTATTAACCCAACAGTTGTTAAATCCCTGGAAATGCTCATTTTCAGGGTGGTGATTGCTTTTATGACCTGAACATAAAAACCAGAAGGCGCGTGCATTGTTGCTTTTATCTTTTCTTTACTCTCAATTGGTATATGCAGGGCACTTCCTGCAAATGAGTGCCCTGTACTTAGTTATTCATATTCTATCACTTTTGAGCATCCTGCTTATGGCTTAGGAAATAGTTACCCTGAAATGGTGTGTGTGAGAGGGAGACCGTAGCCAAGCTGCAGTACAGAACACAGGATGCTGCTCCCCTATTTTATTATCCTGTGAAGTAGGAAAAGAGGAAGATGGCAGAAGCATTTCTGAACAGCTCCTGTGCAAAGCTTCCCGTAAGGCCTTGAAAGCTCTCTAACCTGTGCTTTCTTGTCTGTTCCCCCTTGTCTACTAGAACCACTTGTAACATGGAAAGCCTAAAATCCAAGTGCTTTTGAGAGTGATGTCCACTCTGGGGTCAGTCAGTGCTCATCTGCATCCCTTCATACATACCAGGGTTTCTTCTTTGTATATATTTTGACTTCTTTTTTTCTGAGGTTAGTCTCTCCTTTTCAAGTGGTAATGTGGTGTGAAATTCCAGGGCATATGGGAATTTCTTGGTATTAAAAATTAAGGAAACAGTACAGAATATTTAAAATCGGTATGTTTTTCTCCCCAGATCTTTTCTTTCTGCTGTACTGGTAGGAAGCCAGAGGGGACTTCTGCCTGTTTCTTTATGTATGAACCGAGAGTTTGGATTCTAGACAGTGCTGGATTTTTAGTGGGGTTTTTGGTGTTTATTTTAAGGTAACTTGACGGACAGCTTAACCCTTGTGATTCTCTGGTTTAATCTCTGGTTGAGAGAAAGGGAGACTGGTTTTCAGCAGCCACCACATCATGGAGACAGTATTTTGTTCCATTTGACCTATAATAGTTGCTTCTTCCCACCTCCTCCTCACTTTCCCCCAGCATTTTGTGGAACTGATGCTTCTTGATTGTGATTTTTTTAATCTGTATTTATCCCATATGAAGCTATTTTTTAAATTAGCATATTTTAATAATCAATAAACACATTACAAAAAGGCTCTTTAACTTCTGATGTGACAAACAACTTGCTGCATATGAGAATGGGAAGATTATCTTGCTGTAACCCTGTGCTCCCCGGCTGATTCCTCTCCAGTTCTGTTGCCTTAAAAGCCAGTTGTGTTTACAGGTAGAGCTTAGCATCTTGGGAGATGCTTGTGTCAAACTAGCTGGTGATCAGGTACCTTGCCTAACCTTGGAGTGGCAGGTTGAAATGCAGCACTACCTTTGGGTGTGATTTCCCCTCTGACTGTAGTAGAGGATCAGGCTCTGACCTTATGCTCCTTAAACAGGAGCTGCAGTGAGGCAAAGTGTTCTCACATGGGATGTATAGATTGAGGTACTTCTGTATGAGGATGGGTTCTTAGGTGAAAAGGAAAGTGTGCATGGGGGAATGGGTGCTGCTAATGTCTTTACTGTGGCTCTTGCAGGAAATCAGCAGTATAGCTGGTCTACTATCTCATTTGCTGAATTACTCTCTTCTCTTTACCTTTCCAACAGGAAGGGCTCTGCAGCTCCTAAGAGAAAGCAGTTTTCTCTAGCAGTTCAGCAAATCTGTTGCAAGAATCCCAAGAAAGGACAGCTATTTGTAATAGGCATCAGAGCTGTTGATACGTAGCTTAATTCTGGGGCAAGGACTCACCTCTGTATTGACACAGGGGCAGTTTTATGGTAGTAAAAGCCCGGAGTGAACTCATCAATATGAAATACACAGTGAAGTAAAAACCTGGCTACATCACATCTCCTATTCGAGAGGTATGTCACCTGAAGGTAGGCCTGCTGCGGAGTAGGTCAGGGCCTCTGTTCTATGTTTTAAGTGACTCACAAGAAACACCTAGATTCTTCAGAAGAATTTAGGTGTGTTTTTGTTGGTGGTATTTACTTGTTTATTAACTAAAACCAAGCTGTGCTGCATAAAGTGTGAGGCAGCACAAGGAGGTGGGAAAAGATATGTGTATTGTAGTCTTTTGAAAGGGCCTGAACACTAAAGTTGGAAGGAATTGATGTATTTGAGCCACTGAATGTTAACAGTTGGCTCTAACATGCTTCTGAACTCTGGAAGCATGGCTGTGAAAATAGTTCTGGTTGCTCCTCGCAAGTTGATCTCTATTACCTTGGTTTATCTGTGTACCTGTGACTGGTCTTTTCCACTGTTTCCAGCCATGAGTATACTAGTGCGTTGGTTGGTGCTGACTGAAGAGGACTTGAGTCAGAAATACTGCTGCTTTCGAAATGATGCACATGCTGCAACCTCTCCAAGCACTGTTCCAGACAAGCCTTGCTGAATTTGAGATATGTGATAAGGTTTTTATTTCCTCCCCCCAAAGTAGTTGGTGGCATGCAACCATATTTGCTAGAGCAAGCTGGAGTTTTATAGTCCTCCTGCACTGTGCATTTAATTGCTGCATAACTGACTCCAGATGTTTCAAGCATACATTGATTTTTATTATTTTTTTCCTTTTTATGCCAACTGTTTAACAGATTCCCAGTACTCAGGGGAATTTTGCACCTTCTTTCTACTTAAAGTAGTACTTGGAGCTGTTGAGAGAGATTATTCAGCTTAGGCAAGTGTTAACAAGGGCACATGTGTATCCTAAGTTCCATAAAGATATAGTGGACACTCGCTGGTTGCTCAGAGAAGTTCAATGCAATGTTTTCTCCCTTTCAGTGCCTCATGCTGGATGCTCAATTTGATTCATTCCCACTAGTGGTGGATTTTATAGGACTGATATAGCAAAGAGTGCAGAGCATTTTATTTTTTTTATCTTCCAGGCTGTGAAGATCTATATTACATGTAAAATCAGTATCTTCTACCTACACCTTTTTTATTTTTTTTATCTATTTTTTTTCTAGGACTCATTCTTATCTTAGCCTTCCTTGTCTTGAGTTCTTCTGTCTCCTTTTTGTCTATGAAGCCAAAAATACTGTACTGGTGATGGTAGAATTTGTTGCAAGTGTAGAAGACAGCCTGTTTTTCAAGTTGAAGCAAATTTTTGGAGATACCAGAGGTTAAGGAGGAGCAGGTAAGGTATTTTAAGCAGGCTTTTTGAAGCTGGCTTAACTCATTAGTTATAGTGGGATGAGCCAATGAATTCAGAGTTATTTCTGACTTGTCCTGGGAGGGTGATTGCTGCAACAGCCTCTGTACCTGGTGCTTGAAAGACTGCTGCAGAGATCCTCTCCACTTTTTGGGGAAGGGAAGGAAAATAAGAATATTACAAACAGGGTATTTGGAATCCCTGTGTGAGTGTGACACTGTGCCTGCTGCCAAGGAATGGAAAGCTGAGAAAGGTATTTAAGCTACCCTCCCAGTGAGAAGAGACTGACAGCTCCAGTGGCTGAGGCTCTATTAGCTTCTAAGGAGCAAAACAAGTAAGGTTAATAGGTGATTAGCGTAGGCAGTGTTAATGCGAGCTTTGCATAGTGCCATGAATGGGATGTAGTTGTTGCCTGGGCTTCTCTACCTGCTTCCTGCCTATCAAAGCCTCTAGCATCTGCAGGAAATGGATCAGCAAGCTAGATGAGCTTGTTTTGCATGTGAATTTTTGCATACCAATATGCTTACAGTTTTTGAGGGTAGATCAGTTCTGTCACTATGTGTCTGTTATCAAAATGTAATTTACAGTGTGCTACCCAATGCTCTCTAACTGTGATTAACAAATAACAGTTAAAGGCCAATAACATGCAATGAGGAAAGTAGGGAAATAAAATGCATGTGAAAACATAACTCATTAAAACTGAGCTAGCCTGTTTCTTTTATGTGAAGCTTCCCTTAGAAAGGTGATGTACCCTTGGGAAGACAAACCTTGCAACAGTCTACTGGTCTCCTTGTGTCCAGGAACTGCTTCTTGAAAGAAACAGTGTTACTTAGTTTCCTGCTGAGAAATACTAGTTTTGGTTGTAAAAAGACAGAATTACAAAGGTTGGATCTCTGGAGCTACTATAGACCCAACTTCCTGCTTGGAGCAGATACTCAGGTTGTGTAGGTCTGGATACAAGTGGTGAGTCTGGATGTTTTTCAAGATAGTTCAGGCTACATGTAGTATGTGAGTGTCCCTCATGAGATCTTCCCTCAAGAGAAATACTGAGCTTGGTTCCCCATGAGTGAAATCATTGCTACTGGCCAGAGAACAACAGAAGACTCAGAAGAGGATTGGGAAGACTTCTGTGAAATCCACATGTTTATGTGATGTTCCCCTGCCTGCTGGAGTCTGGGCTATGAGGCTCTTTACTATCAATTCTGTCTCTGTAGAGCATAGATCCAAGAAGAAATGGTAAGAGGTCGTAGGTGTCCTCTCAAGAGAAGCTGTTGTGTTTAACACAGGGAGAAGGAAGATTTCTTGCTTTGAGTTCTTGTCTTGTATCAAGTAGAAACATCTTTGCCTATCTGGATGTGCCAACTTATCTCCCTTTTTTCCCATTCCTTCATCCTCTGATGAAAGTATGTATTCAGGACATACATGTCTGAGAACAGATAAAACATTTCCATCCATATAACATTGTTTTCAAGCACCACTGCAGTCTCTCATGCTGTTGATTGTACACCCTGGGGATATGAGTGTTATTATTTGGCCATAGGTTTTTGCCTTTAGGATGTATTTGGCAAAAGAAGTTTTAAGTAAGTTCAGTTAAGTTTACCTTGGTATTAAAAGCTTCAACCCCATTATTTTTCCTTGGTATTTCTGTGAAGAAGACATTGCTGCAGTGAGACTTGCACTTGGCTGTATTTTATAGGTAACCCTCTGTAACACAGGATGAGCTTCTTTGATGTCTTATGGAACAAGAAGAGTTAAAGTATAGAAGCAAAAACTCATTGAGTAAAAATGGTATGTTTATTTGCTTCCACATTTAATGACCATTTCCAGTGTAATAGGGCATAATGCGTGGCTGCCACATGCCTTGTTACTGCGGTGTGTGACTTCATTATGTTGTGGTTTCCCCAGTGTGTGGCTGTAAGGTTGCCAAGCCTTCAGCTGGTGGTGCAGGGTTGTGCCAGTCATACCTGGCACATGGGGAGGTGGTGACCTTCTACGTGTGTGGGGAGGACCAGAGTTTATGTACAGCATGGGGTGGGGTGCAAGCATTGGCATTCCTGTAGCTGGACACAGGAGTCTTTATTCGTTTAGTCATTTGGTCTCAGGTAATTGCCAAACTTGGGAATACAGGGCTGCTACCTGGCCTGGAAAGAAAAACAGTCTTAATGCAGAAATGCTGTTCATGGGTGGAACATGTTAAGGCAGAAAAAAGCAGAGAGGGATCTCTGCTGCTGCTGAACCAGTGGTGGCTTCTGGAGTGCCTTGCTCCTCATGGTGTTGCAGGCTGTGGAGGAGCACATTTTGCTTTAGTAAGCATAGAATAAATTAGTTTATCTAGAATGCAGGCATGGAGTGATAGGTATGCCACAGAGGAAGATCTCTTGAACAACAGCTCAAGATACTTTGTCCTGTGGGTGTTGTCGGGGTGGTTTTTTGTTTTTCTTTTTTTTTCTTTGTTTTTTTTGGGGGGGATTTTTTTTTGTTTTTTTTTTGTTTGTTTGTTTTAGATTGTTTTGTTTTTTTGTCTTGAGATACCAAATACCTAAGTTTGAGTTATTTGTCTTTGTTCTGGAGGAGGGTGAATTTGAGCATCTCTTAAGTAGTAGCACTTGAGCTGAACCATGTCTTCTTTTGCATCATCAAATGGAAATACTTCATTGGACAGGAAAGCTAAAATAGAATCATAACTAAGAATAGGACCTTAAGATCATCCAGTTCTAATCCCCCTGCCATGGGCAGGGGAGCCTCACACTAGACCATGTCATTCAAGGCTCTCTCCAACCGGGCCTTGAACACCGCCAGGGATGGAGCATTCACAACCTCCCTGGGCAACCCATTCCAGTACCTCACTGCCCTCACAGTACAGAATTTCTTCCTTGCATCCTGTCTAAACTTCCTCTGTTAAAGTCTGAACCTGTTACCCCTTGTCCTATCACTACAGTCCCTAATGAAGAGTCCCTCCCCAGCATCCTTACAGGCCTCCTTCAGATACTGGAAGGCTTCTATGAGGTCTCCACTCAGCCTTCTCTTCTCCAGCCTGAACAGCCCCAGCTTTCTCAGCCTGTCTTCATATGGGAGGTACTCCAGTCCCCTGATCATCCTTGTGGCCTCCTCTGGACTTGTTCCAACAGTTCCATGTCCTTTTTATGTTGAGGACACCAGAACTGCACACCTCACAAGCGTGTCAAGGTCCCTCTGGATGGCATTCCTTCCCTCCAGTGTATCAACTGAACCACACAGCTTGGTGTCATCAGTAAACTTGCTGAGGGCACACTTGATCACACTGTCCATGTCACTGACAAAATTATTGAACAAGACCAGTCCAAATACCAATCCCTGAGGGACACTGCTCATTACGAGTCTCCAATTGGGCATTGAACCATTGACTGCAACTCTGTGTGTGGCCATCCAGCCAAGTTCTTTATCGGGTTGTCCATCTATCAAATTGATGTCTCTCCAGTTTAGAGACAAGGAGGATATCATGTGGGAAAATACTTGGTGTTTAGAGAACAACACAAAAATAATGCTGTTGTGCTGGGGTTTGTGAGTGTCTGATGAGCAGTGATTACTGAAAGGGACTCCCTCAACTGGGAAATCCTGCCTTTGTCTGAAAAACTTCTCTACATCTGTGCATGTAAGATTGGAGTGTGAAATGTTACTTTCTCTGTTCAGATCATAGCGTACTCATTGATGTAGGTGTGGTCATTTTGATATCTCACAGGATAAATCTGGTCCTTCCAGGTTTGAAGGCTTTGCTATGCCCCTGTTTTTCTTCTCTGTGTTGTGAGAGGTAATGAGCAACCGAGGTATCGTGAGTCTAAAGTTAAGACCATGGCAGAGCAGCTTGGGGCCATCTCTTAATACCTGAAGCTCCTTTTAATTTACAGAAGAAAAAAAAATAAATCCTTTAATTACTGGATAGATGACAAATACGTGATTCAAAGTGAGATTTTTGAGGTGAAGCTTAACTGCTTGTAAGCTGGAAGTAATCATAGCTCTCCTTGCTAATGAAGCTTAATGGTGGGACTACAGAGCTGAGAAGGCAGACTTGGGAAAAGACAATGTAAAAGACTTATATTTTCTTTTTGTCAGCCCTGTGAAATACCAGCCTTTTGCCATCAGCCTCTTTATCCTTGGCAGAGGATAGGTGCTACATGCAGAGTCATTTTGGCCACTGCCACTTCCTGCAGTCGTGTGTGCTTGCTTTGGGGTCACCCACGCAACTGCTGGTTTCTTTTCAGGCTCCCACTGCTTTGTGCCCTCCAGAGCAAAGAGGACCCATCTCCAGCTCTGTATTCAGGTCATCCTAAAATGGATAGGCAGTCCCAAGTTCCACACTTGAAAAGGATTTTGTTTGTCTCCACAAAAATCTGCCTTTCCTGAAAACAGTAAGAAGGTGGTTTGATCATTGTTAGGCACAAGCAGAATTAATGATACTAGGAAAAAAAAAGGAGCCTAGAAATGTTCATAGGGAAATCCATATTTAATCTCTCCCAGTAGCCTTTGGCTTGGTTAAAGCTATGCTGCAACCTTTCTGATTTCCAGGACTATTGATTGCCCCCTGTGTCTGAAAATTCATTTAATTATGTGATGCTTTTGCTGGCACTTGGAAGAAATGTAGACTATAGATCTTACTAGGAATTGATTGGGAATAACTTTTGGTGGCATGGAAAATTTTAAATAAGAACATGAGCTGTGTGCAGAAGCCTGAGTTGCAGAAGGCTTTAAATACAGAAACCTGCATCCAGTTTTCAGCTTCCATACAAGATTGCTGCACCACATGGGAGGAAATGACCGTTCTACAAACTTGCCGTCAAAAGTTGCCTTTTATAAGCATAAAGATGAAGCTCCTGGTCCCAAGATGAGATTGCTAGGCTCCTCTTTCAGTAAATACTTAGCCTGGCAATAGCTAAAATTCAGTTACTGCATTTCTTTTTCCTTCTAGCACTTTCTGCTATGAGACAGTTGTTGTCCTTGTCTCTTCAGTGGTGCACTCCTTTTCTTCTTATTGCTTGTAAGGAGGCTGAAAAAGCCTTGCTGGCTTAACAAGGAACTTGAACTCTACATGAGAACTATACACCAGGTACAGGGGAAACTGCCTTTTTGTCTCCCTGTAAGCAAACACTTGGCTCTGCTGGAGACACTTCTGGATTGCTCTGTGTGTAGGAGTGCTCATCTCTTGGTTTCTTGCCTGAATTTCCTTCCATGGGTAGAAAGTGAATGCAAAGCGAGATGCGTGGGTTGGGGGCAGTAACTTACCTAGGCTTGGACTGGAGTGTTTTAAAAGGATGGAGGGGATAGACAGGGACATGTTGTGACCTGGATGGATCTGGTAAACAATGCTGGTACTGGTTAATCTGGCCTGTCATTTTCCATTTCATTTATTTCTGGCACTGGATTGTCAGAGTAGGCTTTTCTATAGTGTTCTCTTTGTGGCTTAGACTGCTCAGCGTTGCTGTAAAATCCTTCTAATCCTTTTTGCTATCAGTCTCTTGCAACGAAAACTCAATTGATAAAGCGAATGCTTGAATTTCAGAGAGCAAGTGTGGATTCAGATTTGGGAAGAAAAGGACCAGCAAATATGGGAGTCCCTTGTTGTGACTGAGGGACTCTTACAATAAGTGAATTAACTTGTGTGCTGTATTTTGACAGCTGTTGAGGGAGATTGCTAGTACCAGGGGTCTTATCTCCCTGCACGAGACTTTCACAATTAAATGATACTCACCGTTTGAGCACCAGGTGCTCAAAAAGAAAAAGACCTTATTGATCTGGGGTATTTTAAGACATAACATGGATGCATTCAGATTGTCCCTCTTGCCTTATAACTGCTGTGTAGGGTAGAACTGCTGAATTAGAAGCTTTCTCAGCCTGCTGTGCCTGTGTTCTGCAAAATACTGTAAGGCATTGCTGCCATGTGCCTGCCTCACATTTGCTGAAGAAGGTCGTGTTTTTGGGTGCTCTGGTCTGAACTAACTGCGTTAGTTGCGGTTCTGTGCAGTGCTTTCAGGAATTGAGGATGGCTTCTCAATCGCAGTTCAGGTTTACTGTGCTAACCATGCTTACTGCTGCCAAATGCCTCACAGCTCCAGAGCATTACAGTAATCTGATGGTGACAAAACTAGTCTTCCAGTATTGAAGCTCTGACTGGACTGTGGATAAACCAGTCTGTTGTTAGGGCTAAGCAAAACTCCTACAGGAATGTTCTCATCCTCATTCTGGCATCCTGTCATCTGAGCTTGACTGTGTGGGCCAGAATACTGGCAGCACTGGTTCTTCTGAAAGGCAAATCTGGACTGGGAGTGATGGGACTGGAAGAGGGGAGGGGGAACAGGCATTTTCTCCTCTAATCTTGGAAGGAGTGACCTATTACTTTGGCTTTTAAATATGAATGAACTCATTCTCCATACTTCAGCTACCAACCATATGGTATTCCTGATAAAAGTAGCAGACGTTCTTCTCTAGCTGTGTTTTGCTTTGTTACACAGATTGTCTTTGTTTTCAATCCTGTCTGCAATGGACTGTAATATTTTTCAGATCCAGTGTTTCAGGTTATTTCCCTGAATTTCTAAATGTGTATTTACAAATAACACAGTCTGCATGAAATGTTGTTTGGGTTGTGGATCTGATGTGTGTGTGTACATAGGTGGCAATTGAATCCTGTGTTCCGGATCAGTATGATCAGCTGAATAATTTCTCCATCTGTTTTGCTCTTAGTTATTTTCTCTGTGCTTTGTTCTTCAACATAAAACGGGATGTTCCACCCCACCTTCTTTGTGGTAATTTGGTTTGGTTTTGCTAGCAAATGCACCTGCTTTGCAAATCTGCATCAGTTCATGTCCCAAAGCGGTGTTGTTTTAGTGAGAGAAAATAGGGATATTTTTTCACATAAGTAATTGTTTTCTATATTCTCCCTGACAGAGTAGTTGTTTGACCTCTTGTGTACTTGTGAGTTGCTGTTCCTGTTTAGCAGTGCTGTACTGAGGCAGGCAAATGCCTGAGTGCCAGGTAGACCATGACATCCCACAGTCTGGATGCAGGCATTGGAGGGTTGCACCCACAGTTTTTCCCTGTTGTGTCTTTGCATGGGGTACGAAGCACTTGACACAACACTAAGAGAAACTTCAGTCCTTGCTGCTGAAAATGACGCTGTTATTCATAAATATAATTTCATGTATTCCTAAGGAATCGTCATGTGGGAAGGGGCACATTGCTCTGCCACTGGAGGTCTGCTGCCCTAACGCAGTGTGAAAAGCTGTCCGAGCCTGCACTGCTATGCTGACTTGTGTGTTCTTTATTGCACATGCAGCTGGAACAGGCGAGGTTATGAACCGAGCTCTTCTGAGGGCTTCTTGTCTGGGTGTAGATGAAGGCAGCTCCTTCTTCTGTGCCTGTAAATCTCGTTCCGGTCAGCGTTTCTTTTTTGACCCTGTCCAGCAGCCCTCTGTGCTAGTGTTCTGTGTAAAGATAAGTGGGTTGTCAGTATTGATGTATTTACTAAGGAGGGTGTCAAACAAAGAATGTGGTGGTAGAATTTATGATTTCTGGAATAGAGTGGAGGATTTGTTGTTGATATCAAGGAAGCTGCCTTGATTTAACAAGAAAAATTTCCCATAGTTCAGTGAGTATACGGTGATGGGATTAAGGTAAAACAAATATTAGCTTTCTCCTTCCTTCTTGAGAGACTGCAAGTACCAACTTTCTATACATACAAAAGGGCTGTGGAGCAGTTCAAAGTGTGTGTGGGTGCTAGTGCTCACTGTTTAACCAATACTGTGAGAAGGCAGTAGCACAGGTCTTGTGAGCAATCTGTTGATGTGTTATCTCTTGCTTTACTCTGGAAGGCTTATAGCAGGGCATGGCTCAATTCCCCTTTCAGGAAAATGTGAACCTCTGGAGAAGGGATTCTGCCCTTCTAGAGAAAGAAGCAGAGGTAGAGGAGGTGTTTGTCTTGGAGCCTGAGGGGTTTGCCTCAGACCATGCACTGTTGTACTACGTTGCCCTTCCCATTTGTGCTCACAAACCACCAGTAATTTTTGGAAGACTTGTGGGTGCTCTTGGGCTGTCTGTTTTGTATCATCACACCTGTGATGGTGTGTTTGTACAGTGCTGCTTAGCAGCAGTCTTGTGGCTGCTGCATTCAGTGAGACAAGGTGGTCTTGCAGGCAGCTTTAACTGCAAAATACTGTAGTTTGAAGGTAGTTGCAAACTTACTGTGGGTCTCTGGCAGAGCTAAGTCTCTGGGCCACACTGTTTTAGCACCTGCTGGACTAAAACCTAGAGGACTCCTTGTCTGAAGGAGGAAGGGTGCATTTGAAGACATTGGGATTAATGGTAGAGTTATTCAGTTATGATATGTTGCTCTAAAATTTTAATGCCTTCCTTACTAGAAGACAAAACCCACAGAAGTGAAGCCGGCTGATAGCCATATTTGGGAGCAGGCTCTGGTTTCCTGAGAATACCACTGGGGCCAGTTACAAGCATGCAAGGAGACAGCAATTTCATCTTTGTCCTTAATCAGAAGAGTGAGCAGCTGCACTGGGGGTGGTAAAATGCAAGGAAAGGCCAGATAAATGCTAAGATTTCAAGAAGAGGCAGGGATCTCTTCTTAAGGGTCTTGTTTGTATTACAAAAGTTACTACAGTCTTACTGGTCCTGCCAGAATGTATATCCTTTAAACAACAAAAAATGAGGGGGTGGGCAAAAAAAAAAGGAGCATATGCTCTGATGGGCAGGGTCAGTGTTCAAGATGAGTGGAGATGTTATATAGTGATGAACCAGTGTTCTCTGTCCTGCTGATCTTGGTATCCTCCCTACTGCCACTGTAGACCATGCTGCAGGCATGCTTTGGCCTAGGATCAAGCTTTGGAAGGTATGCCCTACCGCAGCTCTTCATCTCAGCCAAGGAGGGGTGCATAGGTTCTGTCACTCAAGGAGGCATTTCCAACCCAAACTTTTCTATGATTCTACAACTAAACTGGGGAACTGTTTAAAAAAAATGAAAAAAATAACCCCAAAAGGTCCCTCCATTGCACTCCCAAGAAAGCAAACCCAAACCATGGCCACAAAAGCCGCACACTTTCTGCAAGTACATCTGACATGAGAGAGGAGCCATTTGCTTCCTTTTCCCTTGAGCAGATCCCTGCGTTCCCCGTTACAGTGTTTTAGAAAGCTTGATGCAGGTTATCTGTGGCATGGTGATATTCCCTTGCATGAAGGAACATACCCTCCATTACCAGCGTGCAGATCACCTCTGCACTGAGCTCCAGAACAGCTCAGCCCTTGTGGAGGGGGTGGTGTGCCTGCGCAAGTTAGACTGCTATTGCTGAGCCGTCCTGGACCTTGCCAAATGCACAGAGTAACTGCCCTCAAAACCTTACAAACTCATTCCTGTATGCCCGGGGCGGTTTCTGCAGGCCTGGGAAGGCCCCGAGACATTGTTAATGAGTTCAGCTGAGGAAATAGCACAAGCAGCGTGGGAGAGGGAGGGCTCGCCCTTGCGTGTGAAGCTTGAGCTAGAGTGTGTGCAGAGAGGGTAAGGAGGTGTGGTGGTGATCTTAAGAAGGAATGAGGGAGAAATGAAAGCAGAGGCAGGGCTGTGTTAAGATTTGGAGAGGATGGAAAGAGATGGGAACTGGAGAGGGGAGGTGTTGCCGAGGAAAGTCTTAGTCTTTGTTGCTTTCATAAATCTGGTTTTATATATTTATGAAGTATCAAGCTCATGTCAGTGACTAGCTATAAAAAATAAAAAGGGAGTTAAATATTTACTGATAAGAATTTGAGGCAAGCCCATTTCCAAGCAGTCTTGCTCTGTGACTCTTGCTTCTGAGCCAAAGTATTGGCATTTTCTGGAACACAAATAGCTCGTGTATCTGAGTGACCTTTTAATTTCCTTTTCAGTATTCTGAATCCACTGTAATGAACAAAGAAAGCATTAAGAACAGGCATGATGCAGATTTTATTGCATGTTTGCAGTAGACCAAATGGCTCTGGATTTCTTTTGGGTGTTAAATAGCAAGAACCTGCTGTTAGAGTAAGATCACAGGGAACCAGTTCTTTAATCTGAACTCTCTCATCAGATTAAAGAAGTGGTATCTCCCCACGTGATAGCTCATGATATCTTTGTACCACCAGCCTCTTTTGTTCTGTGTTTGTACAGCATCTAGCACAGTGTGCTAGATTTCTAGGCTCCAATTTCTGCCCCCGTTTGCCCTACAGATGCTAATGAGAGAAGAAGTGCTTGTGAAGGCTTTTTTGCCTAATTACATACCTGTCTGAAGCAAAAGTTTATCCTTTGGCATTGTGCCCCAGGCTTCCTGTCTTCCTCTCTTCCCTTGCCTTGCCTTCCTGAGTGAGTCACAGCAGCTAGCTGTTAGGTATGAGAAAGGATGTTAAAAAGCATGTGCTTAAGAAAAGGGGATAAGAAATCATGTTTCAGCCAAGAGGCTTTCACTGGGTGAGGGGAATGAGGGAGGTGTGAGCAGTGGAGGAAAAAACAACATGAGATTAGTAGGCTTCTTACTGCACAGCATTTAAAGATCCCACAACTAAAAACTGATCTAACCTTTTCTTCCTGTGTGTCTTACAAGAAACACTTTCCATGTAAGGCAAGGAGAGCCTGCTGCAAGCAAGCATGTGGCTGTCATTTATTTTGGAAAATGTGTCTCAGCATTCAAACAGAAGAAAACAGACCAGATAGACTTGTGGTAACTACAGCCTCTGTTGCCCACGTTTGTGCTATTTAAAAGCTAGTCTTCTCCAAAGTGATTCTGGTGGGATAACAGGCTTGTCTACAGTCTACTGGCTACTTATGAGGAGAAGAAGCCAAACATTGCTGGGGATAGGGCTGACATTTCTGAAGTCAACATAATTTTATTACCCAGCTGATGGTAAGGCAAAACCCTTCCAAAAGGCTTCTAGGGTTTGGTTTGATTGGTAAATGATTTCTTATGCAAGTCACCTATACAAAGTGGCCTGAAGTTCAGGTGTGGTTTTAAAAAGAAGTGTTGATTATGTTAATTACTTCTCTGAAATTCTTTAGGATGGTTCATTACCCCAATACCATTTTTCCTTCATGCTGTTTTCTTGGCCTACAGTACTGGAGGAAAAAAAAATCCATCTAGGAAGTAGGGATTTATGCATTTATTGTCTTAAAGCAGCAGAGGATTCATTTTTGCCCCTTGAAATGAAGGTGTTTGCAGACCTTTGGTTAATTTTAATATCCAAAGAATAATTCCAGCTGTTAACATTGGCTAATTCCATGGACTGGATCCTCCCAATATTGATAATACTAAGGCATGCCTCCAGTCCAGTCTTCTCCTCGGCTTTTTTTTAGGCTTCTTCAAAGTCTGAGAGTCTCGCTGTACATCATGCATCTTTTGTTGCAGTATCTATGCAGTACTAGCATAGGTTTTACTTTGCCAGTCTCAAACCTTTTGCGTTTTGTGTGTAGGCCAGGGTGAACATTGTGATCTGTTGATAATTGCTTTGTAGGTGAGCTGTATGGCCTGCTCAAGAATGTGCAGTGGGTGCTCTGAAATGACATAGCCCTCATGAGGCTGGTTCTTTCCTTTTGCTGAATTTCTTCATTCTCATCAGATCAGGAGTTTTTGCATTTAGGAAGTCTGATGGTCATGCTTATCTCCCTAGGAAATAAACAAAGCAAAACTTTGGGGTTGGCCATCTCACAACTGCTGACACTGCAGGCCATCACCTGCTCTGCAGGTGCTTCCACTTGCAAGAAGAGCAGTGTTTGCAAGAAGTAGTTCAGTGTTCCCTTGATGATGGGGGTGTTGGGGGTGTACCCAACAGTTCTACAGCAGCCTCCCTCCAGCTGGCCTTCACCTCTTAAGAAGAGGAACTTCTTATATCATGTGATGCAGAGTTCAGAGATTGAAATTTGGTGTTGGTCTTGTGACAAAACCCAACAGCTTTGGTCAGAAATAAAGATTTTTGAATGGGCATGCTTCCTCGATGAATTGAAACTCTGCCGTATTATACTTGTTTCATAGCAAATGTAGCTTAAATAGAATTAGCTGCTTTAGATTTGTTTGTTTGCAAGGAACTTGTGAAGACTATCTGATGCCTTTGATGTAAATAAAGCATGGCCATACTTGGCAGAGAAGATGACACTGCACCTTGGTCTCTCAGAAGTAAGTTGTTGGACCCTGTCCTCACCAGCAGACCCCTTTTGAAAGGGCCAGTAATAGTGTTACACTGGGATTTCTTTCCATTTCCAGGGTGGTGTGAAGCAGCCTTTGCTGTTCTTCCCAACACTACTCTCTGAGGATTGTTGGTGAGGAGGCTGAAGTGGGAGGCTGCTGGACTGCTGCTAGAGGCCAGGAAAGGGGATGTGGCTGCTGGAGAAAGAGCTTTTGATAGCTGTTGTGCTCTGTAGTATGCTGTAAGGAGGGTGGTTTCCTCAAAATGTGCCTTATAGCATCCTGTGGAGTCTTAATGGAGCTATTTATTTTCCACAATGCAGGCTTCTCTTTGTGTTCCTCCATCAGTCCACCCCCTGCTTCCCTTTGCATTTGAAACAGTGACTCTGCTTCATGAGGACAGTAGATCTTGAAGAGCAAAGGGAGACAAAGAAGTCAGTTTGCTGTCCAGAGCCAGCTGTTGCTTACATCTGTTAAATGTCATGTTCAGCTCTCCCGGAAAAGCAGTTTTAGGTGAGCTAGAATGTGTGTACAAGTGGATGAAGGCTAGCTTTTTCACTGAGGGAAGCTTATAAGTAGGTGATGGAAGCTGAGACAATTGCAAATGACAGACCACAGTCCTCTGGGTGCTGCTGCTGTATGGGACATTAACAATGAAATCTTTCCTTGAACTTTATAGGTGGAGCTACAGCAGACATCTGTGGTTTTTGTTGTGTTGTGTTGGGTTTTTTTCTGGTGTTCCCTGTCCCATACTGGTTGTTTCTCTTCATACAGAGAAGTGAAGTTAGCTTAAAAAAAGTTTCTGTTCCTGTGTGCCTGCCCTTTCTGGAAACTGTGCACAATGTATCCTTTTCTTATGGATAAGAATGAGAAACTCCCTTAACCTGTGCATATGAGACAGTTGCCAGACCGTTGCTGTTTAGACCTTTCTGCAAGATGCAGGTTTTCTTATTTGGAAAGCATGCCTTAGTTTATGTGGTTTCTCTGTTTCTTTTAAGCTGTTGCTCTAGTGCTGTTACTTCATTGTTGCTTCCTATTTTCTGTTCAAAGAGATGTTACGAAATTGTTAATCAAGTTTTGGATACTGATGTCAGGCTGCCTGTTTCTTTCCACACATGTGCAGCATTTGTAGGAACTTACACTTGTCTCAGTCTGGTTTTTATTTTAAATGATTGGCCTTAGAGGAAAAGGAAATTGACACTGAAGTTGGAGCCAATGGCATTAGCCTGTTGTTTTTCAGCAAAGTCTTAGACTGCAAAGGTAAAACAACAGCTTTGGTGAGGACAACTGCTGACTCTTGAAAGACTAAATTGGATGTCAGATTGACAAAATGGGGAAAACAAATTTTATCTTAAGAGTAGAGTAAGAAAGGGACTGGCTGTATTTCCTTAGAGAAACTCACTTGAAAATAGATTATAGAAACATGGAAGTCCTCTGCTGTTGAAAGTAATTTTAAATCTTCAACTTGCAGTTTGTTTGGTTTGCATAATAATTTCTCTGTCCTTTAAGCTCTTGTAGCTGATTTTTGTGCTGCTGCTTGGAGCACTGTTACAGGTAAAAACATGAAAAGGATGATATTTATACCAATTCTAATAACCTTTATTTAATCAATTCACTCTAAGGGAGCCTTGTTTCCAGAGACAGGAAATTGCTTGAGGATTACTGGCTGTGGCAGGACCTGCGTATTTATTTGAGAAATGTCGGAGGGGGTGGTGGGGTGGTGTCTATTGGTCTTCCTTTAAAGGCAGTTGAAGCTGGAGTTGCTATGCTTTTCCCATGAGGCTGAGTAGAGGTCACTGAATTCTGTGCTAGAATGTTTGGTTTTTTTTCTTGTCAAGTAGTTTGACTTGAGTGTTCTCACACAGAAGATGCCTGGAGATGCATGGAGATATATTGAAGCCCCACACAAAGCAGAGCAGCCTATTTCCTGAGTGGATATACTATTCATTTAGCTGCTGGTGACTTGACAGAGTTGCTTCGTACCCTGCAGATAGAGTTAAATATGCCTGCTCTAAAATGCCTTTTTTCAGGGGAATGGGGAAAGATCTTCCACTTCTCACCTCTGTGTGGGGAAGAGGGGTCTGGGGCAGTATGGGAGGTACCCTTGTATAGTATTCTCATGTGTCCAGCCTGTTGCGATTTGAATATATCATGCTGGAGAAGTAACAAAACTCAAGAATCCAGTGAAGACTCTATACTCTCTTCTTGCTTGTGTTTCATGGATGCTTGCTTGGTAGCTGACCCATTCAGGGAATGGAGGACTGTGAGTAGTGCCAGAAGGAAAGCAGCACCTGGGAGCAGTGTGCCTGGCTGAGGCACAGCAGGCAGTATGTGCTGCTTTCAGGGAGGCAACAGCCCAGGTCATGGCAGGATGCTTCATCTCTAGCTTCTAGTCCCAGTGGGAAAGAGGCACTGCTTGCAAGGTTTACATTTGCACATGTAAGTATCAGGATGGAATCTGATCTTCGGGATGGTTTTCCTTGGAGTTTTGAGACGGACTGGACAAAGCCTAGCTGTGCTTTTGCTGTCCTGGGTGGTCTAGTAAAAAAGTCAGGGTGTGAGGCAGAAGGTTAAATAGCCTGTATCCTCTGATTTCTGAGTGTATCTCCTGACCTAGCGTTGTCTTGTGTGTGGTTCTTGCCTGTGTGCAGCAGCACTTGATAGTCTTTCTCACTGTTCCAAAAAAACCTGTAAGATTTACTGCCAAAGCAAGTTGCTGACTCTTGCTGTCCTGCTTTGTACAACTTTTTCCCCTCTTTCAGCTTCAGTTTCATTTGACTTCCTCTAACTAGGGAGGCCTGTGTTGCCTTTGGCTATCATGGGGCATTCTCACCCAGCTTTCTGGCTTTTAATCTGCATGGAAACCAGGATACTTGGAGCCCTGATTCAGGGGGAGGGTTTAAATCTAGAGCATCTTTATGTGTAGTAAATTATTTCTGCCATGCTTTAATGTGGTTTGAAAATGGAGCTAGTTTTAGGAGCAAGAAGCCTGTGCAATTATTTGGCCCACCATGTTGCACAGGCTGCTTGCTTAAGTCAGAGACTGCTTCCACACACTATAGACTTCTGCAGCAAAGCTGAGGTGGGAGTTTCTTGCCTCTTCTTAGCTGCTGCTTCAACTGGCCTTAGGGCTGTGCTGGTGCCAGGACCCAATTTCCCTCAACAAGCTCCTGAAAGTTGCATCAGCATTGTGGGGAGGGTACGGCTAGCTGGCCAGTGGGTGTGGGAGCAGCAGCATGGAGGTGTCTACTCATCAGGAGCAAGGAGTCACCCTTTAGCAAAGCTACCTTGGCTGAAAGATGACTCCTTCAGTGCAAGCCTGCAAGTGCTCGGGTCATGGAGGGATTCAACCCCAGCTGGCTTTTAGGAGGAGCAGCACTGATGTAAAAGGGCACAGTAGACTACGGGGCAGTAAAGGCTGAGGAATCATTGCTGCTATATAAGCATGGTGTTGAGAGCTGCTGAATGAACAGCTAGTACCAGGCAGTGCATCTTGGCTGCCTCAAACCCCTTTGCTTAATGTTTTCTTTGGGTTTGTGTTTGGCAGAGCCCCTTCCTTGGGGAGCTGAGGAATGTTAACCCCTGCGTCACTTGCAGGGTGGGTGCTGTGGGATGGGTGCAGGAGGCTGTGGGTGCCAGACCATCCAGCATCCCCTCTCTGAGCTGTTCTGGTTCAGCGGTGTCCATATAGGTTTGTTTAAAGTATTTTTTTTCACTAACAGCTTTAGAAAGTCTAAATGTCACTGGGTCAAGGGGGAGGGGAGAAGTTGAAGCTTCAAATTGACTTTCTATTGAGATGCAGCACAGGTTTTATATATAACAGGTTTTATTCTGTGGACTCTTACTTTTCTGTTTTCTGGCATGCTTCTATTCCACCTGGATTTAATGGTGGAAATCCTTATTGCACAACCTTTAAATGGTTGTAGGTCTCAGGAAGTCAGTTTGCCACTCTGTTAGAAAGAGACCTGTCCTGAGGGTTCTGCTTTGAGCACTTCATATCCTCATGGTGTGTGTGTATGTCCCCTCATGACATGTTATGAGCAGCAATCCTTCTTGGAGTGCCTCTCTAGCTTGATACTCCTAGCTTGTACTGCTTAAATTGGAATATAATTACAGCTGATCCCTTGTTAGAAAATCAAATTAAGTACAGCCTGTTGAGGGATGCCAGTGAGAGAGAAAAGGCTGTGAGGGTCTTGTGCATAGTGATGTGTGCTCTCTGAGAGCTGGTATTTGTGAGAGCAATTTAAGAGGAAGGAAGCTGTTAGGGCTCCGATTTCCTTCTCTCAGCCCTTGAGTATTGACTTTTGAGATTAATTGTTGACTCCTTGCCTAGAGTCCAAAAGCCTCAGGTTGAGTATTGAGGTGAATGCTGGTGTGCCTGCTGCTGGTGAGGGTACCCAGCAGGGGAGCCTGCCTGGCCCACCTTCTGCAGCTGCCCTTGACTGTGGCCTCACAGGAGAGCGGCTCTGTGTGCTGGCCCTATGCTAGTCATCCTGCAGCTTCAGTTGGAAGGGGTTTGAATGGCAATGCAAAATCTGGTGTGTCCTTTTTCAGTGGTACACTGGCAAGAGTGCTGTGGGTGGGCTCTGCGGAGTGAAATGTGCCTGTGCCACTGTGATCTGTCTCAGCCACAGTGAGGTTTGCAGCAATACATGTGCATCTGATGTGTTAGTGTAGGGCATCCTAAATAGGAAAA
This sequence comes from Melopsittacus undulatus, assembly GCF_012275295.1. Lineage (NCBI taxonomy): Eukaryota > Metazoa > Chordata > Aves > Psittaciformes > Psittaculidae > Melopsittacus > Melopsittacus undulatus. The sequence goes on from NC_047530.1 coordinate 48,035,829, forward strand.
GCAACAGGAAACTTCTAACGACTTTGCTGCTACTAAAAAAGAAGAGTAAAGAGAAATAGTGAGCTAGCAGATACAAAACTGAGCTATGGTTCTGAGGCCTTTTGAAGGTCTGCTTTTTCCCCACTATCCTTACTGAGATCTATTCAAGTTATTCTCAGCAGTGTTAAAGTCCCAAAAACAGTCTTAAAATCAGAACCAGTCTTAAACACAAACTGTGCTTTTTACTTTCTCAGTTTGGTCAGGGATGCTAGGCTGTTGAAAGACGGAAGTTTTCAGAGGACTTAAGGGGCAGTCCTGTTTCTCAAGAGTTTTTGTGTGTCTGTGTGTGTTTATCTTTGAAAAGACCTTTGTGCTGACTGTCATCCAAACATCAAGGATTTGTTAGCCTGGAAGGTTCCGATATTGCAACATGTCCGTTGTGGAGAACTTTCTCTATAAACTGTGATTCACATAGCAAGTACTGCACACCAATTGTCATCATCCCTTGGAAGCGGGTGAGTGGATGTTTTCATATCTGGGAAACTTGGTCACTCTAAACTTTAGTTGTGTCTCACAGCTGTGCTTTAGGCATAAATGTAAGAGTGCCTCTATCTTCTAGTATAGTTCCTTATTTAGATGTTAGACTGGTTCACTGAAGTTTATAGAGGGAGGGATTTGACAGGAGAAAGATTTCTCATATGGCTGTCCTCAATACTTGTGCTGCCTGGTGGTACTGCAGTTGTGTGTATAGCAGACTGCTGCTCTTAGCCACATCAATTGAAATGAAAGCACAAGTGGTGAGGATGGGGAGAAGCACATTCTAGTAGTGGGGGATTATAAAATAAGCCGTTACTGTATATGGGCCTAGTGGTGGATTCCCTGAAGCAGCTTAACACAGCTGCGTAAATGAGAAAAGCATCCTGGGTATACAAGCGACCTTACCAAGCCAGTGCTGCTTCAAGAACCCTGTTCTTACTGAAAGTAACATTTCTAGCTTGTACGTGGTTTCAAGAGGTTTTGCCTTTGCACAGCTTTTCTTTATTCTTCTTCCCTGAAGCCATTTCAGTTTACTGCGAGTTTTCTTTTTTTAGGACTTATTATTTTTGGAAAGCGTTCTGGAACATTTTGTGCATATGGTCCTCTGTAAATGTGCTGTTGCACTGATTAAAGCTGAAAGTATGAAACCTAGCCTTTCTGATGCAGTGCGGCAGGGGGAAAATGCTGAAACAATACTTTCCGAAAAGGAAAAAGAACACCAAACCCAACAAAAAACCCACCCCAAAATAAACCAACAACCAAACTGGGAAAGACTGGGAGATGTATTCTCCACTATCCCCCAGTCTCTGCTTTTTCACATAAATTACATATATGCCGGTATGCTTCAAAAAAACAAACCAATAAAAAACCAGCAAAAATCCCTTAAAGCAGATCCAGCACTTATTTTTTGTAATTGATTTATCTTCCTTCACTGGTGACATTATCTCACTGCTGTAAGGATTTTTGTAATAGCACGGAAATGTGCCATGCATTGGAGTTGTGTGAATACCTTTTGAGCCTGCTGTGCATTTCTCTTTGGGCTGCAGAAGGGAAGTGGTTCATATGCAAAGGCTTGCACCCAACTGCTAGCATGGAAGGGAAATAGATGGAGAAAGGAAGCGGTCCCCGCTTTTAGCCCACAGCGGAATATGGTTAGCTAACCTCGGGATGACTTCTTGAGGAACATCAAGTTAGGATAAGGAGGCAAGCAAGGGAGTGATGAGAAAGCATGATCTAGATGCGAACAGAATTTTAGACTAATAGGAAGGATAGAGAAGGGAATAAGCTATGCAAATTGGTGAATCTTGCAGGTTTATTCATTTGTGGTAGGAATGTTGGTATGACTTTCCCAGTTGTAAGGGACTGGTTATCCAGTAGTGAAAAATCCGTTTTCCTGGCTTAAAGCTTAGGTGTATCTTAGTAGGGTTGAAGAGAGTTAAGCATATACTGTTTATCAGAGGTTAAAATGTGTTTCAGAATTTAGCCTGGCCACCAAGCTTCTACCTGAGCAAACTCTAATGTTCCCTCTTGAAAATGGGATTTCTGCATCACCAACAATTGCATTGGTGTTCACAACCTTCATAAGAGAGAGGAGGTGAAAGCTAAACCGAAATATTTATGTGAAAGTAACAGCTGAATTTTCAAGTCACAGGCCAAACCCTATGGCACAATTGAGGAATGAGAAAGGAAACCCAAAAACTCAGATCCCAGTGATTGCAATTGGGTCTTGGTTTGCAGGAATATATGTGCTGATTCCAGTTTCTGGAATTAGCAGCTCGGTCTGCCCTAGTGATTCCTCTCTGTAGCAGGGGCTATGTGCAGTTCAGCCCTCTGCTTTATGCTGTGCCTGGGCAGAAATCTACCTCTTAGAATTCAAAGGTGAAAGCGTGAAATGAAGCTACCAAACACAGATATTCTAAATCATTTGGTTACTGGGGGAGAGGGCAGAGTGTTACATGGGTTGTTTGGCTTTTCTTATTTCCTCTCTTCCTTTTCCACTTTTTCCAATTATCCTGGACAATTGAGTTGGCTGTGCTGAAAAGTCAGATGAACAAGATTTTTTCTAAACTGCCTGCAGGTAATTTTGAATGTGGGTTTTTTTGTTTGTTCGGGTTTTTTTGGGGGTTGTTTTGGTTTTTTTCCCCCCTTTGTGGCCAGTTTGACTGAGCAGTTTAATTAAACTGTGAAGTTATCCCAAAATGTTAAAAATATAATTCTGTTTCTAAAAGCTTTCAATGCAACTGGTCGAGCTAGTCAAAATAAGTAGAATTTAAGGACTTATTTCGTCTGCTGGCACCTAGACTTGATCTTTTGGTAATTTTTCTTATCAAGCAGCCAAGAGGGTGACTTGTTTTAAAGCTTGACTGCTCATTGAAAGTAGACAAAATAAGGATAAGAAAACCAGCAATGAAGGGTGAAGGTTAAATCCTCTGAACCACACTGCTCACATTAGGTCCCACCTGCAGCATGACCATGAGGCAAGACCAATACTTGCACTTCACCTTCAGAAGGAATGCTGTGCACACCCATCACTCATCCCACTGCCAAGATCTTGGCTATGTGCATTTAAGAGAGAGCAAACAATTTCTGAGTATTATTCTGTGAAGGGGAAACCGTATGGATAAAACAAAGACTTCTGATATATATGAGGATTGCCAGAATATTGTTTTGTCAAGTGCGGTGTTTAGAAGCAAGCCAGAAGCATTCCAAACATATTGAACACTTCCCTAAATAAACTGTGGAGTATCTAGGTTGAAGACCTGGTTTCCTGCAAGGGTGACACAGGACATAACCGTGACAAGCATCTTGTGCAACCGGAGAGCCTCAGACTATCTGCCCCTGACATCTCACGTCCTTGATGCACCAGAACTATTTGAATCTGGTTTTCTTTCATGTCTCGAGCATATGATCTTCCAAAGATGACTTTTCCATAGGGACCTAGGAGTCCTGCTGTCACAAAGCAGGGGAAAATCAGAAAATGAATCATAATCCTTGGAAAATGTTTGCATGCTTTCAAAGGGAACTTGGATCAAGTGATGTAAGTTGGCAGTTTCTGAAGGTCTAGAAAATAAACGGGCAGAGATCTCCAAAGAGCTTAGGAGAAAGTCCTGCCATGTGCAAATGCATAATCTTTGGAAACAGCTGATTGTGGTTTTAAGAGTGCGTAGGAAGTCTGGCCTGCATGGTTTCAGTGGAAGCTGATGTCTGCTTTGGAAAACTACTACTGGTGCGAGCAGGGCTGGCCATGTGCAGTGAGGGGAACTCAGGCTGAAGTATTGCTGGGAATGTTACTTGGTGGGAAGTCTTCAAGTAGAGTTGGGGATGGCTGTAACCTGGGAACAAGAAGTCCTTTTTCCTTTGTTCATAGCATTTCCTAAGAGGGTGTGTGGCTGTTGACTTTGTGGCCATAGAGGACAGTTTATTTTCTTATCTGTATTTATAGGTGTTTTTCAAAGGGCACATTAAAAAGAAAGCAAAAAAAACCTTCAACCCCTGTTGACAGATGTACTGTTAACAGAGAAGAATACCCTCTCCCCTGCTTACCATAGTTGTGGGAACTACTGGCTATAATAAATATTATCTTTGAAAACATCTCTGTTTAAACTTAATCCTCCCATAGCCCTTCAGCCTAGGCTGTGGCATGTGAAAACGGATATGAAGTGTCCTCACTCTGTATGCCTGTGCTACTGCTGGTTTCTGCCTCCTTGTTTCTAGGACCCATTAATGAAGCCAGCTCATTCCTTAATGCTGTGTGTAAACAGGGGGAGTCACTTTGATTCACATGAACCCGTGAATTGTTAAGCTATCTCCCTGAGAGTATGTCTCTGACAAATGTGTGTGTTCTGCAATGCACTCCAGTTAACTTTTGGAGGTGGAGGCCTGAAGAGTTGTTATGAAAGCTGCTTCCCCCTGAGCTGTAGGTATAAGGAATGTGCTAAAACAAGAGTCAGCTTTCAGAGAACTGAATGTCTGTCTAAATAGCTTCTCAACCACCAGCTCCCCTCTGGGAAGAAAGAATACCTTCTTATCTATCCAGAATCTCTTTTATCTTCTAATTTTGCTAAGGAAAAGTCAGGGCTGGGAACAAGTTTTGTAACTTGGCTGAAGCCTGAGGGAGGATGCTCACCTTGCAGGTGATACCTGTGCCCATTGTGTCTTAACAATTCTGAGGGGGTTATCGATGCTATCTTTCCCTGAATGGTTTTGCTGTCTTTGTGTCTCCTTCACATTCCACACTGAACTCGGTCAGCTTAGTGGGATGTTAGTGTAGGCATAACAGCAGCAATTTACAGCATTCCTTACGGGGCAGCCCTGTGCCTCTGAGAAACACCTGATAACATGGGACTTGAGTGACTTGGTAGCTGGAAAGAGACGGGAAACTGTGCCTGACTTTAGAAGACAGGCAAGAAACAGTGCTGTGCTTTGGAGCAATCTATTAGTGAACTGAGGACAAGCAATAATTGATATCCCCTTCCCTCTGAAGATATTATTGGTTTAGGTATCTCTAACTTGTCCAGAGACCAGAATTGGACTGTTGGTTTCCAGGTGCAGCCTTTGGGAGAGGAAAACGCCTCTGGAGCAAGGTATCACACCTCAGGCAGTTCAGCAAATTCTGTAATGATTGCATGCCCTCTTCCATACCTTCCTGCCTGCTGCTGTGTCAAAGGCAGGGAAGGCAAACCTGTAAAAGGTACCTTAGTGAGACTTGTGAAGTTTGTTGTATTTAATGAGGCTTAATTAAATTGAAATGAGCAAGACAGACCTGTCTTGGCCTAATCAGAAGGGCCATTTGTTGAAGATATTGTATTGCTTTGTCAGAGCTGTAATTGCATGTACAGCAGCAGGCTCTTAGAAGAAAGCAGCAGCTGCTGGCCTGGAGTATAGGTTAGATGCTGGCCTCGTTCCATTGAATATGAACTTTAAATCCATGTGGGAGATCTGACTTTGAGGGGTGGGGGCAGATGTACAGACTTGGCTTTCTTTACAAAGGACTTTTTTTTGTTTTCTTCATGGTCTAATTATTGCTGGTGGAATTCTAGCAGGTGAATGGCAGCATTCTCACCCCTTTCTGCATGGTAGGAGTTTGGTGAACAAAGGCTTGGCTCTTTGTCTGTGGAAGGTATGATAAATCTATAAGATGTGCTGCAGGCATAGTGGGATAGCTTCACTTCTCCCCTTCCCCCTCCAAATGAAGCAAGAAACAAAAGGAGCAGACACAGAGTTTATTGTAGCATCAGCTCCAGATTTGCCACATGGCAGTTTAAATGTCATCTTTAAATGATATTTCAAGGCAGGGGCGTATGTAGACAATTCTTCTTTGGTAGAGACTAATTGACTTGAAAGATCCAAATTTTAAAGATATCCCTTTTGTGAAGTGAATATGAGCACAGTAGTGACACGGATCTGAGGAAACCCTGTTGTCACTAGCATGACTTCCAGGTTTAAAGACAAATTACATATTCCCTCCCATAATGCAGCTTCTTTCCCCTGAGTAACTGGAAATGTTAGTTGTAGCTGTTTTGAGTTGTGTGTTTCTCTGGTCATTGCTGGTGTGTTGAGTTCATCTCGGAAGTCCTTAAGGATCTGAAAGTCATACAGCTTTACCTAGTAGTAGGAGTATTAGCGCAGGCCCCCAGTCTTTTCTCACAGTTAGGAAAGGGTATAATACCCACCTCTGCAATGCTCAAATTTGTTTGGAGATATCCAGCAGTTCTGAACTTCTGTGGGAAAGTTGGCTGAAAAAAACCACCCCAAAAACCAAACTACAATATGAATATACATGTAACTGAAGAAGCTGTATCTGAATGGGATTTCCCTCAATTAAAAGTATTCCTGTAGTCAAATGTGAAAAAAAACCCATTAATTTCTGCACTGTTGGTTTGTTTTGTTTTCGTTTTGTCCCCTGAGAGCTTTAGATCTTTGTGTAAGGAATAGTGTAATAGAAGTGTTGAAATGTGTCTCCATGTGGTTTTGGAGGGTGGATCTGTTTTGAATTTTTTTGGGGGGGTCTTTTTTTTTTTTTGGGGGGGGGGGTGTGTGTTGGGTTTTCCTTGGTTTTGTTTCCTTCTTTTGTTTTTGTTTTTTTTTTTTTTTTTTTACTCCAAGCACTCACCCAGCTGTTTTTATCTCCTTTCTTCTTTGTAAAACCAGTACACACAGATTTTTAATGCCAACTTTCATTTGTGAGCATTGGAGTTACACATGGCAGTTACTGATCCAGGTCCAAAATTACCATTGGAGGTCTTGCAGACTAAAACCATACTAGCTTTTGGGACATATGTTCTGCTGAGTCTTTTTCCTTCATTAAGGGTTGGAGTTCAACTTTGTGCTTTCTTAATTTCCCAACTGTGCTTTGTGTGTGTACGAGTCTAGTTTTGTTGTGACAGTGCCTGATAGGCTGTGACTGAATCCCTCAGTCCTCAGGTATGAGCAGTGTCACATCCTGCAGTTTTAATTGCTATGCTCTGTACTGTCAGTACATTATATACCTGAGGTTTGGGAGCTGGTTTACATTCCTCTTCATGAGCGTGTGTTTGCCTGCCTGCTGGCTGGCTGTCAGGATTGCTGTACCTCTCCAGGTGGCCGAAGAAGCATTTGATTTATTTATCCTAGCTGTCTGGTACAGCCTGCTACGTCTTGGAGACCTGAAAGGTGGTGGGGGTTTGGGAAGGCTGGCGCTCTTGAAGTTATTTTGAAGCAAATTCTCCGGATGCTATATCCTCTGGGGTTGTCTTGAAAGGAAAAGCTAAATTAATTGTAAGCTAGGCAGTCTTCACACCTGAAATATTAGAGGGTGGGTGGAAAGTAATGGTCTCTCTAGAATGCAACACCTTTTAGTATTTCCTATGTGGAAGATTGCCTTTTCTGCTCCTGTTAGCTTGGGAACTGGGAATACTTGGTAGGTTCCTAAATGACAGAATATGCAAAAGGTTGCTCATTTGTTTCTGAATTTCCCTTTTCCTTCCCCTCCCCAGATGTTGTAGGTGTTTGGCTCAACACTTACTGTTTCTTGTCTTTGTTCTTGTAGACTGAGGTGCTCCTGATCAACCAGATCTTTCAGGAATTTTCAAAAAAGAGACTTTGGTGGGTAAAAGATGTGCCATGGAATGGTAGCACCAAAGAGCAACACAGGATCATCTCTTGCCTTGACTAGACATGGGATATGTCTTCTGCTAGTTATCTTTGGTACCTTTATCTTGGAAGCACAGGCCACAGGTAAGTGAAACCTTTGCATACACTGCAGAGAGGAGGATATATACAAGTACGGGGGTGGCCTTATATTTTTGTGGGGAAGCTGCGGATGGTTAATGCATTTGTACCCATCTTTTGGTACTCGCAGGAGAAATTCCATTGCTCCTTGTTAAGCAGATGGCAGTGTTTGAACTGAAAGTTTTATATATTGGTTGTCCTTTACTCTGTAGTTTTCTTTTCCCTCCACTTTTATCATTTCACTGCAGTTGAGAGCACTTGGACCATCTCAAGAGCAAGGACCACATTTTAGCTGAGTGAGATTTTCATGTAGACAATCTTACCTGTATGCTCTGTAGTAACTGTTCACATGAAATAATTTTGAAAGCACTGACTGTCTTCAGCTCTTTCCAGAGCTGATGAATCTGTTCAGTGTTCCCTTTTGTGCTGTCTTCCAATACGTTAGCACTTGCTAACGGCACCCCTCTGTTAGATCCTCTTTTGCAGCTTCAGTTTTTCCCTCTCCCCTTTCTAACTTTTTGATATTTATCTAACGGGCAAGTGTTGTGAATCACGTAAATAGCAGCGTGATGGGATGATATGTAAATGTCAGCAGAGATGAGGAAACCTGCCTTTTAGAAATGAGAGGAAGAAAAAAGTATACTGGATGTTCACAAGGTGGTTCATGATGTAAAGTATGTGCTTGTTTACCCAGTATACCCTGAAATGTGTTTTCTCTCAGACCAGCCTTGATGTAGCTTTTGTCTGTAAAGAGATGCCTAATCATAAGCGGCATGGGGTGAAAGAAATAATTTCGTGTGCTCTTGCACAGAGCTTTGAAGGAGAGTAGTTCTGAAAAGGTGTATATACTTGACTTCAGCATCTCTTGCAATGCAGAGCATTAGCTTGCCTTTGAAAATGAAACTTGAGTTCTTATATACTCTAAGAAGTCTTATTTATTTGACATATCATGGCACCTGAAAATGTCCCATGATCAACACTCCTCAGCACCAGTGAAGCTTGAATTGGCCTCTGCATGGCAGAGCAGAATAAATGCTAGTTGCCACATGCACTCAAAGCCAATGTGATCCTATATGGAAAAGTCTGCTGGTGCTGAAAACAGGAGGAGGAGTTGATCTCCTTTTTGTATTTCTGGTCTTCGAGTTGGAAGGGAGAGGCTGCTAAAATTGATATCCTAGACTTGTATGTCTTTCTGGCCTGATTTCGGCTTTGAAAGTAGTGAGAGGTGGGGAGTACACAGAAGAGAGTGACAAACTGTCAAGAACATGTAGTGAGAGTGGGACAAAGTCTTTTTGGATCTGGTCTGTCCTTGTTTTTTTCCAGTCTTGCTGTTATTGGTAATAATGTCAGTGCCTCATTTCAGATACAAGTCTGTCAGATATGCCTTCCAGTCTGGGGCTGGAGTGCACCACCCCTATCTGAAATGCCCATGATGTTCTGCAGCACCTTCAGTTGAGTCTGTAATCAGTATGCAAATGCCTTGTGCTGCATGGGGCTGCTGCATGGGGAAAGGCTGCCACAAGACTGGCAAGCCTTCTTAGTATCATTTTTGAGGCATCAAGTCACATTAACAAAAGCGCTAGTTAAGCATGTCAGAAGACCCAAGACTGTTTTCTGCATTGTTTCCCTTTCTGTGTTACTTTTGCTTCAGGACCTGAAACCAGCTGTGGAAAACTGATCAAGGCAGATATCATCAGCTAAATAGGATTATAGTGGCTAGGCATGAAACATTTCCTGAAGGGGAAGTGAGAAAGTGAGTGCATGTGAAGGGGAGCCCAAGATCATAGCAGAAGGCAAGTCATGAAGGGGGAAAATATCCTAGGGAATGGCTTGCTGAGGAGAGCTTCCATGCACAGGTTTTGTGAGAGTGGGAGGTATCAACCCAGCTGCTAGTTGCTGGGAGGGATAGGGGTGCTCAGTGATGTGTCATGGGCCGGAGAGCTGCACCTGCAGCAGCACGCCAGCCATGAGTAACGCTAATGAGCAAGTCAGCCGTGGAGCAGAGAGCCAGATGGAGAAACAAAGAACACTAGAGAGGCACTTGGAAAATCATCTTTCCCTCATCTTTGTCCCCCACCATCTTCGCTTCATTACTTTACACAGCAAAATCAGAGCAGGCAGAGCAAAGCAACGTTAACATGAACCAACAGATTGTATTAAATCTTTTGGTGGTAATGCTTATCTCGAATAAGGGGCCAGTGTGACACGCTCACGATTGCTACAAAAGCTGAAGAATGTTCTCATATAAAGACAGACAAGCAGGGAGACAATGGCTGGCTCAGCTCAGTGAGAAAGCAGAGTTTGATTCATATGTTTAAAGCCATATGATGTATATTGTATTGCAATAAGTTTGCTGCTTAGAAATTGTATTGCTTGAGTTTCAGGAGGCTTAGATACACGCATTGTGTGCACAGGAATGTGTTCTCTTTGCCACGTGTTTAATGCAGAGGGCAAACTCATTTCTAGTCATCAAGCATCTGGTCTGTCCTCTGGTAATAAATTGATTTTTATTTATGCATGGATTTTAAAGAAAAATCTTCAGTGTGTTGTCTCAAGCAATCTATCCAAATATCCTGGAGTGCCATGAGATGAGCATGATTAGTTGTTTAGTCACTAAACACTGTAGAATTTGGAGAAACTGCTCCTTATTCACAGGAAGATATCCATGAATCCCAAAATAACCGCTGCACATATTTTAACACAAAACAAGCGCAGCATTTGGTGATGGGCAAGCAATAAAGCTGTGTCAGAAGAGGAGGATATATGAAAACTTCAGTGCTGTTGAGAAATGTATTTTGAGCCTTTATTGCTGTTTTGCCTCTTCTTCCTGTCTGGGAAGTTCTTCAGGATTAATTGGGGAAGGAATGAAGGAATATAGAGGCAAAGAGGCTTGGAAAGCAGGGACCTAAAATACTGATGCTTAGTTCTTCATTGTGTCTTCTGTTTTCTTTTGAGGTTTCATTTTGGTTGTACCCTCGTGAAAGAGCCAGGATGTGTAGTGGATAGAGGTGGGGAATTTTTGACATGTTGGAGAGGAGCAATAACACTCATTTTACTTTTCTACAGATAATGCTTCTCCATTATTTCTTTCTAGCTGTCTTCTTCTGGTCTCTGGCCCTAAAGGTTATACACAAGCTCTCGGAGGCCTTGTGTTTATATCTCATTCACAATAGTCCTCCTGTCTAGCCAGGCTATTTTTGTAAGGATAACAATGGATCAGAATAAGTTGTTCATTAAATTTTAACGTGTAGTCTCTAAAGTACTCTGAAAGCTTCCTATCATTTGTGTTCCAAATGATGTAATCTGTTTTGGATTCATAACCAGCTGTCAGAAACATATACAAAAATAGGTTGGGCCTTTCATTATTGATAATAATGTCACCTGGACCTTGGAAATGCAAGTAAGGGTGTTGATAGAAGTATCCCAAATTAAGCAAATATTGATACCCATAAAGGAAAGAGTTCAAATATTAACCTTTAAAAATTATGATTAATGCAGGCTGAGTGAATCTAAGTCCACTTAGGTTTTAGCTGCAGCCCGATTTGTTGGCTGATCACATGTGAAATGCTATAAAGCTAGCTCTTTAATTTTTGGGATTGCCATTAAAGTGATAAATTGAGCTTGAATAAACTGAAACCACTTCATTCCTGTGTGTTGTCTCTGACGCAAATGCAGCCGATCTGCCACTTGCTGTTCTAAGGTCTTTTCAGTGCCAAGGTTATTCTGCACAGCTCTTTGATACCACTGGTATTTGTTTACATTGCATAGAACAGCTTGTTAGAGCACACTCCAGTCACTGAGCATGTTCACACTTGTTCCTGCTCTTTGGGAATCTGTGCAAAGCAGAAGTTTCCTTTGTCTCTGATTATGCAGCTGTAAGGAAGGCATTTGTGCAGCTATGGATGAATTCAATGGTCATGCAAACAAGGACACTGTAACATTGGATGGCCAGACAGAAATGTGGGGAGATGTCATGCATGAACAGAGGATCAGATCTTGATTCTGACTTCCAAGCTTCATTTGAGTGTCGGTTTGGAGAAATTACATGGTCAGCTCAAATGAGTGTGTAGTTCTGCATGGAAAAACTACATGGGCAGAGATTTAGAGCAGCCTTGAGGAGAAGGACTTGGAGGTGTTTGTCCATAAGAAAATGAACATGAGCCAGCTTCAGTGTCTACTCGCAGCCCAGAAAGCCAACTGTATCCTGGGCTGCATCAAAAGGAGCGTGACCAGCAGGTCAAAGGAGGTGATCCTGCCTCTCTACTCTGCTCTCATGAGACCTCACTTGGAGTATTATGTGCACTTCTGGTGTCCTCAACATAAAAAGGACGTGGAACTATTAGAACAAGTCCAGAGGAGGCCACGAGGATGATCAGGGGACTGGAGCACCTCCAATATGAAGACAGGCTGAGAAAGTTGGGGCTCTTCAGTCTGGAGAAGAGAAGGCTGCGTGGAGGCTGCTGGCCTTCCAGTATCTGAAGGGGGTCTATAAGGGTGCTGGGAAGGGACTCTTCATTAGGGACTGTAGTGACAGGACAAGGAGTAATGGGTTAAACAGGGGAAGTTTAGACTGGATATAAAGAGGAGGTTCTTTCCTGTGAGGGTGGTGAGGCACTGGAATGGGTTGCTCAGGAAAGCTGTGAATGCTCCATCCCTGGCAGTGTTCAAGGCCAGGCTGGACAGAGCTTTGGGTGATATGGTTTAGTGTGAGATGTCCCTACCCATGGCAGGGGGGTTGGAACTTGGATGATCTTAAGGTCCTTTCCAACCCTAACTATTCTATGATTCTATGGAGAGAAGGGGAAGCAGTTTCAGGTGCAATTCCTCCTCTCAGTCCCTTTGGAGACTTCAGTAAGGGCAGAGTGGTACAGAAGAGCATGGTGAAGAACTGTGGAATAATGGCCAGGCTGCAAAGGTGGCTGGGAAGTGGTTGTAAACAGGCCCAGAACTACACTATTCAGATTGTAATATTCTTACTGTTACTACACTGATCCAGGCAGTGATATTTAAGCAACTGGTTTGAAGGAATTAATAGGGATTTCAAGAAGCCACACGACTTGTTTATTTTTAACCAGTTCTAATGGTTGAAGTATGAATTAAATCTGTGTGGTGTTTACCTACCTGCTGGATTAAAACACAGCAGCATAACAGTAATCCTGAATTTTCCCTTTGTCTGTCCTAGGTTGGCTCAGCAAATCCAAAGGACCTGCATGTGAGTAGACTTATATTCACTGCTGTAATATGAGAAATGAGTGTGATGTTTTACTGGTTAGTGTAACTGGCTATGAGCTAGGATTCCCATCACACTTCTGTTGTGTTGGATAGGCCAAGATCTATCTCTGTTTTCATTGTTGTCCATTGTATTTGGGAAAGATGACTGTCCTCAGTTTGAGAGAGGAAGGTCAAGTTTGCATGTTTCATTCTGCTTGAAGGGATTCCTGAGGCTTCTAGAGCATTTAACTTCAAATTACTCAAGAAAACACAAATACAATAAGTATTTCATTAAAGCACACAGAGAGATGCTGCTTGTGAGAGTTTTGGGAGGCTGCCAGAGAGGACTGAGAGGACAGAGGGGGCAAGCTGAGGCAAAACCCTTTTTGTTTCCTTTAATCAAGAAAGATTAACATCACAGAGCATGACTCTGGATATGTTCCATCGGACACTCCTGCTTCCTGCTTTCCATTTTCTGTGCTTGGAAAAAGTCTAAAGTCTTTCCAGTGGGCATGTTATCGATATATGTAAATGTGGGAGGAATTGGGAAGCATATTTGGCTTCTGTATCTGATCTAGCAGGAAAATAAGCTGCAGCTTGAGCTAGAATGAGACAGACAGCTTGTAACAAGCTGTGGATAGTCAAGAGTGATTGTAGGGAGCTGAAGGCATTTCTTGAGTAGCAAGCTTAAAAGTGCTTGTACCTTTGTGAGAGTAATTGAAACTCAGTGACAGGAGCATGGCATTGTCTCAAGAGGTTGTACCTGCTTATTTGTGTGCACTGATCTGCATCTAAAATCCATTTTCTTTCTAATGAACTGAAACCTCTGTGGAGTGTTCATCTTCCTCTGCAAGCAGAATTTTCCGAGGGTCTCTGCTTTTACAGAGCATAGTACTGGAGTTGGAGGACTGGTGAATTGCTTGGTTCCAGATGCAATGGAAGGGATTTGAAGTAACTCCTTAGGTATGGGGCTGCTTAGGTGAGTGACAGGATGTGATAGGTGAATTGGGCTTGTTGAAGAATAAAATGAGCTTTTTGGCTCAACCTAGTACAGTGATGCTTTTATTGTAGAACAGGGAGGAGAACTTCTGGAGTTCCTGTGCTAAGAAGACTGCCAGATCTCAAGAGGTGGTGGGAATGCTCTCACACTGCTGTGTACCTTGGCATGGCTGGTGCTTGCTGGAGGTGCCTCCTGTGTTCCTCCTCTGTAGGGCCGATGTTGTAAATGCAAGGATAAGTGCATTTATCTACTTGGTGTTAAAGGAAGCATTTCAGGGGAAGCAGAAGCCAAAGAACTGAACTGTACGGTACCAAAAGAGCATCTTTATATCCTGCAGGCTCAGCATTTTAGATCTAGCCAGTCATCTTAATTCTGTGGGTAAAATTTTTCTTGTTTGAGGTCAGAAAGAAACATGACTAATGCTTTTGAGATATATCCTCTACTTTGTCAGCAAAGGGAGAAGCATGTCTGATTTGAAAAATACTGTTGAGATAAGTATTTCTGGTGGGTGAACATCTTGAATTTTCAGCTCACAGGTAGGGATCAAGCATGGTAGGCCTGATGCATGCAGAGCCATAACTTGTAAGCCAGAGGCTGCTGCTGCTTTTCTGGCTTGAAGGAACATTTTCTGTGTCCTGAGAAAAAGCTCAACACAGTGTATAATGACTTTTATGTCAGACATACCCTTAGGTGTCCATAAAATTGTCCATCAGAGAATAAAACTGTCTTGTGATCCTACCAATTTTGTTGTTCAGGCAACTTTGCATTCTCTTTTGCTTCTTTTTCAGCAGGGATATTGGCTGCTGAGACAACAGGTGAAGTTCTTCTGGTTTAGGTAGAACTAGAACATTTTGAAGGGAATGGAGGTACCTGGAGACTCTCAAGGCATAGAAAAGGACTAGAAGTGAGTGGAGATTTTTAGGAAGGTGGTAGAATAGATTGAAGGTAAGGATCAGGGGAGAATAAGATCTTAGGAAGGAGAAGAGGGGAACAGAGCAGTGCAGCAAAGCAGGGAGGTGAAGACTGCCACAGGTAGAGTTGTGAAAAAGATCTTGATGGTTCATTAAAAAACCAATTAGTTGTTTGATGGTTAAGTGTAGTGTAAGTCCTGAAAGCAGGTAGTGGTTTTGCTTTGCAAGCATTTCAGAATGCTTGAGAAGAGTTTGGCCTTGTGAGGAAAAACTCTAGTAGAAGTATATATGGGTGTGTTTGCTTTTTTATTTTTGGTTGGGTTTTTTTTTTTCCTTAATACGTCAGGATGCAGGATATGCCTTCACAATATCAGGCTTTCAAGGCTTTTCCATATGCAGCAGGACTCACCAAAGAGACACTCACAGGATGTTTAAGAATTTGAAGGTTACGAAGCGTCTGTGCCCTCCAGGGACTGAAGCTTCAAGGCATGAATCTCCTCAAGGCAGAAGCAGGGGAGAGTGAAGATGACAGTTACTGGAGCACTGGCTGTGTCTGCATGCAAGTGCTTTCACATCATGGCTGGGGATCTGGTGGGGAGAGAAACTGCAGAAGACCATATAGCAACCATATATGAAACAAGACACAGGGAGAGATTTCAAGTGGAGGTTGCTTTTGGTGTGTCACATCAAACTCACAGCTGTTGGTTTATCCTTGCTGGAAGAGAAGTGTGGGTTTTTTTAACCTCTGTTTCCTCTGGCCCATTCCACTCCTATCTTCAGATCAGCTAACTTTGAAACTCAGAGTCCTGGGGATGTACCTGCTGAATAACCAGTCTCCAGTAGCTGAAGGTTTAGACCCGCTGATGTGCTTCTTGTGAAGAGCCAGTACTGTCAGAGTAGAGCTGACAGTTATGCTGCAGCACATCCTTACTTCTCTTTAGCACAGGCAAAGGATTATAACTGTAATGCTCTGTATTATCCTAAAGCTAGCACTTCTTTTGTTCTGTTGGTGGTTTTCTTTCCCTAGAAAAGGTATCTTTGAATCCTTCTGGAGATCAACCTTCAGGTTTCATTGTAAACACTTTTTTTGGCATAATTAACTTAGGTTGTATGATACTAAGAAAAGATAAAGGTTTTGTCATTTGAGTAGTTAGGTTCAACTGTGACTTTTGTCTCAACTGAGGAAATTATTCATTGTTTTATATGTAAGCTGAAAAGCTTGAACATAGTCACAAGCTACAATGAGTTTGCTTTTGACTGTAGCTCTTAGTGAAATTCATTAAAAGGGCAAGTTTGTTTTTCCAGTTGTATACTTTTAGTCCACCATTTCTTTGTCTTTCCCAACAAGCTAGTTTTGTTGCAAATGTTGTGGTCTGCAGCCCAAAGCAAAAGTTAGTCTTGCTGCAGTGTAGAAGTATGATGTCCTTGAGCTACTGTAGTTTTACTGTCAGGGTTGCCTTGGTCGTGTTTGTTCCCACTTTAACCAGCTCTTTCCAGTCATGAGCTGATTCCATGTAAGAGTTGAGTTTGGATGGGTAGTGGGGGTAATGGCACGAGGGAAAGGGGATGTTGCAGCCTGCCATCTGGTATGCAGCTGGGACTGCTCTTAGCATCCTTGATTCTTGCTGTCAGTAAAACCAGAAGAGACTGGTAGAAGCTGCTAATTAGGGTGTTGTGAGGAGATTCATTCTCTTGACTCCATTCAGGTAAGCAAAGTTTTGACTATTTTACTGCATACCTCTGTCCATCTCCCACTTGCTTGAGACAGGTCGGGAGTATTTCATGCTTGGCTGTGTCAGGTGCTGTGGAGTCTTGAGAGGAGGAAAATGAATGCCTGTTCCCCATCCTCTCCCAGCAGGGAAGCATCTATTGCTAAGTCTGCTTCCATTCATTGAACTCTTAATTAGTTTCTTGAAGTGGAGAACATTCTTCTCCTGACATGGGTTGGTTACTAGCACCAACGGAGGCTGCCTGCAGAACTGAAGCTTTTGTAGCTTTAATTTAAAAATTATTTGGATTTGATGGCAGCATTTCAAAGCTGCTTGCCTGTGTGCACCCTGCACAGACAGCACCAAACACATCTCCCTTTCCAGAGCAGTCTATCACCTTTCTTCTTTCTGTGGGAATAGAGGTTGACCTCTTTATTAAATGCAGTTACTTCTCTATAGGTAGAAGTTCAAACACCTAAGCAGCAGTGGGATGACTGAACTTCCAAGGTGACAGGAAATGAAGTTCCTGTTTCTTTTCCAGAAGAAGGATTTGGGCTCTCGTGTTATTTCCGTAGTGTTAAAGTAGATTCATCCACTCTCATAGTAAAGTGGGAATCACTGTAAATCCAGCAGTGTTGGTGGAAGGCAAATACTGTTTCAGTCTTAAGCTTGATTTTCCAGTTAAGCTGTATTTCATCTAATGTAAAACTTGGCTTATTTACTTCCGCCCATTGTGGTGATGGTCTCCCTGTCAGTTGTTACATATCATGTGGTGGCAGAATGAAACCTATGGTACCTGATCTGATCTCTGACCTCTCCACAGTGACTAGTTCAAGCTGCTTTTGCAGGGGAGTTGATGGCTCTCCATCCCTATGGAGTAGCTTTCTCCATGGGAGGGATTCCTCCCCAAGGCCAAGCTGGTTCATGGGGTTATGAGGATAGATGTATGTGTGTTGATCAGTTTCTTTGAGCTCCCCTGTCCCAGTATCTGTTGTGCCCAGCTTAATGACCAGCTGTAGCAATTTTTACTACTGTACAGTTGTTCAGCAGTAGCAAGAGCGCAGCTGGGGACCTCCTGCTTTGCCTTGTTTCAAGTCTTCCCCGAGCCCATCTTTGTTCTGGTGTGTTTGGAGAGCACAAGGCCATGGTGTACGGCTGCTGTGCCCTGGGCCCCCACCTCACACGCATCAATTCATCAGGTTGATCTTTCCACCCTGGCTCCTCAGGAGGGTCGGATGGCAGCTGCGGCTCCTGTCAAGCATGATGCCGGGCAGGGAGCTTTGGGGAGGAGGGTTACAAAAGACCCAGCTTAAATCGTCTGTGTAAGGGCACAGCAGAGGCTCTGTCACCCAGGCCTCACCACTTGTCTTCTGGTGCTATGGTTGTAATGACATTAGCATTTCAAAAAGGGGATTATCACAGCCCTCTGGTTCTGAGGCAAGGATATTTTGGCTGTTATTTGTAAAGCTGCTTTCTGGCCATCTCTCCTTTTATTTTTCTTGCATGTGGATCCTGACGGGTTGGTGAAGGTGGTTGCACCATGTTAATAGTGGATTGTTGCTGCTGTTTGTTGGCCTAAATATGGGCTGGTAGATGTGAAGTTGTCACATTCTTGCTGTCACGGTTGACAGCACTTTATTGCTGATTTGAAGAAACTTTTTTGAGTATTTCCTAATGGAAAAGTTAAATTAAACAGCCTGTGTTGGGGTCACAACTGTATGATGAAGTATCATGAAGTCATGCTTATAGGAAGAGGTTACGGTAATTTGTCTCATGTATTTCAACCAAAGGAAATGGGTAGTACACGTCTTATTCATTGCCTGCCTTCCATACCTCTTGTGATGCCAAAAAAGCACTTTCTCTGCTCAGGCACATGGTTTTACAGTGGTTCCTTGGGAAAATGATGGTGTTTTTATAAGGTGGCCTTTAAAAACAGGAATTCCTCCAGTGAAACTAAATTCCTGATGCTTGCAACTCTGATGCATTACTGTCACCTCAGATCAATGTTCAGCTGATCTTCATTTTTCAGTGAGCTCACCTTTTCTTTCTGATGTTGCTTGTGCTGGGAATTTGCATTATGGCCCTATGTACACTGGGCCCTTGTGGGAAATCCCCTGAGCTGCTATCTCCTCTCTAGTTCCATTAGCTGTAGAAATGGTGAGTCAGGCCAGGCAGGTTGGACATCTAGTCCCTGGGGAAAGGGAACAAAGGTAATTGTGTTGTTTGCCTACCAGAGATAGGCAAGAGTACTTTGTGCAACCTTTTCAACCATGTGTGGGTCCTAAAATTAGTAGCTGACCCATAGTATCCAAATTAGGAGCTCCTTGGCTTGACTGTGTGTGCATGGTTGGAGGGCATGTAGCAGAAAATGTTGGTGATTGCCTGGAGCCTTGACCTGAGTAGTATTGCTAGTGCTGTGTGTATTGAAGTGCTGAATAAAAAGGGAAAGGTGTGTTTTGAAGAGGTGTTATTAGATGCTTAGGTTGAAGTCTTCATATGCCTTAATCTTTGTGTGTGCCCATAAGGACTTCCATGTTCATGTAAGGCATAGCTTACTAAGTGGTTTTGCAAAGCAGCGCTGGTTTGAGTCAGGGCCTTCCCTTGCTCTGGGTGCTGCTGGGAGCAGCATTATGGTGGGACTACCGTAGTGAGTCCTGGCTCCTGTGCAGAGACAGAGATCAGCTGGAAGAGCTGCCTAACTCTTTGAGAGAGGTGGCAGGCCTGGGCCTGGCCCTCAGGGCATCAGGGAGGAGCAGAAGTACAGTTTTCTCTGTAAACACAGTGTGGGGTACTTGGTGTGCTGAGGAAGGGAGGCATTTAACTTTTCCATATGAAAACAGGAACTGTGGAAGGCCTTCCAGGAGTGTGGTGGCTGCTGACACGTGTGTTTATTCAGCGTATTTCTAACTCTGCCAGTCTCCAGGCCCGTTCTAAACTGTGTATTTCTGTAGAGTACACATCTGTCCATAAGCTTCAACAAGGATGGAATCTGTGTCTACACAATAAGATGTCAGCAAGGATGGTAGAGCTTTTGGGTGCCTTGTGCCTCAGATGAGCTGAACAGGAAGCCCAAAGCAGCAGAGATGTAAGTCTCTGTGGTCACTGTCTTGTCCTGTCCCTTTTTCTGGTTCTGCAGATGCACCAGCAGGCACAGCTATGCAAATCTGCCAGCTGTCTCCTTGGGAAGTTAGTCACTGAGTCGCTGTGCAACCAACTCTAGTAGCACAGGCTTTTGAATTTGCATTTAAACTAAGCTGCTGTGCATCTTTGTGTGGCTGGTTTTGGGATGTGTGAGTTCCTGCATCCTCTTTTCAAAGCACCTTTTCTGGTAGTGATATTAGGAATTAAATATTCAGAATTATGGTGGAAGCAGGCTGGAGAGAAAACTGTAAATCTGAACGTTGTGAATGGGAAACCTGAGAACTAAAGAAAGCACAAAAGGACAAACAGCCTTGATTCTAGGGGGCTGATCAAAATTTGGGTTTACTTGGTGAAGGGACACCCTCTGTCATTCTTTCCAGTCTCATGGCAATTACTGTTTTAGGGCTTGCAAGAGAAAGATAAGGGCTGCAAAATTTAGAATTAATAAGTGCTGGTCATAATGTTTAGTGGTATAAAAGTATTTATAATTATGGAGCAAGAGGAAGGGAAAAAAAGCATGAAGGAGAAAAGTAGTTTTATTTCCCTCCCTCCCTGTTTGGTTTAATGAATTTAATTACTTGAAAATAGCTAGTAGCAAACTTCTGGGCTTTTCCAAATGTGCTTTTAACAAGACAGCAAATTTTAAAAGAAGAGGCAATTCAGTAAAATAATTGAAGACATAAGAACTGCTGTATCCCCCATTGCAAGTGCTTTGTGTCAGTAGATGTTAAGAGAATTAAATTAATATGCCTCTGATGTATTGGGAAGAAACCAGGGCAAGAAGACACAATTCTAAATGCAGGGAAGCGAGTGAGATACCAACTTTCAAATAGATCCTTATAATAAAGTTGTTCGTTCTTTTGTTCCTGTCAGCATGAAATAGAGACAAATATGGCAAGGAAATGGCTGAGCAGAGTAATGGGATTCTGTGTAACAAGCAGCAAGAGTGCATGAGGTGAGAGAAAGGAGATGGGGCAGAATGCCAAAAAAGGAATTTTGTATAAAAGAAGCTTGTGTCAGAAATCCCTCCCTTCTAATGGTATAGTTTAGTTTCCATTAAATTGTTTGCTCTTTCGTCAGCTTAAACTGCTCTTTATAAAGTGATACGGTGGCTAAGCAAGGAAATAGCGAAGAAAAATTGCATCTTCTTTAAATTAGGGAAGATATCTGGTGGGATGGCTCTGGTGTCAGATATATTTACCATCAAATGAAACTTTCCAAATGCTTGTGTCCTACTGGTAATCACTGGTTGGGAGAGAATGTCTCAAGTCATGCAAGCACCACTGAAAAATTGCAGGCAATGCAATACTGAAGGAGAGCTGCAAAATTCCAGTGATAACTGAGTAATCCAAGGCTACTCTGAGTGACAGAGCAACTGAATAACATCTGGAAATTGATGAACAGGGTTGCTTCAGGAAGGCAGGGTAGAGCCATATGCCTTTTCATTTCCTCTTGGTGGCTGTGTACTCCCAGACAATGGTAATTATCTGTAATAAAAAGTCTACCAGCAGCACAACAGAGCTTCATATTTCCAGCTTATCCAGTTCTGTGATGAGGACAGACACATTGTCAGAGATGTCTGGGCCCTGAATACTGATGGAGGGAAGCTT
Organism: Melopsittacus undulatus; assembly: GCF_012275295.1. Lineage (NCBI taxonomy): Eukaryota > Metazoa > Chordata > Aves > Psittaciformes > Psittaculidae > Melopsittacus > Melopsittacus undulatus. Next base: position 48,057,136 of record NC_047530.1, read on the forward strand.
AATTCTCCAGATGCAATTCTACCTGAAAAGATGCTTCTGTGTTCCTGGTTTGCCCAGTATCAACAGGCTTTTCTGTTATCTTCAGCATTGGTATGAGCCCTACTGTGAGGACTCCCCAGGGCATAATTTATTAGAAACCAGTATGCTGAATAAAGCAATTTTATGCAGTGATGGTGAGACAGTTTATTGTGGTTTTCTTGGAGATATTTTTTGTCAAGTCATCAAGCAGAGTGTTTGAAAGCTACACACTGTGTTTTGGTCACTCTCCTCAGGTGCTAAAATATGGAACAAGCATGTCCCCTGACTGGAGCCAGGACTGAAGTAGCTGTTTATTCTTGTCCTTGAAGCTCTTGCAAAACCATCCTTCCTGTTATGTGGGGTCCTGCAGCCCCGGAGATCTTCACTGCAACATAGTTCTGTCTGTACGGGCTTTTGGCACTTCCAGACAGCTCACTTTGGTAGTGGGCTGTGATTGCTCAAGAGGATTTCTGTGCTCCCATTGGTGTGAACCTTGTTTTTAAATGTTTTAACCATTTTTCTGAGGAGTGCCAGGTCCCTAATTTTGTACCTGTATTTGCCTGACCTCCTTTCAGAATGGAGCGTTATAGAAAAACTACTTTTTCTGGGAGCTTTTTGCAGAGTCTAGACTGGAAATCTGTTGCCAGTAAATGTGTTAGGGTGGGATTAGAAGTTTCAAAGCAGTAGTCTTCAGAACCTGTAGTAATGATACATGTAGTTCTGCCTGCAACGTGATGACAGCTTCTTACTTTCAACCTGCTTTGTGTAAAAAAGGAGCTTTAAATGTGGTTTTGCTTTCCAGTGCAAGCAGTTTCCATAACTGTCAAAGGTGTGTGCCTCTGAATAAGAAGTTATATGACACAAACAGCTTCTATTGTAGAGGAATACTCTTGTTGGAGTGTGTTCTACATACTGGGATGATATTTCTTGCCAGTGTGGAGCTGAAGAGGAGTGGGAAGGGATAACTTCAGAAAGTACAGCTATTGAGAAGAAAACACAGGTGCAGTTGTGTGGATCGCTCTTCCCTGTCATGGTACTGCAGAAGGGACACTAGGCCTGGCACTGTGGTTGTTGCAGGATAGTGTGGGTTCAGCATCCTTCCAGAGCAGGGGAAGAGATATTGTGACTTCGTTTCTGTTTATCCTGTGAGCTAAAGAGTAAATGTCAACTGTCTGACTGTCTCTTCCACCCTGAGAATAAGAGTGACACTGACAGCTTTGATGTGCAGTAACTACGTTGCTGTGATTTGTGTCCATGGCTTTAGGTTCTGATGCTTGTGGGGGCAGGGCTATGAAATTAGATCATGGCATTTAATATGACAGACACCTCCACGCACCTTATTAATGAAGCTATACCAACTGGGAAGAAAATGGGGAGGAAAAAGTCCGCTTTCATAATCCAGGTGACTTTTCACGGTGCTTGGGAGGCCTTTGCCCTCTTTGTCCTCAGGCAGGATATGAAGAAAAAAGGAATAGAAATGAGTAGTGGGTCAGATCTGTTTTTTTTATGAACATCCTAGTTTTCTAAACACTAAATTCTGTTTCTACTTCTTGGGAAGTCACCTTTATGTCTGGTGGGAGTTGACACAGTATAATGATGTTTAGCCACAAAATGGCCTTTTGCAAAATTGTAGCATCAATTTAAGAACTGAGAACCTATTTTAAGGTTTGTTGCTGGGTAACCCTTTGGGAGAATGAAAATCTATTTCTTGGCAGTGCTAGGTCTTGAACATGAATTTTTGAAAGTGCAACTTTGAAATCCCTGGGTACTTGATGAAAAGATCCAGAGATTCCAGGAAAGTGCTTTTTGTACTTTGATCCTCACATAAGATCTTCTTGTGAGGTTTTAGAAGGCTCTTGCTTGCATGCACAGAGGGAATGTGATGTTAGCTGGAGGATGTGTGGTCGGACTCCAGCTGAGTGCTCTGCCTAGTGAGAAGAGATTTGGGAGGAGGGGACACAGAGGAATGATTAGTTTAGATTGTGCTGTTCAGGATTCCATTAATACCCTGATGAAAGATACAAATTACTATGAGGAAGTTCAGCTGTGAAGTAGATACTTCATTCTTTCCCAAACTTTCCACTGAGGCTGAAGCTGTTTCCTAAGACTGTTACCCTCTGTTCTCCATATGAACTACTAGAATGTAGCTATTCTTATGAGTAGTATCCTAGATACTTCGTGTGGTTAAAGAAGTTTTTTCTAAAAAGGGAATAGAAAAGACAGGGGTGGATAAGGGGCAGAATAAAGGATGGCACTGAGGGCTGACACCATCTACACTGCGAAACTGAATGCAGCAAGCACCTTTGAACAGTCTTTGACTATAATTGTGTTGGCAATGGGAAGAAAGTTCTGATGGTGTCTGCACTTGATGGGATGTATCTGGTGAGAGGGAGTAACTGCTGTATGTGGAGCAAACTGTATGGGGGTGGAAAAGATTGGAAAAATGGAAAACTACCAAAAGTTCCAAAGGATTTGGGGAATTGTTATACTGCTTCTTGCCCTGGTAGCAATCTGCTGCCTGCTAAACGTAGCTCTGCAGTGTCTGTTGCCTTACCACTAAGATAGTGGTTTTTCTGCTATTCTCTTTCCCTAAAAGACTTCAAATCCCCAGTCATATAGAGGAGATGGGGAAACATACAAACAAAACCAGGAAAGCTCTGGGTGAAGGATATGTTTGCGTGTTTAGTATCAGAATGGCTTTGTAATACCTGCTGTAGATCCATAGGCTTCCTAAACAGTATATGTTCAAGGCACCATGTCTTCCTTGCAAACTTGACTCAAGTGATCAAGTCTTGGTTTGGAGCTCTTAAATTTCTGTTTATGTTGTTATCCCTGTAATGCTTGTTCTTCCTGATTAAATGTGTGTGCTGTTACGTGAAATTCTCTGTATTGGTGTGAAGAAGAGATTGGTTACAGAACAGTAACTGATAGCTTTAGTAAATGGACTCCTGGTTTTCCTCTGGAACTCTGTTTTGTGGTTTGGACACTAATCTATCAGCACCAAACTAACTTCCTTCCATGCTGTTTTCCCTCCCTAGTTCTCAGGAGTAAGACATCCATATCTGTTATATAAGGAGCCTTGCATACACAGCTGAGAGAGTTCCCAAGTGTTTCTCCCTGGGGGGCAACATTTCTGCTATTTTTAGCATGATTTCTTTGGGTTTTCCATTTCCTTTGTGTGAGAAAGTTCACTAACTGGCAAGAGGTTAAACCATGCAGTAAATGGATCTCAAAGATACATGGGAAGCTTTCACTCCACTACCAGGAAACCAGTAAGTGCTGTTGGGCATTTTTACCAAGGCCTCTGGTAGGCTGGGCCCCCCTGAGCAGCTGAAGAGACATCATGATTTAGCCTAGCATAGAGGTAGTACTTCTTGGAAATGATTGGTGAAGGGACACTGTCTGTGTCCTGTTCATTTTCACTGTGTCTGGGGTCTTCATTTGTGTTAACTGGTAAATGTCATCTAGCCGTAACACTTAGTGGTTTATTGCCTCTCTACTTGAACTACAACCCAGAGGGTGCAGTGGGAGAAATCTGAACATCTGCTGCAGAGAGAGAAAAATGCATTAACTGATGAATCATCTATTTAAATGAGGAGGGAGACTTTGCAGTTCAGGGAATTCACGGAGCATAGAGAGCTCCTGAATTCTATAGACGACATGGAGGTAAGGGTGAGTGTCTAGCAGTGGGATGTTGAATTAGCATAGGAAGTGTTCAGAGATAGACACAGTGGCTGAGAGTGGGCTGGAGTCAGTGGTCTGCACATCTGGCTTGACCTTCAGCTGCCTTTCTGGAAGGGCACAGGGCACCTGAAGGCTTTGTGCCATACCTACCAGCTTTGTGTGGATGTCTAGTGCCTCAGAACTAACTGAGCCCTGATTGACCCCTCTGTCTGGAGAGCCCCATGCAAAGAGGTGTTTCTTCAGCTCTGTGAGAAAGTGACTTGGGAACATGCATGGGGTCAGCTTTTAGGATATGGGGCATCCTGCTTGTTGGGGAATATTTTTTCTTGAAAGGGCCAGATGACTTGTTAGTGAGCTGCCTCTTCACAGAAATGGGGCTTGCTGAGTCAGTGTTCAGGCCCTGTAGATGACTGCTTGAAGCCAGGCTAGACTGGCAGAAGCTTAGTGGGGCCTGCAAAGGTGTGTGTAAGGCAGGTTCAGCAGTTGGATCTGTACAGGAAGGGAAATCTAGCTGCAGAAACTTTACCCCAGCAGCAGTAGTAACACTGAGGCCTTTGCTGGGAGAATATAGAGGAAAAGAATAGCATAGCCTCTGCCCTCCTCTGGTTTAGGCTTTTGATAGTGTAAGCACTCTTCCTGGGAAAAAAACCCAGATGCTTTTTAAAGGGGTATTTTTGTTTGCTAGGTTAGGACAATATTAGATGGGAGCACTGATACTGGGGAAGAGCCTGGGATTTGGATACTTGCTTCCTACCACATGCATCCATGTGATGATGTGGGAGGCAGATCTGGGTCCAGCTGTGCTAGTGTGAGGGCTCCCCAGGGTCTTCTCAGCATTCCTCTGAGCTCTGGCCCCAGCTCTGCAGAAGCTGGGAATGCTCATGAATTTTCCTCCGTTTGTGCTCAGTGGAGCACTTCATGTGGCATTCAGGCATGCTGCTACAGCTTCCTTTGCTGCATTCTTCCCTGAGGAGCTTCTGAAATGCTCTTTCTCTGTGTAAGGAACTTCTTGAAACTGCTTTGTTCTTGCATGGTTTGGGAAAGATTACATTGGTTTTTTTAGCTGATGGGCTATAACTTCTCCTACTGTATTGGTTGCTCTTGCTTAATGTTTCCCTTCCAAAGCCTGACTCAGAAGAAGGTGGTTGTGAAATCAGTGCCTACACTTATGTATTCTTGTTGTGGGTGTCAAAAACTTACGTATTGACCAGAGTAGTGGAAAGGGTTTTAATGTTCTAGTGGGTTGTGAACTATACATGAAGCAATCAAACCTTTAAACACTTACTTGTCTTTTGGGATAATCTGGCCCTCCCACCTCATCCAGTTTGTCAGAATTTCATAGAACTGAGCTATTATAACCATATTTTATAATGTAAAATTAACATTTCATTCTTATATGGTCTTCTGCCTCTCCCAGTGAAGACAAGAAGGTTCTGCAGCAGTTGAGATCAAATTTGAAAAGTTGCCTTGCTGGACAACAATTCAGACAAAAAGAAGCAAGTGCTGATGTAGCGGATACTGTTGTTATCCACTGCTGGTTTTACTTAACTGTCACGGAAATGTGTGAAAACTGTCCTTGCAGGTAAACCCAAACAAACAAACCCACCAAAAGACAACAACAAAACCACAGCTAACCACACCAGCTCTTTTATGGAACTAGGTAGATGAAAATTGTTGTCTGATGTGAAAGAATACTGGAGCTGAGCAGTTTTCTCATGCATGTTTGATGGAAGATAGCTGTGAGGAGGACCAGCAGGACTCTAGGAAGGAGGAGGCAAAACTGTAAGAAGCTGAAGAGTGACTTGAAATATCTCCAACTTGATGCTGTAAATGCTGGCTGGAAAGTGCATAGAACAATAAGCAACGAAAATGGTTTCATGTTGTTTCCTTGAATACCATAAGAATCAAAACAGGGTTTTGTAACAGCATCTGCAAATCAGCAGAGTTGAAAGGAAGAACCTGGCCTGCAACAGTCTCTTCTCAATAAGGTGGTATCCTGGACCCCAAGTTCTGGTTGGCAGGAAACTATATTATTATTATTCAGACTCAATCTGTCAAAGTCAAGAGTGATCCAGATAAAATGGTGTCATCAAGGTGTGATTCTGGGTACTTTATGCAACCAAAACTCAGTGAAGCATTTTCACACTGTTGTTACCCTGTTAAGTGTATGTTGCCCTGAGAAATACACTTGCTGGTTTAGCAAGAACTGCTCTGACATAACTGATGATACTGTGTAGATAAGATGTAGCTGAAGGAAGCCACTTGAGGTAGCTGAGCAAGTACATGCCTCTAAACAACTTAAGGAAATATTATAAATAATATAAGAACCCCCAGCTGGCACAAAAGGAGGCTTGTTGAGTTAAAATCAGACAGTAACACTGCAACATGGTAATATTGCATGTGTGTTTCTAGCTGGGTCATTGTCCTGTTTATGGCAATAAAAGTTGAAGTAAATTCCTGGCCAGAGACAGCTGCATAGAGGATCCACAGAGCTGTGAATTCCTGCATCTGCGTTGGCTTTCTTTGTCTCGAAAAAGGAGACACAAATATTAAAGCAGACAAATTAATCTGTAAAACTTAGTCACTGAAATTAATTACACTGGTGACGAGAACTCTTAAATTGTCATATTTAATCATTGTGAATATATAGTTTCAGGTGTGGAGAGCCCAGAGGCAGGCAGGAAGGCTCCCTGAAGATGGAAGCTGAGGCAGGGAGGCAAAACCGCAGATGAGCTGTTTAGCAGTGGAGCATGTCTTTAGGCCTGCGTCCCTTGTGCCTAGGCCTTAGTTGCACCACTAAACTGCAGTGTCTCCCACTTAAAAATTTCAGCCTCTGGTGTAAGGATCCATAACCTCCAAGTTGGTGATGGGATACTTTTTGGATTGGCTCTGTGACAGTACATAGGAGCTGGAGTTGTGTGTCTCCAAGGCTCTTGAGCATCTGTCAGACCAGCTATGCTCCAAAAACACCAGGAAAGGAGCAAAAGCAACTCCATAATAAAGTGCTATGAGAAGGTTTGCTTTCTTTGGTTTTTCTTAAGCCTTAACTTGGTGTATTAATCATTACAGAACAAAGAACGTGTCTAGGTTACTAGGGAATATAAATAAGAAGGAAAGAATACATACAGTCTTGTAGTTCTTGTTGCTAAAAAACAGCAAAGTGCAGATAAGCAGGACTAAAGATTCACAGCCCTAGAGGAGATATGTTTTCTTTCCTGAAGAGTTTTGGTTTGAAGTAGTTACCCTGTGGGGTTATGGGTTACATGTTTTATAATCTCTTTTTATGTCGAATGGAAGGAATGATATTTCATCTCCTCGTAAGTTTTTGTCATGCATCTAGGGCTACAGATGGGTCCTGTCTTGGCAGTTGCTACCTCTAACCTTTTTGTAATACGTGCTTTTTCAGCTGAGTATTTTGACTTGCCTGTGCTTTCATTCCAGTGACTATAGTGAAATTATCAAAGGACAAGTAGTATTTCAAAGGGCAAGAACTCCTTCTACACATCTTTTCTGAACAGTTTCTTGCCAGCTGTGGAGGGAGCTTGTTTTTGAACAGTTTTTCCCAATCCTGGCTTGTTACGGTTCAGCTTTGTTTTCCCTGTGGGTGCTGGGGATGAGCAGCTAGAAAGAAAGGAAGATTTCATGTTTGCTGCTAGGTATGCTTTTGACAATTTGCTACTTCACAGCCATTGAGTTGCTTAGAGCTGTTGGTAGGTACTGGGAAAATGGAAGTATGAAACAAATACTTTGAAGCTCTTACATCTGTATAGCAAGACAGTCTTCTCAAAGAAGGTGGCTGAAAATCTGATTTCTTTTGTACACTGTATCTGTAAAGATTATACTAAGTTGCCATTTCCTTCCCATGTGCCATTGGATCTGCAGCAGTGTCTGAGTGGGTGAAATGTGTGGGACTCAGCCTGTTCTGCCAGAACTGATGTTGTCTTCTGTGACTGGTAAATCAAGGTTGCAGCAACATCCCACTAGAACTTGATGCCTCTTGCTAGTCACGAAGCAAGATTACTGATAGCTTCACTGGCTTACCTCCCTTCTTTCTAAAAGACACTCCCAGTTGCATTCCCAGTAAGTAGAGAAGACCACATACTGAGTAGCTGTTAAGTTTCAGTGCAGGTTATGCAGGGTCCACCTTAGACACCACCTTTCCTAGTACTGCCTCACTAGCTCTTAAATTGCCTAACGCTGTTGAAATGTTAGGTGTGTTAGAAAAGTGTATCATAGCTAGCTCTTCTCAGTACAAGAAATGTCTTTACTTCGCTTTGAAGCTTAGTTCTTCAGCTGCCTATCTTGGAGCTTTTAAATTATTAGTCTGGATTGAGTCTGTATCAACTAATCGGTTCAAGAAAATGTAGCTGAGAATAGCTGAACTTGCAGCATAACTAGGAGTCTCTAAGACTTTGTGATCTCTGGGTTTGCCATGTGGAGTACTTCTGTCACTCTAGTGTAAGGAGCCTCCCACTTTGAATAGGATGACTTGAGGAGTGTTCAAGTGGGGCTATTTTTGTTTTCCTGATGGATTTTGCAGAGAAGTTGTTTGTGATGCTGAGATCCTGTAAAGCTGGTAGAAAAGATGAGTTAATATTTATGGCTAACCTAACTACATCTGGAGTGAAAATATGGAGTGTGCTTGAGAGGCTTTCCAGCAAGACAGGACTAATAACTCATTGCAGTTCTGCCCAGCCAGTGGTAAATTATCTGAATGCTTGTTCTGACAGGTCCCATGACAGAGATGAGTCATTCTTAAAGGATAAACAAATCTGCCCACATATTAGATATATTCAGTGGTCCTAAACAGAGCCAAAGGTCAGAAGAAAAATGTCATTACACGATGAAAAAGTGCTTTCCAGTGCATGTTGATGTAGCAGATTAAGGTTTCAAGATTGCTGTCCGTACCCACCTTTCCGTAGCAAAGCTGTCTATAGATGTACTGCAGAGGGAAACTTCAGTAACCTAGGGCAATGAGCTTCTCTTCTCAGTTTCCATGTAGATGAAGGTGGAACAATGTTTAGCACAAAGCCATCTCCTGTGTGCATGCCATTACTAGATCAGCCTTGGCCAAACTTCCAAATTAGTACTTTTTGGATAGGCTGAGTCAGAGGCAACAGCTGCTGCTGCTGAAAGGATGAAAAATTAATCAGCTGCAAGAGGCTCATTAGCGAATGAAGGAGGCCTACCAGGGCAGAGCTTTAAAGTGGCTCGGCTAATCACTTCAGTCACTGTGCACAGCTAAGAAGACAGGGCTCCTTTCTAAACTCTAAAACTCTTACTTTGGAGATACCCATGTCCCATCCCTCCTCCCTGCCTCTTGAATAGATATGTGACTCTGCAATAATTTGTGTCAAGTCTCAGGATAAACCATGGCAGAACTGGGGTTAGAAGGTAGGCACAAGCTGGCGTCTTAGGGAGGGGGAAGCCACTTGTTTGTGTAGGTTTGTGGTGTCTGCCAGAGTTCCACCTCACAGTAGAAGGAGAGCAATGGACTCCTACTGCTGCTAGCGTTACCAGAGCTTGAGTGGCTGTGCTGGAGCCTGCAACGGAGATGTATTTTGGGAAACTGCCATAAGAAGAACTTTTAAGGCCTTACCGGAAAAGGATTACTGTACTAAGATGAAGTTTAGGGAGTAGAAATATTTTGTAGTCATTTGTAAGTCTGAGGCACTGCTAAATTGCAGGCTTCTTGTCACTTGCTGGTAGAGATGAGTTTTGCTCTGCCATATACTGAAGGTGTATTTCCCCTGTGTCCTCATCTAATGTCAGCAGAGGGACTGTATTTATTTCAGTCAGGACTTACAAACCAGTCAGCACAAATCAGTCATCTCTGTCCTATCAAAACCTCATGTCCAAAATCAGCATGAGCATCTGATAGTTATGCTTTTTCCTATCGTGTCTTACTGTTTTTGTTGAAGAGCCAGATGCCTTCCTGAGACCAGAACCCAGAGTGTGTGTCAGGCTTTTACCCTAAATGACAGCCTTGGGGGATTACCATATCCAAATTGAAAACCCACCTAGCGTGGAAACAGCAGGGTAAATGCGCAGGTTACCTCTGAATTGAGACCAGTTTTTAGTTTTATAGGTTTCTGGAAAGAGGTGAGTAGGGACAAGATGAGCAGTCAGAGCTGTGTGAAGAGTGAAGTTGAAGTTTAAAATTAGCAGCAGTAATTGAGGACAGTGGATGTTAAATTTGAATTCAAATGCCACATTAATAACTTTTTTACTAACCTGCCTCTACAGAGTAGGTGCTGTAAGTTTCTGTGCAGATGCCTCTTTTTTTTCTTTTTTGTAAGAATATCAAATTATTTTGACAAGTTCTTGTTACCTTTTTAAATAGTCTCCTCGTTGCAATATAAAGGAAGATTTGGACTCTTTAAATTTCTTAATCAGAATTCCAAACTAAAACCCATATGCAACTTCCTTAGGAGAACCCTCTTAATATTTTTTCTGGGAGGTGGGAACCCACAGAACTGTCTGGGTGTAACTTACGACTGTGGGTTTGGGTTTCAAAACCAGAATCCAGGACCCTGCCGACTATACAAAGTGTTGTTACACACTTGCTTAATTTCCTTTTCCAAACACGTGGAAGTAATTATGGGGTGGTTGGAAGAAGGCACGGAGAGGCCAGAAACAGCCTTTGGAAACAAAGGCAAATGAAACATGTGCCGCTTGGAAAGCTGTGCTGTGCCCGCAGGGAGAGCAGGTTTCTGTATTAAACTGGTCAGCTGGTTTTTGTCCTTACTGGACCTGAGCAAGCTGCATGAGCTTCCACACACATCACCAGCAGCAATTATTGATTTACGTGCGTGTGCAACAATAAGATTGCTTTATCAGAAGATCTTAAAAACACTTCTGCAGTTGTTCCCCGTTTGTTTCCCCCTCCTCATAAATGTTTCCGGACTTAATTTATCCATCCTGGCTTTGTTTAAAAGCACCAGCTTTTTGTCTTACGATCTGGTGTTACCCTGATGTCCAGAATGCACGGTGCGGATGAGAGCTCTGCTGCAGCCAGCCCTGTGCTAACATAATGCAGAGCTAAGTCTGAGAAATTTGGCAGTGTTAGTCTTGGAGTTTGTCAGACTGAATCATTTGGGAATGTATCTGAGGGGAGTGCATTACAGGTAGACCTATTGCAGGGAAAATAATACAGTTGTCATAGTGAGTAGCACTCTTCTAGGGAGGCAAATCTGCTGCTGGAGTGCAGTTGTGTTTTGGTTGCTGCTTTCCATTACAGAAATCTTCCTGTCACCGATGCGGGTTTCTGTTACCCCTGTGTCTTGGTTTTCCCTGCCTAGCATGCAGAAGTCTGTGCTCCTGTTTTGGAGGCAAAAAGGAACACGAAAGGCATGAAATGTTGTGGGGTTTTTTCCTACAATTTCCGTGAGAAAGGGAGTTGTCCAACTGAAGCAAAGCTTTCCAAGGGGCACATCGGGAGAAGGACATTTGATATGAGACAATCTGTAGCGCTCTAGAAGCAGGACCCCTGGCAGCTTCATATAGCTTAAACATTTTGACTGTTGTAGAATGTAAATAAAATTTGCATTTTAGAGCAGGGTTTGATGCTAATGGTTTTCTTTTTAGGAGATAAGCCACTGGGGGGAAAAAAAAGCATATTTCTAATAGAAAGATAGACAAGACCCATAATTAATGTTGCACTAGCAGGCTTCCTCCATGGTTGGCTAATCACAGCTGAGTGGTAATAAGCATAGAGTTTTTTTAAATACTGTTGTAACATGTTAATTAAGATAATTCGGCTCCATGTGTCTCTCGAGTTACCAGATGGCGACTGCATTGGTGGAAGGCTGCAATTAGAGTCTTTTCTTTCTTGCTTTTTCTTCCCCCTGCCCTTAAGGAAAAAAAACCCGAGGCAGCTTTGGTGTGTAGGGGATGGCTGTGTGAGGGGTGCCTGTTACTGTACACAGTGTGCTTGTGTCTAATTATATAAATGCACTGCTATATGATTATATATACAAATCTCTCTGCTTTGGTTTCTTCTCATTTACCCACATTATGGCATAAAGAAAAATAAGCCTCCTCTTCAGGGTATGCCCTTGCTAGGGAAACCGCAATTTCGTCATAAAGGCTCCAGTCCTGCTCAGTTTGTTCTGTCAGTGACTTCAGAGTAAGCAGCATCTGGAGCCAGGAAAGACAGAGAGCTTATTTTTCGGTGGACTTTGGCCCCTGGTTAATACACAGAACCCAAAAGAGGGTTATGTTTTGCAGTGTGTTTTTCAGGAAGGCTTAAAATATTTTAGGGGCAGGGTTGGTGAGAAGTGTGTGTGCTCACAATGGAGGCCTTTTGTTGACTTCTGCCTCCTGTAAGTAAAATATAAAGAGGTCCTTTAGCCTCAGCTGTTGTGCCTGGGCCCCGGCAGCAGCTGCTGTCTCAGGTTTGTCCCTATGGGAAATCACCCGTCTGCTCATGGGCTAGAGAAAGCCAGAGTGCTGTAAAGGAGAAGGTTCAAAATCTGTTCTCTGGTTCCAGTCCCCATCTCCACCCAGAAATTATAGACCAGTGGAAAACCTGGGCATCTGGTAGTCTGTCTTCTATGGTGTGAATGCTGTCTCCGGCTAGAAACACACTGAATTCTCAACTCCTTCCAGCTGGCAGAGGACAGCTTCAGTCTGGGTCCCTTTTCAGATGTTGTATCTGCAGCTACTCTTTTTTGCATAGTTAAAACACATGGGTTAGCACACTTGTGAGCAATAGGCAAAATCCCACTAACACCTCGACCTATCTGGAAAAGAAGCAGAGCATGCTTCACCTCCATTGGGAAAGATCTACCTACCCTGTAGGGAGAAGGCTTTATAATATCTGTGGGTGACGTTGGAATTTAGTTATGTGAGCTAAAAAATGTCCCCCCAGATGTCCCTAAGGATGCTGGGAGAGGGTAGAATCTCAAATATAATTCCCAGAGCAAGCCATTACTGTGCTTTCCAGAGCCAGCCTGCCAGGAGAAACCCCAGTCTAAAGCATGTGGCTCTTAGTGTTCAGCACAGACCTGCTGTTACACGCAGTGACATTTATCTGTGGAATACTTGATGAGCCATTTCCTAGCCTGACACTGGAATTAATCCAAATGCTCAGCTGAGGAGAACAATGCAGAAGCAGAGGGTGCATAGTGGGAAGCTGCTGTGCTGAAAGCTGTTGATTTCATCCAGGCAAACATCACTGGTTGGAAACCTGAAGGTATTTAGCACTCAGAAATGAAGCTGGCATTCTTACTAGTTGGAGCATGTGGATGGAGGTGACTGATTTTGCATTTAGCACTTGTGCTTCTATCACTACAGTGCATCCCCTTGTCATTGCTTCGTCAACAGGGAGGAAGGAAGGTGTGGGTGAGGAAGAGGCAGTACTGTTGATGAGAGCCTATCTGGTTCTTTTTGTGTTTAGACCAGCTGTCTGGGAAGTGATTTTTGCTTTGGAAAAAGATGGTGTTTAGTTGACGTAGCTAGTCTAAAAAGGGCATGGAATGGTAACAGACTTGCTTCTTACTAAAACCAAACTGCTGCTGAGGGAGGATGGGCATCCAAAAGTGTTTTTTGCTGGATATAGGCTGGCTTGTGTGCACAAGGGAAGAGAGGAGAAACAAGGATGTTGCCTGTCTAGATTTCACACTGAAAACTAAGCTACCTAGTCTTCTCCCCCCCAGTCATCTCCTGCTTTGCAGCAGAAGCCTCAAGCCAAATGCCAGTTCTGCCTCAGGCAGAAGGAAATGTTATGTGTGACTTAAGACCCTGGTTTAAGAGGAAAAAAATCCTGACCCAAAAAGGAGCTTGTGGTATTGTTTTTGTTCTGCTGTCAGGATGTCACCGCAGAAAAGCAGCTAACTTGGATGGTGAATTTCCTGTCTGTTAGTTGGGAAGGGTCTATAGAACACGTTCTTGCTGTTGAAAATGGTATGTATGCCAGCTGTATGCATGCCTTTAGTTTTGGTGCTGCTTTTCTGTTTTTTTTTTCTTGCAGTAGGTATATCGTGGGGTTTTAAGTTCATCATATGCTAGGTAGGGATCTGTCCTTCCCTAACAAATGTGATGGGGTTTGAGATGACCATTTCTCTAGGAGGAAAAACTATGTTTAAAACTGCCCCCCCAGACGTTACTTGCATAGAAACTTGGACAGTGTGTTCTATTAGGTGTAAGCTGGCGCACTGTGGTCTATCTGCAGCACTGAGAGCCTGATGTGTTGTCTTTGTTGCTCAAGAAGCTGCTAAGTCAGCTTGGCAACTTTGGCTGGTTACCCTGATGCTGTGGCTAGGGATGGTAGTGGCACCATTATCTGACTGGGACACATTCATGCTTCCCTGCCTGCTGGTGACAGAGGTTGGGAGTATATCCAATAAATAGAAGGGATTCAAGAACTGGGCCAAGGGAGGGGTAAATTGCTTCCTTATTGGTTTATTAAATGATCAGGTTAGTGGAGAGGTTGGGTAGTGCCCTGCTGACAAGAACTGAAACTCTGCAAAGAGAAAAAAACAGGTCTCTTTTTCTCTTAGTGAAGGTGGCCAGAGCTCTTGCTAGCAAAATTCATTCAGTTGCTTTATTTCCATGAAGGAAATAGTGTGGCCTCTAGTCCTAGACAATTTAACCGGTTGCTTTGTGTTCACAAAGATGTTTGCTTATCAGGCAGGACATGCTGCCATGAAACAATCATGACAGGTTTAACTAGACAACCCAGGGGAATGTTTGCCTTGTTAGATCAGGAGGGTGGACTTTGTTTGTAGGATGTTTTTCCTCTGTGAGCCTTGATAACGTCAGTTACATGGACTACATCTTGTAGATGAGGAAAGAGAAGTACTGAGCTTAGGATCTTCCATTTCCAGTCTTCACATCCCACAAAAGTTGCAGTTGTCTAAAAAGTCAGGAGATGTTAACATATCCAAACAGGATGCACATTTGGGGGATTCAGTGAAGGAGACATTGTTTACCAGGATTGCCTTCAGAATGTTTCAGCACTGACATGTAGGATTCCTCTGACGCTGCTCTGAGGATGATCAAACATGCTAGAGCACTCACAGAAGTCAGTGATGAATTTACCTGAGGCTCAGTCCAGCTTCCTCTTGTAGTTGCTGGGATTTGAGCCTGACTCATATAAACAGCAGCCCTGATTTGTCAGAACTGTTCTCATCCTAGCTATAGTGACCTTTGCACCTTGCTGTGGAGAAGTAGAAGAAATGGTTCTGGCCAATAAGTGCAAAACATCCCTTTGTTAAGCAATATTGTACCCATCTGTCTGCCCACTAGAGGTGAGCAATGCAGTGGTTTGTGCTCCCCAGTTACAAACCTAGAGTTGCTCACTCTAGCAGTGATGATCTTGTCTGTTCTTGTTGTCTTGTTCTGGGTTGGTTTCTTTTTCCTTAAAAGAATGCATTCAGTTAAGGAGGATTTGGTTTTCATTTCTGTGTGGTCAGACTAACCAGCAAAAGAGGTAAGTGAAACACAGGTCAGATGCTTGGTGCAGGAAAAAGGGATGTGAGGCCCCTGCTAGGATCTGGGAGTCTTACTGGTTGAAGAAAGAAACAGTACCAAGCAAAACAAGACTGTAGAGAGGTGTGTGTCAGTCACCTCTTGTAGGGTGTTGCGCCCATGCGTAGGTCACTGCTAGGGAGTTTTTATAGTTCTGTGGCCATTATCCAGTCAGACTGTTTTAATCTTACATTGTACATGTAAGTGAAGTGTGTTGTACTTGGTCCTTGCCACAACAGATATGTCCTGCTTGGACTTTGGAAATCATCTGCTTGTCTGGGAATTTCACTCTCGGAGATCAAGGTTCAGCTGTGCTCCTGTGGTTTGTGTTCTGAGTATACAAACCCTCGCTTTTATGTCAGCACACAATATACCACATGCTTCCATCTGTGGTATTATCTGTGACCATGGCTTGGGTTTGTGTCATTTTTACATTATGACAGAAATGTTTTGTAGCTCTTTAGCAGGTCAGTGTTCAGTTCTGCAGCTCAGCTTCAGCTCAGCCAGCACATGGAAGGTCCATTTCATCCTTTGGTGATTAGGTTAATCAGTTTGGCCAACTGACATCTCTTTCCATCTCTAAAAGAAGCCATGTTCCAACCCTCCACAGCTGTCTGTGAATCTGGTAGAAGAAAAAGCAAGTGGACAGTATTTTCTCATAGACACAGAATGATATGATGGGAAACCAGGTGTAGGTATATACTGTCTTAAAAGTTTCTCATTTGTGTATAAAAACAGTCTATATATTAAATACTTAGTGTTTTAGAATGGCACTTGCAGAAACCCCAGTACATAACTTTATTTCTGCCTGTCAATGTGGAAATGACACTTTCCTTACCTCTGAACGGAGTTCAAAATGTTTGGACTTCTCGTCAGTTGTTATCTCCTTCCTGTTTTCCAGCAGTGTATGCTGGCAGAGAACCAGCTCTCTCAGGAGCAGTCATGAACATCAGTACCATAGAAATGGGGCCTTTGGGAGTAGAGTTTTTCTCCTGTTGTGCTCAGTGCTGCAGTGTTCAAAACCACTGTTTTGGTGCGTCCTCAAATCATAATGATTCAGAATGCAAGCGTAGGATGTTGGTAACCCCCTAGGAAGCTGATAAATTCCATATCTTGTCTCTCTTTCTCTTCCCTACCTGGTGTGAACATTTGTTTTAAGATGTCTCATAAGCTCTGGGATGCTTCCAAGAACATGAGTTTCAGGGAGGGAGTTGATGAAATTCTTGCATGTTTCTTTGTATTTCAAATATAACTCTGTGCCATTGTGAGTCTGGGATGAGGCTATTGAGAAGGGGGTTGATTGTTACAGTCTCATGAAACACCAGCAAAACTTATGCCCTGAGCTGCAAACTTGTGGCATAAGCTTTGCTGTTGTTTTATGAGATAAATGGTAGTGCAGATTCAAACTACCTGTTCTTCTGTTAGCCCCATTTTAGAGTATATGTAGGGAGGCAATTGAAGAAACTCATTATGGAGTATGTGAAAGCTGAGGGTGCTGAAAACTTAAGAACCGGTCACTGCTGTGGAATGCTGCATTGTCTGTTCTGAACTTCCTGGGTGCCTGTGTTACAGTGAGATGGGACTTGGTTTGCAGAGGTGCTGAGCTCTGTCCGCGATACCAAGGAAGGAGAGCTTGGTCCAGCAGCAAGCAGAGGTATTTATTTGACTTCCTCAGGTTTTTGGGCACCACCAGTTCATCTTACCTACCTAATTGCCCTTGCCTGGGCTACCTCCAACAATCTTTAAGGCCATCAGCACTGTCTAATAGCCCCCTCCAAAGCTGCAGGCTCTGAGATGCTCTGTTCCCCTCAGAGTGCCTTGCAAAGAACAGTTCACAAGGTCTTCCAAGGAAGCTGGGGTTGCCCAGAGATGTTCAGTCAGGTTGAGGGTGGAGGGTGTTGGTGTTTTGGCTGCCTGATCCAGATCTTTCCCTCAGCACATAAACAGTGTTCTTCCATCACTGTGAAAGTGATGTTTTAAAATACTTGTGACTCTCTTGGATGCTGTGAAGACAAATGAGCTAAAAGGGGGGGAGGGATGGGGGGGGAGGAGGCAGGAGGAAGGGCGAGGTGGCTAATTCTGCAATCTCTTCCCTGTGAAGAGGATGAATCAGGGATAACTGAACACACTTATCAGCTGCTTCTCTCCTTTTGTGTGCCAAGTGCAGCTGAGGAGAAAACCAGTCTGCAGTTGGGTAGCTGCAAGCCCTTGAGTGAGGAGGCCAAGCCAGGGTTCTGTAAGTGACTGATGTGGTATTTATAACTCATCAGTGTAGGTGGCACTTTACAACAGAAGGGGAACCAAACAGTGAGCTGCCGCCTGGTCCAAAAGAGCTCCTGGCACAGTGGTCACAATCAGGAGAAGGGGCAACAGCAGGAACAAGCTTTGTTTGCTGCAGTCAGTCAGAAAGATGCTGTGTGTGGCTCACAAGCAATTCCAGGCATCTTGTTTGGCATAAAAAGGTGTAAGGAGGTTGTCCCCTCTGCACTTGAGTTTTGTTTGCTGCTGTGGCAGGAATAGCTTTTCCCCAAGGCTGTCCCCCATTGCCTAGACAGGTTCACATTAAATTGCTGAGATTTCTGGTGCTCCAATGGCTCCTTGCTATTTAGCAAGAAACCCTTCTGGGCTGCAGATGAAGCAGGGTATACGTCTATGTGCCTGAAAGTGAAATGTGCCTTGAATCTGTCTCTTCAGCTGATCCCAGCTGACCCTAAGTGTTGGACAGGCTTAAAGAGAAAACAAGTTTTAGCTTCACAAGGCAAAGGGTTAAAATGCTGGTTACAAAATGGGAAATTATTGCAGCAAGGAAAAATAAAGAAACAGAAGAGGCAACAGTTAATACTTGGGAGGCATGGAACAGTGGCTTCTCTGAAGCTTATTGAAGAATAAATCTCCTCAAGAACAAAGTCGTCTTGAAGAGCTGGTGCTTAGACCCCTGTTAACCTCTTCTCTCAAGAAGTAAATTGAATTGCTGTTACAAAGCTGGCAGACCTCATACCAGAGGGCTTTTGGCTTTGCTCAGCACTTCATCTCGGGATTTACTGGCATTTACAAGGCAGTACCTATGATGCATTCACACATGGGATTAGGTTCAAGGGTCACCTCCACTGCAGCAGTGTAGCGAAATTTTCCACAGTAAGCTTAGAGCTTTTCCAAAATCCAGTTACTTGAACTTCGCCCAGCTGTTCCAACAGTAAGTGGGACACTTAGAGGCAGAAGGTGGGAATGCGTGCTCTAGGGTTTACGGGCAGGCCTGGATCAGCCCGCTGTGATGGAATAGGGTGGGTGGGTTAGCTGGTTTTCTGTGCTGTGAGATCTTTCAAGAGAGATCTTTGCAGTATTTTTGTATGTGAAGTTTGGGAAGCCAATGTGGATTTAAAGGGGAAAATCTGGATTTCTCCCTCATTCAGCCCCAACAGATACAGTGTTGGGGCTGTTCTGCAGGGTCACTGTGACCTGCCAAAGGAGAGGAGTTCTACGCAATATGAATATCCTGTGTTCAGTGCAGTTCCCTCATTGTGGTTTGTTGTTTTTATTCGAATGGCTATCAAAAATTCTACAGGAAAATTTCTGGCATGTGCTGTGTCTATACCATTAGTCAGCACAGGGAGATGCAAGGAGAACTGTAAAGTGCCTCCAGCGTTCCAGACTTCACATAGGTAAACAGAGGGGCTTTTAGAAATGCCTTTGTCATATAACTAGTTCCTTTTAAAATCGACTAGAATATTTATTCCTACTGCAGCAGAGCTTTGTTTCCCATACTGTTGGTGGTTATCTGTGGAAAACAGCTGAAATCAGTGTGGCTTCCAGGGTGCCTTATGGCAATGTCTCTACCTTGATATTGTACCCATAGCATAATGAAATGTTTGCTTTCTTTGCTTGTTTCAGTAAGAGGTCTCACACTTTTTTCCTTGTCAGGCTAATAGGAAAGCCTGATCGTTGAGGATTGTGTTTCCCCTGAGTTGTGGGGAAAAGATACTGCCAAAGATTTTTCTGCACCTCTTTCATGTGGAATCTCTACTGTGTCACTGTAACAATATAACCAGTTAGATGACTGCCAACTAGATCGTACTACTGGGATAACATGCAGTATTTAGCAATCACAGAAGACATCAGAGGTGAAACTCAGCAGTGTTCTATTCCATCGTGTAACAGTCTTTCCTCTTGGTTTTGGTAGCTTCTTGATTTAGTGGGTGTTCATAGGTGGAAGTCTGCCTATGTGCCTTATCTGTTGTGTGTCAGATGTCTTTCTCTGAGATATCCTTCATGATGCTTTCTCTTTTCTCTAGATTGTCCCCAGCCACCACAGCCTGAGAATGGAGGCTATAAGTGCCACCCTAGCCCCTGCAACAACCCTCTGACATCAGGCAGTGTCATTGAGTATCTCTGCGTCGAAGGCTACATGCTGAAAGGAGATTATAAATACTTGACCTGCAAGAATGGAGAGTGGAACCCAGCCATGGAAGTCAGCTGCAGGCTCAGTCCGGGTGAGTGCTCCCTGACTCCAGTGGAACAGTTAGAATTGCCCTTGCATTGGCTTTTCAGATTACCCTTAAATACTGCATCAGTGTGATGCTGAGGAAGACCATACAGGTGCCTCTCATTACTCCAGCAATTGTATAAATGGGGTTCATAATCACAGCTCTTCATTAAAAACATCTCTTCTTTTAAGAGCACATGAGATGCAGGCGCAGAGTCCCTAACACAAGGAGATAACCCATGGAAAGGAGTGTAAAGGAGGCAACTTGTTACTTAGGTAGAGCCTCTTATTTTGACATCCCAGAAGTGACAGAGGCCTGAACTGAGGCATTGTCCCTGCTGTCTGGTTTTGCTTCTGATGACAGCACGTTTCCCTCTGTGGTATACCTGTATGTCCACATGTGTGCAAGTGCATGTGTGAGTATGTAGAGCCAATTTTCCATGCAGACAGGTTAAGTAACTGTTGGCCTCTTTTGATAAAGAGCTCGATGGTGCTGCTTTTCACTGTACTGGCAGGAAAGGACACTGCTGACATGGTTTCTGCTTCTCTCCAAATGGAAGTGGACAGCTTTGTTTTGTGGGTGTCTCTCAGCTGAACAGGAGTTCTTCCATCAAAGCAAGAAAGTAAAAAGGTTTGCAGGAAAACGTTCATCATACAGCTCTTAGTTTGTCTACAGCTTTTCTGGTTTTAAAAGCATGCATACTGCATAAAGAGAGAACTGCCTTCCCTCTTCAAGTTTGGCTTGTTGATGGAGTCCTACTGCTCAGTCATCCTGAATCAGCAGTGTGCACTCCAGGATGAAGTCCAGTAATCCATAAAGCAAAATGTGTTAGCTTAATCAGAAGGAAACAGGAAAGTACCTTCTTCAAGCTCTTTATGGAGCTCACGGCATACCTACGATCTGTGGAACATCCTGTCCTGTCCCGTCCCAAAGACACTGTCTTCTCAGTGTCTCTGTCACAGCCACTCCTATAGCCCCTTCCTGTGATGTATGAGGAAGGGAACTGGGAGTTTAGCTGGCAGCGACCAGATCCTGAAGAGGCTTTTCAAATCAGCATAAGCTTCCTTTCCATGGTGGTTCCTTTCCTCTTGCTACACCCAGGCTAGAGAACAAAGCTCTGCTACTGCAGGTAGTGTTCCGTGGGTGGCATTCCTGCCTGGTGGCACTTGATCTACATCAAAGCTGAAAGGATTGTGTTGTGATGAGCAGAATCTCATCCTCATCAGATCCTCAGATTTCTTTAGCATTCTGAACAGTCAGTGGTCTTAATCAAACATACAGAGCTTCAGATGTCTGACCCAGGGAAAAAGCCACTGCTTTCACAGTACAGGCTTTGAACAGCTGGTCAGCTGATGTTTAACTAGCTGATCTCTTTCACAGGGCTAGAAGCAGGATAAGATCAGGAGACAGTAATGAGAAAGACATGGTTGGTAATGGCTAAGATCCTACCTGCTCTTTGTAGAGTAAATGAAATTCCTAGCAGTTACCAGATGTTTTGTGTAGCTCTGAGCCTGTCAGGCCCATAGCCTTTAGACAGTTTATTGTATGAGTTAGCATCCTGTTGGAATATGAGATGGTGAATGTGCTGGAGTGTACCCTGGATAATGAGCAGTTTTACAGCATCATGTACGGATGCTGAAAATTGAGCACTCTTTTTTGCCCACCCTCTTTCCTGTCAGCATACTCGGAGAGCCCTTAGTAGTGCCAAAAATGGAGATCCTTACTCAAACCTATTTGCCATAGAGAAAAATGTACCAGATATTGGGGTTTTTTGGTTTTGGGGTTGGTTTTGTTTGGTTGTTTTGTTTTGTGGTTTTGTTGTGGTTGGTTTAGTTTGGATTTTTAACCTGCTAAGAGATCAAGCTACTTCTGAAAAATTTCAGGAAAACAAGTTCAAAATAACCAGTACGTTGGACCTCCAGCTTATATGCCTGTTCTGGGCATAGATTTCAGGCTGGAGGCTTAAAACCAGTGGTGTTCCAGCTTTTTTCTTCTGTTTGCATGCTGCTCTTTCCCTCATCCCTACGTGCATGTGTGTCCTGCATCCCCATGCAATTTGAGACCTGTGCTCCCAAAGAATTTTTTGAATGCAGCAAAAAAGAATTGCATACATGGGAATGTCTCTAATGTGAAATACACAATAGTGTTTGCCAATGGAGAGGTGAGGTTTTTCAGATCTCTACCAAAGACATAAATTAGCAACAGAGGCAACACATATACAGGTAGCTATTTGCTCTAGGGAGGTGAAAGAGCTAGTGTTGCATTCTAGGCATGATATGCAGTGTTCAGCAATACCAGCTGCAGGCCTTTCTCTCTTCACACTCAATTTATTCCTGTCTTGCAATGGCCCTTTAAAAGCCAGATTGTTTCCCATACAGTCACAGAGCTCAGCTAAGGAAAGTTAGGAGTGATGTGAACAGGGCACATGTATCTAACACTGAAAACTCTGCATCCTGAAGCAACAGCTGTCTTCCCTCTCTGTTCCTGGCATATGTTTGTGTGAGAGAGGAACTGAATACTTGCTGTGTCCTAAATGTACCCACCCAGGTGACTTCCACCCCTTCCTTTGGGAGGCTGTTCCTTTAGCCAAGAAAACCCATTATTTGGAACATTTTCTATTGTTTGGCCTAAAATATCCTGCTTATTGTGCTAGACAATTATTGGCCTTGCTGGTGACATAGGACATCTTTAAGCTTTTGCTCAGCCAGATCTGTATGTAACATGACCCTTACCACCATCTATCAGTTCCCATGTCCTGCTTGCACTGCTTTTCTGTTTGCCTTGTGTTTTTTTCCAAAGGATGCTTCTATGTGCATGTTCTATTTTAAGTTCCATGTATAGCTGTTGTAGAGATGTCAGCTTGGGCTCTGAACTGTCCTGTATGAGAGAGCTGGTATGCCCTGACTGTATGGGGAGCTTGGGTTCCTCACATATGTGCCCAAGTGTAATTCCTGAGACTAGGCAATGTGGATGTTTTTTCTTTCTTATGACAGTGATTTCAAGGAGTGGATCATTTTACCTTGTGTTCCTCTTGGTTTTGTAGAAAAGGACTCTCCTCCAACAATTGGAGTACCCACGCTGTCCATAGTAGCCTCCACAGCAAGCTCTGTTGCCCTGATTCTGCTCTTGGTTGTGCTGTTTGTTTTGCTGCAGCCAAAGCTGAAGTCATTCCATCATAGCAGGTAAGTGTACGCATTAAGGTACTTGGTTTAGACATCCATTTTGGAGCAACTTACCTACTCTCAGTGGCACCTCTGCCCCATGGCCCAGCAGTAGTCTGAAATGGTGATCTGTGATACCCAGCTGCAGGCCCCATTCAGACATGCATCTGATGAGTAAAGAAACCTCTTTACTTTTTTTCCTTGGCTCTGAATGTGAAAAGCTATGTTCACTACTAAACTGGCTATAGGTAATCTCCTGTGCCTTGTAGCCTTGGATAGCTACCAAAGTATGTGTCTGGGTATATATATGCATCTCCCCCAGTCTCTTTGTGAGATCCTATGGACATGAATGCAGGCAGTACTGCTGATTAGCATGCAAATCTGCCATTGTTCCCCACTGTGGGAGGAGAAACCTGTCCTGGGTTTGTGGATGGGAGGAAGGACCCAGCCATAACACTGCTGCTGGCTGAGGTCAGCAAAGCCACTGTGGACTCTCTCTTCTGAACCAGCTACTAGTGCTCCTTAAAGAAGAGCAGGCATGGCTGTCCAGAAGTGGAGCCTGTCCTTTTCTGAGGAACTCCAAACCACTGGAAAAGAAAGATTCAGTCTCAGGAATCTGGCCTAGATTATTTGTGAGCCTAGGCTGTTCACACTGTGCCAGTTTAAGAGCTGCCCCACCAGAGGTTGTGTTGCCAGCAGCAAAGGTGGCAGAAAAGGCAGTGCTGGGTGTTGCAGAGTGTATTAGTGTAACAAGCTGAAATCAGCAGTGGTCAGAGCTTGTTTTTTATCTGCTGACAGCAGAGGGCTCTGAATCATGATCTTTGTCAGATTTAGCTGGAGGCAGGTGAGGTGGGAAGCATTGTAACCTTTTTCAGCTCTTGTTGCTAAATCCATCAGGCACTGTGAATTACAGCCCCTGTTCATGTTTATGGCAATTCACAGTAGGGCTGCAAGGCTATGCTTGCTTGACTTTGTTAAACCACCATTCATGTTTTTGTCCTCCCGTAAATAAGTCAGTGGTGAGCATTAGAGTTCTGCTGAGGGAGGTTCCTGGAGTTCATGGTAACATATTAAAATATAAATACTCAACTTGATTTCTCCTCCTTCTCCTCCCCCCTTTTGTTTCTTTTTTTTTAAGGCGAGACCAAGGTGTGTCTGGAGATCAGGTCTCCATCATGGTGGATGGTGTCCAAGTGGCCTTGCCATCCTATGAAGAAGCGGTGTATGGCAGCACAGGGAACTGCATTCCACCCTCGGACTCCCGAGTGCAGATTGTGCTCTCGGAGGGAGCTGGTCAGAATGGAGCCAGAGAAATGCAACAGCAGGACCAAGGGGCTCACAATAGCATTGAAAGAGAAGACGAAGCCCCTGGACATTCTGGACTGTGTGAGGCCAGTGGCTCTCAGCGCTCTGAAACTGTTCTTGTGCATCAGGCTGCTACCTCTTCCTGGGTAGCTGGCATGGCTAGCAGTAGACCTATACGCAAAGAGGTCCAAGATTCAGAAAGCAGTGACATACAGAGCCTTTTATCACTCACTTCCTCTGAGGAATACACAGATGGTATGTAACTTGGGCAGCGAGCACTGAATGAGACCCTTGTAAAAGCAGGTCCTGCAGTTGACAACCTAGAATGAAAATGGCAAGGAATGCTGCTAATGCAGGAAAAGGAGAAGCTTTTGAAAAGAGATGTCCCAGACTCTATGGCATGTTTCACAACTTATATATGCAAGCAGTGTTTTGATACCTTCTTCTGAAGTATGTGGCACTCAGACTGGAAGCCCAGGGTAGCCTACAAAGACTGTTGAGGTTCTTCTATTCACTCTTGTTGCCTTAGCAAAGTATTTGCAGAGAAATGCCAACATCACAGTGCAAATGCAGTAAAATAGCTGTGTTTGTGCAAAACAAGTTGGTGAGAGTGGGAGGTTATGCTTAGAATACACAATACCCACCCTTTGTGATGTTTGGGCTTCTTAATTTTTAGACTGTTTAAGTAAACAGCTTACTGCCATGGTACATACAGTCCTGCAGCCATGGCATGTGAGAAGATCCAAAAGGGATGTGCTTGAACGTGCTGTAAGGGCAGAGGGGCAAGTCTGTTAAACAGCCAGTGCATCTTGCATTCTCCACTTCTGTTCTGCCCTGAAGCAGTGGCTTTACAGTGCCAGAGATGACATGAAGCTGCAGCTTAAGGTTGCTTTTACAGAATGCTTGTCTTAGGCAAGAAGTGTAACTGGCTTGTAGGTAGCTCAGGGTAGAGTTTCTCCTTTCCATAGCGTCAAGCCCTACACCCATAGTAATGCCATGCAGAACCCTTGCAGTAAAAACAGTTAAAGGGGATTTCTGCTAAAGGTCGAATAGCAACATGTCCTGAGCTAGGCATTAAACCTCAAGCACTTGAACAGCAGAAATCCAGGAGTGAAGCTTAACAAAACAAGTCCATAGTGTAGAAATTAGAGGATGTTGCCTCTGCACTGTGTCATTTTTATCACTGCCTGAAAACATGTATTGCGTCTCCGGCTTGTTGTAGAGCAGCGGATTGCCCCTTGCAGCAGGAGACTGTAAAGCTTGTGCTTATGGCTCAAGGATGAAGAAGATGAAGCTACTGGATGAGGTTGCATTTTTTTTCGAGTTAGATAAGGGCAAGTGTGTTTCTTGTATTTCCAACCATCCCTATCACAGTCAGAAACATGCCTTGGACATTTTGAGGAACTAAAAAGATTTTTGAGGTTATGGGAAAGAAGGAAACTGTCATTCCCGAGGGAAATTATTATCTTCCTCTAAACAACACTGGTGAGGCTTTATTGGGAATACTGCATATTGCTGTGGGACCCCCAGTTCAAGAGAGATGTGGAGAAACTCGGCAGGCTCTGTTGGAGGCCTGCCAAGATAGACAGGGGCTTGTGAGGAGTGACTGAAGGAGCTGGGCTCCTTTGCTCTGGTGAAGAAGCAGCTAAGGGCCAAGCCAACAGTTACTTTTCAGGGAGGTGAAAAGACTGTGGAGCCAAACTCTTCTCAGCCAGTTGATGTAACATGGGACAGTGGCCACAGGCTGTAGTTTGACAGATTCAGGTGGGCTTTAGGAAAACATTTTGTGCTAGGAGAGTAGTGCAGGACCCAGGTGGGCACCCAGAGACATGATGGAGCTTGCTGTCATTTAAGATATTTCAAGGCTGGAGCTGGCAGGGGCAGGTTGAGGCAGTCCTCCAGAGGTCCCTTCTGCTGTGGTATGTTGACAGGAAGACTGTATTATCACGAGCCTTTCTTGCTTTCAACAGTAGTTTTTCTGTTGTCATTGAACTGCAGAAGTTTGACTCCTTTTTCTTTTTCTCTCCCCACCATTCAGATATTCCCTTATTGAAGGAAGCATGAGGCCTGCTGTATTTGTCTAGCCTTCTCCTCTTGGATTTCTTCCTCTTCCCTTCCCCCTGCCTTCAGGACAGAAGCACTCTGTGCAGCCTTCCCCGTCCTTGTGAGCTGTGCCCTGGATACCTCCAAGCAGAGACGCCCTCAGCTGAAGATCCAAAGGATGTCGCCAGGTTGCCTCCTGGATGCACCAGTGGAGTTGGTGCAGTGCTGGCTTCCCCATTCCATCAGCATCAGGGGCTCAAGGAACAGAGTGGATTTGAGCTCTCCTCTTCCCCAGCCAGATGTTTGACAGCAGTCTCTGAAGAGCTGCTCTTTTCTTGTGCCTTTCTCCTCCTCACACCGGCTTGTTGCAGCTTATCAGCCTCTCTAGCCCTTCCGCTGCCCAGAGAGCAGTGGCTAAAGCCGCTTGCTCACTGGGTGCAGACAGTTTATATATACGTACATATGTTATATAGGCTCTTCTTCTGGCATCCTCTTTGTGATAGGGCAGGACAGAATGCCTCACTGGGACTGAAGCTGGGCTCGGGAGGGATCCCAGTTAAGGGGCAGCTTGTGATGTCCAGAAGCGCCTCAGATGAGATGGGCTGTGTGACAACTTAGCTGTGCAATAACAGTTCATTGAGAATTGCTAGAGCGCTGAAGGCTGAGAAGTCCAACGTGTAGGAATGCCCTCTGCCCCCTTTTCAAAACCGTCTCCACAGGAGTCCATTCCTGAAGATCACTTGTGTCTCCTTCTTCCTTTTCTACCTGTGCAGCCCACTTGATCATGCCATGTTTCTAGAAGCTGGGACTGTACCACCACCAAAACAACCCTTTCAGCTCTGTTCTGGTGCCAGAACAGCTCCTGGTGTTAGGTTGTAGAAGAGCCTTGGAGTGGTCAGCAGAGCCCAGAAAGCTTGAAGGAAGGGACTTTCAGTTAACCAGCCCTGTGTTAACTATGAGTTAGCCCCATTTACTTGAGATATCAAAACTGGTACCAGATTTGTGGCCCTGCTGTTCTGAATAAGCTGTGTGTCCCAAAGCTTTTTCAGTTAAGGTGGTTCTGCACTAAAGCTGAGGTTCCTTAGGTCAGATCTCTACTTTGAGATCTAATCTGGAAGTGGTTCAGGTATTCGAAAATGTCAAGAGAGAAAATATCAAGAGAAAAAATGCCATAGGTAGTAAATGCCTAGTGCCATTGGTGCAATCCCAGGTTACCTTTCCAGCCACACTAGGTACCTTGGTGCTTGAATCCTGGTTAGCTGCCGTCCCAGAGATTACTTTGTCTTCCTAGCTTCATACAGCAAGAGCCTGCTGTTGTATCCTAATGGGCTTCAGCAGGCCCACAAAGAAGGGCTCCTTCCTTGTGGCTGGGAGTAAACAGCATTTATAAAGTCTTCTCAACACAGCACAGTTGCCTGTTGCTGCGAGGGAAGGCTGGCTGCATTGACAGCAGTGCCAGAGGACACCATAGCTTATTCCTGAACCTAGGTTTTGAAGATTATTGTAAGTTCTGGTAATAGGGACAAGAAAATCCGAAAATATGTATACCTCTGCCCCCACCGTTATCTGCAGCACGTCAGAACATGCTGTTTGCTGTTAACAGCACTCTCATTTTGCAGGAAGCCACATTCATCTGGGGTAGGTGATCCAGTCACAAAGACACTGTGGTGGTTGTAAGGTTCTTCACCAGGGAGGTCTGGATGCTGTTCCATGGGATTGGTTTCAGCAAGAAGAGTTGGCTTCTTAGATGCATGTACCTTGTCGTAACTACCTTGAAGTAACCAGGGAAGTGTTTGCCCTGTGAGAAGCTGCTAAATTTTTTAGTTGAAGGAGCAAAATGTCATGGCCTTACACATCATGTGGTAATGTACTGGTAAATAGGGATGCTGTCTTTACTGCTTTGCTTTTGGCTTATATGGTCTTCACCATCCTCACCCTTGCTGCCCCAGGAACATATGGTCACAGTATTTGGTAAAAGTGATGCAACACCTTTATATATAAAATTACTGTGGCTTAGCTCCAGTTCCTGGAAATGGGGATTAGCCACAGTATCCACCCATTGTACCCACTGCTCCTGTTCCTGATTAACTGTTAAATCCCAGGACACCTGGGACAGCATGTGCCTGTGAATGGAAAAATCCTATTTTCCCTATCCTTGTTTTAGAGGGACGTTATTAATTTAAAAATACAGTATTTTAAACTTGTTCCTTGCTCATTTTACCTTGCATTAACACAGGGATTTGATAAATTCCGTTTGGGTAGTTTGGGTATTTTTTTGTTCAGTTTGCATGGTGAAAATCCCATGTCCCTTTACAATGGGCTGCAGTGTCTCAGCTTCAGTCATCGTAGGGGGCAAATGTTGTTTACACGTCTGCTATTGGAAGTTTAGAAAATAACCATGGGAAAGCTTGTATTTAGTTTGTACCTTCTACCTTGGAGATTGTCTAAGCTTGGGCAAATTGTCTCTCATTCACTGGTTTATCAGGACAGAGGGATTGAGCGAGTGCAGTAGTAAGGAAGGGAGTATGGAGGGAAGCGTATGAGACTTCGGCTTCTTTCCTGCTACCTAACCAAGCTGGAGCAGAAGGAGTTGCTCTCTATGCACTTAAGGTCCTGTCTACTCAAACTGACACTCAGCAGTCAAGGTGCAGAACTTGGGTACATCCTCTTGTCCTGCAAGGGACAGTGCTCTAACTTAGTGTTGCCATCAGATTGGTGGGAGAATCCCACAATGAATCTGGAGGCTGATCCCAAGGCCTGACCTCCCCCTGGACAGGAGCCTGTTCCACCAGTAGAAAGCACGTATTGCATGACCCTGCCTCTCTCTGCTATTGTAGAGTGAGCAGCTGCCAGTTTGGGAGAGAAAAACACAATTTGGGTGGGGAAGAGAAGGAAGCAAGCTGCACAGACGAGGGAGTGCTTTAATTTTGTTTCATTTATAGAAATCGTGGGAAATGGCTTTACTAAGGAGTGGGAAGTGCGGAGGTGGAGGGAAATATGCAAGCATAGATCTTGTGATCACCATAAACAGGCAACTTCTGTTGGCTTGCTGAGGGTAAACCAGCAGCTCCTAGGCTGGTCTCTGGTGTGCTGGCTGGTAACCCCTGCTCACACTTCCAGCTCCTACCCAAGAGCTTGTCCCCTGCAGCAACACTTAATGGGAACAGGCCCCAGGCACCTGTGCAACCCAGAACATGGAAAATGGTTTGTGGGCCTCTTGCCCATGTTCTCAGCTGTAGTGTTTATTTTCAGATGAAGTGAGGTAGAATGGCTGGGGAATAGAACCTAAGAGATGTCTGCTCGATGAGGTTTTTTTGAGGGAGGAGGGAGCAAGGCCTCACTTTCCTGATTATCAAGCAGTTGCTACTCATTTGTGTTTGTCTTCATTTTGTGGTTGGGAAGGATCGGGAAGGCTTTTGGGCTGAGATTAAAAAAAAAAGGAACAAAAATAAAAATTAACCTCACCCCCAAAACCCCTCCCAAACGATCAGAAAACCCAACAAAACCTCAATTGCACCATCCTGTCTCATATGAGCAAGGGCTGAGGCTTAAAGATCTTTCAGTGGTGAGCTCCGCTCTGTCTTGGAACATTAATTACCTCTGAGCAGAGAGTGGCCTCTTTGGCTGTTGCCGTAGGTAGGTGCAGCCTGGATCTTGGCTCAGATCCCAAGGGCTCAGCCTTGCAGGGTGTAACACAGCACATTACTGGGGTTTTTGAATCTATATTTTTGTTCTGATGGGGCCACAGCCACTTTCCCTCCCCCCCCAGCCCCACCGTGTTTGGCAGAGGAATTCAAAGGGAGGTATTTCTTCCCATTTAACACTCCTGACATAATCATCTCGTGCTCGTACATGCTGATCGTGGGATATTCAAGAACATCAAAACACTTTAGTTACACTGGGAAAACAAAAAATAGCACTTATTTTAAAGGTTTCAGTTATTTTTGGAGTCTGATACGTTAAAGAAGGGCATTTCAGAAACTGACACGATTAAAGTACAATAGAAAAAAATCCTTACTCCCTTTCAATTGCATAGTTTAAAAAAATGAAGAAAATTGAACCTACTTCAGTGTTTACAGCCCAAGAGTGGCAGAACTGGACCAGCCTGAGAGAACCAGGAAGTGAAGCTGACACAGTCTCCAGTCAGGATCTGCATGCTGAAGCTCAGCTCAGAGGGTGAGCCAGCTTGAATTGGGTGAGAAGCTGCCCTGCGGGAGGGTGGTCAGCAGCATTGGTGGATGAGATGGGTTTGTGTGGTTTTGCTTTAAATAGCTTGCATCTCCCCACTACTACTGCATAAGAGGTGAAAAACAAAGCCAGGAGGAGAGATGTGCTGTAGCATGTCAGCCTGTGGAGTTGTTGCCAAGTTAAAACTGAAGGAGTTTGGGAAGGAGAAGAGCTTAATGCATTGTTATCCCTTTTCTTAACCACCAGGGAACTTACTGTGTAGAAGGATGCTTACCCAGCAAGCATGCTGCTTGTTCACCACTCAGACATCTCCCCTGAGGTTTCTGCTTGGCCTTTCAGCTCTGGCGTGGTGAACTGTTTAATGCATCTGAAGCCTTTATTTGGCCTTTCAGCACAGGGAGAAGTGTCAGGAAGAAATCTATCCCACGTGTTCTAGGAGTAAACATCCTAAGATGCTCCCAGAAGTGGATGACTTGGGTCAGTACTAAGGAGTAGGGCTGAGAAAGCAACAGGCTCAGCCCTTGGAAGTCATCTGGGATGGCCAAATCACTTGTGGTGAAGAAAAGGGAACCCAAGGAGGGGGGTAACGAAAAGCTGTAACTGCACAGAGGTATGCTGCAGGCTCATGAGCTATGCATTCATGACTGGGCTGTAAGGAAGCTCATGCTTCATTTAGGTGATTTAGCAGATACCAGCATGCTTGCTGTGTAAAAAAATCAATTTCCAACTGGTTGGACACACAGATTTCCTCGCTGACCTTTTCAGAACACATTTGTGAAACCTGGTGTTACTGTTCCGATAGCAGTTGTTTAAAGGAAAAAAATCTGCCTTATTACTCTCTCCAGATAACTAATTAAATCAGTGTCACTTTCTGGGTTCTGTATATAAATGCAATAAGCCCCATCCATTTTGCACGTCCTGCCTCACCCTGTCGTCATCCTCCAGTCCTTACCAGGGAACTGCAGATCAAACTTGCTCTTTGTGAAAACCTTTGCTTGCAGAAGAACTTAGGGAACCTTTAGTCTCTGATACACATTGGAAACGCAGGGAGGATTCCTAGAGCAGGCTTCATTTTAAGGCTGTATTTTTATACAGGAAATAAGCCTTTCTCCAATCCTTCATCCCCTCCTCTTGCCCTTGCACACCAGGACAGAGCAGCTGCTTCCCACACCTCTGCTCAGGACCCTGTGTGCAGCACTGCTTCCCAACAGGCCCCTGCAGGGGTGTGCAGCTACATGTACCCACCAGAGCAGGTTCTGCTGATGTCCGCATATGCTTCCCATGAGCTCTGCTGCTGCTTCTGTCCTCGTGTGAGCAAGGATGGAGGTGACTGAGCTGTGCTGGGAAATGTTGTTGATTCTCCAATATGCTTCCTTCCAAAAGAAACCAAGTGAGGTTGGCTGTGGAGCAGATGTCTGAGATGCGGTGGGTAGGGTGCTGGTGGTTACTGATGCAAATGGAAGGGGATATCGGTTGCCTTTGAGCATTAATCTTCTTTCCTGTATGTGTTTTCTTTTTATCCGAATTGCACCACTATGGAATTATTTGCAGAATGGTACTCCATATATATGTGGGATTTAAAAACAAAACCATAATTGATGCTGTGCAGGATGTCACTCAGTTGGTTTTATTTTGCTTTATTTTCTATATATTTTCTGGTATCCTGTACATTGCAGTGGGTGTGAAGATAGTATTTTAATATTTGTACAAAGTTTAATTTAATTGTTCTATGTATATAACTGCATTTCTAAATTAAAAAAAATCTTTTGAAGTGAAGCTGTAATCTCTTGTGTGCTTCTTTTGACCACTTGGGCCTTGTAGACTGGAAATGTGGCAGGCCATCAGTGAGCCAGTTGCAGCAGTGCAGTGCCTTCCCTGTGAAGATCGGGATGAAGCTAAGCTGGGTAGGTACATATGGCTTGTGGAGTCACAGAATGGTTTGGATTTGAAGGGACTTTAAAGCTCACCAGTTTCAATCCCCCTGCCATGAGCAAGGACACCTTCCACTAGACCAGGCTGCTCCAAGCTGCTTCCAACCTGGCCTTGAGCACTGCCAGGGATGGGGCAGCCACAGCTTCTCTGGGCACCCTGTGCCAGTGCCTCACCACCCCTCACTGTAAAGAGCTTCTTCTGTGTATTTCACCTAAGTCCATCAGTTTAAAGCCATTTTCCCCCATCCTATCATTAGGATGATGTAAAAGCTCCCTCTCCATCTTTCCTATAGCCCCCCTTTAGGCACTGGAAGGCTACTATAATGTCTCCCTGGAGCCTTCTCCAGCCAGAACAGCCTGTGTCTTCACAGGAGAGGTGCTCCAGCCCTCTGACCATCTTTGTGGCCCTTCCCACAGCTCCCCATCCCTCTTGTGCTGGCACCCCAGAGCCAAGTGCAGCACTGCAGGTCAGGTACGGGTTGGTGCAGCCTTACAAGGGTCATCTGTTTCCAACCCCACAGATTTGATGTAAGCAGAGAAGATGCAGTCTGGGGAGTGTTTGAAGCAACTACGGTGTGGTTCTCTTACAGTCCCCTGCTTGCTGGGCTTGGAACTCACACTGATGACTGCGGCAGCAATAGCTGATGGCTGCTGCTGTGTCTCCATCCGAGGGTGGGGCCCTTGGGAACAGTGAGTCAGGAGAGACTGGCCAAGTTGTTAACAGTGGGAAAGGGGAGGGGGAAAAGGTTTAAAAGGATGATGTATGGTATGGCATGAGAGAACTTTGGGGAGGAAGGACAGGCGAACATAATCATGTAATTCATCATGGAGACGTGATGAGTACAATATATGTAGGAAGAGGAGGATATTTTTTGAGTGAAGATAGCTCTCACTGGGGAAATACTAATGCCAAGTGGGCAGCAGGACAGCACAGGAGACACTGAAGAGATCTTTCAAATCTATAGGTGTAAACAGTGCAGGCCAAGGTGCAGAGGTTTGGCTCAGTGTGGGCTCTGCACTTCACTCTTCTAGGTAGCTGAGTTCTGCTGCACTGGGATGCTGCAGGAGCAGAAACTGCGGAGGAGCAGACACCCACTGTTCTGTTAGTGCCATAATGGGCCCCTTTTATTATTGCTATTAGGGTTTGCTTTGCTTCAAAGACCTAAGGTAACATTGCCCTCTGAGGTAAGCCTGCTATTGAGCACTCATTTCCTTTAAGAACTGTTGGCACTGTAAAAGGGAAGGAGAGTGGGGATCCTTTTGGCCTACTTGTTCAAAGTAAAGTCCTTAGAGATGTTATGAGACTTTTGTATACTCACACGTGATTCTCATTGTCTGTGGAGGAAAGGACAGGTTAAGAGAAGGGAAGGGGTGACATCTATCTTCCTCCTATTTCCATATATTCCTTGATTTATTCCCACATAGTAAGCTGATCTTGCTATAGTTTTGTCACTGCAAAACTGGAGCTCGGTGGCCTGTGCAGACAGTTGGCACATTTGAAGTCCAGGGATTACTTTGATTACTGTTTTCACAGGAATAATTTACTGCTGCAGCAGTTCTGGAGCTGGGAATGTGCCCTTCTTGTTGTCCTGCTGCTTTTATCTATTAGACACATTGGAAATAATTTGTCACCTCTGGTTTGTGCCTGCATTGAGGAACACCTGAGGGAAGCCAGCCTGAGGTGGGTGCTCTGGGAAACAATCCTGAACAGAAGGGCAGGAAGGCTGGGGCAGCAGGGACACCAGGAAAGCAGCCTCCCCATAGCCAGAAAGCTGCTTTGAGGAAGGAGATAGATGGGCTCCTGCCCTCACCAGGCATCCTGCCAGCCAGAGCACTGCACTGCCTGGCCCCCAGACGGGATGTTCTGTACAACTGCATTTCCCAGCCCTGTTCACAGCCACGTGCTTTAACTCTTCCACAGTACCCAGAACATCTGGAGTGCTCCCTCGCCACCGCTGGCTGCTGCATGCCACATCACCACCATTGGAAAGCTTCGTGGTGGGTCTGCATTATCAAATCACCTCTTGATGTTGCTTTAGCTTTGCCTTTGCTGGAATCCTGCCTTGCCTCTGACCTGTTTTTAATTAGGGTGTCACCAAATGCAGGTTTCCCCCCCCCAGGCAGCAGAAGAATGCTGGCAGGCTATGTGCCAACAAACCCTGTGCTTTGCAAACCAAGTGTTTGCACAATCCCTCCTCACTTGCCTGGGCCGTGCAGAGGGTCCCTTGTGTGTGCTGCCACTAGGGAATAAATAGAGCAGGGTCTGGCCAGGACAGGCTACCAGCCCCCAGAACTCATTGGCTGCAGTACTTGGCAAAGCTGCAATGGTCTCTCCCAGCACCAAGCCGGCATCCTGGCATGCAGGGGAGGGAAGGAGAAGCACACACAATGGGCTGATTCTGTTCCCTTTTGCAGCAGGATCACGTTTAGCGGCAAACTCCACACCTTAACCCTCAGTGAGACCTTGGCATAAGGTGGCTGTCCTTTGGCAGCTCTGTCATCTGGCCTGCACTGAGCTCATGGTGGGTGCGTGGGACTCAGCTCAAGCTTTTTGTGCTACATCCATGACAGAAGCCCAGATCTGGGGGCAAGAGGGCACAGAGTGGTGCCACATGCTGTTATTCGGGACACAAACACCCTTGTCTCCATGTCTGCTTCTACAGTGCCATCTGCATCTCCTTGTAGCTGTTTTATGGGGTGGCATTTGAGACCACACCGTGTTTGGCAGCTCTGCCTGGCAAGCAGGGCTTGATTTCCAGGCCTGTGGATCACAGATGAGGTCAGGTGACCCACTTCACAGGGCTTACATGCTCTCGCTGTCCCCACAGCATACCAGACCATGGCACCCAGCAGCCCTGGAGCAGCCTGCAGCAGGGGCAGTAGTGCACTGCAGGGCTGATGGTCTCAGGGAAAGAGAAGGCAGCCACAGTTTGCTGCAGCATGCTTTGCATGGCCGAGAGCAGCAGGGAGGCTCTGGCAGCAGGTAGGTGTCCCTCCCTTTACCGCTGCGGCCTGACAAGGTGTGTGTGCTCCTGCCACCTCCCCATGGTTCAGAGGCAGCTGGGGTGGGAGAAGGGCAGGTTGGAGAGCTAGTGGTGGCAGAGCACATCTCTCCTTACAGGTCGATGGCAGTTGGGGTTGCTGCTTGCAAGGCTGGGGCTGGGCTGGGCAGAGCTGCAGCTGGCACACAGCTGGGTTTGCTTCTGCACTGGCTGTGCCCATCAGCAGGACCTCCCTTTAGAAGGGCTAATGTGCTACCCATGTTAAGAAAATGTAGAATGTTCTTTAAACCCAAGTTTGAAGTCTCCTCATGCTGAGGAGACCTGGGGCCAGGTTTGGGAGTAGCAGCATTTTCCTGGGGAGGAGAAATCAAGTGGCAAAAAGCCCCTTTGGTCAGGCCTCATGGGAGCCAGGAGCAAAAATCCTGTCACTGAGGGTGCAACAGCGCTGGGTTTCCCACCTAGTGCTCCCATCCCTGGGTGCTGCAGGGCAGTGTGGGGCTCCCTGCAGCTGGGGCAGGGCAGCACTTCTGCAGGAATTCATTCCCTCCATCTCCATGAGCCACCTCTGCAGGACAGCAGAGATTTCCCTGTAACGGCTGCTTCCAAGAGATTTATGATCCTGGGTTCAGCTCTGCAGACAAAGTTGTTACCATTCTACAGTCTGTATTTCCCCTTGTACACGTAACCTGGCTCCAATAACTATTTCCTCTGGGAAGCCTTAAAATGGTTGATTTGTTACTGAAACCATTCAGCATTTCTCTGGTGCTTTTTCAACAGCCTGATGAATGATTGGGAATTTATCCCTGTGGCATGTCGGTGGGTGGGAAGGCCCACGCTGTCCGTGTTGATGGGGAGGGGAAAAAGCAAAGCACAGAAGATTGAAGTAACCTTCCCCAGCTCATACCAGAGGCTGCAAAACAAACACTCTTAATGACATCTTCAGCATGTCTCCTTCCAGACCTCTGCTTAGCTGTGAGCTCCTGTTTCTTCTGCATACGGTGATCCTGTCGCCACCCAGAGGAATGGCCCCTTTATTCCATCGCAGGCTACTCCCAAAGGGAGTGACGGAAATGCTAATTCAGAGATATTGATTCTCAGCATCGTGGAAGCCTAGTGCCAAGGGCAGCACCTGCTACATAATCACTCTCTTCTTATTCTGCCTTGTGGCTAATGAGTTTGAGATAAATCAGTCAGGGCCATGCCCTGGGGAATCAAACGGAGGCCCTGCTGCTCCTGCCTCAGACAGAGCAGTGGGGACTCTGGAACAGTCATGCAAGAAGTTTAGCTTTATTCTTTGATGCATTTTGGCAGCAAAATTAGGGATTTCAGAACGAGGCAGTAAAAATGCAACTGAATGGAGCATGGAAGGGATCTGCATGCAGGGACACATGGTGCTGGAATACCTCCAAGGCACCGGACTTCAGTTTTCTTGCTTACTGGTGCAATAGGGAACAAAGTGTATTGCTGTTCTGGTTGGTTTATCAGTTGTTGGCCTGGTCCTGGTCCCTGTGAGCTGAGAACCAACCCATTATAGCAATCAAGTTGGAAAGGGGCAGGTAAATGCAACTCTAGGACACCGGAGCCACAACAGCCTCTCGAGATGACAAAATCTGAGATGGTGGTGGCTTTGCTTTCAGACACCATGTGCTGCACTGAGGCTGTGCATGGCATGGCAGTAGTGCCATCAGCACCTGGGCATTCTGAGGATGCCATCCTCCTCTCCACGGGCTCTAACCCAGTACTTCCATCTGCAGAGGGTCAGAAGCCATCCTAAACCTGGCCTGGGACAGAAACTCCTTGGCAGAAGCCTAGGTGGTGGAATGTGGGTGCTTCTCTTGCTTAGTCAGACAAAACCCTGCTGATTCCTTCAATGCAAGGGTGTGGAATTTGCGTGTGGACCCTAATGGCCACCTAATGGGAAAACAAATCTCTGTGGCTGCTCCCTGCAGTTCGCAGAGCTCACTGCTTGCTTTGCCAGAGCAATGGGCAGTCATTTTCTTACATGCAAGGAAACAAATCATCCAGACACGATGCCCTTCTGGGCAGTTGTTGCAGCTTCCTCTGAAATATCCAAAACCCACAAAATATTATTTTTTTATTCCTTTTTTTTTTAATGTCCAAAATATTTTTCTTATTTTGTTGGGTTCCATAACAAAAAAAAAAAACATACTTTTATGTGTCTCCTTTTTAGTCTGGTGAGGGAGCAGGGGGATATTGGGATATTAATGCTTGAGGAGGATTCCCTCCCTCCCCTGCTTCACAAAGAAAGCTTGCCTTGTTCTAGGTATTTCCTTTCTGCCTGTCTCCATAGAAAATATTAGGGATATGGGTCTGGTATTCATTATAAGCTCCCAACGGAGTAAGATCAATGAAACTTTAAATGAAGCAGCTGTGAGCCAGTGTGTCACTTAGCTGCTGAAGTTAAAAGCACGTATAACAAAAATGAGCGCAACTATTTTGCAAGGGTCTGTATTCCCTCTTTCAGAAGCTTGCATGACGTTATCTTGTGGCTGATGCTTCATAGTCAACAGATTTTGTCTTGCATCTGTGTACCTGCCTATCTACTAGAGCATGAAGCCTAGGTCATGAAGCATTTACTATTACATAGCCATGGCTACTTTTACCTTTGCAATCAGTGGTGCCTGACAGTTTAACCACAAAGTCACCCTGTTTTTCCTTGTATGTGAAAATAATTAGGCAAATTGGAAAAGCTTAAAAATTGTCTTGTCTTTAAATAGGGAGTGAAATTTTAAGTCTGAGTTAATTTTCTTTTTTTCTTCTTCATTTTTTCTAGTTTTGGACAAGAACCCAAACCCAAAATAGCGCCAAATGAAGTTGCCCAGTGCAGTTGTCAGGGATGCTTCAAGTTCCTGTGACCAAAGGGTGAGCAACATGTTGCACACCAAGTGGAGAGACCAGCAGTATTTTCCCTGGGTGATTACTCTCCTCCACCATGAAGCAGCCAGCCAAAGCCAGTGCCTTATGCCCATACCTCCGTCTCAGTCTGGGGTCACAGAGAGCCTTTATCACCAGACAGGGGTTCCATTTTCCTTCCTCCCTCAGCAGCGCAGCCCAGAGCAGCAGAGGTTGATCAGCCCAGCCCTGCCGCACAAATTCAGCCCTGCTTCCTGGTTTGCCACCAGCAGATGGGAAGGAGGGGTGGGAGGAGGTGCCCTGGGGGAGCAGCCACATATTCAAGCATGATGATATTTCTCGTTTTAATCAGCTGTATTGCAGTCAAGTCTAAAGCACAGGAAGACAAAGGAAAGGTCACACAAGAGTGATGAAATGATCAGAGGCTGGAAGGACTTACCAGAAGAGATTAAAAGGTACAAATGTGTATTTCAGGGACAGCTGAGACAGGCTGGTGTTACCATCCAAAGGGAACAGTCCCCAGGGAGGCCAAGTCTTTAGCCTACTTCAAGGGCTTGTAAATCAGTGTGACAGGAGGAATTTTGAAAGGCAAATATGGGTTAAACAAAAAAAAAGAAGGTTACTCATGATGTCATGTGTTAGAAGTGATTTTCCACAGGGAGCAGTGCAAACCCAGGCTCCCAGCCTGCCTGTATGCCAGGATGGAATGTACTTTTCTGTGCCTTAGGAAAGGCAGGAGGTGGTGGTGAGGAGACAAGGCAAGTATTGAGTGATGGGCTGGCCTGCCAGGCTCTTTGTCTTCCATCTTTCTGCCTGCCCAATATAATGGCCTGTGCCTGTTGCTTATCCTACATGCCATCCGATGGTTGAATTTGGCGTTTTATTATATAAAAGAAAACTCTTCTGCCAGTGTATGTGCTGTGAATTAGCAGTGGGGGTTATTGAGGGCTGTATAGAAGAATCAGACCCTGGAAAAGCTGATGCACCTTTATTTAATGCACTGTGCAGATCAGGGGCTGCATGAGGGATGCTCTGGCTGTTTCAGCGCTGTGGAAATGGTGCCAAATAGAAGAGATGTGCATAATCATGTATTTTGTTGCTGGCAGACACACGGTTGGAACACTGTGGTGGCCAAACACCTAATCCTAGAGCGATAGGTGCAGTATGTACTTCTGAATGGTCAGGGAGGGGAAAGAACAAGTAGAGAATGTGCCTATTTCTTAAAGCATTTACTCTTTCTAAAATAATTAAAAATGGGATTTAACCAGTAGCCTTTCTGGTCATTCTGTTCATGAGCAAAGCCCAAAAACTATCTGAACAAAGAATTTATTTTCACCAAAAGGGACATACTCAGCTCAATGCTGACAAAGCAGCAGAGTCACTCATCTGAGTGCAAAATTTGGGAAGGCAGCTGCACTGCTGACATTTCTTTATGGGAGATGATATCAATTCCTGTGCCAAAGCGAGCAGGCATTTTGGAGCAGGAACTGCAGAAGGAGCAAAGCTAATACAAACAGATAATGATGCACTGGCAGGAGCCAAACACCAGTGCTCCTGGCCTAATTTTCTGCAATGTCCTGAGAGCCCCAGGGTGCCTGACTGCATTTGTTTTCTAAGCTGGTGCAGGAAAGCTCTGCTCCTCTCTGGCTCTGCAAGGAGAAACCATGCTGCACAGCAGCTCACTGATGTCAGGGCTCTGAGGTTAAACTTGGTACGAGCTGACCCTCATTCCCTAACACAGGACTTTCAAGTCAGCACAGAGTAACACTACTCAGCTGAAGCTGCCTGCTGCATTACTAAGAGATGTATGGGAAATGTTCCCCTGGGCCTTCCAGCTGATGCAGGCTGGGAACTGTCCCACCTCAACCTCTATATTTGCTGGTGTAAATCACTTCTTAACGCCTCCAGATGAGAGTGCTTTGTAGCACCAGCCCCTGCTGGGGGAGTGCTTCTTGCAGAAAGAACCTACGTCTGAGGGTAACACGAGCCAAAATCTGCTGAATCTTATCTTTTATTTAAGCAACCTTTCCAGCATTTGTGGCAGCAAGGGACATATTCAGAGAATGAATTGTTGTCTTTTTGAGGGCTTGCATGGCTAGCTTTATGGGCTAAGGGAATGGTGAATTCCAGTGTCCTCCACAACCATTCTAGCTCTATGATGTTATGCCCATCACATAGATCGCCATGCATCACAGGATGGTTTAAAGCTCAAGGGCCCGATGTCGTGTGGTGGTATGCTGCTGAGCAGGGAAAGAGCACTTCAGAGGTAAATTCTCTGGTGTGGATATGGTGAGATGTGGCTCTCTGACAGCAGAACCCTCTCAAGGAGGATGATAGTTCTGGTTCAAAAACCAAAACAGTTGATATTACAGTGGCCCTGAAAGTTGAGTCAGTAAAACTGAAGGAAAGAGGACATGAAGGGGGAGAAGCTGAGAGCAGAAACCTCCTGAACCAAGTCTGAACTGAATTGGCTGTACCATCAAATCAGGTATATAGAAAGACTGTGCAATCCTGTATCTTTACACAATATGGAAAAAAAGACCTCTGTATTGGTATGAGTACTTTCAAAGACTTATAATTTTAAATATGCCTTTTCAAAGAAACTATACTGGCATAAAAATTCTGTGTAAGCTGGGCATAGTTCCTGGATGGTTAAACAGCTGGTGACAATACAGCTTGGTTTCCAGCAGTATTTAACAGCAGATTGGATACCGTATAGATATCCAATATATATGTAAGCTTAGTCCTTTCTACACTGTGTTTTTACCAGTGTAACATGCCAAATAGTTTAAACAGTCTCTTGTGATTACAGCTTAATGAGTTTCCCTGGGTTGTGCAACTATGTGGTATATTGTTTTAATGTTGGCTTTGCTTAGTATAACGGTTGCCTAAAAATAAGAAATAAACCCATTGGTGACAGGACATGTACAGTCCTCCCCAGACTTGAAAAGCATGAGAGGTAGGTGATGTAAACATGACAAGACACTTACAGCACTGATAACACTCCAGGCTTCCACAAGTTTGACCTCTACTTGGAGATATCACAGAGCAATATATACTGCTCTTCATGAGCTGTGTGGCAGCCATATGCCTGTTGGAGTATTACTGTGCTGTAAGGAAACAGAGGTAACTCTTAAATCTTACTTCACTGTCAATTAAGTACACTATCACTCAGCCCATAAATATCACGCCCCCTGTTGCCACATCCCAGAATAAGTGTTACCCGTTTCTGCAATGCCAGTGTATTTTGAGTTATTTTCAGACTGTGATCCACTTTAGCTCAAGCCTTTATAGATGTTGCTACTTCCTGAATAGGCATTTCTGACTTTGTACTGGTGGATACTTCTTAAACATATCCTGCCCTTATTCTTGCAGAATCACATCTTGTTGAATCATTCCTTTGGTTTCTGAGACTCATTTTGATTTTTTGTTCTTGTCTTCAGAGTGTTTAAAACTCTTCCCAGACTGATTCATCTGCATATTTTAACATTGCATACTCTAATC
Source organism: Melopsittacus undulatus (assembly GCF_012275295.1). NCBI lineage: Eukaryota > Metazoa > Chordata > Aves > Psittaciformes > Psittaculidae > Melopsittacus > Melopsittacus undulatus. The sequence goes on from NC_047530.1 coordinate 48,098,799, forward strand.
TGCTTAACAAATAATTAATGCAGATGTTGAATGGTCCTGTACTAAGAAGAGATCCCTAATTCCCCAGAGGAACTGTCCCCAAGTTTGCCAAGGAGCTATTTTGAATGCAAACTCTGAAAAGGTTGTGCTTACAGTTTACAACGGATTTTACCTTGGCATTTTCCTGTTTGCTTAAGAAAAATAGACTAAACCTTTATTGTAGTCAGGTTTAACACACCTTTATTTCCCCCCCTTGCCCACTAGCTTAGTTATTCCAATAAGGAGTACTGGATTCATTTAAAACAACTTGTACTTGATTGCCTGCCTTGTTGACTGTGCTTATAAATTGATGAGTTAATCTTTTGTTAGAACTACTTTCTGACCTTTGAAGCTAAGCCTGCTAGCTGAAAAATCACTGCACTGACAGGACGTTAGGCCCTGGTTCCTTAGTTACTTCAGGGAGTTTCTTAAGGATTAAAATGCTGGCTGCTTGAGAATACATGAACTTCATCCTATTCTTTCCCTCCTACAACCTATTTTCTTCATGCTCTTTTTAAGATGAGCACTGAGTCTCAGTTAAGCAAAAGGTGAAGATGACATGACATGCTCAGTGTCTGCAATCTGCTGTCTGCTGCAAATAAAATCTCTTGCCAATGTTAGACCCTGGGTCTATGTAAACAAAGAAGATGGATTCTCAAAACAAAGATGTGGTATCTGAGCTGCTTGGAAATGTAGCGGCAGACCATAGCCACAAGTGCAGTGGTTGCATTTGTGGGTACATGCAACATTGAGTTAAAACAGAAAGGGGCTCGGGATCTTTCAGGAAAGCTCCAGCTGTGGAAGCCCACATGATTCTGCCTCTGAAGGCTAATAAATAGCTTTGACCCAGTAAAATGGTTTTGTATCAGCCTAAAACTTGCTCTCAGCGTTGTAAGATTTCCTCACCAGTTCACATTCAGCAGCTATAACTGAATACACTGAGCTGCTGCAAACTTGTTCTGATGATTCAAATATTAACCCAACAAAGAAAAAAAATAAATCTTTTTTAGTTTTTATTTTATTTCATTTTCTTTCAGGCAGGGCTGAATGTGTGTGACAAAGTTATTTCTGAATGTCTGTTATTGTATTATTTCAAGGTAAATTTCAATTTTCTTTCTCCAGATGCTTTGGAGTAAACAATTGGTGATCAAATACTAAATTATCTATTTAGTTTTTGCCATCTCCTTGAGACTTCTGCAAAGTAGCTCATCAGCACTCATTGCTGCTGCCTTTAGGAGAGCTACACTTAATCTAGCAGTAACAAAAATATGTTAGTTCACAGAGCATTAGAGAAAAGGACAGAGAACGCACAGGTAAATCAGTGTACAGAAAAGGAAAATGTAAAGAAAGGCAGAGAAGCTTAGCATGGAGAACTACAGTGAAGTAATAAATATCTTCACCAGCAGCAGGAGAGGATGCTAGCTACATTTGTTTGCATTCACAGAACTGCTGCAGAACTGGGCAAGTGCTGAGTCTTTGACTATATGGCTTATACAAGCTGCCTACACTGGATCTGATGGGCAGTGTTTTTTGCAGAGGGTCTTCAGCAATGGAAGGTCTCTGAATTGGGGCCTCTCTTTATTCCTCTATCTTGCTGCTTCTTTTTATTCCCATTCCCTCCTCCTTCCTGGTTTAAAGCTGTCTGCAAGGCAAACCCATATAAAATTCCTGTATCCAGAGCATCCTCCAGCAAGTTATGCCAGAGGTCTACTACCAGTTTGGTGAAGTAGCACCTCCTTTTGCATGTTTTGAACTTGGACTTTGTTAGTTTAATTTGATGACATCTAATTTTGTATTTGGAAGAGACAGTGAAGAGTTAATCCCTATCAACTCTTTTCCACAAGCAGTACCAAATAGTAATGGTGGCTTGCTGGGAATTTATGCCAGCTTTCACTTTGTCTTCTGCTGCCTCATGCCCTTTTTGCTTCCAAATAGCGACTGTATTTACCTAGTTACCTTGATAAGCTAACTAGAGGGATTTCAGCCTGCTTGTGTGGTTTTCAGCAGCCCAGAGCTGTAAGGAATATAGGAGTGTGGACACTAGCCAGCAGCAAGAATATTAGCAAGTCTAGGTGGTCTTCAAACAGCCTTGAGCCAAAAGGAGAAATACTCCTTCCCATGAACATAAACTTTGGAGAAACTGGGTAGGAAACACATGTGCCTGCTCGTGACCTACCTACCTGGGAAACCAATGAGAGCAAAAAAGTGTGTGACCTTTATGTTTGTAACACCTCTGGGTAACACAGGAACCTTTTAAAGAGAGATTACTGCCTCCTGGTCACCCTCCTGACTTTCGCTTCTCTTCTCCCAGTGGTCTGAAAATGAGGTGCATAGAGATTACTGCCTTCCAGTAACAAGGTCAAAGCTTTTTATGCTGCAGTTTCACACTGCTAAAATCATAGAATCATAGAGCAGTTTGGATTAGAAGGGACCTTCAAAGGGCATCTTGTCCAGCCCTCTTGCCATGAACAGGTACATCTTCAACTATAATTAGGTTGCTCAGAACAACGTCAGGCCTGGCCCCAAATGTCTCCAGGGATGGTGCATCCACCACCTCTCTGGGCAACCTGCGCCAGTGTTTTATCATCCTCACTGTAAAGAATTTCTTCCTCACATCCAGCTTGAATCTTCCCTCTTTTAGTTTAGAACACTATGAACAGTTTTTCCTTAGTGGGGTGTTCCTGTCTCTTCCTCTCTTCTTTGTCTAGCACTAACCCTTATCCCACTGCAAGCTGTTTTCCAGGGTGTTAAACTAGTAGAAATCTGCTTGCTTCCTTTTCCAGGGCTAGTTTTTTTAGGTTTAGCATTGTGAATCAGCTCACTGCAGGCAGAAGAGTCCCAGCATTGACAGAACAGGACTGCCTGTTCCCATGGCACCTGTTACAGCACTGTAATTCATTATGAAATTAGCAGTGTAAAATGTTAGCACATGAATGTGTTTTCCTCAGCAGGTAAAGGTTATGATCCACAGGGGTAATCACAAGTGTTATTTTCATTGCTTAGAGTCCTCCTTCTACTGCATATTCTCCCATGTGTGCATCATCCTTTCCGAATTGAAGCTCACATCTTTGTGATCCAATAGAAAAGCAGGCAGTTTGCTCTTGGAAACCTTTAGCTACACTGTAGCCTTTCTCATAATTGCATTCTGCACATAGCAGAAATAACTCTCCCATTTCCGAACTGCAGATGCTGTTCCAGTTTGAGGAGCGTGTGTGGGGGACAGCCGTATAAAGCTATGAAGTCGGTGGCATCGTGTGTGGTATTTTTCCAGGGAAAATGGAAAAGTTAGTGACTAAGCATGGAAAAGAGAAAATCATCCCCATGGAGCTGAGTAATAACAGACACTGGAAGCAACAAAAATGGCATTTCATAGTCCTCAAGGGGAACAGGTAGATTAGGACTTGAGGCAGCATGGGGCTTCAGGAGACAAGTCAGGGAAATGGTGCCAAAAGAGTCATACTGTCCTCAGGTCAACCTGATGCAGCTATAATTGCCAGATAACTCCTTGTGTAAAGCCAAAGCAGTGCACAAAGCTGGCAATGACAGTCACAGAGCCATAACCTCCGTCTGCGTTAGAAAACCAGTGGGAGTATCTTCAAATTCCAGATGTCCTCTGCATTTCAAATACCCCTCAGGATAATCTTTTGCCTTTACTGCCAAGCTGTGATAAATTCTGCAGTTACTTTAAACAGAAACAAAGCTCAGCTCTCTACCTTGTCATTACACACTTGATTCCAACTGAGTACGCAAATAGATAAGGTGCCCCTTGTCTATTTTTCTTCTCTCATTCTTTGTTCATCATGGTCAAGAGAGACATGTCTGTTCCTGCAAGACCTTGCCCACTCCTGGGCCGGCCTGGCACACAAGTTATCACATTTTTTAGACCCTTACATGCTATATGAATGAAAGAGCCTGGCAGTTGTGTTTAACCTGTCTTGTCAGTTTTAATGCCAGCCCTATGCTAAGCCACACTGAAAACCAGGTTGGGTTTGTATTTTCGGTGCCTTCTCAAAATGGTTTCCAGATGACAGCCTTCCAGTACCTAAAGGGGGCCTACAAGAAAGCTGGAGAGGGGCTTTCTTTTGGTAAGCTCGTAGTGACAGGACAAGAGGGAATGGCTTTATGCTGAAAGATCCAAACTAGATATTAGGAAGCTCTTTATTGCAGTGATATGCTGGCATACGATGCCCACAGCAGCTGTGGCTGCCCCATCCCTGGCAGTGTTCAAGGCCAGGTTAGACGGGGCTTGGAGCAACCTCATCTAGTGGAAGGTGTCCCTGTCCGCGGCAGGTGGGATGGAACTGCATGATCCTTAAGGTCCTTCCCAACCCAAAACATTCCGTAAGCGGACGAAGTGACACCCTGTGCTTTTCACACTCCAGGTCAGCATTAACGTCACTGTGGGCTGTCTTCCCACAGAAGCAGGTTTAGCGTACCACCAGCGGTTATGTGACCCAGTCCGGCTGGGCCGAAAACCAGCACACCGAACCAGCACGGAGCCAGCCCCCAAACAACACCAACTGCCCCACGGCCCAGACCCCCTCCCTGACCTAGATTCTCGGGGGAAGGGGCGTGGCCGCCGCCTCCGCCAATCGCCAACCTGTGACAGAGTCACGTGGGGCGGCGGTGACGCGCAGGGCCGCATCCATTTTGCGTCGCAGCTGCGGGGCGGTGCGGCAGTGAGGAGTCGGACGTTGGGGAGGACTGATAGAGCTGCCCGCCAGCCAAGCGCTGACCACCCCGCGTCCACCCGGCTTGGCCCACACTGAGACCCGCAACCCAGGTTCGTGACAGCGCGGGAGGGTTCCCCGCGGGGCGCTACGGCGTTGGGGAGCAGGGTCGGTGGCACAGGGGGTTGTGTCTGTGCGGCCGGTTTTCCTGTCGTTCTGTTTCACTGCTGCTGTTCGCGGAGCAGGCCCCGTGGCGTTGCCGCTGGGTGCGGCTCGGGCCGCCATTTTGTGACGGAGCAATGGCGGTCCGTTGTCTTTTCTTGCTGGGGGGGTTGGTCGGCAAGGGGGGAGTAGCGCGCCTGCGCGGGTAGGGGGCTGCGACCGCAGTGGGCGTCGGTTTGTTGTGGGCGGGGCTGCTGACCGGTCTTCGAGCTCTAATTGGCGCAGGCTGAGGCGGGGGCTACTTGGCTGCTTCCTATTGGCCTGGAGTGTGGGGGAGCTGCGGGCTCAGAGAGCCGGGGGGGGGGGTGGCTGCTGAGTCACCGGGCAGGGTCGGGGCGTTGACGGGCTGGGCACCGTGTCTCCTGCAGCGAGCTCCACCGCATACAGCCATGAGCGGCTGCCGTGTCTTCATCGGGAGGCTGAACCCGGCTGCCAGGGAGAAGGACGTGGAGAGGTTCTTCAAAGGATACGGCCGCATCCGGGACATCGATCTGAAGAGGGGGTTTGGGTTTGTGGTGAGTGCGCTCCTCTGCGGGGCTCGGCGGGCCCCGTCCGCTGGTCGGCACTCGGATCTTATGCACGTGTGATGTGCACAAAGTTACTTCTAAAGATAATGCTGTTAACGTGCTCAGCTAAGTAGGCTGTGTGGCAAATAAGAACTTGTTAATTTCTTGGAGATGTAGTTTTTTACTTTTGTGGTTTTGCTGTGGTGGTTTTGCAGGAATTTGAAGATCCGAGGGATGCAGATGATGCTGTCTATGAACTGGATGGAAAAGAGCTTTGTAGTGAGAGGTGAGGTACCCTATTTTGTGGGCATATAAGCTTAAGTATCTAAAATAAGCAGTAGATCAGTTTCAACTTGTGTTATCAGTACCGTTTAACATAATTTTTTGTTTTGCTTGTGTTTTTTTCAATGATTGTTACTAAAGGAATGTGTGAAAAGAAAAATGTAAAAAAAGGTTTTCTTTTTTTTTTCCTCAGGGTTACAATTGAGCATGCAAGAGCACGCTCTCGAGGTAGAGGCAGAGGAAGGTACTCTGACCGTTTTAGTAGCCGCCGTCCACGCAGTGACAGGAGGTATGTATGGCTTTGAACTGGCATAGTTTAAAAAAGAATACCGTTTGCTCATCTGGGAGTTCATTCTAGAACTTGAGCTAGAATGAGATATCAAAAGATTTGCCTTTTTAGTCAGTCCTCTGATGTGGCAGTAGGATAGTGAGGATTACAAAGCTTCTCAGATATGCTTGTCATCTTTATGCTCCCTCCCCAGAGTATATAATGCTTGTTTTAGATTGCTTGCGGCACTAATGGCTGAGTTGTAGTAATGGTGATATGCTGATGCTGGTCATTGTAATTACTAATAAAAGCCTCAACTGTTTATTTCCAAATAGAAATGCTCCACCTGTAAGAACAGAAAATCGTCTCATAGTAGAAAATTTGTCATCTCGAGTCAGCTGGCAGGTTTGTTGAAACACGATTAACTATTTTGACTTCATTTAATGGGTATGTAATGTAATAATTTTGTAAAATTATTAATTAAAATTAAATCTAATGGATTCAAAACATTTATGTAATTAATGTAATTTTAATTAATGCAATTTACATATTTTGAATTTTAACTAGTTAATTTTAATTTTTAATAATAAATGTGTATGTTTGAGGATATATATTTTTTCTTGTTTATTTAAATCCATTTTAACCACATATTAAACCCTTTATTTGCCAGCCTATCTGTGTCGTTGGCCTTATGACGAGGAGTGCCTGTGGGTTATCCTAATCGTTCTGTCTTGGTCACTCTTGGTTGGGCCTGGTTGACTTTCCAGTCAGCTCCTACAATGTCACATGGCCACCTCTAGATCTGTGTTTGCCGGTCTAGACGTAATCGATGCACTCCTTAAAGTGCCACATTGCAGCGATCCCAGAGCGTTTACGAGATCTGATTCCTAAGTTGAGAGCTGTTCTTCCTGTAACGCTTCCGAATAAAGAGGTCCTGGTCGAAAAGAGTTGAAAGATACGAAATTAGGTGGTCGTTGGAATCCTGATCGCAGTAAAGTGGTCCTTGGTAACATCAAGCATAGCGAATGTCTGGATCCATCAATAGTCTCCTAATAAGGGAGCGCAGTGCGATTAATGGCTTCCATCGACTGGGTAGTGTTCGTCAAGTGGGTGGCGAAGAGCCAGTCGGGCATAAATCATGACGGTATCTCCGGTCGCTTAATGCAGTTTGCTGCTTGGCTAGCCTAGGGAATTGTTAATAAAGGTAAAGTAAACTATATTTTTAATGACATATGGGGCACAAAATAATTGGTGTTACATAAATGTAATTCTGTATGCCTGTAAGACTTGTAATGTAAATGGAGGCTGAAATAATTCAAAAATATATGGGTATTTCACATTCACTCCATTATATATACAAATGTACTTGATTTCTCTCTCTCTTTCTCTCTTTCTCTCTTTCTTTCTTATTTAATCTGCATAGTCTCTGTAGGCTAATGCTTTCCTTAATGTTAAGATCATTTATTAGCATTTTGCTTAAAGCAATATGCTGTTTTCATTTATTTCGTGCCCTGATAGAGATAATTCAATTTTAGTAGAATACAAATGTGGCAATTGCCATGTTTGTAATTTATCTAACATCTTCTCTTCCAGTAGTCATAAGTTTCTTTTGGGTTTATCTGGTTTTGTATAGATAAGTGTTAATGTCACTTCTTTGCATAACATAACTGGTCTTGTGTTAGGATCTCAAAGACTTCATGAGACAAGCTGGTGAAGTAACCTTTGCAGATGCACACAGACCTAAGTTAAATGAAGGGTAAGCCTCTAACAACACCTCTTGGAAGCAGCAGAGTACTGTTTGTATCATACTTGGGGAGGGAAGCTGGCTACTTTCAGCGCTTAGCAGCTGTTCGTGGCTTAATTTAGCTACCCTTTGAAAATACATTCTCATGTGTTTTGGGAGGGGAATTCTTCATTGCCTGTTTGAGTTATAACAGGGAATGAGTACCGAGCAGTGAGGGGTGTTTTTTGAGTTGTTGAGCTGTTTATTTTTCCCAGAGTATGTTCTGCTTTATCACCAAAATTACCACTTGTAATACTGAGATCTGTGCTTTATTTTAGCTTGATTTTTTTGGTGTTTTTTTTTTTTTTTCCTGTAGGGTGGTTGAATTTGCCTCTTACAGTGATTTAAAGAATGCTATTGAAAAGCTTTCTGGTAAAGAAATCAATGGAAGGAAAATCAAACTAATTGAAGGCAGCAAAAGGCACAGGTACAGATTTCTGTTCTCTTAAATAATGCTTAAGTGTTCACCAAGAAAGCTTGGAAGTCAGTGACCAGGCAACTGAACTGGAGACCAGTGATTTGCCTGGTTATGGTAGAGGTTTGTGGTGTTTCATTGCTAATATCAGTGCTCTTCTGTTTCCTCAGTAGGTCCAGAAGCAGGTCACGGTCTCGTAGCAGAAGCTCATCCAGGTCTCGGAGTCGTTCCCGCTCCCGCAGCCGCAAGTCCTACAGCAGGTCAAGGAGTAGGAGCCGAAGCAAGTCTCGATCAGTTAGCAGATCTCCAGTGCCAGAGAAAAGCCAGAAACGTGGTTCTTCCAGTAGATCTAAATCCCCATCATCTGAGGATCGGCAGAGGTCTAGATCAAGATCCAGATCTGTTGACAGTGGCAACTGAGCTTACAGTTCAGTTATGGGGGCCCTTTTTTTAAACCATACTTGCTAAAAGTTGTGGTAAGTATGTGACTTTCTGCGGGGAAGGGTTTGGATGGGGAGGGGGGAGGAATGGGAAAACTTTGTAGATGTGGACCATGGTGGGAAGGGTTATTGACTAATTGTATTAAATGTCTTTTGATAACCCTTTTCTTGCTCACATTTTTGTGAATGTCTGAAGTGTATAGTTTGTGTATATTGGCAGAGCTCTTTATAACTAAAGCGGACAACTTAAACTTTTTTGTACTCAAAAAAAGTCATCTGAACACTTAATTCCCAGTATATTCAACTGTGAAGAGCAACTTCGAACATTAATTTAATATTTCATAGAATCATAGAATTGTTAGGGTTGGAAAGAACCTTAAGATCCATCTAGTTCCAACCCCCCTGCCATGGGCAGGGACACCTCTCATTAAACCATACCACCCAGTTTCAAATTAAACTAATAGCTTTAGGCATCTAAGAGCTCTACATGTGCTGTACATAAAGCTTTATTTCAGAGAGTATTTTTTTGTGCTTTTGGACCATTGTTTCAGCTATAGATCAGCAGATTGAATGCTGGTCAGTACTGGTAATAAAACTTTATTTTAAAAGCTTTTCATTTAATATGACTTGCACTACATTTAAGAAAATGCCCATTTCACTTACCTATGGTAATACTATTCTATAAAGCACCCTAATTCTTGATACTTAAGAATTAAATAGCTCAAATAAAATATAAAGAAACATGCCTCTGCTTCTAGTGTGTTCTTAAGTGTTAATATTAAGTGTTTGAGATGGTGCCTTGTGTTGGACAGTGTTAAAATACTTCTCAAAGATGGGTCTGCAGAGAAGTGATGTATGGGGAGGAGCTAACTTATATACATTGTGCCATGTACTTAGATGTGTCTATACTGAAATAAGAACCTTGGGAATAAGGAGAATCCTACTGTCATAGTAAAAAGGAATGGACAAGTCACTGAGGTTTTAATGACTATGGATAATAGGCATGGAATGTTAAAGATGGATGTAGTCAGCATACTTCATTGGTGTGTTTGTGCACATGTGTATGAGGGAACAGTGAGCTGTGGGTAGAGCATTGTCATAGGTGTAAGTCCTTGTTCTGGAGGAAGAGGAGGGACTTCGGAGTTGGTGGGTGGGAGCACTGCAGTGGTACCCTGGAGATCTGTGGTTTAGTGTTTGTGCCTTCCAGGGGCAGTAACTTCAGTCCCTGTGCTTCTCAAGCCCTCACACAAGCTACAAGAAAGAGCTTTAGAATTTAATTTTTAAAAATTGCAAAACTACTGTAGTAATCCATGGAAAGCTTTAAAAATGTCTTTGGAGACTAGGCTGGGCTTTGGATTAGGGTCCTAGGAAACGCAGGGTGGTTCTCCTCAGGGAGGTTAGTTGGTTGGTGTCTGTTGCAGAGGTCTCATGTTCCAGGCTGGTGAGGGAGAAGGAGCTTTGTGTTTTGTGAATCTGTCTGCCAAGGCAGCACAGTATTAAACTGCCAGGAGCTCCTGGGGGCAGGCATGGGGAAGGATTTGAACTGATATATGGTTAATTGGATTGTTAGTAGGCAGCTTTGGAGAGTGGGAGGCTTCACTCTCGCAGCAGTGTCCTGGTTTGGCTGCTGGTGTAGTAGAAGAGGGGTGTAGCCCTTAGGGGCAGAGGCAGCACTGAGGCTCAGCTGGTGGGTATGAGGGGTAAGGTTAGCTGTGTCATCTCGAAAGTCTGTGGATCTTTCCTGCTTACTTGAATAATCATGTGCGTCATTAAGCTTGAAGACTGCAGAGAGAGCATAGCCCAGCAGGAATCCAATAAAAGGCATCAAGGCAGAAGATCCCAGAAGGGATGGTGAGAAGACAACCCTGATACTGCTTCCCATATTGGCCACAGACAGAACAATTATTGCAGCAGATGACACTAGCAGCAGAACCATCCCTGCCTGAAATAAAAGCAGTCAAGTCATGGACAAGAGTGAAATCCCCAGCAAAACTTCCCTCACCTACTGGAAGTAGCTGTGCCCGGTTCTCTGTCCCTCACATACGTCAGTATAAGCGAGAATGCGTAAGTGTCTTTCATGGACATAAATGTTAGAAGTAGTGAACAAGAAACCATTCTGAGGTATTATCTACAGCCACCTTAAATAAGTACATTTCTGGTCTATATGCAAAATGACTGGTGCTTGCTCCCCCAGCCACTTATTTCTCAGGCAGTGCTATGTGTCTGTGTCTAGGTCCCTTTTGAGTTTTGTACACCCAAAGCAGGCAGGGAGGAAACTGCTTCACCTGCAGGTAGAGCCCCCCTACAGCACATGGGAAGGGGGCAGCTATATTTTTGTGTTGTCTCACTGGTGTCTGGTGACTTGTCAGATGAAGGAGCTGGGGAATTCTGGGAGGCAGAATACACAGCTCTCCTGCCTGTGTCTCCACTTTGGAGTCCCATTTGGATGGAGTTTTCCAGGTGTTTCTTAAAGGCAAGTCTCTACTTCTTTCCTCTTTTGTAGAGAAGATAAATGGAAAGCTGGTGTTAGCAGAAAGCAACATGACCCAAGGGTCACTTAGGGCAGTGTAGGTCACCTTGTTATGATAGGCTTTTAAAGCTTCTTTTAAAACAATCCAGTCATAACTGCCCTGTGCTGGGTAAAGGGACCTTAGAAGAGCTCTGGTCCTCCTGCATTTGCTCTAGCCTGACTCCTGGGTTCCCATGCTTGTTAAAGATTAGTGATTCCTAATGTAATTCTGTCAGGTCTGTTACTAAGTCTTGGCATCCATTTCTTGCCATACTTGGGCCTAGTTTCTCTGAAATGAAGCCGTAGTGAAAAAAAAAAACAAACCTGCAAAAACCAGGTTCACAAAGTTGTTTGTTAATAGCAGTCTGGGTCCTGCTAGTGGAGCTCTTGAGCTAGACAATGGTGTAGTTGGTTGTCTGGATTTACTATTTGCTGTTTAGATGCGTGATGTACAAAGGAGGCAGGGAGATGATTCCAGGCATAAGCAGGCGCATATATTTAGCAGCTTCTGCTGGACAGATACCTCTTTGAAGTAAGCACCAGCTTTGGGATGTGACTACTGCCCTGTGCTAGACCTCTGAGAACAGCAGGGTGGGGGTTTTGGTTGGTTGGGTTTTGGTTGGTTTGGTTTTGGTTTTTTGTTTAATCTGGGGTCTGCTTTGGTTCTGACTGGAGTGGGAGGCAGTGTCTATGAGGTTTGTTAGTGCTGCTTGTAGCAAAAGAAAACCAAGTCAAACTGACGCCAACAAAGAGCAAGGTCGAAAGTTGCTTGCAAAATGTTTTTTACTGGAAAAGGTGGAGGATTTCCTTTTGGGCAAACATTTTAATGATGAAAGAGGTGAAGTGGGTGTCTTGATTCTGTCCACTGATTGGTGGTGTGCCTTAGAGAAGTTTTCTGTGCCTCTATTTTTTAAAACTTCCTGAGGCCCTTAGTTGAAAGGCAACTAGCACAACATACTTCTTACCTTGATGATAAAACCAGTGCACTGTGGTTTCTTCTCATTCAAGATGATGCCGATGGCACGGGATTAGCATCAGCACCAGGGATGTGATTATTCCTTTGCAAGGTATCTTGCCCTCCAAATCACCCTCATACAATCCTCCTGAGTAGAGGTACAGAAGCAGAGGCATTAGTCCAATTGCCAGGAGTGTTGAACACGTGGTCATTACAGTGCTGAGATGAAGAAAGGACTCCTCAGTAGAAGAATGATGCTTTTAAAGTAGAATATGCCAGTTTTCCTGCTAACCTGGAGACACGGTTTTAATACAAGGTGTTACCTTGCTCTTTCCCAGCCTGCCACCGAGATTTCACCAACATTACTGTTAGGTTGTAGAAGGATGTGATATGAATAAAGGAGACAATAACTCCAGTTCTATACAAACTCAGAAAGGACCCTTGTGGCTACAGCTCATGTTTCAGAAATTCACCAGTGACAGAGAAAGTGATACTTCATATGTTCACCCTGGATCTTGTTTTATCACTAGAGCTTGTTGGAGAGTGGTGTTCTGCTAGTTCAACATTTCTCACTGATGCAGCCTCTTCAGGCAGCGTGTTCAGTTTACACAGAACTTTATGCTGCTATATGGATCAATATAATATGTATATGCTGTTTGTACTGCTATGTGGAGATTAAAAAGTGCTCCTGCACTCATCAGGAGTAGCAAGCCATATTCTTCAGAGAAAGGTAGAAAATCCTTTTGTTGTAAAACAGGGACAAGTTTACCTATTCAGCAATATGGGTTCTTTAAAAATAGTCTAAACTTCATTATTCAGCCTTTGCCCAGCTTCCTGGGGGTGGCTAATGTTTATAAAGTTAGTTTCTGATCCAGTCATATAACTAGATTGGCCTGGGCAATGAGCACGTACTCAGCTTTCCTTACCTGAGGTTCATGTCCCCTCTCAGTGCCGGACTAAAGGTGTTGGAGAGGTTTCCCCCTGGGCAGCAGCCACAGATGAGGATGGCCATGGATTCTGTAGCACCCAGCTGGAAGAGCTTACCCAGCACAGATGCTGTCAAGGGCATGATGCCGTGCTGGGCCACTACCCCAATTGCCACTCTGGGTTTCCTAAGGTGAGCTGTGATACTGGCTATCTCCATTGTACACCCCAGAGATACCATGATGACAAAGAGGGCCACAATAATGATTGCATGTGGGGCTTTGTCCATGGCCTGCTGGCCAAATACAAATGGTGGTGCCACACTGATCAAGGGGTTGCTCTGTGTGTGACCTAGGCTCCAGAACTCTGGGCTTTCAAAAGCTCCCTTGGTCTTGTTCATCCTGCTGAAGGGTTTAGAAATCCCTTCTGTTAGTGGCTGGGAAGGTGAGGGAGGGGTTGATTCCTAAGTCCAAATAACATCCAGTTAATGCAAGCAAAACATGAGTTATCTTCCAGGCCACTGCTCTTATCATTCAGCAGCTGTTGAAACAGAAATCCATGTTTTGAGCAATCAGCTGTGAATCCCATTTGCTTCAGTAATATGTTGTACAATTTGTGTTGTGCTCTGGTCCCCCACCTCTTCCAGCATCTGCTCTCACCATGACAGAGGACATAGCTAGTGAGAACAACAGGGACACTCATTTAAAACTGGTAAAGGCAGGCATTTCATAGAGTGAACCAAAAGAACTCTCATCCACAAGATACTGCTGAGGCTAATGCTTAAAAATGTGATGCATCCATAGTGCTTTATTTTTCAACAAGGGTTATAAAATGCTTACACTTCTGGCCATAGATCAATCTCTCAATAGGAGGGCTTGGAAGAAACTTCCTCTGTGGATGACTGATTTCTCCAGTAAACTCTTAGGGGCCTTCAGGTCTCTTCCTGATGTGGTAAGTCTGTCACTGCATAAAGTACGTACAGGAATGAATTCTCCAGGCCTTATTAACGTCTTAAATATTACTCCCTCATTAGAGTTGAAGGCAGGTTCTGCCTCAACCAAACTCTGCAGCGCAAATCTGTGTTTTCAGGCCTTGAAGTGCTCTGCACCATGATCCAGCCAGGAGTGCAGTCATCACCCAAGCTCTCCTGGCAAAGCCGAGTAGGCAGCTTTTACTCACCCCAGACTGGTACATGCTTTGTGCTTTCAGTACAAGGCTGCACAGCACAACATTCATTCAGTACTCTGGTGTGCAGGGAAACAAAGCTGGGCAGCTGATGCTGGGGCAGGAAGAGGGATCAGTTTGGTGGCTGATGAGGATTGTTACTCCGTGTCATGGTTTAAGCCAAGCCAGTAACCAAGAACCATAGAGACACTCACTCACTCACCCTTCTTCTTCCTCCCTCCTGCTCCCAGAGGGATGGGTAGGAGAATTGAAAAGATGTAACTCCCAAGGGTTGAGGTAAGAACAGTCCAGTAACTGAGGTGTAACACAAACCAATACTGCTATCATGAAGAATAATAATAATGATAAGGGAAGTAACAAGGGAAGAGAATACAACCGCTCACCACCTGCCAACGAATACCCAGCCTGACTCAAGCAGCGATGTAGCCCTTCCAGGTAACTGTCCTCAGTTTATATACTGGGCATGATGTGCTGTGGGATGGAATACCTCTTTGGCTAGTTTGGGTCAGGTGTCCTGTCTCTGCTTCCTTCTGGCTTCCCCTCCTCCCTGGCAGAGCATGAGACTGAGAAAGTCCTTGGTCAGAGTAAACATTACTGAGCAGCAACTAAAAACATCGGTGTTACCAGTGCTGTTCCCAGGCCGAAAGTCAAAACCACAGCACTGCACCAGCTACTAAGAAGGAGAAAAATGACTGCTACTGCTGAACCCAGGACACTCCAGTTGCCTCAGGTGAGCTCTGTGCATTCCCTGTTTCTCCTGTCCCTGACTGTAGAGGGGATGTGCTTCTCTGCATTGGCCATGCTAGGGAACGGCCCATTGCCTGCCTTGACCCCAGGTGCTGCAGTCCCTGATCCCTCTGCAGGTTTTGCCTTCATTTAAGGCATTTATTGCCTTCAAATCAACCTAAGCCAACCTCTAGGTCTGGTGAAGGACTCTAAAAGAGCTAAACATGTTAAACTAGAGTAAAGTGAATGCTGTTACCTTACATGCTTGTGAATGTGGCTGTAGGAGGCTTCAGTGAGATTACCTGCTGCTCCATCCCTTCCTGGCTGAGTTTGGTGACTAACAGCTCTCTTTGGTGCTTCTGCTTCAAGAAAGTCTTTCCCCCTTGGTAAATCTTGTCCTCCGCTTGCAGAATATAAAGCTTGGCTCTAGAAGCCTCTGTAGATGGCAAAGTTGTTACATGACAGTTATGTTACAAGACTGGGGAGGGGATTTTAACCACAGAGGTTTGCTGCAATCTGGCTGAGCTCAAACCATTTGCTGAAGGACATTATAATGCTGCAGTAATGTGTGCATCGCTGCTATTCATTGGGGAGCTCAGCAGGCTCAGGCACCCCAGCCCTGTTGGTCTGGAAACACTGCAGGCAGCAGGCAGGAATGTTGGAGCCTTTTACCCTGTTTCTGTCTACTTGCTCTCACTTCGGTTGGAAACTCTGTTTTCCAGGCTGGCAGCCAGGCCAGAAAAGCATCAGCAACAACCCTGGAGCCCAGTGCAGGCATTCCCCATTGGGCAGGAAGGAGCAGTGCCCACAGCAGAGCAGCTCCCAGTGGCTCCACGAGTCCATGTCCGTGGCTTCTCCTACACACTTGTGAGCACCACACTGCCATGCCTAGAGACATGGGCCCTTCCCATATATCACAGGTGGTGCCTGGAGACCTCCATGTCCCTGTGGTACTGCCTGGCCTCACTGCTGGGGCCCTGGCTAAGCAAGCAGGAGGAGGTGGCTGCAGTACTGCACCTGTTTTGTTTTCCCTTCAGCACCTGCAAGTAAGGGCTGCTCAAGTAGGATATGGGCAAGATCCATAGGGACTAGGAGAAAGCACAGGAGCAAAGTCCTCAGCAATTCCTTCTGTCTATACCTTCCTTCAGGTTTTTTCCTGCAGATCCCTGGCCTTCCTGAGGAAATGCTTGTTGTCACCATGTTTGCCTTTTGGCTGTATGCTGAATTTTGTCAGAAGTAAGAAAGGTCAAGTCAGATAATTAAGCTGTTACAAAGCATCACTCTGAGCAGCGCCTAGAACCTTTTCCCCCATAAGCTCAGTGCAGCTCAGGGTTTTAAAATGACGATGTTGTAATGCTGTCACCCTTTGTCTTTGCAGGGCTGTAGAAGAATGTTTCAACTACCCCAATAACTGAAAAAAATGCCTTTTAGTTGTTTGCTCAAGTGTTCCTGCTGGTTCCCTGCAGTTAACACAGGAAACACCATGGGAGCCAAAGGAGAGACTGGTCCAGAGAAGCAGAATGAATTAGGATCATTTTTTCACCCTTACTCATGCTGGGACATGCCCAGTGCCCAGTTGTTTTACATGGGCACTGGAGCTGGGAATTTGCATTCAGACGTGGCAAAAAAGCTGCATCTCAGCTCTAAAGCTGCTGCTCCCTGTGGTGGGACCTGGCGGTGGGACCACTGAGGAGCAGTGCTGGAGGAAGGAGCAGGCTCCTGGTAACCCATGATGGGCTGCTGCTGACCTGATGCCACGTCAACCACCGTGGTCTGGGGGAAGCTTTGGCCAAGCGAGCCCCTGGATTTATCCCTGGGCAAAGTGTGCCTTTTCCTTCCTTTGACGGCTTCCTGGGCTCGGCTCTTAAAAGGTAGATTTCTACATGACCTTTAAACGGTCTCCCTTTTGCCTCACAGCTCAACTGCGTTCCAGCAGGCCTTTGCCTCTGCCTGTGCCCTTGCTCTGCTAAGGAGCTTCCTGAAAGGTCCTGCGCGGCTCATGCCACTTGAGGGCACTGGTTGCATGCCCAGAGCGTCGCTGCTCGCTGAGGATACAGGAGCTCCTAGAACACCGAAGTCCTGCCTTACGTGCTGCCCCTTAGATGGTTTTTATTAAGTCAGATACTCCCAGACTCAGAGATACGGTCTAATGCAACAGACATCACAGCTTGAGGCATTAAAGGAGGTATCAGCAAAAAACGTGCACAAGTTCACAGACTTCCTCTTGGAGCTCAGAATGAGCTGCGTTGAGGACGTCTTATTTTTTAAAGACACCCAAGCAGTCAGTGCTTTGTCCTTTCATAACGCAGCTTCGTGCATTCATGAATGAAATGTTTCAGGTGCCCCTTTCGGTGTTGGGGAGCTGAGGTCTGTCACCTCTTCTGCGCTAGTACAGAATTTAACGTGACTTGAGCTCAGACCGGTGGTTACCAAAGGCTGTACTTCAGCAAATGTGCCTAACAGGAGCAGTGGTGACCTGATTTGTGCCAGACTTCACACTCTGTTGGCCCACAACCCAAGACGTGACCTGGGCATCTGGTGTCCCTCTTGCTCAGGTAAGGATTTGTCACTGTACAGCTTTATGACCACTAATCAATTTGCTCATTTCTGTGTGATTTTGAGGCAGTCTGCTCACCACAGCCCTGCCCACGTGGTGGGCACCATGCTGGAGTGGCTGTCGGGGTTGAGGAGTGAGGGTTTCTGCAGAGACAGTCCCAACTTCCACCTGTGTCTTCCCCTTGCCATGGTTTTGGTCCTATACATGTTTTTTCACTCTGCCACCACCTGAGGATGCAGGCCACTTCAGTAGGATGCCCTCCAATTAAAACCTAGGCCTGGTTTGCTCTGTCATAGGGGAAGTTATGTGTTTGGGGTGGCATCTTATTCTGTTAATTCTGCTTGTGTCTGAACTCCCTGAGATAGGGTCAGAAATGAGCACAAACTGAATGAGCTTGTCTTGAGATGCAAACCACTCACCATCTGGTGTGGAGCAGTCTGGACACAAGCTGCCATGTACCACTGGACAGAGCAGCTGCAGCCTGATGCCACGGTGACAGCCACACTCCGCTCCCTAACCCCCATGTCAGGTGCCATTGTGTTGCCATGCCAGCTCCATGCTGGGCACAACTACCTGGTGTGTCATGGGGAAGAGCCACATCTGGAGTGGGATAGGGTAAAGGAGCTGGAGAAGCTGCCCCAGCTCTGCATGGTCCTGCTGGCTTCCTGCAGCAAGGATGAAAGGCCTGCCATGATACTGGCAGCATGTCCTGGGGACCTCCTGCAGCCACTGGGATGTACTGGAGATGGGCAGAGGTATGATCTGCAGTTCACAGCCCTGTTGTTTCTGCTGTGGCATCCTGGCATGGATGGAGACCCCATTCCAGTGTCCTGTAGCAGCACAGATGGGACATTGCACCCCTGCCTTTCTGATGGCAGCTGTGCCCCATTCCCCACTGCTGTGCTTCCTGCCCAATGGCACTACTCTCTTAGTGGTCCTGAGCACAGACAGCACTCAAAGTTGTTTTTATTTATTCAAATCCCATTATCACCCATCAGGCCTACAAAATCCCACAGCTCCCCTCTTCTACAACTCTGTTTGGTAGGAAAATGATTAATTTTGCAATTAAGCTGTGCCCAGAACAAATAATGTATGCGCACTCCGTATGGGCTAAATTAGTGCCTACTGAGACACAGCGCCAGCATCTGTCTGGTTTAGTGACACTTATTTCAAACAGCCAGGAGGCAACAGGACACAGTGCACCTTCCTGTGATTTTACTGACAGCTTCATCTCAGCTGGAGACCCAGAGAGGACTTGACACTGTCAGCTGGAGCACACTCTGGTTGGTCAGCAGTGAAAAACAAGCTTGCTGTGGAAGGGAGGTTGTTTTAAACGTGAGCTTATGGCCAGGTGGGCATCAGCAGTGTGGGGATCTCTGGAGGAAGAAAAGCTGCCCCCAGGCACTTTGACCACTGAGACCAACATCTCTATGATTTCTGTACATCGCCTCTTTCTCCAAATTTCTAGAGCAAGGCTTTCCACCAACACCATGAAGTGACAAAGGGCCTCGGTGGCAGGAAAGGGTCCTGCCGTGTCCTTTCAGTGGTGTTGCTACCATAGGAGATATTAAGTTACTTCAGACAGAGCTCTGCTTCTGGAGAAGGGTGATTTTTATGGCTAGCAAACACAGGTTGCCATGGATTTCTGGCTGCAGTGATAGATTCTCTAGTTCCCTAAGGAGTCCATAGCAGCCAATACAATGCGGTGATACATGGGAAAGGCTTGGTTTTCCCTTAACGGGGAGCAGTCTGTAGGCATGGGGCAGAAACCCCCCTGCTGATGGGTTGAAGGGAGCACTATGGGCACCACATGTTCTGGCTACAGAGGGTAGTTCTGGTTTTGCTACCCCTTCCCGCAGGAAGGGGTGTCAACATGGTAGTGGAGCAGGTTCACCTTGAGGATCACAGAAGCACAGAATCACAGAGGATGGATGTTTTGGGGGAGAACTCCAGAGAAAGAAGTGTATTTATGTCCATAATGCTTATTTTTTTTTTTTTGCTGTGGGAAAAGAGGTATTTATTATCTATTGTAGTCAGTCATTAACTCTGTAATTAGTGGGTCTAGTTGATCTTGCCTGTTTCATTTCATTAGGGACCAGATGTCAAAGACAGCTTCATGAAAAATTGCCTAAGTTTCCTTGAAGCTTTGGTAAAATGCTGTCGGGAGGCCAGCAGGACCTTCCTTAGCCTGTATACAATCCATATAGACTTGACTATTGCTCTTACCTTCATGGGAGAAACAAGCCTTGTCTGCTGTTGTTCTGACCTTTGCAGGGTGATAACTATTCCGAAAATACTGTGTTTTCTACTGGTCAAGAAGACTCTGGCACAAGTCTGGGAGAGCTGATTGGGCAGCAGAATGTTTCCTAGTCCCTTGCCCAGCTTCTAGCTGTGGATGCCATGCACCTGCAAAGGGCAATTATACCTTGAGCTGAGGTGAGTGGGCTTCATTTGCATCAAAGCTTATATTTTAAATAGTTTCACTTGGGTAAGTTAAGTTGTGCTTGAGTTTTAACTCTGCAGCTTTAAACCGCTCCATTAGTGACATGAGCTAGCTCTCCTTCTTATGTGGTGAAGATATGAATAATAATTGAGGTGGTTAGTGAGAACTAAGAAATAAGGTGATCAGGAATAGCTAATGAAATAGTCCAAGACCTTTATGCCAACCTCAGTGGAGAGCAAGAAGTTCTATAATATGGCAGACTTGTACCAGTCTTTCCCCTTCCCATTGCTCCCCAAGCTCCCATATGAAGGGCAAACAAATTGCCTTTATAAGAGGGAGAAATTGACATGTCAAGAAGGCATGGAAACTGCTGTTGGGGTTTAATCATAGAAACAAATCCCCAGGTGTCTGTGTGGGAGACTTCTAAATGGCATGTAAAGGCCAGGCTACATGATGGGGGTTAACCCCAAGCAAGGTGCTCTGGCAGACACAGCAGCAGTGCAGCAGAGCCACCTAACTTGGTGCCTGCATGCCAGGGCCCAGTGGGAGAGCCAGGGGTTTTCTCCCAGCACCAGAGGAGAGCATCCAACATTCCCCAGTGTCTCAGCAGGTGTTGATAAGATGCCAGCAAAGCCTAGGTCCTGACCCAGCTCTGGAGACTGCCTGAGCAGTAGTGCAATGCTCCAGTCAGCAGCCAAGCAGCTAGAGCCACTTGGAAAACTTTGTCCTCACCTGCAAATTCATTCAGGTAAATTATGGGTCTCCGTGTTGGTCCCTGTGTCGTCTTGTCCCTCAGCTGTGCAGTGAAGCCCTCAGCAGCCAGGCTCCCCAGCGCAAGGAGGAAAATAATCTGGATTTTTGAAAACAGAAAGGAAAAATAGTTTAAGTAATGCAGTCCAAAACAGTTCTGTGTTTAAGTGTGCACGTGTTCTTGTAGGACCAAGCCTATCCTTTGGAGTTACAGGGCTAATAAGGAGGGAAGTGGTGCTGTCAGTGTGGAGCCCGTGGGTTTGTCTGGTTGTTGCCTGCTGCTTCGACATTCTTGCATCACTGCCTGCAGTGCCTGGAAGTGATCCTTTCCCTCCTACTCTTGTGGCTACTCACAGACTTTGCAGGGAAGCTGCAGACTGCATGTGTTAGCAAGTCTGTGTATCTCTCTCGTGTCAGAAGCTTCAAGAAGAGGATGTGTTAGCTTGCTTACTAGTAAAGAGCTCCCGAGAGGCAAAAAATGGCTGCAGCAGCCACAGTGCACTTATTCATGAGCCTCAGGACCAAGAAAGTAATTGAGGGGATGGCTGGGGTTGATCTAGATCTTGCTCCCTGTTTTATCACTCTCTCCTGCATGGGCAAAGCAATAGGGAAACCTCCTGAAGCAATCCAAGCTTTGTGAGAGGTGAACATAGCACATTCTTGCATCAGAAGGGTTTTCTTTTCAGCCTGCTTCAACTCTCAGCAGCCACAGAAAGGCCGATGTGAAAGACCAACTTCCATAGCGTGTTGGGGCACCCCGAGTTTGCTAGCCCAAGGGAGCACCCCGATGGGCATGAGGGACAGTAGGGCTTCACAAGGCAGCACTGTGGCTGAGGCAGGGTGCCTGAAACTGTGTCCCAAGGGATATCTGAAGCCTGGCCACCCCTAGGTCAGTTCTGGACTGCTAAGTATCTGTGTGTAGAGCAGTACTTGAGTATGGTTACCTGTTTGTTTACAGGGCAAGCTCTGTGAGTGCTCAGTGATGTGATTATGTCACTGCTTTTTAGTTTGGGCTGGGGGACCCTTTTGCTCTTTTTCCCCCTACTTATTTTGTTCCCTTTTTGTTCCACTTGCACCCACTGTGATGGGGTACTGATTCAGCCTGAAAAGGCAGGGTGTACAGAGGTTATGGTGCTTACTTGCAGGGAAAAAGAGCTGGACCTATTTCCTTGCTTACGCCTGCTGTAGGGCACAGGCAAGCACATTTCAGCCCCTCTTCCACCATCCTGCTGAAGTCCTGTTGCTTGTTGAAAAGCCTTTGCTTATTTGCGTACCTTACCCATCCGCCTCCATCTTCTGCAGCTCCTTAGGCCCGCATGGGCTGAGCTCTGCCTAAAGCAGCACCTCTGGGTGGCTGGATACTGGTTCAGACACCAGACATATCCCATGTTCTCCTGGATGTTTTGCTGAGTTTCTGGGCTGGCAGAAACCTCATGGCTTTGAGTTCCACTGGTGCATTAGGCACTGTTGTCTTTCAGTTACTGGCGTTCCTGTGGTCAGCCTCTTATCCCAGCTCGGGCTTGTCCCAGCACCCAGGCAGTGGTGAGCCAAACCCAGCAGGGCAGTGCTTTTGTCTTGCTTCAATTAGAGTAGGACACAGTTATTAGTGGCATGTTTTTATTTCCATTTGTTCACTCTGACAGCAACCAAAGGAAGCCATTACTTACACAAGAGGATGTTTCAGTGAGTGTTACAGTAAATAAAGCTAACAGGATCAGGGCAAACAACTATCATGTTCTCTTAAGGGCACCAATTGATAGCCAGGCTGGTACAAGCCAGATCCATCCAAAAGGCATGACAGTGAATCTGCACTCAGGTGGACCCTTGGAAGACCGCTGAGCCCTTTCCAAGCTGACGTATTTACCATAGTCTATCTGTCCTGTAAGACAGGTATCCCTCTAAAGACATACAACAGCTCTTTCAGTGCCTTTGGAGATGAAGTGAGTTGGATGGCACCCACCTGCCCCTTTTGGGCAATACATTTCTGTATGGATCAGGCTAAACATGGAAGGTTCAGGTCTGGGTCTGATGATGAATAATGCTTCCCAGCCTTCCCTGCTCCATGAACAGAAGCAACCCCTAGTGCACAACATGCTCTTGGAAACTGTGCTCCTCTTGTCCCCTTAGCCTGGGAGAGCAGCTTCAGTTCTACCTTTTCTGCAGTCTTTAGCTGCAAAAATCATTGTTTTTGGAGGCAAAATGTCACTGGAGACCTGCTCTTCATGCTGGGAAATAAAGCACGTCAGCAATGTGGTGTTTGTTCAACCAGCAAAATATAATTTAAAAGCTGGGGGGTTTTTTTGCACAACACTGGAGAAAAATGGTAAGAGATGCATGTAGAGTGCAGGGTGTTCATGGGATCACTAGTATTTCCTATGCTCCTCATTTTAGCATAAATCTTTTCATCTTTGCTGTTTGCCCCTAAGCTGTGGGCATTAGGTGAGCGTCTCATCTTTATTTTATATAGTAAAATAAATGAAGATATTTGTAGCCTTCAG
Organism: Melopsittacus undulatus; assembly: GCF_012275295.1. NCBI lineage: Eukaryota > Metazoa > Chordata > Aves > Psittaciformes > Psittaculidae > Melopsittacus > Melopsittacus undulatus. The sequence goes on from NC_047530.1 coordinate 48,121,950, forward strand.
GGATTTGGAGAAAAGTTTGAAAATGCAATCATAAAGTTGAGGAAATCAGAATGCAGTTGGGAAAAGCGCAAATGTTCATAATTTTCTCTAAAAAAAAAGCAGAACAAAGTCCCTTGTGATTTTTAAAGCCGTGACTCTCTGGATAATTTTTTAGTGTGTGTGGTTGGCAGTGCTGGAAAGGATGTTTTTCTCTGCCCAGATCATTTTTTTCCACTGGGATTTTTATTTACCAGCTACTTTAACTGTTTCTGCACCTCTTCCTTGGCTGGCATCTCCTGCAGCTGAGAAGCCCTCTGCATCTCTGGGGCCTTGGGAGGGCAGTGGTGCCTGGGATCACCCCAGTGGCAGAGGCTGAAGCCTTGAAGCCCTCTGTTCTGATGGGGAAGGACATGGGGGCTCCCCAGGAGCAGCAGCACCCCTTGTCCTCAGCTCAGTTGCATTCTGGGTGTGCAGCTCCTTCTCCACAAACCAACAGCTTTGCTTGGAGGGATGTGCCATTCCCTAAGGCTCATGAAGAGAAGGGGCTCTTTCCTTTGGGATCTTGTGTGCATGGCGCAGTGGCTCCTGCAAGCAGAGGCCCCCAGTGTGACCCTGCTCCTGGTACGGCACAAAAAGGCATGGTGCCTTCCCCAGAACCCCGCAGGGATGCAGTGACAATGCCAGTCTCTTCCCCCTGCTTCTCCCACCATGAGCCACCCTCCCTCGGGTGCTGCTCTTGCATACTTTTAGAAGGCTCAGTTTATGTGTTTCAGTGCTGGCTTTGCACATCAGCAGCCGCCTCACAGGGAGATCTCAGGGGCCCGTTTATGCTGCAAGTGAGGGTCGTACCCTCTGACAGTGTTTTTTGCCATGTCATCGAGCACCCTGCTCTCTAGCTGCTTCAAAATGGCAGTCCATTGTTTGGTGTCCTTAGCCCTGCTTGAAACCACGTTCCCCCTGGGACTGTTTCAATATCTCCTCTATGTGACCTGTTTATCCCCTAGCGCTTTCAGGGGGACTGGGGAAAGGCTCATTCCTATTTTATGGACCTGATACAGCAACATGCTGCAAGCAGCCTCTTCCTCTGTCTCCGTCCCAGGTTTCTGGGGTAGTCCTAGTTTAATCCAGCATGAGTCCCTTGCAGAATTAGGGGATTTGAGGTTGCTTGCTACACCAAGCTGTTTGCATGGGCACAGCCCAGTGTCTCTTTTATAGAATAATGCCTGCAATAAGAAAATTATGATTTGGTCTGCCTGATCAAAGACCTGGACAGAGGAGAGCAGTGATGAGCAGGGTTTTGTTCTGCATCTCTAGGATGACCATGGGGACTGGGAGAGCCATTTATCATCACTTGTCAGAGATGGCAGGTTCAGAGGCCACAGCCTGGCTAGGCTCAGGGACTCTGAAAACTCTCCTTAGAAACTACTTTGCTCTACCTCCACTGGCCTCACTGTGTGCACCCATATTAACATCATGTACCCATCATTTCCCACTGAACCAGCTTATTACAGGGAGCTTGTTTCTCCTTGCCCATACTGTAAGCACCTGTGTGGCCACTGTAGAACACCCTTGGCTAACCTGTAGCATCTCCAGCTAAGCTTTCAGGGCTTTCAATGTTTGCACATTTTCCTGTCTGGGCTCAGTGCCCTTCCAAATTGTCAGCCTGACACCACCCATGTTGATTTATGTTCCCTGAAAACTGCAATTGTAAAACTATTTCCACTAAGAGAGCCCTCAAAACCGTAAATGGCTCCAAAGTTGTGAAGAATGCCCCAGTCTGGGACTGCAATGCCCCTGGCTCCCTAAAAATCACCCATTCTATTTTCCTGAATTTGGATGTATCTGATGCTTCAGCTAGAATGCAGTTTTTTCTTCAGGCACATGCATGTGTGCAAGGCACACTGTCTGCTTACCCTGACATGGTGGTGCCCACTTTCAGACTTTACCAGGATTTCTTTCTCTCAATAGAGTTTCTTCCTAGCTAAATGCCTCAAACCAAAGTCCTGTTTCTTCCTATATTTGCTCATCCACTTTGAAAACAAGCTCTCCAGAGCCCAGGATACTATTGGTGTTTATTTTGGTCTTGTTCAGGGTTTTGCTAGCAAACAGGACACAATTCATGCATGGTTCTTAGGACAACACACTTTATTTCAGACAGAAGCAATCCCTAGCTCATGCTCAGCATGTGCAAGCCTCTGTGTAGCATTCACCTAGGTAGGTATATAAAGGGTAATGATAATGTTGCCCAGAAGGCTAACACATCAAAGGCCAAGGAGCAGTTAAAATGTATTATGAGCTGTTGGCAGTGATTGTGGGGGGTATTCATGTATTGCTGGTTTGGGCGGTCAGAGTAAATGAAAACCCTCTGGATTAATTGGTACACCAAAGAGATCTGGAGGAAAATGGAGGCTGAGGAAAAGACAAACAAGGGAAAATACAGAGAGCTGTGTGTCCTGACCTGCAGCAGGGCGATGCTCATTATAACCTGTGGCTCCCTGCTGTGCATTGGGAAGCTGAGTGGAGCTGGGGGTGCCCAACCAGCAGCTCACTTGGTGCTTTGGTGGGAGAAGGCTGAGCCCCATGGGCAGCATCTGCAGTGCTGCTGTTGCAGTGCAGCTGAGCGGGTAGTTAGAGGTGAGACTTACCAGGTCTCGTGACACCTGGGCACCATAGGACAAGAGTTTAATTATTTTTAATGATGTGGGGGCTGGGGGAGGGAGACGAGGCTGTGTGGTGCCTGGTGTCCCACAGCAACTGAGGCTGGGATCGTCAAAACCCATTTGCACAGAGACCCCTGCCTGAACCAGGTCACAAGCAACATGGTGAATATTAAATGATACAATCCCATCTTTTACTAGGATACCCTTATTCCAACTACTACTCTGTGTTTAATTACTAATACTTCAATTATACAGAAACAGCATCTAAGTATTACAGTGACAGCCATACAAACACCAATCACACTGTCTCATTCACATGCTGTATGACTGGCTGGAGGAGGACCACCACCTCACAACACAGCATGGCCACGCCAGGTAAGTCATGCCCTTGCAGGGTACCTGTGCTGATGACAGCAAGCAACTGGCCCTGACCTGGGGGGTCTTTCACCTGTCCACACTGGGGCTCCAAGGGAAGAGGGTCCTTGTCTTCTCTCTGAGCAGCAACTGGATTCACTGATGGGTTTGCAAAAGAATTTCCCTAAATTCAACCTGCCACAACTTGTGCTTGTATCAGTGATCTCTCATCTGGACATCACATGGGTGACCCCATCAGGTACTTCCTCAGTCTTCTTGCCATGATCCTATATAGTCATTGCTGATTCTGGCAGATCACACTGCTCATCTTGACCTTGCAGTTTGGGTGTTCTATTCTGTCACACCAGCTCTGCTGCAGCTCAACAAACTGTTGACATCATTCTTGTACCCTGTGTCTTAAGTCCATACTCCGCATATTTGTCTCTCACAGACTTGAAGAATCCTTGTTGTAGGAAGAAAAGCACAGAAAGTGGTGTGCTTCTGGTCATCTCATGTTTATCAGACTTTCTTTCTCCTTGTGTTATCTGCCCAGTGCATGGAAGAAGGGAAGTAAGAGGCTGCTCAAACTGGCAGGTTCTCCTGACCATGTGTCCTTCTCCTGGCAGATGTGTGAGAGCGATGTGGATGGAAGGTAAACTGACATGGGGTGAGGGCAAATTCCAGAGGGGTCTTTCTCTGTCCTTTCCACGATTACACTTAAGAGAAAATTATGTGAGTAAAGAGTCAGCAGAGGTACCTGTGCAGGTAAGACCTTTTATCTCAAAAGCTTGACTCTGCTGACCCAGGTCTGAAAGGCTCCTGTCTTGTCTCCCAGCTCATTGCCACAAATGATTTAAACCATGGCTCAGCTCTGCAGCTTCTGTCACTATCCATCCCACTGTCCTGCTACCAATCTTCTTCCTTCCATGGATGTCACAGGAAAAGCCTTGTTTTCTGCTTGTGCCATGAAGCATTGTAGCAGGGTGGGAGAAGCAGCAATCTTCCACACTTTTTTCATATAGTGAGGGCATAAGAATGAACATCACCAACTTGTTTCTGACACATTCCTGAAAAATTCCTTGCTTCTCCCATAAATCTGGGATATTTATAAAGATTCTGTTTTCAGTCTTAGAGACAAGCATCAATTTAAAAATCTATTTTTAAAGCAAATTGCATTGTAATTTAATCTTAAACTGAAGTTTTAAAGTGCTCTCATCCTTGAAAAAGAGAGATCATTTCATTTTTGGTGACTAATGATGAAGTGTTTTCTTAGGGTGACTGAACATAGCACAGAGTCCTAAATATATTTATTAGCTCATTAAACATAATTAATTGAATCTTGTTGCTAACATTAGCTGTGCCTTTGCAAGTGAAAAGTACTTTTGGTTTGCTAGACAGTTTCTTAACAAAGAACAAAAATGCAACACTAAAACATATGCAGCTTACTGAATAATCATGTTATTTGTCAGACAAGCAGAGGAATCATCACTGAAGTGCTCCCAAAGTGCCAGATTGGGTAATATACATAATTAGGCCCCATTTGATTAGTTGTGTGCCTATGGTAACAGCCACACTCGTGATCCACATATTACTAAGGCCTTGAAATAGTCTTCAAGGGGGATGATGGCAACAGAGCACATCCAAAGCTTCACTGGGGAGACTTCTGGAACATAGCCTATATGCTGATTTCCTCTGTTCCTGTGGTTATTCTTTATTTTATCTTATTATCTTTTATTCTTGAAAAAGTGCATGCCTTGGTTCTCAAGGGTGATATACAGCTTCCACGAAATGTCACTACACTTTTATCCCTAAAAGGAAGGTCTCTTAATCATCTGAATCACATTTTAAGGCATAAAACCTTCCTATATTTAGGGATGCATCCTAGCAATTGGCAAGGCTGCTGCAAGCTGTTCTTAGGAGGTGGGAACAATCATCACCTGGAAGCCAGCCCATCTCAGATCCACTCTCCTCCCACAGCCCAGGACAGCCTGGTGATGGATAAGGTCTTCTGGATGCTCTTTTAGGCTTTTGCAGGAGCTTCATGAAAAGATTGCAAGGTCTCAAGGGGAAGATTGCATTTTGCATCAGATCCAAGTCTCTGAGAGAGCCTGCAAGTGCTGAGCTGCTGCCAACCCACAGGGAGCAAGTCCGGAGGGTACTGTTTGGGTAATAGTGGAACCCAAGAGAGTTTGTTTAGCTGTAGATGCAACATGAATTGTTCCTGCCATTTATTTTTACATGCTTAGAGGGTGGATGAGTTTGGAAGAGTTGGAGAGAATCAGAGAATTAGCAGAATGAATTATTATTAGGGGTTATTTATACAAAATGAGAGAAATATATCTCCTGGTGCAACACTATGTCCAGGGCTGATGAGAGTTGCTGCTTTTGCAGTAATGCCTACTGGGAAATACTTTCAAGAAGCTTTTCCCCGAATAAGGAAGAGACCAAGATACAGAAAATTTCTGCCAGATGAAGGCACCAGTGAACGACTGGCCTGTATAGCAGGGAAACCTAGGCAATAGGTGCTGACAGTCTGGCAGAAGAGGAGTGTGGACTTCCAGTCCTGGCCAGTCTGATCCAGAGGGTTAAAGTGAACATGTCTAGTCTGGTCATGTCAACTGTCTCATCAGTGCAAGAGAGCCATAGTCACCCTACTCCATATTAGCATGCTCTCAACCACGCTCAGGGACAGGGTCCGTAATCCTCAGTGATATAAATTAAGATCACTGACCAAATTATCCTAAAGTTGTGAATTCCCACACCATTCCCTCTTCTCTTTCAGTGAGTGCTGGTTCTAGCATTGTTCCCCCAAATGGGGGATTATTCAAACCAGCTCCTTGCTAGTCACGTCGACACAAAGCCTTGAGGTCTGAAATGAATCAGACCAAACCTTAAGCCTGCCCTGGCTGAGAGCAGGGGGACTCTAAAGGGAACTGGTTCTGTGTGAGCCCTGCAGTGATGGTAGCGATGGCTTTGCCAGCCCTAACCACCCTATTTTTAGGGTACCTTGTGGAGAGCCACTGCTGCTTGTGTTTGCAGCACACTTGTACTGGCTATGCCCAGGCACTTGGGAATTCCTGCAGACTGAAGGGTGTCCTCAGCCATGGGGCTGGAGGTCTGGCAGCTGTATGGGTGGAAGCAGTCTGGAGAGAGGCCTTGGGATGCCACTGAAAGGCACAGAGGATGTACTGTATGTACAAGTAAGAGTGCTCACACACACGTGTGTGTACAGGCAACATTGGTCCTTCCTCTGATAAATGGCTCTAAGCAGAGCTGTGTGAAATTTTGAATTTCTATTTTCCAGAACAGAACAGAGACAAAAAAATTAGTAAAAAATAGTTTCCTGGAATTTAAACAGTCACATTCAGAAATGTCTCCGTGTTCTGTTTTGACATTTTTTGGATCAAAGTGAAGCATTTTGACATTTCTGAGGAAGGAATGTTTTGTTTCAATTTGTTGAACTGACATGAAACGTTTCATTTCAAGTCTGCTTAACATTAAAGTAGGCAGTGCCTTTCCTTGGGTTTGGGTCCCATTCTCTCCTCTGGGCTGCTCTCCCTGGGAGTTCTGCCCAGCTCCCATAAAGCTTAGGCAAGGTCCATGTTGTTCCCAGTAAATGCAGCTCAGCCACAAGCCCCACGCACAGGAAAGGAGAGAGGCCTTTTCGGGAAAGTTTGTTTCGATGCAGAACTTGACTAACATTAAACTTGGGTGCAGCTGGAGCAAAGTGCCCAGTTCCTGTTTACCTCCGACAAAACCTCATTTCTTGTCAGCAGCGTCCCCGTCTTCCCACAGGCACTTTTTGTGTTGCAGAAGCTGTTTTCTGATTAAAAAAGGAGATGTCCCAGTGAGCACCTGCATTAGGTGTTGATGTGACCCACACCAACAGGCTCCCCGAGGGTGCAGACTGGTCCCCTGAACACAGCAGTGAAGCTGTCACTTGAGTGGATTTTCCAACAAGCTAAAGAAAGACCCCATTTGGGCTGAAGCCAACACAGCCTCTGGCTTTGCTGTCCCCAAGGAAGGTGAGGGGGTTGTGATAGGAACAAGAGTTTCTTCTAGGACATCGGCAGACTTATCTCTTTTCTGGAAGTGGCTGTAGCATCTTCCTGAGATTTCTGATGAATTTCACCTAAAAGTTGATCCAAAAGTTGCTTTGGTTCATTCCCAGCAGCTCTCAATAGGACTAGGCAGGTCCTACTACTTTCTGTGGGGGATAATTGAACCCCTTGCCCTCCCCCTTTCCTGGGCAACAGCTTCAAAAGATCTCTGATTTTGCTCACCAATCAAGCAATCTCATTTGCAAAACAACTGCAAGGGCCCTGCGAAAGCAGGAGGACAGCTCCTTTGTTCAATAGTCCCTTTTGGTGACACAAAGGAACCATAAAGGTGATGGAGCTGCAGCCTGGACAGCCGCATTTCCTGGACTGTGCAGGCTGCCTCCCTCCCCCCTCCTGCAGCAATTTCAGAGCCCGAGCCTCAGCATTATGCAGGGCTTGAGCCCAAGGAGAACAAGGTGCATTGCAACTATTCTTAGCTCCAAAAATCATTCCTGGCTTTGCTTTGAAATCTGAACCAGGGTTAATTTCTCTCCCCCTTCCCCCAGTCTGTTTCCTCTCCTCTTTCATGTACCTATTTGCATAGACTGTCATCGTAAGAATCTCCATTAAAATTGAAAGCCTCCTTCCTGCATGTCACCTCTCGCAGCCCCCTTCCGCTTGCCCTGTGTGACTTTTGGAGGGCTTGAGAGCAAAGGTCCTGCGCTAGCATCACCTCCCTGAGCCCTGCATTCCCCCACCGTCAGTCCTGCTCCTCTGTTGCTATAGGAACGTCTATCAACTTTGGAGTGCCGGAGAAAAAGAACAGAGAATTATCTTAATTATTTAATGATTGATTAATATATGTTTATAGAGCACTTCAAAACCATGTGTCCTTCTGTAAATTGTTTATTAACCGGGCAAGCGATATAATCTGCTGAATATCCTCCACTCCCATTGGTTTCAGTGTGAGGAAAGGGTGGTATGCAGCTTGCAGGTTTTGTGATAATGGTATTACTAAGAGTACTCATAGCTCTGCTTTGGAAAAGTAATGTAAATAAGAGCCTTTCGTTCAAGTTGTTGTAGCAGGGCTGCTTCCAGCAGCTGTCACTGAGGTTGCTTGAGCACCTATGTTCAACTGTTCTGTAGCAGATTTTACCCACCTGGAAAGAAGGGTCAGGCTTGTTTCTCCTTGAGGCTGGACAGAGAGTGGAGGCTTGGGAGAGTGCTTCCAGCTGGTGGTGCAGCATGGCTGGCTGGTATGGGCTCAACTGCTCCTCTCCTGCTGAGTGGTAGTGTTTTTACCAGGAGACCATGAAGGCTTGCTGCTAAAATCTGTGTGCTCTGTGCCTGTAGTACCATGTTGGAAGGGCTGTACAAGCAGGCTGTGTCAGCTGGGTGAGGAAGTATGGAAGAAGGAACATGGTGCTGGTGCTGTGCCTGCTGCACCCACATTTGCTGCCCTTGCTGGTTGTGAATCTTGATCTCTGCCCAGCCAACCCAGGTGATCTGCTGAAGCTGGCCTGCCTCTCTGCTCTTTCCAGCCCTCAGGACCTTCTTCAGGCACTGTAAAACATGACTACAGAATCAGCCAGCACTTGTTGTGCAGTGCCTTTTCCCTGATGCTTGGCCTCTTGCTGGCTTCTTCTCCCTCCTGCTAACAAGCTGAGATGATTCCCAAGGGGGATACAAGGTAAATGCAGACTGATCACACAGAGAGGTCTGCTTCCCAAGCATAGGAGAGGCTGGGATATGCAACACATTGCTCTGCATGCATCACAAGTGGGACTTGCAGTCTGAATGGCTTGGTGTGAGCTGTCGCATGCCTGGGAGACACGCAAAGGCTCGTGACATGCTGTGAAGTCTGACTGTCCTTGTAGGTGTAGGCAGGGAGATGGGCTGATGCAATAGCATACAGGCAGCTGCTGAAAGCTGGTGCTCCCTGTCTGACTCAGGCTCCTTCCCTAAGGCCTGTTGGGACCATGGCTGCTGTGATAGAGGATGATTGGCAGGGTAGTAACTACAGCTCTTGGAGGGGCTGCTTTCCTCAGGTACTGCTCTGTACAAAGCACTACAGACCTGTGATGCCATGGGATGGGTGTTGGTCAGGTGTGTGACATGTACAGCTCTCTAGTTTTGAAGTGCAAACACAAAATGAATAAGCAGACTTGCAAAACAAAACAGATTTGCCCTGGATTCACACTGGTATTTAGGAGTTATTAAAACCTTACTCATTTTAAGGACTCTCAAGCTTCTTAATCCCTGTGAATCCATCTGCTGTAGGGCAGCCATCCCATAAAGATGCCTTTACATGTGGCAGCCACCTTCCTGGTTCGTTTATGGGACTTAATCATGGATTGCCACAGAAAAGTCTACATTCCATCTGAAGACAGCAGTAGCAGGACTAGGCTGTTATTCTGTAGTAGCTCAGCACTAGAGGGGGATGTAGCACGTGCTTTCCAGCACATTTCTTATGTGCATGAAGCAATATTTTACAGCAGCATTTATGAGGAGACTGGTTTTTTAATTGCCGACATGAAGATATTTTTCTCTTGCAGGGGCAATTTTCTTGCATAGGATAAAAATCAGAAAGGCTGCTATTTTCCAAGCCTTAAAAGACTTTGCTTGTAGCTAATGAATTTTGTTGTGTTTAATGTGTGTCTTGGATATTGGGGCCTCAGAACTTGAGGAGACTCTCAGGTCTTTTTTTTTGTGCCTGACATGGGTAAGCAGCAAATAGAGGCTGCTTTTTAGCTTGGCTGTAGCTGTAGTCCAGGCTGCTGGCTGGAAGGGTCTGAGCTCTGCTCTTCATGTCATGGGGACCCTTCATGTGCTGTGCCAGAGGGCTGCAGCCTGACTGTGGTAGTGAGTCCTGTGAGCACCTGAACAAAGGCATAAAGCCAAATTCACCCGCCTCCACGACGGAGAAGAGCAGACTGGCTGGTGTATGTTACTTATATACACTAACACAGCTGTAGCAGAAGGTGGGAATGCCACTCACTGAAGAAATCACATACTCAGGCCAGTGGGTACAGTCTCTCTCAAGCCTGAGCTTTGCTGGTTTGCTCTATCTCTGGCAGACAGCCCCGTGCCTTCCTCTCCTTCTCGAGCCCTCGTCATCACACAGGGCCGTGGTTCCCACCTCACACTGAGGGCAAAGTTGGCTAGCCAGGAAAGATGTCCCCATTCACATTTCCACACAGAAACTTTTCTTCCCCTACTTTTAGTGCCTGTAATTACCTCTTTACTCCAGTGCCAGCAATCTTCCATCAGGCATCGTTATTAACGGAGAGAAAAGAGAAGGGGAGGGAGGGAGGGAGAGAGAGCACCACAAAACTTAATTTAATCGCAGCACCCCATGCTCAATTTAACAGACACAACAGCTCAGAATGGGGTCCCTGTGCAACGGGAGGGCAGGCAGTGGAGCGTCCCTGGAAAGAATTAATTGTGGATGACAATGTGTAAACAGTGCAGATGAATAGGGCACGCAGGTGTGAGGCACCGGGGCCATCCCGGGGACTTTTTCACACGAATTTCAGCTCCTTCACTGCTGACCTGCTCCCGAAAATGTGATTAGTGTCGGCGTTGGGAAACCATTCAGGGTGTCAGGATTTGGCACATATTAACTAGCTGTGGGGGAGAAGGGAGGGAGCACATGGGGGCTATGAAAGGAGGAAGTCTGGCGGACAAGGGAATTGTTAAAGGGCCAGAAAATCCTCAATGCTCCGAGGTGCCCTTGCTGCTTGGAGGAAAAAGGGAAGGGAGCTGAAGCAGAATAGAACTGCAAGGCATCCCAGCCCTAACTGAGCTATGTGGAAAACAAGGCATTGCATCATGGATTTTTTTTTCTCTGGGTATCCATCATAAATATTGATAATGTTTATATTACTGACTTTTTCTTGGCTGTGGCTTTCATGGTTCTAGACACTCAGCTTGAGAGATAAACAGTCAAAACAAGCAGGAAAATTAATGACACAGCAGCACTGAGAACAGGAAATATCTCCTGAGTAACATATGGATGTTATTCGGTGTGCAAAAATCCCCCTTCATCAATATGTACTCTATATGTAAGGTGATACAGACAGGGGGTTGTATAATGGGCCCAATTTACCAAGCACAAGGCTAGACACTCTTAAATTATGTTCCCCATGCCTGCCTGGCCTTTTGCATCCAAACGGAGGGTTTAAGGGCAGGGAGCAGACCAGAACACTGATTTTTTTTCCACTTGGGAAAAATTATGTGAGAGAATGATGTGAGGACTTCCATGAATACCAGTGTCTCTGCTGGACTCTGTTACACTCTTTATTCCTTGCTGGGAACCCTTTCCCTGCCCAGGTCGTGGCTTGGGCAGCATGGCAGCAGTGAGGTTTGGGCCTCATGTAATACAACAATAAAAGTCATTCTAACTGCAAACACACCTGTGGATGTGAAGGTGAGGCTGGATTCTTGCTGAAGAAAAAGAGTGTTGCCACCAGTACTGGTTTGGCAGTGAAGACAGCTGTGCAGGAGGCAGGGTGCTCCAGCTCCTTGCTTGGCTGTTTTGACTCAGAGAGATGAAGTAGGTGGTGAGGAGGGGCCATGAAATACCAGCACAGAAACCATGAAGGCCAGTATACCCAGTAGAAGCCTCACCTCACATTCAGGGTTGAATTTAGTTAATCACTGTTGGAAAATTAACCAATTTTTCTAAGTACCCCACACACATGACAGACTAGTTCAGCATCCTTTTGAGGAAAGCCTGATGGTGCCTGTTGCTGCCTTCAAGGGCTGTTGTGGGGCTGAGGTCTCACTGGGAATTACCGTGCTTGGGCAGTGGGAGTTTTGCCTTTGTTTCAGATTGCGGCAATTGTAGTTGATTTCTCTGGTAAATCCCAGCAATGTCTATGTGGGAAAGGTACTCCATAAGAACTAATATGACCTGGCAATGCTTGTATGCTCAGCTAAATTGTTTGCAGAAGAACAATTGTTTGCTGTTAAGCCCAGTAATATGAAGATTCATAAGAAGCAAGAAATAATAACACAGGCTTTATTGAGAGTAAACCTGGTGGAGTCCAATCCTGCAGCTCTTGAGATGGGGCCCTCCCTGCCTAACAAGATTCCCCCAAGCTGGGTAACCAGCTGAAGCCATTCATCTCATTTCTCTCTGGGACTCCAGAGGGTGCAGCACCTCACTTTATCTTACATACTGTCAGGATGCACAAATGCCAGCTATTATATTGCAACCTGCTTGGCTGACTGCTTTTTCCAAAAATAGCCATCAGTGCTACTGTGATTTTTTCCCCTGGTTCACCCCCAGTCAAGATATCTGCTCTCTGGAGTGCAGCTACCCTTGAGAAAATGATGTTGAAAAGACTTTCTTCCTATGAGCACGGTAATTCTTTTATAAACCACTAGAAATAAGTTAATTCTGTAACAGCTGCTCTCACCAAGGTGAATGTGATGTTTTTCAGAGGAATAAGTCAGCCCTATTACCCCAGTTACCCCAGACAAATCTCAAGATATTGGCTCTCTGCAGTTTTCAGGAAGGGGTGTTGCATTTGCTGCAATATGGCTGTTCCTCAGCATCCTGAGTTCCATGTACTGGTGCCTGTGTTTGGCCAACTGCTGCTCATGTTTTTAAGGCTCTTTTTGTTTGTCTGTTTGGGTGTTATGTTTGTTTATTTGGTTTTGTTTTCCCCATCATTTGCATGGCGTCATTATTTTGAGAGACTTTTGCTCATCTTTCCAATTTTGCTTTTCACTGAAGAAGAGCAATGTGCTAGGAATCTCACCAGTTGGGTAATTTACGCACTGGGAAAGGGCTGCAGGAGCCAAGGAGAAAATCAGTTCTCCAGACATCTGATCTAGGAGCTATTGCAGGCAATGAAGGACTTTCTCCAGGTAGGCTCTGTGTGTCCTACAGCATGAGCTAACTGGACCTTAACTGATACACCAGCAAAGACTGGTTTCTAAGAAAGGCTGTAACACTTCATCAGCTGGAGGACCCAACAAATATTCTTCATTTGTACTTACATTTGGATCACTGGATCTTCACTTGCACTATAGTTAGCATTCTACCATCTCTCCATGCCCCTGCAATAGCTCTCTGGGGCAAGGTTTTCTCAGAGCCATCCCATTATGACAGTGCTGAAAGCCCTGAGGCACTCTAGTTCAGAGCTGCCTGGATTGCAGAACTGTGCTAGTTTTGCTCCTGGGCCTTATTCCTAGCTGAAGACCTGGTGCCAAGCCAGCAGCATCAGCTGTGCTGATGTTTGCCAGCTGAGGACTGAGCTAAAATGCTGATTTTTTTTCATGACTTGCTACATTTTTTTACGTTACAGCCACTAGCTGCTATAAAACCAAGGAAGGCTATGTTGAGCTGCTTTAGTTCAAGAGTGGAAGAGATGGGGCTAATGGAAGGTCAGTAATTTGCAGGCAGTGAAAATGGGACAGCTGAAGATAGTGAGAATGTGGCTCCCTATTCAGCTGTGTTAAACAAGACCACAGTTGTAGCTCAGATTTTTACAGTATCCTCACACCACTCTAAACTGGTATCCAATTTACATCAGAATCCTTGATCGTATTCCTAATTTATCATGTAGTTCATGAGCTCTGCTCACTGCTTTTCCTCACATTAGCTGCCCTTTTTCAAGTGTATCAGCTTGGTGACTGAGCCTAGACCCACACACCTCCTGAGCTATGTCTTCAGATACATCCCATTGGTTAACCAGGGGTGGAGCTGTACTCGGAAAGCAGACATGACTGAAAATGAACGTGTCCGCCTGGCATTGTGTTTTATATGAGAAGAGATATTGATGTGACAAAAAGAGAAACCTACCATTCTCCCAAACCAAGGCAACAATACTGAAAAATCTCCCTAAGCAGAAAAAAACCCATCCTGGGATGCCAAAAGGGATGTTGCCTGCAGTGAAGTAAAAAAAGCAACTGGATAAGTAGTTCAAATTGTGTAGAATTCTTCATTGGGGTTCCCTTTGCCAGCTGTACTAAAGATCCTCAGCTTTCTCTCACTTTCTCACAAGCACTTCTTGCAGTGCATATTGGTTATCATAGCTGATGAATTTTATGATATACTGTGTCCAGCTTTACACGTTTCTGTTCTGCAAGAAAGCATTCAGCAAAATATTTGGTTTCTTTCAGCCCCCTGCCAGTGTCTTGGCAATGCTGGAGTTTTCCAAAGTGCTCTTAGATACAGAATCTGAGTAACTTGTTTTCCTTGTAGTGAGGCTGGAGCAAAAGCTGCCTTCAGAAGAGTTTACAGCAGAGGGCAAGGAAAGAGAAGCTTTGGAGTGAGAGCAAGCAGCCTACCCTAGGAAAGAAGAGATGAAGCTCTGGGTGCAGAGGGCTACCGGGCTCCCTAAGGAAGGCCCAAGGTAGGACAAAGTCTGGACCTGCCAGTGGAAGGAACATGGAGGAAAGGCTGTGAGAGAAAATTCATTGCTCAACATTCAGGCCAAGGAGAGATGTATCACAGCTTAGTCTCCAGGGGGTCATTCATTACCATAGTTTAGCCAGTCTCCTCACAAGTTGTGGTGGTCTGGGTGCAGCATGGAAATGTGGTGGTATGGCAGAAACCAATATAGATAAATTATGAAAAGCAAAGTCTCTGCTGGTTTATAGGTGATCTGAGGGATGGTGAATGAGATGTTGTGGAGCTTAAAGTCAAAATGTACTTCTTTCAAGTTGAAGATGGCTTGACTAATTCCAGTAGAATAAGACTGCCTTAAACCTTCAGCCAGAGCTCAGAATAAGTAAATTCTGAGTAACTTGCTTTTCCTGACACGTTTTTCAGTCTGCATCTAGAGCTTCTGCTGGGAGTGCCTGTCAGAGACAGGCTTGTTGCATGTTCTGTATTTCCTAATCAGTGCCTGCAATACTCAGTGCAAGCTGTTTTCCTCGAAGATGCTTTTCATGGGTGTAGACCGTGAACTCGAAGGTAGACAAGGCACTTTCTTTAGTCCCAAGACTTTATATTAACTGAACTGAAAACCAAAAAAACACCCAGAAAACCCCTAAATCTTATCTGTTACATTGTGGCAGGCAGTTGCTAATGCTGTCTGACCTGGAAAGGGTGCCAGCCTGGTGATGTTGGTATGTTTAGTCTCTCCATCCAGGTGTTTATCTGCAAGGAAGTGAAAGCACCTACTGTGCACTGCCAACCCTTGTCCTCTGCCTGGCTGGGAAGCAGGTCTGACTCTGCCAGCGTGGCCAGAAACACAGGTCTGGTTTATTGTCTGGCTCCAGCTGCAGTGCTCAAGTGTAGGGCTGCTTGACAAAGGTTCCTAGACACTATCAGCCACATGAATCCCATTTTATTCATTTCTATGTTTGCTGACCCCTCTTTTTTCCACCCCTGCATCTCCCTTTTCCTCAATCAAGAGCGAGAACCTGCATCTAACCATTTTTCACTCATTAGTCCTAGTTTTGCCATATTCAGTCCTGAATTTGTTATTTCTGACACTGCTAGCCAGACTATCTCAGTATTATGTGCTATTATGGGATGGATCCCAGGCACACTGGCCTGGTAAGGTCCTATTTCCCAGAATGTTCCCAGTGCTCTATTCCAGCTATCTGTGTGGTTCAGCTGTTGCTCACAAATGTCCTCCTCAACCACTTGAGGTATCCAGCCAGCTCTCCCAGCACCATCTGCAGCTTTTGCCAGCTTCTCACAATATTCCCTCTCACATCCACCTTTCCAGATGCCTCATGTCCATTAGCTTCCACACCTTCCCCAAGCAGCTCAACCTCAGGCCAGGGCCCAGCTGACAGCCTTGTGCCTGCAGTGCTGTGCCCATCCCCATCCTCCAGGCTGCAGCATTATGATTTGCTTTTAAATGATCTATATGCAGACTATTAATACATTTGTTTGGCAACATAAATCTAAGTTGTTACTGAAAATCTTACTTTTTTGAGGATATATGATAAGAAAGTCGAGGCAGATGTCACCTTGGAGTAGTCGTACATTTAGCAATTCAGCTAATGCCAAAACCCATGACTGTTTAATAACAAAGCAGACTCAAAGAAGGTGGTCGTGAAATGTTTGTAGATGTCATTGCATGTTCTTTGGCAAGTCTATGGTATCACCCCTAGTACCCAGAGGGTGGTGAAATGATTCAGCTTGGTTGTTTCTTTCGCACCTTCAAGAATGTGCGAGGTGTCTTTTTGGATCTGCTAAGCAATGCTGGATGTCTGCCCAAACCAAAATGCTGGCCGTGGGAACAGTTGAAGTCCTTATGAGAGAGAGTTGGGGGAGAGGATGTGAAAGCAGCCAATGGTAAAAGGGGAAAGCACTTGTGAGATGCTCCCTATGCCTCTGCTGTTCCCCTGGCATTCCAGTCTTGCACCTCTGCTGAGCCCTGGTGGCACTGGTTCCTCCTGGACAGCTTAGGGCAGGGGGATGTCTTCTTCACTCAGGGGCGCAGGACAAGATGAAGCTGCTTGCAGCCATGCTTGTTCCCCAGAATCTGTAGTAAGGTAAAGAATTTGTGAAGTCACACGTGTGACAAAGGAGTAGGTAACCCACCCCTGAAGGGTCTAGTTCAGACTGCTGTTTTCCACCTTGAGAGCTGAGTGAGACTGTCCTAGGTGTGAGTGCCCATTGGATTTGTATCCATCTACAGCTTACAAATGGATTGCAAGAGCATCACTGGTTAAGCTTCATTTGCAGACTAAACTTCTGCTGGTTTAGGCCAGCATATTCTGTAGAATATGAGATTTTTGGACATAAATCATCTTGTCCTCTGGCTGTATAGCCAGACCAAACATATTATTTCCCCAATATGTTTGGTTACTGTGTATCCTAAGTAAGAATAATATAACTTACATCACCTACTTAAAAAAAATCTAGAGAAATGGGACTTTTCTTTTGTTTTTTGAGAAGCAGATTATGTTTAGAGAGGCAGGGAGACTCTGAAATATCTGAAAACTCCCACTAACAGAAATACACAGAAAACTCTGTCTAACCACACCAAAGACTCCCATTCTCTCCATATTTTGGGCACCTTTGTCTGCTTTTGCATATATGAAAGGTGAAGTATTTGGCTAGTTCCCAACTGAGATTGCACGCCCAGGATTTCACCCATCTTATTGGCTCCAGTTGTGCGCACGGTTTTACCTCTTTGCCAGCAAAGGCACTGGTGGGGTGTGCGGCCTTGGCTGGTGCTAATGCTTGGCCTCAAGAATTTGGGTGGTTGGATGTTGGTGGCCACACACTGGGATGGCTGCAGAAAGTCTGGCTGAAAATGCTTTCTGAAAACTGTATGAGGATCGGTCCTTTGACAGCATATACATATGTGCTCTTCTTGTTTGCTGTACCAGCTAACTTAGCTTACTGAAGAGCCAGCTTTGGTTTCGATGCATAGTGCTTGACTATGGATCTCCATCTTTGGGTCAGGTTCAGGAGGCATTACTCCTGAGAACAATTAGAAATGATATTTTACAGTGGGTCTGTTGGTTTACACAGGTATTCCGGAGTCAGACCAAGAAACCAGCATCTGATTTGCCTGGTACTGCCAGACCTGAGACAGGCCTACAGGTTCCCCTACCAGTGATGCCCTATCTGTATTTTGGAGGCAGAAGAGACTTCTAGGCTGCTCAGCCATCGTAGGGTCACCCCAGCATTAGCAAAATGGGTTGTCTTGCAATATAACTGGGGAATGGCTGTCTTTTGCTGCTCAAGGAGGAGGGTAGCAAGGAACTGCTATGCTAGGGAGCTGGCACATGAGCAAACTCTGCAGTTTGAAGGTGCAGAGAGGCCTGTGGTTCTAACATAATGCATGACCAAAAGCTTGTTTTAGCAAATGGAGAGCACTTGGAAAGCTTTGTTGAGGCCTGGAGCAAAAAATCTTATGCTTTTGAGAGGACCTGCATGGCCCAGAGCTGGTGGAGGATCTTCACAGGAGTGGGACAGGTCCTGTGCTGCCAGTCAGTCCCTACACACACATGGTTATTGCCACCATCACCTATGTGCTCTTTCTTCAACAAGCACCTAAGTGGAAGGAAGGTCTCTGTGACTCTGCTGAAGTGGCATGGGAGTGTATTCTTCCTGTAACCCAGAAGCATTTCTGAGCACCTTCATGGGCCATGTGTGTCAGGAAGAGGCTATCTAATGAACACTCTTTAGGAGACCTAGAGTTCTGAGGAGACCATAGATACGCCCTCAGGAGGTCTTCTCTTTAAGTCAAGTTGCACATGCTGTGAGGACTCCTGTTCTCTCAGCAGGGGTGGGAGCAGCCTTTGGCAGAGCTGTCATGGTCCTGGGGCTTTGGCACTCATCTCCAGTGCAGTTAAGGCAGGTCTGCATATCTGGGAGGCATTTCCACACAAACACAGGAGGGCTGCTTGTACACAAATATATGTATATATACATATATATACCTGTATCTTATGTGGCTGTTTCTTTGAACTGATCCAGTATCCCACTGAAGAGAATAGAAGGTGGGTAAAGCCTACAAGTCTACTTATGGGAGTACTGATTTGCATGAGCATGTCTTTGCTTTTGAAGCAGACTACTGTTCTCAGCAGACTGCAGCCTTTTTCCAATCGTTTGTATTTTTCAGTATGCAAACACTGCATATGCTTTGCCTCTCTGAAGTCTTCTTTTGCAGTGCAAGAAACACATCTCTGTTAATGCTCTACGCAACCTCAGCACCCAAGGAAGCAAATGGCAACCAGTGGGGCTGGTGGTGTTGAGCACTCTGCTGAGAAGTCTCCTGGATCAGCCCCATAAGCTGTGGTATCCCTTCTTGCTCTCTGCTTCATCCCCAGTGTGTATTACACTTGCCCCAGCTTTGCAGAGATAATTTGCACTCTCCTAGTTCATTAGCTGCTACCCCCTCCTGTCTGTGGGCAAAAAAAAGCCCTTACTGTTCAAAAGAACACATGCAGCAACCATTAATGCTGACCCTAATTGTGCCAATTCAAACCACTCAATAGCTCTAATTAAAACCTCTCTTGTGCAGGGCACTGAACAGTAACAAAACTGTCACCCTGAACAATCAAATCATGGAGCTAAGAATTTTTTTTTGCCCTGTTGTGTTCAAATGTTGTTGCTGCTGTTGGAAGGGTCATCTGAAAGGATTAAGTATGGGGCTTTTGTAGGCTGCAAAGGCAGGGGGGAGTATCTAAACCCAGCCAATGTCTTCTGGTCACAGTTTGAAATCAGAAGACCCCAACTCTTTTCCAGGTCTCCTTTCATCCAGTTTACCCACCCCCATGCAGCAAGCAACACCTGCAAAGTAGACAGGCTCTTGGTTATGAGACACATGGACACCACAAGTCAACTTAAACATCTGCAGAGGAGGGGGTGAGGGGGAAACCAAGCCGTTCCTATCCCTACAACCTTGTTTCTCAGGGTCCCTGACTACACTTTCCTGTGTGCCATAAATAACTCTGCAATTACATTAATTGGTTGCATATTTGTTGACACAGGGGTGGACAGGGGTAGGTTACGGTGGGAGGATTTTTGCTTTCAGTGCAATTTTATACTACTTTCTTCAGATGTTCCTTAATCCCCACTCTCCCTTCCCCCATTATTTAGGATTCGCATGTCTTCCGGAATAACTTTATAAACCTGTGGGTGGGTGGGTGAAGGGGGAGAAAGAGCATTCAAATTCATTTGATGGCACCCATGCACACACATCTGTTCTGCTGTGTTTCCCTAGCAAGGTCTATCAATCAAAAGGAAAAGGTTGATATGTATCACAGTGGGCTATTTCAAAAAGGTGGTTGCAGGCGATTGTGTGCTGGAAAGCTTCTTTCTGCACCAAGTTTCTGACAGGGGTCAGAAGAAAGAAGTGGTTATGTATGTACACCTGTACTTTTTGTACATTTACCATTTTTTAAAGAAGGTAGTGAAATTAATAGAGCAATAGCATTAACTACCAAAATTCCAGCCTTGGTATATTTTGCTTTGCTCATTTTTTAATGTGTTCTGAAGCCCAAATCTGGGATCAAATGTAAGAGCCTGAACATGCTGCAAGCACTTTTGTATCTGTGGTTCTAGCTTAGATCATTACAGGCACACATGCTAGCTACACATGCTAGCTCTGTGTTCAAACCACCATCAGAGTATTTGGTGTTGGGTACTTGACTGGGTCTTTTCTTCCAGTGTCTCCTTGGCTTGCTTTCTTTTGCTAGCAGTAATCAGAGTTGCAGTAAGAAAGTTCATGGCATGTTGTGTTTCATCTTTCCTCCTTTCATCTCTCCTGAGCTGCTGTCCTAGCTGAGGAGTAGGGAGCAGGATGATACCCGTAGAGCCCTGGCAGTCTGCCTCTTCAAACACCCTGAGCACTTTCTGTTGAAAACCACCTTCGTTGTTTCTTGTTCCGACTGCTGGGTTGCGCCGTGTGCTGTTACAACATTGCCTTGTCTCAGCAGTGAAGCCATTCCATTTAGTGATGGATAAAATAGCCCACATTTAGAGTACAGCTTGACTCAGCCTTTAAGTATTTAGCCTTGGTTAGTGACTAAGCACAAAATCTTGATGTATAAACACACATTCTTTATGTATAGAAGCAACGGGACAAAACTTAAGAATGTTTTGAAACGCTGAGGTGAATAGTCTCTTTTTGTGCAAACTCTTAGCAAATTCAGTCATCTGCATCATCTGAGCAGACATGCTCAGGATAAGGTTGATTTTCACCAGTTTGCCTTGGATCCTGCGAATCCTGGCCTAGGGGTCAGCAGAAGGGCCCCACTCTTTTATAAAAGTGGGGGTGCTGCATTGTGGTATATGACGGCGCTGACCTGCTCCTCTCTTTGTGTCACTGCTGTAGGGTGTTGCAACACTCTAGTTCTCGATGGTAAGGTACTCTTACAATGGTGTCATATGGCATTCAAAGAAGTGCTTTTCAAAGCAAGGTCCCTTTGGCAGCAGCACTGGAGAGAAGAAACCAGAACTCTTTGACAGTTTTGCTGTCTGTCAGGGGCTGTGGGAGACAGTGTGACATTCATGTGAGGCTCTTGCACTTCTTGACACTTGCTCAAGAGGGAGAAATAAGACATAGGCAGATGTTCTGACCGGCTCCAGGTCCTTTTAGCACGTCAACAGCCTGATAAAATCTGAGAACAAACCCTTGGACCTGAGGCATCTCTAGCCTCTGGAAAGCATCACCTCCTTTTCTGAGCTTGCCTGTCTTCATACAGGAAGCTCTGCATCTCTGTTGATCTGTGAGCTGAGGGTAGGGGATTTCTGTAAAACACGCTCTGGTGTAGATTCCCATCACTTTCTGTATGGATCTCCCACGGTCTCTGTCTGCCCTTCTGTCCTCATTCCTTGCCCCCATTTTCTAGGCAGCAGTGCTGAAGCCTATCCTCTTGACTAAGCTGTTGCACTTTAATTTTCAACAGGCCTCTATTGCTCTTGCACCTTGTGTGTGGTCTTTGAACGTTATGTGGCTCAGCAGCTGGGAATAGTGAGTGGGTGGGCAATTTAAAACAGAAAAGACTCTGTATCAGCACAGGGCTGAGGTTTGAACTCTGCTCAGCTTTGGATACGTGTAGCTCGTTCTCAGGGCTGTGATTTAAGTGCAATTTTGTTGGTGTCAGTGTGAAGCCTAAATCAGTGCTAAGAAACTGGTACGGAAGAAAAAACAAACTCTGCCTGTCCGATAATGGGTGTTACACTTGGCCCTGGTGAAAAATTGCAGGATCAAGGCATTTTGAAATTTGTATCCCACTGTTTGGTCACCATTTTGCCTCCCCAGCTTGGAAGATTAAGAGTGTCTTAATATGATGCCAGGGCTTCTTTGCTGGAGGATGTTTCTGAGCTGCTTTCAAGCCATTTAGGACACAGTTCTGATTCTGAGTTTCCTGAAGATAAGGACTGATGATGGAGGGAGGCAAATGAAGGGAGCGCCAACTTGTAACACAAAATGCTTTATTCTGTTTATCTAAGCATCTCTCTGAGACAAGGTAAAAGTGCTCAAGTGATGAATAAACAATCCCAACATCACAACTTGCTGACAGGCTCACAGGGCCTGATCCTCAGCTGCTTCCTCCTCCTTTTTGCTGCTGTCTGTGCTGGTGGAGGATTGTATGGAAGGGACATCAGGCAAGAGACCTTGCCTTCCATGTGCCCTGGCACGATCCCCTACACTCACTTATTTTGCTCTTTTGATGGTGAATCCACTCCACATGAGTGCTCATGTATGGCAGATTCACCACCTGCTCTCCATCACATTTGCAGCCCAGAGTACCCAGTCCTCAAAATTTCAGTGTGGAAGTATTTTTTCCCCCACCCACTTTCCAGCTATCCCACCCAGGTAGACAGGATGAGCAGAAAGAATCCTTGCCTTGATAGGATTGATAAATGAGTTTGGAACAGAGCTCCTCTCTTCTGGAGTCCATATGGAGTCCAATCCAACTTCAATCTCATAGCTGACTCGAAAGAAAAAGAAATTGGCAAGTCCCTAAGTACTGATAAGGATTCTAAAAGTTACAGGTATTGTTGATTGGCATTCTTTTTAGAGCCTGGAGTGATGTTATATTTACTTCACAAAATTAAAAAAGTGCACAATGAACATTAGAAATCTGATAATTTATAGATAGATTATTTATTATCAGAAATGTGATAATAATTGATAGATTATTTGAAGAATCATTTAATTTTCCAGTGCCAGATAAATGCCTGTCATCGACCACTACTGTATTGGATCTCATACCAATTCTTAACATTATACCCTAGAATTTACAAAACACATACAAGAGTGAAAATGTAAAACAAGAGCATATCCTTGCTTATAGGAGCTGGCAGATTACTAACATCAGCCAGGTCATTTTAGAGGTTCCATCCCTGAAACTAGGTATGTGCTTCAGCACATGAAAAAACATATTGAAGCTCAAATGGGCTTTACTGCCTCCTTTACTGCATCTTGCACTTTACTGCATTCTTTTCTTTTTTGCTTTGTTTTGTTTTGTTTTCATAATAATACTGGTATATCGCCAAAAGCCTCTTCCTGTGGTGGAATAAAATAAGCGCATGAAGGTAAGGCTGGGATCAGATGGACAGGCTCTAGTGAGAGATGTGGGTTTGGCAGTGATGGTGACCTAACCAGAACTACTAGCAACTGTTTAGGAAACCCAAGTGCAGCCAGGACCCACACAATTCAATATGCTTTCTATACAAAAGGCCAGCACAGAATTTCTATATGAAGTATAATGAGTGTGGTGGCAGACTCTAGATGGATTTCATAGAAAGAGTTTCGCAATCCTGTCATATTTTTAACAAAGCTTTTAGCTCAAGTACAGTAAATATTCTGCAAAAAGCTTCAAGGATGAAAACCTCAATAGGACATTTATTATTCCTAACAGGGTTTCTGTTTCATTCAGGCATATATCTTTCATAAGAAGCTGAGTCTTCATTTTGCTGACATAATTCAGAAAGTACACCCTGAGACATGTTAATAGCAATGTGTCTCCACATCTCAACAAGTGTGAACACTTTGCCACCAGCAGCAACTGTGCTGACAATGGGATGACACTGTAAAATGGTTGTACGCTGTGACATGAATCCTTTCAAGCCCAATGACTCTTGATTTCTAGCCTCATAATCACTATGAATCAAACTTATTCCTTCTCACTACCCCCATATTCAACCTGTGTCTGGGTAGCTGAGGAAAATGTATTCTACCTCACTTTTGGGTGACAGTGCAGACTCTCCCATGGCTGCTACTCCAGCCTGCATGAGTGTGTTCAACTGTGGCTTTTTAGTCTTCAGTCTTTAGTCAGGATGCCCTGAACATACCTTTGTATAGAAATTTAGAGGTGTCAGTATAGTAGAAAAGGCTCCACCACTGTTGCAGTTTCTCAGCAACTGAAGCCCGGCGGCAATGGATAATTCTCTGATTATAATAACCCAAATGATTTAATAGGCAATATGTTAAAAAAAAGGCTCTAAATTCTACATCGTTGCAACTCACAACAATCAATCTCACACCAAATTTCCCATATTCTTCTTTACTCCTTTTATGATAAAAAGTGAACTAAATCTAGATCTGCTGCAGTGCATATACTGACTTTAAAAAAGAACCACTAACATTAATTTGGTCCCTAAATGCAATTAGCTCATATTTGGAGGCAGTAGAGTATTCTTTCCTGAAAGTGTGAGTAATCATTTCTGCTAAATGTGTGCAAGAGGGGATACATTCCCTAGTGGAGGCTGTGGCATACAGATCCCATGACGGTACGGTTGTGGGTGCCAATACTGTTCAAAAGAGGACAGCAATCTTCTGAAACTTGTCTGAGGACAAGACAAGTAGATATAGAGGCAAACAATCAAAGCAATCAAACAGTTCTCCCTGAACAGTTGTCAAGAGCACCAATATATACGTCCTGTGCCATGGGTTTGTGGTGGTGCACATGTATGCATGCACCATAGCAACAAGATATTAATCATCAACACATACAGGCCCATGTTGGGGTAAGTCTTTGGAGGTGCAAGTTGTAGACTGAATCTGGTATACAAAACATGCCTCAACGGTATCAGTTTCAGTGTTACCTCCAGCAGTACTGCATAGTTGAATTCATTACAATTGGGCTTACACCTTCCTCAGAAGGATCTGAATGTTAGGCCCAGCATAAAAATGCCTGGACATGAAGAACAACTTCTCTTCTAGTTCTGTGCCCTTCTTTATCTGTAGTTTTCAGTTAAACACCCTGGGCAAGTTCTTTGCTGGTGAGACACCAGTGACTGAAGTGGCACTATGCCAGCCCAGCATTTGGCACTGCATCGTCAGAGTGATGGCAGGGATTTTCAGAGGAGCTCATGCAAGAAGGTTAGGCATCCAGTTCCCCTTATGCTTGGACACTAGCCTTTTGCCAGCTCATCAGGATTTCTTCAATGCCACTGATGACCAAGGAAGGCTTTTCCCCTTTGCCAGCAACCTGGAAATAGTTAGCAGACAATTTAGTGCCACAAAAGTTTCTGTTTCAGCAATTTGCTTTATTTATGTAGATTTTAATTTGAAGCTGACATACCAGTAAAGTGCACCTATACCAACTGGAGTGCCTAGAAGATTTTGCCATTCACTTTCAATGATGAAGTTGATACAACACTGGAACAGACATGTATTCTCTCTCTTGCTGGTGTCTTTAAACTGGGGCTGGATAGAGGCTAGAGGTAGCCACTTGGATGGTGCTTTTTGATGGCTTTGTGCTCAGAACAGCTCAGTAAAATGTAATGGTTGTGATACATAGACCAAGCTATGGAGGTTCTTCTGGCCTCATTATTGCACAAGGAAGTTACTATCTGCAAAGGAAATGTGTGTCCCTGTAGAAGAACGCCAGGCCACGGGAATGCTGGTCAAAGCTGGAAGTACATGCTACAAGGTTATGAACAGCTGTTGACCGTAAGGGGCTCAAAGGGTTCAGTTACTGGGAATTTCTGACCCTCTCTGGAACTTTCACTTGGTCTCTAGATGCTACTGGTGTCAGTTTCACAGGCATTGGAAGGTAGGCTTCCAGTGTTCTTTGTTAGGAAATAAGAAAACAATATTTTTTCATGGTGGTAACAAGGATGTATATAGCAGAGGGATCCTGGTATCTGTGGGGTTTTCTGTGGGAAATACACCAAAGACGGTCATGTTTAAAGTGCAAGTGATAAAAAACACTTGAAGGCATCTCACAAAATAGGTCAGATGCAAAAAAACTCCCTATGAAATTGGAGAGGGGAATGTAGGCAAGTGGGGTATTGTTATCTGGGCTGGAATTTAATCAAGATTCAATTATGAGGTGATGTGGTACTTCAGTGGTGGGATCACTGCCTCAACAAAGCTCTGCTAGATTCTGCCTGTCTTTTCACAGATGTCAGGTGTGCACTGGTATAACTTGTCCAGCCTCAACAGAGCTGATCCTGATGTACACAAGGACACCCATATTCAGATTTCCTGGCTCTCCCCCTCCTCTTCCCCTCCAGGTCTCTCTGCTCGTGTCATGTGGAATGGCAGAAATTCAGGTGTGGATCAGAGAGACTTTGAAATGGAAAATCAGAGAATACCGCAGGTCATATTGAAGAAGAGCTGGCAAAGCTTAGGACCGGGATAGCAGAGTGGTGAGGGTTAGGACTCAGGTACATTGGTAGGCTTGTATGGGGTGCTGCGTTTGGAGTTCCAGAGAGATCTGCAAGCCAAGAATAATGAATACTGGCAGAGCTCCGTGTGAGTAACAAACAGCTTATCCTGCCTAGGCAAATGACAAAATGTTACGTACTGGCATTTTTAAAATAGTTTTTTTTTTTTTTAAGAAAAGAAAGATTAAAGCAACCGCTATAGCTAAACATGCTGCTTTGCTCTGATAAGGTGCCAGAATTGTATGACTTCTACTTTGTAACAAGGTTCTTGGTGTGGGTGTAGCAGCCCCTCCTCATACCTAGCGGATACACTCTAGGGAATTTTTACAACAGTGAGAATTGCCTCTTGTAAGGTCACTGAGTAAGAAAGTTAACAATGTTCTATGAAGAATTGCATGTCTTGAGTTTTTCCATCAGAGCACCACAGAACAGTCTGATGAAAAGGTTATTGTCACTGTTACATGCACAGCAATGACCTCCCATGCATCTTGTTCTATAAAATGTTGTGCCTCTCTGCCCTGCCGTGCCCTCCACCAAGGTCATGCTCGTAACTTAAAAATGGAGGACTTGATGTAAATTTAAGTCAGTCCAGTTCACAAAACATCTCTGTCTCTCAGACAGCAGGTAGACAGGCTTGGCACTGCCTCCATTGCTCAGGGTCTACATCTTGCTGCTGTTACACAGTAACTGCATGCTGTTGTTATGGTAATGCTCTCTTTAGCTCCAATATCGGACAAATGTGTTCAGAGGCTGGGCCCTGTTGGTGATGCATCTTCATTTTCCTCCTGTTCCACATTTGGAGCCTTATTATGTGATGCAACACTCACTTTCTTCTCAAGCCTCTCATTGTCAAGTGCTTTGGTTATGCTCGGACATACTGGGACCTACATGCAGCCTAGAAGGAGATGCCAAACTTGATCTCGGGATGGTTTTCCAGGTGCAAGGTTCGTATTACCAAAGACTCCAAGTGCATCACCTCCACAACAAAGTCTCTAGGCTTTACTAGGTAGCATAGAGCAATTGGCTCTGCATTTGGGAAAGCAGGAGAACACCTTCAGGAACAGGTAGTCTCTGAGCTTGTAGGTTAGCCATTCTTTGAGCCCCGGCATGGGGGCGACAAGAGGACCTACACTGTCTGAGACACGACTCGTTTCTACGGCAGCCTTGGCCCAAGAATGCTGAACCGAGGGAAAACGGTACATGGACCGTGAGGTTATTTCCTACCCCAGATTTACTTGCTCGTTGGCCCGACCTGGCCGCAGGGCTCCGCAGTGAGTGCCAATGCCAGCGCCAGGCCGGGGACGCCCAGGAGGGCAGTGGGGCGGGCGGAGGGGGCAACCAGCACGGTCCCGCGGCGAGTGCCGGCCGCATTGGCGGGTGGTCTCCCGCAGCCCCGCCAGGGCTCCTTGGCACCCGCGCCCCGTCAGCCGGTGAGAGACCCGCTCCAGGTGCTGCAGCCCCGGGGAAGCAGTCCGCCCCTCTCGGGAACAGCCGGCGGCACCGAGCCTCCCGGGGCCAACCTGCGCCGCCTGCCTCACGCCCCGGAGCGGTGGCAGGGCGGGGCGGGGCGGATGGCCCTGGCTCCCCGCCATTGGCTGCGGCCCGCTGCGGCCGCGCTGTGATAGGTCCGCGCCGCAGTCAGTGGCGCCGGGCCCCGCCCCGCCGCGGCTTTATAACGGGCATCCCCATGGCCGAGGCGGGTAACCTGCCGCGGCGGGAGGGGGCAGAGCCGCCCGAGCTGGCCCGGGGCACTGCGCTCTCCGCCCGCCGACGGACACGCCGCTGCCGGGCCGGGGGGCGGCTGCCCGGGAGAGCCATCTGCGGTGGACGCAGAGCTCTGCCGCTGTCCGTCTGCTACCCCGAGGGACGATGGTGCCGCGGGCCTGGCGCTGCGCGGGGGTTCGCCCTTTCCTGCTGGCGCTGCTTCTGGTGCATCTGCCTCAGGGTCGCGGCCACCGAGCCACTGGGCCTCGGGTAAGTGAGGGCAGCGGGGCTGCCCCGCCGCGGCAGGTTGCTCTGCCCCCGCCCCGCGCCCTGTCAGCGCCGCAGGTGAAGCCCCGGGTGCGCCCCGGTTCCGCGGACGCGGACCCTTGCAGGGACCTCCCGGCTCGGTCGGAGCCGGGTGCCCGCGGAGTGCACGAAGGGTCTGCACCAGAGCGACTTGTTGGTGTTTATTGCGGGGTGAAAAAGGAGGGTGGGGGTTAGCAGGCTGCGTTTTTATGTTGCTGGTCTTGCATTTGATGTAGCCCCCTGTTCCTAGCACATAGCTTTAGGACTTTTCTTTTTTTATGTTCCCAAGTAGGGATTAAATGAATCCCAGCAATAAAGCTAGATGCCTTCAGCCCAGCCTTCTCCCCGTAGGAGTCTAGCTCTGCTTTTTTAATCTGACAATGTTTGACTTACTGGGGCTGTTAATTTCACTTACCCAACTATTACATTGCTCTGGGGGAGAACCCAACATCTTTTCTAAATATGGTTCTCCCAGTGAGCTAATGTTACCGCTGCAGCACCACGGCAGAGTAGCACAAGAGCTTTCAATTATAAAGCTGCAAAACAGTAGCTGTTCTTCAGCCAATGCTGCAATAAAAGCACAGCTCTGGGTAAGTGGAAAAACTTGATCTCTCTGCAGGCGTGTTGGATGCATTGACCATGTGCATTCTTAACCCATCAGTCTGAAATGCCATGAAATGTACCTAATTAACTTACACCATGGTTGGGCAATACCAGGAGTCTTTGGAGTCCCTACTCAGCCAAAGTATAACAATAAGGGAGTTTAGTGCAATGTTCTAGTTCTTTAATAGAACTGCTGTTTGACCATGCTGGTTATTAAATGCTTCTCAGAGCTATGGAAAGTGTACTGGCTGCACTGGTGTCCCTGTGTTCAGCTGTCCTGTGTAGCCTCTTTTATAGCCAGATGTGTAATAGCAACTGTTAGAATGTGGCAGATAGAACTAGCATGTGGCATAAATTCTTGTAGACCTGTTGTAAAAGCTGGGGTGCTTATGTGTGCATCTATGTTACCAATATCAAACATAAACCTCAAAGCTGGAGTGATGCCAGATAGAGAGGAGCTTTGAGGTGATAAGTAAGAGTCTGGCTGTATGACTATGGCCCCTCAACAGCACTGGCATCCAAGTGCTTTAATGAAGAGCAACTGAAACAAAGAACAAAATAAAAAAATCCTGATGGCAGTGCATAATTGCACAATAAGCCTGTCTATCAAACAGTTTCCATGTATGCTGTTTTTATATACTGTACTTTACAAGGCAGTTTAATTGCTCCCTGTGCTGTGTCGTCTTTGGAATGAGAGCTACTTCAGGAGAGTGGAAAACCAAATACAAAGGACTACTGATGTACTTTTTACTTAAAGTAAGTGAACTGACTTTGCTGTTTCTCCCTTCGTGACTGGGGGAAAATATCAGCTGTGAGCATCAATGCCTACAGTTATGTAGAAGGACGTGCCTTAAAGTTTTAGCTTCTTAAAGTTTTAACTTAAGAGCTCTTAAATGGAAAGCTGTGAACTTCCAGGATGGTTAACTTGTGAAGCCTGTCTTCCTTCTAAGTGCCATTCTTAAGTGCATGTGAAGGTGGGGAGTATGGTTTACTTGTTTGCAACCATGTTGACTGGTATGATAAGCCCCTAAGCTTAATCTGTTCTAGTGATTAGACATTGCCAGTTAAGTTGTTGCTAGTATAAAGGTGCCATACTTTAGATTCCAGTGTACACAAGGAAATTCTTTATTATTCAATTTTTAATGACTATTACCAAGTTACACCAGTGTTTCTCACACTGACTTTTGATCCAGAATCTATTCCTGTCAGGAACCTTCCCTGTATTGGAGGGGGGGCAGTTGTCAGTGTTGGGGTTCTGGGGTCTGATCCTGTGGGTTTTCAATTGCTAAGTGTGATGTTTACAGTTTCACACTTTTCCTCATGGTAAGCACTAGAACTACAATTTCTGCAAGCTGAAATGCTTTTAAAGGTGAACAGCAGGGTTTTATTCTACTCAATGAGTTTAAATGAGCATCAGCAACGCTTAAAGCAGCTTCTTGATCTTTGTCCTTGCATTTCCCTCTTACTACTGCAGTGTTGCTGATAAGCTAGGCAGCTGGTGCTGTCACTGAATGCATAGGCAATATGGCTTGCTACTGTTTGCAGAAAATGATGAAAAAGTAGGGGTATTGAAGAGAAATAAGTATATCTAGATCTCCTGTGTCAACAAGGGATCAAACTTTTGGATAAAGTGAGTTAGCTCAAGGTGATTACTTAAATACTGAGATAGATTACAAGTGCAGTAGTATCTACTGGCCTGCTGGGGTACTTCAGCCACTCAAAAGATGTACAAAGCTTGTTTCCTGTTATAGAAAACCTATGAGCAGTGACATGAATCCCTTAAACTTGGAAGCATGAGTGACCTGTAGGAAACATCTGGCTTTTGTACCTATGCTGTGGCCCTCTGACAGTTAATAACAGCTGTCCTGAGTAAAGCCCCATAGTAAGTCTAATATCATGGATGTCCTAGAAATAACTTGGAAGCCCAGGGCTGTTTTGTGACTCCTTTTATCACTCGATACTCTCTAGAAAAGCTTCTGCTATGTTCTGCAATTGCTAGGTCATTTCTACTCTTGTAGGTCTAAAGAGCACTGTGGAAGCAGTCAACTGACTATACCTGGAAAATGACTGTGTGAAGGATGTGGCCTTCTGGAAAGAGATAATCAGGCTTTGCTTTCTATTCATTTTCTATTGTTGTGTGCCTCTGCTGGCATGAAATCTGGAGTTTTGTGACAAGCCAGGTCTTGCTGTTTCCCCTCCTTGACCCCAGAGTGATAGATGGGGAGCTTGACTGGACTGGCTCTTGCACCTCTGACTGTGTGGTGCCTTTGAGTAATACTCTTTCATAGCAGATTAAATAGATTGTGCCATTAAGCTCTGTTTTCCCCCAGCTGAAAGATAAATTGTGACCATTGTCTTTCTAGTTCAGAAAGATAGATCTCTGTAGTGTCCCTGCATTTTGAATATAATGCCTTGCCATTATGAAGTTGCTCCGTTTATGGCAGAGAACTATTGGAACATTGGTAGTAATGAAAAATACAAGTACAGGAAAATGGTGCTTGCAGAAGGAGCAGAACAGGACTGCAGCAGTCAAAAGCTGTCTTAGGAACTGGCTTGGATTTTTGGAAGATTTGAGATCTGTACCTTGCAGTGACTACAGAGGACTAAGAAATGGGAGGGAAGGGCAGTCACTATAACTTTCTTCCTACTTTCGTGCATCGAAATGTGCCATATCCCTCCTTGAAAGGCATGCTGGCTGGAGATGGAGAAACCTTCCAATTCAGTGCTGTTGTAAAGGGAAAGTAGTATATAGTAAAACTATGAAGATACCCGCAGATTCCAGTGCATAAACTGGAGTGCCACAGAGCAATGGGCACCCTGCTACTAGTTAGAACCCCAAATAAGAACTGTGCTGAAAAGGCTTCTGCAGCTCTGCTATTCCCTATGGAGGAGCAAGCAGCATTGCAGCTTGGGTCAAGGCACCTGTGTTCTGCTGTACATTGTCAATGCAGCCCTGCTGAGATGTTTCCTCAAAGCAGATGCCTTTACACATGCTCTGTTAAAATTAGGGAGATTGTGTTCTTCATGGTGGGAAGCAATTGGGAAAAGACTTACGATAAAAATAGAAAGCAGAGGGCTTCATATGAAGGAG
Organism: Melopsittacus undulatus; assembly: GCF_012275295.1. NCBI lineage: Eukaryota > Metazoa > Chordata > Aves > Psittaciformes > Psittaculidae > Melopsittacus > Melopsittacus undulatus. The sequence goes on from NC_047530.1 coordinate 48,153,747, forward strand.
ATCTAGAGCAGATGAGTAAACTTTAGGTTTTCAATGACTCATTTTTGTTTCTTGGTTTGAGCTTAATTATCACTCTGCATTGCAAAAGTCTACACTGCTAAGTAAAATCTGAAGCACTTTAATGTTTTAGACTACCTTACTGTTGGTGAGATTCATTTTAATGAAGGATAAATACCCGAAGGCAAGTCTTTAGAAAAGCATCCCCTAACAGGGCAGATCTGTTACTCTATGGCAAAGAGCTTTTGGTTACAGATACACTGTTTTAGTTCAGTGAGACATGTTCTTGCTTAAATGGAAGCTCTAATTGTACATAGAGCTGGACTAATTACTTCTCCTTCTCCTTGTTTCTACTTACACCCTGAATGTTAGACAGCTGAATTCTTTGATATGTACCAAAGAAACTGATCTTTCTTTTTATACATTATTCAACTGTGTTGAGGAAAGGTATTAATTCTTATATGGCAAAGTATTAAAACATTGTTACAATACATTAGTATTGAAACAGTGGGTCCTGTTCTAAATGGGAAAAACACTGTAGGATCCAACTTGCTCTGTGTAGTCTTAGAGTTGGTGTTTTAACTGCCTGAGCTTCTGTGTTGGCTATGAAAATATCTCACTCATGTTAATGATGATCTGCTGCTAATGAAAGATTTCTGGCCACCAAAAGGACTGTTACAGAGAAGGAAGCTACTTGTGTATTTCTGCTGGTGGTGGCAGCAAGCTCTTTAGTTGATGGAACACCTACAGTGATAACCTCTTGGATTAGTTTTCAAGCTTCTAGCACTAGTCATGTGCTAAGGTAATCTTCACTGCCATCAATGCAGAGCAGATGCTGTCTTGGCATCTTTCATTTCCAGATGGCCTGAAGCAATTGGTAAGATGACTGTAAACTTCATTTCAGTGGTATAGTAGCTCTGAAATATTAATACTGCTGTTTAAACATCTTAGATGTTCTTATCCTGCCATCTCAAACTAATTGCGACATTGCTATGTCAAAAAAAACCCCAAACAAACAAAACCCCATTTGTCTCCTGCTTGGCTGCTGAATCCCCAGCTCTTCTGGGGCTGGCACATCTGACAGTGCAGTGAAGTGTTGAAGCATAAATAAACTTTATGCTCACATTAAAAGCTAAACATAGAAGCAATGCAGGTGAAACTGAAGCTAATCACTGACGGCTGCTGTGCTGACTGTCACACTGCCTCTGTGTGACAGCAAGGTGGCTTCCTATCAGAGCCCTCCAGCAGCTGCCATGAGGTCCCTGGTGCTGATGCAACATCCAGGGACTTGGTGGCACAGCAGCCCTTGAGTCAAGCTTGGTGTGCAGAGGTGGTAGTTCACTGCTTGGTCATCACATGAAGTTCTGGCAGAGAAGCAGATGTTATAACTTCCAACTTGAACCATGAAACCTACTTTTTGTTGTGTAACAACTTTAACTACTGTCCTTGCATTGGTAGGACTTTAGGCTTCCTATGCTTGTTTATGAGAAACTCTTCCATTTGTGAAGTTTTTGCCCCAACACTGAAGGCTGACATTGCTGTGGGTGCATCACTTCTGCGCTGGAGGCTTTCTGAGTAAGGTTTGAGGTCAGTGTGAGATGCTTGCTTACAGGATGTGATGAATGTAGTATGTAACTGCCTCCCTCTTCTGACTGGCTCACTTGAGCAGTTAGTATTTGTGTTCAGCAGCTAACATATGAGTCCCATGAAGCTTTCTCTGTGTGGTGACTTTAATGCCTGTAGGTATGAGGAGGGAGTATTCTGGCACTGAAATCCTTCTGATGATGACCAAGAATGCAACTCTGCTCCCTCCCCCCCCCCCCCCCCCCCCCCCCCCCCCATCGCCCCTGTTTTGTTGTATTGGGTTTTTTTTTTTTGGTAGCTTGTAGGTATTGTTTTTTGTACTTCTTGTAGCTATAGGAGAGTAACAGCAGGAAAGCATGGCTGGTCATACCAGTGTGTAAAGCTTGCACTCAGGGCAGTAAAAACAATTGCTTACTATATGAAGGAGCTCTTTGTGTGTGACCTTGTGTAGTAGGCTAGTGGCAGCTCTTCAGCCTAGGGATGAGACCTTACCTGGAAATCAGGCTTATGGCTCCTGTCCTGGATGGTTTTGTTTTGGTTTGGTTTTTTTTCCTCCATATTGCAGTACCCTTCTGATACAACTTACCCTCCTATAGGATGCTGCAGTAAAAGTGGAGATAGTGTTAGTGATATTCATGAGCATTAAAGAAGAATGAATCATCTACTCATTTGGTGAGGAAAATATTGCCTTGTATAATGGCCTTGCCCACTCATAAATGCTATTCCTTATGGACCTGAGGAGACAAATATGGCTTTTATGCTTACCTGCCTAGAAGCCCCCATAACCCTCCATAAGCACTGCCAGACTCTTCCCTGGCAGTCTTCCAGCTGTAGTCTGCTTGGGAGGACAAGCCTGCATGTTGGGTTTGTGCATTTTTGCCTCCCACTGTCTTGTGTCTGAGCCAGCTGCTTTTGAGGGCCCACTAACAGGTGTTCTCATTTGGAGTGGCACGTAGCTATGCAATGGAAGTGAGTGGTAGGTGTGAAATGAGAGCAAGCTTAGGTGCTTCCCCTCAAGGCCTGTGCCTAGAGATGGGGTTTCTATAGGAACAGAGGCTGTATCATTAAAGGTTGGCTCAGGGTTTTGTCAAGTAAAGTCTGGCAGCAAAGCCTAGACAAGCTGCCCACCAGTTCTGCTGGCAGACTTTTCCATGCAGGTGGAGGAAGCCATACAGAAACTGGTGTGTGTAGGCAGATAACTTTCTCTGCCATGGACACCCAGACTCCTCTCCTGGGCTGGAGCTGGAGTTCTTACTGCCTCTGGATGAAGAATGTGAATGGATGTGAGCAGTGCAATAATATATGGGTGAATGTCACAGAGTACCATGCTGCTCTGTACCTGAGTACAGACTCATGTGCCATGGTTCTGTAAACTGGATTGTCTTACCCCAAACACTGACTTGGAGTGGCTAAGGGGGAAGAAGCAAACTGTATGCCTGCACCATTCTTTCTATGCAAGGCATAAACTGAATTTATTGAGACTGGCCCGGAAGACTACATGATAGCCCTTACAGGTCTAGTAGTGGATCAAATTTAATTTTAGAAGAACATTGGCTTAATATTTTTCCTATTCTGAGTCCTATGGCAAAGTTAAAGAATGTAACTTCACCCTTTTCAGAGTGCAAGAAGGCTGATGTTCTGCCACTGAGACATTTGCTTGAAGCTGGGGTTGAACTGCTGATAAAGGTCAGGGCTTTCTTATGGGTAAGGTTTTGATGGAAAGAATGTTAGGAAGTGCAAGGGAAGGTGCATTAGGAATAAGGAAGATGGGGAAGTAGGACAGATGAAATAACTTGCTTTCCTGGGGTTTTTCTTGGCTGCTGGTCCAGTTAATGATACTTGGAACTGTATCCAGAGGGAAGTGCTGATCCTCAAATAGAGAGGAGAGCTTCCAAACACTTAGTGGGCAGATTCTGTTTCAGAGTTTCTCTTGGCTACCAGTCCTCTGTTTGTATTAGCTAGGTTATAGACTGGATGGGATGTGGAAAATTTTGTCCATCCCTGCTCTCTTCCCTGTTCTGTGGTTGATATCAATCACTTAAATTGCATGGGGAAGCCATACTTTGCTTTCTGTTGAGAAGAGTCCACTTACAAGCTTAGCTGCTGTACTTAGGCTTGTTCTGTACTCTTGTGGAGTTCCTGAATTCTGGGTTAAGAACTTTTTCTTTGGTTATACAGAGAACCTGAAATATTAGATAATTTGATCCTTCAGTTGCAATTCTAATACTTTAGGGTTTGACACTCCAGCAAATTAAAACAATGCAGCCTTAATGTAAAAGTAACTATGTAGTGTTCTATGGTCACCATGAAACTGAGTGGACTCTTGGCTGTTCCTTGGGCTGCAGAAACAGCAGTGTGGTTACCTCTGATACAGAGGGAGAGTGAACAAGAAACCAAATAGATAAGGAAGCATCCTTAGGTGCTAACCCTGGTAAAGGTAGTGGTATCCTTTCATGTACAAGAAGGACACATGCCTAGGAAAGGTGTCCAGATGTGCACTATCTCTAGATCTTGCTTCTGTGTGTACCAGATACACACTAGTCAGAAGCAGGTAGGATGATAATCTCTTGTTGCAGTATAGACTCCCTTCAGTAGCATGAAGATTAAAGAATCTACTCTAGCTGGTACATCAAACCACTTCTCTTCCCATTTCTTTGAAGCAGATTTACATGCAGTCTACACTTAGGCTTACACAAATACTTGGTGGAATGAGGTATAAGTTAAGAACTAAAAAGCCAGAAGCTCTTGGTTGTAATTTCCAAGTGGAGGATATTAAATGAGTTGCAGTTTGTGGATACTGGCCAGATAAAGGGTTTTGAGTCTGAGCCAAGTAGCTACTTCTGATTTGGGTAGAGTTACCATGCATAAGGGTGGTAACTCTTGGTTTGCATTTGGCTTATTCCTCTGCTTTTAAAAATGAGCAGGCAGGTGTTGCAAAAGTAGATAAGCCGTGTACAGAAGTAGCTTTAAAAATGTGCATGTATGTGGAACACTAGAAGCTAATCTGCTCCAAACTTGTAAGTGAAAGGTGAGTTTTAATGTGTACATTTCTCTGTCTTAGTGGAAGCAAAGTACTTCTAAGGCTGAAGTCCATGAGACTGATATGTATAAAATGAACTGGGCTGTTCATGCAATGAACGTGGCTTTTTTTGCTACACAGTTCTAGAGATTGACTGCTATTGTTTCCTTTTCTGTGTCTTAATGTAAAATTTTTGAATGTAGAAGAATTTGTTCCCCCCTTTTAACTTAAAACCAATACCAATATCTACCTCTAAGACTTTGGAGTTCTGTCAGGTAAGGGATCTGATGTAAGGCAGCAATGCAGCACTACAGCCGTATCTTCCTGCTGTTAGGGTAAACTGTAGCCAATTGGATTCTTGGTGCTGCTGCTGGTGGTATTTGCCCTCAGATGTCATCCATCTGAAACAGTCCTGAAAAATATGCAAGATGCAAAAAATCTACCATGCTAGAGCTTAACTATCCCATGGTAACTGCTTTCAGAAGCAGGATATCTTAAGTACACTGCTCATGTGTACATGTCCCTAGGTTTACTTCTTGACTGTAAGAGAATGTACCTAAAGACCTCAGGTTATTCTAGAGGTGCTGCTCTGCACTTTCTAGGCAAAATCTGAAGTGCTGGCAAAGTGGCAACTAACGGTGTAAACTGTTATCAGGTTGCTACCAGTGTTCCTCCTATGTCATCAGTGTCTATGATCTATCTTTACAACTGCATTATTGCCCAGGTACAGCCAGCATTTTCAGGAGCAGGAATCATGCCTTTAGGTGCAGGATTGAAAGTCAGAGCTTTAAATTGTTAGGTGCTCTGTAGAGCCAGTGACACTCTGCTGCATTGAGGCAGAATGTTCTCTCAGTGGCAGTAATTGGTCTTTCACTCATTTTACCCTTCCTAGTTTAAGCTTGAACTGTAGAAGGAGCAGTAGCTGCAATTTCTACAGATGTTAACAAGATGGACATAAACATACTTTGATGATACTGTATTAATTATGGCTAAAGCCATTGTCTGGAAGTATATCAGCTTGGATGCTCATCTTCAGGAACTTCTAGTGAGGTAAGCATTCAATTCACAGTGAACTCTTCTGAAAGTGCTTTATGCTCCAACTTGGTGGTGGTTTTCCTTTTTAAGTGAAGGACTCTTAAACTGAGGCAGGCCAGTTAGATCCAAAGTGCTCTGGTGTTGCTGCCTGGATCTGTTAAAGACTTAAGTTTTCCAAGGCTGCCAGGTTCTGTCCTCTCCTCACTTCCCCTGAAGTAACAAGTGTGTTGGCAGAAAAAAAAAACCTGTATTCTACTGGACTTGGTGTCACCTAAGCTACTGCCCTTAAAACTTGCAGGGTTGTTCAAATCTAACTGCAGGAGCTCCCCTCAACTTCAACACCCTGAAAATCAGAATTACATTTAAGGTGGCTGATGGAGCTTTAAGTAACTAATCAACCTTTGCCATGTTGTCACTAGTATAGGTGCCTTTTGAGGATAAACAGGATGGGGAGTGGGAATCAATCAGTGTGAAACTAGGGCTGCTGATACTTTTCTTGTCTTTGTCCTCAGCTGTCAATGAAACTATCTGAATTTCAGGATTTTTACTGTGAATGCTAGATACCCAAGGGAGTTCCAGACCAGCTGGATTTGAAACAGAAAGAAGTTGTGCCTTTCTTTACCACAAAAGAAGTGCTTCTTTACCTGAAGCACTTTGGCAGCGGTATTGGAACTGAAATTAGCTGTTGCTCATCAGCATACTGGAGTGTATGGTTTGCAGATTTCTATTCTGGATGTAAAAGCACCCATAGGATAAAGCACCTTAACTCATCTGCTCTGTTTGTAGAATCTGTTGATGTACAAACAGTTGTGATGTAGTTATGCTAGCTCTTATCTCAAGAGGATGAAGCTATCCTGATTCATGTCTGATTTTTATGTGAAAGTAATTTAACCCCCCCCCAGAAAACCACCATCAGTCCCAGCTTCCAAGTAAAGTTTTGCCTATAGAGTGAACTATAGAAACTCTGTAAAAGTAATGTTTTCTAGAACACCAGTGCTTTTTGGTGCTGAAGTTGGAACTGAGAGGGAGGAAAAAACCTACCTCACTTGTGTAAATTTGACCGCTCTTAAAACCTGCCTTTTAGCATCCCTGGATTGACCTAGTTTTATAACAACACATCTTAAGCCCACAGATCTGAGACTCTGATCTAGCTTGAATAGCTGGTAAGTGTCAGAAGTAAATGAAGTTTTTAAGTTTCCTTTTGGAACCTTAAGAATTTACTTAAGTCTCCAAGATTTGCTTCTAGTTCTGCTGGTATGAGGACAAACTAAAACCAAAAAAGCTTCCACACCTGCTTCACCTAGCCCAGGGACTTCCTCCCCTGCCCTGCACAGGAGCACCAGAATAGATGGGAAGAGTTCAGTAGGAAAATCCCATGCAATTTGTGAAGAGAAAGATTTGATTTTAATTGAAACTTTAAAAACCACAAGAAACTTTAGCTGTCAGCAGGTTTTCCTCTGTAGCAAAGAATACTGAGTTCCAAAGGCGTATCTCTTTTTCCCTACATTAGAAAAAGGAATATCTCTTATCACAGTAACTGTTCTTACTGCTAAACTTGATACCGTCTCAGGTGTCCCATACAACTCTTAGCTCATTACTGCTTTTCTTAAGAAAATGTCCACATCAGACCTTAAGTGGAGAGTCTCCACTATAATTACTTCCAACTTAACCTGCGCACTGATAGTGTCACTTTGAGAACAGCTATAGATGAAAAGCTTCTGACTAGCTTTTTGCTTATGTCCAGACTTCTGTCAAACTATGCTCCACACCCACAGAGATGTGTACCCTGTATGTGCCTCTGTTCAGGAAGGGCAGGGAGAGTGGGAGAACAGTTCTGAACTTGGTAGTTCTTGCTGAACCCTGCCTGAAGCTTTCCTCCTGGCAAAGGTGAGTCCAACTTCAGGAATTAATGTTTTTCTTTGGAAATCTCTGGGACAGGTAAATCAAGTTAAACTGTACATATATTTTCCACCTGACATGCTTTCCTTCAGTTTGTTCAGCTTTGACAAACTCAGGTGTAGAGATGTAGCCAACCTTTCAGTGCAGTGATTAAGTACAGCATGTCAGAGCAAAAGCTAAAGATGATTTTCACTTCTCCTTCCTTGTCTTCACCTTGCATGAAACCATGGAAGAATACAAGCACTTGTACTCAGGAAGTGCCAGAAGGCTGATGATAGACATGATGAGGTCACCTCAGATTAAGAGGACAAAGTAGGGTGTTATCTTTGGCTTGACTCTGGTTAGTATTTATTAGAAAGCAAACCTAGGGATTACTACAAACAACTTAAGCAGAGTGTGTAAACTCTTCACTTCATGGCTGACTAATGTTCATACATATCCATGCATTTCCTAAGGCAACCAATTAGGATCAAGTGAGAAAAGATAGTCTTGTTAAATCTCATGCCAGTGTTCAGATGGGTAGAACCATACTTATCTAAAATTGCTTTAGTGGGACATGCTAGTGGCTTTTGTTTCCCCAGCAGATGCTGATATAAAAATACAAGACTCTCTTGGCATCTGTTTTGTTTTGAGGTGATTGACACCAGTGCTTGGTGTTGTTTACATAAAGCAACTGAATGAAGTCACTGCTGGATTCAGCAAGATACAAATGCTGTCTGAAGTTAGTAAATGCTGACATCAATGAAGCTTTCTTAGCTAATGCCCTGTACTAAATTGCAGTAGGATTTGATAACTCTGAATAGAGAAAACCTCTTAAAATAGGCAAGGGACAGGATCTGAGGAAGAACTTGTTTCCCAAAGAGTAGGGAGTACTTTCTTCTTTCTCATTCCCCAGTTCTGTCTTTGTTTTTGCTGTGGTTGCAGTATCAGCTCTTTAACTGAAACTCTTGTCAAGCTGCTTTCTGGCTTATTAATCTTGACCACTTGGCTTGGGGCTCTAGATGCCTGAAATGAAGAGGGAAGCACCAAGAAATTTCCCTTTACCTTAGGAAGACATGTGCTCTGTGCTAGGTTACTTTCTGGGGAGAAAGCTGCTGGTACCTATGTCATCTTGTTATCAACTGACGATGGTTAAAATGTACATCTGGCTTTTGGGACTATTCTAGATGTGTTATGGGGCAACATCTATGTTAAATCTAGGGCTGTATGCAGAGGCTGCTCAGCTTGAACAGTTTTAATTGGACCTACTGATTTCAGACAGTGAGCTTGACTTTGTAGGAAGCTTCCCTTTAAGTGTGATTTCCCCTTTGGGGAAAGTCTTTGTAGGAACTGAGTGAGATTATAAAGTCATCCCATTTTAAAACTCAGATGGCTGTGATTCAAAAATACTCCAACCTACTAAAGAAGCAGTTGTGGAGGGCTGAATAAATAACTGGCAAGTGTCTGCCTTAGCTGAAGCTTGGAATCCACTCTGGTAATTGCAATATGAACTCTTAGGGTAGAAAAGAAAAACAAAAGGCAGATGTTTCTTTATCAGTTTGAAAGGTCAACAGTTCTCCTGGAAAGATGGGAGAGCTCAGAACCTCTGACTTGCTGTCAGTCAACATGACAAGATTAAACAGAACTGTAATTAATCATTTGCATTCACTTAATTCCCCATTCATTCCTTTGGTTGCTTTATTTGCCATTTTATTTGCTTATGCTAGGCAAAGCTCCCTTTCTAGATTTCAAACAATCTCTGTATTAGGTTTTGCTTCTGCTACAGTTACCTCTAATGACAAGCAAGATGGCACTAAGGCATCCACAGGACCAAATGGCATGGGCAGTTCTTAGCTAAAGTGTGAGAATGGTGCCTGGAATCCACAAATTAAAAAGGTTTCTGCTTTTCTTTTTTCTGGTGTGGTTGGCTGACCTTGCCCAGCTGCCAGAGCCTCCTCACTTCTTCCTCTGCTCCTGCATGCGTCTTTCCCATGGGCTGCAATCTTCCAGAAAAATCTGCCGCACTGTGGGCTCCAGGTTCCTTCAGGAAATATCCAACTGCTCTGCTGTGACATCCCCCTCCCTGGGCCTGCTCCACCATGGTCTCTTTGGCAGGCTACTGAGCAATCTGTTTTAGCATCTAGAGCACCTCTTTCTCTGACCTTTTTTGTACCGTGGCTTCTCACTTCCCCCCTGCCATGTGACATTCTGCCTTTTAAATATGTTTCCAGAGGCATTGTCATCTTGGCTGATGGGTTTAACTTTGGTCTGCAGCAGTGTGTTGTGGAACCAGCTGTGTCTAACACAGGGCAGTCACTGACTTCTCACAGAGGCCACCTCTGCACCATGCTGCTACCAAAACCTTGCCACACAAACCCAACACAGCTGATAGGGCCAGGTTCTACACTACTGGCCTGCAGGCTGAAGAAGCAATGCTGCCTTGAAAGCCTCCAGTAGAGTCAGCAGTGATGTGTCTGTGCTTCTGGAAGTACCACCAAGATGGAGTTCACACATCAGTCAAACTGGTTGTGCCCTGAAGTCAGCTGTTTCAGTTCTTTCCAAGGCAGTGTGGATGTCTTGCAGAGGTTGTGTATGGTTTTGCTGTGAAAGGTACCAGTGCACCCAAACTCAAATGATGTAGTCTAACATACTCTGTGTTAATATTTTTAAGGTGTAGCATCAGATTGCTGAGTACTTTCAGGTTCTGTTCCCACATGAACGTAGATTTCAGTATTGATTGTGCTGTTCTGTTTTTTTTCCACATGAGTGCTTCTGCTTCCAGAGTACTGTGGCTCTGTACTGATTGTGCATAGCTGCTTTGCAGGCATTTGTGTGACTTCCATAGTAAGGGAAGGCCTGATCACCTTACTTGAGAAGTTCTTTGGGATTCTATAAACTACTGAAGTTTTAGATCACAGGGTATTGATGCAAGTTCTCTGGCAGTGAGTTGTGTGGGTGATTTGTGCTAAATCCCACAGGAACTTGAGGACCTACATGCTATTAATTTCTGCAGGTCATGGCTCCTTAAGGAGCCTCTAAAAAATCTGTCATGGCATTGCAATGCTGTTGCAGCCAAACCTAGGGACTGGTTTTTAATTTTCCCTCTCTGGAAGGGGAAGAGAGCACACAGTTAATAATGGGAAGAAGTACTATTACTAGTCCTGGTAGTAAATAATTCTGAAAGAGGAGTTGCCAGATTTTGTAACTCCCCACAAACTTCAACCTGGGAAACTTATAGGAGCATCTATATGGCATCTGGATCTGGTGTTCTGCACCCTTGGATATTGACAAGTCCCCACGCTTTGATTCCCTGATGAGAGTATGTGTGGTGGGTTAACCTTGGCTGGACAGCAGGTGCCCACCAACACTGCTCTATCTCCCCCCTCCATAACTGGACAGAGGAGAGAATATATAATGAGAGGCTCATAGACTGAGATAAGGACAGGGAGCCATCACTCACCAATTACTGTCATGGGCAAAACAGACTCAGCTGTGGGAAATTAGTTTAATATTACCCAAATGAGAGCAGGATAATGAGTAATAAAACCAAATCTTAAGAAGACCTTCCCCCCACTCCTCCTTTCTCAGCTCTACTTTCAATTTCTCTACCTTCTCCCCCTCAGCAATGCAGGGATGGGAATGGGGGTTGCAGTCAGTTCATCACATGCTCTCTGCTGCTCCTTCCTCCTCATGGGAAGACTCCTCACACACTTCCCCTGCTCCAGCCTGGAGTCCCTTCCATGGGAGACAGTCCTTCATAAACTTCTCCAGTGTGAGTCCTTCCTGTGGGCTGCAGTTCATTATGAACTGCTCCAATATAGGTCCCTTCATGATGTGCAGCCCTTCAGGAGCAGACTGCTCCAGTGTGGGTCCCCGTATGGGGTCACAAGTCCTGTAGCAAACCTGCTCCAGCATGGGCTCTTCTTTCTGTCAGGAGCCTGCTCCAGCACAGGCTTCCTGCAATGCCACAGGCTCCTTTGGACATCCCCCTGCTCCAGTGAGGGGTCCTGCACAGGTGATATTCCCTGCTCCACCACAGACCTCCATGTGCTGCAGGGGCACAGCCTGCCTCACTGTGGTCTGCACCTTGGGCTGCAAGGGAACCTCTGTTGCAGTGCCTGAAGCACCTCTTCCTCCTCCTTCAGTGACCTTCATGTCTGCAGAGCTGTTTCTTTCACATACTCTCACTTTCTCTGGCTGCAACTGGTCCTCCACAGTAACATTTTCTTCTTCCTAACCATGTTATCCCAGAGGTGCTACCACCATCACTGGTGGGCTCAGCCTTGGCCACTGGTGGGTCTGTTTTGGAGCTGGCTGGCATTGGCTCTATTGGACATGGGGGAAGCTTCTAGTAGCTTATCAGAGAAGCCACCCCAGTAGCCCTCCTTGCTACCAAAACCTTGCCAAGAAAATCCAATGCTATATATTTGGCATTTAACAGCAAAAAGCCTAGCTAGTGTTATGTCAGTTGAGGGATAGAATCATGATAAAAGTTTACACCAGTTTTAATCTGTGAGTAGTTTGTTTTCTCTTGGAGTTCAAGTTGGAGGTGCTGAAATTTGAAATGTAATAGTGCTAGTTCTCTGTGCCTGATGGTGGAAAGGAATATGGACTTGAACAGAAGTAGCTTCAGAGAAAACCTACTGCCCAAATACTTAGGTTTCCTACTTAAATATCCTGTATGTCAAAGACCAAAACTCCTTCTCTTATCTCTTAGAAAGCTTTTTTACTGTTGCTTGAGGCTAAAACTTTTCTTTGATAGTTGTCTTTAAATTATGTCTTTTGCTGGACAGCAAGCAGTAATTTGGTCACAGTCACCAGACGGGATAAAAATAAACTTTTTAAAGTTTCCAGAGTCTGCCAACTTCTCTAACATTTTAATCTGAGGGCTTAGGTCGCTATGAAATTGTTTCTCAAAGCCTCGTGAAGGCTATGCTACTGCAGTAATTCATAAACACTTACTGACCTTACACTTTAAAGCACTAATAAAACTGTACTTCCTTTCTTGCATTGCTTGCTGCCTTTTGGCAGGATTTTGTGGAAAGTACAAGCTTTAAGTAAAATAAAGCAATTATGGAAAAATTAAAAATTGTCCTATCTGTAGAAGCACCACTGCTTGAGTTAAGTTTGTTGGCAATCTAGGTCAACAGACAACAAGCTTACATCTGTACTCTTGAGCTGTAACAGCTTCCTGTCATTTCACCCCATAAACAATTGCTTATGTTGCATCCATACAGTTGGTTGTCTCCAAGCCCATGTTTGAGTGTGTTTTTTGATGCCTGTCCGTGTGTTGAACTTGTTGCTTTGGTCTGCTGTGAGCTACAGACAGACAACTTCGTCCTGTGGCAGGCCTGACAAATTTTGCCTGCCAGTTTTATGGCTGGAGCTGGATTTAGTCACTTGCCTTGGTGGTCAAATATGGAAGAAGGACAGTTACTGAAGGCAGTTTATATAGCTCTAGACTCCTGTCTGAAGCAGTGACATCTCTTAGTAGTTGAGACTATGGGAGCTCTCACTGTACTTCAGTGCCTGATAGTCAGCCTGTGCTGGCTGTAGGGATGATCCAATGGGATCTTCCTGTTTCTACTGGCTTAGCACTTCTAGTTATCAGGCTAATTCAGCTGTTTGTGTCCTGCAACATACTAGTGAACTGAGTAAGGTTAACTTTTGGAACAGTCTCTAGAAGCACATTAATTAAAAAAACAGTGGCTGTTTGCACCTTATCTTTTGGAGACTGGACACTCAACTGACATTGATAGTAGGTGCATCTCTTCTGTTTCAGAAACCCAATGTCTTACCTGCTCTCAAAGACTAGTTTATTAGCTCTTGCCATCACCCATCATTGGACTGGTTGCACATCAGTGGATTGGAGATGTTGGTTCAGTAATAGTGCCTGGTATTAGTCATAAGCAAGAGGCAATAATGTGACTTATGAACACTGAGTAGGTACATAATGTGTAGTAAACTGTAGACATGTGCTTAAGAGCTCTGGGCAAAGCCTGGAAGTGCTAGTTATGAACTCTAATGCTGCCCTATTGTATAGTCCCTGTGAAAAAAAGGCATTACAGCCCTGAGTCTTTGCTACAAGTTCAACTGTACAGATAAAACACTGCTTTTCTGTCCTGTAGAGAATGCTTTGGAGCTATACTTACAGTTATGCTTCCTACCCTTGTCTCCTTAGCAAAGCCCTAACCTGTACCCACCACGACAGCAGCAAATAGCAGCAAATGTTGACATATACTAAAAAAAAAAAAGAAATATAATAGATCCCTGCTCCACCCCAACTTGTGTGAAGAGTTGCAGTGCTCTGGTGTGATGTTCCTGCCAAGTGTAAGTGCAGTCTTACATGCATGAGGAATAACTTTAATTTCAAGAATGTATAAGACAAACCATTGCTTTAGCTTTTTAAAGATAGGGTAGGCTAAAGCTCTGCATAAAGCTTGTTGAATGGGGAGGATGTATTCCCCCCACCCCCTCGAATCGGGTATATATCTCAAAGCAATCTTAAATTATTTGCTAATGTGAAATGAGGAAGACCAGTTTGTGAGAATAGTTAAGATGTCATGGCTAACTTCAGCTGAAGGCAAATCTCTCTACTTTTAAAATAGGAACACTTTTGCTAGTGTCCTGTGCTGGCAGAGCTTTCTACCTACACTTCAACTTGTATAGGTAAAATTGAACACCAGTTGCCCAGGCTTTTATAAGCATCCATAGTGGCTATCTACAAGTACTTATCTGCTAAAAGAAAACTATAAATCTCTCCAGTAGAGATCTGGGGTAACTTGTATGTTCCAAGCTTAGCATTATAATTAGTTTTATCCTGCCACTTGCCTGGAGGCTTTCCCTCCATACCTGGTATAGTGGTGGTGGGTAGATCCAAACTGCTTGTGTATTTTTTAAGCCTGCAAGGATGCCCACTTTTGCCAACAACTGTAGAAGACATGCCTATGATCAGATAAGAGTGTTGCCTGGACTTTCTGGAGCTGGGTGGATTTTATGGAAGTCCTCTAAAGTGGCATCCTCTGTCATGGTGTACTCCCACTGCACAATGGCAAGATGCAACCCCTGGAATAATGTGATTGTATCACACTGGTTTTGACACTGTTGTGTGATGCCCTGGGCAAGCTGTTTTCAAGTTAGATGTGAAGCAGCACTTTAGAGAATGTTGTGGCTCCTCAGAATCTGGAAGAGTTGTGTGCAGTGAACTGGAAACTGAATTTTCAAACAGTTTTCATGGATGGGTTTGGCCCAGTGTGCACCCTGAAAGATATTTGTCTGTACAGGGAAAGGAAACTTCTGAGCCCTCAGGTATGAGTGTGATGAATTAGGTTTAGCCTAGCTAGGACACACTTTTAATCTGGGCTTTTAACATCTACATTCTCTTTGCTATTAAGTTCCAGGGACAACTTGTGCAAGGTTCTTGACAGCTGCTTTTTACTGTCAAATATTTAAGAACAAGCTTGAAATAGAGCAGTGAGATAATTCAGCTGAGTGCGTGGCTTCTCTGCTCATCTGTTGCTTGTTAAATGTGAATGCAGGATTGTCAGTTACTTTCAGTTCTCCTTGTTTAGGTCTGCAGCCTGTGAAAGTGAAAATCTGTCATGGGTGTATGTAAACATGGTGTGTTAAAGCATTCATGCTGCAACTGTGAACAAAGCACTTGATGGGAATAAAGAAAGTAGGTCTGGAATGTGTATCAGCATTGAACTTAACCTGGAAGGGAGGAAGACAGTACTAATGTTTGCAGATGGGGCAGAGAATGCTTAGAAATGCTTTGTCCTACAAATTACCAAAAAATTTAACTGAGATGGCAAAAACTTGACCAACATACATAGTGGTGTGCCAGGCTGGGAAGATACTTGATGAAGTGAATTTGACATAAGCTAAGGCTTAAAATCTTGCATTAAGGGAGTTATGATAACTATGGGATGTCTTTGGTGTTCTAGGCATGAGCATCCAAGTGGCGATGAGATCCCTGTGGGCAGAGGACTTTAATACTGGCTTTCTCAACTCAAAGTCTGACTTTCTATAGAGCATAGGGCAAAGCCTGTCTCTCACACTGAATCTTATTTTCACAGTTATTGTCAATGCCCTCTAGTGGTTTTACCTGTACAGGGGATGGCTGACTTGTTACCTAGAACACCAGCCTCGGGTGTTCTGCTCAATAGAAAGGTAGTCGGAGGTGTGTGTTCTAGGGACACCGCTATGCTCTAACTGTAGGAGGAATAACAACGGAAAACATCCAGGAAATACTTCTCGGCTTGATTTATTTAAATATTACTTCTGCAAGCATTGCATAAGTGAGATCTGGGGGTGCTTTTGCCCTTTTAGGCTGAGAATAAGCCTTCTCTGAGATGCCAGCTGCAGAGGAGTTTCAACATTCTCTTCTGTAAGAGCCTGAGTTTTAAGAAAAGAATCAGATGCTCTGACACTAAAATAGGAAGCTAGTCAAGACAGCCTTTCAGAATTACACCGTGCAGAACCACATCAGCAGCGCAAGGCTAAACCCTGTTTTACCTCACACTGTGGGAACAAAATGCCCACCACTATCTACATTGCAAGAGCCTTGGAAGACTGTACAGGCTTGGGGACTCAGAGCAGTGGGAGGTTTGTATGAGCAAATCAGCTACAGGTGTGAGCTCCTAACAACCTCAAATACTGCTGCCTGTGTGCTCTCTGTTTCTTGTTCTTTTGAAGAGTAAAACCTGGGATGTTCAGTGTTTGTGTGGCTATAGAGGGTAAAAAAAGGTGTTTTGTGGCAAGTGGGCTGTCTGTCTTTGCTTACAACCAAGAAGGAAAAGTGGAATATGCCTTAAGGAGTTTTCAAGATCAAAACTGCTTGCAAGACTCTTGCCTTTAAATCTGATCTTTAAATTTATTGTGGCTTCTAATAATGATGTAGTGGTACAACTTTCATTCTGTATGTTGTTGGTGAAAGTTAATTAGATGCTTTAATTCCACTTGAATAGTCTGCCTGACCAATGATATAATTAATTGGCTGTTTGTGCCATTTGGAGGTGTATGCATTGGTGTGCAGCATACTGATAAGGTATCGCATAGATGGCTTTCTTGCATGCTTAGTATAAAGTGCTTTGAACTGGAAACTGAGCAATTACCTCTGGAAGCAACTAATAAAAGCAGTGGAAATTGTAGTTAGTAGATGGTACTGAATGAACAAGGATTGGGTTATTCATCTGGCTTTTGAAGACTTAGTATCATCTGAGTGTGCTTGTGGATTGGAGAATCTGTGTTCTGGCAATTTTCTCAGGTTGAGTTTTAAGTTAGAGAACTCCTAAATAACTTCAACATGGTAAAAAAAAGAAAAAAAAAAGAACCTAAAATGCAGCAAGACTTGCCTTTTCTCTTTAGATTGTGTTCTTTGAAGTGGTGCTCCCCCAGTGTGTTAAGGCTTTGTCCCAAGAACTGAAGGATTTAATTTCACTAGGCTTAGGATCTTGAATAATTTTTCAATGAAGTATATCACAGGCTTGGAAAAAACCTTAAGGATACCTTGTCCTTTACTAATACAGTAGATGTATAGCTGCTAAAATACTTGCCTGATCCTTCTTTTTTCAGTTCAGTGGCTTCAGTAGGAAGATAATAAAGCTGCCAAACAGACTTGGTGTAAGTCTCTCTGTTCCCTATCATGCCTCCTGCAGCTTCGTATTTCCTAATTCCAAAGCATCTGAAGTTATCTTGTCATGTAGTACTTCTGTGCAGACACAGCTGGACGTCCAAGGGGTTAAGTAGATGCTGACAGCTGCTTTGGTCAGTCCAACCTTGATTTGTCCATATAAGAAATTGGTAAAGATAGAAACTCATAAGGCTTCTGCTCAGGTTCAGCAATGGAATCATTATTTAGCAGGTGAGGGAGTCATAGCAGGTGAGGGAATCCTTTAAGGCTCTTAACCACTGTTTCATCAGATCTGTACTCCAGTGATTAAGCATTGAGTTGGGACTCTTCATCTTCTGGTTTCATCATGGATACTGCATATTCCTGAGTTAATCCAGTCCTGTTTGATACTGAACTTGGTGGACATTCCTGTGCTGAAATAGGGAGGAGTAATACTGAGATTGCAAAACAGTTGCTGAAGCTGGCATGAAACTTCTGTAGTCTCTTTGAGGAGCTGGCTTGGGTGCATCTGCCAAAGCCTGTATCTGTTTGTCTTTCACAAAGGTACATGCCTCAGATCTGATGTTTTTAACTCTGAGCTTGTCAGCAGCTGAGTGGGTTTCTCTGTGAAAGGGAGTGATGTTAACAGCAATCTTATTTGATCTTCTCCTCCTATCATAAGTATACTAAGCTGGATTGTCAGCAGCATGTATATTCTGCCACAGATTTTCAGAGTGGCAACAGTCCAAAGGAATTGCCCTGAAATTTTCAGGAAGAATCTATGCAAGCTCTAAGTCATCTTGAGAATTAAATGCCACATCAGGTTGGCTATTTTTTTCTGGCTCCTCTCTTGTCTGCCCCTTGTAAAATGAGAATTTGAAGGGGGTCTCTGCCTTTTTGCATATGCTGCTCCATTGCTTGTTTTGGGGTGGGGGTGTGGGAGGTGTGTGCCTTATCGTTTTCCCATTCCTAGTTAGGTAGATGAGTGATTCTTTTTTATTTTACAAAGGAGCTGCCATGTGTTTCTAGATTTGCAGTTTAGAGGAAGTGCCAGCACTGGAATAGAAAACAAACTCATTCTTCATTGCTCTCCCTATGCTTTATATCCAGCAGGCCAGTTAGGTGATGGGAAGGGACAGTGCCTGGACCTCCTGTGCTGTGCTAACCTCTGAGGGCACAGGGTACTCATCTGAGATCCTAAATGGTACTTGGCTCTGCTGTAGTTGGGTTGGTGCCATGTTTACTCTTAGCTTGCCCCAAAGGTGGGGAAAGGGAAGGGAGGAATGTCAAGTATCTACAGCTTGTCACAGGATGTGATTAGGTAACTTAAGAGGATTTTCAAGCCTTTCAAACAATGAGTAAACATGTCAAATGTGATGGAAAGCTCTAGAGTCTCATACGGACAATCTAAGTCTCTCTGTCAAACTTGGAGCATCAGGTTAGTGTTGAATTTCTACTGTGTTTTGACCCCACTCCTTTGAGGGGGAAGGTACTGTCTATTGTGGGAGAAGGAGCAGGCCTTTTCAGGCCAATAAAGGAATAACTTGCCCCTTCTCTACTGAGGGTCAGCTTCTTATGGTTTTAAGTAAGCTACTAATGAAGTTAGTTATAACTTCATTTTATAAAGAAAACTGTAGCATGTTACTCTTACAATTGCATGGGTCTGAGTCTCAAATTCCACTTAACTCTTGGATTTAGAGATTAGTTTACATGTAACTTCTTTAAAAATCCAGACAAGCAACTCCAGAATAAGCATGTTGTATATTGACTCAACTGGACTGACTCTAGCTTTTGTACCACCTTTTGCTTATCTTTACCTAACCTTTCCTTGTTGGATGAAAAATCTCAGACAATGCATAGTGGTGTTCTCTCTTGTCGCTAGTGAGGGGCAACTCATGCAGTGGTATAAAAGAACAGTGGTAGATTCTTGTTTAAGTGTTCACTGTTGAATGTTGCTCACTGTACTGATTAGGTGAAAACAGTAGCACTGTTTCACTCACTTCCATCCAGTGTATTCATTCATTACCTATGTTAGATAGCCAAGCTGCACCAGCAAGTGCTTCCTTATAGTTCAACACTGAATGTAAGTGAAGCCTGTGTTTCCTTCACAGCTATAATTGCTCAGAGGTAAGAGGAAAGAGCTCTGAGCTGTAAGGAGTTAACTATGTACTGCATCTAACCACAGTGATGCATTACTGTACACTTTTCTTGGATGCGCTTTTGGTGGGTGACTATGAACATGACCGGAGGCTGGGGGCAAATAGCTTTCCAGGCCTGGAGAATGGTGGTAGCCTGTGCTCTCTTATCTTTTCTACTGGCTTGTTTTGTGAACTTGAGTCAGTTACCATCTCTAAAGCTTTTCACCTAGGGGGGGTTAATGCCTGCCTTACAGGTATGTGGTTGGAGCCTTTCTCCTAGTAAACATGCTGTAGTCCACAGATAAAAGAAGTCTTAGAAGTGCAAAATTTCTGAAGCTGCACAGCATGTTTGTAATATATTCTCCATTAAACAGCTGTCTGGCAATGTCTACTGCAATTTCCAGTTAATGAGGGATGTTTTCAGGCCCTGCCAAGAGAACAGGTGATGTTTTAAACTGATATTTTTAATAAGTCTTCTTCATTTTGTAAGAGGTAGCCAAGTATGTATCCTGTTGAATTTGATGGGATCTTGGCCATTCTTATTCTTAAACAGTACTTCAAATTATTCTTTGTGTGTTGTACAGCACCTAAGAGAATCTCTGCCTTAAAGCTCAGACAAGAGCAAATAATATTTGGGATGCTTTTGTGTCTCTATCCATTTGGGAACTACAGAGAAGAAACTTGTCCAACATAATTTCTGCAATCTGGTAAAACTTGGAATAAGACACACTAGCAGGTTTGGTATGTCCTCACTTACATGGAGTACATTCTTGCTCTTACATTTGAAAAATTGTTCCTCCAAGCCATGTTCCTTGTCACTCATGTGGCAAGTGCTTTTCTCATGCTTTTTAATAACTCTGAAAAAGGGGTTGGGGGAGTAAAAGGGTGCCAGACCAGTTTCATTTTGGATAAAAGGTGAGCTTGGAGTTTAAGGAACCTGATAAAGATACTGACATAGGCAAGTGTAGTCCTTTGCCTGTAATTCAGGGAGTAAATAGGATTTTGGACTGGTCAGGATGGGAATGCATGGTTGGGTGAAAGCCAGTGTTGGAGAGAGAACTGGGGGAGTAGTACCTAGTGAAGCCACTGGCCATTAGGAGATGGAGAAGGGCTTGAGGGTGAGGACAATGAGGAGGGGAGCATATTTAGTGCATAAGGCTCTGATTGCCTGAGGCAGTCCCACACTGATGCCTTGAGGCTGGTTTGCAGCCTCTGAAATAGCAATGCCTTGGGAAGGAAGCACAGGTGTGTCCCTCTTTTTGCTTCTGGATACTGAAGCTATAACTGGGAACACTCTTCCCACACATTTGATACACAGCAACACTCTTTCACTGATTGCTCAAGGGACAGGCTAATATGATAGAACTTGCCTTTTCCCTCAGCACCGTGTTTCTGCACCCCAGAGCCCCAGTGCAAAGAGTAAGATTGCTGAGTGGCAAGAGATTACTGGGCTGTGTTGGGGATGGATGCAGCCTGTAGGTTACCAGCTGACGAGGCCTAACAAATTATCTGAATGCCTGAGATGGCAGTAGTCTCACTGTTTTCTGTAATCCTCAGTTATTTTGGGCTGCTTATTTATAGGCATTAAGTGTCTGAAACAGAATTCATGGTAATTGCTGTACTGGTTTGCTGCAGAAGCACATGCTTGCCATGTAAGAGTTCTCACGGAGGTGGAGGGAGGTAAGAGGTAGATGAATGACACTATCTGTGACCTGCCTTGGTGCTAGATGTGCTGTCCTTTCTGCTTCAAAAACATCTCAGAAGTGAAAACCTCATTCTTGGCATTGTTTCCTCTTTATTGTAAAATCCAAGGAGTTGAATCTTACAGAAGATTGTGAACAAGAGACTTGGACTGAAAGACTCAAGCAGATGGAGATCATTCTTGATAAACCATATTTGGGTTCACTTACGGAAGTTGCTTTCCATGCAACTGCCTATGGTTTTCTGACTACTGGTTTAATTCTATAATATCTGACTCAACAGAAAATGAAAGTAAGGTCTGTATTTGGATAAACATCCTTTGCATACATGGACATTGCTAAAGGGTAATACAAATACCTGGCTCAGTAGTCAGAACATCTGTGAAGAAAGTTATTATAGGAGCTTATGATCAGTTGCTTATTAAGGGCCTTGAAACAGACCAACAGACCTTTAGTGATACCTCTGCAGTTCAAATGTGGTATATATTTCTTTCAGGACAGATTGCTTGTGGCTCTTGCATCCTGTATTCCAGTTAGTGAAACTAAACTGTGAATGGGAAAAGCAGTGTGTTCAGGTTTGCAGTACTGCTGCTTTTGGTGGGCTGAATATCTCTGCTCCAAGGCAGTCCTCATACTCTGTAAGAGAATCCACTTCTTTGTATGAACATGGAGAATGATGATTCTCCAGGCAGGGGTATAAATCTGTGTCTTGGAGCCAAATACTGCTGTCAGCCTCTTTGCGTGCAAACTTCAGATCTTCCCTCCCTTAAACCCTGTTCACATGTGTTCAAATTCTGGCTCTGGTTTTACCTACCGAAACATTCCCTCCCTTTACCTAGGGATGACTAAATTACCCTGCAAACTTTTCTAAGAAGTTTGCGTTTGGTTCTGCTTACAAATGAGAAAATTCCTGTGGTGGAGAGAGAGGGAAGAAGGAAGCTCCTTGGCAGATACTTCACAGCCAGACTTGGGAGCTGCAGCGTGTCCTTCTCCTGAGTGAGCCCTAACATACCTGTGCTCCTAGTGGGCTGTTTGTACTCAGGGGGAAGGTAGCTAAATCCAGAGATGCATTCTCTGCAAGACAGCTTGGTATTGTTCTCAGATGGTTTGCATTTTCTCATGGCAAATTTAAATTTGCATTATTTTCTTACCCTTTCCCACTGTGCTTTTGTTTTATACCACTGTGCACTGTCTAGATACCCAAGTATAACATAGTGTGGTGCTTCTAATATATCTTTGCAAGAAACTGAGCTACTGCTTCACTGCCCAATGGCCAGCAACTGTGTGATACGTAGGGGCTTGTTAGCAATAAGAAAGTAGACTATGCTCATCTTTCTCTGTCACTGAAAACTAATAGGAGTAAAATCTGCTTTCAAGATTTAAAACTTTTCTGGCTTGATGGATCAAAACCAGGGCGACATTGAATTGACTGTTTCTCTGTGTTTGGAGTCAAAAGCCCTGTGTAAACAAAGGAATGTGCTGGTGTGTGAGCTGTAACCAGTAACAGAGGATTAGGAGTTCAAGTAGTAGCCAGTGATAGAGCTGGATTAGAGCTGAGAATATACTCAGGGAGATAGAGCTAAGTATAATTAAGGTTTTTGAGGGTCTGGTTGATAACTACTTCTTTCTACTTTAATTATGAATGAGAAATTGGTTAATGAAGTCATGGGTCTGTAACTAGTATTGGGAAGAGAGAAAAGATCTAGGAGACTGCACTGATTGAGAGTGGGAGAGGAGGAGCTAGAGTGATGATGAGGGATGGAAATGAACCAGCAGCCTGGCATGTGAATAAACCTGGGAAGAAGATGCCTCATGCGTGAGCTGGTAACAATATTTGTTTAAGATGTTAATATAATTGCTAAAGGAAAGCAGTATTTTAAAGTCAGTTATAGGAGGGGTCTTTGTGTATGCAAGAGCTGACAGACTTCAGCTGGGAGGACCAGAGATGACTGTTCTTGGCTTTAATGTTTTCTCAAAGGTTTCAGTATTTTCCAATTAGGTACTGGAAGAGAGCTGATTAAATGGGCAGGAGCTCTCTGAATCTTAAGAGGACTAGAATTAAAAAGGAACAGAGTGAGTAACTGGGGTTGTCTGGTTAGAAGGAGACTTGACTGGAGAAATGTGTGGAGCAAATGGTCATGGCAAAATTGGGATTGAAAAGGCTAAGCAAGCTGATCCAGACTGAATTAGGCTGGAATCTTCAGTGGTGGCCACAATGTTAATTTTCAAAGGTCCATGAAATCCTACAGCTAGTCCAGGTACATGGCCTTTTCTTATGAACCTACAAAACCAGTTTTAATGTGACTGTCAGCCCAATTTCTTAAATCAAAACAGCTATTTCCTCTTGGGTCACAGTTTACCTATCTGACTAGTATCTGCCTGAAGTCCTATCAAACAACATAAAATCAGGTTGTCTTTTTTCTAACTCTTTCTATTTGTAAGGCTGAATTTCCCTGAATTTCTTAAACTTGATTCCCCCTCCAGTTATCTCTTGTTATATCCAGTTTTCCTTGATATGGACCAGAAAGCTTGTAAGAAGTGGGTTAATATGTAATTCAGCTCATCAAGTTGGTTTTTTTTTGTGAAACTAGGACTTCTCAGTGTCTGCTTAGACAGCTAATGCCTGGGATAACTTCCCAGCTTGAAGAGGTAGCTGAGCAAAGGGGATTGGAGAAGGGAAGCACCTTTTGCTTCAGAACAGGCTTCTTAGCCAGAAGCCTACTGAGAGCTGTTTGTCCTGGGTGCTGCTATCATTTAGTCTTACTAATTTTAGATGGCACTGAGCTGCTTTTTGGGGGTAGATGCCAGCCACCACAGTCTAGGCCTTCATTCTTGCTATCTATCTACCTATTTTTAAACAAACCTCAGCTGGGAGTCAGCAACATTTTATGGCTATAGAGACTAGAACCATCCTGAGCATTACATCCTGAAACCTTACATTTGAGCAGCATGAGGGATTGTGATTTGCTATTGTCTTCTTGTATAGCTGAGGAGAAATGAATGCTGTGACTCCTGAATGGGTAGCTGCAGGTGGTTGAGAAGTGGTTACTGACACTTTATCTCACTTGTTCTCTGCCAGTGCATTAGCTTGCCTGCTGTCCCCTTAAGCGGTATAATAAGCCTACCCTTCAGTTGTGCTATTCAATGGTAAAGCAAGTCCTGCTTCTTCTGATCCTTCCCACTGGTGCTACTTCTTCCTGGCCTCATCTTATAGGCTGATGGAAAGGTGGGCACTAATCTCCAATGAGAAGAGGAACCTTAATCACTAGGGTCAGAGACGCAAATTCCTCCAGATGAGACCAGGCTCAGTAGCCTCTTAGGCTATAGAAGGTGTGAAGAAAGAAAACTGCTTAACACTGTGCAGAAGCTCAGTGTACTCTTCCAGATGTGTACTGGTATGAGTACTACTTACTCTTCCTAGTCTGAAGCAGTCACAAAAACCTGCATATGGAAGCTGGTATCACAGCCTGCTTTAAGTCTGTCATCTAAAAATGTCCATTTGGTCTTTGTCCCTTGTGGGAAGTCTGACCAGTGAGCCTGAGTATGTGTTTGTACTGATGCCAGGTCTGAGACCAGACGAAAAGAGATCCAGAAAGTCTGAGGAATCCAGATAAAGCCACTGCTGTTTTGCCACAGCTTTCTCAATAACATGCCCTGAAAAGGAAGATGAGAGACTGAAATAATCTTGCCAATTATCTGTGTCAGAGATTTATTGTGCAAAGGTCTCATACTTGCTTACATTAACTGATACCCTGCTCCCTTCAGGGAGGCAGGCAGCAAACATAGGCCAACAAGTATGTTAGATTTTAATTTATTTTTAATTTTTTTAGCTTCCACTAGAGAGATGCATACAAATTGCAGCACAAAAATAGCTGAGTGCTTCCAGAACCTCCGTGAGTGCAACTGGGAGAAAGTTAACCTGAGGACTACTGTGTGAATTTGGACTAGAAGTGGCTACTTGTATGGAAATCCGTCAGTCCTGGGCCAAATGGCTCATGCATAAGGATACCTCACTGGCTTGGATGGCTTTTACCTGCAAAAGTCTTGGTGACAGTGACAGTTAACTTCACTTGTGTTTAAGTGAAGTACTGTAAAACTAGATGATCTTAAAGTCCTTTCCAACCCTAACAATTCTATATTTTTAACTGGAAATGCTCTAACACTTACTTTCACAGAAAATAAAGAATGTCTGCCTTTGGCAATACGGAATCGGCATGAGTATTCTGCAGGTCATCATCAAAGTGTGAAAAATAGTTCAGTGTAGCTGGAATCACCCTTTCTGCAAGTTGAAAGTAAACACACTAAAATAAACAGTTCTATAACACAAAATGTTGTGAAAAAGCTGTCAACCTGAGAGAGTGAACAGCCTGCATGAAGATCAATCACTAACATCCTTCTGCTTGGATGTGGGGATTAAATGTACATATAACATAGTGGGGGGAAGGGAAGTGCTTTGATTGGAAAGGAATTTTGTATCTTGCTGGGGAAACTCATACCAACAAGGTGGGGCAGTATCAAGATACCTGTAAATGTTTCTACTTTTGAAGACACCCCTGTCCTTGCTTCCTCTTCTATATATTGAAAACTGCAGACCTCATAGCAGCAACCCAGATAGCTTAGCGTTGTTGCGCCTCCCTACAGGACAGACATTGAGGTGCTGGAGTGTGTTCAAAGAAGGGCAATGAAGCTGGTGAAGGGTCTGGGGCACAAGTCTTATGAGAAGCAGCTGAAGGAACTGGGGTTGTTTAGCCTGGAGAAAAGGAGGCTCAGAGGAGACCTTAGTGTTCTCTACAACTACCTGAAAGGAGGCTGTAGTGAGGGGGTTTTGGTGTAACAAGTAATAGGACAAGGGGAAATGGCCCCAGGTTGTACCAGTGGAGGTTTAGACTGGATATTAGAAAAAAAAATCTTCAAGAAAATGTTGTCAAGTATTGGAACAGGCTGTCCAGGGAAGTGATTGTGTCACCGTCCCTGGAGGTGTTTAAAAGATGCATAGATGTGGTGCTTAGGGACATGGTTTAGTGGTGGGCTTAGCAGTGCTCAGGTAATGGTTGGACTCAATGATCTTAAGGGTCTTTTCCAAACTAAATTTTTCTATAATTCCTTGTAGATCTCAGTGGGAGGCGTTCTGCTGAAAACAGCATACAAATCGTGTCTGTCACTTCAGTACGGAAAATATTCCTGACCTATGCAAACAGATTTTCATGCTATTGTAATAGTAATACTGCTGGATAGTTCAGCGGTAGTGATAAAATGCAACATCTTACTCCTAAGCTAGTGGAAGGCACATGAGCTCTACTTGAATAGGCTAGAAAACCTTGCACGCTAACAACTTGCTGGTTTGAAGTAGTGTTGCATAGTTTTACTCTGCAGTAAATGGCAGTGCTGTGGTGATGCTTGACCTGTTTGGTCCCCATCAGCTGGGGTTACTACTGCAACTTTGCAGAAAGACGCAAGTAACTATAGTAAAGGAATCCTGTCTGCAGAAATTGGAAAATGGATTTACTCTTCAGTGTGTGCAGTAACACTTTTCTGAATGTTGTATGTCACTGACAGCAGGTGATGGTATTAAAGCTAACCATAGTACAGGTACCAAGGAGCCCTCATTCTTACCTTGCACCAGCACTTCTGTTTCTCAGAACTATTTCTCTGTAGCTCTTCCAACTCCTAAAGCAACCAGTACATGCATCTTGTCTCTTATGGAAAGGTTTTATCATATTTAGATAATTCTATTAAGTGATTTTTATTTTTTTTTGATGTGGAAGCAGGGAGCTAAGTGTTAGTTTTATACCAGCAGAACTGAAGTTCATATCCTGAATCTTCTGTGCACAGCAGGTTCTTCCA
Source organism: Melopsittacus undulatus (assembly GCF_012275295.1). Lineage (NCBI taxonomy): Eukaryota > Metazoa > Chordata > Aves > Psittaciformes > Psittaculidae > Melopsittacus > Melopsittacus undulatus. The sequence continues at coordinate 48,180,555 of NC_047530.1, forward strand.
TTTGTGATGTAGGAAGACTTTAGTAGTGGGGAAAGCTTCTCTGCTACTGCCTGACAGTCTGAGGAAGCACTGTCCAACACTTAATTCATACAAAGGGCTAAAATCTCTGGGTGGCTACCCCTACAAAGCTGAGGGAAGCATTTGGTTTAATTACAAGTAGAAAGATGAGAATTATTGTAAACACTGTAAAATACAGTGCAAACAGAACTGCAGAACAAAGTGATGAAATAACGACTCTTTCCCATAGGGAGTTAGGGGGAAAAGTTTATTTTTTTTTTCTGACTTTTGACAGGAGTTTCAGTTCTGTTTTGTACATCCTTTCCCAGTTCTTTCCTCTTGCTCCAAATTCCTGTCTGGTGCAGGTTCTGAATCGAAACCTTGCCTTAGAATTAATGTGTCTCCTTGGGTCACTGCAGAATCCACCAAGGTAGGTTTGGCACTTGGAGCAGTGAGTGTTAAGAAGCCAAGCCTGGGATCCTTATGATAACAAAAGCACTCTACTGGAGGGCTATTCTGAAGAGTCTCTGCTGGCCTGCTAAACAAAGAGTTTAGATTTCTAAATAGTGTCTTTAAATGTTATCATTTGACTTGTATAAAGTTGAGACCCTGAAATTACCTGTCTGGAGGTCAGACACATGTGACCTTGATGTCACATACCTGCATTGGTAGGTGGTCATCACTACTGCAGTGTACCTGTTAACTGAACAGTTAGTACTTCTGTTAATGGGAATGTGTCCTTGTTGCCTCTTAAACCATAGGCAAGAAGTCCAGGGACAGTACAACCTCAATAATATTAGGAAAAAACCCTTTCTCCTTAAGGATGCTGGAGTAATGTGTTAGCCATAAATGAAAAAAGCTACTGCTTTCATGATATTGGCAACATGAGCTACTCTGTATTTAATAGAGGAGCATGATATTATTTTGATATTATAGAATCATAGAATAGTTAGGGTTGGAAAGGACTTTAAGATCATCTAGCTCCACCCCCCCCGCCAAGGGCAGGGACACCTCACACTAAACCATACCACCCAAGGCTTCATCCAACCTGGCCTTGAACACCACCAGGGATGGAGCATTCACAGCTTCCCTGGGCAACCCATTCCAGTGCCTCACCACCCTAACAGTAAAGAATTTATTCCTTATAGCCAATCTAAACTTCCCGGTTAAATTTTAACTCATTACCCTTTGTCCTGTCACTACAGTCCCTAATGAAGAGTCCCTTCCCAGCATCCCTTCAGATACTGGAAGGCTGCTATGAGGTCTCCACGCAGCCTTCTCCAGGCTGAACAGCCCCAACTTTCTCAGCCTGTCTTCATACAGGAGGTGCTTCAGTCCCCTGATCATCCTCGCGGCCCTCCTCTGGACTTGTTCCAACAGTTCCATGTCCTTTTTGTATTGAGGACACCAGAACTGCACACAATACTCCAGGTGAGGTCTCACAAGAACAGAGTAGAGGGGCAGGATCACCTCCTTCAACCTGCTGGTCATGCTTATGCACCCCAGGATACGGTTGGCTTTCTGGGCTGCAAGCGCACACCGTGACTCATGTTCATTTTGTATGTATTCATATTGTGTATGAACAAGGTGAAATTCTTTTTTTTTTTTTTTTTAATCCCCTCCCAGTTTCACTGTCTTTGACCCTTTAGAAGGGTAATAGATTACAATCATAGAATGGTTTGGATTGGAAGGGATCTAAAAGATCATCCACTTCCAACCTCCCTGCCATGAGCAGGGACACCTTCCACTAGAGCAGGTTGTTTAAAGCCCTGTCCAACCTGGCCTTGAACACCCAGTGTCTCACCATCCTCACAGTAAAGAGCTTCTTCCTAATGTCTAATCTAAATCTACCCTCTTTCAACTTAAAGCCGTTCCCCCTTGTCCTATTACTCCATGTCCTTGTAAAAAGTTCCTCTCCAGAATTCCTGTAGGCCCATTTTAGGTACTGGAAGGCTGCTGAAATGTCCCCCTGCAGCCTTCTCTTCTCTGGGCTGAACAACCCGAACCCTCAGTCTCACCTCTGTGCCTGGCAAAATCTTGGAGCAGATTCTCCTGGAAGGCATGCTAGGGCACATGAAAAACAACAAGGTGCTTGGTGACAGCCAGCATGGCTTCACTAGGGGGAATCCTGCCTGACCAATTTGGTGGCCTTCTATGATGGGGCTACGGAACTGATGGACAGGGGTGGAGCAGTTGAAGTCATCTACCTGGACTTGTGCAAAGCATTCAACACTGTCCCACATGACATCCTTGTCTCTAAATTGGAGTGTCATCAATTTGATAGGTGGACCACTTGGTGGATAAAGAACTGGCTGGATGGCTGCATGCAAAGAGTTGTGGTCAGTTGTTCAATGTCCGGCTGGAGACCAGTAATGAGTGGTGTCCCTCAGGGATTGGTGTTGGGACCGATCTTATTTAACATCTTTGGTTACATGGACAATGGGATTGAGTGCGCCCTCAGTAAGTTTGCTGATGACACCAAGCTGTGTGGTTTGGTTGATACGCTGGAGGGAAGGAATGCCATCCAGAGGGACCTTGACACACTTGTGAGGTGGGCTGATGCCAACCTCATGAAGTTTAACCATGCCAAGTGCAAGGTCCTACACCTGGGTCAGAGCAATCCCAGGCACAGTTACAGGTTGGGCAAAAAGGAAATTCAGTGCAGCCCTGTGGAGAAGGACTTGGGGGTGTTGATAGATGAGAAAATGAACATGAGCTGGCTTCAGTGTGCACTTGCAGCCCAGAAAGCCAACTGTATGTATCCTGGGCTGCATCAAAAGGTGCATCAGAAACTTCGGCACTGAAGTACATGTAGTTAAATGAAATGGGAAGTTGCCCATGATGCAGCCATCTTCCCCCTGAGAGTTATCTTTGGTTAATCGTTGTCTTTGGATCATGTAGGGGTAAGACTAGCATCAAATGAACTCTTTAATGTTCTCAGTACCTCCTTTTTTAATATCCCTCCTGTGCAATGGAATTTCGGTCTTGGCATTCAGTTAATATACCTCTACTGATGGGCAGCCAGCACTTGCTGGGTTTTGAATCAATGAGCTTAGCTATTTCTAATATCTGCTTCTTGGTTCTGCTGTTGGCAGCAGTAACAACAACCATAATGAAGGCTAGATTCCAGCTTCAATTTGAATGCCTCTTTGTGTTTTAGAAGAACTGATTGAAGAAGGACTGAAACTTGTAGAGGTATACAATTTTAATGGGTGGCATTTTCCATCCTGGAATATCTACAAGAACAAAACATTTGTGATCTAAAGAGTGTCTTTGTACAGCTGTATTTCCATGTGAGCTCAACTCTAAAGATATGGCTGCTAAATTGTGTTTGTAAAGTATGTTTAATCATCATGTCTCCTCATATGATGACCTCCTAGCAGAGTGGTTCCAGAGATGCTAGTCCTCTTCATACACCTGCCTTGTTTACAATAATATTGTTTAATATATATGACTGACTGAAATGAGACAGGGGCTGTAGTGTAAGCTAGACAGTGGAGAAAGAGCATGTAGCTTGGTGTAAACTCAGTTGTATCTGTTTTGCTATGTGTCCTCACATACGGTGCCTTGTGTACACGCTAAAGGGAATTGATGGTACTCACCTAGGAGATAGTGTTTAGGGGTTTCAAAGTCATCTTTGGTAAGACTTGATATCCATTTTTTGCAGTGGGCAGTCTGTGGCATGTACAAAATGTACTTACTGTGGAGAATAAGTAATGGGAGGAGAAAATGTGGTTTTTATCTTGCCAGTTTGGGATGTTTAGAAACTTTATCATCTGATTTGAACACTCCACTTTAAGTAGGTGCCCTAGTCTTCAGCAATAATAGTGTAGAAGGAAAGGGCGAAGTACTTTGAGTTCATAACAGAAAAGACAGCATGAGAGAATGCTTAAGAAAGGGAGGTCTGACTGAGTTGATGTCAGGGGATGAAGCCAAATTTTCAGGGCTTTGAGTTTAAACAGTAGACCTTTATAGCTGTCAGGCTACTGATTAAAACTCAACAGAGGATTTGTACTTCATCAAATAGATTATCCGTTTAAGAATAATCTTTGCTTCAGCAAAACTTGGTTGTAATCAGACATCTTTGCATTAATATGTTACCCCCACATCACATAGCAAAGACTCATGTGAGAAACTTATCTGATATCAAGACTTTCCTGCCCTTTGAAACAAGGAGAAAATGTTGTGCTGTTCATTATATCATAGAGAAAGATACTACTGTAATGTTGACAAACTCTTAATAGTGGAAATTTTGAGAGACAAATTCAAGGGAAGAGTCTTACAGGTCAAGTGCTGTCACTCTTGAGCAGTGATAGGCTCATAAAGGTGCTAGTGGAATTATTGGGAAGAAACCAAATGTATGTGGAGAGGAAGATTACTGTTGATTACACATCTGAATCTAATTAGGTAGAATTCCATATTCCAACACTTCAAAAGCTCAGAACTGATAACCTCACAGCTTGCGTATTCTGTCCACAGTACTCCAAGCTTTTGTAATTGGGGAAGAATCTTTCCTAGGCTGAGCGCACATCAGATCCTGCTAAAGGTAGTACAAGGGGGAAATAGGCTCAAGAAATTATATTTTCATGGTCACTTTCTGTGTGTGGCTAAACTTCCTATGTGAGTGCACAGAAGTCTACAGACACTGGAACTGACTTGTAATGGTTTACACAATGGAGGGTAAGAAAGCATGTACTTCAATCTCCTCCATGATTCAAGAGAATCAGGGTCAAGAGGGTTTGTTCCAAATCACGAGGAACACAATGCAATGGTTTAAAGCATTCAACATGACAGTGTTTGTGTAAGGTTAGGGATCACTCTCCCCAGAATTTTGCTTGAGATACTGTCATGTATCCACCTGATGTTACTTCAACCCTTCTGCTTTCCTGAGAACTTGTTTTGAAGAAAATGTATCCCATTACAGTGGAAGAGCTGACTTCTCACCTTCTAGTGACAGCATGAAGTTGTAATCCTGCTACATTTGCTAGGGAAGAACAACAGCCTCAATTATCATAATGACAAACTAAAGCAGGGGATATGGTTACTCAAAGAAGACTTACTTGGCATAAGTTACACAGAAGAATGTTTAAAGTTTTTCTGAGTTGCACTGAATAAGCAGAGGACTCTGTAAACCAGAAAGACTGGATCAGGTTAAACAAGGCAATTGACTAAAAACAAGATTCCAGCTTTTATACTAATGAAAGTTTTGCTGTCACTTTCTCTGGGTCAAGATGTTCATTGCCTGACTATGCAAACATCTGGATTTTCTCTTTGGTTCACCATGTATAGTAGCAAAGCTAAAGAGAAGAAATAGTCCAAGTTAAACATGGCCTTTTTTTGTCTGTGTGTTTGACAAATTAAATTTAATCTCAAGTTAGTTCTAGGCTTACATGTCATCTTGGCTGAAAGAATAATCTGAGTAGAAGAGTGAGCTTTGACAGAAGCTGAAGTAATGTTTTTTCAAAGGAATTAAATCAGCCTCTACCTTAATATTGCCAAACTTACTAGAAAGGTTTAAAGTTGTGTGTCAGAAATGTGAGACTTGAGCTGAAATTTCTGGTCTGTGTTTTAGAGTTTTGGTTTCCTCCTCTCTTCAGTTGATGGGTATACTGATCTGTGGTACAACTTACAAGATGCTTAAATGAACTTGATCTTTAAATAATCAAAGTAACTTTTTATAAAAGTGATACAGGCATGTGGATAAAAATTCTGTATAAGAAGGGATTATTTTTAAATCTGAAGCTGACTTCTTGTCCTTGATGTCCCTGGCATATTCCTTACCCTAAGTCAACCATAGTTAAGCACTGGCATAAATTTGCACCTCAAAAGCAAAATGAGATACAATTTTAAAAGTTCATTCCTTGACTGCAATGACTTTTTCCTGTTAAACAAAAACACAACGGAAAAACCCAGTAGAGCTTCTTTGGTATGAGGGCAGACTCTAAGCTTTTTCTCCTGAACCAGTTGTTGTAGGTGGCTCTTCAGATACATTGTTACGAAACCTCTTTGGATCTACTACCTCACCTTCTAAAAGCAGAGCACAGCTGCTGCATCATGTTGGGGGATCAGTTTATGAAGAAAACCAATGTATAATTTCCTGGCTGGAAGTAATCTAGCAGATGAAGTTCAATACCTAAGTGCTCTCCTTCATTGCGGTAGCTTATGCAAAGCAAAGATTGAGGGAGGATGGTGGGGGGAAGGGAGAATCACCGTAGAAAAATGAGATTTCTAGCCTGTAAGGGCAGGAAACTGTCTTGAATCCAACTCGTACAAATACATCTAGAGTCTGCCTGCTTTGTGGCATGATCCCATATATTTGCCTAGCCTTCACCATCCTCAAGCACAGGCTATGTGCTTTGAACCCATTCTTGTTTGCACAGCTGGGGGCCTGGGGTTGAAACAGAAGTGGTGCTTTAACTTAGGCTACCCTCTTCACTTTGCAGGTGGGATGACTCAAGGAATAAAAGTATTACAATATCCTTCTCGTAAGTCCCTCTGTCTGGGGGAAGTACCCACACAAGGACTGGAACTTAAGGTAGAGGACTTTGAGAAACTTTGGTTTAAAAACATATTCTTAAACCATACAAACGTGTGAGTATTTCCAAAAAGGAAATACTAAAATAAATTAATCTCTTCCCTTGCCCCCCCTTTGTCCCAAAACACATGATGAACTTCTCAGTAAGCTCACTCTGAAAGCCTTTTATTGCTAGGTAGGTTCTTAGGCTGCATGGGCACTTTCAGAACAGAGGCTGGACATTGTGGTCAGCTGCTGTGGGTTGTGTTGGCTCTGACTGGCTGATACCTTTCTGTACATGGAAGACTGCAAGCACAGTCCCATCTCTGCCAGAGTTCCTAAAGCCTTCAAATTTTCTCTTTATACTTCTAGAAGCCAAGCATTTTGGGTCTGTGGCTTAAAACAGGATCTTTGGCATCTCTGACATCTTTGCTAGGCTTCTGGTTCCATGTCAGAAAGCTTGGCTGAAATCCCAAACCCATGGTTGAAGTCCATGTGCCCTGTAGGCAACCTGCCATGGGGCTGAGAGTCGAGCTGTGATTAAAACTGGGACTTGACTCCAGGGCTGCCTCCAGTATGGCTGATTGCACCAGTCTGGAGCCTGAAATCAAGGCATAAATCTATGAGGTTAAAACTGGGAAATGTGAAACTATGCTTTCCAAGAGCAACAAAAACGTCCAGAAGTTTATAGCCTCCTTTAATGTATGAAATTGTATGGCTTTCCTAGGGAATTCTCCCTGGAAAGGATTTGCTTGTTTGTACTTAGCAAGGCCAGTCTGAGTGCTTAGACAAATGGATGGGTGATCTGTGCCATATGAATCTACCTAGCTCAATTGCTTTTTTCCAAAGATGTATTCTAAGGGTCTTCTAATTCGAAGTCAGCCCAAACAGGAGTAAGGCATTGCACATGCTGTTCTCTCCATCTCTAATCCTCAGTTTTGTTAGGCAGCAGCCTGCATTATTAATCGGAGGCCAAGCTGCTAAACAGCAGAGGCACCTCTGTTTTGATCTGTAGAGGATTCTTGTCTTCTTGTTTTGTTTCTCAATAAACTTCCACTTTCTCATGTTCTTCTCCCTTGCTCCCTTTCTCCCTTGAAGCCTTGCTAAAGCATATTACCCTGGTACCGCAATGCCTTGGCCATTTTTCCTTCCCTCTGTCACAAAGGGCTGTGCTGTTCTGTTTGTGCTTATAATGTACCCAGATGGTGAATAGAATGAGTGACCACCAAGCTCATTTTCACTTGTGGGGTCAGACCTTTCTCTGCTAAATAACACAAGTGTTCCCAGCTGCTGTGCAGCTGCAGGGAGTCTGCTTTCCTTCACAGGCATTAAAAACCCTTTAATCAGTGTTTGTTGTTTGTCAGCAGTGGTGTTGAGGTGTGGAGAAAAAGAACAGATATGCTTTGTTGGCAAAGTTAACTTCTTTCTGACCTGTTATCTTTCCTTTTTCTTTTCAAGTCTGAAGAAGCAGAAAGTACTTTGGGAAGTGGTTTCTGCAAGCACCTGTGTAAATGTATTTGCTGAAGGAGAAGGTTTATGTACAAATACAACATTTGACATAAAAAGATGCTCTAAGAGCTGCATTAAACTGGGAGCTCTAAGACAGGGACTCAAACTGACTGGTGTATATGTGCAAGCTCCCTTAATGTAAGCAAATGCTACAAAACCGCAAATAGTCTTGTCTAGTTACTTATGCTTATTTTAATATTTGAGTCTGCATTGAAGGGATCCCATTTGCAATCTGATTAGTTTTAATACTGTCTTGGAAAATACATTGTTTTGCTAGTTTTTTGTTTGTTTTGGTGTTTTGTTTAGGTTTGTTTTTTTTTTTGGGGGGGTTGTGTTTCTGGGTTGGGTTTGTATGTGGTATTTTGATTTTGTTTTTAGATCTGCTTTTAAAAGTTCTTCTGTCATGGAGGAAAAGGGAGGAGAGAAAAGAACTGATAAGCCAGTGAATGACAGCATCTCCAGTCCCATTTGTCTTGGATGTGTTCTGCTCTGAAACAAATGGGAACACAGATATCAAGAGGGGGCTTTGAGAAATTTCAGAGCTAAGATAATTATTTCCCTCTTCTTTGTAGATGATGCTTGGAAACCTGCTGGTGCTTGCACATGTTTGTAGGGTTACTTTTTCCATGAGTCCAGATCTGTTCATGTTGCATGTCTGTGTGTGTACAGCACCAAGCACTGCTCTGTGAGCGTTGGTTCTGTTGTTTGCAAAGTCTGTTTGTATGGGTGTCCTGAAACTGTTAGCGTAGCTGTTAGGCTTTGATTTGAGCTTTCAAGGGTCATGATAGGACATTTGGTGTTAAAGACAGAATATTTTATCTTGCTACTCTTCCCCTGAAAGGTCCTGAGAATCATGTTACTGCTTTGGCTGTGTCTAGGGAGTAGCCGGGCATCAGGACATCCTGTGCCCACTGCTTAGCAACATCTCCTCCAGTGACCAAGGTGCCCTTTTGGAACAGAGCTGTGCTCCTTGGAAAACCAGTGCCAGCTTGCTTGAAGGGAATATGGGACTGGGAGCAAGTAACTTACGAATTGTAGTCCAAGCTGTTAAAATGATAGACTCAAGTGCTGTCCTGATGGGCAGACACATATTTCAGCATTTGTACAGTGTTCTTCATGTGGCTGAGGCTGCTTTCAAAGGAGGGCAGTTATCGTGCTCCCAGGCAAAATGCTAGAAAGAAAACTCCTTGCTGGGTGGGTGGGGACGGACACTCAAAATGGCCAGTATGTGGAATGTCTCTGGATGGTCTGTGTTGTTATCACTTCTGTAGCATGAACGCTTACCAGCTAGAAGCAGGACAAAGAGCCACCAGTTTTGTACCTGAAAGCTACCCATGTGAAGACAAGGGCTCTGAGATAGTGGAGAAGGTGTGCTAGGATAAAGGGAAGTTTTTAAAGCCCTTCAGTAATATCTCCACGAGATCTGGCTTTTCTGGCAGTGCTGTCTGATCATGTGAGAAGAACCCTGATCAGACAGGCATGATCCTGGATCCTTCTGGAAATTAATGCAGACTTTTTACATTTACAATCTAGCCAAACTAAAACAAGCACCATCTTGTGCAACTACGTAAACCATAAACTTTTTTGGCAAGGCAGGTGAGGCACCTTCAGTGTCTGGAAAGCACCTAACATGCTGTGTGGGCTCCCTACTGTACTCCAAATTACAAATGCTGAAAAGGCTTTGATATTTTTTTTCTTTTGTTTTTTGTTGTTTTTTTTTTCTTTCCTTATAACATGGTTCTTGGCTTAACTTGGGCAGGCAAGAACTTCATAGACTATATTGGGGTGCTCTGCATGTTTCCTCAGGCCCTCATTAATCAATCAATACACAGCTGTTGTTCTCTATCTCTTTGTGAGGAGGCACTGGGAGAAAGCTATTCCATAGCCATAGGTTTAGTTTGTTTGTCAGCCTCGAGAAGGACTTTCTGTTCTTCAGAGATGCCCTTTCTGTAGTAAGTATTTTGGTACATGCTGTAGGAGGCTTAGGTGAGTTTTCATGATAGAAGCAGAGTTTTCAGTAAGTCTGTAATGTGGTTTGATGCTGGGAACCCATAGTCTTCCTTTTTCAGTGCGCCTCTGGATGACTCCTGTCTGTGTAACTCCCTTCTGACACAAGGAATTTGCAAAAAACAAATTCATGCCAGTACTTCAAGCCTGCAAAGTTGTGATAAATGGCAGATGCATGTGTTCCTTCTAAACCAGAATGGCTTCTGTGTTTAACTGGGTACTTAATGGCTGAATGTGCACCAGACTGTACTATTGGGCAGCACTGCTTTTAAAGCCTGTTTATACAGACAGCTGAAAAGCCTTGCAAGTCTTTCAGGGTTTCTGACATCACATGCTTGGAGGAAGCTTCAGCATCTTCAGTCTGCTGCTCTTTGCTGTATGTTTAGTGTCACTGGTGATCTTTGCACCTCAGGGGCTACAGAAAGGCATTACTTTAGCCAGAGCAATTCCAACCTCACTTGTGATAGTCCAGCCCCTGACAAGAACTGGGCAAAAATCTGGTCCAGCTTTACTGTGTTATTATAGTCTAGTCCAGGTCTCTATAAACCATTTAAAAATGCCTTCAGGTTTAAATTTTCCAATTTCCCATTTGGAACAGGTGTTGCCAGGTTATAGAAAGTGTTGCAGAAAAGGAACAAAAACATTTTTAAAACTCTGTGCTGTTACAAATTTTGGCAAGTCTGACAGATGAAATATTTTTAAGAAAGATTGCCCCACCGAAAGTAAAACAAATACAGACCTTGCTTACTTTTCCCAGCTGTCATGTTTAAATAGGGCTTTTAGTAATGCATGAGTCTTCAAAAGATCCAGCAGTACAGACCTAATATGTTTTTGTATGAAAATGCACAGCTTCTCAATTGTTTTTCATCTGATTTAAGCGGGGAGAGAAAAGGGGTGAAGAATTTTTTTTAAATGTCAAAAAACAAATTTCAGAGATGCATGTTCTTGGAGTGGTTAAAAACCAACCCAAACTAGGCTTCAGGCAATGTTTTTTCAACAGTTTTAACCTCAAAGCATAGAGCAGACAGCTTTGTAGGCAACTGTAACACCAAGGTGATTATGGCAATGACTCACACTTCCCTGTAAGGCATCCAGCTATCAACACACTTGGAGAGCTGTGGCTTTGTGCATAGAGGCAGGGTGTCAGTCAGTGCCCACTTGCCAGCCAGCTCCAAGCTGCTGAGATCCTAATGGCTTTGACAGCAAGCTGGGATATAGGTGTGTTAGAGAGCAACTCTGGTCCCCCCAGGCTTGAGAGGCTTAAGAAATGGGAGCTTGGTAGGGGGATTTGCAAGGCAGGTTTAACTTCCCTTTTCTTTGCTTAATCCTCATGGGGCTTACTTCAAGTCTCCTGAAATCTTTCTGTGAGCAGGTGGTTGGGTTTGGGTAATAGTTAAAGGTCTGATTAACCACTGGTTAACCACTGATTAACCACTGAGTAGGGCAGCATGGGAAATGAAAAGGGCTGTTGCTATTGTGTCCTGCCAAACCTCTATACCGATGGTTATGGAAAGAAGGCTAGCAGTCAGGGTCCTCAGGAAGACAGTATGAACTTAGGAAAGAGATCTGGGTGTCCTTACAGGCAGTAGTTTACTGTTGTATCCTTAGTACAACAGTAAACTACTGCCAGATGTTGGGATTTGCAGGGAACAAGTGGAATGAAAACGTATTCATGTTCATTATGGGTTTCCCCATCTCCAAAAGATGAGGCAGAAGCCAAGCTATCTTCAGAGAATGCAAACAGTGGTCATTGTGGTACAGAGGAAGGCTTCTGGGCAAGGAACTGGGAGACTGGAGTTGTTCGCATTGATAGATTGAGAAGAAGAGTGCTACATTTGCACAAAATAGGCTGCATCTGAAGTGAATGTGTGGGAAAAAACTTATTCAGAAAGATGACAAATTCAGACTTCTGAAAAGAAATAGCTTTTCACTTAGTGTGCAATTAATCTGTGGGATGCATGCAATGCAATTGCTAGACAGGCTGAATGTCGTTGAGAAGGAACAAAACATGGCTTTGGAAGTGTGCAAGGTATGCTGTTGCAGGTGGTATCCACGGATGATGTAAGTCATGCTTTAAAAACAAATAACTTGTGATATAAAGCTGGCCACATTCATGGTTCAACTGCCATGGCCAATCTTGATAAGTTATTTGGGTTCCTTGGTGATAAGTTTCTTTTCTTGTGCCTCTGACTAAAATTGTCTGGTACCAGGTACTGTTTGCGGCAGGACACTGGGCAAGCTGGGCTGTTGTGACTCAGTATTGCCCTTCCCGTGTGGGTTGTATTTGGCTTTGCACATCTTATGTTTTCAGAGGTGAGGCAGAGTGAGTAATGTTTCCGTTCCACTAAAGAAAATGGAATGGCAAAGACCCTTAATTTTTTTTTATGTATTTATTTTTTTTAAAAGATGTATGTGTTTCATTTTGAGTTCCCTTCAGGCAAAGTCAGCTTTGGTAGGCAGCTTTAACTGCATTGTAGCCCATATTGCTATTGTCATAAAAACAAAATACACTGTGCTCTGTTTTAGGAAACCAAACAAAACCAATATTTTTTGTTTTCCTCTCTCCCTCCTTTTTTTTCAATTCCTGCAGTTTCTAATAAGCGATCGTGACAGAGACCCTCAGTGTAACCTGCATTGCTCCAGGTCCCAGTCCAAACCCCTCTGTGCTTCTGATGGCAGAACATACGAGTCAATGTGCGACTACCAGAGAGCCAAATGCCGGGAGTCAAGTCTGAGCGTGACACATCGTGGCCGGTGCAAAGGTAGGTGGATTTCAAGTGATTTGGAGGGGAAGAATGGGAACTCCAGCCTCATAAGAAACTGGATTCTTAGACCCTTGAGTTTAATTCCATGCTCTGTGACTAATCTGATTGAAATTGTGCATTCATGTGAGCATGGGTATCTGAATCTGGGCTTAGGTGGCAGGAGTAAGAACTGACTGAATTATAAATGAGAAAAGGCAAAAAAGCCAGACAACCCTGGAAAAGGGCTGAAATATATGTCTGCAGAGCAGAAGGAGCTGGCCCATGGAAATGAAAAATCACATCCTGAAACAAGATCTTCTGTGTTACCTGTGCCAGTGAGGTACCAAGATACCTTTGAGTGATAGGAATACGGCATGGGAAGCAGTGCACATTAGATGTCTACTCCATTTTCGGATATACACAGCCTTTTTGTGCTGCGCTAGTTAAGAAGGCAGAATTCATGTAAGGTCTTTTTTTCCTGTTTGCTGTTACATAGCTTCTTAAATGTGAAAATACTGTTTCTCTCTCAATTCAGCTCTTCAGCATAGTCTAAAGATGAAGTTAAAACTTCTTAAAGGAATACTGGTGTTTTGTCACACAAACAGTGCTTCTGCATTGAAGTGAAAAATCAAGTTGAGGGCATTTTCTGGGAGCATGATTGACTCAGAGGGCAGATGGCACAGATGTTTTTAGCAATTGGTTAAAGTGACAGGAGAAACTCATTAAATCCCTGTGGAAGTATAAGCAGGCATATGTTGAAGCCTGGCTTTTGTTTATGAAGGCTTTTTTTACTGTTATAAAAATGTATCTTTGTCAGAATTACTTGTTCTAGAATGAAAATCTCTTTTCAATGTATTGACAAGCTTTACAGTTTAGGTGAGTTATGAGCATGACCTCAAATATTGCTCTCTTTTTTAGACAGTTTCTCATTTGGGGTGGGGGGGGAAGCTTGCTTGTATGATTTTATTCTTTTTTTTACCTCACCACTGCTAGGTTGCTCTATGGCAGCTTCTCTCCCTTAGCTATATAATACTACTAATAATATAATCTTTAGAAAAGAACCTGTGTATCATGCTGCTTTCTGAATACTGAAAGCCCAGAAGCTTTCTTCCCAGGGTCCAAGAAGCAGTCGGACTGTTGCAAGTGATGTATTTTTGAGTATCATAATAAGAAATGGTAGGGTGAGAGTCCTGCTTCTGCTTTTATCACTTGAGCAGAGTGTCTCAGATAAGCAATTTCATGGCTGATACTGGCATATAAACAGGCACTGTTCAGTCACTTAAAACATGGGATCTGAAATATGGTACATCCGTATGCAAAAGGAGCTTTTCTGGAAGTGGAGAAAGTGTTGATTGCTGAACTACACAGCCCACTGTATATCATGATTGCAAACAGTCCCAGAGAAGTAATTAAAGACTTTCTTGTCTTAAGCACACATAAAGTATACTTTCATTTCTGCATTCTCAGACACAACTGAAATGTTTAGCTGAAAATACTCACATTTTCCTTTCCTCTTTTCCTCTTGCCATGTGGTACTATACACTACCTAATAGTGTGGCAGTGTTTGACAACTTCAGATCTTGCTTTTAGCCCACTAACACTCCCATGAATCCCTGGGGCATAAGATTATTCTGTCACATTCAAGTTTAATCTTGCCGGTCATTTCCATGTGTGCTGCTATTGAAAGGTATTAGGAATATGACCTCTAATTGCACATAAGATGACTGTTCTTGGCAAATACAGTCGCAAGACAGGTGTGCCTAACTACAGGCAGTTGGCCAGGTCTATATCTTGTACTCACACAAAGGAAGGTATCACCAGCAGTGTTGTAGCTTTTTCCACTACTGCGGTAGGGCTCCAGGTTTACCCTGAACAGCTTTCATACCTTCTGTGTGAGAAAGATGCCCCGCAAAGCAACTCCCATAGAACCAGAAGGGGTCCCTGTGGGCCATTGAGCCCAGCCACATACAACTGTGATAGGTACTGTATCCAAGAACTTATCCTTATGAAATGAGAAATTTTAAACTGTGCTTCCTTTTTGGGGTGGATGGGAACAGGTAATCAAAATAAGGAAAAGAGGAAGTATATTGTGTACAGCAAGGCATAGTCCTGCACTCCATATTACTATATGTTTTCAATTTCATATGCTGATAACTTGAACTGTACTTGTGCCAAGGCAAGCAGAATGGTTTCCATAGTGAGAACAGAACCTTTTTGATTCAACTTAGCTCTCTGCTCTCTCTCAAGAAGCCAAGGACCTTTAAAGATGAAATCTTGCTAGCCTTCTGGGAACCATAACTCTTATACAGCTCGCTGCTTGCTAGCTTCCTTATGTGCTTTTCAATGAAATTCCTTCAGTGCCAGATTATCTGAACTCTCTCCGAACCCTCGCTCACCCATCAGAAAGGGCTGGAAGTCAGGAATAGCTTAAAATTATCAAACTACGGCATCCGTGACAAATGGAGCCTCATTGATGAGATTCCAGAGAACAGTTCCAGATGGTATAGCTGTTCTTTAAACAGCACAGCCGAGCACTCCTACCTGGATCTTTTGTCAGCAGGTGTCTTAAGATCTGATGTCAAATAAGAACTCTGCCTTAAAACTTTGCAGGGATGAATGACAAATACTTGTTAAATGAGTACTGGCATGTTAAGGTTACGCAGTGATTGTTAGGGTGTATTTGATATGTGTGGCTTAAAACACATTTAAGTTTTATGTTAACTGGTTGTTTTCTAGGGATTTGTTTGGCCTATTTAATTAAGAAAAGGAGCGGGAGTGATCTGAAAGCTTCCCTTTAGATTTGTAATGCTGGTTTTGAAGGGCTGCTAGTATAGAGCTTGTTCTTTGATCACAAGTCGTGTGGGCAGCTGGATGGACACAACCTTCGGCTAATGTACTGTAAAGGAGTGTCTCCTGACTAGTGATGGTGTGTTGAAAGGTAATCTTTCCTCTCTACCTACTGTTCTCCTTGGACAGTAGATGATATTTTGAAATCACTTTCTTTTTAGTTTACTTGGTAGATCCATGTGTTTTGTTTTTAACTTGCTTATTCCTAGTCAAGGGAGAATGAAGTGAGTCCCTCCTTGGTAGCAGGTAGTCAACAAAATCTGAAATGTCAATTTCAGTCACTTTGCAAATTTAGGAATGTTTTTAGGAATGTGCTAAATAAGGTGGGGAACTCTGCAGTAGAAATAGTATGTGGGTATCAAAGAAGGAGAAAAGCAGGTCAGCATAGATGGAAGTTCGAGATTCTATGCACAAGACTTGTCAGAAATGAAGTGGAAAACCATGAGAGAGCGGAGAATGACACGCTGTGGGACAGGTGGGCATGTTTTGGTAGTTCGCTCAGGTTCCATTTTTACCTCTTTTTTTGTAAAGATGCACATCAGTGGCTGGAACAAATGGGTGTGAGGATGATGACTACAGTGTAGGTGGACTGCCTCGTGCCTGGTGGGGAACTGGCCTGTATGTGAGACTGCTACCTAATGGAACTAGAAAAAGCTTAAAAGCTGTTTGGATCAATTTTTGCCCTTTCAGCTTTTAATAAAGACAAAGTAGAATTAAAATTAAATATCTAGGGTTTTGTGATTGCATCATGTAGATTTGCTGTTAGTGTTGTGTGGATACCTGGAGAAGTGTTACTTGTTCTACTTTGTATTATCAAGATACATTGGGTCATTATACCATGGTGTGCTGTGTCAAAATGGCCTCTTGTTAAAGAGAGGATGCTGGAATTCTTGGGGCCTGTTCAGGAGTGTGCTCTGTATATTATGAGGGACATGGTGGTCTCATTTGAGTAAACTGTTAATGGATAGGATTAGCCATGGTAACCAGCCACCTTCATTGCAAAATCCAAAATTATGTGCACCTGCAGTCTGCAGATTAAGCCACAGATGTCAAAAACATCACTTGTAGTTCACAATCTCCTAGTTGCCAGCTACCAGCCTGTGAATGATTAGTCTCTAAAAGGCAGCTTTCTGAGCTGCAGTAAGTCTGTCCTAAGTTTGAAGATATTAGAAGTCAAATTATTAAACATCTCTGCTTTGGAAAAAAAAAATACCCTCATTCTGTTTTGGTTTTTCACCTTATGTAAGGGAGGGGAGAAAGTCCTATTTAGTCTGTCTGGACTGTGAAACTGGATTGCATTAATGCCATTCTGTTTTATGAGCCTGGGGTTCGGTACTCCAGAGAACATTTTTAAGAGGTAAAAAAAAAGTGCTGAAACACTCAGATAAGCAATTGGAATGCAGAATAGGGTATGTGGATCTACATCATAACATCAAGCTTTAGTAAAATTTATAATGCATCTTATTTGGGGTGACCCATTTGGCAGCTACTTTTCAATACTTGGCACTTACGTAATATTTTACATTTTCTAATTAACATAGCAAAAATAGCAAGGTGAAGTCATCCCACTGAAATCACATGTTGATGCAAACATTATAAAAATACCAGCCTGTGGAGTGAGGACACGAAGGATTGACAGTCCTTTTAAAAACAAACTGGTAAATGTTGATATTACAGGCACTGTTTTTACTGGAACTGAACTGTGAAAGGACAGGCAAAAAAGATAACGATATGCACACACCTCTCTAGCCAGGTGGTTGTTCCAAGTCAAGGCTGTAAAAGGACTGGCATGACCTTTGGAAATCAATGACAAAGGATGGGAGAAGTAATCAAGGCTGAGTGTTCATGAACAGGAGAAAACTTGTCTGTCTTCCCTGCACTGCAGCAGCAGTTTGTGAAGAGACATGACTTGGGTCGAGGGTTGAATTGCAAAAGAGGATGCTGCAACAATGATGAGCTCTTAAATGCTGTGTTGTGGTGGTGGTGTGCTACCCGGTGTTTTCTACTGGGTGCTAGTAGGGAGTTCAATCTATAAAGGCCAGTTAAAACTGCCAGGAGTGATGTAGCAGCAACATATTTATATTATCATTTTCTTATATAAGGGCTTGATTGTGTCATGTTTGTCTGCTCCTTAGACAAACTGGACAATGATCAGAGTTGGTCTCCCTTCTGCCTGGGCTCTTAATGTATTTGTACTACAGGGGATACCACAAAATGATTATTCTTACAAGCTATGTGGTGAAACATCCATTTTCAATCATGTAGTTGTGAGTGTGCCAGCACTGAAGTAAATGCTATGTGGAAATGCTTTATGCTTCTGTTTTATGTTGGAGAGGAACCAGATATGCCTGTCTGCAGTCCTGTATCCTTGGATGGAGAGACCAGAAACACACTTTCATTTGTGAATCTGTGCTTTGATTGTCATGTGAGAAAATTGCAACTCTTCCCCTTCCATGCTTTATATGTGCAGATCTGCATAATCTAATGCTAAAATGCTGAGTTTTTTTTTTGCTACTTGGTTGTCTCCTGTGAAGCAAAACTTGAAGGTGTTTTTAGCCAGACAGCTAGCTATAAAACAGAAGGTGCAGCTGCACCATCTGGTTTTGTAATAATGTCCTGTGTCATGCCAAGCAAGATTAGACTCCTAAACTCGAATAGGAGGTCTGCAGGTGGATCAGAGTTCCCATTAACAGCATTGCCAGTGCTTCCTTTTCAGCTGAATGAACAAGCATGTATTGGAAGGGTCAGTACTGCTGGCAGGACCATCCTCCAGCAGAGCTGTGCAAACAAGGTCTGATCATCTGGTCACTTTGGCAGGTGGGGGGAAGAAAGGAAATTCCAGCTTAGAGGTTATATTATGGTTAATTAGAAAAACAAGTACTGCTTCTCTAAATTTAGTGGAAATTTTATTCAAGAAAGTCTTTACATTCTGTGAGTAACAATCTTGCTCTTTATACAAGCTCCTAATAGGTCCACCTGAGATCAAAGTTCCATGTGCTAAGGGTATTGTGCGAGCACCCCACAAACAAATTACAGCCTAAAGATGGGTGACGTAAGATCAGAAGGGACACCAGGCTATAGGGAGGTGAGGTGACTGACTTGCAGTCACTCAGTGGGTCAGTGGTAGAGTTGATGCAGGCACTCTTCCTTTGTAACCCAGTACCTAAGCTGCAGGTTTTTGTTCTGAACACTATTACTGTGAATGACTTTTTCCAAAGAGGAGGGTTTGATTTCCATAATTTAAGAAGATTGGTGAAATCCTTTCTGGGGAGTAATGTGATGTGTTTAAAATGCAACTGTGTTGGCAAAGTGGAAACTTATTCTCTTGAATCATCAGTTGTGTGAATAAAGTTCTCAGCTGGAAAGCTTTGGTCATTGTCTTTATCAAAACTATTTACAGCATTGTCATTGATTTCTGCATATGCTTAGATGGAGATCACTTCTATTGCCACACAATGTGAATTCAGTTGATCTGAGAACCCAGACTGGCTTTCTAATTCAGTGCTAGTATTAGTGATTCTGTTCTTGAAATCTATGTGAAGCAGGATATGGGATCTTCAAGAATCCAGTGGAACTGTTTTTGATAACCAATGTGGTTTCTGTGCCTGACAGAATGGGGATTCAACCTCGATCCCTTTATATAGTGCTGCTGAGAGATTCTGTTGATCAGGGTTTGCCGTTTCTGCACTGAAAAATCTTTCAGCCAGTGGATTCATGGGAAAAGGAAGAAGGTGCTAGTCCCTGTGTCAGATTCTCTTGGAAACAGATGTTTGCTGTTTTTCTTCTTTTTCTAGACTGAACAGCAATACTGTGAGACATCGTGTTTTTAAATGTAAACACTGAGTCAATCTGTATCTCTGGAAGGCAGAACTGCCCTCTTTGACCCATCAGTCATCAGTGTTAGACTTATCTGGGTTTATACTCTGTAACAGTGAGCTGGACCTGGAAGGGTTTAAGGTCAGGCTACCTGCAGCCATCATCTGAAATATGTGCAGAGCTGAGATCTTAACTCTTTCAAGCTCTGCTTGCAGAGCAATGTTTTTTTTCTTGGCAGCGAAGTGAGTAACTTGTATGAGAAAGTACAATGCACACCTGGCTGTGAGCAATGGGACTAGAGGTAGAAGCTGGGCTTCAGGAATGCACAGGCAATGACATACCAGCCTTATCTGAAGCACACAAAGGTGGAAGTTCAGATGGGTGGCTGGTTATTTTAGCATTTTACTGAGAGAGTTGCTCAGAAAGGAAGCTTTGCTGGGGCCATCCGTTCTTCCACATTGCTCACTTCTGGGCCTGAATTACTTGGTTTATACTCAGCCATCAAGTTTCAGGCTGCTAATATTACCGAAGATACAACTCCTTCCAGGAAGGCCTTTCACTGTGTGGGCACCCTGCTCCAGCACTTGTTGGAAGAAGCTTCCAGACCCCTTGCATGACCATAAATACTATTAACTAGCAAATTAGACAGCTTTTTAATAAGTGGCTCATAGTTTGATTGTCTAGGTTCATATTTGTCTTTGGGATCATGAGTGCTAACTTCTCACTAATGTGAAGGTAATGGTCCTTGATGCCTTATGTTTGTTATTTTGGTTTTTCTTTAAACCAGCAGCTGTGTGGTGCATCTGGTAGCTTTTGAAGAGGCCAAATAGTGTTTGCAATCTAAGTGAATTTTGCTTCTCTTTTTGTAGATGCTGGCCAAAGCAAGTGTCGATTAGAGAGAGCTCAAGCACTGGAACAGGCAAAGAAGCCCCAGGAAGCAGTCTTCATCCCAGAATGCAATGAGGACGGATCATTCACACAGGTAAAATTTCTACTGGCTTCCTTCAGCCAGACTCCCAGTGGCTGCAGCAGATTCACTGTTAAAGCATGAGCCAAGTGATGGGTCCACACTGTCTGACTTAGTTACTCAGGTGAAAGTGTTGAAAGCTGGGGATTTGTCTAACCAAGTGGAAGCTTTGATTCAGTCACCATATCTTAAACCATATCTTAAAAGACATACGTATATAAAGGTATCCACCTCCAGTGTAGCACAGAAACAAAACCAAGTTGCCTGGGAGTTCAGTTTTTCTCTGAAGATGAGCTGCAAAGAGAGCTGTGGCTCTCACAGAGCAGGGTTGACCAAGCTTCTCTTGCTGTTACCTGTGCTTCGTCTATCCCACTAAAAAAAAGAGTCGTCTATTAAGCCTCTTACTGTTGCAGGATACTTGTTAATGACAGATGACATTTTCCTGTTCTATGCCCTGTTGTGGTTTGAGGGTCTGGCAGAGAGGTGATGAGACAGCTTTGTTTGTGTTTTTTGATTCTTCACTGTTCACTTGCTGGAACTAAATGATGTCCTGAGACTGTAGACTGACTCATAATGCTGCTTCTCTTGAGAAGCAATTATCTCAGGCAGTACTAGGAGAAGGCTTATGGTTTGTTGGCCTTTAATAATCTGTGAAAAATGAATAGTCAGTCCTGGTCACTGATCATCCTTCAGAAACAGTTGAACTGGGAGAGGTCTTGCATCACACAGAATTCCAGAGAAGTTGAAGTAGTTATAGCAAAAAGAAAGCCCTCATTAAGGAAATTGAGAGGAAGGGTAGGTTTTGCTGAGGCAGGGTAGAAGTGAAGAGTGATACTTCGTTCTGTTACCACTAGCATATTGAGAAGCATCTTAGTGCTAACTGAAATGGGTGTTAAAAATGGCTTGTATACAGTTCCCTTGCATATAAGGGTAGGAAGGGTATGCTGTCTGTTCAGTTTGGCATACCTGTCAAAACCCAAAGTCCTGCAATCCTCGTGACCTCTATTTTGTGAACATGGGTAAATCACACTATGTTTTTTTTTTGCCTTAGCCTCCCTATATCTAAGACTGCTCTAGAGATCTGGTGCCTCAGAGAAATTTTATGATTCATTAGTTATTGCTTGCAAAGTCTTTAAAGTAAAAAAAAAAAAAAAAAACAAATTCCAAATTAAAATCAATATTCACTTCAAAAAGATGAGAAAGACAAAAAGCTTTGGGATTGGTTCAAACACTTTGCAATGCCTGGGGGAAGAGGAGAGGAAAGATTATGTTCTTATGATAACCCACTAAAAATTTTATTCCCCTCCTCAGCCTTATCCTCCCATTATCTGGTGTGTGGGAGTGTTTTTTAGTTGTTTTTCTTAATGGTGAAGTGGAAAATGTTGTATCCATCCTGCTGATTTTTCATACTTTTTTGGAGCAGCATCATATTTGTGTACAGTGCGGACCATCTTGGGAAGTTGGGGAGAAGAAAGAAGGTAACTGCAGCTTCTTTCAGTCTAACTACACTTTCAGTTGTTGAAATTTGATTTTTGTGTAGAGCTGCTCAGGTTATGTTGGCACTGGAGGGAATACTTATAAAACCTAGCACAGTGGGCCAACTAAGTGTTCCATGTTAAACATTATAGCTCAAGAAAAAAGGAAGAAGGAAAGCTGACTTTCTAGTGTCTCTGTCACATGTCCGTCAACCTCTTGAAGAGTGAAGTAGGAGGTGCAGGTGAAACTTTTAATCTAGTAAGCTGGACTGAGAGTGTGGTTGCTAAAGCTCTGGTTTAGGTTTATTTGGAAGGTTGGTACCTGTGTCTGGATTATGGAGCAGTTGCTGAGCTGCTTTTCTGGATGTTCCCAGGCCAGTGTGGCTTGCCAGTGGAGGGGCAGCATGAAACTGCTTACAAAAATTGTGTTTTCAGCTGGCAGCCAAGCAATATTTCACATTCTTCCTTCATCCAGTTCTATCTGTGAACACTAAAATGCTTTTGTTTTACCTGGCATGCTGAAGGAAGCCTCTGATCCCTTTGTAGCTGGAGTTAACTGAAATTCATATCATTCCTTGGATCGTAAAAATACCCCGTGTTCCACATACCTCAGGAACCAGCTTCATCATTTATATTATAGCAGTTTAAGGTCATTGTCCCTGCATAAGATGTGAATGAAAAACAGCTTCCAAGGAAGCTAACTGGTTTCAGCCTGCCTTTGAGACAAATATTTCCTTTAGCTTCTGTCCCAAATTAATTAAACTTTGATTTTAAAAGGATGTAAAAAAAAATACTATTTTTTGTGAACAGTCTAAACAGTTTTTGCTTCCAGCAACTCATGAATAGGACTCATCTGGTGAAGGTGGTCTGGATACTGCATCTCTTGTGCTGATAGTTGGCACACCCAGGTTCTGCTTTGCAGTGAAGCCCTGTAGGCCAGTTCTTGAAGTCCTCAAGGCCTTACTAGAGTCAGCTCTGAACTGTTATTAGTTTATTCTGGTTCAGTACCCGGAGAATTGCTCCATCCAAACTCCGAAATCTCACCTGGGAAGTCCAGAACAGAACAGCATCTCTCAACAAAGTTTCTAGGAGAAAAAAAAACATTATACTCTTCAACCTTGAGTCCCCATCCCAACAAGAATCTAAGCAGATGTGTATGCTTCAGGGTGTACCTGGTATGTAGAGTTGGCTAGGGCATTTTTCAAACAGCTTTCCCCCTTCTGTGTTACTGCTATTGGAGGAATTATTTGGGTAGAAGAAAAATTATGATCATAGGGGAAACAAAGATGCCTGCCTTATATGTAGAATACCAAATATCTTAATTGTTGCAACACTCACTCAAGATGTGGATGACTTGCTTTCAGTTCTTGAGCTAAGCTTTCTTGTGGATGTGGGTTTGGGAGCCGCATTTGGTAACTGAAATTGTATGATCACAGAAGCTGCTTGATCTTAACCAGATTGAACTGCTGCTTTTCTAGTTTATCATCATCCTCTTGATTAGAAACTGAATTGCGGTCACTAGAGGTTAACACTGAAAGCAGCCCAAGTCGCCCTTTCCAGTTCCTGAGATTGCATGCAGTACAGAACTCTGAATATGGGGCCAGATCCACTGCAAATCGGGTGGGTCTGTTGGGTGGTGAAGAGTGCGTAACTATTCTGCTCTTCTGTGACAGGCAGCAGGTACTGCATGGGGACACCATGCTCACCTGATCTACTCCCCTTCTGCTTGCCTGGAGGGCAACTGGTTCTGACACCCAACAGCTGGATGTGGTAACAAGGGTGAAAGGGAGGAGGTCCTGAAGGCAAAGACCTTGGTCTGTCTAGCATTAAACCCTGCATTAGAGAGAAATAGTGTGTGTCTTAAACAATTGTATAATCTTTATTTCATTGTCTGTAAAGTCTAGTCTGAAAAAAATTGTGGCCACTGAATGCTTGGATGGCTAATTTTCCTAGGCTTGGCTAGTTATAATGGGGTTTGTCTGCTGCGTGGAGAGGAGCAGCACCTGTCAATTCACTGGTTTTCATAACTGTTTCTGTGCACCATGTATGCTGCTTCCATTCTGGGGGCTTGTGTATTGCAAAGATCTTATAAAATCCCTTTTTAAAACTGCTGACACACCTAAAAATGTGGCATGGATTTGCAGCATGGAAGAAGTGGTGGCATTACAGGCATGATGGGATGACTGAATGGGAGCAGATGTGAGGAACTGCTAATTCTCTATATTTCAGTCTTAGGGGCATATTACTTTCTGCAACAAAAGGCCTCTGCAGTTAGTCTGTGGTAATATAAGGCTCCAGATGAAAATGAAATTTGAGTTGTTCACAACATAAGAATATTTGTTTCATATGAGTAATTTCATTAATGGTATAAAACTGAGGTCATGTACTGTTGTGCAAAATTGGCATGACTGAAACCAGTTTCTGTTTCCAAGACTTGCTCTCTCCTTTTTGCTGTTATGCTGTATTTTGCATAAATGCCATTCCCTTTCCATGCTGCACTTAACCTGCTGTGATCTGTTCTTCATAAACAACAGGCTCTATTGGGTAATCTGCACACTTTCTTTTGCTGCCTAGTGCCATTGGGCTTGTTGCCATGGGTTGAGAGAGACTTGCATTCTTCATAGTTTTCCCCCAAGCAGTTTTTTAGAAAAGGTTGCTGAGGTTTTAAACAGGATCTGTTTCAGACAGATTAATATGAACATGAATAACATTAACTCTGCTTTGGGGGTGTAATCTTGTGGGGCTTTTTGTGGTGTGTCTTGCTGTGGATTCTTTTCCTTGCAAGTCTGCGTGCAAGTGGCTGAGAGCAAGTCCTCAGTTTCTTAGAGTTTCTTTAAGTCTAGGACTCAAAACTGCAGCTGCTGGTGCAGTTAGGATGCAGCACTTAGATTTCTCTTAGAGCAAGTGTATCAGTCACACCCGTCATCTTTTGACGGGATCAGTGAGAGGGCTGACTTTGTCAGAGCAATTTTCTGTTATCAGAGAGCTTCCAGAGCACTCCCACATCTGGTCATAGAAGTTTGCTTGGAAAGAGTGATCTGTATTACGTTCCATAGCAGTAGTTTCATTCTGTGCTATGCTACTGCATGTACAAAGTACTGTTTTCTCCTCAGTTTGACAAACAAATCCTTTCTGAAGTCATGGGGAACCTTCTCAGCCTTCAGTGTGACTACATGTTCCAAGTCTGTTCCTCTGCATTGGCTAGTGTAGTGTGATGCTGAGCAGAATTACAAACTTGTTTCTTAATGCAGTGTGGTGCTGCAGGGCACTGTGTAGACATGTCCCGCATTCCCTGGATGCTGTGTATTATTCCACTATTCAGTGCTCATACTCTAGCAATACTAAGCTCTCAAGGACTTAACCTTTCCTTTCAGAATGAAAGAACACAGTCTGTCTTGATAGATTAAAGAAACTCTTTCTTCATAAAGAAACTGGACTTTAATTAGTAGGTGCTTCTGGCTTTTTTTCTTTTATTATTAAAAGACTTCCCTTCTGTAAAACACAGTAGCTGGAGCTCTCTGCAAATACCGCTCTGCAGATTTGTCTGCTACATACGCACTTGGCTTTCTTCCTGCGGTTCTTACTGTCTTTCTTGTTTGTATATTGAGCTAAAGATAACCCATGGATGGGCAAGGAGGTAGCAGTGTTGGTTATATGCAGCATTTCTTCAAAGTACCACCAGTCGAGAGCAAAGAAACAGGTTCTTAAAGCAGGAGGGGGTGTCCATAAGCACAGTGACAATGTGATGTCATTCTTAACTTTAAAGGGTCACATTCTGTGTGTAAACAATGATCCTCTCTTGGGGATCCCTCTCCTGAGCTAAAAATGGTATCTGTGCCAGAGTGTGTGTTGGGAATGTCTTTGACCATGGATAAGATTCCTTTGCCACGAATCACTTCTTTCCCTCGTTGTATGAATAATGAGATTCCTGTAGAGCAAGCATTTCTTGAATGGTGCATAGTCTTGAGGGAAGTGACTGCTGCATAAAGCCCCGTTGGGAATATGTGTCTGCACAACATCATTTAGGAAGAATTAAATGGGAGCAGGGAACAGAAAAAAGTGACAAAAATGATTTAGGGGTTACAGTCCCAAAGAAGCTCAAACTTAAGATGCAGACTGATTCATAGCTCCCTAGAATTTTGCTAAAGGCAAGGCAGGCTTCTGACAACAGTCAGCTGACTCTTAGTCTAGCAGGAAGTATGACAAGATCCAGGGTCCAAGCAGTACAGCAAGACATTTAAGCCTCAACTGAGGCATTGCCACTGAATATAGCCATCAGGCCAGTGTGTCATTTGTATGCCACTAACTTAGGTTCAGAGGACTTTCTAAATGAGCATGAGTGGCTTGAACAAAGGAAAGGCTTGTTTGTCCAGTGGCTGCCCCATCCCTGGCAGTGTTCAGGGCCAGGTTGGACAGGGCTTTGAGCACTCTGGTGTAGTGGAAGGTGTCTATGCCCATGGCAGGGGGGTTGGAACTGGGTAATCTTTAAGGTCCTTTCCAACCCTAGCCATCCTATGACTAAGGAATTGCTGTGTGACACTGAGGTTTCTGGCTCAAACCAGATGATCTACTGGCTTGGAGCAATTTGTTTAGCTGTTTTTACAGTGTATACAAGGAACACCTGGGTGCAGTCAGGGTTTGGACCCTTGCCTTTAAATTTTTTTCAATGCTATACCAGTGCTATGTAACTCTTGAAAAGCACACCATTTTCTTTTTTTTTATCCCAGCCTTTAGGCTGCAATCTCTAGCTGTAGGCCACTGTTAAGACACCTTATTTTAGTTTAAATATGCTGAGACCTAGTCAGGTATTGTGATGAAAGGGAGCCCTCTCAACATGAGGACACGCAGGAAAGCCAACTGCAGTTATTTCTGAGTTTTCTGAAGTGTTTGTTCTTCATGGGTCTGACTCTTAGGATAAGGGCTGAGATTCAGTTGCTGCTATTATCTGTGATACGGAAATCCTCTAGTGCCATGCTAGAACATTGGATTGTTGTGAAAGTGCTGTCAATATGAGATATAGAGGGGGTCATGGGATCCCAGTCAAAGGAAGATCAGCATTCTTTAGCTTAGTTATTTACAAAATTACTGTGCTTTTATAGTTGTAATGTGCTTGGCTTGCATAAATGGTGTATGTAATTAGTAGATGAGATGCAGCTCGTTGAGATGAACTGCAGAACGTGCTTCTAGTTAATGCATCTATCCTAAGTTTATGTCAATATGTTTTTGGACTCCTTTGCTGTGTACTTCATTATTTCCTGCAGACTTGGCTGAAGAACTAGTAAGTCACTAACACTTTAATTTTTTTAAATGCTGGGTGCACTAAATTTTTTTTCTATAATGTAACATGGAATGGTCTTGGCCTACAAATTCCAGACTCTATCCTGGAATTTGGCTTCATCTTGTACAATTAATGCTCAGATAGAAATTACATTCCCAATAGCTTCTTGTGCTTTCCTTGTGGGAATGCAATAATGTGTGTGAGATCAGCAAAGATAAACACTGATCACAGAAACCCAAGGAGTTCCATCACACTTGCTTTGAATGTACAATTGATTAAATTGAGCAATAAGAAATATTTTTCAACTTGATTGTTGCTAATTATATCCATAGTGCTTTTGAGTAATTTGCAAACAGTTTTGTGATGTGTTGAGAGAATAAAAATGGAAGAATGCAGATAGCAGTGACAGTGACTTTAGTAACATGTCTACATGAGACTATTGTTGATTTTGGCTGCTAAAAGTCAATTTGCTTGAGGCAAAATGATTGATTTGCACTTTAGTAAAACTCAAGATAAATACGTGGTACTGTGTTATAATTGCTCTTAGATCATGTTTTATGTGATACTCAAAGCCTTTTAAAAAGACTGTTGTTAAGTCTCTGAACAAACTCTGCTACCTTAGGGAATCGAAGCCAGCTGTCAGCAAGGGGGAATGACTGGTTTAGCTCTGAAGGATACCTAATAAAGGGAACAGTACAAACACCCCTTCACTTTTCTGTGGTGAGAGGACTGGAATGGGAAATCAGCTGCAATGAAGTTGTTTGGAAAAAGCGAGAATGGACAGAATTCAATTTACAAGTAAAATGGAAAGGGAGTTTCTAAAGTGATTGCATCTCATTTAATGGCTTTGTTTCAGAAATGTGTTGAAGGGAGCCATCTCCAGCTTAAAGTAATGTAGGCATTTCTATACCATTTCAAGGTGCTGGAAGTAATGATGTGCACACTCAGCCACAACTGAAAGTGTGTTTGCTAGAAAGGATTTTGCAACCTCTTAATATTTGCATAAATGCCTGTATGATTATCATTTACTTTTGTCTCAAGGGAACTCAAAGGCATTGTGAATTTCATCCAAATGCTGAACACTCTGTGAAAAGGTGAGACAAAGACTGTAACTAGTTTGTTGAGCTGGATGAAACTATAGTGCCACTGAAGTAATATCTGCATAGATTTTACTAAGACCAGTTTGCTAGACTGGGGTTTGTCTGTTTTCACTTTAGAGGTCCACATCTCAACTAGTCATTCTGGTGTCCTTTCATGGTGAAAGAAGGAACTGGGCAACCCTAGATATTCAGTTTAGAAGCAGAGCTTCAAAGTTAAGCAAGATGAATCTTATGCTGTTTACCTGTTGACTCAATAGAGCTTTCATCAAATGTTTTTAAGTCCTTGTCAATATATGTTAATATATGAAAAGCAAGCATGTTGGATTTTGCTCCTACTGTCTACGTTGACATAGTAACAGGAGAGACCTTAAGTCTTATCTGGAGAAGGTTTGTTAACATAGCAAGTCAGTGTTGCATTTTTCCAGTCATGTTTACTGAACAAAATGCTCTTGAAATGCTCACAGATACTCTTCTCAAGCAGAAGCTGTGGCATTGGGCCAGGGTGGACTTTCCATATCCTATACGGGATGTAGTGGGACTACTGTTTAAGGCTAAATAGTAAATAGGATTTAGCAGAAGGTGGAATGAGCTGAGATACAGCTGCTGCATCACAAAACTGAATTGTTCTCAGTTGACTACTTGTAACTTCTTTTGCCGACAGAATTGCAGCTAAGGGAGTTGGAGAAATAACCCTTCTTTGGGGAGGGGGGTGAGGAGAGAAAGAAAAGATAATGTTATCAAAGATGGTCTTCTCTGGGACCTCCTCACTCTGAAGCATGTGTTTGTGATGCACCTGGGTTGGGGCTTCCACTAAGATGCTGGAATATAATAAAAGTGGTGGGTGACAGAGTGAGAAATGAAATGCCTGCTCTTTGTTTTATTAAACAGGTGCAGTGCCATACCTACACTGGATACTGCTGGTGTGTGACACCTGATGGCAAGCCTATTAGCGGCTCTTCTGTACAGAACAAAACTCCTGTATGTTCAGGTACTGTGGGAGTGGCTTCAACAAAGGCTAATTTGATAAGTAAAGGGGTTGGGGAGAAGGCATCCTGTTGAGAGTACTTAATCTTTCCAGGTGACTTGGTCAGTTTACCCAATTTAACACTGCAGTTGTGCTTTTATCTCCCTATGTGCTTGCTGGCATTTGGAAGCTGCCAAGGGAGTTAGGGCTATGGCAGGTCCACCCTGCAGTTAGGATACCGACACTCCTGCAAGGCTCACCCAGAAAAAACACTAAGGCACTAAGGAAGCAGCCTGTGGTAGCCAAGGCAAGAGTAGCAGTGTTGTTGTGTATGCCAAAACCAGTGATTCCTGTAACAGAAGGAATAACTTTTTTGCATGAGCCGTATTTAAAGAAGTGGTTCTCAAACTCTGTTTTTTAGTGCACTATGAGGTCATTTTGCCTTCAGAGTGACTTCAGTTAAAAGTTTGATAAGGCAATTCTTGAGAAACTGGTGGTTGTTGACTACTAGCCATCAAATCTGGGGTCCTGCTGTTATGATGGATTTGGGTCTTCTGATCATGTCACTCAGTTCCAGTTCTTAGTTCCTAGATTTTCAGGTGGCCCTGAGCACTAGTGTACAGTCCAGTCTGGTGAGCTGCCGTCAACAGAGCTGCTGTGGCAGTGGTGTACTCAGCATAGGGAGAGCTGCTCCATACTGTCTGCAAGAATTCAGAAGCAACACTAGACTTGTGCTTTCCCCTTCACACCCACTTCCCAAAGAAGAAGAAAGAAAAGATAGTGAGCAAAGGAGTGTGTTTCTGACATGTTCAGGGATGCCATGTGGTCACTGCAGCTGCCTTTGGCTTTGTGCTCTGCAGTCTGCACCCCATGAGTGTTTAATGTATTTGTCTCCTCACACCTTACAGTGTTTGCCCTTTAGATAGGAGCATGACAACAGTCAAACCTTTGGGTTTTTGTTGTTTTTTTAATCCTTGTCTTATTCAGTGTCCTCTTTGGCTGTAGGATGTTTTGTGGTAATAAGCAAACATAGTGACTTGCATGAAGGTTTGAGCTGAGTGGGAGAACTGTCTGGGAGCCAATGACTCAATGTAGCTTGAGGAGATGCTTGGTGTTCCACAGGTAAATGGAAAGAAAATAAAATTAATATCCTGTTTTAGTGTAAGATGAAATGCTGTAATAATTTGGCTTAAATGTTAAAATATGACTTTCTTCCACCATTCCCGTGTATGGTTTTGGTAGGGCTTTTTTTAGTCTCACTTACCTGTTCATTTAGTCTTGAGCTGTTTATAAAATTGTGTTGCCAGGAGAGTAAAGTCATAGTGTTTTGTAGGACACACAGATGTTAAGCTCGTGATGACTGATACTGGGTAGGTGCTTCCTACTTGTAATTCAGCAGTAGATCAGTGATGAACTGATCTGCAAGTGAAAGTGCTTGGGCAATACAGTTTACATTAGAGTTTGTCTTGACCAGTCTCTTGGGCCTGTCAGAGCTGCTTCCTTTGGAGATGACTTTTGATCCATGTTTCTGGAAGGATCAGTAATTACTGGAACTATTTAGTAATGGTGCATAGAAGAATCAGTTTCTTGGAAATTAAGCTATTCCAAAAAAAAAAAAAAAGGGTGGGGGGGGAAGAAAAAAGTTGTAATGATTTGTTCAAAAAGCTTTTATTATTAGTTCAAGTTTTAGTGGAAAACTGTGTTCTGAAGCACTAAAGCAAACTCCAGAAAAATGTAGAATCATATGTATTATGTAAAGATATAAGCTATATAAAAAACCTCAGGATGTGTTCTATTCAAGTACATGCTGGATCTTATTCAGTGTCCCTTTTCAAATAGCTGGGGATGTTGAAATCCTTTTTTCTGCAAATTGTCCCACTTAATCCCTTCCCTTTAGAATACTGGCCTTGCATTCCCTACACACTCTCCCCACTTGTTTTTGATTTGCTCTTCCTGACATTTGCAAACTTAAGAAGTGACTCTTACTGATCTTTCCTACTTGCCCTTGGATTTATTCCAGGTTTCTTACTAGCATACTAGTGCTAGTGCTCTGTTGAGCTCTTTCAAATCACTGGGTCCAGCTATTAAAGATTTCTTGTTTACTGTCATCCTGATTTAGTATCTTAACACACAAAACTTCCTTATGCTGTCCCAGTTTGTTGGAGCAACAGGCTCTCTGAATCCCAAACTGAGCTGTTGGCAAGTAAAACAGATGCTCTGTGGGTTGAGATGCTGATTGTGTTAATGTGACATTACATGTTCTGTGTGATCATGCAGCATCTAAATGTCTTTTTTTTCTTCTTTTTTCTTCCCTTTAGGTTCTGTAACTGATAAACCATCAAGCCAGGGTAATTCTGGGAGGAAAGGTGAGTGGAGTCCTGTGCTTCAGCAACTTGTTTTGTAATAGCAGCTGCCTTGCCAAGTCCCTTTGAGATAACTCAGAACCTGGGTTCCTAACTAGCTTGGTGGGTGGGAAGCTTTCGTGCCTCTGGACCTCTACATTCAGTAGGAGGAACAAAATAACAGTCTGTTAGTGTACCATCCCATGGAGTAGAAAATGGTGTGCTCTGCTCATCAGCTGAGATGTAGTGCATGAAAACAGAGCTTCCCCAAAAACCATCAGGCACAGAATAACCTCTTGTTCACCTTGAAATTAACTACGGAGGATTTCTCAAGTAAAATCCCTAGAGATTATGAAGGCTATCCATATGACTAGTACACTGGGAGTCAGGAGTGTCAATGTCATGATTGTGGCTTTATATGCATTGAAAGTATCAGGTGGTTTCGTTTGCTTTTTCACAGAACATGAAACTCTCTGGCCAGATGTGCTAGATTAAACCCTAGCTATGCTTGGAAACCTCACTCTTTTGTGCATTAGACATTAGTCCTCCTTTACAGTTCTTGCCTTTCCTGAGTGAGGCATTTAGGTGTGTCATTGTTCTTCTTCTGTGTATAGTCAAAGCCCTTCTCTGTGTCTCCGATGTGTATTCATTGAAATAGCCTTGAGAGGGCAGAGTACATTGAGGGGCAGTCTAATTTGTCTGTAGGCCTTCTCCACACCCTAACTTTTCAGCCTTTCTCCCTTCTACCCCCACCATTCAGAGTCAACTTTTGAGTTTGTCTCTCTACTACAGGAAAACAGTGCTGAATGTATCCTCACTCCTGCTGGTGAGGGTGAAGGCTGTTTCCTGGGAGAAGTTCCTGTTTCAATATCTGAAGTGGAATTCTTAGTGCTAACTCTTTAAACCAATCCTTCCTGATACTTCAAAACACAGGAAAATGCCTACCTCAATGACAGTGCTTTAATTTGAAGAACATTTTCCATGCTGAGACTGTTGTGTGAACACTTAACAGGGATTGTAGATTGCTATGTTCAGAGCAGTGAACATGATCAGAGAGCATTTTGAGAATATCTGTTCTCCAGTCTCTTGCTTGTGTATTGCAGCTTAGGAAAAAGTGGGGAGGAAAAAGATGCAAAGAAAACTACTTAGTTAATACTGAATGCTGAAACCTGCTTCTTATTTTAGATAAGGATATGTCTCTGTAAACCTGTAATTACATGTTAATGTATAATTGGCACCTGAATGCATTGTTATCATTCTGTTAATGCTAGTCTAGCCTGAAGTACAAGCAAATCAAGTAGCTCTTGAAATCTGCATTATTTTTCGCTGGGGGTTGTTTGTAGGCTTCCTATCTGAGTAGTCCCGGTCTGTTCTTTTAGAGTTGGAAGCAGCTGACATTGGATTTCAAAGGAAACAGGAGCAAAAGGGGAAAACATCTGAACTTTTTTTTTTCCACTTCACTCCCTTTATATACTCAGAAGTTGGAACATACATAAAAGAAAGAGAACTGTAAATGGAATGAATTAATCTAAAATTTGTAATATACATTGATTCTCCTTGTGCTTCTTGTAGCATCCTGTTTCAAGAATGATATGCTTAGTCAGGTGATTGTAAAAGCGTCCTGTGCAGTAGCTGTCAAGAAAAGGAAAATGATTCTTTTGGAGCCAGCATGCTTCAAGCAATCATATACATTTTCTGTTCCCTCCAACTCTGAATCT
Source organism: Melopsittacus undulatus (assembly GCF_012275295.1). Taxonomy (NCBI): domain Eukaryota; kingdom Metazoa; phylum Chordata; class Aves; order Psittaciformes; family Psittaculidae; genus Melopsittacus; species Melopsittacus undulatus. The sequence continues at coordinate 48,213,833 of NC_047530.1, forward strand.
TTTCATACCTATTGGAAGCCACTTTGGCCTTTCTCCATCGTATTAGAAAAATACTTGTGAGCAATCATTAAATAGGCCTTTTAAAACCAAGAGGGTTTTTGGGAGCTGAAATAATTTGGTTTAAAACTTGATGAACTTAGCATTACTTTTGGGGCTAGTGGTGAATACCTAATTAAAAATTCATCTATCTTTCTTGTCAGTGTGTTTTCTTGACTTAAGTTACTTTGATTCAAAATTCCAGTATCAGATCCTATTGTAAGGAACTTGGAACCAAGAACAGTCTGGCTTTCTTGAAGCAAGGTGCTTGCTGGAGGTCTGGCTTCTCTGAAGACCTGTAGCTAGCCCGTGTGCATATAACCATCCATTCCAACTGCGTGTTCAGACTCTTTCTGTGAAGATTGCCCTTTGCAAGATGACAGGGCAGGGGTGAGGAGGCGTTCAGCAGGAACTGAGTCACTGATGACATTTCTGTTGCAGAGGCACATCTTTGAATTTTCTGACATTGCTTTGGGCAACTGCTACCTGAATCAGGAGCTTTTGGACTTCTCCCACTGCTCCGCACACTCCTCTCTCCATCCCTGGATAAGGTCTCTGAGTCAAAGAGCATTGTCCGGCACACAGTAGGCCATCTCAGGAAGAAGCAATAGCTGAGGCTCTCAAAAGTGATTTCTTTTGTCTCACTCATACACAAATGTAAAATATGGAGCTAATAAACTTTGTGTGATGCTGGTGCCTTTCAAGTCTTCAAGGCAAAGTAGTCTTTTTGGATAGAGGCTGCTCTGCCTTAGAAACTGCAGATGACTAGGGTTAAGCTGTTGCGTGAAGACTTTAATGAAGACTTTATAAACATGAGCTCTTTTTTAGAAGAAACAAAATAATGTTGGAAGGAGAAGAATGCTGGGTATTGGTAATAACCCTTTCTCCAAATGTTTTGGCCTCTCTCCTGTTTAGCCCTAATTTCTGGGAGTCAGTAAGTGTGATGGAGTCACTAGAAGATGTGATTCCACTCACAGGCTCTCTCACTACTGATGAAAAGAAAATGAAATGGCTTTATGGTCACATAGCTTGGCTTGAAGTTCCAGAAGTGGTTCTGTGGAGCTTTCTGCAGAGAACAGACAAGAGTGCTGGCAAGAAATCCCTTTTATTTTTAAATCCCATGCTCTGGTTACCCGTGTTTACATTGCGGCTATTGCTGTATGATACAATGCCAGTTATTCATACAATTTGCCCTGTAAGGTAATTTAAATCAAATTAACTTGGCACCAAACTTAAAACTTTAAAATAGTATGTATTGATTTGTTCTGTGGCTGAGAAGTGCTCTGTTGCTGGAAGGCAGAGACCTGCGTCCGCAGAGATGGAAGAATGTTTGAGGCAGAATAGAAACCTAGGTTCTCCAGGACAAGCTTGGTGTTTGGACTTTACAGCTCAGACAATTAACATTGTTCTTCCTATGCTGAATTCAGTCTGCAAGTGAAGAATAAGTTTCCAAGCCCTTTGTCATGGAATGCAGTTACTCTTGGGTGGGATTAGGATATCCAGAACCTGCAGATATCTGCTGCAGTCTGTTCTTTATTCCTGCTTGTTCCTTGTACAGTCTTTTCTTGTAAGGAGCTTTTTGCTCTAATTTACTCCAGTTGCTGCTTCGTTTGGAAGGCCTCAGAGACTTCAGAGATGCACGCTGTCCCCTAGAGGGGTGGATCTCATCTCCCCCCTCTCTCCCACTGGGAGGTTCTTAATGTTTTAAGAAGCAGTGAAAGGCATCCTTGAAGCCAATGGGACTGGATTTCTTCCCTGCCTAAAGAATGCGAACTGTTCCTTTCTGGCAAATTGTGCCACACATTTGAAACAAAACAAGCAAACATAGAACAAAACAAAACTTTCTTAATCTGAGGAATGCTTGGGCTTTAGTATCTCAAAGCTACAAATTTGGCATACTGCAGCCATGAGTATTGACTTTCGCAGCCACCAAGCAGGTTTTAATAAGTAGGCTGGTCAGGAAACAGAGGGATGTAAAAAGCAACCATGTCATTGTTTATCTCCAATAAGCTTAAAGTCACTTGATCTTCCTTATTACAATTGGAGTGAAGTAAAAGTAAAGAAATTGGCTATGGGTGAAGAGGAAAAAAGAAATCTGAGTTGTGATACTGATTTGTTAGTGGTTGTTAACTGTTCTGGATGCTGTGCAAGATGTCGATACTATTTTTTAATCAACTGAATTAAGGAAATGGGAAGGAAGGCTTGGTTTTATAATCTGGCATTAAAAGATGATGGAATTACAGGGTAAATATGGGCCCAATAAGCTGTCAGTGTCAGTCATGAAGAGTACTGAATGGTATGAACTCCCTTTTTATTTCATAAAGTCTCTTGCAATGCATTAAGTTCCAGGCCTGTTTTGACTTGCTTTGCTTCCCTTACAAAAGCTGGCAATAGCATCTGCAATTCCAGGAGCCTGGGGGGAGATACAGCGATGTTGGTGAAATGTAAGCTCTGATGGCCTCACAGAAGGCAAAGCCTGGGCTGAGCTGGTTTTATGCTTACTATCTTACATGTAGACAAGACTCCTTTATGGAGATGCAAAAAGCTTTGCCCAGTAAGTTTGCAGCCTACAAGAAAACACTGAAGCAGTGTGAGGAACTTAGGATGAACAACTTAACATTCCTGTCAATTAAACATCTAGAATTGGGTTCCTTTTTGTGGGTTTAACAGTGAGAAATGAACTTAAAGGCAGGCTTCATTTCAGGGAAATTCTTCACTGCAATTGTGGGCAAGTTGGCAAGAGAGCCATTCTGTGGCTTTCTTTCAGCTGGTTTCCAAGAGTCTTACCTCCAGAAAATGTTAATGGCCTAGTTGTACAGCCAGTAGACTGAGCAATTTGAATCAGTAATGAGCCATTAGTCTGAGTCAGTAATTAGACTGAGCTGTAAAGGGTGAATGCTCTCCTCAGGCAAACCCAAGTGGAGGACAGCTTGTGCCGATGTAAATAAATGGAACCGTTTGTACATGGAGACCTGGAAGCTTTGTCTGCTGGTGGTAAGAAGTCAGGTGCAGCTGGCACTAATTCACCTGCTGTCATCTTGCAAGGAAGTTGGTTGGTACATCCCAGAAGGCAGGTAATATCTTGACAAAAATGTCATGTTGAAATATGACCAAAACCTGAAACTGGGACTTTGATCTTAACTTTTTCCTGTTCTTTCTGGATTCAGCCAGATACTGACCAAATCTGAAACAGAACTGTGCTATTACACAAACTGAGCTTCAAGTGCCAAATTATTCCTGCCTCTGCAACCTCATATATACTAAGAAAATGTTCTGTGATGTCTTTAGGAGCTTGTGGAGGATACAGGAAAGATAGAAAAATATTTTATAGCCTCATCAGTAAGGTGAAAGAAGTACAAGTTTACTGGAGCAGTATGAAATCAAGTGATGGTTTTAGCTGGTGAACACCATCTTATGATTAATTTCTTGCAGAAGTTTAACAGATACTAAGTCTGCAGCATGACCAAAACAAATCTTCTGGTTCCCCTATGTTGCATATGTATTTCTAACTAATATACTATCTTAGAAGTCTGGATGGAGAATTTTCATATAGAAATTGCTTTCTGAAGGAATACTCCTAGACCAGAGCTGTCATGTTTCTGGTCTTTTCTATGTGATATACACACACATACATAAAGTGGGTGCATACAGTTTCATGCTTCTGGACAGAGCTGCATGTATAATATAGCTATGTGGAAACAGTTATATAAGAGTGTATAATGTCTGCTTCCAGAAAGCAGCATGTTTTCTGGGTGTTTGTGCTATGTGAATGCTCCGAGTCCTCTTGATGTGCAAAAGCTCAATTTGTCCCACCATGCACTGGTGGTGACCATTTCTCAGTCGTCCCTGATCAAATCTAGCAGGGAGCAGGAAATAGTCTCTGGGAGAAACATGAATGTATGCTGCTTTTCATGAAACTGGGATAAAAACTCAAGTGACTGCAAAGATTAATGCAACAAAACCACTGTCCTGCAAAGGCTTGAGTGGGCTGTGAATAAAAAGCACTATAGATGGAATTTGTAACACATAACATTTTGGTTAGTGCATCTTTATATTTCCAGGAAAACTCAGTGGTGGAATTGAAGTTTGCTTCTCTATTATAAAAATAGTTCTGTAAAAAATATCATCAATTAGTAGGTTTGCCAGTTGGTAGATATTCAGAAGTCTATCTGGTTCCTATCACTATCCCTATACTGTACATAATCTACAAAATTGTTTAATAAATTCCACTCAAACGTAATTCAAAAGCAAGTAAATTTCACAGTTATGGCAGGTTGAAGTTTGTCAATATTGCAAATTTTATAAGATAGAGAGAACCCAGCTTTTAGGTGGGAGCTGTGATCAGTTTTTTTGTGAGAACAGCGAAATATAATTTTACAATACTATGTATACTGACTGGATCACTTTTCCAGACTAGAGCAGTGTTATAAGAAGCACTTTGATGTATCTCAAAAATCAAACTGATTTGTGAAATGCTAAGGTCTAGACGAAAAATTCAACCTCAGATTTGCTACATAAACAGTAGAATTAAAAACAATCCTTTTGGGTCCCCACATCATTGACTTGTCTGAAATTGTTTAGTTTTCATCAAGACATTTTTTGTGGGCCTCAGAACATATGTATCAAATTTGAGGTTGAAGAAAGTTTCATTGGCAAGTTTAAGCAGAAGGCAAATTCTGGTTTAAAGTATATTTTGTTTGATATAATACAAGAATTCTGCTTTCATCTATAAAGCAACAGTTCTAATCGGTAGGTTAGTCTATATAATATGACTTAATAAAATTGTAGTTTACAAGTGTTATTATAGCAATCTACAGACTACTCATGTCTGTAATGTCTTAAGGACAGCTGTAAAGGCTTTTAAATGATTAAGTCATAGTATTGAGCAGCCTGGTGAGTAGATCTAATAAGCAGACTAACAATTGATTAAGCCACATCTGTTAAGGTATTAACTGTTTATGTGCTATACACAGATTTCTGGTGTCTGACCAATTACAGCTTCCAGAGAAATGGAATACTGGGATCTGTGGGTTGTTTTTGTCATTTAAATACTTCATAGCTATGTGGCCTCAACACCTTTTTTTTTTTTTAACAGTTGTTAAAAAAGATCTTGCCATGCTCTTTTAGCGTCTGGATCAGCATGCCAAGATGTGACACTATTATGCTATGTATTTGTCTAGATCCTTTAAAACAGCATCATTATAACTTTGAAATTAGTAGTCCCAGACTTCCTGTCTTCTGTAGCTGTTTCTTACAAATAAACCTGAGGATAAATTGGAGAAACTGCAGGGTTTGTAGCTAAGTGAAGCTAGAAGTTTTTTGCTTGTATCTGCCTAACATTATCCTATTTTGTTTGAGTATTCATGACCTGTTGGAGAATCTAGAGGTCTGAACCTTAATGTTGTATCCTTTCAAATCAGTGTAACATACAAGCAAATGTATTTTGTTGTGGGTTGCAGGGGTTCAGCTGAGGGACTGCAAGTACTTTTATTTCAACTCCTTTGCCCCAGTGTCAATGTTTCTCTGTAAGAGAAGGAAACTTTGAAACTGTGATGGGAAAGCTTGAATGCATGCGGAGCATGTGTGCTTGTAAACAAAGCAGGGGAAACTGGAGAGGCAACCACAAGGTTTGTTCAAGTTTCGGACATGGCACTTTTGGGAATTAAAGCTTCTTTAGAACAGATCTAGCTGGAATGATAGCTTCCCTTCATGCATTCATCTGGGGTTTTGTTTTATGTTGATAGCAAGACAGATGTATTGCAAAACACTTTGATAAAGTCTAAGGATGGAAGAAGTCTTACCAACAGACTGAATTTTGCTGGGCTGTGTCCATGTCTTTTATTCCATGTCACTGTGGTCAGCTTGGAGCTTAGATTCTGGTGAGATATACAGGTGCTGCAGCAAAGTAATTCTCAAGTGTAAGTAAGTGTATTTGACAAATTTTATCTTGACTGTTCAAATACATTCTCGACTGCTCACAAATATGCCTTTAAATGATGATAGTTCTGAAGGTCTTGGGCTCATTTTGAACTGTTGATCTGTAGATGTCTGGCAGAATGACTTTGAGGAATGACCTTCCTTCTCTGAAAATACTTTCTTTCATTTAAAAAAAAAAAAATTGAGAATGTGGTGTCACTTGTACCCCTTGTACGTTTCTGAGATGTGCTTTGTTCCATACATAGAGATTTCCTTCTGAAGCATGTTAAATCCTTTGGACATCCTTTCAGCACAACTTGGTTACCCTGCCTGTCTGCCTTCTGCCATTATTATCCATTCCTTCCCTCATATAGAAAAGCCATTCCTTCAGTTTCATAATCAGATACAAAAGTTCTTTTAGTCTAAAATTGGATCCTGGTGTGAACCAGCTGGGGCAATATATTTAGAGAGCAGATTTGTGCTCACTCGCCAAACCTCTGAACCTCTACTCTTGGTGATCCTGGGGGAGAAAAAAACCTGTAGAAACAAGCAGTGAATAAAAAGTATATGTAGGTTTTTTCACCTTTCCATCATTTGCACACATGCAATACAGGCGTAGCACCGGTGTATCCATTCTCTTTGCCTGCAAGGAAATGAAAAGGAGTATTGTAAGCCTAAGACTTGTCTGGTTGTCAGCCAGGAATTAGTCCTCTGAAGGAGAAAGGGAGAGGGGCTGCTGAGAGAAGAGCCTGAGAAGGGGGAGCTGGAAGGGGGAAAACACTTTGAGATATGTTCAGTGCACATGTCTAAAGATGGAAGGGGTCTTGTGCTTCCTCAGCATGCAGGTGTCAGGAGAAAGGGAGGGAGCTTGTGTTCTTATACACGGGCATGTGTCTGGGGGAGCAGGGTCAAAAATTTAGAGTATTTACTTAATCCCTTGGAACGGCTTTTTTCTCTTCTGTTTTCTTTTTGTGTTTAACAGACTGCTTTACAGGGGACACGTGTGGTAATTAACACATGCAGCTGTAGGGCTTCAGCCATATGTCTGAATTTCAAATGGCCATTGATCTGGGAAATTTGCTGCCGTCTCCACCCCCCACTTATAGGCCGTATTCCTTGAAGATGTGAGGGAATTTATAGAGTCTTTACCTTGAAGAGGCCAGAGCTGGAAGGAGAGGAGTGAAAGGGAATGTGTGTGATGTTGGGGAGAGGGAAGAGAGAATGAGATTCCAATCACACCCTTCTGCCCCTTGCCCCAGGCCACCATATATTTCAGGTAGCTTCTAAAATGTTCCCAAAGCTTGGGATCTGATCATCGTTTGTATGAAGCTTGCATAGCAATAGTTAATTTTTTAACTCATTCAGCAAAGTAGCCAGTGATCAGAATCACAATGTCCTTGTCGGCTTTTCAGACTGTGCTCCCCTTTCCGCAGCTGTAGGTATCTGGCCTCTTAGCACAGCCTGTAACTGGCAAGGATTGTGGACTCTGAGAAGCCTTTCAGAAGAGGTAGTCAAGAGGGTGTGTGCGTGTGTGTGTGTTGGGGGGAACAGAGGATACTTCACATCAAAGCGGGCTCCTGAAAGAAGGTGTGATATACAGTAGGTAAAATCAAACCAGAGAGGCTAAACTAAACAATCATAAGATGGCTGTTGCTTTTGCCAGCAGTGATCAGGCAGCTGTTGACAGCACTATAGAGCTTTCTACATACTTCTCTCCAAGTTTGGGGCAATGTCAAGTGCTAAAATCTTGCTATGAGATATCACGTCTTAAGTGAAATATTTCTTTGTGCAGAAACTTTTTTATTCCTGTTTTATTTCAGATGTCACTCAAGGCAGTGAACCGAATGGAAGAAGTTCAAAATTAAGATAGTGAGGTCTAGAATCCTGCAGTATCTGTTATACTTCTGGTGCTTACAGGGTGAGATAGAAATGTATTAGTCTAGGAAGCCATAAAAAAGTAAGCCTCTCTTCCTCCACTTTTCCCTCTTCAGTCTATTTTTAACCTTTCTTAGTGCTGGCTATCACCAACCTCTTGATCTCATCACTCGCTCCATGGTGCTAAGTGATGCTGGCACTTTGGAGGTGTTTCTGCTCTGGGAAAAAAAAAAAAAACAAAGAGCAAACCAACAGGCAACAAACGAGCAAACATTCCTAACTAGTGTGTGCTCCAGCTCTTGCTGAAGGGGGACTGTGATTTTCTCAACCCTTATTACTGATGTGTTTTTGTGTGTTCTGTCTGCGCTCTCCACTTCCTCTATGAAGAGTAGCGCCAGCACTGTCTGGAGCAGCCATGTACTGTACTGCCTCTTCTGACACACCTCCCTTTTCTCCCTTTATTACTGTGGACAGTGTCCCATTCTTAGGACAAGATGGCCTAACAACCATTCTGTGGATTAGCATGACCTTTTCCACAAATAATATAGTTGTAGCCTATATTGATACGTACTTGGATATAACTTCTGTTACACAGATGCAGGGTCTAATTCTTTTTTATTACAGCTGTTTTCCTTTCAACTATTTATCTCCCTGAAGAATAAGGTTATTCCCATTCTTCCTCTCCTTTTTGTTACCTTGGTCCTTTTCTTTAGAGAAAAAGTGCTGGATTTACAGCCATATAATTTACCACAGCAAGGCTTTTCTACACCAGTTGACCCATGAAGGTGTCTGCTGATCAAAATGAGCCTTGGAGACTCAGTTTTGAAACTGAATGCCATCCCCACAGCCAGCTGCCTTTGCCCATTAGGAAATACATCACAATTCTTCAGCATGCTTCGGATATACATGATTTTTGCTAACAGGTAGTGTTGTTGCTATGTGTTATGACCAGTCCCAAAAGCTGTTCAGTTCTGTTGGTTCTTTTAGCTATTCCTCCATTTCTTCTTGAGTGTGTGTATCAGCAGGGGAATAACAGTAGACTTTTGAAGGCCAGGTAAGTATGTAGCTGAATGAAAAAATCACTACTTTTATAGGGAGCCTCTTTCTGCAGGCTATATGAGTCCTTTAGGTTTGAAGATAGGCCGATAGTCTTCCAGTGTGTTGTTGTAGCAGATCTTTTCATGACACTGAAATTGCTGCTGGTATGTAAGGAAAGAGCCATGCTCAGCGATGGTTGTGGATTCTTGTCTTTAGCTGTGTGGAAGATTGCTAGAAGCTGTGAAACATCTATCTGCTATGACAGGCAGGCTGCAATCCTGTCTGAAAACCTAAGAGATGACCAAAGCAGAGCCTGAACAAACCTCTGTCCTTTGCTCCACTTCCCACTCCTTAACAAGCAGTTGAACTAGTCTTTTTTTACCATGCTTGCATGGCTGGTGAGGATGGGCTCGCAGCTTGTGCTGCAGAATGCTATGTTCTGAAATGATCTGCTCTGAAGTAAACAGGTTTACATGTAAATATCATATGTTTACGTGTAGCATTTCTAGGCAAGCTGTACAGTGGGAACAATGGACTCCAGGTCAACAAGGGATTTTAGTCCCTGCTGCTGCCTAGCTGATTTCATAAGGTATATGAACAATACAAAGTAGGGTGAGTTCTGACACCACGGCATTGGGAATATGCCTGTTTTTACTTTTAAAAGTATTGCATTGTTTATACAGTTGTTAAGAAATGACTTTTTTGATTATTATCTCAGCAGGATGGCAGGAACAGCAGCAGGACAGAAAAGATGCAGCAATACCAGGAAAACACTGCCTTCTTCCAAAGAATTACAAAACTTTGCCTCATAGGGAAGGAGGAGGGAAGGGAGAAACTGAGCTCAAAGGGAGAAATTATCAAATCTGAAACAATGGAAATGGTAGATTAACAGAAGTATATATGACTTGCACCTTAGCAGCTCCCTCAGGAGTCTTTGAATAGGTGATAAGCAGGTTTGTTTGGGTTTTTTTTAACTTTTTAATTATTTTTTTTCTTCTGGTTGATGACAGCAGTGTGTATTTCTAAATAATACGATGCCATATGATTTTGGTCTAGCTTCACAAATGAAACTGCTTCAGGGAGTGTTGAGGGAGGGTGGGAATAACAAGTCTCTGAAGACAGCAGGGGGACAGTGCCTTCACAGCTTCAGAGAGATTCCATATTGATCAAAATAAAGCTTTTTGTAAACTCTAAACTGGAGATGGTCTCAAACTAACCTGACCTTTATTACCCACTCCTCCTTTTCAGCAGATAAGGTTCAAATCCGGCCTTTGGTGTTTATTTTCCCATTACTTACAAATCTTTGAAGAGACCTGTTTTGCTTTTCATGTAGGAATTTGGCTGAGTCTGAAAACTATAAAACTGCATAAGGTAAACCTATGCAAAATGATGAATCTTCTCCACCCAGGCTTCATTGTATTTGACCTTAGAAGTGCTCTATTAACCAGTCTGAAATCTGATCATCTGGTTCTCTGCTCATCTCTTACGGGCAAATTGCTTTGATAGGAAAGATCTCTGTGTTAGACTTTTGCCCCAAAATGAACTGAATATTCTAGTTAAGTTCAAAACAGCAGGACTGTGTACAGGTTCCTTGTTCTGAATTAGTTCTCTATTCAGGCTTCTTGAGTGATACTGCTGCTTCTTGTCCAAGTCTACAAAATTGGTTGACTGCTGTTTGCTCTTCACAGTTTAGAGAGAAACTGGCTGAAACCCAAGAAATCTTATTTCACAGGTCTCATGGTTTTGAACCCCTCATTTATTACTCACAAGAACAGAAAAGACCACATAAATTTGTGGCTCCCTGCTGTCCTTCCAAATTAGTTGACAGCACTATAGTTGGGATCTTAACTTGAGAAAGAAGAGAGCTATGGGCAAGTCTCAAGTTTGAATTAGGTGAGTGCTCTAAATGCTGGATTTAATTATTTTAAGGTTCTTGCTTTGTCTTCTGTTTGGAAGCATACCTGTATACCTGAGGAAAAATATTATTTGGAATGCTATATTTCTAGGAGTGGGTTAAAGCAACAACTTTTCAAAAGTACTGAAGCAAATTTGCATCACTAGGAAGCTTGCAACCAGCCCAGCTTAATTCTCTGAGCCTTCATGATTGAATCTTCTTGTTCCTAGAATAACATGAATGTCTGTCTGCACTGGCACCAAAATCCATAAGAGTTTTGCCATCAAAGTGGTGAAGTATAATGGTTTAGTGTTCAGCTGCATTATCCGCCATGCAGCAGAACTAGGAAGAATTTTTTTGTTCTTCCCAGAAACGTTTGCATAACTTACAGAAGTGAGTCAGGTATTTAAGTGGTAATTACCATAGGGCTTGGTTCAACCTGCAAAGTTCAAATCTGAATCTGGATCTGAACTTTCCCAGAGGCAGGGGGTGTGTTTGGACATTGTGTTGGTTTGACCTATTATAGTGCAAGTTCTGAAATGCAGGTCCAGATGTGGAGTGGGATTCTGTATCTTCCCAAGTACGAGACTTTCAGGGCCACTTTTTTGTTAAACTGACTCCTTTTAAATGATACATAATGGAAATAATATAAAACTGGATCTCATTTTGGGCAAGAGCTTTGTGTCTGAAGGGTAGTATCTTGCTGTGCCTCTATTTTTCAAAAGGAGCTGTTTGAAAGCTACAAAAAAAAATGAGAAGTTAGAGGGCAGATTTGTTTTGGCTAATTGCTGTAGAAGTATCTGGAGAACTTAAGCAGTAAATGAGGACTTTGGATTTTAGAGAGAGCCTATCTGAATCTTGGGATTCAACAGTTTTAAAAACATGGAATCCTAAAGACTAGAGCATTGCTATTAATACAGAGTGCTGCTTCAGAGCCCTTTTGACACATTTGCCTTTGAAGGACCAGGCCCAGGAAGAGGGAGCTCTTTGTTTGCAGTCAGAATAAACTCATTGTACACCCAGACAATTAACTCTTCAATTGACTTGCCAGTCTCTGTAAAGCACTCGGTCCCCTCTCTGTCTATCTCCAGTTTTATTCAGACATTTAAGCGCACCAATGTTTTTTGTTTATTATTCTGAAAAAGTCCTTCACAAGAATAGTCAGAGCAGATCAACATTGTCCTCCCAGCAGCATTTATCTCCGCCTGGCAGTGAATGTGTCAATCAGGAATCAAAAAGCCAAACAGAGGAGGCTTTGAATTGTGTCACAGGGGTCAGAGTTACTTCCAGCTGTCTGTGCGTGGGATAGGCTTTCTTACAGGGCAAAGAATTGAGCTGCCATACAAATGCACTGACTACATTGGACCACAAAGTACTTGGGGCTTGAGTGGCTTTTTTCATGTTGATGCACCTGCGAGGGAAATGTGAGAAGAAAGGGGGGGAACTAATGCCTTCCTGAAGGAGAAGGGGAAGACTCCTCAGCCTATCTGGGTGATCCCTGAAATGGAGTGTTGAAGTAAGCAGTGCCTGTGTCTGTATGATGTACAGAATAATGGATGTAGGAAGGGAAGAAGCACTGCAGTGACAGTACAAGTCAACCTTTGCAGTTAAGAGCTCCTTAAGCCATACAGAGCTCTTTCATGTTCAGCACTTGGGCATATTTTCACCTTTTTAAGCAAAACTTTTATGTATTTTGATCTGTGTCCAAGTATTTGTGGGCTGTTATATCCAAAGGGAGCACATTATTGCTGTTTCTTAAAATGAAGGCAATAAAGAGTGAAAACTCGTTTTTGCTGATATGGTTTAAAAAGTTGGGGTTTTCCTTAACAGCTGTGGGATCTCCATGCATAGACGTGGTTGGGCTTGATGATCTTAAAGGTCTTTTCCAACCTAAACGATTCTATGGTTCTGTGGAAAGGGGTGTGAAAACCTGGCAGGGAAGTCTATCTGCACTGGTGCATTTCAATTTCAGCTGCTTGGCAAGAAATTATCTTGATTTGGCTGGATTGTAAGAATTTCAGTTGGTTTTTTTTTGGGGCATGAATGCTAACTTTCTCCATTAATGCTGGCAATATATGTCTGTGCATAAAAATTGCTGGAATAAACATGTATATTTGTGTAAGACCCCATGTAGTGCAGCACAGGTTTTGTTGTCTTTTTTTTATACTTTAAACAATACCCCCAAACCTGGGGGTAATACACGGAAATGTTAAAGTTGTAAAATTGTATTTGAACTGCACAGATACAGGGAGCTTGAGTTGACCTGACAGGTCTTTGTTGCATCTGAGTGGTACTAAAGCCACAAAAAGGTGTACATATGACTTAAGTCCTTATGGAATGCTCAAGCCTAGGAAAACTATTCTCCTTTCCTGTTGGTTTGACCAACCCACTAAAGGTGGTCTGTGCTGCATAGAACAGGACAAGCTGAGAATTCACTCTCTGTCCTGGCTGTCTGTGCTCTGAGTTGCCTATTTAGCTTGAGCTATGCTCAGTAATGGCTCATACCAAACCAGATGATGTTAAGTGAAAGGATCACTTGATACTGGAAAAAGGTTACCTCCTCTCAAGGCAGAGCTATGCACTTATAATTGCCATCCTCTTATTCTATCAGGCTGACTCCAAGTCTGGGAATCGTTGATATTCAAGCTGTAGACTTACAAAAAAGACTAGATTATACGCAAGGCCTGGATGGTTGAGTGCATAAGCACTAGCGCAATTTAAAACGGTAGAAATGGTTTAATGTGAGGTGTCCCTACCCATGGCAGGGGGTTGGAACTAGATGATCGTAAGGTCCTTTCCAACCTTAACTGTTCTATGATTCTATAAATGTTTACAGGGTGTCTCATGGGTTCCAATGAAAACACAAAAGTGTTGTACTGAAGGTTGATGTTGCTTAGAAAACATATACATCTTGGTCTGTTAACATGGTGATACAAGTATAGAGATGGCTTCTGCAGTGGATATATTTTCTTGGGTATATGTAATATGGGAGGTTATTTCTATCATGCAACTTTTTCCCTTTCTTCAGGTTCCTTTAGGTGGCTTGAGGCAACAACAGTGATTCAGAGTAGCAGGCGGTTACTTCATATTCTTTTCCATAGTAATTTGTGCTTTTTCAATGTCAGGGAGTTTACTTTTCTCCTGACAGCTCAAGTTACTCATGGCCTTGGTGCCTGTTGTTCAAGTAAAAATCACTTTCACAGTTGTCTTCCACATGAACTGAACCAACTTGTCTGTCAACCCCAGTATATGCTGTAGTCATTCCAGGTGTGGATACTTGCTAGATATTCTGTAAGACTATGGGAGGGGAGTCCTAGTGGGAGAATTACAAAGTTCTTGCCCACACTAGCAGTTGATCTGAATGTGCAAGTAATTGTTCCTGTTCTGAGTTATTGTCATGCTAATGCAACAAAAAACATTGCCTCTGACAATAGTGCAAATGGGCTTCTAGTTTATAGCCATAGTATCTTCATGTGAAAATGGCTTAGGGAACATTGTTTGGACCTGCCTGTTTCACTCTTACCAGTGATAAGATAAAAATGTAATTTTTTAAGTTAAAGTTGTTGCGACAGAAAATAATTTCAAGTCTTGCGAGTGTGCTCTGGGAAAAGGAGGATTACTGGAGAGGATTTTTTTGCTTTAAAATGATGTCCCGTTGGGTATATATACTCTTGAGGTATTCTTTTGGGTGATGCTGTTTGCATTCAGTGGCTGTCTTGGAAAAAGAAAGTGGATATTCATGATGGCTTGTAAAACATGGTAGAGAAGCCTGCCAATGCACTCTTCGTCAAGGCTCTGAGAATATTCTGCAACCAAGGATATTCTCTTTGATGGTTCTGCAGTGTATGAGTTCCTATCTGAAGGCATGGCCATCTAGAGGGATTAAAAAGCAGTTACTTGACCTCTTTGATCCCTCTGTGACATGCCCTGCATGAAGAACTATTACAGTTACATGCCTTTTTTGAAAGTGTGGAGTTTAATAGTTTTTTGAAGAAAAGAATAAATTATACCTAATGAGCATACTTCATTACCTTAGGCTCCAAAGTAACAATATCCTGTACATCTCATAATATTACAGGAGACCCCAGGTCTCTGAAATAGCTTGGTTTTCTGTTCTATGTTAAAATGCTGTTGTAAGGAATACAAAATGTTTGTTCAAAACTTTCAAGCATGTAAAATAGAACTTACTCCTTGTTTACCAGGAGCAAACAGACCAGTGGAACAAATGTACAGTATGATGGGCGGTGTATGGAGTGAGAGGAAAATGAAATGAGGGGAGACAAGTATTAGGGTTGTTCTTCTGCCCAAAGGGAATGGCAGTGAAACTTTGCCATAAGCTAATCTGAAACACTGAGACCTACTGAGAATCCTTCCATTTAAGAAATAGATTTGGTAGTTTCAGAATAAGAAGCTGGCAGCTGGGAAGTGAGCATGGTGTTTTTAATAAAGTGCAACTTTTGTCTTTTATGTGACTATTTCATGACCTTTAAAAAAATAATCAGAAATATCCCCGGCTTTTGATTTTTGAAATATGGTGAGTGTAATTACAGGGCTCTTGCCTATTGCATTTTTTTCTTGTATGTGTGATGAAAGAACTGTACTAACTTGAACAACAAGGGAGTAATTATACTTCCCTCTATTTGCAAAACCCTTACTACTGTACTGGGTGCTGCTACAGTGTGGACTTAAGTGACAATTTGGCCTTAGTGACCCAGTGAGGAAATGATTGTGTAGTTCACAGAGCTGTTTTATTGAGATTATCTTACACAGGCCCCTCAGTTCAAAGGTTAGTTTGGTATTTTTGTCTATTTGCTGCATTTATTCTGTCGCTGTTTAATACTCTTCAGTAGCTTAATGGCTAACTTTGTGCAAAAACTGCTATAAGATTCTCTTTAGGAAAAATGTATTTCACAAATTTTAATTGCTTACTACCTCTGTTCTTCTCACACACACACACACGGGACTAAAAGAAACCTCCTGAACCTGAAGCATCCCAAGTTCTGCCAGATTTCACATAATGGTTTGAATAAAGTGCTGTGGCTCACATCCACTTCTAATTTTTCTCCATTGTTGGCTTCTGGGTTGCTGCTTTAAATCTGAAAAGCAATTCTGTAATTACTTGGTGCAAAAGCATTCATGAGAACAATATGAATAAACTTATTATCACACTGGTAATTTTTTTATGCCAGGTCTCTTCCTATTTTGTGTAACTTCAGAATTATTCACCTTTCCAGTTGTTCTATAAGTATCTTTTGCAGTTTGGGGTTGGTTTCTCAATCTGAAAAGCCAGCCATGCTGATTACCTATTGCTCAGTACTTTGTTACAGTATGAAGTGTCATCCTAAACAAATAACAAGCCTTAGCTGTGGTTTCTGGGGTCTCGCAGAAGCAGAGCAGCCTATTTTGACAAAAAAAAAACAAACCCTCCAACAAACCCAAACAAAAAGCCAACAGCATTTATTCAAAGATTTCTTTAAAGGGCAAAATCTTCATTCTTGTAAATTAAGCAGAATTGGGGATCTCTTTATTTTTTATTTTCCCTGAGAAATCAGTTGTTCTGACTTTTAAAGAAAAATACTGCTTATCCGTGTTACTGGTAATACCCAATAACAGGAAAACTCTGAGCACGAGTTGACTGGGAAATGGTAAGTATTTTTTCTTCCAATTTTTTTTTGTTTCCTTACAGTTAAACATAAACCCAAATACAATGAGGAAGAGGGGCAAATGACAACAGGGTGTGTCTTGCTTGTGTCTGTCAATCTTCTTTACTTCAGTGGATCTCTGAGGTTGAAATTGAATTACCAGCACACTTTTGCTTTCTGTGAATTAGATTACCTACTGTGGAAATGCATAAAATTAATGATCTGTGGAAGAGGTGTTTAGGCTTTTGCTCACTTTATAAAACTGCAAATGCAGCTATGTGTGGAAAAATAGACTACAGGCCTCTGTTTTCCATCTCTGCCCTTCTTTCCCCCTTCTAATGGTTTCATACTTTTGTAATTGGAACAAATATAAGGGAAGGCTGAGGGCAGTTATTGCTACCTCTAGGAGGGGCTATTCCATGCACTTTTCCTCCAAATGTTGTCTGCCCTGTGCATCTGATAGCCATGGAGATGGTGGGAAGCTTGGCTTTTCTGTCATGGACTCCTCCCTCCAACTGATTCTTGCTGTGTAACTTTGCAATTTAGCTTACTGCCCACTTTTCTGATGTCTAGTGTCATCTTTGTCCATAACATATGCAAAAAGCAGTTGTAACAAACTGTAAGTTTTAAGTCACTGTACTCAAACATGGGGGGGAAAAAGGCAATTCTAGGCTAATCTCATCTTAGTTTACATCTCGCCACTATTTTATTTTCTAATTTTGCAATATAACAAAGATCTTCCTTTGCAGTTTGTTCCAGCTTAGCTTGCCCCCAGGCAAAAGTTTTTCCTCACTTAATGCTATGCCACTGTTCAAGTGCTGTGTAAAGATGCTCCAAGTTGGGGATGGAAATCCAGAACCCTCTGAGTGTGAAGGAAATTAGGCTCAGTTTGAATCCAAGCTGGGGCAGTAGATAATACAATGGACAAGCGAACAAAGCCAAACAGAGTGTAAACTAAACACTTTTCCCTGTGGTCCATGTCTAAATATTGAGATTTATAGTTCCTATGGAATCTCTTCTGGTTTAAACTTTTAATTATGAAAGACTTGTGGTCAGAAGACATGGAGTGCTCTCACACATGAATGAGGGAAAAGTTCTTTTTCCACAATTTTGCAATTAGAAGACATTTCCATAGCATTGCAATTAGTGAATGCCTTGACGCAGGCACTGTAAGAAAAAAGGTTTGCTGTTGACCCTCCATTTCTAACAGCTCTGCAGTGGATGCTGGTGCCAGGTTCTGCACAGGTAAGTTACAGAAGAAGAGGTTTTCTTTTGAACAAAAAGAATAAGGAGAAATACACATTGGGGCAGCAATCTCCAGACTTCTGCTGTCTCAGGAAATGACCTGTGTAGGACGTATGACCTGAAACTAAAAAGGTGATTGTGTGATGAGTGCAACAAGGGGAAAGTAACAGGTTATGAGCACCAATGGTGTGGGGAGGGAGAGGGGAGGAAGGGCGGGAGGCTTCTTCTAAATCTAAGGATATTGCTTGGTGCATGCTTCCTATATAAAATGTTAGTGTTGTTAGTATAAACTGTATTCTTTCTGTCTGTCTTCTCTCTCTTCTGGACTTGGCCGGGCCATGTACAAATCCCAATCATTCAACAGTACTGGAGAGTAGATAGTATTTACCTCAATAATGGTAGTTTCTTTTCGATTCTTTTTAACTCTCAATTCAGATGACGGTTCGAAGCCAACACCTACCATGGAAACCCAGCCAATTTTCGATGGAGAAGGTAAGAACATCCCTCAAAATAATAATAACAAAAAAGCTACTTCCCTCTCCCTTTTCCCGAGGATTTATGGCTCAAATGCCTTCTTTATCCTGCAAAGCAGAAAAGCCAGTGAATCTCATAAGTTATCCAAATTTCACAGTGCCCTTGGGACCTCAGGCATTTTCCTTAATCCTTTTACATCCTCCCCTCTTCCCTGGAATCCAACAATAACACCAGTTGATGAGATTCCCAAGGTAACCTTGGAGGAAAAGGTGTCACAGCAAAAAAAATGTGCATCAAGTCAGACATGGCAACTTCCCTAGACTATCCATATTCCCTTGTTCTCTCCACCCTCATGATACCAGTGCTGGGAGTTTCATAACCTCTTGCAGTGCATTACAGCTTCACAAAAGGAAGGGCAGTGCTAAACCACAGCTTGTGAATACTGAGTTGGAAGAAAATTGCTGGGAGGTTTCTTTATTTAACAATTACTTTTATTGATGCACATACTATTTAAGCAAATGAAGTCAGTATCTTGGGCCCACTTAATTCACAGCCCACCAAGGCAGCTTCCTTCTCAAATGGGCTAATCTTGTGATTGTATTACTTTGGAAAGGGAATATTGGACCTTAGTCCATTGAAAGCCTTGAAACAAGGATTAAAAGGCTGTCATCACAGAGGACTCAAGCCTTTTGCGCATACAAAAATAAATGCCAGTGGGGATAGTGGTCCTTGGGTAGTGAATGGGCTCCTTATGCCTTGCATATTACTTAGAAGTAATGCAAGTTTTCTACAGCTTTAAATCCATAACCATTATGGTCAAGCTATGGGCTGAAGCCTGAACCACTCTGTGACCCACCTGTATCTGTGGGCCAGAAGGCAGTGAAGGAAAACCTATGACTTTTCATACCTGACTGTTGTAGTTGAAACTTTTTTTAGGCTGGATCAAAGTCAGAAATGGGGACTACTGAGCAAGAGTATGTGGTGCTGCTGCCTGCTCTTGCTTTCTTGTAAAAACAGGTGATGGGGTAGGGGGGGTTGTTGCTAAAATAAGCTTATTTAATGGCAAGATGCTGTAGTCCTGTCACTTCCGTTTAGTGACTGTAGGTTTGTAAGAATCTTCTTGTGAGCTTTGAGAAACAAAGCAAAGCCCTCAGAGCAAAAAGCATTTTAAAATAAACAAAGGAGACTGAAGCCATGCTATCTCTTGTTTATATCAAAAGACAGTTCCTCCTGGCAGCAAGCTGATGTTGTATTAAATTGCTCTTTGTAATCACAAACTTCTGGTCTTTAAGTTTTCTCCTGAGAGGGTGCCCATAGATATTCAAAGGAAAGAATGCACCAGTAAAACACAGGAGTGAGCTGATCTGGTTAATACAGCCTGTTCGCAAGCTTCCTCTTAGGAGAGACTTTACATTTTGGTCATTCACATAGAACTGGGCAAAGTTCTTGAGAAATGGTGCAGTGAACAGATCTTTTCTGGTCCTGGTGACAGAGTCAGGAAAAAAGTTATCTTCTGTGAAAAACATTTTTGATCAAAAAGCTTTGCATTGATTTGTAAGTGAAATTAAGTCTGATAAATGGACTTGGACTGTATGATAAAAGATTGCCTCTCACAAATCTTGCAATATATTATGCAAGACCTTATCTCCTAGACTTCTAGAGAGAATGACTAATACGATGGCTTCCTGTTGTTTCAGCAGTGTCCTTCATGACTTGGGAGAAGAGAATATGACAGGCAGATTAAGCTATGCACCAATGAATAACCTCTGCTAAGTTTGTCACTCTGTATTTTTGTCATCCCTGATAGTTAAATAGGACTAACTAATTTTCAGTGTTGGTTGTAGCAATAAGCACAAGAAAATCCATTCTGGGTCTGAACAAAAGTTTGTGTAATCTACTACCTTTAAGCATGCTGTCCTCAATAGTAACTTAAAGTGGGTACATCAGAAAAAGCGTGAGTGTATAGCCTGGGGAAGACTTAAAGGTGGGCTAATAGCAGCCTTTCAATATCTACAGAGAAGTTTATTAAGAAGAGGGAGCAGGGATTTTCACAGTAATGCATGATGTGAGACAGCAGTCTCAACTGAAACAAAATGGTTGGACTGGATATAAGGAAAAACTTAGCATGAGGACAAGGAGGCAGTGTAACAGATTGTCCAAAGAGGTGAAACTGTCCTTTCTTTCCATGCCAGTTAAAGGCATGAGTGACCTGGTCTGTTCTTATAGCTGACCCTGTCTGGAGCAGAAGTTTGGACTGGATGCTTCAGGATGTCATCCTGAAAGATTCCCTATCTGAGCAAACATGTCATGGTACTTCAGTAGAATATTCTCCCAGTGTCTTGGGTAGGTCATCCTGAGGAATGGCTTGTACTTGGTGTCTGACACATCAGATGACATAAAAGGACAAAACAATTGTCCATCAACGTGTCAGGTGTATAGATGTTCAAAGGACTTAAAAACAAAATCCCATTTAATTTCAGCAAGTTTGAGACCTGCTGGGCTTCTGAAAACCTATGCATTCAAAGTCAGGCAACCAGAATGGAGCTGGTAGGAACATGAATGGACAATAAAAATGTGGAATTTCTTTTCATGCTTCATTTTTGGGTGTCTACTTTCAATCCACAAGGGGCTGACTTTTTTCAAAAAGCATTACATACATTCAGCTGCCCCTGAAATATGTGATACCTCTTGGATGTCAGCATCTCCAAGGTGAAGGTTCACCTTTCTCATGTTTTCACCTACATTAGAGGGTAATGAAAATTCACATTTCAGATATAATTTCCCCTCCCACTCCCTACCATCCTCCCTGAGGGCATAACAGAGCAGTGCCAGAGATAATGTAGATCAGATAATTTAAACTCTCCTGTTCAAGGCTTGAATCATAAAGCAGCCATCTCTTTAAAAATTATTTCACTTCATTACAATGCAGATCTTGGTGATGTTTATAGTGAATCTCCTCTTAAGACAAGATTTTTCTTTGCAGTATTTTATTAATGATCCTTGCTATAGTTTTGAATTAATAAAGTTTCATTCCCTCCTGCACTTTTAGGCTTTGTTTTCTTTTCACCCACCCTCTATTTATTTTTAATCTGTAAGTTGTTTTTGCTTCCTAAAGAATAACTTCAAATACCTTCCTTTTTTCTAAACTTTACCTTTTAACTCAGTGGGAATCAACTCTTTCCACAGACCTGTTGCTCAGAGGAGTCTATGTTGCTAACCTGTATTCCAGACATTCTTTGGCATCTTTGACTGGTTGTCCCTCCTTTTTCCACTGTAGACATAACCAGTCCATATAGTGTAGAGTCAGAGCTAAATTTCACCCAGATTTAGGAGGTTTGATGTAGCATTATTGGTTTATGGACTTTTTCTACTTTTGTGCTTCTCCCCTTTCTACCTCTCACCCAGTGTTTAATTTGACATAGTTCTTCCCTCAAAAGGCCCAAAGTATATAGATATATATATTTATAGGAGCGTATCATGACTAAGTGATGATAAAATAGTGTAGTGGAACCAGCAGATAAGTCAGTCTTTGTTAAGCAAGCTTTTACTACTGCTGGAATATCAATGTCAAACCTGTACTTCCATATGAAAAAATGCCCTGAACATGATTTCAATAATGTCTAAAATGAATGTAGCTGAAAACACCTAGGAAGGAAAAATTCCCTTTCATTTTCCTTCATGCTTTTGTAATGTATAATCAGTTTCTCTTGTAGTCAGCTAGCTTTTCCCTGGCAGATCAGATCCATGTA
The DNA here is from genome assembly GCF_012275295.1 of Melopsittacus undulatus. Taxonomy (NCBI): domain Eukaryota; kingdom Metazoa; phylum Chordata; class Aves; order Psittaciformes; family Psittaculidae; genus Melopsittacus; species Melopsittacus undulatus. The sequence goes on from NC_047530.1 coordinate 48,235,702, forward strand.
AATGTCACAAAGGAGAAGGAAAACCCTTGTAAAATCTTCTTAGAAGGACTTAAGACAAACTCCAGGATCTGGGATTTAAGGCATGCTCTTGTGGAAACTGAAAAAGTTTCAGAAGATACCAGTTCTGAAAATGTCTTTCTTTAGGAAATACTTTCTTTTAGGAGCTCTAGCCCATGGTATTGGGTACTGCTTTGCCCAGTTCTAATCAAATGCTGATTTTGTGTCATTTCTGCAGCTTAGGGCAGGTTCTGTGTTTTGAAGTAGATTGTAACACTTCAGAGGAGGTGGTCTAAGCACTTTTTTTCCCACAACTAGATGTTTGGATATCGTGGTTGTACTGCATCAGATATGCTTTTCTAACCAGAACTTGTTTCTTTAACAGACTTGCTTTCATGTCTTTCCAGAAATATCTTCATTTCTTTGCCTATTACTTCAGATTTTGTTCTTGCTTGTTTTAGGGAACTGACTGTGGTCAGTTCTTCTTGAGCTGTTAAGGTGATATTTAAGGTCTCAATTGACTTTTTTATCAGTATATACTGAAAACCAATATATACTGCTGCACACAATATACCCTTTGAGATCTGTAAGACTCAGGCTTTAGACTTGAGAACTTAAGAGGTGGGGGGTGGAGGAGAGGTACTGTCTGGAATGGGAAGATAATGAGATAACCTTGTAGAAGATTAACAAATGTTGGTTTGTAAGAGGTGGAAGACCTCACTAGGGAATAAGCCAATCTCTATGAAGATGGTGGATCAGTTAAGGCATGATTGTAGCAAGCATCTTCTTTGAAGAGAGGCTGAAAGAGTTTGGGTTGTTCAGCCTTGAGAAGAGAAGGCTTCAGGGAGACCATAGAGCAGCCTTACAGTACCTAGAGGGGGCCTATAGGAAAGGTAAGGAGGGAGTTTTTACAAGGGCAGGTAGTGACAGGACAAGGGGTAATGGCTTTAAACTGAAAGAAGAGAGATTTAGATTAGATATAAGGAAGAAATCCTTTACTGCAAAGGTGGTGAGACACTGGCACAGGTTGCTCAGAGAAGCTGTGGATGCCCCATCTCTGGCAGTGTTTGAGGCCAGATTGGATGGGGCTTTGAGCAACCTGATCTAGTGGGAAGTGTCTCTGCTCATGTCAGGTTGTTGAAACTGGATGAGATTTAAGGTCCCTTCCAACCTAAACCATTCTATGAGTAACAACCATATATATTTACTAGTTGCTGTAGGTTTTGTAAGGCTATTATTTTTTCTCTTTCAGAAATCACAGCACCCACCCTTTGGATTAAGCACTTGGTCATCAAAGATTCCAAATTGAACAGCTCCAATATAAGGAATTCAGGTAATGGTCTAACGAAGAAAAAATGTTTCTTTCAACTAGGCTGCAGTCCCTCACAGTCTCATCTTGTTTCACTCTTCTTTCATTGTACCTGTCCTGCTGCTTTTCAGTGTTGCAGGGTGTGAAGTTCAGGCTGTAAGAGAATTTCAGATAGTGTCCTTCTTTTGTGTCCAGAAGGCCACAGTCGATGTGTGATGAGAGATGTTTGTGTTTCCCCAAACCCTATCTGGGGAACCTCTGATTTCTTCATCTGTTGATTCATCCCAGCCAGCTGTCATCTTTATTCTGTTTGCTGTTTAGCGGTCTTTCATGGATGTATGAACTGATGCATTTGGCTCTGAGTTTGAGCTGTGGTTTTGGTCTGAGCAGTTGAGAAATTACAGAGAGGGGCTTCTTTTCTAGCAATTTCAAGATTCTTCTGTGTGGGGGATATTTTTTGATAGGGAAAAGATAGGATTATTTCACAACTGCAAGTAGGTTATTTATGTTTGGATCTAAGTAAATGCTGAAATTATTTTTGTGGTTAATAGGGTGGGTAAGGGAAGACCCAAGCATAAAAAAACAACAAAGAAAAAATCATGACTGTGCATGGGAAAAGGGGCAGCAGGAAGATGTGAAGATAAGATGTAAAACTTGAGATTGGAGATGAGGGTGAAACTGTGTGAAGTCACTAAAATCACTAGGAACTGGAATAATCTGAAGAGGGAAGTTAGGGATTCTTGATGAGGATGGTTTCTGTCTGATATATTTTAACTGAAGTGGGGGAAAGAAAAAAAGTAGATGGAATATCAAAAGAAGAAAATTGCTTTAAGCCGTGGGTTTACTTTTAAGGTTTAAATAGGAGCTGCTACTATTGCATATGTTTTATGAAACAATACATGCCTAGAGCAGCTGTTGGGAATAACTCCAGTCCCCAGAACAGATAAATTGGAATAGCTTGAAGTACTTCATCACCTGATATGTCTGGATTAGCCAGAGAGCATTCATGGTGCTCAGCAGTACCCTTAACCTTCCCAACTGCAGGGTGAAACCAGTGCTAGGTTAGGTAACAATATTTTGCTGCAGAGTGTAGAATTGCTCTTCACAGAAGCACATCCATCATTGGCCAGACCCCAGTTTTAGCAACAGTCTTCTGTTGCCTCACTTCCTGACATTTTTTTGTAGCAGGGTGGTCCATGTAGAAACTGCCAGTGGAAATCATCCAGAAGCTTCAGATGAGGTAGGCATATCAGCATTCTTCTTTAAGAATGTATTTCACCGTAGAGCAAATGCAGCTTATGTTTTATGAGCTGCTGGGACAATAGTGAAAATGAAGGTGACAGTTTAATATTAAAATCCTATGTAACAGGTTCTACCTATCTTGAAGACCATTCCTTCTGATGCAGCAAACCTGGTAGCTGCGATGGAAGGAAGAGTTCCTAGATCTGGGTTCTAGGAAGCTGGAAAGGGACTTGAGAGCAGGAGGGTCTTTAACTTGCAAGCCTGCCTCCCACCCTTTCTTGGTTTGACAGTGCCAAAGCAGGCTGGCTTTCACATTGTAAAGTCAGTTGGTTAGTTCAGCTGTTTAGTCATGAAGCTGCCTGATGTACTTTTACTTTTGTCCTCTTTTTTTCTTTTTCCAATTGGTTCTGATGTAATTTCTGTTATTCCATCAAGTTTGTTATGGGTGCATGCTACAAATTGAAAAGAAATTATCTCCTGGAAGACTCAGGAGTTCCATAAGAGGTGATTTCTACAGTAATCTCAAAAGAGATGTGTGGCCTTACTGACTGCCCTGACAGACACTCATTTGCTGTGTGATCTCATTAAGAGGCTGGGTTGCAAATTGTATCCCCCAGTTTCCACATTAGGCCCTACAAATAAACAGCCATCTCTGTTTCTTACACCAAATTACTAATATCAATAAATGCTGCCTAGGGCTATGATTTATCGGATACTAAGTGTGGACTGCTTTAGTCTGTTTCTTTCAATCAGTGAAGCCCAGTACCCTTGTTTGGTATCTCTCATTCCTTTTATCCCTTGTCATATACTTAGGGCAGGTGGGGTTGAACAACAAAGAGTTGGGAGGATGATTATAATTTAGAATCAGGTTCTTCAAATGTCTTCAAGTCTGTCTTGGCTGAAGATGATGAAAGAGCTGTCATGAAATGAGCATGCAAAATTAGGGGATGTTTTTAATTGCTTTTGGCTGTTAGCTTGGAATATTAATGCTCAGCACATTACTGATTTCTCATTTATTTTTCAAGGGTTAAGCTAAGTTTTACAAGCACAAGATTTGATGTTTGAGTTTGGTATTCACCCAGCTACATTGTCACTCTGAGCTTGCACTTACTGTCTTGAGGCGGATACAGCCTGATATCCTGTTGCAACAATTTAGTTGGGATGGCTGTAACTAGAGGAAAGATCTAGTGGATCATCTAATTTACTGCCTTAGGGCTATTAAATGTGCTGTATGAAGAGCAGCATTTTCTAGTGTAGCATAAATGCCTTAGGCAATAAAGATTTCACCTCTTCCCACAGGAAGCTGCTCTGCTGTCTGAACTTAATCCCAGGATTTTTCTTTTTGCAATATCCAGCCTAACTCTTCTTTTGTTTGTGTTCTTTTTCATTAGTCTTGAGTTCTTGAAGGCCTGCCCTATTCCTTGGAGTTTGTATACTGTAACACTTAACCCTGATCTCTCTCCTTCCTGCAGTGGTTAAATAGCCCTGTCCTTTGCAGTGAAGTGCAGTAGATACTGCTGTCAGAGGGCATGTCCTGCTCTCTAATCAACACAGGCACTGGATGTCTTGGAAGGCTAGCATCATCACTATATCAGTCATGAGGAGAATTTAAGAATTGCTATATGAATATAAATAGGCTCTGTAGTTTGCTGTCATTGTTTCTAGTCAATGTTAGTCAGGTAGCTGACTGTTTCAGAGCTGGTGGTACTCCACGTTGCATATGAAGCCTGTATCTCAAGGAGCTGCATTTGAAATCTGAGTGTTCCACATTCCGTGTAGTATTAACAAACTGAACAGGTTCTCCTTAAACAGTCCTCACTTTTGGAGGGTGTATGTTTTGCTTGGCATGTGTAAATGCTAATTAAGCCTGGGGATCAGGAAAAGCAGAATGACTGTAGCCTGGTGATTAGAGCATTTGACTGAGAATCTATATTTCTCCAGGCATTCTGCCAGTGACTTTTTCTATTCTAAGTAAAGCAGCATTGCTGGGAGGGATTCCTGGTGCTGTTCACCAGCCCACCTTAAAAAATGAAGTGACAGCCAGATCTCTTTCTCAGTAGGGTGAGATGCAGGTTCAAATCTTCTCAGTCAGAGGCAGGAACCAAAATATGAACATGCTTTAACATCTGGACTGTTTAGCAGCTGAGAAGTGATTGTTTTTCTACACTTACAATCTAAGTCATCTGTCTTTAGCCCTGATGTCAGTTTTTCTTTCTGGGGTAAGTGAAAGATGTAGATCAACACAATATTTTTTTACAGAGCATTTTTGTTGTTTGTTTTGAATTGCTTTTCACCTTCCCCAAACATGCACACCCATGGATACCCCAAACTAAGCCTGTTATTTAGCACCACCCTCTGTAAGGTGTGAATTATTTTTAACACTGCCAGAGCAGAAGATGATACAGATGGGACCTTCACAATGGCCATTCTAAACTGGGAGGAGTGGCTGACACACCAGAAGGCTGTGTTGCTATTCAGAGAGACCTGGACAGGCTGGAGAGTTGGGCAGGGAGAAACTTGATGAAATTCAACAAGGGCAAGCGTAGAGTCTTGCATCTGGGGAAGAACAACCCCATGTACCAGTACAGATTGGGGGCTGACCTGCTGGAAAGTAGTGAAGGGGAAAGGGACCTGGGGGTCCTGGTGGATAGGAGGATGACCATGAGCCAGCAATGTGCCATTGTGGCCAAGAAGGCAAATGGCATCCCAGGGTGCATTAGAAAGGATGTGGTTAGTAGGGCAAGAGAGGTTCTCCTCCCCCTCTACTCTGCCTTGGTGAGGCCGCATCTGGAATATTGCATCCAGTTCTGGGCCCCTCAGTTCAAGAAGGACAGGGAATTGCTTGAAAGAGTCCAGTGCAGAGCCACAAAGATGATGAAGGGAGTGGAACACCTTCCTTCTGAGGAGAGGCTGAGGGAGCTGGGTCTCTTTAGCTTGGAGGAGACTGAGGGGTGACCTCATCAGTGTTTACAAATATGTAAAGGGTGGGTGTCAGGATGATGGAGCTAGGGTTTTTTCAGTGATATCCAGTGATAGGACAAGAGGCAATGGGTGTAAACTGGAGCATAGGAGGTTCTACGTTACCATCAGGAAGAACTTCTTTACTATAAGAGTGACAGAGCACTGGAACAGGTTGCCCAGGGAGGTTGTGGAGTCTCCTACATTGGAGATATTCAAGGCCCGCCTGGACAAGTCCCTGTGTGATATACTCTAGGTTACCCTGCTCTTGCAGGGGGGTTGGACTAGATGATCTTTCGAGGTCCCTTCCAACCCTTGGGATTCTGTGATTCTCTAATCAGCATTGCTGGGAACTGTCTTCTTATTCTGCTTTTACTCTTTCAGCTTCCTACTTTCCTACCTCCTCCCCCCAGCCTATTCCAGCCTGCAGCAGCCTGAATGATTACTTTTTTACGGCTCTTAATCTAGGGAAATACCTGATGAAGTATCCCACTTCCAATAAAATAAATCTAATGGTTGCCTGTTTGGGAGCATCTCCTCTCCACTGAGAAATCTGTGGTTGTTCCTCATTTCCAGAGTTGGGTTATCTCCAAATCCATTTGTGCTACTTAGTGATTTGGTTTTAGTTAGGAAGAGATTCCAGCCTGTATCCAGCTTACCCTGACAACCTTTAAGAAAACCACAAAGTGATGTAATGAGCTCATGCATGGAAAAATAAACAGCTCTAGAGAAACCAGCAGTAGCAGCCTCAAGTAAGCATTCTGCAGTCACTAGGGTTTTGAACATGACGTTATTTGAAAGGGAAAATGAGTAATACATTAGCATTAGCAGCTGAAGACAGGTTTGTGTGTGCTTAATTTAAAAAGAAAAAAAAAACAAATAAAACCCCCATAGCTGCTTATTTCAAAATCTTGCTTGTTGAATGGGGTCTGACTCCATGTGGCCTATTCTGTTCAGCTCTGGTACCCAAGCGTCACCCATGCATCTTATGATAGCTTTCCGGTGATAGAGCTTTCTGCTGTCAGGAGCTCTTGGTGGCCAGAGTATAACTGTACACGAGCTTTGAGAACAAGAATGGTGGTAAATTAATATTTGTTTTTGTTACTTTAATTCATTTGGTGCCCAAACTTTAGGGATTGTCAAAGGGAGAAAGAACTTGAAAGCTCCATGTCTGTATATACTTTTGCAAGAAGCAGAAGCACACCCTGCAGAGTTCTGCACAGTGAGGTGAGAGGTGATTAGATCAAGAGTACTACCAAGACCTGGCTTCTCTGGTTTGTCTGTGTTCTTTCCCTAAGTTTTATGGCAAGAAAACCCTCAGTTCCTCCGGAGTCAGATAGTCAAGTGAGACCAACCAACATATAAAAGGGCAGGGGCAGCTATTTGCCCTTAAAAAGGAATATGGCAATTTTGGTGTGATACTTTTGCTACTTTTCTACCAAAAATAGCAAGGTTGGACAAAAGTTTGATTTATTATTTGGACTTTTCCTTTTTAGTAGTGAGGACTAACCCACAAGGAGCTTGAATACCTATATTGTTCTCCAGAGTGGGGAGACAGTGTACCCATTTGTGTTGAATGTGTAGTTATTTGGAGTCAGAGCAAATTCAGTTGTGCCTTGGAAACATGGGGGCAGTTTCTTGCCTGTCTTTATCTCATGTTCTCAGCCTTAGCTATCTTGTCCTACTGTTGGCATACAGCATTCCCCAGCTCGTTTAAAGACGTGTGAGACCATGGGCTTCTGCTTCTCCTGCTACCTTTTTCCTGCTTTCTGTCTAAAGTAATTGTGATAGGTCCAAATTGAATGGCTGTCTCTCCATGCCAGTTGTGTTAACGTTCAAATGTCTGTTGTGGGCTCTTCCCCAAAATCTATGGCTAATTAGTGGAAAAAAGATGCATCAGTGATGATGTCAAGAACAAGAGTTTTGTGGGATGGCACTAATGAGTCAGAAAACTTTTGCCTTTTCTGCTTTTCTACCATCCTATATTAATGTGTCCTTTTTGGCTTTTGTCCTGCCTCTTGAGTCAGTGCATCCTAACGTAGTGCTCCTGTGACCTGTCAGAACTGTTGGGCTAAAATCTGTTGCTTTACTATCCCACCTGCCATAATTATTTATCTTGAGACCCTTGCATTAGTTCTCCCACTCATTCTTTTTGTGCGAGTTTGTTTGGTTTTGAATTAACTTTAATTTAGGTTCTGGCTTGATCTCAAATGAAGCAATCTCAAGAGAAGACCCTGTTGAGTATAATATGAAAACTTACTAATTCCATAACATTTTCACAGCAAATCTCTATGCTTTTTTTCTGCTGAATTCCTGCTTCTTTGCAAGCCAAAATGTGATCTTTCTCCCATACTTTATATCTATCCCTCCTTTCCTCTGGCTCCATCTCTGGTTCAATCACCCCTTCCTGTCTTGCCTGCTGCCTGGGAGGCCTCTGTCTGTTCCTCCTTCCTTGAAGTTCTAAGAAGCTATGATGTATGTGCTGACCAAGTGTGATTCTCCCACAGTCTCAGTGTAACAGGTGTGGCAAAGAAGGGAGAGGAAAAGCAGGGAGAATGGAAGGATCTAGGATCAAGATCCTTCCTAGACAGCCAGCAAACTAAGTCATAAATAACATGCCACTGGGGACCAGTTAATCTGCTCTATGAAAAGGTGCAAAGTATACAAGTGGGAAAAATAACATTGTATAATAATCAGCATGCAAGCATAGGTGTTAAACCATATGCAGCTAGGCAAATAAATGAAGCTCCCCCTGAGTGCTGTGTGATAAATCATTCCCAAAGAATTCAGTCACTCCCCCCTCCTTATCCCCCAAAGAAAGAAAACAAATTACTCTAGACATGGAGCCATAAGTGCTGCTCTACAGCTGCCAGTTAAGGCAAGTGGACAGGGAGCAGTAGGAGAGGGGCAAAGACAGAAGAAGCTGGGGTAAAAGGGGGGGGGGGGGGGAGAAACAACATGGCATTTAAAACCACCAGCGATTCATAAAGGAATGGAAAGGAAATAAGCTCCAGCACCAGACATTACCTGGACAGATAGGTACAAATGAGAGAGTTCAACTTTGAGTTTGTTTGCTTTTTAGCAGAAGCTGGTTCATACTGGAGGGGTTGCACTGATTTGCTGAAGTTACTCCTTAGCTGCAAAGTGCTCCTTCCTGTAATAGCAGCATTCAGCACAGGCTTGTATGTGGATCTGCACTTCAGACATCTATTTGAACATATGTTGATGCCTGCAGCTGGACTACACGTATTGACTCACCTTCCTGCCTCTCTTAAAGTGTTCCTGTCAACTGCACAAGCAAGATTATAGCATTTCTAAGGTGACACAAACATAAGGAGGAGCTGATCTGCACTCCTAGATTCCCTCTGGGAAAAGTTCAGACCTAGGCTTCTCCCAAAACCAAAAGCCCTTTGAGGGAGCAGAGCTGCATTCCAGAACAGCTGAAAAACCCTCCCCATCCCATGAAGTCTTCCTTGTGGTACCAGGCTTACTGTGAAGAGCTTCTCTGCTTTTGTGGGTCTTGGAGATGAAGTGCATAGATGATAAGGAGGGAAATGTGTGAAACCCTGCAGAAATATCAGTAGGGCTTTTGGAGCAGCAGCATGGGACATTTGAGGAAAATGTCATAGAATCATTTAGCTTGGGAAAGACCCTTAAGATCATTGAGTACAACCATTAATCTAACCGTACCAAGTCTACCACTAAACCATGTCCCTAAGCACCATATCTACATATCTTTTAAATACCTCCAGGGATGGTGACTCCACCACTTCCCAGAGCAGCCTGTTCCAATGCTTGGCAAACCTTTTGGTGAAGAAATTCTTCCTAATATCCAATCTAAACCTCCCCTGGTGCAACTTGAGGCCATTTTCCCTCATCCTATTACTTGTTACCTGGGAGAAGAGACAAACACCTGCCTTGCCACAGATTCCTTTCAGGCAGCAGTAGAGACCACTAAGGTCTCTGACCCTCCTTTTCTCCAGGCTAAATAACCCAAGGACATTCCTCTCATCCTACCACTTGTTACTTTGGACAAGAGACCAGCACCTGCCTCATTAAACCTCTTTGTATGCTGACTGTGTTCTCTTTACTTTAAAACTGATGTCAGCAGACCCTTGATCCTATGTAAATTTGGGGGAAGGATGGGTAAAAGCTGCCATCCTCGTTTTCCATTTCTCCTCATGTTCATTGCATTTTTGCATTTTGCCAGACCACCAGAATAAGAAAGTGGTCAAGGAGAAACAGTGAGTTGGGTGGCTTAACTTCATGCTTTTCAGGCTGTTGAAAAATGTGTGTAAGCAGGTAGAAAGACCTTTCGGTAGAAGGTCCAAGGGTTGTCTCTGAAGAGCCAGGAAAGAAGGCTGGGCAGATAGCCCACCTTCAGAGCCAGGCAAAGAGGTGGGGGTATGTTTAAAACGCAAGGCAGCATTCAGTTACTTCAGGGAGGAACACCTGAGTGAGGAAGATGTGTTAAGCTGGCTGCCCTCACCCTGGGTGAATGGTGTGTCTTTGGTTTCACTAGTTATATCAATGCAGGGAGGTCTGTGATCCTGCTGGTCTCATCAATCTCCCCTCTCATCTTAAGCTCATTAAACAAGCTCTGATAACACAAAGCTGCAGCTTCTCTCGTGGAGCTGGGCCCCCCAGAATGCATGGGATCCCACAGCTGGAAGGACTGTTGCCTGTGTAAGCCTGCAATTCAGAAGAATCCTACTGGGAAGAACATTAATCTCAGCTAGTATCACTCTGTTGTCCTTCCCTTGCATGGAAGAGGGCTAACCTCTGTCTCATAACACTGATGAAGTGGAAGCCATTTCTCGGTCTCATGGCTGATGTCTGAATCCCATATGTTACATAACTGAATTTCCAAAGATGAAGAATGTTTTGCCCTGAGACAGCTGGCTCAAGCTAGATGTCCAAGAGTGAGTACTAGAACTCCTGTTGGAGGTAATTCCCTCTGCCTCCTCATAAAGTGCTAAACACTACAGGAAAAAGCTGATCTGTCATTACACGCAAAGACTCGTCACACTATAAACCTGTCTCTCTTCCCCCTTTTTGCTCACCAGTAGTAGCATAAGAAAAGAATGTTACTGTACTTAGGAAGACCAGTCTGAAATACTTTTTACCTACCTGTCACAATTTTCAAAAGCTTTCTATTTAGTGCCCTATAATTATGCACTTACAGTACTGTAAAAATAGTGTGCCTGTATACTCCAGCCATCAGAGGTAGGCAAGTTCTCCAACAATTGCTGTGCTGGCTGTTCCAAGCACTATTAAAAGCAGGTGTGGAAGTGAAAATAGTTTCCCAATAATGTTAAGGCTCCAGTGGAAATACCTATGGCTTCTCATTTGATTGAATAGCATTCCTCAGTGTGGAAAGCGTGCAGTGGGAAAGGAGTATAGGGAAAAACTAATGAATGTGTTCAAAAACAGGTGGCTTATCTCAAAGCTAGATGTACCACAAGCTAGCAGTGCTTAGAAACTATGTGAAATGGAAAAGAGGAGTTAGGGAAGAAAAACTGCAGAATCTGGGCATATTTCTCTCAAAATCACAAGGGCGGTGTCTAAGGAGCTATCCTGACAAAGAAATGAAGAGATCTGCATTTCAGTGCCAAACTGTCTCTGCTCAGGCTGAGGAGACTGTTGTTATGAAGGTACTGCACAGCTACAGCTGTCTTACAGACTGTGGAAGCCAAGTGCGTTAGGAAGATCAGACCCTAAATTTTGGATACTTAAACTAGATCATATCTCTTCAAGATTTTAGGCTGGGTTTGCAAAGAGATTGTCTCAGTCATCTGCTGATCTACTGGAGCTTCTCAGTCTTATGTGAGGAGGGTGGAAAAGACCTGAAGAGGTCACATAGTTATTTTTTTCCTCCCTGTTTTAACTCAGGGTCATGTCCAGTTATGTGTGTAACCTGTTCCTAATGCAGTGACAGGGATCCCACTGCCTCTTCCAATGAGTGAAGAGTTAATCACCGGGATTTTTTTTTTATGTCAAACCTAAATCTCATTTCTGCAAGTAAGCTGACTGCTACTTGAACTACCCATGGGGAGGAAAAGAAATGATCTATGACCACCTTTTTTTATATAACAGCTTTTACGCCTCAGAAGACTGAATGTCATCCCTAGACTAAACAAATGGAATTCTTTCAGCCTTTTCTCATAGATCATGTTTCTTAGACCTCTGCCTGTTCTCTTTGCTCTCTCCTGCACTCTTGCCAAATGGTCCACCTCTCCCTCAAAGTGCAGTGCCCAGACGTGGATGCAGGACTGATTTAAAGGCTCACCAGTCCTTAGTGCTTGCTTCTTGACACTTGTCACTACATCCCACAGCAAGTTTTACTTGGTTTGACTTTTTTTGTTGTTGTTGTTTGCAAAATCATGAAGCTGCAGACTGGTTTGTGGTCTACCTAAGCTCCTTACCATTTTTCTTCCAAGTGTTGCTGTCTTACCAGTACTTTCCATTCTATGCACTGGATTTCTCCTTGCTGGTTGTTGTGGTTTCTACTTATAAGCTGTGATTACACTATTTTAAAACCATAAACCAAGATGACTTTTAATTCTTTCCTAAATTCCGACCTGTAAATTGGATGTTATGTGCTACTAGTCAAATCGGTCATTTAATTTGATACAAGTCTTCCAGTACTAAAGAACTGTTTTACAGAGAACTTTTAAGACTTCTTCTCTTGGAACATGTTTTTCTTAACCTACAGTGCTGGGCAACTGTCTCATAGTAATTGTATGTAGCCTACATTTTATTCCTTTGAGAATGACAAAACTTAAAATAGATTGTAATGAACTAGAATTTAATGGAGCTCTGTCTAATTCATTGTATGTAAACATGTAAAAATTTGCTTTTTGTGTGTGTGTGTGTGCCAGGATGATATTCTGTAGCTATAAAAGAAGTATTGCTCTCTGCTATCCTTCAGCTAGTCTGTCTACAGCTCTAAGAGGGCTAGGACTGTGTGACTGACTGCTTGAGAGGTGGGGTGGTAGAAGGAGCCCAAGGTCTGCCTGAAAGCCACTTAGTTAGAATTTCAGGGACAGGTAGCTTTCAACTCACAAGTTTCAAGATGTGCAGGTGTGGAGCTTTATTCCTGTGTGGTTTGGAAACCCTGTGGAGCAGAGTCATTTCCTAGCTGGGCAGCACCCAATGCATGTTCTACAAAGTGAGCACAAGTTGTACATCAGAAAGCCCCTCAGCAAGTTCACTCTAATCCCTGGGACAGTGGATTAGACTTCAGCCTGTCCTCCTTTTTGAGCTAGAGGGTAGATACTGAATAGGCTTCTTGTCATGTAGCACAGGTGGGAGTGCAGTGCAGCTTTATCGCATTGAGCAGAAGGAAAATGGCAGGGGAAGGATGTGTTCCTGGATAGCTGAAGTTTAATGAGCCACTCAGAACAATGCATTTTTAAAACTGATAAGCCACTTGTTAAACCTTTGCATTGTACTTGTTCAGCACTGGAACATGTCGTAACCTCTGCTTCTTTTGTAGCCTATGCCTTGAGAAATGGAAGGTAGTGAGTACCAAGGTAAGGTAAGGAATGCTCAACTGGTACAGTGTGGGAGCACCTGCAGAGTTTGTTTTTCTCTTTACCTTTACATTAGCCAGAATACTCTAGAAGAATCACGGTCCCAGACAGAGCAGGGTGGAGTGTGTACCAGTACTGATGACTAACAGAGGTGCAGAGAGATTTATGCTATCCCCATGAGCTGTATTTGTTCAGCTGTTGTTGTGCTCCTGGTAAACACAGGAGGAGTTGTTTCTCTGCTCTGCTCAAGGGACAGGCAGCTAGTTCCTATTCACTGCTTGGTTTTCTAGTCCTGCCAGCCCTTGTGCATACCCAAGACTTTTCAAATTCCCTTTCCCCTCAGAGGTGGAAAGAATGCAGATCTGGGCTGCTGGTATAACCCATTTCTCTGTGTAATGAGGCTGAGCTTTCTGCCTGTACTTCTTGTAAGCATTATTAGTGGGAACATCATAGAATCCTAGAATGGCTTGGATTGCAAGAGACATTAAAGCTTATCTCATTTCCACCCTCCTTTTACAGGCAGAGACATTTTCTACTAGACCAGGTTGCTCAAAGTCCATCCAAGCTGGCCTTGAACAGTGCCAGGGATGGGGCAGCCACAGTTGCTGTGGGCAACCTGTGCCAGTGCCTCACAGTAAAAAATTTCTTCCTAATATCTTATCTGAATCTCCCCTCTGTCAGTTTTAAAGCTGTTCTCCCTTGTCCTGTCCCTACCTGCCCTTCTAAAAAGTCTCTATCCATGTTTCTTGTAGGCTTCTTTCAGGTACTGGAAGGCCAGGTCTCCCTGAAACCTTCTCTTCTCCAGGCTGAATAATCCCAACTCTCTCAGCCTGTCTTGACAGTAGATGTGCTCCAGCCCTCTGATCATCTTCATGGCTCTCCCATGTACTTACTTAAGGAGATCTACAACCCTCTTTTGTTGGGAGCCCCAGAGCTGAATGCAGCACTGCAGATGGGGTCTCACAAGAGTAGATGAGAGAGGAGATTCGCCTCCCTCAACAGGCTGGTCATGCTCCTTTTGATGCAGCCCAGGATACGGTTGGCTTTCTGGGCTGCGAGCACACACTGAAGCCAGCTCATGTTGAACTTCTTGTCAACCAACATTCCCAATTCCTTCTCCTCAGGGCTGCTCTGAATCACATCTGCCCTTGATGTCCTGTTCTTCTGAAGTAGGCCTGTGTCCTGTTCACATTAGAGTTCCCTTATGCAACATAAAAGCACCTTTAAGCTGGTGTAGGTGCTGTGGTAAAATAACCAGTCCAGGACTCCTCTGCCAGAGCAGCATAAAGACGGGCTAAATAAAAATGAGAAATCAGCTCTGTTTGAATTAAGTTTCCTTGGGAGACAGGCAAGCACTTTATCTCACTGAGAGGAAAACTGAAGCACAAAGACATTTAGTCTTCACTTTTGGGTTGGCACAGGATGTCAATAGGAGCTTGGCACTAGATACCCATACTGCTGCCTTTTGTACTGTACTAATACCTCATAGAGGGGAAAACTGGGAGTTGGAAAAAAAAATTGGGAGAGGCATGTGTTTGATTTTGATTTTGATTTTTTTTAATGGTATTTTGAAGTCAGGTCCCTGTCGCAGTACTAACAATGGGGATTGGTCAAGAATCCTTCAATAAAAGACCTTTTCCTCCACTTCTGATGAATGCTTTTTCATTAAAACGGACGCTTTTTGTGGGAACGTCATGGGAAAAGTTTTCATGGTCCAGACAGAATTTCTGGTCAAAAGAAATGAGAAAGCGAAAGAAAAGGAAAACTGCTCCTACTTGGCACAGCCAAGTTCTGTCATTAGGCTATTCACATAGGTTCACTGGGGCTGGGCAGAAGCACAGAAGGAGGTTAGACCCTCTCTTTTGCCTGGTTTGGAAAAGAGACTCCCATCTCTCAAGGGTGTAGGGATCTCTCCAGGGTGATTGGTTTTGGTGTTATAGTCTCCCTCTTCTTCTCATAAGAAAACAGTTGGGTGCAGAAGAGCAATCTTAAAAAGTAATCTGCTGTGGTGTGATGGCAGATCTTCCTTATGACCCACTCTGATCATCCACAGGATCCGTGTAGCTCCAGTGACTGATGCTTGGTCCTTTGGCTCTGATAGCAGTGAGAGTTGTTGTGTGGCAGGAGAGCAGCTGAGGAAGGCTGCCTCATCTCCAGATGCAGCACACTGGCTGCATCTGGCCCTGAAAACTGAGCATGAGGACTGTGAAGCACAAACCTTTGGTTAGATGCTGTTAGACACCCTCTCTTCTCAGCTCTGCAAGGTAAACAAACACCCCATTTCTTTAATAACCATCTAGTTTATTAGACAGTCAGATGAGTCCCTTACCTCATCCATCATTTTTATTTTTATTGTGCAGGCACTAGATGTATGTTTGAATGTGTGTACTTAAGGGACCGGGAATGAGAGACCTTTTTATGAATCTGACCATGTGTTTCTCAGAAGGCAGTTACTAGGGAAAATTGTTGCATAAATAATGTAAAACTGCCCATGTCTAAGCCCTGTTTTTCTCCAATAGCTCATAGCTTCAGAGACGCTACTTTTAGAAATGTTTTCAAGAGTGTTAGAAACAGTCAAGAGTAAAAAGGAGCAAACAGCATTTTAGAGATAAGCAGTTAAGGTAAAATTCTGCCAGTGATTCTCTCCTTTGTGTGCATGCATTCCCTATATTTTTTTTTCTTTGGATGTGTTGTAATTTACATTTGCTGTCTCCCAAAGGTTTCCCTCTTCAGCAATGGTGAGTTGGCAAGTGTTACTCGGCTTCTTTGCTGATAGTTGTCTTAAGTCAAAGCAGAGATGACAGAAAACGGGAATGTGACAGTGTTGTTTAGGCTTTGTTCCTGGGTTTTGGTGGGTTTTTTTTTTAAAAAGGTGTAATATTATTGTTAGTCCTGGGAATGCTGTTTGTGTCCCCCTGACTTTGCTGTCTTAAATGTTTTCTTTATCTGTGTCTGCAACCTATTAACTCAAACAGGGAATATGCTTTTAAGTACCCTGCATATGTAATAAATATATGCTTCTTTCTAAGATGACAGCTTAAATTCATAGCTGGCATTAAACCTTCTCACTTGGCTATAGGCTTTCACTATCCTCCATAAACCTGGCCTTGGCAACAACAGCAAAGTTTCCAGTAAGCAGTCTGACTAGAACAGGCTGGCTTCAGTGTCCTGGAGCTGGGATAGCATTTGATGGTCCCTTCATTACCTGTGAGACCATCTTTCAGGGTGACAGTGTATGCAGTTCATGCCAAGTCCCATACTAGGGAAGCTGAGGGTATGAATTTCCCAGGTGATTTTTCTGGCTGATGAAGTACACTCCAACTGTTAATATTCATGTTTATTTTTTAAGGGAATTAAGTGCTGTTAGAATGGTAGCCTGGAGGAAAGAGCCTCTCCGAGGGCTAGTGCTAGTTAATAGGTTCTTATGCTTAGTAGACAGATGTCACTGAAGGGACTTTCCACAAGGCTGTTGTCAGAGCTTCCACTTAGTGTCAATATGTTTGCTACTCTCATCTCCTCTAGCAGAGGGAAGGTATGGTGGATCTGGAAGGGGTTCAGAGAAAGAACTGGTCAGCTGGGACTCTTCAGAATGTAAAAGAGATGTAGTAGGAGTCTGTAAAACAGTGAGAGGCAAGGAGGGAGACCATTCACTGTTTCATCTTCCAGAAGAACTACAGTCAGCAAATAGAACTACTTGGAGCCAGGTTTAGATCAAAGCAAAGGATGTGCTGTGTTCCACATACAACATGTATTCAAGCCACAGAACTAAATGTAGGATGTCATGGTCAATATAAGTTATGAGTGGAAAGATGGTAGAAGGGAAAACCCATTGCTACTGACTAAATACAAACTCCATGTCTGCCTCTGCAAGTTTCTGATCTGCAACTGATTGAGACATGGAATACGTGGGGGAAGTATATGCTTCTCCTATTCCTCTGTCCTCTTCTAAACTTCTGCTTTTGGCCATGGCTGGAGGTGGAACAGGCAAATTGGGCCTTTGGTTTACCCCAGTATGTCGGTGTCAGGTTCTTCAGAAGGTAATGGAATAGATGAGACTTTCACAGTGACTATTTCTAAACCTATGCTAGAAATGAGAAAAATCTGATCTCCCTGCTATCATTGCTAATGATAGCATTGCCCACTGAAGGCTGGTGATGATGGTGGATTTTGCATCATTAAGTATATTTGATATCAACTGCACAAAACCTGTAAGGTTTGTTTCACTCAGCCTCTAACCATCCTTCAAACAGGAGTAACTACCAATTAGTTGTGTATTCTGGTGGTAAATGCCATGATTATTCAATTCCCACAAATTTCTGGTTAATACATGCAAAGATATTTTGCCATTTTTAATGGCATAGTACAAATGTAAGTATGTACAATTATCCTGTGTAATTTGCATACCTAACTGCGAGTGTATGTAAAATATTATCTCATTAAATGACATTTATTCTTTGGGGTTTTATTTCAATAAAAGTGGCACATTTTTTTCTTCTGACATACAAAAAACCTCCACTTTATTTTTTTCAGTCATCTTTAGTGCTAGTTTTGCGAGACTCAATGGACTTGAGAGATCTTGGTCTGACTTTGTGCACTCAGGAAGCTTTGGAGATTTAGATAGAAAAATTCCTGGAATGTAGTTCTCTTCAGCAGATCTTTTTTTTCCCTTTTACTCCTTACATGAAATGATGATAGGGAATTGTGTCTCTGTTCTTGCCTTCCCCAAGCTGCATGAACCATCCTCCTCACCTGAGGGCCAAGGTGTGAACTGCTGCCGCAGACCGCGGGTAAGCGGGGCCCCTCGTGATGTAAGTGGTTTGTTAAGGAGCCTGCAGGCCTCTTGCTCAATGACTTCTCTGTCCATGTACAGCTTGGGAACAGTCACGAGGCCTTTTTTTCAGATGTGAAATCTGTCAGCAAAGTGAAGTCAGCTTAAATATCAGCTGAGGCTTGAGCTCTCTCTCAGTTTTTGTTGACTTTATCCCCTCCTGCTCCTTCCTGATCAAGTTTCTCTCTGCTTGAGTCAGGCTTGCCGACATGTAAAAGTTTTTATTCTGTGTTTTGGTTGTGTGGATTTGTGTGTAGCAAAGTTCAGGTGCCCTTTGCATTCCCAGACTCAACAGTGGTCTGAAATGGTGAAAGGAGGGAGACCATCTGTGGTCTTTGAGAATCTTTAGCTAGAACAGTTCAATTGGAAACCAGTAAAAGTGCGTCTGGTACCCAAAGCATGGGTTCAAACTTAAACAGGGGATATTTAGGTTAGATACGAGGAAGAACTTTACTGTAAGGGTGGTAAGGCACTGGGACAGGTTACTCAAAGAAGTGATAAATGCTCCATCCCTGGCATTTTTCAAGGCCAGGTTGGACAGAGCCTTGGGCAAACTGTGATGAGGGATCCCTGCCCATGGCAGGGGGGTTGGAACTTGATGATCTTGAGGTGCTTTCCAACCTGAACCATTCTATGATTCTGTGATGCTGTGCAAATCTAGAGATTTTTGTGTTTTATCTGCTGCTACCAAACAGAGGATTCTAGTTGTGAATCAGCACCTCTTCTGTTACCCAGCTATGGAACAAAAGTTGCTGTCTGCACCAGGATTTTTCACCAAAATAAAAGACACAACTGATGAGGTACAGACAGGCAGGAGAAATGCATTGAAGCAGTGAGTGTGTGAGAGCTGTGTGATGAGCAAGTCCTGGGGGTAGAGTGCTAAAGTCATGCCATATCTGCTGGCTGACTGTGCAAACACGTACAGGTTTGGGATGAACCCATGGTGCCATTGCCTGTCAGTGTTGAAGCATTTTATATACTGAAAGCTTGAGGGGATTCTTGGCTGTGGCAAAGAATTTCAGATGTTGTGGCTTATTTATAAAAAGAAAAGAAAAAAGACAGTAAACTGTGAGGGAAAGCTAGGGAAAGAGAGAGCTGCTTCTGTTTTGTGTCACTCTCCTAAGGATAAAAGCCAGGAGCTATATTGTCATTTTTTTACCTTAGACATGTTTTAAATCGTGTGATCAGCTGCCTTAACTGCTTTCTGTCCTACGTGCATGCTTTTTTGCTTTCTGTGATACATTCAGTGGTTTCCAAAGTTGAAATAATTTTACTACTCTCAAAGGGTTGAAATGTTTGAAGACTTGTGATTGAGAACAACTGGCTGTTGAATCAAGTAGGTCTTTATGTCCTGCAGGTATTTTGTGCATTGATTCCCCCTTTAAGGTCTATGTATGAGGCCTATGTAAGAGGCAGCAGCCTGGCACCTCTCCATGCATCAGTCACATCTCTGCAGGTGGTGGTTGAAGAGGTAGCATTAGGGCTGAAGGTGCCAGGCTGGCTGAAGAAGCCACTCATGGGCTTCTTTCTGTTCTTTGTTGCATGCCATCTGTGTGCCCTGCTCTCTGGTTTACGATGTCTTTGGAAATAACCATTTCTTTGCCATAAACTATTAAGGGTCAGTGCCCTACCTACCCCTTGGTAGGAAGCATTGTTGCGTGCCCTCTGTTTTTCAGGTGAGGATAAAGGGGGAGTGTGCTGGAGAGGTGATGGCAGTGCAGGTAGAATGGGATATCCCGTTCTGTTCCTTGATTAGGTGTTTGCAGGTGCTCTCTGCACCGGATAAGGCAGTGTTAAAGCTTAACCTTCTGCACCTCTTCGAATCATCTTGGAGAGTTGGTATGGAGAGGGAAGAGTACATTGCAGTCTGGAAAAGAGACAGTAGGGCAGCAAAGGGTGTTTGTCTCCTTCAATTAACTGGAAAATACAAGTCACAATTTAGGATCTCTCAAGTATGTGAAAATATAATCTGGGAAATGCTTACCATGCTTACCCCATGGCTGCAGTAATAGTGAATTCTGATTATCTGATAGGCCCGCTTCAAAACCCACATGAACAGGAACAATTTTTCCTGCTGTTCCTGGCTTGTTGGGCACTTGGCAGTTAGTGTCTGTAATCCAATAATCTTGTGTCACAGCTAAATGTAGGAGGAAGTTCTTAACCCAGAAGTCCATGAGTCCCTAGGGATGTAGGCATACTGATGTTTGCTGAGAAGGAAACAGACACAAAGCTCTCCTGGTGTGAAGGATACCCATGTCTTGCTGAACTGAGGAAGGTGATCCTGATTTGACTCTTTTTCTTCACCTTCTCCAATCTCCCTCTCATCTTCTAGAGAAAGTTCACTCCTGTGACCAGGAAAGGCAGAGTGCCCTGGAGGAGGCCAGGCAGAACCCCCGCGAGGGTATCGTCATCCCTGAGTGTGCACCTGGAGGGCTCTACAAACCAGTGCAATGCCACCAATCAACTGGGTACTGCTGGTGTGTCCTGGTGGACACGGGACGTCCCCTGCCTGGTACTTCCACTCGGTAAGAGCTGTAGACCTGGTGAGATGCTGGGCCTGGAGAAGATGGGGTAAAAAACAATACTGTTGCTGTATCAGATAAGTTCCTACTTTTAGAATAGTCAGCTCTCTGCTACCTTCCTTAGAGCTAGCAGTACCGTATGCTACATTCCCTATTGAATGTTCCTGTGCAGCTCCCTCTCTGTATGAGCTGGTGAATAGTAACTGCTGCCCTTACTTTCCTCTGTGTTAAATATTCATGCAAAGCAGATTTTTTTTTTTGTCTGGCTTGCAGGTTTTGGGTGGTAGCAGGAACCAGGGCTTTTCTCTAGCGCAGATCAGGGGCATGAGCAATGAAAAGTTAAGTGGCTTTGTTGCATTGTCCTCTGCTGTATCCTTCCATCTGCAGCCACTTGGATCCTGACCAGCAGAGATTTAAAAGGCTGCTTGGTTGTGCATTGATAGATTTTAAGCCAGTGATAGATTTTTCTTTAAGTTACTCTGTATCTTGAAACTACCTGGGGAATCTTTTCTCACTTGGTTTTGGAAGCAGACTATGTTTCCAGTGTCTGGCAAGTTAGGAAAACAGGCCAGTAGGAGCTGGGACCTAAACTCTGCTAAATGCAGTGATTCTGCAGAGCACTGACAGCCTTGGAAAAAGTTCAGTCAGTGCCCACAGGGTCTTGTGTCCTGTTTGTGGGTTTGGGTTGGTAACTGGTACTGAACTTCAGAGTATGCTCTTCCTTCTCTCTCCACTTCTGTGGCTGACTGTCCATAAGCAGACAGATGCTTGGGAATATTTCTTCTGCAGGTTTATTAGTTTCCCTTTCACTAAGCAGGTGAGACACAACCCCTTAACAACCATCTGATGACACTAAAGCTGTATCACATATTTTATCATCTGCTGTTCTTTTCCAGCTATGAGACCCCAGTGTGTGAAAGTGATGCCAGATCGAAGAGCACAGAGATTGATGATCCATTCAAGGACAGAGAACTTCCAGGTCAGAGAGAAACAAGAACCTGTCTCTGCCTTCTTCTCTTGTCTCACCTTGGGACTCTTAAGAGGCCAAGAATGTTGTTGAGGAGCTAGGGCATTTCCCTCACCATGCATATTTTACCATGGGTTTTATTCTGTGTTATTTTGGATCATCTCCAGTTTCAGCAGTGAACTGGGAAAAAGTCTGGGAGTGTCCTTGGGGCCAGTTCATTGCCTCTCTGCCCTTTGAAAACATACCTGGGATCAGAATTTTCAGGAAAGAAACCTGGATGCCTGGAGGTCTCCTGGGGAAGAATGGGCTCAGCATTGAAACAACTTCTTCAAAGCCTGGTGGGGACAGGTTCCTTTTCATTTAGCAGGGCTTTTCAGCAGGTTGATGCTCCCTAAGCAATGAAAGAGGACGCAGCTGGCAATAGTCAGTGGACCGACTGGCTCCCTGACACTGCAGGACCCTTCCTGGTGCACTAAGGTCCCTTAACTGACTCTTCACTTAGCTGAACTTTATCCCTCATTTTCTGCCTGGGACCTGCTTTATCTCCTATTACTGCTTGTTTTATATTACGCTTTTCTCTCTTAACAGAGTGACAACCTATAATTTACTATTTGCCTACCCTGTTACTGCTAGGAAAGGTTCTGGGTATAGGTGTCTGTGCAGCTCTTAAAAATGTTATCCTACCTGCCTATGCTCTGTTTTTGACTTCCTGTTGCCCTTCTAAGGAGCAGAGTGAGTGCCCTCACTGGCAGGTCAGCCATCGCCCTCCTGGGTGCTGACTGCTTGGAAGCAGAAGCTACAGCGGGACCCTCTCCACTGTTAAGGAATGATAGAGACCAAGAACTCTGCAGAAGAGCTGGTAGATCTGGATCCACTTCATTTTCTCCCGGTCCTTTCTAGGGCTAGAATAAAGTGAGTTGTCCCTGAACAAGTTAGCAAAGGAAATGAGATTTGTTCCAGATTTGCCTCGTGTCTCCTAGTTCTTCTCCTGCCGGCTCCTGACCTCAGGCCCTGTAGCTTTCTGCTTAGCAACTCTGCCCTCAGCAGAGCTCTTTTCTGTTCAGCTTCTCATTTTCACCAGGCATGTAGAGATTTCCTATCTGTCTCCCTCTCACATTCAAATGAAACTGGCCAGGTAGTTCAAGTATTACTCTGGGGGGTTGGGGAGGAAAACCAGCTAAATGATTGCATTAAGCCTGATTTCCTTAGGAAATCATGCTAAAATAGAATAACCTTTCTTTCTTCAACATCCCTTCTCCCCTTGCTTTACTGCCTCTTCCTGCACTTCCCCCTGCCTCTCTAGAATTCCATTGTGAAAATCCTTTGCTCTTGGGCTTTTTCTTCGAGACTCCTTCTGATGTCAGGAAGACAGAATGGTCTAATTTCCCTTCTCCCTCCCCTTCTGCAATGCAGCTTGACAGGGGACAGGAACTGCTTGTTGCAGAAGAGGACACATGGTGCTCTGTAGCCTAGTGGTTTGGTCCCAGCATCAGACTCCAGGAACATTCCTCTCCCAGCTCAAGCCACTTTTCTGTGTCTGAGTAAACTTTCAGCTCTGCACTTGGCTGCATTGGCTGGCATGATGGTTCCTGTCGCTGAAAATTCCCTTGTCTGTGGAGAGATTAGGAGATGGAGGATCTGATCCTGGTTTGTCTGCCTGAGAGGTCCTGTGCTGCATGATCGTTTGATGCAGACTTGGTTTGTTCGATTAGATGCTCTTGTATGCAGAAATTCCCTGGTGAGATAGAACTGCAGGGAGTGAGAGAAAATGTTTCTTTTTATTATTTGCTTCCACTCCTTAGCAGAACTAAATGTTAAGAAAAAAAAACAAACAACCCTGCCTTAATTTGAGGCTCATAACATTTGCACTCAGTTCTGTAAGGGGAGCCCATGCCTTATTCTGCTTCTAGAGGTCTGCCCATTCTTCAGACTCAGTGCTGCTTGGCCTGTGCGAAGAGACCCTGCAGAGCCAAGGTGGGGGACCCATAAGTCCAGATCCTCGCGTACCTACACATACCCTCCTCACAACTGTGTCATGGCTGTGGCCAGAAGAAAGAAAGAAAGAAACAAGAAAGTGTTGCTTGCACATAGCAAATGGCAAGCTGCTAATTCCTGCAGACGGTGAGATGCTGAGGCCCCAGGGAGATGACTTTTAGCAAATGGTTTTTCAACCTTCTCATTACTGCAACAAAAAGCTCCTTTAAGTGAGTGGTCTACTCTGGCTGCCATAGCAGCTTACCCATTACAATGCTGACATTTTCTGGACCATGTGCCAAGCGAGTGCTGAGGGGTGTGCGTGTGTGTAATGCGCATAATATGGAGACAGGCGAGAGACTGTTGGTTAGCTATTGCGAAGAACAGAGCCTGTAATGCTGCAAAGAAGGGAGTTTTGTCAGATCAATTTGCAAGCTGCTTTCAGCTGTAAAGGGATTACAGTAAGTTTCTGGTGTTCTGTTTGGGGTACACGTGCTACTCTGCTTGCCCACGAAAAGCAGAAGTGTTGACGCTGCTATATGTTGCTGGGGAAGGCTGTTTCCAGACCTCTGCTGTCTTAATCAGCTGACTAATGTAGTGCATGGTGGTTTGGGGAAAGAGAAGAGGTGAGGGATGTGGTGATGGCCAATCTGTCACATCAAGAGAAGACAATAGGATGGGAGGTAATGGGTTTTGGAAAACAGTTTTGGAGGTGGTGGGTTGAAGTTAAGTATGGTCGTTCCTTGGTAGGCTAGAGCAATTGCTACAGTATTAATGTGGTAGTAAGTGAAGCATGCTTTTGCTCCTTTAAGAGGCAAAGAAACAGCATAGATTGCCTCATAAAGGTGAGGAGATGGAGAATTTCATCTCAGCTGTGTCATAACAGGCTGGCACTGTTCAGGGTAGGAAGCTCTGTCAGTCTGTGGTTATGATGATGGGGATTAGACAGCCTCAGTAGTAAGTAATGGAAATGGTTACCAAGCTTGCTTTCAGCTCACTTTGTCCTGCTTAAGCCAGCAGTGACTGGGGGCGATTACCACGTGTTGATTTAGACTGACGTATTTCCCATGCAGTGTGATCATGCTAAGAACTGAATTATTGTGGTAGCTGCTGGCAGGCAATGTGCCTGTGCCTGGAGAGAAGAGTGCAAGCAGCAGTCCTTGCTTTGACCTGTGCTTTGGGAAGCATTAAGCTGTCAGTTAGGACCTCAGAACAGTCATGTTTGCAGAGAAAGATGACCCAGGAGGTAATGAGTTGTTTTGTAAACTTCTCTGCAGGTGTCACCATGGGAGCTCCCATTTGCCAAGTGCTTCCAACACGTCCCTGTGGTTATGCTGGTAGAGAACTGGGAGAGGCCATAAAGCTAACTACATGGTCTTCCTAACGGATATTGGTGGTGATCCTTTGTGTACCTGGACAAAAGCTGCAGAACAAATTGCCACACAGGGAAACCCACTGAGGGATTCTTCTGCCTTTCCTTAGGGACTGTAATGTTGACTGCCATGTTACAGAGGCAGCTCTGGCTGAACTGGGGTAAGAGACCAGCCCTGTCTATTCTTGCATTAAACATCCTCTTTTCTTTCTGCAGGCTGCCCAGAAGGGAAGAAAGTTGAATTTATTACCAGCTTACTTGATGCTCTGACTACGGACATGGTACAGGCTATTAACTCGGCAGCACCTACTGGGGGTGGGAGGTGAGTCCAGAAAGCACTCACTCTGAATGGCACCAAGGTGGCTGCAGGACCCTGGGTGCCCCTGAGGTGGGGGCAGGAGGGAAGGGTGTTGCTCTGCTCTGGTTCAGGTTCCTCTGGGTTACTAGGAGAGGAGCTGAGGATGCATCTTCAGACACTGCTCTGTCCTATGATCTTAGCCCTGTCTGCCTCCTCCTGCCCCCCATCCCTGGCAGCTGCTCCACCATAAAGGTTACTGTAGCCCATTTGAAGTGTGAAATGAGAGCTCAGTGGGAGGAAGTGGCTTGTTCTTTTGTCCCCTGGTGCATGAAAAGACCTAATAAAATGCAAATGGATTGAAGGAGACCGTGTGGCCTAGTGGCTACCGCAGGGAGTGAAGAATGCGGACCAAATTCTTGGCAGTACCAGTGCTGTGGTTTTGCTGTGGGGCAGGAGCCAGCCAGCCGATGAGGGGAGGAGCTGTTTTTCATGTCCCTCCCCTCTGACCAGCTGCCTGTCCATCCCTCTGGATGTTGGTAGGAGCCAACAAGTCAGGCCCATTGCGAGAGGTGGGCAGAAGTCTGCGTTGCTGGGGAACTGGGGAAAAGTTGAGGTCTTGTCTCCCCCTTCTGCTTGATAACAGCAAATCCCCTTAGTGCAGCGGCTGTAACGCTGCAGCAGGACAGTCCATTGGGAACAGACCATGCTGGATTTAAAAGAAGAGCTATGTTGCCTCAGCTAGGCATGCCTTCTATGGTTCTGGATTCCCCCACTTATAAGAGGAGTCAGTGCTATTTTAGCACGCAGGGATGCCACAATGACTGGTGTGCTCATGTTCAAAAGGTGTAGAGATGAAGGAAGTGCTTCTGTGCATGTGTTACTTCTATGGGTATTGCTCCAACATATTGAGAATAACGTTGACCCCCTCCTTTCCTCTTTCAGACTGCTGAAGGAAGCAGTACCATCTATTGCTATTCAAGACAAAAACTTCATGGGTGGCACTTCTGTGCCCCTTCGTTTCAGTATGCATTGCTTGTAAACCCATACGGTTTTAACTTCGTATTTGGACCTTACAAATCAAGTCAGTGGCTGGATGCTGGCACGCTGAATATTCTGTAACCCATCGAATTAGCAGTATACGCCTAGCATGTCTGTATTCATATAAACAGGATGAAAAATACCCCAAGGATGGGAAATGCGTCGTTCTCTCCCAGCCATAAGCATTCCAATGTCAATTCTGTCTAATTTGCATGGTTCAAATACAGTGGGTATGGGTGGCAGGAAGCCCTGGAGAGTATTTGATATTTATTTGGCATCCTTGGCACTGGGACTGAAACCCAGCCAATGTAATCATCACTCTTAAAATAAAGCTTAGCATAATCCAATATTGTAGAGACCAGAGATGTATGCCCCCACAGCACTTCTATAAACCAGCAGGCTTGCTTCCTAATGTTCCCCAAGTTTTGTGTATTTCTCAGCTTTCAATGGAGGCCTTTCTGGTGGAATTTTTCACTGCCCAGCTCTTCACACAGTCATCATGTTGGTTTATTTTCAGCTCCAGTATCAGCAGCCCAGTTGCAAGGGGAAAAAGAAGTCTTTTAGCAGGCTGTTCTTAGTAAGGCGAAACACTGCTGCCACCCAAATATTCCGCCTGCCACAGCCACGATGAAATTCAGGAAACTGCTCTGACATAAACCTTTCTGTGCATCAGCTAGGCTAAACGCACACCCCAAAGAATCTGCATCAAACTTTTCCATCCCTTCGTGTCATCATGGACCATTTATTTAAAAGGAAAAAAAAAGGCATTTCAGGGAATTTTTGGTAATGACAGAAATTAAATCAGTACGGCTTTCATTTCATATGAGTTTGCAGAGTTAGGAGGCTGTCTCTGTCCTGTGGGTGCCACTTTCCAGGTTTCCCGAAGGGAGGAACGTCATGAGTCCTCTCTTCAGGAATATCTGAAATTGTCTGGGTGACCTAACTTGACTTTGGCACTGGAAATGAAAGCTCTTTTCCAAGACAAAGGGATATTTTAGCTGTAGGGTCAGTCATAGGGCTAACTAACTTCCAGCCTTAACAACTAACAAAATACTGCATTTATGACAGTGCTTATCCTGTATCTCCTTGGCCCAGGTTTGCTGAGAAGGTCATGTTGAAACATAAAACTAGGAATCTGGCTATCTGATTTTCCTTAATGTCAGTCATGTCAGTTTTAATGTCTTAATTTCAGTCTTACTTGTGAGGCAAGCTTCACCTATTGCAGGCTCTTCTCCATCTTTGCCAGAATAATGGCAGTATTTAAAGACACACTGCTTCCCTCTGTAGCATCCTTTTTTCTGTTCCTTTACAGTGTTCAGCATTTCATCCTCTTGGGCTTTTTTTAGAGCTTGAACAAATGCATCCAATGATCCAAGGTAAATTTTTAATATATCACCAGCAAAGCTTATGCCTGTTGCAGGGGCAGGCCTGGCAAATGGCAAGCCATCCCTCAATGTCAATTGGCCCCACATGTTGTTCTGTGTATATTGCACAATCAGAAAAGCAGCAAGTAAGACTTTTAGGGTAAGGGAGAGAGTATTTCTGTTTCTCTGTGGCAGCAGAGAGAAGATATTGGCATAAAATATGTCTTTAGTCAACATTAAAACACAGGACCACATACAGAGAAGAGCCAGAAGTGTGAAGGACTGAAAAAGCCTAACTCAGCCTTCCTTAGAGTATTAAAAGAAAGGGAAGAAAAGGTTGAAAGATGATTTTTCTATAATCTGAGTATCTCTACAGGGGCAAAAGCTCTGCAGTCTCTTTAGTCTAGCAGGGAAGAACGTGATTAGCTGAATATAAACAAACTTGTGATCAGAATTTCTTTAAAGTGAGGGCAATTCTAAGGTCAGAATAAAGTCATGAGGGAGGTGACAGATTCCCTCTCTCTAAGGCTTTCATCTTAAGCTTGATGCCTTTCAGAAGGACTTGCTTTGGTCAAACCTGAGTTTTGGTCCAAAGAGTAATTTGATTTACATTCTGAGTGCATGATATACAGGAAATCAGATTAGATTACCCTTGCTGCCTTCAGTCTGAATCTGGATATATGAGGGAAAACTTCTTGCATTTGCTCAGTGTCTTCAAGACTTTACTTATTTATGCTGAAAAGCTGTCTATGGCTTTGCAATTAACATCCATATTAACTTTTTGGGAGGAGCATGGGGAGAAATAAGAGAGATCTGCATTTAAAATACTACACAGAGCTGTGCTAAATTGCACACTTTATACTTGGCACACACAAAAACAAGTTAGTAGCAGCAAAGTGTGGTTGTACAACTTGGATTGCTGGAGGCCATGTAAGTAAAACCTGATAAGACATTTTTTTTATTGGGCATGCTTAAAGCAACCTTGTAATCCCTTATAGGTCTTGTCTCGTTTAAGCAAGTTCAAAGCTATTGACTTTAATTGAGTTACTCTTGCTTTACAATAATGTAAATGAGATGAGAACTTCCCTTCCTCGTGGCCCTGGTTTATATTACAGCAAAATAGGCAAGTAGACTTCATTTAGACTTTTGAAATAGAAAATCTCTGGTAAAATTCATTCTTAAGTTTATGTAATAACTCCAAGGCACATCATGTTACTGTATGTTTTCAAAGTAATTAAGGGAGCGCTTGTAGGAAATTGGTTTATTAAGCAGTGTTTTGTATCCTTTTTGAAAAAACACACAGCTGAAATCACTCACATATATAAATCCTATATAATAAGAGCAGCACTTTTTAAAATTTAGACTTTGCTTTGGTACATTTTAGTCTATTTTCTAATTCAGGCATATTCCTATGGAGCCTAAACTACCAAAGACCAAAGGGGATCCCAGCCTGGGTTTCCCTAATCTGAGGAAGTCTCTTCTGCCCTTGCCAATTCAAAATGAATTTGTTGCCAAAATGTGTGTACTATGGCCTGCTACGTTATCAGCAAATATATTACTGCCTTATGGAATTTAGGGTTAAAAGGGGAGCTTAAAACAGCCACCCTTATCATGTAACACAGCAGCTGCATCCCTTCATTTTAAGTTGCCAATTATTCCCAATGTAATAGCCCTGAAAAGCACTTCAGAACATTGCCCCCGAGGTTCCCTTTCATGCTCTAGTTGAGAAGTTTGAAGCAGGCAAGCACAGCTCAGCACATCTCCAGGGTGTTCTGAACCTGAGCTGTATTTTAATAAAGATTGACACTTTCAAACAGTGCAGGGAAATTAATGCCCAACTCCTATTGCATTTCAGTTGAAGTTGGGTATCAACTGTTCTTTGTGCTCCTATGGAAATTCTAGCCTAATTAAAGATAGGGGAGAGTTCATGTAAGAGGAGGATCTTTGAACAGTCAATGGAGGAGTGAAGGGAGGTGATTTTTAAACCTCCTAAATGATTTATCCCACAATCTTCAGAGAAGTTGCATTCAGAATAATGTTTCAGACACAACTTAGCCAGAGGAGAGGAAGAAACTGGAACTGTAATAGGAAGATAACTTAAGTTTTAACCATAGAGGAATTATGCATTCTCCATGATGAATTTGGACTGTGTAGTACTCTTTTGTTTAGTCTGAAGAGAGCTCAATTTTTGTTGGCTTCTTGATTCCTTGGCTACAGGAAAGGAAGGATAATAAAACAAATACAGGATCCTTTTGCAGTTCTATTAGAGTAATCCTCTTTGATTCAAGCCATGCTCCACCATTACAGCCTTCAACTTTAGAACAGACAATCACAAAGAACAAGGAAGGGAGCATAAGAAGTGGAAGCAGACCAAGAACAATTCTAAATTTTACCTTATTTTGTTAAACTCATCATTTTCCACCACTCCGTGCAGGCACCCTGGTGGACATCATCAATGCCATCATGGGCATTGACTGATAGGGTCAGTCCTGTCATTTCTTTAGCTTTGCTCTCATCCATTCTTCATTCAGCAACAGCACCAAAAAAGGTATACATCCTTGCAAAACATCTTCAAGCTGTAGAAACTTACTTAACTCCTGTATACATCCTGACCACAAACATACCTTGTGTGTCAGCAGTGGAAGCTGGGCTTTACATTTTTTTTTCTACTCTGTTACTTCTTGCAGTTTCTTGTGCATCAGCATTCTTCCATCCTGGAATAGCTCCCTCTGGTTTATCGTCTCAGCAGTCCGGTTAGGTGATGTTAGACTGGTCTTTCCTCCTGTCTCCACTGCTATTGCTGCTACATAAAGTCTGTATTACAAAATAATAGGTTTTCTAAAGATCTTCAAACAGCTGATCATCAGCTGGGTACTTCAGAGATTGCAACCTTGCCTTCTGTCAAAGCAGTGTTCTGTATTAGGATTTTCTGTCAGTGCAACAGTACGCTAGGCCCATGCATCCTGTGCAGTCAAATGCAGTGGGGCTGCAAGTGTTCAGAGCAAAGGATCAGCTTTGGTAGGAATGGACTTCAGTTTGCTTAGTAAAATTTGATGGGACATATTACACTTTGACAGCACAATTCAATGAAGGATAATATGATTGCACACTGTATATGGTTCTATATGTGAGTGATGCCTGACATTTGCTGCTCTTGTATACTTTACCCTATATCCCTCCCCTTCTTCTATGCTCCTTCCCACCAGGCTGACTCCTCCTTTCTTGAAAGGGCCTTCAGGGGCTGGAAAGCATTATAGACTGCATGCAAAGTGCATATTCAAGCTGTCTGTTTGGTATTTTGGCATATTCTTCTCTCTCTGCTCTGGAATTCAGTGCAGCTACAAAAGTGCATGTCCGTGTTTTTTCATAGCCTCTTCGCTTTCTGCCTGTACCTAAGTTACACCAGATGATATGAGAGTGTTCTGTGGAAGTACAGAAAACTTTTCTACTAGAAAATAGTAATGTTAGAAATAACAGTATTTTAACCCACAAAGTTCCAAGCAAGCCACCTAAGAAGTAAGTATTCTCCTGCTATGAGGTAGCTGATAGCATATTATACAGGAGGAGGAGCAAAAGCCTACTTAGACAAGACTATATACTTGATGCCAGCAAATTTGAGAAAGCTGAGAGATTAGCTTCCCTGTCTTAAGCTGTTAATGACAGCCCATGCTTCTCCTCATTTTTGGACTGTGGGGCTTGTGCTGCATAAATAGAGCTAAGTTTGCTGGTAATACAGCAATAGCAGGTTAGATTTGGAAAATCAACTTGCACAGAGCTCTTCAATTCCCCAGCACTCATTCTTTAGGATTGATTGATTTGCCATAGAGTGCTAAAGAGGAACTATCAGGAAGAAAAGTAAGTACAGCTATAATGTCTTCAACACAAGAAGACTAATGCATTTTGGTAATGTTTGTCTTTACTTGGTCTTACAAAGCTGCTACAGCACTGGAGTGAGAGGCTGGAATTCAGTGGATTTTTGTGTAACTGGTGTTTGAGAAAGAGATGATGTTTTGCTGGGAGTTAAGAATGTACAGTTTTGTTCTTTCTTGGTTTTTCTGATTTCTTTATGGTCTGAATGAGTAGAGAGGCAGCCCAACAAAGGAGTTGCATGTGAGAGCTGATTTATTTCTCTTGCAACAGCAGTGGAGAGGTAATAGAGGGAAATTCCCTTGGGAATACTCCTGCAAAGTCTGTGCTTGCAGGACAATTAGAGCCCCTGGGTTTATTTCAGCTGAGCTAGCAGGTATGGTTGTTGTCATGGCACATCATCAAAGTTGGTGGCTTAGCACCCTAGCTAGTGTTACTGCGACATTGCATCAGTTCATGTTTCATGTACAATGCAAAAGCATATTGCGTGGGCAGCCATCAAAGTCAAGATAGTTAGGTACGGTGTTGTAACTTCAGCCTTCTTTATTGTATCATGTAATTTCACAAGCCAGGGGACATGGCTGCACTGAGATGATGTGTATCTTTCCTGTGCTGAGATTCTGGATGATCATCAGAAAAGGCAGGCAACCAACTCAGGAACTGCAGTCCTGCTAAGCCAGCCAAAGGAAGTGGTAAAAACACAGAAATGGCTGCATCTTCCTTCCTCCTACAATCACAGCAGTTAAACTAATTCCCTTTAGCTCCATGAGGATGTTGCAGTTTTCAGCATGAGCTCTCAGCATGTTTGTAATGGCAAAGATTGATGGATAATCACCTCATGAGTCAATGTATTTGTATTAACCTGTGGATTACCCTGATTTTCTTTATGGAAGTGCTGAAGAGAGCTATACTGCCTCTCTTGGTATCTCATAAGAGCTCCTCTTTGGTGTGTACGTGAAAAAGAGGCACTTCTAAGTCCTGCTTCTGAGTGTCTCTTCAGGAGGTATTAAGAAGCTTGTATTCCTGTGTGTTGTCTGTCTGCTGTTGATTATAAGATGCTCTGCTATATTCTCCATTTCTGCCTCTCCAGTTCCTGTCTGCCTTCAGGAAACAAAGGACAGACCAAGGTGTGGATGAGGTGAATCTTGCATGCAAAAGCTCAGGTTTTATTCCTCTGTCTCAGCAAAAGCAGAATATTGTTCCTTGCAATACAGAACTTCCCTGTGGCTGTTGGAAGCATGCTAGTCTTTGAGTGATAGCGAGCTCATTTCCAAAAGGGAGAGAAGCCAATGGCTGTGTTCATAAATGTCATAAAAACAAGCCACAGGATGTGTTTTTATTCTCTCCTGTCATCGTGGTCTTTGCATACAGTTTCAAGGATCGGAAGGTTCCAGGCACTCCCTTAGCTTTCTGAGGAGAGTTCTGCAATTTCTGCTTGTCCACAGGTGGCTCCAGGGGCTTGCCTTGTATTTTGGCTTCCAAAACTAAGCCAGACTTATTCCTAACCTGTTCTTCCTCCCTCACAGTGTTTATCCCACTGTGTATTGACTAGATGCTGTGATTAAATGCCAGGCTGCTTCTCCTCTAAGAATTAAATGGTGGAGATATCTTCAAGTAAAATCTTGGTGAAAATGTTGTGTAGTTTATTTGCCTCTCCCTACTGTGTGTGTTTACTTGTTGTGAAGACCCAAATATCTCTGGGTAGGGGCTACCTTTCTAAATTGCATCCTCATTTGTAAAAGCTGTATGAGAAGGTTAACGGGGATCTCCGTTCTCCACCTAAGCTCCAGTGCTTGCTTGCTTGCTTGCTTTTTCATATTGCACACTCCCCTTCACTAGTGATTTAGATTACCATGGTGGTAACGTGGGGCTTTTATTTTTCAGGCTCCATAGCTACATTTTAGAGGCAAAACTAGTCACAGTGGGATGTCAACAAGAATTTTCTCCCTTCTAGTTCTGAACAAAGAACTTTTCAGTGACCATTTAAATATCTATCCTACCAGATTCTGAAACAAAGTCAGCGACAGTCTGAAAGTGCTTTTTTTTTTAAGGTACTTGGGTTCTTATTTCTCTGTCAGCTAGAATGCCCCCAACTCACACCAGAATCTGACTGCCTGCAGCATGCAACTGTCCTTCTTTCTGGGGAAGGAATTTAGGCAGCATATGGAAATGTCTTCTGGAGTAAGTCAGAGCAACCAATGTCACTGTGGCATGTCTGACTGCCTATCCACTAATTCCAATGCACTGAAATGCTTTATTCTTGGGAGGAGGCAGGCTCGAGTCTCAGCCTCATTTCAGCATCATTTCAACGTTCTCTCTTGGCACGCTTACCACATGGACAATAGACACAATAGCTTAGTGCAGTTCTAAAAAAATTCTTCTTTAGAAAGTTTCTTCCCTGGTTCTTGGTACCACTGAGGAATAACTGCTTTCCCACTGCTACTGCAGAGCACCAGACACCACTTACATGATGTGACATAACAGTGTCTCTTCGGTGATAGCTTGACGTTGAATGCAATGTTCTCTATCCATGCATCTTCAACTGTTGCTTTTCCTCCTCCTCCTTCTCTTCTCCTCTCTGATACTATCTATTGTTGTCCAGAGTAAGAAAGTGGGAGCCAAATACGTCAAATTTGTAATATCAAGATGAGTAAGAAATGAAGCAAACTGAAGTTGCCAGTTCCATAGTATTGCTTTTAAAGGATTTGTGGTGCTTGTCTGCTGTGGAATTCTTGTGTATATGTCAACCATGTGAAAAGCATTAAATATGCTCAAAATACAGCACAGGAGTTCAGATCATATAAATAGATACAGCAAGAATGTTGCATCTTGCCAAGGATGTTTTCAAATATTGAATGTGGCTTGCATAAAATAAATGTATTCCCTTTCTGAAGTTTAGAAATTGAAGCTTCTGTGTTGCTATCACAGAAACTACCATGACAGCAGCCACTCACAGCTGTTCTGTTGGCAACTTGAAGGGTCAAAAGGATCATGGAGATTGCCTTTTGCCCTCTAAAGGGGATCCTTCTGGGATTAGGCAGGGTTTCAGCAACTAGGGTGAGGAGAACCAGAGCTACTTAGGGTGTCCACCTCCAGGAATTTCTTGGCTCCAATTGTCAATGCTGAAGGATGTTTTTAGAATAAATTAATCTCAAAAGAGCCTAGCTAAAAGGAGGAGATTGTAGGACCTGTGTATTTTGCCTGCTCTAAATATGGCATAGTGTGTGTCTGACCCTGCGAACAGCTCTGGCTCCTGAGCATGTGCTTGACAGTGTTGGTGAAAGCACCCACTTGTTGGGGGCCTGTGCTTCCTCTGTTCCAGGTTCTCTGAGCCAGACCCCAGCCACACGCTGGAGGAGCGAGTGGTACACTGGTACTTCAGTCAGCTGGACAACAATAGCAGCAATGACATCAACAAGCGGGAGCTGAAGCCTTTTAAGCGTTATGTGAAGAAGAAAGCCAAGCCCAAGAAATGTGCCCGACGTTTCACTGACTACTGTGACCTCAACAAGGACAAGTCAATCTCACTTCAGGAACTGAAAGGGTGCTTAGGAGTCAGCAAAGAAGGAGGTGAGTGCCTTTCCTTCCCCATTGCATGCAAATAAAAGACTGACCTGGAGTTACAGCAAACTCAGGAACTGTTTTTCTCCTAGATGATTCAAAATTGTCACAGTTTGTGTGAGAAAATAAGTGGAATTAATACCTTGCCCTGTACATGTAGTTAGTTATTTGTGTTATCACAGAATCCCAAGGGTTGGAAGGGACCTTGAAAGATCATCTAGTCCAACCCCCCTGAAAGCAGGGAAACCTAGGCTCTGTCTTACATCCCTTACCACAGACCTTTGTGCTAACCTCTATACAGAAACAGGGCAAAAAGATGAGCCTTGCCCAGAACCCTACTTGTACTGTAAGAAGTGCTTGGAAACTGTAGTTCAGATCAGGTCCCTCCTGAGTAATACACTGGTAACAATAATTTGTTGTCTCAAACTACGTAGGTTGAATGATGTATGAGCCAGCACAGATCCAGTCTTTCTCCAGAGACCCTGTTGACTAGCAGGAATAATATTCATTTTCGTTGCTAAATCCAGCATGCAGGAAGGTGGATGATGCAGAGGGAACAACTCAGAAAGCAAGTGCACGGCTGTACGGTTGCCCTGTTTCACAGTTAAATTACACTTTAAGATTGGGGTATAAAATAGGGCATATGAATAACATATTTTCCCTTCTCTTTAGTGCCTGAGCAGCCAACCCACCCTCCTTCCTTTTCTTCCTCTTTATTCTTCACCTCATCTTCTGTTGGGACCTGGACCAAATTGATATTTTTAGAAATTTTATGAAATTAAACTGTTCAACCCAAATTCAATAATTATCAGTCATTCTTGACTGTAGACAGACTTGCTTGGCAGGAGAAGGCAAACAGGGAGATTCCAAAGGACTAATTTCCTGTGCAGGTGTTTTGGCTGGGTGGAGAGCTCTTGTTATAACTGTTGTGCCAGTTGGGAAGGGTGGGTAGCTTTCTCCAGGCTTAACCTTACCTTAGTTCTTCAGGTTTAACATGAGTGGGAAGGGGATCAGTGCATTTGGGTGTTGGGAAGTTGCCTTTTCTAGGTGCTTTGCAAGTACCTTAGTTATCATCATATGCCTATTGCATTACTTGTCAGCTGTGAGAAGCATTCAGCTTCCCTAGCTCAGTGGAAGGTTTTTTACTTGTCATTGGTACCTTGCTGAGGAATGACATACCAAAATAGCAACCCTGTTCCTTAATTTTATTACTTTCCCAATAAGATGAATATGCCAAATGAGTTTTATTGCTATTTGGCCTGGAATAAGTCTTTCTGGAATATGCTGACTTGGCCAACCACGTGTTCAAAATGTAGTTTATGGAAGGTAGAAAAAATAAGGGTGAGAAGGATGAAAATGTGAATCTTTGAGCCTATGTGAAGGGAAAGGAAAGCAGTGAGACAATGTGAGTGCCCGATTGCTCAACTGTTTGTTGAGAACACAGCTTGACCTTTTATGGTTTATTCTCTTGTATGGGGACAGGATTGTGGGCAAAAAGGAGCTCTGATCTTGTACTGGGTACAGCTCCACATACATAGTGAAGGCCTGAGGGCCCTTGAGGATCAAAGATGGCTGAGTTATGTGGAAGGAGGACTGAAGTGAGCTAAAGGATATTGAGGGCTAAAAAGCAGTGGAGGAGGCAGTGCAGGGAGCAGGTCCTAACATGTGGGAAAGAACCAAGACAGGTTCTTAGAGGTGCAGTAAGCAAGTTTGTAAATGGATCTTTTTTAAGAAGGCATGAATTTGTGAGGTGGTAGATAACATGTTGGCTCTGCTTTCTATTCACAAGAAACTAAGAAATAACCAGTAGCTTACTCTTTCTCCAGCTTTCCCTTATCCTGATCATTGGTGTATTTAGTCAGTCAACTAGTCCATGCATTTGCTGTCTGTTTTCTTTCTCTGTTGTATCATGACCTCCAAACATCTGCTGGGGCTGAGGTCACTATGGGTGCAAGCCAAGAGCTAGTTGGGAACCTTTTTGATGACATGCTTTCACTTGTAAACTGCCAGTCAGATGAAACCAAAACTTCTCATGGAAAAGGTTTCTATTTCAACAAAAGCTTTGTTGGAAAGTTTTTTCTGGTCTGTATTGGATGAGGAAGGGTTGGAGGGAGACAAGGAAAGTCATCATTTCCCCTCTATATACTCCATTTCAAATGAACTTGCCTCAGATGTTCCAAATCCTGGTTGGGTATCCAGCAGCATAATGGGTCATCATTCCAGGTGAGTGTGCCTCCTGCCAGGCAAACTGAACTTTTGGAATGATTTTGAAAAGAATACAAATTTTATAGGGTTTGGGATGCTGAGGAAAATAAACACTAAGGCTTCTGCCTTTGTTTTTTTTTTTTGCCAGCTCCATCCAAACGTGGAAATAGTGTTGTGTGAAGGAAGCACAGGGCATAGATAAATCAGCATTGTCATATGCCTCTTGAGCACTAGATAGTCTAAATAAGAAAGATATATGTGGAAGGATTCAGTTGGAATATTCATAAGAACCAACCTAAATCTGAGCTCTTTCTAACTTAGGATCAAACCTGTCTGAGAAGCATAATTCTGTCTCTCTTCCCCTTCTCAGCATGTTCTCTGATGTCTGTGGTAACCTAATACATGGTGCTGCCAGCCAGTGATTCTTCAATGAGGAATATGGTTACCCAGTCTGCCAGTAACCTTCCTCTTTGCCATCCTTATGATGACCCAGAAACTTACTGGGAAATCTGGTAGGTCTGGTGGCCATTTTGCACAGCTCTTGCCCATCTGCTTAAACCGGATGTGTTTCTCTCAGAGGTAACTCAGATGGAAAAATGCCATTCCTGGATCTCAGAATGGAGTAGCCACATAAAGCCAGCCTTTGAGGACTTGCAGAAGCCTGCTAATGGTTTCTTAAACTGCGGAAGAACAGGAGTGGGGAGCTTGTAGCTTGGAGCACACCTGAAACAGTCTTTGCCATCATTTGATCTAGGATTGTCTGAGGAATTGTGGAAGGAAAATAGACTGATTTACAGCCTGTTTAAAGTTAGTATTCATCAGTGCAGTCTGCACAGCCTGAGTTAAGGGGGGAACAGCCATCTGTGATCTAAGAGCAAATTTAGCTCTCTGCATTAGTCAAAAGGCAGGGTCCTTGAGAAGAGGTAGACATGCATTTTAAAGCTTTGCTGGAGTGTTACTGGACCCAAGATTAATTGGAATTCAGAGATCTTGGAGAGGAGGACTTCAGATCAGAGCAAGGCTTATACTGGCTGTGCTGGCTGCAAAATGCTGGAGCTGAGTTTTGCCTCTATATTCTTCCAAATTCAGAAGACAAAGTCAGCATTTTGTGCCTGCCCAAAGAGGAGCTAAGGGATTAAACTGCAAAGAAATGTCCCTCCACCAGCTGACAGAAAGTTTCCTTCTGCCAGTTCAGATCCCGTGATTGCTTTGCCATCCAAGAGCTTGTCAGATAGTAGGTGTTGGGCACACTTCACAGGCCATGAAGACTTCTGGAACCCAGACACATTCTGTGCCAACAGCCAGCTACCAAGAGTACAGTCCAGAAACAGGATAAAAATGTCTTAATTAAAAAGAGAGAGTGTGTGTGTATGTGTAATTAAACAGCATGTCATTTTCTACTGGAGCTGGGCAAATACTACGGAAAGAAGGAAAAATAATGGACAATCTAACCAGCAGATTTAATTCAGTGATGTTTGGGACCCTTCTTACTGATATCTGGAGCAGTAACTGATGCTCTGCATGCTTGGGAGGCTTCTGGGAAAGAGGATGCTCTACATCACTGCTGTGTGAGCAGCTGTGTGAGAGCAGGTAGCAAGGAGCAGTCACCTGGGAAAGGCCTCTGGACTGATGATGGTAGAAAGCTGACAATAGTCTAAGAGGCTATAAGAGAACTGTAACCAGGTAATAACTGAGTTAATAAAAAGGAAATTCATAGGGCATCTAATATATGTGTGTGTATATACATATATATATATAAAATGTATCTAACCTAATAGATTAGAATGTAAATGAGCTCCACTGGTTCAGTGCCTGGTTTTGTTTGCTTTGTTCAGATATCCCATTTGGAGCTCAGTAGAGGGGCTATAGTTTGTCATCCTTAATCTTGAGGGAAGTTACTGATGGTTATTATGAATCAGGACATCCTTCTTGTGTTGAGAACACAAGGTAAGGCTTGTGGTAACATGTTCCTCTCCCA
Source organism: Melopsittacus undulatus (assembly GCF_012275295.1). NCBI lineage: Eukaryota > Metazoa > Chordata > Aves > Psittaciformes > Psittaculidae > Melopsittacus > Melopsittacus undulatus. The sequence continues at coordinate 48,274,717 of NC_047530.1, forward strand.
TCAAAGGTTAAAGCTTTACTTGGTAAGTCTGATTGTTTCTACCTAGAAGAAGCTGCCAGGATTTCCTTGGGGCTCTTCCTTTTGAAAGACACCTGGCCTAATCCGGCATGGCTAGAATTGTTACCCAAAACAGTATACCTGTGAGGCTGAGCAAATACTTTGCATTATAAAACATTCTGAATTATGGGATGTTACTCTGTAATACCCAAAGGCTTCCCAGGCATATGTTAATAACCACCTGTCACTATCTGCTATGTTCCTTCCTGTCTTTCATGTCAACGTTATGCTTGGTGTAGTGTTGTTTTTGAGGGGTTTTGATTTCTGTAAGTATACTTCCTGGAGTGTGTTTTATTGAAGGCAGCTGGCTGAAGGCAATACTCTGCCTTTGGAATGAGAGGTGATGAGCTTCAGAGTAGTTTCCTAGCATGGATGTATGGTGCCACGGAAAGCACAGAGCCCTATGAAGCTGCCCAGCCTGGAATATCCCTCCCATTTTGGGGATGCTCCCTACCTTTTGCATCAACTTACCTGAAGTTCCCCACCTCTTTCTGAAGACAAATAGGTCTCATTCACAGCAACACACTGTAGGCTTAGGTGCACTGAGTACAAAACGTGGGTTTTTGGATGTCTTTGTGCGTACTTGCCTGTGCTCGGCCCCCAGCCCTTGGGGCAGCCTGGCCAGAGGGTACCATGGCTTATAATCGCCTGGAGTTTTATTGCCAGCTCCCTGGGAGAGTGCCAATTAGCTCCAGAGGAATCTGCCTCTTGGCAACAGAGCCCTACATTTTATACATGGGTACAGAAACAAGTGAACAATGGTTCCTCTCATCTCACCAGGGCAGATGGCCGATCTGAGGTTGGCATTTGGGGACCTTGAAATAACTCACTATGTTTATACAGTTTCTTTTATTAACAGTCTCTAAAGCCAACAGGTTGTGCTTTGCAAACCACTTCAAACTCAGCCACTGCCACCTTTCTTTCCCCCTTTCTTTCCTTTCCCAGTCGTTCTGTTTCTGTCCTGCACTCCAGCTTCCTGTCCCCCAAGGCTTCCCCAGTCCCATCCCTGCTCTCTGAGCTTCTGCTTATCTTGCTCTTGCACAGAGCAAAGCATGTTCTCACAGCCAGCATGCAAAGTGCTTTATGTGCAAAGAAAGCTGTGCAATCAGGTCAGATGCACATACAAATCAAAGGCTGGGTTGGAGTAGAGAGTGGAAACAGGCTTAGTGCTTCTGGTGGGGAGCAGGAGCTCCCATTTCTAGCTAACCTCTCATCTGAAATCAGACCAAGCAGCTAGCAGGAAATGTGACATGCTTTCTAGACCTTCTGTAATCCCTAGGTGATGTCTACTACATACTGTCTGTACCCTGCACATGGTAGGAACAGGTTTACTGTTGAGGTGAGAGCCCTTGTTCTGAGCTCCATCTGGTGTCTCACGACGCAGTCACAGCTCTGCACTGCCCCTGCCCTGCAGGTCTTAAGATTTTAGGCACCTATTTGATTGTTTGGTCCAAGGTAAAGATTTAGTAAATTTGGGATACCTGTATTGTTGCACCTTCACTCTCTTCTGGCTTCCCCCTTTCTACATGACATTTTGCTTGCTGTTAGCAAAAACTGTTTTGAGAAACTTCATGGCACTGCTTGCACTCTTCCTTTTTTCTTCTTCCTCCTTCAACAGTTTAGTTTAAACTTGTAATTATTACTTCTTGCCCACATCAAACCTCTGGATTCCATGATGGTCAACTACTACAACACCAGGTATTTAACATCTCTCATCTCAAGCACGTCAGTCTGACACTTGCATGTGAATCTTAAGCAGTGCTGGTAGGATGTGCTGTGTGCATGCTCAGAGGAGCTCCTTTGAACCTGCCCTCTGGCAGCAGACAGTGGGGAGGCTCCTTTGTCATGCCACGGCATTTATTGCCTTTAATGTGGTTCTTGGATTTTACAGGTAGCCTGAGCAGTTTCCCCAGTGGAAAAAGACAAGGCCTTAACCCTTTCAGTGAGTATCTTGTCAAAATGTTTCCTTTTTTTCTGTGGTAACCATGTGTCCCAAAATTCATTCTCCCCTGCTCTCCTATGTTCACAAAGAGCAATATAGAAACAGCTGGAAGACAAAGGTGTTTGTAAGAGGTGTGAATGTAATAACACGCAGCTGCTGCATCATCTCCAAGTCCAGAACTGTCTTTAGCCAGGGTACTTTACTAAGGAATTAGAATAGGATACGGCAGCTATGGAATGAGCACTCTCTTTCCTTATTCTCGCTGCTTCTAGCAAGCAGTGGTTTAGATAATATTTTTGTTTACATTATTCCATGGACAAATTCCCGTGAAGACTGTCCCTGTGAAGGTGTTTCTTCTGTATTTTGTGGCAGTGAGTCACACCCTTTCATCAGGTTTCATTTGTTTTATTTGTTTTGCTTTTAGACCTGCTGCCTCATGGTTTCATTGGGTGCTTCTCATTTTGGACTCTGAGAAATAGTGAGCAGTTCTCCCCTGCCTATCTTTCTCCTGCCACTTGCTGTTCTATAGGCTCCAACATACGTCTAGATAGACTCCTTTTTGTGTTGAGTTCTTCCCATACCTCTTGATATTCTCCTTACCTTTCTGGGTACCTTATCTGGTCCTAATGAGATGGGCTGAACCAAGAACTGAACATAAAGATCAGCTAAGCCTTATACATTGATGTAGTGATGCTTCCTGGTGTGTCCTTGGTTCTTATCATGTATTTCATTTTTGTCGGCTGCTAAAAGCTGAGCGGAGGCATTAAAATATTGCATAGGACAAGAAGTAACAGCCTCAAGCTGCAGCGAGGGGGTGTTTAGACTGGATATTAGGGAAAATTTCTTCACCAAAAGGGTAGTCAAACATTGGAACAGGCTTCCCAGGGAAGTGGTGGAGTCACCATCCCTGGAAGTGTTCAGAAACCATATAGATGAGGCCCTCAGTGATATGCTTTAGTGGTGGTCTTGTCAGTCCTGGGGTAATGGTGGGACTTGATCATCTTAAAGGTCTTTTCCAACCTAGTTGATTCTATGATTCCATGATTCTGTACTATGACTGCAGCCTATTTCTTAGTCACTTAGTCTGGGACAGGTCATCCCTACTCCCCACTCACGTACCATGTTGCATGTATAGACATTGAAGTCAATCTGCTGGTTTTATGAGCTGGTTATTGAGCAATGTGAGTGCCTTTTGCAGAGCTGTGCAGTCAATTTAAAATCTGGAATAATTTTGCATTTGACAACATTTGTCCCCCATGGCAGGGCATGTCAATTAACACTGATCCCATTGAGGCCTTTCTCCTTCCAAAAGCCGAATCCATACTTCTGCCTTCTCTTCTACATGTTTTCACCTGTAATTAATCCACAGAGCTCTTGCTCTGATCCTGTAAGAGCTTTGACTCTTCAAGAACCTTTGATGAGGGGCTTAACAAAAGCTTCCTGAAGAAATAAGTGTGGGGATGTGCATATCTATCTGAAATGCCAAGCAGCACCCTGGCACCATCCACTGGGACACTAATAGCTCAGCAGGTTCCTGGGACCCCCAGCTCCAAGCATTCTTTATCTCCACCACAGATTCCGTAGCTTGGTAGGCTTCTGAGTGCCCTGTGCAGGCAGGTCTCTGAGAACTATGGAGCAGGGAGAGCACTGCATTGTGCTGTTGCAGAGGTGGGAAGAGGTAGCAAGAGGTGATTTGCCTGCTAGGGGTGGCTGTGTGGCTCATGGAGGAGATAGTGGCCAGGCAGCCTGGCAGCAGCATCAGCTATGGCAGGTGGAAGAGCAGAGGGAGAGACGTTGCACCAGTTGTTTTCCCAGACAGCATGCCCATGTCCAAGGAGGGGGAGGAGGAGGAAAGTGGTGGTTTATGTTTAAACATAAGTCAGTTCCTAGTCCTCCATGTGATTCTTTCAACACTCTTTTTAGCAAGGCTGTCTCAGTAGCCCCTGGCTGTTTTCAGCCTCACAGCTTACTCTGGGATCTCAGCCTTCTGGGGTCATGGCTGCAGCAGAAGCTGTACTGTATCTTTATCAGTCAAGTGCACCTTTGGTTTTGTCTTTTTCACCTCACTTTTGCTGCTTCTGTTTTGTTCTTTTTTCCCTCCTTTTCCACCCCACCTCTCAGTAGGTCGCCTGGTGTAGCAGCAGAAGATGGGAAGGGAAGGCAGGAGCCGACCCAAAGGAAAGAAAGATCTAGCAATAGACGGACAGACACCTTGCTGCTTGCGAGCAAGCATGCAGCATCAGCAACATCCAACGTAGCAGAAGTGGCACCCAGAACGTTTGCACTTTTTAATAGTTGGTTTGGGTTTGGGTTTGTTTTTAATTGCTTTTCGATGCCATTATCTAATGTTTTGGAGAGTGGGGGGAAGCAGAATCATGTGTTTTTAAAATTGGAACAGCTACTGATGCCGTAAAATTGAGTTCACTGGACTCAAAGAAAGAGAATTTTATATACTGTATATAAATATATATGTAAATTGTACAGTTGTCTTGTACAGGGGTTGGAGTCACTGTTCTGTTCCTTCCTTTGCTTTTGAAGGCTGTTAGGGTTAGAGAGACACTTTGCATGTAACGGATTACGGTAATGTATTAATTTCTGCCACCAAATCATCATTCAGTTGCAAACCTTAACACCCACATGCAAAAAGGAGTGAGTATGGCATGTAGTTGCAGATGTTCATACAGTGCCCAGATACTAAGTGCTTCCTGGAGCAGCTGAATCCTTCCTTTCTTACTGAAAAGCCCTGTGCAACTCACAAGCAATTGGGCTTTTGAGGCAGCACAGATTTCACCGAAGTATTGGTGTGCTGCTTAACATAGGGATAAAAAGGGGTTATATTAAGGACATAAAAAGTAGTTTTTGCACCTGCTGCAAGTTGGGTGGAAGTGAATTGCTAATGCATTACTATCCAGGCTCAGAAGACATGCTTAACAAGGATGTACCATGCCTAGGGGTTCTAACACTGTAGGAGGACGGAGGAGCTGTAGGCCTAGTAGAGTCAGCAGAGTGAAGTCTTGCATCTTCCTCTCTGTCAAAGTATTCATCTCTATCTTGTACAATAATAAAAATATGAGAGGCCTGCTAAAAGCAGCATTAGCTTGCCTGTTGCTTTGCTGACAGTGCAGAAAGACACAATCATGCTGCTGGTCTCCAGGAGTCTGGCTTACTTATGTTTCAATACTACAGCTTGGGCTATGCTCACTAGTGAAGACCTGTCTGCAATGACTATCCTTGTCTTTGGTGGTTATGAACCCCAAGCTCCTCTCCTGCATAATGGTGTGCCTGCCTTCACCCTGTGCACTGTTACCAGTGCCTCCCGGGTTATCACACTCCAGTGTCACAATAACAGTGAAGACTTGGATTGAGGAGCCTAGTGTTCTTGGAAGCCACAGGATCTATTTCAACTACCAGCAGTTTTTCCAAAGTAGTTTCTTAGTTAATCTCAGATACAATTGTAAAGTCAGCAGTAAAACAGGGACACCCGTATTGGCAACCCTAGGTTTGGACAGAGTGTGATGGGACACACTGTTTTATTTTGTGCATTTCCAACCACTGGCAGCACTTGCCTCTTCATAGGAAATGTTCTGAGCAGCCTCCCACTTCAGGCCTAGTGATCCTTGTGCCTCTCATCTCTGTAGTCAGAGATGATGACACGCCATGCTAATATGAGATCATACCAACAATTTCTTAGTGTAGAGAGACTAGGCTTGTTCCTTGAGGCTTTGTTGCTTTGGTAAAAGATGTTGTACCATAGCATCTTCACTCTGGCATGATATTGTCATGATAGCATGAGATAAATGCATCGCAGCAGGAATGTCCTGATGCAGTAAGTTAATGCCTTGTTGACAAAACAAGAAGTTAAAAAAACAGAAAAACTAAACAAAAATCTTTCTATAAATAGCTACTTAGTGATAACTCTTCTTTTGGGAAGCAGATTTGAGCTAATTAAAGCATTTGGCATGGTTGAAAACACCTCTGATAATGTCTGAAGTATACATCACAACACCAGACTAGAAAGAAGTTATCTTATTAGCAAGAGCTGATCTTGCTGCTGGATCTTCATGCTTTCTCACATACAATGCGTGTGCTCTCTTGGCTTGTAAGATCCCATCTTCGTGATTGCATCTTCTTTTAAATGCCCAGGGCACATCTTTTGTTTGTTGAAATGATTTGGCTTAGTATATAGTTAGGAACACCTGTGTCACTCATTAATCCTATTGTAGGAATAAAGAAAGTATCCAACTGTAAAACAAACAAAACCCTCTCCTTTTTTAATACGCTAGTTTGAAGAATTAAAACCTGTGGCTGCTGTGTTGGTGTTTGGTCTTTGGTGGGTTTTTTGTTTTGTTTTGTTTTTTCTTTATGCATAGTTACATCCATCAAAAGCAGCCAATTGGATGCCTATAGGAGTTCTGTCACTGGGGCAGGGCAATGCTTCACAAGAGTGCCATGGGAGTGCGGAGCTGCTAAACATCACTGCATCTTTTCTTCTGGAAATGTCAGTAAACCAGCCATCCAACAGCCAACTCTCCTGCCTGTCACATAAATCCTTCTGCACACCTCTTTTATCTCACCCTTGTGTCCTTCCCCTCCAAAAGGCCTGTATTCACATGTAGTTTGCAATTAAAATTGCGTCAGTTTTTCAAGGAAGCCAAGCAAGTCATGGCAGTTGATGCCAGCTTTGGTACTGATGTGGATTCATGTTCCTATGCTCAAATTTATGGATGGATTGAGGTCCAAGCATTATAATGCTTTCCCCTTCACCTTCACCAAACAAGTCAAAGGCTCTGCATCCTGACTTGTTGGGTTTGCATATGCCTCTGAGCAGCTTCTGAGCACTTGTACATTGACATGCAAGACCCAACCAGCATGACTGTGTAATGTCCAGACAGAGGTTAGGTTGTGTGTTCTGGGTTTGTTTGTTGGAACATTATGCAAACAGTACTGTTCCTGAGTCATACAACCTACCGTGTGAGCTTTCCAGTCTGTACTCCAGCCTCCACTCCCTGCTTCCCTTTTTATGTTTATTGCCAGATGTTTGGCTGCCAGGCTAAACCTGTCTTTATCTGTCAGTGGTAAGCATTCTTCTCTGCCTTGCATCAGTAGCATCCTACTGAAGATGGGGCATGGGGAGTGTCAGCATTGTGCCTGGAAGCAGACCCTGGGCATGTCTCTCCTCATCCTCAAAGTCCTCCTTGGCCTCTCCAGCTCTACTTTGAATGACAGCTGAAAAACAGCTGGAACAGAGAAGAGAACCAGGGCTCCATAATGCAAGTCATCTGTTCTTCCTGCTAGAAGCAAAAATCTTTCCTTTTTTGCTGATCCTCCAAGGACATGGTGTGTTGGAGGGAACTGTATTACAGTGGGATTCATCCATGTGAAGGCACTGCTTTCCATGGCCTGGGTTTATATTGGACTTACCCTGCCCCAGCACATTTCTACCTATGGCATTGTTTTTTAGACTGAAAGGCATCTGTTTGATTTTGGTTTTGTAATAAAATAGATAATTTTTGCTCCAGTGTCTTGTGGTGGTTTCTTGTTGAATCCTGATTTCCAGAACTTCTCTATTCCACATAATATTGTGACCTACACAGTGCCAAAGGAGGAGGAAGGGTACTTTCCTGCTTGCAGAGTCATGTGTCAGTCTTTGGTTGGGATCTCAGTTCACTGTATGTTTCTCCCCTGTGTGTAAGCCTCCAGGATAAATTAAAACATACCTCATAGTACTGCTGTGTGATGACAGCTCCCTGAATCTGCCCAGGCTGCTTAGAAAGGCTGTGAAGCTTCAGCAGGAGAATAGAGTTGACCTCAGAAGGTAGCACCCATGGCAAAGTGCGATCTCATAGCACAGTCTATCCCCGAACCATGGATCGAAGACAGGCACTGCACCTCACATCTCCTCATCTCCATTCACAGAGGAGCCTTCATGCTTTTGCAGGTCAGCCCTCACAAAATGGGAGCTTGAAACAGTATCTTCTAGCTGTTGTCCAAAACCTTTTAATCTTCACAGATGACAAGTAACAAACTATGCTGGGAAGCTGCTGCTATTGTAGAACATGCCTTTTTTTCTAGGCTATGGAGAGGTAACATTCATCAGAGGCTGCAAGCACCAGGTCCATGATGGAAAAGGCCATGAACTGTTCCCATCAAGCAAATATGACCAGTTTTCTTATGACTGTCTATGTCATTTCACTTGATCACATGTGAATCTTTTACAGTTAATAAGGAGCCAACTCATTTATTGCACATCAAAGGGAAGACAATTGAAGTCCCAAAGCGAGGTTTTCTGCTTGTATAGTAGTCACAGGCTGGGTTGTTTGTAGATAGGCAGAAAGGGACCGTAACAGACTGTTGTCTTTAGATGCAGGTTCAACGATGAAAGCAGAAAATGCAGGGATGAGTGATAGCCAATGTGGATTTGTCAAGAATAAACTGTGAAATTGAGCTCATTTCCTTGTACTACCAAGGTAACAAGTTTTGGGGCTAAGGGAGAAGCAGTTATTGCCACCTCTGGAGTTCTGCAAGACTTAATTAAAAACAGGAAAAGAATACTAAAAAAAAAAAACAAAACTAAAAGAAAGGTTCTTTGGCTGTGCTTCCTGTTTCTGGAGTCAACATAAGGTACACTGAGAGCTCTTCACCTTTCCCTGATGGTGCAGTCATTCTGTAAGCAAGTCAAAAGAACTGCAGAGAGCTTGCTTCTGCTTCCAACTGTGATATGCTGGAAGAGTTCTCCTCCTCCCCCACCATCTTCCCCTTGTCTTTGAGATAACTAGTGAAATCCACATGCAGAATGACAACCTTCTGACTTCTCAGCAGCCAGCCCTTACAAGCCTTTTCAGGCAAAATAACTTGGCAGCCTTCCAAAAGCTGATATTATACTGGACAGCAGGATCTGCAGGAGTGGTGCTCCTTAGTTTGGAAAACATCTTGAAAACAAAGTGGGTTATAAAACCACCACCTTAGGAACTAGGAGTGTAACAGCAAGCATTTTGTATGGAGTGTTTGCCAACAAAAGTGAGGCTGGCTGCTTCAGAAAGCAGTGATGCTTTCTGCCATTCTGTACCTGAGGGCCTGATTACTGATTTTAATGGGTTTTGTTTTTCAAAGGTGTCTTGCCTGTGTACACCAGGAGGTGTTTAGTGTTCATTCATAAAACATCACCAGCTTGATGCTGTGTTGTAGCACAAACCTATATCCGCAGCCTTCTGCAGTGAATATTTATTCCACATTCATTTTGTGGAATAAATGTTCATTGCAGGAGGTTGGGGATATAGGTTTATGAATGAATAAATAAAGGAACATAAATGTTCGTTTATTCTTTTGGCACACTGGGACTGCACTGGGGATCTGAAGACCAGAACATGTATGCTGTGTGGCTCTTGCAGAGGTTGAGGTTCCGCAGTTTGCCTGCTCTCGGGTGCCAGCAGCAATAGCAGGCTCAGGTCTCCTACAGGCAGCTCACAACTAGATGGCCCTAGTTTGGTGCTCGGAGTAGCTCCTCAGTACATGACCTGGTTGTTAAGTACAGGTGAATTCACCTTCCTAAATTAAACAAATACAGTCCCAGTACAAAACTAATCCTTAACTCATTGCTTTTCGTTACACAAACAGAAGCCTCGCTTTAGTGAAATGAATTCTTCTGTAGTATCTCAGGGCTGTACTTCAAGCACTAAAAACTGCAGAGTTTGAATGTCCAATGCTCCGTTACCCAGTACAGCTCAGGCTTTGCATAGCACAAAGCACCACTGCTGTCTCCTTCAGTCATGATTTTGGCAGGGACCACTGAAGTGTAATCCCTGCTGACTTCACCATGTCAGAAAAGAGTTGACGTAGTATTTGACTGGAGAGATGGAGCTATTTCTGAAGTGACTTGGATGTTCTCACTATGAGCTGGCAGGTTGTAACAGATGAAGCTGTATGAAAGTGGCTGAAGTTGGATCTGTTCAGCTGCAGCCCATTGTGAATGTGAATTTTTGCACCTCTTGAGCTGTTAGGATTGTTTCAGGGGTTTAGATGTCTGCTGCAAGCCTTTTCTCCTCAAAATGCTGTTGAATACGAGGCCTTTGTAAAAAGAGTTAATCTAAAATACTGAGACTCAAAAAAAGAAAATACCAAATATCAAACGAATTCGGAAAACTGGTGGGCATGGTCTGTGAAGAGATGTCATAAAGGATAAAAGAGATCAGAGACCCGATGAAAGAGCTGGGGACAAAGTCCCAGTAAGAAACTATCCTGCTGCAAGGGAAACAAAGGGAGTGTAAGTAGAGACCAATAAAGGGGATCAAGAGCTCTTTGACATCCTGAGGCATAGAAAGGAAAAATATGAAACATGGGATGCGTGTTGGAGCATTGTAGACTACGTGTGAGCTTCCAGGGGACTTAAGGCAATATCACCCAACTAGAGATGGTGGAAAAACCTAGGGAATTACAGACCTGATGTCCTAATATACCTATGTAAAATCTTCACAGAGCGAGCTGCTGACCAGTTATTCTCTAATCCCCTACATAAAGCTATAAATTTGTAAAAAAAGAAAGCCTGGAATGAGTTTGTTCATGTCTTGCTGGGGACAAATTGCATCAAACTAATTTGATTCCATTCTCTGACAGGATAACTAGCCTCACGGCTATGGGGGTCAGCACTAGATGTGGTATATCTTGACTTTGGTAAGTCTTCTGGCACTGTCCCAGAAGACATCCTTATAAATGAGCCAAGGAAGCACAACCTATGTAGACCCACAATACGTTGAGCTCAGTGCCAAAGTCAGAGAGCTTTCTGGGGAAGTCTTTGCAGTGGCTGCCCAGGGTCCAGGTCTGTTCAGTATTTCAATCAGCAGCTTTAGAAAATTGCTTTGCTATGAAATTTCCTGGTAATATCCAAATGGAGGGGTGGCCCTGAGAGCACCTCTGAAGGGTAGCACCAGAATGCTTGATAGAAGAAATAGTCCAAGCCAACAGGATGAGTTTCAGCAGAGAAGCAGGCAATGACCTGCTGTGGGGCAGCTGACATGAGTGCACAAACACAAAGTGAGATTCAGCAGGCAGCAATCCAGCGGAAATGACTTCTTGGAAGCTGGAAGAGGAGAAAGTGGAGAACCTGAAGGCCTTTACCACATGCAAAATTCTCTTATGACAAGGTTAGTAGCAGTTGTTTTCCATGCCTTTGTGAATGAAACAAGAAGGAGAAAAATAGAGCACTGATGAAGCTTTTGTGTTGAGATATTCCCCCCACTGCCTCTTTTCCATGCACCCAAGCTCTACACACTCTTCTCACAAAATGTGACCACTGCTTCTGTAATGCAAACGTATTTTCTTAGACAGTAGACATCTTCTTGGTAAGGTATTTACAGCTTCAGGAAGGCATTTATAATGTCACATCTTACACCCTAAAAAAACCCTTCTTTCTTTGAATGGCTTATTTTTTTAATGCACCTAGATTACATACCAATTTCAAAGTACTTCCTAGACCTAAGTTATGGTTTTTTTATTGCATTCTTCAAACAGGGCCAATATCTGAGTGCATGCCCAGCAATGAGTAGAAGGTAGGTCACAGTTTTTCCTTTAGCCACAGCTCCCACTCAGCTTGCCACATACGTGGCAACACGTGGCAATAGCAGCGGTGTTGTGTGGGACATTGGTGAATGCTCACATTGAGGTGCAGCAGGAACATCTGATGAGCTCATCAACCTTAAATCATACCCACAGGCTCCATGTCTAAGCTCATTTTACCACCCAAGGCCAAGTGTGGGGAAGAGATGAGTATCCCAGTAAAGCATGGAGAGGGGGACAAGGAGTTCTGATGTTGGCAGTGGGGGTGCAAGCGTGAGTGACCTTCTGGCTGCCTGCTGGGATGCCCCATGGGCCAGGGGGTCTGGTGTGTCCCTGCTAGTGCATGCTGCCAGACAAAGCGCAGAGCCCTGGGTGAAGGGAAGGTGGGGAGGGGCTGGTGGGGGATGGATAAATCTACTCATGCTGTTAATCATCTATGTATTTTAAATAACTCATTTAAATACTAGGAGGTGTAAAATCCCTAAACCCCTCCCGCTAGAGGGGCGAGTTGGGAGCACTGTCTGCTGGGCACTAAGCAGCACTGGCACGCACAGCTCTGCTATTAACAAGCTGGCTGCTGCTGGCACATGCACACTGATGACAACGGTCATTAAAAACATTTTTCCATGTAATACTCCAAAGGTTATTCTTGGTGACAAGTGCTTTCCAGCCTGTGGCCAGGGCTGAGCAACTGCTGCTCCCGCTCATAGTGGCTGGCTCCTACACCAAGGTCGGGGCTGCATCCGCTTCCTGGCAGAATTAACCCCCAAAAGCTTTTGTCAGTTTCTTTTTTCCCCAGAATGAAGCAATTCCAGGTGAATGACATGAGGAATCAGCTGCCACCACTTAACACCAAAGTGTGATAAGGGTGGGTTGAAATTTCCTGGCTTTGAATGGTAGCATGTACAAGAAAGACCAGATCTCCCAGATGCCTTTCTGTTACCATCTATAGCTGTCCTATTGCACTATTGAGAGGTGCACAATGGTCATTCCTCAAAGGTCTTGTTACCTACACTTTATCTATCTCAGCAGTGCCCAGGTACAACAGTACTGGCTGTCCTCCAGAATGCTTTCCCAAAACAAAGTGCTATGCTGGTGAAGGCAGGCAGTGGGCCAAGGTGGCTGAAGCCCAAGTGACACACAGAGCTGATGGGGCTTCTCCTTGCAGACGGTAAATGAGGTAAGCTTGTGTTGTTACTCTGGGACGGAGGGTAGTGGAGGAGTCCTCCCACACCAGGGACAAGTGAGTTACAAACCAGTCCAGCAGCCCCAGCCATGGAATCAGAGGAAGTGTGCATCACAGAATATTCCTGTGTTTAACATATGCTTGTCTAGGAGAGCACTGAACACACCACCATCACAGCAGTTACCAAACAGGTGTCAAAGCCCAATCCAAGAGCTGCAAGTGCCTCCTCTCTAGCTTGAAACCTTTACTCAACAAGCATGTTGTTCTCACTGTACCATGCCACAGCTGATCCCTGATGCCTACATGCTCCTCTTACTCAGGAGGAGCTTGCTGTGGAATGGTGCCTTTCCACCCTGTATCTATGACTTAGCACTTATGGGGACTGTGATGCTTCTCTGCAGTGGTGGTAGTGATCCAGCTCCAAAGGCGCACAATGCCCAAGCACCACCCCAAGCTCCTTCACTGGAGCCCTAGGCTATGGGTCCTTTCCCAGAGCTGGGGTTGTGTGGTTCCATGTGGGTCCTGAGCAGGCATGATGGCTGTGGGTGCTGCAGGCTCAAAGAGGGCATGAGCTGGCTGACAGGGCAAAGGGTGGGCAGTGACCCCACAGCCCAACAGTGAGATGGGAGCGTGCAGGACCCAGTGGGGCAATGGCTCTGTCATGGCTCTGCCATGGCTCTGCCAAACGCTGGCTGCCCCAAGGGAGCAATGTGCAGCACAGCATCCCCACCTGAGCACACTGCAATGTACCATGACGTGCCCAAGCCCCATTATCCCCCAGCACTCCACAAGGAACCCCCATGCTGGCAGGCAAAGATGGAGCCTAGGGTTACAGGCTGCACCCACCCCTTTGCTGCAGAAAGGCACATGGGGAGGGTTCTAACTCTACAGAGCACTTCTGTGGTCAGGGGCCCAAGTACAAGTGGAAAAAAGCAGCCAGTGGTGATACTTGGTGAGGAGGTAGCATGGTACCAACCAAACCCAGGACACAATTCCCAGCCATCTTGAGGGGGAGTGAGTGACTCTTTCCAAAACTCTTCTTTACCCAAAGGTTGATTTTTCGCCAGCATCCATGCAGTGCAGCATCACCTGGCTGGCGAAAGCCATGGGGTGCTAGCGGCAGCAGTGGTGGGAAGGCATCCAGAGGTACTGCACCATGCATGGTGGCCCTGAAACTATGCCCCCATGCCACTTCAGGCCTCCAGGATGATCACCTTGGATTTTCCCTCCTGATGCCAGGACACGTTATTTGTCCTCCACCATAGTAGCGATGGGGCCCCATCAAGGAACAGGGATGGAGGCAGAAAAGTAAGTGGCTGCTGCCTGAAGCATGAGGGCTGCCAGGAGGCTGTTACTGCAGTCTGCCATGGGGAGCTGATGGGAGGAACAAAGGGAATGGAGCACAAACAATAGAGACAGCAGCGAAATCTCCTCTTGCCAGCCAGCCAGGGACAAATACTGTCAGTCGTCCCAGAGTACCAAGCCAGAGGGAGAAAGTAGTAAGGGAAGCAAACCACACAGAGCCACTGCAACCAAGTCCAAGCACTTGCCCCGAGGAAGACAGGGTCAAGCAGATGATAGTTAGAACCAAAAGATCAAAGCCTCAGGAAAAAGAAACAAAATCCCTCAAAAGCACAAAACCTGCTGGGGTTTTGTTGGGTTTTTTTTCAGCTTGCATATTTTTTAATGAAGTAAAAAATAAAAATGAAAGAAAGAAACACTCTACGGATGCTGTCACCTGGTGCAGACTGCCCTGGTGCATGGAGGGCAGCAGGGTCCCCATGTAGTTGGCACTCACAGGAACCAGGCATCCCCCCACATCACCCCCCTGCAGTCAGCTGAAGAAGGAAGCAGATGAAAACCACATTGTGGACGCAGCACAAGCAACAGAAGAACAGCAGGGCAGCTCCCAGGCTGGGCTTTACCCAGAGAGCTGGCACGGGTGACATAAGGGCTCAGCAGTCTTTATGCGCCTAAATTAAACCCAGCAATGATAACAACCTCCCCTTAAGAGCCATGCTGTAACCCCACAGACAGTGCTTGGAGCTTTGGTCAGTTTCAGTGTTCCACGTGTGAGCTCTGGAGTCCTGGTTGGTGGCAGCAGCAGCTGCTCTCTCTGTGGCTGTTGGCACAGACAGAGGCAGAAGGACTGGCAAGCTCAGTGGGAGCCTGGCTTTGGGGTCTCTTGCCCATCTTTTCCAGGCCCTTTCTGAAAGGCATGGCAAAGGGAGGGTAAGGAGCAGGAGGTGGGATGCTTGTTGGCTTCAAACCCAACAGCTTCCACCCACAGTGGGCCTCCACTGGCAAAACTCCTGCTGCTTCTCTGAGAAGGATCCTTCTTCTCTGCCTTAAGTGTTTGCACATTTATATAGAGATAGATATCTGATAAACATTTAATATGAAAATATATATTTCATCTGTGTTAAGGACCATTATCATTCCCATCTAGTCTTCTCCTGCTATAATGTTACATCTCTGTTACATGTTTGTCCATGGCAAACTTGTTGCCATTGCTTTTTCCCTATCTTGTGGACACCTCCTCCCTGCCTCCTGGGGTGGCAGCAGACAGAGGCAAAGCTTCCGGCAGCCTCTTTCCTGCTTTCTGCCTCCAAAGTCTGGCTTATTGTAGGGAACTTTATGAAGAAAAGGTTTCCCCTTTCAGCACCTGTTTCTTGATAGAAGAAATTATCTTCATCTTGAAAATACTTTACAGAGAGTGAGGTTTTAACATCCTCTTGCAGGGCTCTCAATTAAGAAATATGTTTCTAGATATCACTGTTTTTATAGATATAGGTATAGTTTTTATTTATTTTTATTACCAACCCAACATTTCTATTTGCAGCCATTGATGTAATTCATGACACACTTTCGTGGTGGTTTGTTTGTTTTTCCTTAAAAAGAATGCACTTCAAATGAGAAGGACTCCTCTTTGTCTGTCTGGTGTTCCTAATGGTACTCAAGAAGTCCTGACATGGGTGGCAGTTTTTAAGCCCATACCTTTCAATGGCCTCAAGACCACCAGTGAGATGAGAGTGCTGTGAAAACCAGGGTACTAAAGGAGTGAAAGGACAGCCACGCCACAGCTCGGGCAGGCTGGCACTGGGAACACATGGGCACACTATCCAGGTGTCCCTGAATTCATTTCCACCTCTGAGCAGAAGGACTGCGCAGCAAACCCACTGCCACCACCATTCCAAGGAGCCGGTGCTGCTTTCCTTGGACACGTCTCGCAGGGCAGGCTGTTCCTGGGTAGCCATTTATTTCTTTATCAGTTGTAAATGAACATAATTTTTCTCTCCCTGCAATACCACAAGCTAGAAGTTAATTATACAAAGAGAAATGCCATAGTCAAAATATACATGATACGTATTATATTAGAGGGCTGGGGGGGGTCCTCCTTTTTTCTTAGCCCAGGCAGGTGATTGAGATGCTACATGCTCCAGCCTTTGTCACTAAATGTGTGTCTGTGTCTGTGTGTCTCTGTATTAAAAATATATCAGTCTTGTGATGTTCTTAAAAAAGAAAGAAATGGAAGGCGGCAGAGGAGGGAATGGGCAATAGTGAAAAAAGTTCTTTGACTGTGTCACGTTCTTGTGTGGCTTCAGAAAATACACGTGTTCAATTCCAGCACTGACGGCAGCCCGAAGGTTCAGAGGTTCAGTTTTTAACATTTTTCTGTTTAAGTAGTAAAAAAGGGAAAAAAAAAAAAGAACTTGATCAGCGGCTCCCCCCAGACCGAAAAGCAACGAGCAAATGGAAAGAGAAAACCCCACAAATTCTTCATCAGACTGCTGCAATTCCCAACTAGTGAAAATAAGAAAACATCTCCTTACAGCAGAGGGGTGCTTGGGAGGAAAGGAGACAAGCTCCTGTGGGAGAGGTGGCTTTCAGAGATGGCTGAGACTTGGTCATCTCACTGAGTGGGGTCAGTGGCTGGGTTTATTGTGGTTTGCTTTATTTCAACACTTGCCATTGTTGCTTCCTTTTCTTCTGTATCATTTTTGGGTGGGTTTTGTCTGTTTGGTTGTTTTTTCACGTTGTGATGGGTTTGCCCTTCTTGGCGCCCAGCTGTGTGACCGCCTGGGCAGCGGCAGCCTCCGATGGGCAGCTGTCCCCTCCCATGAAACCACGCTTCCAGGACCGGTGTCCAGTGAGGTAACGGAGGAGGGGTGTCCCTCCCCCCGGCGGCACCGTCCCTCCACCGCCTAAAACCCCTTGATGTAGCAATAGGCCTCCAGGGTGGCGAAGAGGATGTACAGCAGCCAGAGGCTGACGAAGAGAAACGTCGTGGCCAGTTTGCACCCCCGGGGGCCACCCAGCTCCCCCCCGAGGTGGGGTCGCCGGCGGTAGAGGAGGACGCTGATGCAGATGAAGGCGAAGATGGTGAAGAGGGTGACGGAGAAGGCCAGGGTGCCTGCTGACACCTGGAACTCCTGCCCCTGCGATGCCCAGTAGATTGCTGCCACTGACCATGCTAGCCCGATGCCCAAGAAGACGTTGACAGCATTGCTGCCTGTGACGTTGGTGATGGAGGCGTCGGCATACACATCCTGAATGGCTGCGGCTTTGCTGGCGAACGTGTCTGCGGTTGGGGGAGGAGGGAAGGAGAAATCACTGGGGGTTCAACAGGATAAATGGTCAACCCTTCATGTCTGGGACACAGACCTCTCCTGGTGCACAGCCCCCCTCCTGGGTCCAAGGACCCCATGTTGCCACCAAGCGGGGCACAGACCTTGCCTTGGGACAGGGCTTTGTGGAGCCCCTTCCCAGCCTGAACCCTATCCCATGACAGAGCTGC
This sequence comes from Melopsittacus undulatus, assembly GCF_012275295.1. Lineage (NCBI taxonomy): Eukaryota > Metazoa > Chordata > Aves > Psittaciformes > Psittaculidae > Melopsittacus > Melopsittacus undulatus. Next base: position 48,292,249 of record NC_047530.1, read on the forward strand.
TCCCCTGCGTGCAGGAGAGCAACCAGAAGACTTTCCTTGCACCCCATCCCCTGCCCGCGGCCACCCCACCTGGTACAGAAGTGCCAAAGGCGACAAAGATGACAGCAGTCACTGAGTCCTTGAGGCCAATGGTGCAGCCAAAGTGGGAGGCGAGGTCACCGATGACGGCTGTGAGCATGCCAATAATGAGGATGGAGACAATGAAGCAGGCCCAGCCGTTGCAGTACTCGGTGGGGGGCACACAGGCAAACAGCACCTTCCAGAAGACGGTCAGGAAGTGCATCACATAGTCAAAACAGGATGGCAGGCGCTCCTCACCAGACTCATCCTCATCCTCATCACCTGCTGCAAACAACATGGAAGAAGAGTGCACACGATGGGGCAGGTCAAGATTACAGCCCCCCACCCCAGGGCTCTACAGATGCTGCCCTCATGGGACAAGGTGGCATGGTGCCAGCCATGACAGTGGGCTCAGGGCATAGCACGTCCCTCAGTGATGGGTGAGGCTTGGTAAGACAGGTGCCTCCCAGGACACCTCAGAACCTGCAGGGCAGGGGAGTGACACAGGGATATGTTGTACCCACAAAGGGACAGCCCTGTCCCCATCCACAGGACATTGCGTAGAAATTAGTCAACCTGTGGAGGTCACTGCTGAGGGGCACCATGAAGTTATTGTTGCCCAATAACTTTATGCCAATATCAGCTCAAATTATGTATTTTGTTGCAGGTGAAAATCAGCAAAAAGCTATGGAATTTGGAAACTGGAGAGACCTCTTGGTCTTCCTTTAGCATGGGCTGATCACCAGCAGTGCCCCAGCAAGAGATTTCTCATCTCTGTGAGGGATCAGCAGCAGTGATGCAGGCTCTTGGAGGAGTCTCCTTCTTAGCCTGGGGCAAGGTCATCCCCAAGGATGGAGGCATTGCCAGTCATTGTGCTGATACAGGATAATGGAAGAGAAAGCAGGAAGGGAACACAGGGCAGATGTCAAGGGAAGGAGAGACATAAGAGAGTGCAGGCCTGAGAAAAAACATGGACCTGCCTATAATGTTTGCTCCACAGCTGCACGGCTCTGGAAGGGATGAGCTCTCCCAGGCTCCCCGGACAACAGCTGGCAGGTCTCTGGTCTTTTCCCTGCTCCAGCGGCTGCCTCATGGGACAATATCTCCTATCCACATGTGATAACCCTCTCCACTCCCAGAGACTCTACTGGCCATGGCAGACAGGACATCTTCCACCAGCAGGAGCTACCTGAACAGGACAACACCAGGCAGAAGCCAGGAGCGCAGTCAGGATGGGAACATGTTGCCTATACACAGCCCTTCAGACCACTGAAGCAGCAGGAGCACCACCAGGAAATGTATAGTCTTTGAAAACTGGCCTTCTGGATGTCTCTGCACCAAGAGATGGATCTCCTGAGCTCCTGGCTAATGCATCTGCAAAAGTCCAGTATACTTGGAGCAGAAAAGCTCTTTGGACTGGCTTTGCTGACAGCCACAACACACGCAACAGCTGAGCATCACTGACCAGGCAGATCCTGTCTCCTCAGCCTAGACAGATATCACCTCAGGCTGCAGGAACCCTACAGATGCTGGTGTGGGTTTCCTGATGTCCCCTCACCTGCGCTGACGGTAATGGCCTCCATGAACTGGTCCCTCCAGGAATGTGTCCCTACAACCAAAGCCAGGTTTGTCTTCTTAATCAGCTTGTCCACAGTGTTCTGTTGTGGAAAGAAAGATGCACAGCAATCAAACCAGCTGCTAGCAGGCAAAGCTGATCTTGCAGTCCTCTGTGGCCTTACAGACCCTTCTCAAACCATGGAAGTGCCACACGCACTCTCCAACCAGACAGATGAGGCCGGGACTGGAGTTGAGCCTACCTTCTCCCTGGACAGGCTGACTCAAACCTCACCAGTTTGCCACCCCTTAATCCTGATGAGGCTCCTTACCTCATGCCTG